>NC_138767.1:70598301-71798301 GCF_965113315.1 Podarcis vaucheri | reverse complement strand
GTAGCAAGACCAAGAGCAATCAACAGTATGATGCAGGCCATTTTACTTCTCATTGTACAAGTTCCTTGACTGACAGTTAATGTAATAAAAGGAGTCATACCCAGCATGGTAACAGAACACAGGGATAAACGCTGGCTACTCTGTTGTCTGTTGTGCAACTTTTGAAGGCAAAAGAACCCTGCTGGGGCTTCACTACTCACTCATCTTTCTTTAAGAAACACCTTCATCTCTGATGCTGTTCAGCGGAATCTTTCATTTATTTACAGCTGCTGATACATGGTTAATGGGAATGGCTCCCTTTCTGCTTTTCACAGGCCTTGGGCTGAGACTGTTGCAGCAATAGCCAACAGGCCGAGACTGTCAAGCAGATGACTAGGCATGACTAATACAACTTTACCCGAAAGGTAAAATTTTACCCACCACAATTTTACCCGAAAGGGTTCCCAACGAACTATCCTTTCAGGAAATAGACAGGGCGTAGCAGAATATCCAAATGCACATGACCATAGTGTGACCTTATAACCCTTGTCCTTTTAATTATTCCAGTTATTTGAAATGTTTTATAATGTGATGCCAATAAAGGTATTTGATTGAGTGATTGATTGATATACAGTGGTACATCGGGTTAAGAACTTAATTCGTTACCGAGGTCCGTTCTTAACCTGAAACTGTTCTTAACCTGAGGTACCAGGTTAGTTAATGGGGCCTCCCGCTGCTGCCGCGCCGCCACCGCGCGATTTCTATTCTCATCCTGAAACAAAGTTATTAACCCGAGGTATTATTTCTGGGTTAGCGGAGTCTGTAGCCTGAAGCGTCTGTAACCTGAAGCGTCTGTAACCCGAGGTACCACTGTAGAAGACAACCTGGACTACGTGACAGGCAGGTCGTTAGCTAATTGGGGCAGCTGTGCTGGATGGCTGGTAGAGCACTCTTTTGGGTGTGAAACCTGTCCTGCCTGTGTTGCTAGGGTTCTGTTTGCAACCAGTGTAGTCGCAGTGTTTGTGGGTGGGCAGCTGTCTCCTGTCTCTTGCTATGCACAACCTGCAGCACTGGTGAGTTCTGATCCTCCTTCCTGCTTCATTTCTTTTGCCTTTTGACATGGCCCTTGCTGGCCATTTGGGCAAAAGGTGAGTGGAGACCATCTTTCTATCATTTCCTAAGGTTGACCATGAGCTTGCATATCCTGTTTCCTAACTCCATGTTCTTTGTAGTGCCTTGGCTTCCATTGCTGCTTGTCTTAATTCCCCTCTTTCCCTCCCTGTCAAAAGCTTCCTTCTCCCCTTTAGATGAGTATCTCTCCTGCAGTGGGCCTTGGACTCTGGTCCCAACAAGGCCGGTGTGTGCTTACTATTTTTTGTTGTTGTTTAGTCGTTTAGTCGTGTCCGACTCTTTGTGACCCCATGGACCAGAGCACGCCAGGCACTCCTGTCTTCCACTGCCTCCCGCAGTTTGGTCAAACTCATGCTGGTAGCTATGAGAACACTGTCCAACCATCTCGTCCTCTGTCGTCCCCTTCTCCTTGTGCCCTCCATCTTTCCCAACATCAGGGTCTTTTCCAGGGAGTCTTCTCTTCCCATGAGGTGGCCAAAGTCTTGGAGCCTCAACTTCACGATCTGTCCTTCCAGTGAGCACTCAGGGCTGATTTCCCTCAGAATGGATAGGTTTGTTCTTCTTGCAGTCCATGGGACTCTCAAGAGTCTCCTCCAGCACCATAATTCAAAAGCATCAATTCTTCGGCGATCAGCCTTCTTTATGATCCAGCTCTCACTTCCATACATCACTACTGGGAAAACCATAGCTTTAACTATACGGACCTTTGTCGGTAAGGTGATGTCTCTGCTTTTTAAGATGCTGTCTAGGTTTGTCATTGCTTTCCTCCCAAGAAGCAGGTGTCTTTTAATTTTGTGATTGCTGTCACCATCTGCAGTGATCATGGAGCCCAAGAAAGTGAAATTTTTCACTGCCTCCATTTCTTCCCCTAGTTAAGCCCTAGGTGGGTGTAATTCACTGAAGCACGGTACCCTCCCCATAAGGACCACATTGCTTTGCTAACCAGCATGCCTTGTCTTTGTAGCTGCTGGATGTTTGTATCTGGGCTTTTTCAAGCCCCATGTTGGGCAAAGGATCGTGATCCCTTCCATCTCCAAAATTCTCTGATTCTAAGTTTCTAGTGTTCTAGTAAATTTATCTTCAGTGTTTGGGTTCAGCATTTTAAGTTTAGTAGAATCATAGAATAGAATCATAGAATCATAGAATCATAGAGTTGGAAGAGACCACAAGGGCCATCGAGTCCAACCCCCTGCCAAGCAGGAAACACCATCAGAGCACTCCTGACATATGGTTGTCAAGCCTCTGCTTAAAGACCTCCAAAGTAGGAGACTCCACCACACTCCTTGGCAGCAAATTCCACTGTCGAACAGCTCTTACTGTCAGGAAGTTCTTCCGAATGTTTAGGTGGAATCTTCTTTCTTGTAGTTTGGTATAACACAAAGGATCTTTTGTTATCATGTCTGATGTGTGGCTGGGATTTTCTAAAGAAATGGTTAGAAACTCTAATTTTTCATCTCATATCTAAGACTGTGGAAACTGGTAGGTGCTGGGATAAATTCTGAACAGGTTCTGAGGTTGGCCTCAGATAACAAGATATAACTTAAGCGTACCAAACTTCAGCTGGGGGACAGAGTACTGGCCTTTGCCTCATAGGCCTCTTGTGCAAACAGAAGGAAAAAGGTAAAGGTAACTGAGCTAAAGGTAACAAGGCCAAATAATCACCCAAGCAAAGGAATTGCATGAGTGAGTATTATGACATCTGAACATGGAAAACACTGGCCAAAATGACGGGCTGATTGTCCATGTAAGTGACTGAAGTCTATGCTCGGTTTTTCTGCGAAAGAGTCAGAGCCCGGTTTAGGGAAGCTTTTAATGTTTGATGTATTACAGTATTTTATATATTTTTGGGAAGCCACCCAGAGTGGCTGGAGAAGCCCAGCCAGATGGGCGGGGTATAAATAAATTATTATTATTATTATTATTATTATTATTATTATTATTATTATTATTATTATTATTACTATTACTACTACTACTACTACTACTACAGCATTTTGCAGTTTCCTATTAAATAACTTTTGAGCTAAGTAGCAAGCCTAGGCATTGACAGCACAGTTGAACCAAGAGAATGGAGGCAAATTTGGGGAAACAGACAAAAAGGAAAAGAATTCAAGGCAAATAATTCTTGGGCCTATACCTTGCTTTCTGAAACAAAGCCCTAGAATAACCTTACAACAAAGTCATAGAAAATAAAAATAAAAAACAATAGTAGCCTACCTAAGATTCAGTCACCCATGATACAGTCTCAAGCCACAAATGCAGAAAGCAAGTATCAACTAGCATATTCTGGTGCTCACTGAATATTTTGTCAAATCGGTTTATCTCTAGAATGCCAAATGTTTTTGAAAGGTACTAGGTGGTGGAGAACAACAAATTTAAAGGGAGAACTAACAGACTGTGAGCACAGTCTTTGTAATCAACACTGATCAAGATAAAGTCCACGAAGGTACAGTGGTACCTCAGGTTAAGAACTTAATTAGTTCCGGAGGTCCGTTCTTAACCTGAAACTGTTCTTAACCTGAGGTACCACTTTAGCTAATGGGGCCTCCTGCTGCCGCCACAGCCGCGTGATTTCTGTTCTCATCCTGAAGCAAAGGTCTTAAACCGAGATACTATTTCTGGGTTAGCGGAGTCTGTAACCTGAAGCGTATGTAACCTGAAGCATCTGTAACCCGAGGTACCACTGTACATGCAGCTATGAGCCTGCAGAGTCTCATTTGCACAGATTTTGAAGGGGGGCAACAAACCCTTCCTCCCTCTTTTCATTCAGTTTACACTTTGGAGGTAAGAACAGGGCATTGTTGCTTGAAGCAAAGGTCACACCATGGACTCGGCCAACTCAGCGGAGCACAGGGCAAGGTGTAACTGAGTACTGGATTTGGACTGGGAGGTGGTAAGTAGGCTGACCTTTGCTCAACGTGAGGCATGGTGTTAATGCGACTCCCCTGCCCCCTAGGAAACTGAGCCACATACTGGCCTGGTCTGCATGTCAGGCTAAGCCAAAACATTGTTTAGTATGCAAGCATGCAGATTCCTGGAGAAGAACTCACACCTACTTTGTCCCTACTTGGTTCTTTTTACGGCTGTGCCATGCTGTTCTATGTCAAAGTTTGGCTTATCCTGTCATCTAAACCCAAGTTCATGGCTTGGCTTTCTTCCAGCTAGCATGAGCTGTAAAGTAAAGGTAAAGGGACCCCTGACCATTAGGTCCAGTCGTGACCGACTCTGGGGTTGCGGTGCTCATCTCACTTTATTGGCCGAGGGAGCCGGCATACAGCTTCTGAGTCATGTGGCCAGCATGACTAAGCCACTTCTGGCGAACCAGAGCAGCGCATGGAAATGCCATTTACCTTCCCGCCGGAGCGGTACCTATTTATCTACTTGCACTTTGATGGGCTTTCAAACTGCTAGGTTGGCAGGAGCAGGGACCGAGCAACGGGAGATCACCCCATTGTGGGGATTCGAACCGCCGACCTTCTGATCGGCAAGTCCTAGGCTCTGTGGTTTAACCCACAGTGCCACCACGTCTCTGCATGAGCTGTAACCAAGGTTTATTAATGGTTTAGCCTGGGGTCTTCTGCATGTGGGAAATCAGGTGGTGGGTATTTTCATTGTGCAGGTGTCTTCACGGAAACTTCATCACTTGGTTTCATGGTTCATTGCAGCAAACTGATCCATACATTCCTAATAGGTAGCATTCTATTCTTAAATGCTCTTTAAGCGTTCAACTGGATTTTTATGGATTTTACTTGACAAACTGTGCAACCCCATGTACGGGTACTCAGAAGTGAGCCCCACTGAGTTCAGTGAGAGTTACTCCTCCGTAAGTGTGTGCAGGATTACTGCCTAATCTCTCTTTCACAGACACCACTATCTAAACTTGCTATTTTTGTATTCAGGATCCATCATGTTTAGCGTCTTCATTTAGTCTGAAAATGAGCCCCGTGGTGTTCAGAAGTTAAAACCTGAGTAAGATGTTATTTTCATTTTTCAAATAGTGAGAGGAAAACTATCTTTTTGTAAACTGTAAATCACTAAATTACAGCTAGTTCAATCTCTGCCAGGTTTTCAAGATGATTATTCATGCTTTTGTAGCATCAAGATTAGATTATTTGCAAGTCTATAGTTACTTACATGCTTAACTGCATAATATCGCACAAGAAAGGTTACACAACCAGGATGTTCTTAGTTGAAAAGAGGCCTGATTTAATTTAACATATTCCACAATGGCTGCTATGTCTGTCAATTAAACCAAAGTACCAATTTTACAACTGCTCTTTAAACCTACAAGGTACTCCATGACCTTTGTCTAGCATTATCTTTAATGTTCCTGGGAGCTCTCTTGGCCCTGCTCGGGGAAATATCTAACTTGTTCTAAAGTTAACTTTTGAGAATTATGTGAGCCAGAGCTCATACTCCATGGAATTCTATCTTCTTTGAAGAAATTCAGTTTGGATGGCAGTGCATGTTGGGCCAGGAGTGGGGGGTATTAAAAGAGGGGTGGTGCATTGGTGCATTTAAAGGGACGTGGGTGGCGCTGTGGGTTAAACCACAGAGCCTAGGACTTGCCGATCAGAAGGTTGGTGGTTCGAATCCCCGCAACGGGGTGAGCTCCCGCTGCTCGGTCCCTGCTCCTGCCAACCTAGCAGTTCGAAAGCACGTCAAAGTGCACGTAGATAAATAGGTACCGCTCTGGCGGGAAAGTAAACGGTGTTTCCGTGTGCTGCTCTGGTTCGCCAGAAGCGGCTTAGTCGTGCTAGCCACATGACCCGGAAGCTGTACGCCGGCTCCCTGGCCAATAAAGCAAGATGAGCGCCGCAACCCCAGAGTCGGCCACGACTGGACCTAATGGTCAGGGGTCCCTTTACCTTTACCTTATATCAGGCCTGCATAACCTGAGGCTCACAGATTACCTAAGACAATTCCTACTATCCACTGTGTGCTTTCCCCCACACTTTTGTAGAAATCTCCAAGACCTGCTCCCAAAAGGGAATAGCAAAAATGGGGCAAGGAAGTACAAAGAGACCTATGGTGATGAGGAAAGAGAGATATTTTTTTTAAGGGTGTGTCTGTGTCTGAGGAGTGATATGATGGTTGGAAAACAGCAAAGAAAGAACTCTGTTGCAGAGTTGTGAAGCAGAGAAATTGGGTTGCAGAGAGATCTGAGGTAGTGCAAGCTGAGGAGAGTGGTAGGGTAGGAATGGGCTTACAGAAAGATCTATGGGAGGGAATCTGAGAAATAGGAGAAACGTGGGGCAAAGATCTGTGGTTGTGCAGAAAAAGAAAACCTTGAAGTAAAGAGAGGAGAGGAGTACAGTGGTACCTCTGATTACGTACTTAATTCATTCCAGAGGTCCATTCTTAACCTGAAACTGTTCTTAACCTGAAGCACCACTTTAGCTAATGAGACCTCCTGCTGCCGCCACTGCACAATTTCTGTTCTCATCCTGAAGCAAAGTTCTTAACCTGAAGCACGATTTCTGGGTTAGCGGAGTCTGTAACCTGAAGCGTATGTAACCTGAAGCGTATGCAACCTGAGGTACCACTGTAATGGAAGGAGAGATGTACTGGGGGAAAGAGAATTGAGCAGAGAAGAGGAGAAGGACAAAATAGGTAACTTGGAGTAAAAAGTGCATGCATATATATATATATATATATATATATATATATATATGCTTTCGTAGATTTTCACGGGTACAGGAATGCAGGTTTTGGTGTCTTCGGGTGTCTTCCCGTGTAAGAGTCGGGGTGTCTGTGCGACGTTTCGACGAGGTCTCACTCGTCATCTTCAGGCTGGTTCCAGTAACAAGAAGCCGAAAGCACCAGCCTGAAGATGACGAGTGAGACCTCGTCGAAACGTCGCACAGACACCCCGACTCTTACACGGGAAGACACCCGAAGACACCAAAACCTGCATATATATATATATATATATATATCCTCATTGACTTAGAAAACATAGTTCTTGCTGTTATTTTGAACTTACACCCTTGCTATAGATTTTTATTAAGATGCTCATTCTTGAATTAACTCCCTGACAGTGCTCTACAGTTCTGTATATCATATCATATCATATCATACCATATCATATCATACTGGACCAGGATGGCACTTTAAAAATGGGTTTCCACTTTGCTGGAATTGGAAAGCAACTACAGAACCCAAAATCCCTTGGTTCAACTTGGCTCATGGTTAGGCAAAAGTGGCCAATGTAAAAGTAGCTGAAGTCAATGGCAATCAGATTTGGCCAACATAATCAAATTGTGCTCTTGCTTCAGTAGGCTTCTGCCACAACTAAGGGAAACAAGAGAGAAACCCCAGGAAGCTAAGTCAAATTGCACTGCATGCTTTGTGTTCAGATGATCCCAGTTTCAGATCCTAAGATTACCAATTAGGGCGGGGAAAGAACCTGGTTTGAAACTCTGGAAAGGAAGAACCAGACAGCATAAATAATGCTCATCCAGATTGAGACAGAGTATTCGTATGTGCATCAAACCAAGGTCCAGTGCTGGCTCTAAGATTTTGGGAGCCCTTAGGAAAGACACAGGACGCAGGTGGCCCAGTGGGTTAAACCACAGAGCCTAGGACTTGCCAATCAGAAGGTTGGCGGTTCAAATCCCCATGACGGGGTGAACTCCTGTTGTTCGGTCCCTGCTCCTGCCAACCTAGCAGTTCGAAAGCATGTCAAAATGCAAGTAGATAAATAGGTACCGCTCCGGCGGGAAGGTAAATGGCGTTTCCATGCGCTTCTCTGGTTCGCCAGAAGCGGCTTAGTCATGCTGGCCACATGACCTGGAAGCTGTACGCCGACTCCCTCGGCCAACCCCAGAGTCGGTCATGACTGGACCTAATGGTCAGGGGTACCTTTACCTAGGAAAGACACCTTCAGGCCTTCATCTGAAATAAGCAGCAAAGCCAAATGTGTCCAACGCTACCTCTCAGCTTCTTGGATGCCCAATGCTACGTGGGAATGGAAGGCAAAGAGAGTGGAGGGGTTTTTCACCATTCTTGGGGTCTCTGCAAGTTCCAGATGCCACCACCCTCTGGAGCTGAAGCTGCCAAGAGTCGTAGACCCACCTGCTTCAGCATTCTGTTACCAGAACCAGCTAACCAGATGCTATGCATGTTGGAATTCTTAGCGTGGCTAAACTTTGCTAAAGTGGACAGACTAATGGAAAGGGAGGAGGGAAGTAATCCCTTGGGACAGCTTTATTTTATTTTAATGACCATTACACAAAAATAAAATGTTAAGTTAACTAGCAGTCCGGAAACATCCCTGTTTGCTTAATAGTGTCTCTTTCTCCCTCTGAGGCAAAATCGGTTGCAGCACCTGAGCTCTTAGGAGGCTATTGTTGCATATCTTCCGTTGGAACCTAAAGTTGTGAGGAAGGAAACTGGCATTAATTTCAGCTCACCTGAGCAAGACCAAAACACATAAGAGCTTGAGGTTCGTTCAAGCATCCATACTACACTTCCTTTAGCTGAGACATAAAAGAAAATATATTAAGCAAGAATAAATTTATGTGGGCACCCTGATGTACAGTTGTAACTGCCTTCTGCTAGCAAATTTAGGGAGTGGGTGTACCATTATATCACATACGCACAATTAAATATATTAGTCACTAATCCGCAACAAACGGTCAAATTTGTTTTGGTGTTTTTTTACAGATTTAGCATTGTTTAAACTACTGAAATGAGCCCTGAACCACTGGCAAATGAAACATTACAGTGGTGCCCCGCAAGACGAATGCCTCGCAAGACGAAAAACTCGCTAGACGAAAGGGTTTTGCGTTTTTTGAGCTGCTTCGCAAGACGAATTTCCCTATGGGCTTGCTTTGCAAGACGAAAAACGAAAACGTCTTGCAAGTTAGTTTCCTTTTTCTTAACACTGTTAATACAGTTGCGACTTGACTTCGAGGAGCAAGTCATAGAACGCGGTGTGGTAGCCTTTTTTGAGGTTTTTGAAGACTTTGGTGATTTTTGAAGCTTTTCCAAAACTTTCCCGACACCGTGCTTCGCAAGACGGAAAATTCGCTAGACGAAAAAACTCGCGGAACGAATTAATTTTGTCTTGCGAGGCACCACTGTATATTTTTGCAACAGCTTTGACCTGGGGACTATAGAATTGTGCTTTATGGGTGCATTTCTTGAAGGATTAAGCCAAGGTCCTCCCTTCATGAAAACCTGCTTTTCCACCAGCACACCTCCCAGAGAACCTGCAGGCATAACATTAGAGAAGACGGTAAGATTTGTCCGCACTACAGGACCTGCCACTGCAATTCCCCATCCCAGTCAGTATCCCGAGACTTCATTCCTTCTCAGACAACAAATCTAGGATTATAGGATGTATGTCAGGGCAAATATGATCATCTGTTTTTATCAGCAACTTTTTCAGAGAGGTGAACTCAAAGTGACTTACAAATACAAACATTAAAAACAAGAGTAAAAGGTAAAGGTAAAGGGACCCCTGACCATTAGGTCCAGTCGTGGCCAACTCTGGGGTTGCGGCACTCATCTCACTTTATTGGCTGAGGGAGCCGGTGTACAGCTTCCGGGTCATGTGGCCAGCATGACTAAGCCACTTCTGGCGAACCAGAGCAGCGCACGGACACGCCATTTACCTTCCCACCGGAGCGGTACCTATTTATCTACTTGCACTTTGACATGCTTTCGAACTGCTAGGTTGGCAGGAGCAGGGACCAAGCAACAGGAGCTCACCCCGTCCTGGGGATTCAAACTGCTGACCTTCTGATCGGCAAGTCCTAGGCTCTGTGGTTTAACCCACAGCGCCACCCGCATCCCTAAAAACAAAAGCAACCTAAAATGCTCAGCAATAATAAAAGAGTAGATTCAAGTCAACCGCATCCCAATAAAAGATAAGCAGAAAATTAAAGCCCAAAGGCTTAGGTCAATAGAAATGCTTTTGTCTGGTGCCTAAAAGCAGACAATGACAGTGTCAGATGTGCCTCCCTGGGGAGAATAGTCCACAAAAGGGGAGCCACCACTAAGAAGGCCTGTTCTTGTTCTGCCATCCCCCATACCTCTCTTGGAGGGGCAAACACAGAAGGGCCACAAATGAAAGAACACAGGGCCGGTGAAAGGCCATGCAAGGCTTTATAGGTCAAAACACTTTGGAGGTTTAAGGAACTAAATAGTAGCTAATGTAGCCATGCCAGGATTGGTGTTCAGAGTGCATAACATCTTGCCCTGGTCATCAATCTGGCCAATGAATTCTGCACCAGCTGAACCTTCCAAACTGTGCTCAAAGGCAGCCTATGTATAACACACTGCAGTGGTCCCACCTAGAGATTACCAGAGCAACAGATGTTAGGCTGCCATAGTAGGGATAGTTGAGAAATTCATTTAGTTCACATATTAATGCAAAGCTACCGAATTCACACTTCATGAACCAATATGCAAATCTGAAACATAGCTCTCCTTCAAACTTTGTACTTCTCCAAATGTTTTTACGTAGATCCCTAGCCAAAGAATGCATACAAAAATGGGAAATCTGCATGCAAAAATGCATATATTAAAGAAAATGGCGTATAAAAATACGTTCTCTTAGGGGGGAATTGTTCACAACACTGCATGTAATAGGCAAGAATGCTTAAAACAATGTGTGTTTTAGGAAAAATGCTCACAAAAAGGGTGAGGACTAGGGATGTAAAGAGGCAGCAGTTTTCATCCTGTCCTGTGTTTCTTACAATTGGTGCCGGATGGGCGGGGTATAAATTATTATTATTATTATTATTATTATTATTATTATTATTATTATTATTCTGTTCCACTACAGTTTTTGCTAAAACATACATTATTCACCATGTTATCCACAATGGCTGACACTAATGTAATTTAGAAAACCTTACTTGGAAAATCAATACAACCCAGGTGGTTAAGGAAGCTCAACAGAAACTCCATTTCCTCAGAGTATTGTGGAAGAACGATGTCAATCGACATTTGATGATCTCCTTCTACCAGTCAACAATAAAAAGTGTCCTTTCATACTGCACCACGGTGTGGTACGCTGGTTTGACATCAACTGATAGAAGTGCCTACAGAGGGTGGTGAATACAGCACAATATATTATGGGCTGTCCCATGAATCCGCTGGATGAAATAGTGGAAGAACGTTACCTCAGGAGAGTGAGGAAAATTCTCAGGGATGATTCACACCCTGGCCGGCACTTTCTTGATCTCCTGCCCTCGGGCAGAAGATATAGAAGCATGATTAGTCGCACCAACAGGGTAAAGAACAGCTTCTATCCGTGGGCTGTTAGGCTGCTGAATGAAAAGATAAGAACAGGGCAACTGACTTTCAGATTTGGTGTGTGTGTGTGTGTGTGTGTGTCAGTAAACGAGGGGTATTAAGACTAAGAGAGCTGAGTGGGGGATGCTTGTGTAATCTCACTGTACAGTGGTACCTCGGGTTACATACGCTTCAGGTTACATACGCTTCGGGTTACAGACTCCGCTAACCCAGAAATAGTACCTCAGGGTAAGAACTTTGCTTCAGGATGAGAATAGAAATCATGCTCCGGCGGTGCAGCAGCAGCAGGAGGCCCCATTAGCTAATGTGGTGCTTCAGGTAAAGAACAGTTTCAGGTTAAGTACGGACCTCCGGAATGAATTAAGTACTTAAGCCGAGGTACCACTGTATACAAGTTGTACAAGTGACAATAAAGTATTTCAATTTCAATTTCAACTTCAATATGTGTCCATGGAAGAGGAACATCAAAACAATCCAAAAAATAGCACAATTATTTGTGTAGTGTTCATGGACTTTAAAAAAGATAGCAAATACTGCTCATGGTCTCTTTCATTATTCCTGACCTTGGACAAAGATGCAAATTGTGCAATTTCCACTCTCATTTCTGACAGAACGGTGCAACATCTCCAGCTAGGACTTCCTAGGGCGGCCAACCCTAGCAATGTTCCCACTAGCCTATGAAGGCTATGATGAGGATTTGTGCTTGACTTAATATATGAATGGATACAAGGAGCCAACAAGCAAAATGCATGTTGTAAGGTCTCAACACCACCTACTATACTTGCAGCAATCTTATTCACCATCATGAACTCATGAACTTACAGAACTCTGATTATTTCTACATAAACATAGATATGTAGTTATCATGACCTGTTTTCTTTACAAAAACCACTCAGCTTAGATTAGTTATTTTAGTTAGCCAAATTTATGCCCCACCTACAAACACCCACCCATAACTGGGAACTAGGAACTGGAAACTGCTTGCAAATATACTAGGAAACTGTATTTGTAGTTTTAATGTGCACACTTGCCTGCAACGTGTACTTCATTTAAGGAAAATGGGAGAGAGCACAGATATTATTGTACTCTACATTCCCCAATTGCCCTTTTAAACTAGACACATTTGTCATTCTGTTAGGAAAAAAATAAGTGGCTGGTACTTGTCGTATTTCAAATGTTCCCATTTTTCTAAAAGTGTTGAGGGTTTTTAAAAGCCCCTTTTATTATTAATGTAGTTTGTGTAGGAGTGTTTGTGTATGTGTCAAGTGTTTTGACACATAGCAATAAGCCACTTGGTCGATAAGGCCAATGTACCCATATTCTAAATGGAAACTTGTAGTGGTAGTTGTGTGTTTGCTTGAGAAAAGTAGATTTTGAAGTGTGGACGGCTTGAGCAACATTCTGCTACCAGATTCGCAGAGCAACAATTTCCTAGGTTTAAAACAAACCTATTCATTTCCCTAGAAAATTCACTTTTACACTGAAAGCAAACAATTGGCATAGATAGTATAGATAGATAGATGATAGATGATAGATGATAGATAGATGATAGATAGATAGATAGATAGATAGATGATAGATAGATGATAGATGATAGATAGATAGATAGATAGAGCATATAACATTTATTTAAAAAACACTAGAAACATTATTATTATTATTATTATTATTATTATTATTATTCCAAAGATCCCAGAGCAGGTTACAACAAGCTCCAACAAGTTGAAATATGAGTGTGTTCAAGTCTAAAATATTATACACATGTTGTCCCAGTCAAGTCAAGAGATCCGCAACCATTTTAAACCATTAAATGTGGGAACATGAATCCAATATGCTTCCAAAGAATAGCACTGAAAACGCTGGTTCTGACCTTGAAATACACCCAGAGTCGAGAGTGGATTTCATGCTCTTTATTCAGCTCATAGTGATGAGGAGGAATCAAAGTTCCCCCAGAATGTCTGCTTTATATACATTATTTACACAATGGGCCCCACGTGATTGGCTAATTCCAGGATTCTCCTGTAGGCCAATCAGGTTGCGGATTGACTTCCACCTGGAGCTGGATTGGGTGGCTCCTGTGGACCAATCAGACTGCTGCTGCATTCTGGGTCCTGTTGTTCTAGGACCAATCATACTGCTGCATTCTGAATCCTATTGTTCTAGGACCAATCAGACTGCTGCATTTTGGATCCTATTCAACTCAGTACATAACAGACCTGCTGAATTTCTGCCAGTTAAAGGGGCACTAACTCTGCCAGGGCATTGGGACTGGTGCCAGTCTATATGGCCAACATTACCCCCCCACACACACACACACATACATAATGATGGCACAGATACACACATGCTAGAAGGGGATTAAAATGGGCAACTTTCCTACAGCTCAGGTACAATGTATGCCCAACTGAACTCAGTTGGACAACACACACACAAGCTCCTAAGTCTGTTTCAGCACCCTCACAGCATGATCCTTTTTTTCTATGGCCCCTTTTGACCTCAGACACGTAGGAAAAATGAACTCCCACGCTCCCACTCTCTCCCTCCACCTCCTGCTGCATCTCCATGTCTTATGTTTGGAAGCCTGAATGGGCCTCTTCATATTAGCAGAATTGAGTATTTTCCATGCCACAGCATAGCACAATCATTTGGGCATTGGGACATTTTAATGCACAACTAAGGAATGGTGAGAGCATTTAACCCTAAAAAAAGAGGAGGCAATCTCAGAGTCATATCCATTTCTGAAGCTGGTCCAAACTAGCAGAATTCTTCTAACATTCTGGTTCACATCAGAAACTTGCAGCAACGTTGATTTATTTCATCCTTACCTAGCTTGTGTATTGTGTGTGAGAATGATCACTCAGAACTTCTTAGCAGAATGAAACAGCACTCATTCCGAGTAAGGCTATCAGAATTTAATGTTTTGTTATAGAGAGATCTGTAGATAAGTAGAAAGCACAGTCTCTGCCTCAAGCCACTTGCAGTTTATGCTAGATAAAACAAGATGTGACATGAGAGATATGGGAATGAAGGGAAGCTTATTTGGTCTTTGCATTTTATACTTTTTTTCAGGTTACATGCCTACAGAAATGTGAATCTGCAAGGGAAAGAGAAGGCTTGGAACTCAATTTTTAGGAAAGATGAAGCAGTGTTTGCTCAAAAAGAGGGGGGAGGAATCAATTGGCTATATGATGATGGGCAACTGTGCTGCAGGAGGATTTGGAAACCAAATTCTTTTGCTAGACCCCCTAAGCCTCAGCCATAGGAAACGGTACAGATTGCACTCTTGATTTAAACAGACTCTTGAATCCTGCGCTTTCTTGACTTTAATCAATAAAGAAAACAGTGGACTGAAATATTTAAGCACTATGCAAGCCACGAAAAGAACTAGTTCTATGGTACACTACTGGCCAACATCACACTGCAATGTGGTTAAACCACAGAGCCTAGGACTTGCCGATCGGAAGGTCGGCGGTTCAAATCCCTGTGACGGGGTGAGCTCCTGTTGCTCGGTCCCTGCTCCTGCCAACCTAGCAGTTTGAAAGCACCTCAAAGTGCAAGTAGATAAATAGGTACCGCTCTGGCGGGAAGGTTAAATGGCATTTCCATGCAATGCTCTAGTTCGCCAGAAGTGGCTTAGTCATGCTGGCCACATGACCCGGAAGCTGTACGCCAGCTCCCTCGGCCAATAAAGCAAGATGAGCGCCGCAACGCCAGAGTCGGCCACGACTGGACCTAATGGTCAGGGGTCCCTTTACCCTTTTAAGCTGGAGTTGAGAAGTTATACTGACACAGCCTAGATGAGCTGGAGATCTGCCGGAGCCTAACTCTCTCATCCTGGCAGATCCAGAGTTAGGACCTTGAGTTAGGTCCATTAATTTTAACTGAGTGAAACTTTGTTAAATACTACTCCAAGAGACAACTGAGCAGCGGCCATTCTGATTCTTGACCCTGACTGTTTGCTTTACCCTGCTGGTTTTTTTCGTGGTTACAGTAACATTAAAAAATTATTTTTGGTATCCTAACCACCCTAAATGGGTGGTAGAAAGCAGCCAAGGGTAAGCAATAGGACATGCAGGTTAAAATTGATGGTTTTCTTTTAAAAAATAAGGATGAGAGGAAATATAATATATAATGTCTCAAACGGATGTGGTGTCCTAGATCCTCATGGCTTGAATTTTAGGGGGGAGAAACTATTAGTAACACAGCGTTTCCCCAATTAAACCCAGCCACATTTCTCCATGAGTAAATTTCTAACTTTGCAGGAAACTAGGCTCTTCTGAGTGCCAGAATAGTGCAGTTTATCTGTGAGGAATTAGGAGCAATAAGGGAGAAATTAGGCTTGGTTATTTCAATATTCAACTGTGATAAGAAGGTGTCAGTACAGGATATCCATTCCATTTCAGAGGAAGGTACTGTGGGGAAAAGTATTAGTAACAAAGTTGAATCAGCCAAGCATAAGAGACCCATTTTGCCTAATGTTTCCAGAAAAAGTAACTTAGCCTCATCAGAGAATAACTGGAATAGCAATCAAATTCTCCAACCATCTCAGATTGATCTAAGTAGAGATGGGAAACATCCCCCTGAGAATTTATGCAGAAATGCAGAAACCTACATAAACCAGGACAGCTCTCTTCCATAGCTCATCAATGAAACTTCTGAAATGTATCCTTCTTTGTGTGGTTCCAAGCAGAGCTCTGAAATTTAACCTCAAGGACCCACAGCCATGAATGCCCACTCTTGCAGGCAACTCACTGGAATTGCAACTGGGAGCTTCACTAAATACAAGATTGAAGGAATGGGTTTCCCAAAACCCAAAACTGACTGTGCAGTTTTTTAAACTGCACCAAAATCCCTATTTTTCCTTAGCTAAAATGCATAAACTTGAGCCACTGAGCAAATGCATAACAAGAACACAGCTCTCTCCTTTATCAGTTTGTGACGTCAAGGATGACCCTGACTGTACCAGTAGAACAGAGAAAACACGTTTGTGCCTTATCTTATGTTCTTACCACAAAGACGCACAGACCCAAGTCTGGGAACAATGCCAAAAGCGTGTTCTCGGAGATGATGACCTCTTCCTCCAAGATAAGAGTAGGAAGAAGAAGATCCTTTTATGGTCAGGAGTGCAGGAAGGAAATCCCTTTTATGCTTAAGAGTGCCAGAGCAGGAACATCTGTGATGTCAACCTGAGTGTACAAGCTGACGTGGCTGGGGAAGGGGGAGAGGGTGTCTGGAGGATATATATACTGCATGAAACTTCTCATTTCTTTGGACTTGCTGTGGACTTGATCACGCAAGTGCCTTCTGCTATCCGGAGAGCAGAATAAACTCTTTCTTTGAACCAACCTCGGTGTCATTTGACTTCCTTCCTCCTGTCCCAGAGCAACGCAGACCCAATCGGTGAACTCAAATAAGGCTACAAGATAGCATGAACAAGGCCTTTTGCTTTTGTATGAGTGGATCTTTGGGAACAACGGACAGATATTCATCCACCCAAAGGCGTGGTCTGAAGCTACATAGTGTAGCAGCCTTATCATAGCTAATTATGTCTGAGTCTATCTAGCCGGCTCCTAGACAGAGGCTGCTGGACATGCTATTCACACCACCAAGAGTTCGGGGGAGGGACTGAATATAATGTAATAAATAAATAACCGCTGAAACTGGCTCAATAAAAATGATCTCACACAAAAATGGTACACATTATTCAGCGCACCATTAAGGTATAATTCTAAAGAGATGACAAGTAGATTTCATCTTCTGAACAAGCAGTGGCATCAATTTTCTTAAAAATTCAAGAGGTACATTAATACAAAGATTCTTATTTAAGTGCTTTCCATGAGCTGCCCTTCCTTCATCGCTTTATCAGATTAAGTTTGCCACTTTGCTAGTTCAAGATCTTTTTGCCTAATAAGATGTGAATAGAATTCACTGCCCATCTATATATATATATATTTGTCCTCTGCAACCTGAAAGAGGACAGAAAAAGGCAAACGGTTATCTAGTACAGAATGTGAGGATGAGAAGGAAGAAGGGGAGACAGCAGGCAAAACTCTCTTCTCGAAAAATAATATCCACCTGCCTGATATATCAACTCCTTGCAAAATGTTGCAGAAAAGGACTGACAGAGAAAGTGAGACATTGCTCTGGAAGAACCCACGCTCGTTGCTATATACTCAGGGAACCGAAAAGATAAGAGGACTCTTTTGTGCAGCAAGTGGTCTAAACAAATAAATTACAGGCTTGATAACCTTTTGTTTCGAACACTCTGCCATTTGCACGGCTCTTGTTAGGGCTCTTGTCAGGCCCAATATAAATCCCAAATTGTGAAGGCTTTTGTAACTGAGCTATAAAAATTTACTCTGGGGCAGAACCTTAGCAATTGGTTGGGGCGGGGAGCACAGAGAATGACTGAAGCATGGAAAGTGAGGCTGAAAATAAAAACTTGAACTCTTCACTTATACACCCAGTCTACTAAAAATATGGGACATCACAGGCAGTGGCAGAGGAATGGGGTGACATCGCTGCCCCTCCCCAGACGCTCCCAGCTCGCTCCGCCTCTGGTCACAGGACATACAGCTACCCCTGTTTTTTCTATGAGCAAGGACCATTCTGGGACAGGGGCATCAATCTATTTATGATACAATACAATAATCTTTATTGTCATTGTCCCATACAGAACAACAAAATTGAAAAATCTACATAAGACATTCAAAAACCAACAAGCCTGCTATCCCAACCTGGTTAGCCCCCTAAAAACTCTGATACCCCATTTTTAAATACAATATACTCCCATAGAGACTCCTTACACTGTGTTTAAAACCAAAATCACATTTGGGTAGAAACTGTTTCTCAGGCGGCTAGTCCTAGTCTTTATAACCCTGTACCTTCTTCCAGAAGGCAGAAGCTGAAAGAGATCATTTCCGGGGTGCGCACTATCCTGCGCTATCTCTGCAGATTTCTTATGGCACCTGGAAGCATAGATTTGATCCAAGGTGGGAAGAGTGCACCCAATTATTCTCTCTGCAGTCTTTACAACCCTGGACAGCATTGTTTTTTCCCTGACCGTGCAGCTCCCAAACCACACACACAGACCGTAAGTTAATACACTCTCCACAGTGCAATGGTAAAATGCCATCAACAGGTCGTTTGAGAGATGGTTTTTCCAAAGGATGTAGCCCTTTCATGCATGTTCACTCATAATACCCAGTGGGGATCCTGTTAGTGGTACTTCTGCTCACATGTTTGGCACACACAATACTTACTAGGACGGGTCAAAGATTTTAAAGGATGTTGAGTCCTGTCTACAGAGTAAAGTGATGGGCAAAACCCCCTTTAGAAGAATTATTACATGGGAGAACAAAGTGCCATGCAAAAGGATCTTGGGTTACTCAGAGGCAAACTTTATTTTGCCAGCGTTTACAATTCTGCCTGAAGAAGACACATGCCAATACATGTTGGGCATTTTTCCATTGCAATACATTTGTCCTTTTGCACATGCCATTTCAGATGGGGGGTTGCATTATTTAACATCCCCTTGTGTCAACATCTCCCTGCTTGTGGAAAACTCTCAATGTTGGGAGAAAATATTCTGGTTTTAATGTATGTATGTGTCTTGGGGGGGGGGTTGCTTACAGTGTTTTAAGTCGCTTTGAGTTGTCATGGCAAAAAGGCAACTAATATATTTAAGAAGCAATAATAACAATAGGCATGTCCCTAGTTTTCATTTTGAAGCGTTAACAGTGAAGACTTATGAAGGTTTCCTTGCTCTTTTACATGTATGAGCTCAGAGGTGGGTAGATACAAAATGTGTTAATCTGTTAATAAATATTAATCTTCATTGAAACACCAGGAATGATGGGATATACCACACTGAGCGCCAAGGTCTTCCAAGCACCCCCCTTGGTGTGTGGTGGGAAAGAGGGCTGATTATTGTTCTTAATCATTGCAATGAACTTGGTACTTTAACTCAACCAGATTAAGCTGAGCTAGGCATTGTACAAGGACACAGTAAACAAATTACCTCTGCTTTTTAAATGCATAAATCCTGAAAGACAAGTAGTAATTGTTGGCTAAAGCAACAAAGCTGGCATGGGCGACAGAAGTAGCAGGCGGAAGACAACGACATTAAAAAGTCAGGTTTTGAAACTATAGGTTGTCTGCCTTCACAGTTTGCAGCTAATCGGTACCTCTAATCAATAGCAAAGACAATTCTCTGTTGTGAGAAAGGTCTATTGTGAGAGAGGCTGTTTCCACTATACACTTTTGGAAAGACTCATAGAATGGATGAAACTGTGGCTTCAAATTTGACTTTTTCTACGACATGGAATTGTGATGCAAATGCCTGACATGACAATAAAAATTTGGTGTGCTTAGGTTGTACTTCATAACCCAATAAATTCAGTCTCAGTTTTCCTGCCTTCCTGCTGAGCCCTTCAGGAGGAAGGACAGCATAAGAGGAGGATACAAGAAGTTGATGGCAGCAGAACACAATTTTTTGAATAAAGTTTAAAGCGGTAGATGTTCAGGAAACAAGATCGGAATAGTTGCAGTAGTCAACGCAGGCCAGGATTGAAGCATAGGCAGGAAGTGATGATGCAATCCATAAAGAAAATTCCAAACACTGAAAGAAATCTGTGGCAAGGAATGAAAATTAAACAGGAACTCTGAACAAGCTCAGCTGGAAATTAAATACCACTGAATTCATTGGTACTCTTCAGTAAGTTTATATCTAGGCTTAGTTAGGGCTATGAATGTTTATGTAGAAGTAAATCCCACAGAGATCAGTCATTGCTAAGAGAGTGTGCATGGAGTCTGAAAGGGACAAAAATAGATTTTTTATTATTATGAATATTAATTAAGGGACCGTTGAATGTATACATAGTTGAGGAGTGGATGTAAGCAAAACAGCAAAGGTGAGATAAAGCAGCAGGAGCTTACTTTTAATGTTCAGCTCTTAATGAGATTTTTAGGTTTATTCAGGGTGTAAACAGATTGGCCTACTAAACTGAAAGTTATGAAATACATTTCTGGACAGAAACCCCACCCATTCCATATGACAAGGATCACAAGGCTCTCTCTCTCTCACTCCCTCTCTCTCTGTGTGTGTGTAATAAACTTTATTAAAGGCTAACCCAAAGAAGCAGACGTTTGGCAGAGGCATACCCTCCAAGTGTCCCTATTTTCCAGGTACAGTCCCAGAATTATGAATGGCATCCCAGCTTCTGACTTGATCCCGGAATGTCCCTATTTCCCCTGCCAGTGCTGCCACCACTGAGCTCGGGAAAGAGGATGAGCCAGCACTTGTCTCGAGTGACAGCAGTGGCCGGGAGGGAGCATCTCGTTGCCTCGCCATGGCCGCTGCTGCCAGCCTCCTCCCTTGGGTACCTCATAGCAGCTTCTGGAGACCAGGTGAGGTGTCTAATCTTGCCCCTTTCTAAAATTCATTTATTGGTGAGTAAATCTACCATGCTTTTGAATTATGGTGCTGGAGGAGACTCTTGAGAGTCCCATGGACTGCAAGAAGATCAAACCTATCCATTCTGAAGGAAATCAGCCCTGAGTGCACGCTGGAAGGACAGATCATGAAGCTGAGGCTCCAATACTTGGGCCACCTCATGAGAAGAGAAGACTCCCTGGAAAAGACCCCGATGTTGGGAAAGATGGAGGGCACAAGGAGAAGGGGACGGCAGAGGACGAGATGGTTGGATAGTGTTCTTGAAGCTACCAGCATGAGTTTGACCAAACTGTGGGAGGCAGTGGAAGACAGAAGTGCCTGGCGTGCTCTGGTCCATGGGGTCACGAAGAGTCGGACACGACTAAACGACTAAACAACAATAACAAATCTACCAAAGAATGAAATAAAAATAAAATTGGGATTAAGGGGTTTGGTTTATGATAGGAAATGCTTGGGGAGGGGGACAGGAAATGGGGTGTTGATGAGGGTCAGTTGGGGGGATGAGAAATATTCCTATTCTCATCTGAGGAATGTTGGAAGGTATGCAAAAGTAGCCATTGTGCTCCATGCTTTGGCGGATAAAAATACCTTAACTGTACAGGAAGGCACTTGTTAGTTATTTGACGATATATAGGTCAAGGCCTACTCAAAAGATATGACTGTGCTAATAAAGGGCTACTGCCCTTCCCATTAAACGTTGGAAGCTGCCTTATACGTACTTTCTAATTTAATCGTAGAGAGACTATAATTCCATCTGAAGAGAAGAACCAGTCCAGAGACCATCAACCTCTCCTAATAAAATTATCTCTTAAATGCTTGCTTGAAATATATTCCCATGACATAAGTACTCTGAAGAAAGCTGT
The DNA here is from genome assembly GCF_965113315.1 of Podarcis vaucheri. NCBI lineage: Eukaryota > Metazoa > Chordata > Lepidosauria > Squamata > Lacertidae > Podarcis > Podarcis vaucheri. Next base: position 71,776,605 of record NC_138767.1, on the reverse strand, counting down.
CATGCTTGGTCCATATTTGCTTTCAAATAAACTTGCAATGGATTTTGTTTATTTTAAAATCCAATGGTCCTTTCCTCTACTGCGTGTCATCTGTCATAAAAATGTGGGGTACGGATTAGCTTTCAGACTCCATTCAGCTCTTATAATTTACAGTGTCACGATGAGCATATGCAAAAGGAGGGAAAACACAAATTTTCTCATATTTCCACTCTTTAATATGGCATTTTGTACAAATGAAAAGCAGAAAGCTTAGGCGGTGGCTGCCAAATTTAATGATATCAGGTGCAGCTGAAATGTCTTAGTACATCCCAAAGTTATGCAGAATAAAGAACTACTTATTTGAATTGCATCCAAGCCTCTATCTCCAGGGCAATCCAAGACTAGATTTGTTTGTATGTTTTCACTAAATGCCACTGTGCCATATGAGATAAGAGATTGTATTTGAAATAACAGCCACTTCCAATTTTTGGCTTCCATGTAGAGCAGGGTTTATCAATTTTGATCATGCTTATCCAGAATTAGTTGTCAGGTCTCAGTTGCTGGCAGGAATCAGACAACAAAAATTCAACATTAGTACTGAATGACTAATCCGGCCTTGTGGAAGAAGAAAGCACAAACAATTATGCTGTGATTGGGATTGACTGCATTTCAAATATCAGCACTTCTATATTATAATAGCATGGATTAACAAAGCAGGACTGACCTTAAAAGGAATCAGTCTAAGCATCCATTGGGCAGGGTGAGGGATGCTAACCTGTATGCAAATCGGCAAAATGTGGTGCTAGATATTTACACACAGAAGAGTGATTAGCCATGCCAATATGAGACTGTCAGGGAACTGCCATCAGCTCAGAGGCGAGAGGTGGAAGGGCAGTTGTGTTACAGGGAGGCTCCGAATATCTTGCGAAGCAGTTCTTCCTCTGGCAAGGAGGGAAGCCCCACCTCCAGTGGGGAGGGGATGCAGGGATCAGAAGATGCTAGGGAGAGTCTCAACACCGAGCCTGAGCAAAGCGGAGAGGAGGCAAGTCCCCCTTTGCCAGTGCCCATTCTGTGCAGTAGGTTTGGGCGCAGAGAGGGGAGGAGAAGGATGGGGGTCACATGACTGTTATGCTGGGGAAGATATAAGGACCGCCCACTCCCAGATTCTGCTAGCGACTGAGCAGACACGGACTTGCGACGTTCTGCACTGTAAATAGTTTGTACAGATAATAAAGCCTGGAAAAGACAGGTTGGAGTCTTGCCTGTTTGCTCTCAAGCAACCACACCAGCACCTGACAGAGACTGTATTGAAGGAATGGGTTTCCCAAATCTAAAACCTGACTGTGCAGTCAGTCTGAAACAGGCCCCAAAATCCCCATTTTTCCTTCTCCAAGGGTGCATTAGCTAAAAAACATTAACTTGAGCTCTTGAGCAAATGTATAACAGGAACCCAGCTGTATAAACAAAGCTCTCTCCTTTATCAGTTCGTGACGCCTAATGAGTGGCCTTGTCAGTTCCGAAGTGGAGACGGGACGGCAGAGCTGGGGCTTATCTTATCTAGTGGGTTGTAGATATCCTGACACACTGACACACAGACCTTGCAAGACACCCCTGCACTCGGGGATGGCGCCAGGAGTGCTCTTAGAGTTGGTGACCTTCTTACCCCAAGATAAGGAATACAGGAACAGGAACATCCTTTTATGGTCAAGAGTATAGGAACAGGAACATCTGTTTATGGTCAGTATTACTTTGGTTATCCAATAATAAAAATTCAGCAATATTATGCAAAGCAACAGCACAGCAAAGTTCTTAGGAGATACACCAGTGATCTGGATGTCATAGTTATGAGCATTTGCCATGGGCTTACCAACATACCTCCAACTTTATAACTACTACTACTACTACTACTACTACTACTATAAGCTCAAATCCCTGCATTCACCAATACATTCTAAAATGAGAATGAGACGGAAAAATGGAAGCCTCTTTTCCAAGACATTGCAAAGATTTTGGTGCAATACTGGCTTATACCTACACATGCCAGCCTACGTTTATGAAATGTATGCCTACGTTTAGGCATAGGAAGAAAATATGTGCTTTTGCTATTAGTCCTGCACTTAGAGAAGGCAGTCCAATAAATGGTGCCAGCTTGTTTGGGTCACATCATAGCTCCCCCACTCGGTAATGGGAGACACAAACTTAGAAGAGAACATGGAAGGACCATAGGGATGTGCAGCAAGCATGCCAACACACTCCAATGTTTCCCAAAAAAACCAGAGACTAAGGGAAGCAGACAGGCAGGGACTCAAACATAATACAAGGGCTGGGATGGATCAGCAGCTTGCGACTATCTCAGGAATCAGCAGTGGGGTGATTGGCTATGGCAGTAACTGAGGAGGGATGCCCTCCTCTCTGCAGGCAGAAGTTGCAGAAGAAGAAGAGTTTGGATTTGATATCCTGCCTTTCACTCCCCTTCAGGAGTCTCAAAGCGGCTAACATTCTCCTTTCCCTTCCTCCCCCACAACAAACACTCTGTGAGGTGAGTGGGGCTGAGAGAGTTCAGAGAAGTGTGACTAGCCCAAGATCACCCAGCAGCTGCATGTGGAAGAGCGGGGAAGCGAACCCGGTTCACCAGATTATGAGTCTGCCGCTCTTAACCACTACACCACAATGGCAAATCCCTTGCAACCTTTTTGATTCTCTGTCTCTGTCTCATGACTCTGTCTCCATCCAAGCTCCACTCACCACCTTTTGTGGAGAGAGATCTGCAAGGAGAAGGAGTCTTGCCCTCAACCCTCCAGTAGTGGTTAAGAGTGGTAGTCTCATAATCTGGTGAACCAGGTTTGCTCCTCCACATGCAGCTGCTGGGTGACCTTGGGCCAGTCACACTTCTTTGAAGTCTCTCAGTCCCACTCACCTCACAGAGTGTTTGTTGTGGGGGAGGAAGGGAAGTGAGAATGTTAGCCGCTTTGAGACTCCTTTGGGTAGTGATAAAGCAGACTATCAAATCCAAACTCTTCTTCTTCTCTTCTTCTCCAGATCTGCCCAGCCTCTGGTCAGATTGGCACTGGGCTTTTCATCTACAGGAAAAGTCTCCTGTTTTGGCTTCTTGGCAACTGCCGTTGTGGTTGTTTTATTAGCTTTTTGCCTCTTTGCCTCTTCCTTGCCCTAGTTGTCTGTCTTGCCATTGACTCCCGACTCCGCTGTTCCATCGTTGAAATAAATAAATAAACACCCCGGTGTGCACACCCTAATTAAATGTGCTGCACTTGCCTATGGGAAGTGCATATTGAAAGAGGTAATGTCACTTCCAAGAAATAGCCTCTCTCTATAGGACTCAAACGCTAACAATAGTTTCATTCCAATTATCTGAACATCTTATATCAAGCACAGGCAAGCTAGGCCCTCCAGATGTTTTGGGACTACAACTCCCATCATCCCTGACCACTGGTCCTGTTTGCTAGGGATGATGGGAGTTGTAGTCCCAAAACATCTGGAGGGCCGAGTTTGCCTATGCCTGTCTTACATCCACAAGTCTTTCCCACAAACAATGATGCCTTGCTTTAGGTTTCCAAACCACATATTTGCAGGAGAAAGGGGAGCAAAGCCACAGCCAAAATGTGACCCTAGAACTCATGCAACAAACCTACCAACCAATCCACCATCAATGTCCCTTAAAAATAGTATTTCATTATTTTCAGACAGCGACATGATTTTTAGCACAGAACAACCGCATACACATCAAAATCCTTTCCATATGTGAAAGGATTGGTGAAATGTACAGCACTTCAGAGATTCAAACACACACAACAGCATTAGTGATCAGGATTCACTGTGCTCTTTCTGTGAGTCAATCAGCAAAAGTATCTCTGAGCCAAACTGAATCAGGTTGTTTAAAAATAGCAGAGAAGCATTAAACTCTGTTACACTGGTCTCAGTGGATAGCTTTGGTTTTGGTCTGTCTGATCAGATCTCCTATTGTTCCTTTCATTGTTCGTATTTCTAATTCATTAGTATAGCACAGCACGCTATATGTAAGAGGATGTTGCAACCTAATGAAGAGTTTCCCTTCTCTCCCTTTCAAAACAAAAAAAGCTGGTTCACTTTTGTTGTTGTTGTTCTGTTTTTAATGGTATGGTGAAAGATTTTCATCTTGTCAGGTTTTATTTTCCTCCCTTTGACATTATCTCTTAATTAAAAGAAAAGATAAATAGATTCGAGCAGGTGCTGTAGCTGATATGAAACATAGCTGTTGTTGTTTTTTAAAGTCCAGTCAGACAGACAACAGCTGAGTTTTCCAGTCAGCCAATTTCTGTAGCAAAATATACTCAGCAGTAAGAGAGGGTATATATGTATGTCTGGGCGGCATCGGCAGGAGAGTGGGGCTGTACTCTTCAGTTTTGGAGTATTTTTCCCTTGAACGTAAAATCCCAGCTAATAGCAGTTCACAGAAAGGACCAGAAGGCAAATTTTCTCTCCATCTCTGCTATCTGTGCCGCGGGTAAGAAGGGATTTTGCATTTCATACATCATTTACTACATGTAACCATAGCTTTTCCATTGGGCCCTCCTGTTCCACTCTTCAGCAGTGCCACCCCTGGGGAAAAGGCTGCAGGGCTGTGAATTTTGCTCATAAGGGGGAGGTTTCTGCATGTGTGTTTTTTCACAGAAAAACTCCTCAGAGAAAGTCTTCTTCAGATGCATTAAAAAGTAAGCAACTTAGTGCTATAAGGAACAGAGGCTAAGGCATGCACTAAATATTGCAATGCTTCTGATAGAACCTGTAAGGCACCTTCGGAAACTGAAGTCAATGCATTCAAACAAATAAACACAGACACAGCACAAATGCTTCCCATCAGCTGTTCGTTGCTGTGCTCAAAGATCAATGACCTACTGAGCATCTGAGTGGAAACCGGGATTGGCGCCCAAGATTATATGCAATAAACACAACACACAAGAAGGATCAACAATACCATGGGCCTTTTACATTCTGCTCTACACAAATTCATCTAGTTGGCGAAGTATTTTGATTTCAGTGCCTTTGATCAAACATAGTGAGGGCCATTTCACACATTACACAGACACAAATCTGGATTTGTCACTGAAAATACACTGTAGTTAATCAGAACTCTGTGATGAGTGTGCCACCTGCACACAACTTTGTCAACATTCACACATTCCATTCCTTATGTACATTTAACACATCTTAAATGTCCACCCCAAATATATTAAGTGTGGTGGCCCTTGGAATAACCCTAAAAGTCTGACATCTTTTGAATTTTATTATTATTTCGGTGACAGACCAGTTCCAGCCCACATACAATATCAAGAAAGTCATAAAACATGATAGGGATACATCTGAATTTGCAATTAGGTATAACAGGAACAATGCAGATATAGCAACAGTTTAAAAATATATAAACTTAATCACTAACATATAACCTGAAATTATCATTTAAGGCCTTAATCATTATGATAGCACAGCTTGTTCCCTAAGTTTTATAGCAATCTCACAGAATTTAGCTACCCTTAACGTGATCTCAGGATCCTTGTCCTCTACCAAGGATTTTAGACACTGAAGTTCGGATTCATTTGGAGATTTTTGCATAGCAGGGGTAATAAACACCGAGCATCTATCCCCGTAGAAACAGCAGCATAACAAGGCATGAGAGACAGTTTCTACCTCCATCGAGTTGCAGACTCGTTCCATGTATGGTTTACCCTCGAATCTGCCCTGAAATAAGGCAGATGGCAGCACGCTGGAAGTCTGACATCTCTACTTAAAACTGCCCTGGAGTTATTTACAAAGGGCAGTATAGAAATTTATTGGATACATGAGTAATTAAAAAACAACAACAACCACCTATTTGGGGAGTCCCGGGGGGGGGACATTTTATGTCTTTTAAGGATTTTGCAAATGTTTCCTTTTAGAAGTTGTCGCACTGGAAAAGTGGCCAACAGATTGAATATCTACATGAGGTTCCACACACCCTTACAAGAGTGGGCTCCAGAAGCAAAAGTGGAGGATGCAGAGAAGCTACAGGTGGAACAAACAGAGAAGCAGAAGTTCAACTCATAAAAAACTTCAAAGTCTGTCATACAATTTCTCCTACAATCTGACCCACTACTCTGAAGGATCTCCGATAGAGAAGACCCTTGCCTTCCTTACTGAGACATTATTCAGCTTCACTCCAATCCAGTACCACCAAACTAGACCTTGGAACAAACAGGCATAGTTATAGCCACACCAGTAGTGAGCAGAGCACTTGCTTCCATAGCAAACATCTCTGGGTCCCTAGAGACTCCTTGGTCAGACCAGTGCTGTAGTCTCTGAAGTGTGCTTAGGGGCAAAGTCTGTGGGGGTGCTTCCTACAATCTGCCAACAGAAGTCTGCTTATGCATCTTATTACGAAACACACACAAACACAACAGGTGCAGCTCGAATTCTTTAACCAAGTTTTTCCACATACCTAGTGTCCCAGCTGTATTGTGTCCACAAATTATTCAACAATTTAAATGTGTGTTTTTTTACCTGTGCACTGTTGAAAAGAATGTTGCATTCCTTCATCGGGAGGTCAGCACTGGAAAGAGGCTGCAAAAAAAGCAAAAGCAAAATTAGGACAAAGGTATATCAACTGAACTGGCATTAGCAGATTTGAACTTGAGTATGAAATGTTTGAACCTGGACTACTCCCCCAACAGAGATTTAGCAGGTGCCTTCTGCTTCAACTTTTAAATACCTGCTGAAAACTTCTCTATTCTGCCAGGCTTATGCAGGCAATTAAGAATATACCCGGATGTTCGGGTTCCAAAGAAAGTTCACAAATGGGAACACTCACTTCTGGATTTGCGGCGTTCAGGAGCCAAAACGTCCGAGTACTAAGGTGTTCGGGATCCAGGGTACGACTGTACACACTTACCTATCTCACTCAACACAATGGGGTTTACTTCTGAGTAGACACAAAAGGATTGTGGCGTTAGCTACGCTTGAGCTAGAAATGTACACTATTCTTAACTTTTTGTAATAATGTAACTCTGCATCAAAAAGTCATAGCAGGTTATTTTAAAAGGGGGAAAAAATAACACATGTAAAATATGTAGAAGACCGCTCCTCACAAGAAGCAATATATGCTGGTAACAAAGAACAAAATGTGTCAGTTTAATAAGAAACAGCTCCACTTCTGCAAAGATCTAGGGCGTGAGCTAGACTCAGCATAGCAGAGCTACAGAGAGTGTGCAATATGAACCATTAGCCGTGTATCTTCAAAAGAAGCAAGCCCGTGAAATTCCAGCATCCTCAATCCATCACCCTCAATCTGAAAGCACTTTACGTGGCCATGAGACCCACTGAAATCAATGAGACTTACTTTCACTTGGAATAAAATGCAGAGGTATTCGTTCACACAGCTGTTACTGTGCACAGAAATAGTTGCCTGTGGCTGGGGTGGGGATGCTGGAAGTTGCCTCCCTTCTCCCTGATTGCACTTAATCTGGTCTGCCCCTTTAGTGTTATACCTCCAAGCGGTACACTATAAATATTATTCCCCTTAGTATGCAGGCAAACAGGCTGGCAAAACACTAAATTGACTCAGTTGATTAGTTTTTGTCAGTTACAATGCACATTTATCTATAAATGCAATCCTCTGTAAGATCGATATGTTTATTGAGTTCATTTTTCAATAAAGTTTGAGATGTCCTCAATTAATAAGTTGAAACATAACCTATAAAAGCTACTCATCCAGCACGATCTCCAGCCTGCCCCACAATCCAGGAGAGAAGCACAAACTGGACAATTTTACTTTGAGATCGCCCCCGCTCTTGGCAGCACTACAAAATATGCTCAGAGAGGGAGAAGAAGAGGAGGAGGAGGAGTTTGGACTTGATATCCTGTCTTTCACTCCCTTTAAGGAGTCTCAAAGCGGCTAACATTCTCCTTTCCTTTCCTCCCCCACAACAAACACTCTGTGAGGTGAGTGAGGCTGAGAGACTTCTGAGAAGTGTGACTAGGAGCCCATTTCGACGGCTGAGGATTAGGTCACAATTGTTTTTTGTGTGTCTTTAATAAGGCTCTGGTATGTAACAGGCAACAAAGAAGACTAATGTGCATACCATCCTTTGCCAGCTCACTATTCTGTGACTGTCTGCTGATCCTAACAAGTTGCTATGCTCTTGAAGAGGTCCACGTGTGTAGACAGATATAAATACAGTGGTGCCTCAGGTTAAGTACTTAATTCGTTCCGGAGGTCTGTACTTAACCTGAAACTCTTCTTAACCTGAAGCACCACTTTAGCTAATGGGGCCTCCTGCTGCTGCCGCACCGCCAGAGCACGATTTCTGTTCTCATCCTGAAGCAAAGTTCTTAACCTGAAGCACTATTTCTGGGTTAGCGGAGTCTGTAACCTGAAGCGTATGTAACCTGAGGTACCACTGTAGTGGACAAACATAACTGCCCGCATATTTAGGCTATCTTTAGGTGGTCATGATGAGCTCCTCCACCAGTTACACTATTGCCTTTCACCAAATCTGTTAGTTTTTGAGGTTCAGCTGGACTCTTGGCTCCCTTTCCTACAATAGGGAATGTGTTTATGCCTCTGGAACAGGCAAATGAAAAGACCCAGGCGAAGGTTGTACAGCACGTGTGATTACATACCTTCCAATATTTCTCTGATGAAAATAGGGATGTCCTAAGGAAAAGTGGAAGTGATGTATGGAAGTGAAAGCTGGACCATAGAGAAGGCTGATCGCCGAAGAATTGATGCTTTTGAATTACAGTGTTGGAGGAGACTCTTGAGAGTCCCATGGACTGCAAGAAGATCAAACCTATCCATTCTTAGGGAAATCAGCCCTGAGTGCTCACTGGAAGGACAGATCGTGAAGCTGTAGCTCCAATACTTTGGCCACTTCATGAGAAGAGAAGACTTCCTGGAAAAGACCCTGATGTTGGGAAAGATGGAGGGCACAAGGAGAAGGGGACGACAGAGGACGAGATGGTTGGATAGTGTTCTCGACGCTACCAGCATGAGTTTGACCAAACTGCGGGAGGCAGTGGAAGACAGAAGTGCCTGGCGTGCTCTGGTCCATGGGGTCACGAAGAGTTGGACACGACTAAACAACAACAAAGGAAAAGTAGGACATTCTGGAATAAAATCAGAAACCGGGATGGCTTCTGTATATTTGGAACTATACCTGGAAAATAGGGGCACTTGGAGAGTCTGTACACATTCTTTTAGTTCTTTGATAACCTGATGGCTATTTTGGCATATATTTCATGGATATGCAAGAAACATGTTTGTCCAGAAAGCCATTGTGGTTGTGCACATATTTGTAGATGAGCAGGAATGTAGATTTAGCTGTAATCCAGAATTCAGAATCTTAGCAGATTGTATAAACCTTTGTGTGTTTGAAGATAAATATGCATCTTCTTCAGCTTTACTTGGAGTGACTAAACTCAGAGTCTTGCCAGCAGGAGTTTTGCTTAGTTAAGGATTTGGGGATCTCAGTATTTGTTTGAAGGAGATAGGAAATGAAAGCTTTCGCCACTCATGTTCTTCAAACCTTGCAGAAGTTTAATTTTTTATCCCTGAGAGTCATAAATTTCTACTGGTTCCAGAGAGATGACGCTTGGACATTGCAAGCAGGCCTTTGCAACCCCTGATGATCTCAGATAAAAACTTCCGAGGACTACAAATCTAATGATTTTGTCTAATCCTTTTCAATATCCAGTTTTATAGTTAACTATATATTTTAATGATTAGTGAATGGCCCATCTCAAAGCAAATTACAAAACTAATGTCTATTAGATACCAATGAAATGTAGTGTTAGTGGTTGGTATTTAAAAAAAGATTGGGAAAAATACATTTCAAGACTCTGATCTACATATTACAGTTAAAACAAAATCATTTTCTTGTTTTCGTGGCTATTCTTCTCCCCGCAATAAACATTTCCTTCACATCAAGTCAGTAAGAACTGATTAGGAAAAAGTATCTTAGTTCTCTACATATGATCAAGCTTCAAATTACAGTATTGTGATTACCCTGCTTTACACCAAGATATTCCAAATCCTTCAATATCAGGATTTCAAGTTAACCCCTAACAGACGACTATTCTCTTGAGATGGCTGCTGGCACAGCTGCAGGGTGTGAGATAATTGGTATAGTCTTTTACTCCTTTGCTGAAACGCACATATATGCACACACACACATATAGTTACACACACACACACACACACATGTCTCTGTAAGGGAGACTAGGGAAATTCCCAGGCTAAGAAAGCCAGGTGGACTTCCTAACCTGTATGATGGAAAGTAAACCGGGTATAAAACAGATGTCTGATAACAGGAACAAATCTGAAAGCTGAAGTGTTGGTGCAATAAAAAAAATATAGGTATATAAAAGAAGAATTCTGGGGTGCCATGATTCAGGCTTGGGGCAAGTACAATTTGGTGAGAGAATCCCAGTGGAGATTTAAAATCACAAAGTAGCAAAGTAAAATGTGGACATATAGGCTGTTAGATCTTTAAAATATCATTGTGAGTTCCAAAGCTTCCCCCTTCCCCTAGCATAGTAAAAGACCAAAAGTTCGGTAAGTTTAAAATGGTTTACTTACTAACTCTCCAAAGGTCAGATTCATGTGCTTTTCCATACAGCAGTCAGAAAAAGCTGCACAGGCAGTAAAACTTGGCTTAGTTACAGTGGTGAAAGTTGCTAAATCCTTGATACGAGAACTTGTTAGAGAGGCTTGTTAGAGTCATGTGGTCAGAGCTGAAGCAACCAGCTCAGAACCTCTTCTCAGGTAGACTGAGGTACAACAATACAGTAGGCCTGATTACTTTCCTCCCAAGGTGAAGGGAAGGGACATCGCTAAGCCTGGCAAGACAGCTTACTCTATGGAACCCCTTTATGCATTAATTAGACTTAAGCATGTTAGTTAGATGAAGCTGGCTATCCCACATGAAGTAAGATGGGTCGTTCTAAAAGCTCAGGCAATATAGGACTCATCTTAAAATTGACTCACTTGGCATTTATAATTCTTTTGTTTTATTTTTAAAAGGCAATCAGGTAACCTAATATCTACATTTACAACTTATAATTGATTGCCCCCCCCCCTTCATCATAAGAGGCAGAAGCTTCAAAAATGAATGGAAGAATAAATTTCTCAAAAAAACACTTCCGAACACCAGCTGACAATAAGGCTTTCTTCACTGAGATGTGGGTACAAGATAACCCACCTGAACATCATTCAGTTCCAAAGGTGCTCCAAAGAGAAATTATTCATGTTCAGTATTTATAAATGATCTTGGACAATGTGCAACATTGTTTACCTTGGACAATGTGCAACAAGAGCATGAAAGCAGGAGGAGCTCGAACAATTAAAATGACATTTGTTTGTTTGTTTGTTTGTTTGTTGTGTTTATATACTGCTCAGTCGTTAGTATTTCTAAATGACGTACATAAAAACAGTCCACCCAAAATTAAACAATAAAGCTGCATCATTAGAATGCCTGCAGGAACAATAACATTTTCGTCAAGAGCTGGAAGTTCAGAAAGGAAGCTGCCTTCCTAATCTCAGTTGGGAGGAAGTTACACAAGCTTTGGCCCGCTACACGGAATGCAGGGCTTCTGAGCCAGTGTGGTGTAGTGGTTAAGAGCGGTGGACTCGTAATCTGGTGAACTGGGTTCGATTCCCCGCTCCTCCACATGCAGCTGCTGGGTGACCTTGGTCTAGTCACACTTCTCTGAAGTCTCTCAGCCTTACTCACCTTACAGAGTGTTTGTTGTGGGGGAGGAAGGCAAAGGAGAATGTTAGCCACTATGAGACTCCCTAGGGTAGTGATAAAGCAGGATATTAAATCCAAACTCTCCTTCTCCTTCTCCTTCTCCTTCTCCTTCTCCTTCTCCTTCTTCTTTTCCTAGCATTTATGAGTTGTACATCTGAGCCATGTGGAGCTACTAACAAAGACTCCCCCAAAGATATCAGTGATCAGACCAATATATAAGGAATCAGAAGGCAAGAGTATTGTTAGAAATGGAAGCAAGAAGAAATTCCGACGAAAGAAGAATGGCAGACGAAATTAATGGACTATGCAGAATTGGGCAAAATGACAGGAAGGATTCAAAACCTGCAAGACCAGAGATTTACAGAAGATTGGAAGAAGCATATGAACTATCTGAAGGGCAATTGTAACCAACAAAATACGCTAGTAGGACTACAAGACGTTTTGTAAGGAGAAATATATGAAGTGTTACAGCTCCCATTGCTCGGTCCCTGCTCCTGCCAACCTAGCAGTTCGAAAGCATGTCAAAGTGCAATTAGATAAATAGGTACCACTCCGGCGGGAAGGTAAACGGCATTTCCGTGCGCTGCTCTGGTTTGCCAGAAGCGGCCTAGTCCTGCTGGCCACATGACCCGGAAGCTGTACGCTGGCTCCCTCGGCCAATAAAGCGAGATGAGTGCCGCAACCCCAGAGTCGGCCATGACTGGACCTAATGGTCAGGGGTCCCTTTACCTTTACTTTACAGCTCATGCTAGCTGGAAGAGAGCCAAGCCATCAACTTGGGTTTAGATGACAGGATAAGCCAAACTTTGACATAGAACAGCATGGCACAGCCGTAAAAAGAACCAAGTAGGGACAAAGTAGGTGTGAGTTCTTCTCCAGGAATCTGCATGCTTGCACATTCAAACAAAACAATGTTTTGGCTTAGCCTGGCATGCAGACCAGGGCAGTATGTCACCCCTCTGACTCAGTATAGAAAGAAAATGAAATCTCAGAGTCTGCGGCACCAGTAAAAGCCTTCACGGGCACCATGGCATCTGCAAGTGGCAAGTTGGCAGCCCTTAATTAGGCAGAATGAAGTGGGCACATTGGGCAGAAGATGCTGGGCATGGAATTGCAAGGTGTTGGGAGAGAGAGCTGCTTGCGCCACATGTTTGCCATGTGCCTTCCATGCTAGCCTGCTGCCCTTGGGTGTGAAATACTCTGTCCTGTCGCCAGAGCTGAAGTAAAATTCAATCGGTCAGCTTCACCTCAAACGGCTCAATGTCTTCAGCCAGTCCTGCCCTGGAGAATTGGTTCAGCATTCTCATGCATCGTTATTCTTAGCCTGTCTGCTCCCAGCTTTTCTGTCATTTATTCAAACAATGCATCTAAACTTGCAGTCAGAATCCTCCGAATCAAAACGTATGTGCAGTCATTTTAGCTGTCATGGAGCAAGGCATACCTTATACTGCAATGGCTGAAGCTTCCTGGAAAGCTGGGCAGAGCCATAGCTCCCTGTTTTATTTGCTTCTAAAAGCAGATATATCACAGTGCTTTACACCAGAACCAGATGAATGACGCTAAATAATCTCTGTGGCAAGTCCTAGCTGCCACACCCCATTGACAGATCCAATACCAGAGCTAAGGGATTAAGTGAATTCTTCTGTTGCGTCTGTGAAAACCCTGATACTGGACCCAGTACAGTGGTACCTCGGGTTAAGAACTTAATTCATTCCGGAGGTCCGTTCTTAACCTGAAACTGTTCTTAACCTGAAGCACCACTTTAGCTAATGGGGCCTCCCGCTGCTGCCGCGCTGCCGGAGCACGATTTCTGTTCTCATCCTGAAGCAAAGTTCTTAACCCGAGGTACTATTTCTGGGTTAGCGGAGTCTGTAACCTGAAGCGTATGTAACCTGAAGCGTATGTAACCCGAGGTACCACTCTACTCTACCACTAGGCTAGCATTACTGTATCGGCAGGGGAGAACTTTGGTAATAATATGGCACCCAGAAAGGGAACAACATTTGGCACCCCCTCTCAATATTTATTATGTTCATGCCTTCCTCCCTCTCACCTTCCGTTCTGCAAGCTCTTGGCTTGGCGGGGGGACCACCCACACCACCCTAAATCTGGCATAGGAGCTTCTCAGGATTTTCAGGTGGCACTAATAATAATAATAATAATAATAATAATAATAATAATAATAATTTTATTTGTACCCAACCCATCAGAAAGGGTTGCCCCAGCCACACTCTGGGCAGCTTCCAGCATATACTTACAGTGGTACCTCAGGTTAAGTACAGTGGTACCTCGCAAGACGAATGCCTCACAAGACGAAAAACTCACAAGACGAAAGAGTTTTTCGTTTTTTTAGTTGCTTCGCAAGACGAATTTCCCTATGGGCTTGCTTCGCAAGACGAAAACGTCTTGCGAGTTTGTTTCCTTTTTCTTAAAACCGTTAATACTGTTAAAACCGTGCTTCGCAAGACGAAAAATTCGCAAGATGAAAAAACTCGCAGAACGAATTAATTTCGTGTTGCGAGGCACCACTGTACTTAATTCGTTAATTCGGGTTAAGAACTTTGCTTCAGGATGAGAACAGAAATCGTGCTCCGGCGGCGCAGCGGCAGCAGGAGGCCCCATTAGCTAAAGGGGTGCTTCAAGTTAAGAACAGTTGATAATTGTCAACATGTTGGCCACAACCTATCAATATGCCCACAGCATATCAGTGCTTTGTGGCATTCTGTGGGGAGTTCTGCTGCCTCCCTATATTCTTCTGCCAGACTATTATCCAAGGAAAGGAGATGGCTAGACAAGCTAAGAAGGTGTATATATACTTGAAGAACTGACATACACACTGATAGGGGTATCAGCATGGTAAAGGGTATGTCTGCAACAGAAAAGGAGCTGGAATTTGGTGCAGGAATAGTGCAAGACACCCTGATCGCTAGAACAGCTTGACCACCTCTGCATAATTGAGGACTGCCGCCAGCACAGAACAAGTCAAGGTACCGATAGGATTAAATTTTTGTGCTGTACCAATTGCTTCCTCATCGCATTTTTACTTCATTCTAAGAGGACAGGACAAACGGGGGGGGGGAGAGAGAGAGAAATCACGAATTTGTAAATTTAAGATTATTTGCAAAATGTGATAGCCTTATAGAAGTCATTTCCCCTACTGAAAATGCATAAAATATATTAAGTACTGTATAAGTATGATATATCAATTAACTGTTTCACAAGGTCTAAAAATATGCAAATTGCTGCACTTCAATTAGAAAAACCTGCATCCTTGGAGAATACTGTAAATCAGGAAATTTGGGAGACATTAAGAGTAATCAGTGAAGGAAAGCATGCACTCTTCCCCGCATCCTATTTTTATACATACATAATGAAATAATTATAGCTACTCCTTTTTATGCCTCTGCAAAAATATTAGAATCTTAAGATCCTTACAATGATAAATTTAATCCACAGTACATTTGCAGACTACATTAATTATATGAAAAAAGAAATCTATTTTCCTTCAATATAAGTAAGTTGAAACTAATTTGGACATGTAAATTAGAAATATGACTTTCAATAGTACCAATGTGTAGGAGCGATTGTTTAGATTAATTGCAGTGATGGTTAATTTGAAAATGCAATAGGTGTTTCCTGCAGAGATAGAAATTCAAGCACATTTGGCTAGTTTCTATCATGCAAATGTGCTCCCACATATTTAGAAAAGTGTGTTTATAACAGAAATCACTAAAGGCTATTGCTTTTTTTTAATCTTAGGAACATCATACCCCAAAACCATAACAGAAGAGCAAATCCAGATTTCAGCTTGGCAAAGGGTACCATCTGTGCCACCACAGAACTGCAATGGGAGCTAATTGTATGAGAGCAACTCCACCCTACTCCCCTATTAAATTTCCCTGTACATATAAAGCAAACTCATCAAGGAGAGGTTGAGAGAAAGGTATTCTCACTTAGGCTGAGTCACATTCAAACCTTTATGTCTGACTGCGCCACATGACCTAACGTTTAAGGCAGCCATCAATATGCCTATGTGCTAATTTGCTTACTGATGTTCACCTTTCGTTATGGCTAATCACCACTAAAGCAAAGCCACTAATCTATTTCACTTAAAATCCAACATGCTTCTGTTCTGGTTGATGCTATGTACAGTACCTAGGCTAGGAAGCTCACTATTGCCTATCCAGGGTTTCAGACAGGAAGACATTCCTAGCCCTAGTGGCGTAGTGTGGGGGTGCAGGGGGGGGCCGGCCGCACCGGAAGCAACATCTGGGGGGGTGCTCGCACTCGCAGCTCTCTGCCCCTACCTGGCTCACTCACTCTCTCTCACTGCAGTGCTGGCTGTGCGAATCCGATCCAAGCTGCTGGGTCGCCGTCCACTGTGGAGGGGGTGGGTGCCAGGCGTGCGGTGCGGAGAGAGAGCGAGGGACTATCTGGGGGAGGGACAGTGCAGCGGCCGCCCAGCGCAGTGCTGAGCGCGGGAGAGAACCACACCAGACCAGAACAGGCAGCAGCAAGAAGAAGCTGGCAGCGGCGGCAGGTTAGGGGGCGCAAATTACTTGCCTTGCCCCGGGTTAGGGGGCGCAAATTACTTGCCTTGCCCCGGGTGCTGACAACCCACGCTACGCTGCTGCCTAGCCCTACCTAGATTGAAGTTAGGACCTTCTACATGGAAGGCATATTCTCTGCCACTGAGCTAGGGCTCTTCCCACACACACACCAATGAAATGTTCTTCCTGATCTTTTGTCTAAATCCCTCTTCTTGCAATTTGAAGCTTTTGGTTCCGGTCCCACCCTCAAGAGCAAGGGCAGTAACATGGCACCCTCTTTGTCCAACAACATCTGAAATGCACCACATTGAAAATGATGTACCGCTGGTATATTACACCTGTCAAACTAGCAAAAATGTACAGAGTGAGAAGTAAAGTATGTTGGTAATGCAAAACGAAAGACGGAGAGTTTTTTCACATGTGGTGGACATGTGAAAAAATGAAGGAAGAAAAAAGGGATATGATTTATAACAAATTGAAAAAATTGTTTAAATATACCTTCCCCAAAAAACCAGAAGCCTTTTTGCTGGGATTGATAGGAGACGAAATAAGAAAAACAGACCAGAGGTTATTTATGTATGCTACGACTGCCACCAGAATCTTAGTAGCCCAAAAATGGAAAACTCAGGAAATACCAACATTAGTGGAGTGGCAGACAAAAATGGTTGAATATGTAGAATTAGCAAAACTAACACATAGGATCTGGAACCAAGAGGAAACAAAGTTCAAAAAGGAGTGGAGAAAATTTGTTGAATATATAAGTAGCAACTCGGCTGTTTAAAGACTGTAGTAGGATTAAAATCAATTTTGTGATGTGGATAGAATGTAATTAAGAATCTGCGGGAAAAGAGAAAACCTGTTGAAGGGAGGGAGGGAAGTCCACATGTGATAGAGCGTTTAGAAAATAAGCAGACATCTGATTGTGGAATATTTGAGTATTTATTTTGTTTGTTTGTGTTTTTTGAAAACTCAATAAAAAGCATTTATTAAAAAACATAATGAAATGCACCACATTGCTCCATATTCTATGTAACAGCCTTTAAAATATTTGAAGATTAATACTGTATTACCTTTTTAAATTACAGAGAGGCGCCATTACTTCTTGTGATCTAGACACTAGGTGGTCAATGCAACCTAGAATCGAAAGTCTTTTTAGCCATTGCATCAGTGCTGACTTCTGTTTAGCTTGTTGTCTGCTGAAGCCCCTAGACTCTTTTGACATGTAGTACTGTCAAGCTAGGTGCCAGCCATCCTGTATCTGTGCATCTTATTATTCTTATCTCAATGCACCCTTTTGCATTTATCTCTGCTGAAATTTGTTTTGCTAGTTTTGGCCCAGTCCTCCATACAGTGGTACCTCGGGTTACATACGCTTCAGGTTACAGACTCCGCTAATCCAGAAATAGTATCTCGGGCTAAGAACTTTGCTTCAGGTTAAGTACGGACCTCTGGAACGCATTAAGTACTTAACCCGAGGTACCACTGTACTAGATAAGTTTTCTATAAGAAGTGTAATGAATGGCCTAACCTATTTTGTTGCCTGGAACAAAACAGGAAATCACACACGCCAAGTCAACTTGCATAGGCCAGTAAAAAGTTCCACAGGAGCTCCACCCCTCCCAGATAGTAAAAATACAATTATAAATGAATAAATATTTACTGCCCTTTTGTGACATTCAAAACCAACTGCTTGAAGCTGCTATCTCATTCTGCCTACTGGTAGCACTGGCCCTGTGAAATGCACAGCATCCTCTAACTGGCTTTACGGCGCAGTAGTATCTTGAATCAGTACAACTATGATCATACATCTATGCTAAATAAGTGATGTACATAGATTAAAATGCATGCTTATATAAGCTAGCTTTATTTAAGCAAATGAGATTTCTGATAAACATGCAAATGGGAATTTTAACAGCAATTTATAAACCACAAATCCTATTCTCATTACTTATGCAAACCATCATAGTTTTGTCATGCTTTACTACATTGCCTTATCATTTTATCCATGGTACTTCCCCTCTGTTGCTTTCCATTTTCCCTCCCTGTCATCTGCATTTTCTGGGTGCCTTTTTAACATCCTTCTCTCTGTTATTTTACTCTTTAAGGTAATATAGGATTTGACAAGAACATCTTGATCCCTCTGCCCCTCAAAATCATACATATGTAACTAGAGAATAACTAGAACAGCTCTAATTTGTGATACATAATTACTGGAAAGCTTAAAGATATTATCGCACTTGAGCATGACCCTAAGGGCATTCTGTGTCTTCAAAACAGAACATTAGATACCTAGATATTCTAAAATATTTTTTTCAAAGTCTTCTAAGCTTAGTTAACTGGTTATGTTCACAAGGTTGGGTCAATATTTATCTTTTTCTTTTCTTTTTTACTTATTCTTCATGCCAGCTTGTCATTGAGTTGAATATTGTTTCTTCACACCTCTCTTTAACATAACATAGCTTCAAAGAAACCTGGTGTGTCTATTTAGCCATTTGATCAGAATACGTTAACAGAAGAGAATCAAGAACAAATCGGAAAGTTGTTAAGTAAAAGGCAAAAGATGTATACGATCTGTTTTCTATACCACCTGCATTATAAATTCCCACGGTCCTAGGCCCAGTTCAAAATGCTTGAATTTACTTTCAAATCCCCCTGGTGAGTAGCAGAAGGACTGCTTTCTGTATCTGCGCTTACGTGTTACAGAATGCTCTCCCCAGAGAAACTGCTTGCCAACTACTTCGTTGTCTGATCAGCACCAGTCAAATACCTTTTTGTTCCTATCTTATCTGGGTTTTAAGTTGGTTTGCAACTGATGCTAAAGATGGGAATTCTGATATTGGTATATCTGCAAGCAAAGTGTTAAATGAAGTTGTTGCAGCTGACAAGAGAAGTGAGGGGGAATCTGCCCTGGAGAGCATTCATGGGGCCTATGTCTATACCAGACTGGTCCACTGAAGGGAGAGAGGGAAAGACTGAAATATGAATCTTCCTTTAATACTTTTTTTTTGGGGGGGGGTTAAATATAAGAAATATAGGCTACAATATTAGCTCATATTTATAAGCTTAGGCTTTGACTTGTGCTGTAAGTTTGCAATTTAGTGGCTTAGGAAGTGTCTTTAAATGTTAGCTGGAGAGAGATGCTCTTTTTGAAAAGTAATTATACTGTAATGCAGATGGCAGTAATAACAATTAGACAAGATAAGGTCTCACAGCAATCTTCACGAACCAAACCAAAAGTAGCACTGAATCGTAAAAGACCAAACGTGAAGAAGGCCGCAATGCAGCAGTTATCAATGTGCTACCAGAAGTGATGGGACTAAAATTACAAACAGTGAAAGGAGCGGACATGCTGAAGGTTATGCATTTCATATGTTTAAAGGATTCTTAATCCTAGACTAATCCTTCTCTGTTTCTATTTGATCTTGCATTTCATAATACACTGAGTGTTAGAAGAACATTTGTTTGGATATTTGAATTCTATCTCCTGCATGTTTCGGGATTTACACAATCACATAGGGGTTTGCTCTCGTTTAGTGATAGGATTTCTTCCTATCTCCCCAAAGTTGTTGAACTATCAAAATTCCTGAAGAATCATTAATCCCCATTAACAGATGACTTTCAAGATGAGTTGAACTGAAATCAAAAGAAAGAGCATGTCAAAAATGTCATGTTTGCAGGTGGGCCTTTTTTTTCCCCTTTCCAAAAGAAATGAATAGTTAGTGATAAATTGGGAACTTCAGATGCTGAAAGAAGATTCTCAGCAGACCGTGCTGAACTGAAGCTGCCCATCTGAAGGAAATCTATCTTGTTTTTAGCTTTAATGAGCCTTCTAAAAACCTAAATACAACCAAAGCAGAGTACTCATGTCAGACCCACAGCAACAGGTGTGGGGCAAAGAACATATTGAGGATTGCACCTTATCTTTTCTGTTTTCCAATGCATAAAAATAACAACCTGTCAGCTACCTTTTGCAGGTTGCTTTTAACAAGTTGCAGACCAAAATGAAGTTTGACCTCCATTTCCCAGCTGCTCTGCTGGTGATAAATTCAATGCAGATGGGTTGGATGAATGGGATACACCTTGTAGAATACCAAACCCATGGAGAGTTATTGCAGGTATAGATCTCTTCACATTTTTCATTGCATCCAATGTGTCATTCTTCCCCTGTCTTCTGAAAGGCTAATTTTTAATTTAGCAATTAAGATCAATAGAGATGAAAACTTCAGCAAATTTTCTCATATGACTGATTAAATTAGCAGATAAATTAACAAATCGTCGCCTACCTTTTGTGGGTCATTTTATTTTTATCATAAACTCTTTGATACTTCTCCAGGTCAGGAATGAACATATGAACATGTACATAATCATGTAACAAGAGCTATGCTTTCACCTTTGGAGTTTACAGCTTCCATAACGGAACACGGTAGCTTAGGTTTAATCACGATCAAGTCAGTTTGGCCTTTTTTGGCACTACATAGCTAATGAGATTCTTGGGAGAAAAGCAATGATAAACCTACACAGTATCTTAAATAGTAGAGACATCACCTTACCAACAAAGGTCCGTATAGTTAAAGCTATGGTTTTCCCAGTAGTGATGTATGGAAGTGAAAGCTGGACCATAAAGAAGGCTGATCGCTGAAGAATTGATGCTTTTGAATTATGGTGCTGGAGGAGACTATTGAGAGTCCCATGGACTGCAAGAAGACCAAACCTATCCATTCTGAAGGAAATCAGCCCTGAGTGCTCACTGGAAGGACAGATCCTGAAGCTGAGGCTCCAATACTTTGGCCACCTCATGAGAAGAGAAGACTACCTGGAAAAAACCCTGATGTTGGGAAAGATGGAGGGCACAAGGAGAAGGGGATGACAGAGGGCGCGATGGTTGGACAGTGTTCTCAAAGCTACCAGCATGAGTTTGACCAAACTGCGGGAGGCAGTGGAAGACAGGAGTGCCTGGCGTGCTCTGGTCCATGGGGTCACGAAGAGTCAGACACGACTAAACAATTAAACAACAACAAGCTAATGAGATTTCTTACCACTGCCACCACAAGTTGCAGCGTGATTGGTCGCTCTGGCTTTTTAACAAGCCTCTTGGCAAATACAGTCGGGCTTTCTGTAGGAATTGTGTTTCTCAAATGCTGGGGCTGCTATTTAGCCCTCCTGGCTGTTTTTGTTTGTCTGGCTCTTTAATCCTCCTTCCTTCTTCAAACTCCATCCATCCACCTGCCTCCCTGCCCAACTATTCTATTTGTCTTGTGCTCAAGTGCCAGTCTAGAGTCAGCATTTACAGAAGGCCAAATGGAACCTTATTGGCGTCTTAGGTCTCCTGACTCTTTGAGGCTACAGTATTCAGTCTGACAATCTGCAAGATGGACATTGCAGCAGAGATTGGTCCAATTATCCTACAAGTTGTCTCAGTGACACACAGAGTAAGGTGCCAGAGCTTGTGGCTTGTGCTGCTCACCTGTAATACACCTGGACTTCCTGGAATTTCACTGGAGTTGCCTTGCGTTTGATTCCTGAGACTAGCACATGGCAATGGAGCCAAGTCCATCAGCATGCTCTTGAAAGGAGTGACCCAAGGTACCATATTTTTCGCTCCATAAGACACACTTTTTTCTTCCTAAAAAGTAAGGGGAAATGTCTGTGCGTCTTATGGAGCAGATGCGTGGTCCCTGGAGCTGAATTGCCCAGGGGCGAAAAGCAGATCAAGAGGAAGGGGGTGTTGAAACAAAGCCGCTGATCATTTGCCGATCAGGGAGAGAGATAAGGGCTGCTAGAGATAAAGGAGGCTGCCTGGGAGGGGGGAGATAAAGACAACAAACTTGCAAAGGGGAGAAACAGGAAGACTAAAGCAATAAGGAGAGAAATTAGAAGAAAAGGAGGAGCAAAAAACTGCTCCAGCTAAGACACTAAGGCAAACAAGAAGGAAGGGAGTGTTGAAAGGAAACAGCTGATCAGTGGGATTGGAAGAGAGACAAGAGACGCTAGTGGAGGCTGCCTGGGAGGGGGGAGGTAAAAGCCCATGGATCCTCAGGATTTTTACATTGGGTCACCCCAAATTGACCATCAGTTCACATAGCATGTCCATGGCTACAGCCTGCACCAAAAAAATCACACATCCACTGTTTCCTGGGGCTGCAATGGTGCAAAAACGTAATTACAAAGCACGGATTCACATGGATCCTCAGGATTTTTGCATTGGGTCACCCCAAATTCACCATCAGATCACATGTCTGTGGCCACAGCATGCACCACAAAAAGCATATATCCACTGTTTTGTTCAGAATATTTTTTTTTCTTATTTTCCTCCTCTAAAAACAAGGTGCGTCTTATGGTCAGGTGTGCCTTATGGAGCAAAAAATACGGTGGTTAATAAAATACGGTGGTTAATAAAGGAAGAAGACTTTATATGCTACTTCATATGGTATGTTGGCCCGCTGTTTCATAAAGGCAAATATAGAGTGAAATAGAAGGAAGTAAAGTTCCATATTCCAAGTACTCCCCTTTTTTACCTTGCCATTTCCAGTTCAGAGATAACAGCATTCCCCAGCCTATCACAATGGGACGACGCAGGGCAGGTGTAAGGTTTGCAGCCCAACAGCCTTCTCTCATTTGTGAGAACTGGGAGCTCTACGTGGGAGCTCTCCCCAGGACTTCTGAAATTGCAAAATAGTCACCACTAAATTCCATTAAAAAGCACTGTCATTCGATGAACCGATTTGGAATTCCCATCTGTGGCAAGGAGCAAGTCCCCTATCAGGAAAGGCTGTGGCATCTGGGACTTCTTGGTTTAGAGTAAAGGCAAGTAAGTGGCAATATGATAGAAGTTTGTAAAATTATGCACTGCATGGAGAAATCAGATAATAAAAATATTTTTTTATTTATACCCCACCCTTCCCGGTTCAGAAAACCGGGCTCAGAGTGGCTAACAACAAATTTAAAACACTTAATTGATGCAACAAAAAATAGCATAAAATACAGTATAAAACGGGAATAACAATAAATTCAGAATTCAAAATTCAATTTAGGGGGAAATCCATCCAATAAACATTAGATGATCACCAGGACTAGCTGGCTAAATTAGTCCTATTTGGGCCAGCGGGGAGACCAGGGGAGAATTAGCTGTGGGATCCAGAGCAGGTAATCTTCATAAAAAGGGGAAGGGGAGGAAAAGAAGGGGAATAAAAGATTAGGCTAAATTCAGATTGAAAGCCAGGCAGAATAGCTCTGTCTTACAGGCCCTGCAGAAGGAAGTTAAATCCTGAAGGGCCCTGGTCTCATGTGACAGAGCATTCCACCAGGTCGGAGCCATCACTGAGAAGGCCCTGGCCCTGGTGGAGGATAATCTGACTACCTTAGGGCCCAGACCTCTAAACTATGATTATTCATGGACTTGAAGGTCCTCTGTGGGGCATACGAGGAGAGGCGGTCCCGTAAATACGAGAGCCTAAGCCACAAAGGGCTTTAAAGGTCAAAACCAGCACCTTAAATCTGACCCTGTACTCCACTGGGAGCCAGTGCAACTGGTAAAGCACTGGGTGAATATGCTCCCATGGCAGAGACCCCTTGAGGAGCCTCGCTGCAGCATTCTGCACTCGCTGGAGTTTCTGAGACAGCTTCAAGGGCAGCCCTGCGTAGAGTGAGTTACAGCAGTCAAGCCTGGAGGTGACCGTCGCATGGATCATTGTAGCCAGGGCGGGAAAGGTAAGGGACCAACTGCTTAATGCGGCGAAGATGGAAAAATAATAGAGAAAAGTTTTTTCTCCTGCTCTCTTAACACTGAAACTCATGGGCACTCAATGAAACTTGAATGCTGGGAGATTCAGGGCAAATAAAAGAAACTGATTCTTCCTTCAGCACATAGTTATACCATATCCTACAAGAGGGAGTGATGGCCATCAACTTGGATGAGGGTAAAGGAGGATTAGACAAATTCGCAGAGGATCAGGCTATCAATGACTACCAGTTACAATGGCTATGTTCAGCCTCCACAGCAATGCTTCCAAGTACAAACCATTTGGTGTGTTACGGAAATTACTGGGGGGGGGGCACATCTTTAAAGTTAAATATTACAAATATTATGCCTGAATATATCCTTTCAACTTGACAGCTCAGGGAAGTCACCTAGCTTTAAAAATAATATAAAATCATCTCCTTTCCCAGTTTCCTCCATTCCAAAGCTATTTTCCCCTTGACTCCAGGAAGTTCCCAGAGGTGACAATTGCTGGGCTCATTGTTAGCTAAGGGAAGCCAAATCTCATCACCTGACTCGCCTCAGGCTCCAGACATGCAAAGGAACTTCTGTTGTACTTTTGGGTGGTGCCCTGCCATGTCTGCATATGCTAATCTTGTACCAAGGACTTGTCTGGACAATGTTTGCCAAGGTTAACCCCTCCCCTTTTGTGACATGTCAGGGATGTAGCAATGATGTATCAATGATGCTGTACGAACTGTATTCTGGGATATGGTGGGAAAGTTTTAAAAGTCTTTATCACACCATCCTCGGGGTTCAAATTTGCTCTTCGAACCTATTGCGCAATAAACTTTGGTCTACAGCTATTTGCTCTGGTTGGCTGGAATCCTTCTTTTATTCTGCAGGGACCTGAGGGCTCTGCCCAATGAGCTGGGTCACTGAGCAGCCTCGCACCTAGATTTTTTCCATAACAGGTGGAAAATTCATGAAAGGAGAGTCCTGCTTTCAGGTCTCCCACAGGCATCTGGTCAGTCACTGTGGAGAGCAGGGTGATTAACTAGGTGGGCCACAGGCCTGATCCAGAAAGCTCTTCTTGTGTTCCTACCAGAATGAGGCAACAGAATTTCAAGGTGATTAAGTAAACCATATGGGACGCGGGTGGCGCTGTGATCTAAACCACAGAGCCTAGGGCTTGCTGATCAGAAGGTTGGCAGTTCGAATCCCCACCACAGGGTGAGCTCCCGTTGCTCGGTCCCTGCTCCTGCCAACCTAGCAGTTCGAAAGCACGTCAAAGTGCAAATAGATAAATAGGTACCGCTCTGGAGGGAAGATAAACAGCGTTTCCGTGCACTGCTCTGGTTCGCCAGAAGCAATTTAGTCATGCTGGCCACATGACCCGGAAATACTGTCTGTGGACAAACGCCGGCTCCCTCAGCCTGTAAAGCAAGATGAGTGCCGCAACCCCAGAGTCGCCTGCGACTGGACCTAATGGTCAAGGGTACCTTTACCTTTACCTTAAGTAAACCATGGGAAGGCAAACTAAGGCCCGGGGGCCGCAATCTGGCCCAATCACCTTCTAAATCCGGCCTGCGGGAATCAGCGTGTTTTTACATGAGTAGAATGTGTCCTTTTATTTAAAATGCATCTCTGGGTTATTTGTGGGGCATAGGAATTCGTTTATTTATTTATTTATTTTTTCAAAATATAGTCCGGCCCCCCACAAGGTCTGAGGGACAGTGGACCGGCCCCCTGCTGAAAAAGTTTGCTGACCCCTGGAGTAAACCACACTACTTCAGACAGCAAGTGGCATATGTCATTTTGGAAAGGTGACCCATGAAAACTCATTGCGAGAAAAAAGCTAACACATCAGAGAGAAATGTTCTAGCCCAGCTCTATCCCTGCTGTCTTACTTTGATACAGGAAGCCCCACCTTGCAAGAAGGTGACTGGCAGCCCTGTATATAAAGGTAAAGGGACCCCTGACCATTAGGTCCAGTCGCAGATGACTCTGGGGTTGCGGCGCTCATCTCGCTTTATTGGCCGAGGGAGCTGGCGTACAGCTTCCGGGTCATGTGGCCAGCATGACTAAGCCGCTTCTGGCGAACCAGAGCTGTGCACAGAAACACCATTTACCTTCCCGCTGGAGCAGTACCTATTTATCTACTTGCACTTTGACGTGCTTTCGAACTGCTAGGTTGGCAGGAGCAGGGACCGAGCAATGGGAGTTCACCCCATCGCAGGGATTCGAACCGCTGACCTTCTGATCGGCAAGTCCGAGGCTCTGTGGTTTAACCCACAGCGCCACCTGCATACCACTGCACTATCCCAAGACTTCAATCACTTTATTCCCAGTTTCCGATTCCATTCTTCTGCATGGCTATATTCTCATTCATACACGCATGTCACCATGTGTTGAACATGCATGTGTTGATAAGCTTTGAGTTGTCCCCCTGCTTGTGAAGTATGATCCTAGAACAAAGAGGATGATATCAAAATAAAAAGACACACCCTGGCATGGAGACTGAAGAAATAATGATGCAATAATAGCAAGGAACTGTATATAGAGCACTTGCTATTTCACCGAACTAAAAATTCAGTAAAGTTTCTCTGCACTCTGCTTATATAAAACAAGTCCTTGAAATAAAAGATCACATTGCCATTAATACAAATGCTTCAACAGAAATAGAAAATGAAGATGAATAGCACATAGGTTCCACCTGGCTACAGTTTACGTGCAGAGTCAGCCATCCTAGGGAGACTCCCAGTTATCTTTGACATTCCGCCTGATGGCATTTGGAAGTAGTGACTTACTGCCAATGTAAATCTTAGGCTCCCTTGCTTAAGAAAATGTGTTTTTATTATTAGAGCGCATTGCCCCACTGGAGGAAATTTAGCACCAGTGAGAACAACAGTGAATATATTTCTTTATTACTATTGTGTACAGGGCATATGGGTTGTAAGAGGAACATCTGTCCTCCTAATCTATTTTACTTCCACTTTTATTTACTACATCTAGCCAGGGACAAAGCATATACCATGGGTATCTGTTTTTGTACGCGCATGATTCCAGCATGTCCACATGAAGCCTCACCAGTAAGGGGGATTAACCTATGCGGGCAGATGTCTAAAAGAAAAGAAAGTGCATACCTTCCTAGTATCTCAATTTTCCAAGGACAGTTTTGGAATTACAGTGGTACCTCGGGTTACAGACCCTTCAGGTTACAGACGCTTCAGGTTACAGACTCCGCTAACCTATAAATAGTACCTCGGGTTAAGAACTTTGCTTCAGGATGAGAACAGAAATCGTGCAGCGGCGGGGCAGTGGCAGCGGGAGGCCCCATTAGCTAAAGTGGTACCTCGGGTTAAGAACAGTTTCAGGTTAAGAACAGAACTCCAAAACGAATTAAGTTCTTAACACGAGGTACCACTGTACAGAAGCCGTCCCAGGTTCTGATTTGATCCCGGAATGTCCCGATTTTCTCTTTTCCTCCCCTTCACTTCTTGGAGAAAAATTAAAAGTGAGGTGTGGGTATGTGTAGCTGCATAAACGGAGTCCTGTTTATCCTGAAAATAAAATACCTGCACCAAACTAAGAAAATGGTGATGCTGGCATACAAAGCCATTCCTGTAATTTTGAAGGAAAAGGTCACCAATCCACTCTAAATTATTTAATTCCAAAGCTTCGGCAACCAGCCATTTCTTAGGAAGCATGGGGAGTGTTGATTCATTTATTGTAAATGGAGCCTGAAACTTGTCTACTCAGAAGTAAATCCCACTGTATTCAATGGAGCTTAAAAGCTAAAGATAAAGGGACCCCTGACCATTAGGTCCAGTCGTGGCTGACTCTGGGGTTGCGGCACTCATCTCGCTTTATTGGCCGAGGGAGCCGGCGTACAGCTTCCAGGTCATGTGGCCAGCATGACTAAGCCGCTTCTGGCGAACCAGAGCAGCGCACGGAAACGCCGTTTACCTTCCCGCCAAAGTGGTACCTATTTATCTACTTGCACTTGACATTCTTTCGAACTGCTAGGTTGGCAGGAGCAGGGACCGAGCAATGGGAGCTCACCCCGTTGCGCGGATTCGAACTGCCGACCTTCTGATCGGCAAGTCCTAGGATAGGATGTCCCTATTTTCATCAGATAAATGTGGGAGGGTATACAAGCGGCTATCTTCAAAACCCTTGTTTGCCATGAATCCTTAGGCTCAAGCCCTTAACCCTCACCCCCCCACACCTAATATGAAGCCTGAATATGTGCAAAAACGTGTACTCGTTCCTCTGTTATCCTCGTCACTCCTTTCCCTCTTTTTGCTGCTTCTCCTACTGTCCAAACATTAAGAACACAAGCTTCTTTGGAAGAAGACCCTGCCTTCTTTCGTTAATCTATAACATGCCATGTATATGAACAGTGTTAGATAAATAAATAGATGGATTATGCCACCAATTATCAGTTTTGATCCTCAAATTCGGGAGACGTATAGAAGAGAAAAGATATCAGGGACAAAGGCACAGATCTGTAGAAATGGTTAGCCAGCTGTGAAGGGACTACCAGAGAGATAAGGAACTATTGAACAAGGGATATAAGCACTCTTATAGCAATCTGTGCTTGGCCTGTCCCTCAGCCTCTTGTTGTGTGGCAGTGATCCTGACAGGATAACTCCACCTTTCCCCACAAAAAAGAGATAAGGCAGTTGCAAAGTTTACTGGGGGTGCAGAAACTTCCTCAAGGCAACCAGCCTTATAACATGTCTGCTCAACCTTTCATTCCTATCATTACCCTAGCAGACATCGAACATCTCTGTAGTTGTCAGCATGAATTGCACAAACCACAGAGGAAGCAGCAAAAGTCAGGATTATGCTGCTGCTGCTGCTGTGGTGACCAAGTTATTCGCTTTGTTTAAGAAGGAAGAATCAATAAAAAAAAGATTTTGAAAACAAGGCCAGACAGTCGTTACTTCTACTTCATGATAAAAACGGCATCATTCGTGGTTTGTCTTTTTTGTTCAAAAATAATTTTACACCGCTTTTCATTTAAAATCCACAAAGTGGTATAAACATTATGGCAAGAGCAACCACACTATATGATAACAATTAAAACAACAAACCAGTAAATCCAAACTGGTATTAATAGGGAGAATACACAATTTTCATAAACTAGGGAAGGGGAGGAATGGGGGGAGCACAGTGCACTAATTGGAATGAAGAGGTACAAAAAATGTTTCATCCCTTTCGGACAGCGGTTCTCCACTTGTGGGTCCCCAGATGTTGTTGGACTACAACTCCCATCATCCGTAGCTAGCAAGGCCAGAGCTCAGGGATGATGGGAGTTGTAGTCCAACACATCTGGGGACCCACAGGTGGAGAACCGCTGCTTTAGGACAATCTGCCTAGAAAGTGAAAATCAGGGTTTCCATGTGACCTGCAGTTCACTAAAAGAAAGTTCCCAAGGACTGAAGAGGACCCAGTTCCTTCAAAATGGAGATGAAGCGGTAATGGGAGAAAGGGAATGCAGGAACTGGGGTGGAGGAGGAAGGGGGGAGAAACTGAGGTGTCTCTGGAGAGGTGAAATGATCTCAGGAAGGAAGCTTGGTGGGTTGGTGGGAGGAGAATTCAGGATAGCATGGATGCCCAATGAGACATCGGAAGCAACCAGAGAAGATTCGATACAATGGAATGAGCACAACCAAAGTTTCGTCTGCAGTAAGCGGACACACACGGAGTAAAATAAAGTAAACAGAAACACAAGGAGAACGAAAGGAGAAGGGGAAGGAACAAGAAGCAGCACACATACTTCAATTAATTAGACAAGGCACAGCAACATAAATATGACTTAAGGCACTTCTTCAGGGATGGACTCGACTGTATAAATGTCCGAGGGCAATTAATTTCAAAATGATAAGGGCAGAGGAATGAGACAACAGATGCAATCTCGGCTTTAACTGAGAGGCTGGTATCAAAGTAATGCAGAAAGAGCAGAATGAGAGATTAATCAGAGGAAAGAGGCACTGTATAAATTAAAAGAAATAATAAAACTTTTAATAGTTCCAAGAATTACCAGCTTCCAGCCCTCATGTCAGCAGTAGGGGACTTGCTGAACTTCACATACTGGGCTCCAACTCCCACCAGCCCCAGCCAGGATGGCAAACGATATCCGGAGCGCAACTCCTGCTTTATGAGCGCAACAAGCTCTTAATGCGCTCATTCACATGTAGCACTGAGGCAAACCATGGCTTAGGGCACATGAGCACATGTGCAGGATCCCAGAGAGGAGAGTGCAGCTGCTTTGTGCTTCTTAGGACTGCAATGCACTAAGCCATGGCTTGCTTAGCACAGGGGTCAGCAAACATTTTCAGCAGGGGGCCGGTCCACTGTCCCTCAGACCTTGTGGGGGGCCGGACTATTTTTTGGTGGGCGGGCGAATGAACAAATTCCTATGCCCACAAATAACCCACAGATGCATTTTAAATAAAAGGACACATTCTACTCATGGAATACACCAGGCAGGCCCCACAAATGCCCCGAGATACATTTTAAATAAAAGGACACATTCTACTCATGTAAAAACACACTGATTCCCAGACAGTCCGTGGGCCAGATTTAGGAGGTGATTGGGCTGGATCCGGCCCCTGGGCCTTTGTTTGCCTACCCATGGCTTAGCATGTCATTTGAATCCAGACAAACCATTACCTGTAAACCACAGTACACATGTTGGTTGCAGTACATGTTTTGTCTGGAGAGAGCTAAACTATAAACCCAGGTTTGGGTACCACACTAAGCCAAACCATGGGTTAGCTCAGCGCAGCAGCAAAATGACCAGGAAAGGGAAAGCAGCCCCTCTTCTGGAACATGCCAGTGTGCTCATTTGTGAATCGCGATTGCCAAAAGGTTAAATGAGGGTCTTTCAGTGTCAATTAGTACACAGTGGCGTAGCGTGGGTTGTCAGCACCCGGGGCAAGGCAAGTAATTTGCGCTCCCTAACCCGTGGATTTGCGCCCCTAACCCTAACCCCCAGATGTTGCGCCCGGTGCGGCCGGCCCCCCCTGCACCCCCCACGCTACGCCACTGTTAGTACATTCTTTTTCCAAACTCTATGTGTCAGGGGTTCAGAGACAGAGGCACAGGTGAGGGGGGGAGACGGAGAGCGATGGGGAAGAATCCCAGGACAGTGAGGAAGAGGATGACAATGACTTGAGGTCTTCCATGAGTCTCTCAAGTGAATCGGAGGATTCTCAGAAGGGGGCGCCCCTAGTCAGGCCAAGGGGGGTCACAGGGGGGACCTGCCAGGAGCAGGGAAGCAGCAGGGAAACCCCGAGTAGGAGTGGGAGATCGGGGCCGGCTTCCCAGCAGGAACGAAGTGAAGAGAGTGGAGTTCCCAGTGTGACACACGGAGCGGAGCAGGATGGAGACAGGGGAAGGAGATCGGGGCAGGACGTCCTGCCGGAAGAGGCGGAGAGTAGTACAGGGAGTAGTGTAAGTGTCAAGAGGAAGGTCAGGGGTAGCGAACGCGCGCCAAGTTCAAATGTGGAGGCGCGCGGAAATGGAGAGAGCCCGGAGGAGGAGCCTGGCCCCAAAGCACGAAGGAGGGGGGAACAGGCATCTGAGGAATCCGCTTCAGGAGAGAGCAGGAGGGAAGGAACCCAGGGGGGCAGAAAGACCCTGCGGAAAAGGAAAGACAGGAAGAGGTGGACTAGCACAAGCCTCTTAAGCTGGTGTAGGGGCGGGACTGATTCAGAGGGGACTTCAAACGTCTAGCCCAAGAGACGCGGGGCTGCGCGCCTCGGTTGTGGAACCGATAATGAACTGCAATAAACATCCTTGTATATAAGAAGAGCTTGGCGTTGGTCTTTTGTGAGCTGAGACCTGAGGCAGCCCTGACACTATGTAACAAAATCCTACTTCATTCTCAAAGCACAGAAACTAACACTGGAAGAATACAAAAGATGTTAAACAGAAAAAGCGAGGACCCCCAATTCAGCCAGGCTAAACGAAATAAATGCACGTTCTCCGTAGTGTCGTACTTTGCATTTATTTCAGGCGCTGGGTTTACTTTCATAGCGGCATCGAGAGATTTTGGTCCCAGGGACCTCACGCAGGCCATTTCCTCTTTATTGCTTAACTCGTCTCCTTCATGCCATTCAGGCTCAATTACGCAGAAGGCTGTAAAGGACCTGATGCTTTTGAAGTGAAGATTTCTAAACTAAACATCATCACAGAGAGCAAGACATTTCTCTGCTGCACCTTCTATTCTCAGCAGGCCCATTTTCGGTCTAAATCCTTTGGAGACTGACTAGTCTCCTGTAGAGGTACAATGAAGAGAGGAGTTTTTTGTAAAGTCCCTGGAGGTGGAATGGTGCTAAGGATCAGACGGTTTTGCAAGGTTTGCTGGATTTTCAGAGCACAAGAGAAAATAATCTTGTTAAACAGGAACTGTCTATGGAACACAACTTTGCAGAGTACTATTGGAAGGAGAGGTATATCAGGATACAGGAAAGGCATAACATACAGAGAATACATCCACATATTTGTAAGTACAGTGGTACCTCGGGTTAAGTACTTAATTCGTTCTGGAGGTCCGTACTTAACCTAAAACTATTCTTAACCTGAAGCACCACTTTAGCTAATGGGACCTCCTGCTGTTGCGCCGCTGCCACTGCACGATTTCTGTTCTCAACCTGAAGCAAAGTTCTTAACCCGAGGTACTATTTCTGGGTCAGCGGAGTATGTAACCTGAAGCGTATGTAACCTGAAGCGTATGTAACCCGAGGTACCACTGTATTCCTATTAAGCAGAGCATGGCTAGTATTGAAAATAGCATTTTAGAAATTGTGTCCTAGGAAATAAACAAGGAAGTATCCCTGGGAAGCACTGTATAAATTACTATCCCGCTCCAGGTTCACGATATCCATTTGGTCCAAGTTGCCGTGTCATTTATGGCAAGCATGTGAAAAGTACTTTGAGCTTTGGCCCTGAAAATAAATGCTAAGGGTGTTACATAGAGGCAGCAGTCAAATTCACTGGATGGGGACACAAATCCCCATCTATAGCTGCATGTGGGAAGTTCAACAGAAGTCAGAAGAATGTTTTAAAAATGCCCCTGGGAACTACAGCCCAGCCCCACACTGTAGCCCCAGGAAATGGGGTCTTGCCTCGTGACAGTATGAGCAGTTGAGGCTTAGAAAGAAAGAAAAAGAAAAGACACTTGTAATGTTTTAACCGCCGGGACCACATAACACCGGTCGAGAGATCTGCATTGGCTCCCAATACGTTTCCGAGCACAATTCCAAGTGTTGGTGCTGACCTTTAAAGCCCTAAACGGCCTCGGTCCTACCTGAAGGAGTGTCTCCACCCCCATTGTTCAGCCCGGACACTGAGATCCAGCACTGAGGGCCTTCTGGCAGTTCCCTCATTGCAAGAAGTGATCTTACAGGGAACCAGACACAGGGCCTTCTCAGTAGTGGCGCCTGCCCTGTGGAACGCCCTCCCATCAGATGTGAAGGAAATAAGCAGCTACCTTCTCTTTAAAAGACATCTGAAGGCAGCCCTGTTTAGGGAAGTTTTTAATATTTAATGCTGTATTGTTTTTAACACTTGATTGGAAGTCGCCCAGAGTGGCTGGGGAAACTCAGCCAGATGGGCGGGGTATAAATAATAAATTATTATTATTATTATTAACCAAAGCAAGAAATGCTGAATCTACCTCCTGTTCAGAAAAAGGCAGGCAAATTTCCCCCGCTTCCTGAAAGCACTTAGGGGTGCGGATTGGAAGGCTCAATAAAAACAGAGAAATTCAGCTTTGCTGGCATCCGTCTGCCTCAAGAGACAATGGAGTACACTTCCGGGGGTGAAGTCAAACTACTGTGGTAGCAGTAACCTCCCCAGGGTGCAAGCCTGAGCAGTGTGTACGGAGGTCCCAGGCTGCTCAGAGGAGAAGACCTCCCTCTCGGCCTCATTGATGTGGTCCAAAGGAAAGCAGATCAGTGAGTTTGGCACCAGCCTGGCTGCTGGCGTTTCCGGAAGGGAACTCCACTCCAGATTTGTGTAGGTTTCGCTCTTTACCCTTTTCTTCTCCTGAAGATAACCCCAAAAGGCAGCGAACCCCATCTTCTGCTCACTTTCCTCTATGGCATGTGCAATAACCACCTCGTTGACTGTTGGACCCACTATTGGTCTCACCTGCCCAAGCCAGTCTGTGATGGCCTGGGATTCAGACTCGGAGGCTGAACCTGAGGAATCTCAGCCTGCACAGGATTCCCCGCCTCCAGAACCAGCTGAGCCAGGGCTGGGGCCTGAGCCTGAAGGGTTACCTCACCTGTGCTGGATCCTCAGGTGCAGGCACCAGATGAGTCTGCTCTGGCTCCTGAGGTGATGGAGGACCAATTGCCTGCAGGTGCTCCACTCTCAGCTCCGTCAGAAGAAGCTGAGGTTGCCTCTGGGTCTGGTAACCCTCCAGCCTCTCCTGAGCTGAAGAGGCTCAGGGCAGAGAGGCGGAGGGAACTAAGTTCCCACAGGAGGAGTGCTCGCCTCCAGGCCAGGAGAGGCGAGTCACCAGAGGATCGGGGCCACCCTATGCCTTGGGGCAGATAAAAGCTGGCCAGCCCCAGTCCCAAGTTGTGGGAGCAACATTGTTGGTTGCTAGTTCCTGCCTGAGCTCCTGACCCGCCCTGGCTCCCTGCTTGCATGCCTGTTCCTGACTTCACCCGGCTCCCTGCCCTGCACCCAGCTTCAGCTGCTATGGACTGCCTCCATGTTGCACCTTTGACCACGGACCGGACTTGGACCTTGCCTCTGGGGTCACCCACGGAACCAGCACACAGTCTTTGCATGCAGCAGAAGTCCCTAAACCATCAGCTGCACTCACCTGGTTTAGCCGGCCAGTCAAAGTTTTCCCCCCAGGTGTGGCCGCTGTCACATGCTGACAGCTTCTAGGAGCCACAGGTGAGAGTTGAGTGCAGGATAGGGACCAAAGGTGGACAAACTATCCTAGAAGAAGCACAACATGTCCCCCACCAAAAGTACTACCCCTTTCCTCCTCTAACACCCCATATACCTCAAATTTCAGCTTACCAATAAAAATATCAGAAGACCACAGTGTTTGGCCCCATTAAATTAATCGTTTTTGAGGTTCCTTCCCCAACAAATTTTCCTGTGTATAAATAATGTTATTGCTCTGATAAGCTTTTTGCTGTGCGGTTGTGTTTTGTTTTGTTTTTTACTTTCTGTTTGTTAAACGTATCAGCGGAACCAGGGCAAACAACAGGTGGAATTGCATTTGATACAAGAGAAAACATACAAGCAGAACATTCAAGCTATCAACTGTTTTATACAGCTGCCAAGAGTCCAACTTTAACAAACCGCACAGAGATAAAATTAGCAACGATCTACATACTTGTATGATGCATCAAAAGTCAGCTATCATCACAAAACAGCTGGAGCAATGCGTAGCTAAGAACTTCAGGAGATAACTACCGCCTTGCTTCCAGCAGAATTTTCCAAAAATACAAATTGGATCACAAGCGCATGGTCAGGATGTTCAAATAAAAGGAACTACAAAAATAAGGAACACAAATTTCAGTTCTTGAAGCAGCAATAGCTCTAATATGTTCTGTAGTAACTGAAAATCTCCTGGATAGCTGTTTTAAAGCAGGAACAACAACAAAAATCCAGTATATATGATGTTATTTCTTCCCCTATGGAATAATGTATGTGTATATTCAATTGTATTTCCTTACACTGGGCTGCACCTATTAGTTCCTATGTACTAGCATAAAGTGTTTCTGGCAGAGCAAGGTGGGGCATCCAAATTTCACTAGTCACCACTGCCTACAAATCACAGTGCAATGTTGTTCGCAAAGATCCCCCAACTCTCAGCAGTGGCATTCTCTCTCTTTTTGGTGGGGGAACAGAGGGGATAGAAATGTAGTGAAAAACAGGTGCCTTCCCTTGTGTGAGCCAAAGTGCTTTCTTCAAGTGCAAAGCCACAATCTGACCCTCATTTTCCTTACATCACCCTTTCCTCTCGCCTCCTTCTTCTGCCAAAATTATACTGCAAGTTCCACGAGGAAGGAGCCTGCCTATGCTTATTACAGTCATACCTCATGTTGGACGCGGGTGGCGCTGTGGGTTAAACCACAGAGCCTAGGACTTGCCGATCAGAAGGTTGGCGATTCGAATCCCCGCGACCGGGTGAGCGCCCGTTGCTCGGTCCCTGCTCCTGCCAACCTAGCAGTTTGAAAGCACGTCAAAGTACAAGTAGATAAATAGGTACCACTCCGGTGGGAAGGTAAATGGCGTTTCCGTGCGCTGCTCTGGTTCACCAGAAGCGGATCCATCATGCTGGCCACATGACCCGGAAGCTGTACACCGGCTTCCTCGGCCAATAAAGTGAGATGAGCGCCACAACCCCAGAGTCGGTCACGACTGGACCTAATAGTCAGGGGTCCCTTTACCTTTACCTTTACATACCTCATGTTACATTTGCTTCATGATATGTTTTTTTCAGGTTGTGTCCCACGGCGACCCAGAAGTACCGGAAGGGGTTACTTCCAGGTTTCCTCACTCACGCAGAAGCGCTAAATCGCGCTTCATGCATGCACACAAGCGCCAAATTGCACCTGCGCAGATACAGCACTTCAGGTTGTGGGATTTTCATGTTGTGAACGGGCCTCCAGAACGGATCCCGTTCGCAACTACAGGTGCATGCATGAAGCGCGTAAAGGACCACATTCCCTGATGGCGTTATATAAAAATCGTCAGAATCAACAACTTTATTAGAACACCTACATAAAAATATTTACGAGCTGTTTGGCTGTTTAATACTTTCCCCCCCCTGACAGTCACCCTAAATCCACAGATCATTGACTGCACACAACCGTGTGTTTCATGTGCCCAAGTCCAGACAGCATATAGCCATGCAGATCCATTCATCTGCTCTCTGTGCTAATGCTTCTCAAACTGTCATATGTGGTGGAATGGCAATCCCCCCCCCAGTGGGGTCCCACATTTGGTCTCTGAAGCGTCCCACTCAACCTGAGATGTGGTGGAATTGATATGAACTGACAACCAATGTCTAACTGACTGGTAGCACCACTTTGAGCAGCACTGTTCCATGCACCTTATGTGGTGTGGGGTCCCACTGTACACAGCATGCGGTGGTACTATCTGTCTCTGTTATGTACTAAGCTTGAATCCTAGAACAATAGGCAGGTAGGATCCTAGAATGCAACAACCTGATTGGCCAGCAGGAGCAGCCCAATCAGGCTCCAGGAGGGAAACATAATCAACCAATCAGATGGTACTCATTGTGTAAATAATGTATATAAAGCCTGAGAAGAGAAGAAGAGGAGGAGGAGGAGGAGTTTGGATTTGATATCCCGCTTTATCAAAGCAGCTAACATTCTCCTTTCCCTTCCTCCCCCACAACAAACACTCTGTGAAGCTGAGAGACTTC
Source organism: Podarcis vaucheri (assembly GCF_965113315.1). Lineage (NCBI taxonomy): Eukaryota > Metazoa > Chordata > Lepidosauria > Squamata > Lacertidae > Podarcis > Podarcis vaucheri. The sequence continues at coordinate 71,739,159 of NC_138767.1, read as the reverse complement.
AGAGAAGTGTGACTGGCCCAAGGTCACCCAGCAGCTGCATGTGGAGGAGCGGGGAAGTGAACCTGGTTCCCCAGATTATGAGTCCACCGCTCTTAACCACTACACTACACTGGCTCTGAGGTTCGTGGGGAAATTCAATCACTGTTCCTATGAGCTGAAATAAAGAGCATAAAATTACTACTCAACTGAGTATATTTCAGTCTCTGATCTCATAAGACTATTTGCAAGACATTCAGTTGTGTACAACTATCATTATGGATGCACACGGTCCACTGCTGTTCTGTGCACCTACATTTTGCTGCTTCCATAGAAATATGTTTTCCCTTGTAGCACTTTTGGATTCGTGGACCAATCTGGATCAGAAAGGCAGAAATTACAAAGTCTCCAGTTGTGAGAGAATTCAAAGACATTTCTAATAATTGTTTTTTATAGCTCAGCTTTTCCTGAGTGTTATTTATTAGACAATATGTAAACACCAAAACAACCAATCCAGAGATCCCTTTCTTTCTGTATTTGATTTTTATTTGCATGGAAAAGGTCCCACTGGTACTCTAATGTGCTCTAAACACACTGCGCCAGCAAAGTTTGCACAGATGCAGCCTGATTTCTGGATTCGACTGCCATTTAACTGAAAGAATTAAGCTCAAAAGATGGGAACGCCAAAACACCATAGCACAGTTGGATTTCAATAACATTTCTAAGATGCATGAAAAATATGCTTTTTAAAAAAGAATGTGAGATTATTTTTAAGCAGCGGAAAATTGAGGAAAGCAATTACTAATAGTGGAAAGGTACGGTAAATTCTCAGATTAAATTAAACAGAGAAGCTCTTATTTACATTCATCATCAACATCATCATATTGCTACTACTATTATAGATCCAAATATCCTGCTACACAACCTCTCACATTCATGGTTTGTGCAGAATTGAGAGAAGATGTACTAGCAGAATAATGCTAGCAAATCTGTTAGTCTGAGGGATTTGTCCACCTGGCATGATTGAACATTTCTCTTGCTCTGTTTGTTCTTCTGTAATATTGCTCTGATCTACCTAAAATAGTTTCAAAGCTGCTTTCTACATATTACATAGAAAAGCCCATTAAAAGTATTATTTGAATTTTTTTTTAAAAACCCTCTATGCTTTTAGAGGTTCCATACATCTTATAAAATTGCCCCGTTCAGTTCAAAAAGTGTGCAAAAATCCTTCTACATCAGCATTAACATTACACTCAGCTTATCTAGGGAACACGCACATCCCTCTTTCTGACCTTCTGACCTACCAACAACAAAATGCACTGCATGCTTTTAGACTAGATGATCCTTAGGGTCCCTTCCAATTCTACAATTCTATGGAAATATTAAAAAGCAGAGACATCACCTTGACAACAAAGGTCCGTATAGTTAAAGCCATGGTTTTCCCAGTAGTGATGTATGGAAGTGAGAGCTGGACCACAAAGAAGGCTGATCGCCAAAGAATGGATTCTTTTGAATTATGGTGCTGGAGGAGACTCTTGAGAGTCCCATGGACTGCAAGAAGATCAAACTGATCCATTCTGAAGGAAATCAGCCCTGGGTGCTCACTGGAAGGGCAGATCCTGAAGCTGAGGCTCCAATACTTTGGCCACCCCATGAGAAGAGAAGACTCCCTGGAAAAGACCCTGATGTTGGGAAAGATGGAGGGCACAAGGAGAAGGGGACGACAGAGGACGAGATGGTTGGACAGTGTTCTCGAAGTTACCAGCATGAGTTTGACCAAACTGTGGGAGGCAGTGGAAGACAGGAGTGCCTGGCGTGCTCTGGTCCATGGGGTCACAAAGAGTCGGACACGACTAAACGACTAAACAACAACAACAACAAATGGAAATATTATTGATGGATGCATGCAGATTGACAAAACTGTAGTGACTCCTCAGTAACCAGTTAGAAGCATTAAAATTATCCCTTTATTCGCAAACAGCACACAAGGAAGGATGCTGTAACAGGACAGCACCATGTCAGAAGTAAATAAGAGTAATATAGTGAGCTACACTGGGGCACCAAAAAGCAGGTGCCATGCTTTCTAAATGTACCCACCTATCCAATTTTCCATTATGTTCCCTTCCAGGTATGATACACTGTAATCCATAATACCAAAGAATGATATCGCTCTCAGTCACAGAACTGTAGAGTTGGAAGAGTCATCTAGTTCAACCCTCTGGTAAGCAGGAATCTCAACTAAAGCATCCATGACAGGTGACCATTCAACCTCTGCTTTCAAACTCCAGGGAAGGGGAGCCTGCCATCTTCTGAGGGAGTTCATTCCAGTGTTGAACAGCTCTCACTGTCAGAAGGATCTTTCTGATGTTTAGTCAGAATCTCCTTTATTGTAACTTGAAGTCATTGGTTCAGGTCCTACGCCCTGGAGCAGGAAAAAACAAGCTTGCTCCATCTTCCATGTGATAGCCCTTGAGATATTTGAAGATGGCTATCATCATATCTCCTCTCACTCTCCTCTTTTCCAAACTCAACATACCCAACTCCCTCAACTGTTCCTCATTAGGCTTGGTTTCCAGGCCTTTGATCATCTTGGTCACCCTCATCTGTACACATTCTAGCTTGTCAATATCCTTATTAAACTGTGGTGTCCAGAACTGGACAGAGTATTCCAGGTGTGGTCTGACCAAGGCAGAAGAGAGTGGGACTATTAACCTCCCTTGATCTGGACACTATACAGTGGTACCTCAGGTTACAGACGCTTCAGGTTACAGATGTGTCAGGTTACAGACTCTGTTAACCCATAAATAGTACCTTGGGTTAAGACCTTTGCTTCAGGATAAGAACAGAAATCGCGTGGCAGCGGCGTGCAAGCAGTGGGAGGCCCCATTAGCTAGAGTAGTGCTTCAGGTTAAGAACAGTTTCAGGTTAAGAACGGACCTCCAGAATGAATTAAGTTCTTAACCCGAGGTACCACTGTACTTCTGTCGGTGCAGCCTACAATAGCATTCTTTCTTTTCTTTTCTTTTTTGCTGCTGCTGCTGCACCACACTGTTGACTCATGTTAAACTTGTGGTCTACTAAGACCCTGAGATACTTTTCATATGTACTTCTAGTAAGCCAGATGTCCCTAATCTTATGTGTGCATTCCTGGTTAAAGGTAAAGGGACCCCTGACCATTAGGTCCAGTCGTGACCGACTATGGGGTTACAGCGCTCATCTCTCTTTATTGGCCAAGGGAGCCGGCGTACAGCTTCCGGGTCATGTGGCCAGTATGACTAAGCCATTTCTGGCGAACCAGAGCAGCGCATGGAAACGCCGTTTACCTTCCCGTCAGAGTGGTACCTATTTATCTACTTGCACTGTGTGTTTTCGAACTGCTAGGTTGGCAGGAGCAGGGACCGAGCAACGGGAGCTCACCCCATCGCGGGGATTCGAACCGCCGACCTTCTGATCGGCAAGTCCTAGGCTCTGTGGTTTAACCCACAGCGCCACCCGCGTCCCTTAACCATTCCTGGTTACTCCTGCCTAAATGACTGTAGAACCTTACACTTGTTCCTACTGAAATCCTCGTCCTTTTGCAGTGCTAACACAAAGACAAATTCTATTTAATCTATATGCAGCAAGGAAAGATACAAAGGACCAATTTCTACACATACACACACACACACAGTGGAAAATCATCTTGTGGAAGGTCGAAGGTCTGTTTTTATTTGAAACAGAACTGGAGAAGGAGTGTTAAAGCAGCCTCTTCCCAGTGCTCTTTCTTCACCCTTGCACAAACTGCTTTGGGTTTATAAAATGGAGGAAAGAATCATGGACCTCCACTTACGGCTACCCTTTTCAAAGAGCCATGGCAGGCCGCAGCTTTCAGTTGACTGTACCCTTTCTAACAAACACAGATTTGTCTCGTGAAGTGTGAAATAGTTTAGAACGGCCATGTTTATATGGGATAAATTGGCGCAAAAATGGCACCTGCTCTGTGAAAAGCGTGTTTTCAATACTGAGAAGGACTGGCCTGCCGAGTTATGGAGCTGGCCATAAAAAGTGCCAACTTGCTGAGCAGTAGAAAAGGCACATAGCAATTCAGATAAGGCTGAACGTGAAGCAAAATAGCACAGTTTTGTTACAATCTGGAGTATCAGCAGGATTTTAGTTCATTGTTTGTGGGCTGCTGGGGTATATGGTACATTACAGCAGAGGATCAGCACTAATTCTACATGGCAGCTCCTCAGAATACCATCTGCTTCTCCGGTAACTGTTAATATAGTTGTAATTATCTACTTCTAAGTACTTTATTGGAATATCATTTGCAAATTAATCAACTGCAGACCGGTAAAACAAATGACATGCTTGTCAGAAAACAACAGCATTATTCCGATTTCTCTAAAGACGGGAAAATACTGACTACTGTGCAAAGAGAGGAGCCTTTAAAATGGAGTTGTGCTCAGCTTTTAGAAACGTATAAAGGCTGCTGCAAAAGCTCGACATGCGTTGGTGACCTCTGAGGCATGCACCGCTCACCGTTTTTGCAAACCACCAGGCTTACGGCCACTCCAGATTTGCTGAGGCTGCAGATACGTGCTTGAGATGGGTTGCACCAACTGTCATGTCACCGAAACACGACGGCATTGCTAGCATTACAAGCATGTGGCAGTGGTGCTGGAGGCCTGTAAGGCCACATCAAACAGTGTGCATTGCTGCAGCATAGTTAGGCAACTCTAATTTAAACATCTGTTTAGAGTTATTGAGGTGGCAATTAAGAGGAAACAGAAACAAGCTATTTCAACAGTCCTGACTGTAAAGGAAGATTGTATCTCTTTAACTGAGCTACACAATATGCTCACTGCAGGAGAGAACAGAGAGCTGATGGCTGATCTCCTTATCTTCACCTATCTCTCCCCTTAGTGACTCATTTCCCCTATGAGTTGGGAAGGAGAAGAGCAATAAAAGTTAGGCACCAAGGAAGGAAAGGGAGCAAACTCCTGCTTCCCTAAACTTTTTACTCCGAACACCCAGAATTTTCTATGCCTATCGGTGTAGAAGCCTTCCCTACATAATCCTCAACCCTCGAAACAAGAATGAACTCTCATGGGGTGAGAGCAACATGTAACCTGGGTCTTGTTTGTTGGTATAGTAACATTAATGTATATGATACCTCATAAAAAAACCACGAAACCACTCACATGCAGGTCCACAAGAGGAGATTGTGCTCTAAATGTTGACAAGATCACAAAGGATCTTTGTTGTAAGAATGAAGAGGGAATTAAAGGTAAAGGTAAAGGGACCAGACCCCTGACCGTTAGGTCCAGTCACGGACGACTCTGGGGTTGCGGCGCTCATCTCATTTTATTTGCCGAGGGAGCCGGCATACAGCTTCTGGGTCATGTGGCCAGCATGACTAAGCCGCTTCTGGCGAACCAGAGCAGCGCACGGAAACGCCGTTTACCTTCCCGCCAGAGCGGAACCTATTTATCTACTTGCACTTTGACGTGCTTTCGAACTGCTAGGTGGCAGGAGCAGGGACCGAACAATGGGAGCTCACCCCGTCGCGAGGATTCAAACCGCCAACCTTCTGATCGGCAAGTCCTAGGCTCTGTGGTTTAACCCACAGCGCCACCCACGTCCCTCAAAGATAAAGGGACCCCTGACCATTAGGTCCAGTCATGGACAACTCTGGGGTTGCGGCATGCATCTCGCTTTATTGGCCAAGGGAGCCGGTGTGCAGCTTCCGGGTCATGTGGCCAGCATGACTAAGCCGCTTCTGGCGAACCAGAGCAGCGCACGGAAACGCCGTTTACCTTTCCGCCAGAGCGGAACCTATTTATCTACTTGCACTTTGACGTGCTTTCGAACTGCTAGGTGGCAGGAGCAGGGACCGAACAATGGGAGCTCACCCCGTCGCGAGGATTCAAACCGCCAACCTTCTGATCGGCAAGCCCTAGGCTCTGTGGTTTAACCCACAGCGCCACCCGCATCCCTCAAGGATAAAGGGACCCCTGACCATTAGTTCCAGTCGCGGACAACTCTGGGGTTGCGGCATGCATCTCGCTTTATTGGCCAAGGGAGCCGGCGTACAGCTTCCGGGTCATGTGGCCAGCATAACTCTGGCGAACCAGAGAGGTGAGTTAATGGGTGAGGTTAAGCAACCGACTGGGAAACAGAACAGAAGAAACTGCAGCTACCTTGCCTCTCACAGCTCTGAAGCTTGCTTGCAAATGCAATGTATCTTCATGTGGTAACCCAGCAATCCCTTATTGTTACACTTGGCCAGCTTTAATAATTTCAGAGCAAGTTGTACCAGGAGTGATGCTAAACCATAACTAAGGGAGGGGGGAATAAAACATCATCTACAGGTAGACATTTCCTGTGGGCAATTAACATAATAGGTTGTGTTGTTTTTCTTAAGAGTCAAAATGAGATTCCAAGTTTCCTCATGCAGATAGCATAAAATAGCTGTTACACAGTAACACTGTCAAGCCACAGATTTTTGCATTTGCCTTACTTATAATTTGTGAGATATAAGAAGACTTGCAAAGAAAAATACAATATTCTACCTCGCTGAGCATGTAATACATAAGCCATGTTTTCTGAAGCATCAACTTTGGATGTTGTTTCTCTGGCAGTAGTTTAAGTGAAGCTCTTTCAAATGGCAAGATATCAGGACAAAGCTGATCAATGATCACTGTGTGGTATTTCTGCATTCATGGTTGAGAGCTCACAAATAAAAGCAAACAGGTTATATGCTCTGTGATACAATTGTCCCTATATCATTGAGTTCCACCATCTCAACGTTTTTCTTTTGCTATATTCAGAGAATTGTAGAGTTGAAATGGACCCCAAACATTATCTTGTCCAACCACATGCAATGCGGGAATTTCCATCAAAACATCCATGACAGACGGCCATCTGACCTCCAAGAAAGGTTAGTCCACAACTTCCCAAGAGATTTTGTTCTACTGTTGAACAGCTCTTACTGTCAGAAAGTTCTTCCTTATGTTTCCTCTTGGTTGCTTAAAAGGTAAAGATAAAGGTACCCCTGACCATTAGGTTCAGTCATGGACGACTCTGGAGTTGCGCGCTCATCTCACTCTATAGGCCGAAGGAGCCGGCGTTTGTCCGCAGACAGTTTCTGGGTCATGTGGCCAGCATAACTAAGCCACTTCTGGTGAACCAGAGCAGTGCACGGAAACGTCGTTTACCTTCCCGACAGAGCGATACCTATTTATCTGCTTGCACTTTGATGTGCTTTCGAACTGCTAGGTGGGCAGGAGCAGGGACCGAGCAACGGGAGCTCACCCCGTCGCGGGGATTCGAACCATCAACCTTCTGGTCGGCAAGCCCTAAGCTCTGTGGTTTAGACCCCAGCACCACCCACTTAGCACCTATCTATTTAACTTATGTACCGCTTCCTGTTTCATCAGAAATCTCGGTGCAATTTACATAACTCGACTAAAAGATCAACATGAAAAATACAAACCCAATTCCACAAATACAGCTAATAATAATAATTCCACAGTTTAGGTAACACAACTGAGGAAGAAATATCTTAAGACGGTAAGCAAATTGGCCATGGTGTGAAGGGAGAAAACTCAGTTCCATATTGTTCTGATCGGCAAGTCCTAGGTTCTGTGGTTTAACCCACAGCACCACCCGCATCCCTTCAACTTCCTGCTACTTCCTAGTAAAAAAGCAACACTTTACTTACATGTTGCAATTCCGGTTCAAGTTTTTTTTCTGAGTAGCTTTTAGAGTCTTGAGCTTAAGAAACAGATCTTGGGGACTCTGGAGCTGAAAAACTCAACCTACAGCTGTTCTAGTGTTGATTTGGATACAGCCACTAAAACCTCTATCCACATGAAACAGCTATATACAGAGAGAATGTATCAATTATATTTGGTCAACTTTCATAAGTAGGGCAGACCATTTTTCAGGCCCTCTGCACATGTAGGCTCCTGTACAATATTGCACCAGTGTTTTCCTCATTGTGCTTAAACCCACTTTTGCAAGTACTCAAATGTTCGTATCAGTGGCTAAAAACATATAAATTGGTCCTCGATACAAGGAAGCGATATAACACTCTAGATTTTATTTTAATTTGTTTTGGGGGGAAACCTACACCGACAATTGCTAATAGTTTAAAAGGGTCTCCATTAAAAGCCACACATTCCAGATGTTCAAATATTTGTCAATGCCGTTTTTGGGGTTGAAGCTGAGCTTGCTTATTCCTCTCTTAAAGGTTACTGCTTCCCAAATATTGAACTACATTAGTTCACACTTTGCAGTATACTTAGTGTAATTATATTTCTAGGCAATCCGAAAAATGAAAGTATTGCATTCTAATACAGAACTCCAAAGCTTAATACGGACAAAACTTATGCAAAAACAACTTTATTATGAAGATTGTTTTTCTTTTTAATGTTGCTGCTAGAACAGTGTCACACTGGTGTTTCCCACAGGAAATACATAAAAATGCAAGAGACAGGTAAGGTAAAGGGACCCCTGACCATTAGGTCCAGTCGTGACCGACTCTGGGGTTGTGGCGCTCATCTCGCTTTATTGGCCGAGGGAGCCGGTGTACAGCTTCCGGGTCATGTGGCCAGCATGACTAAGCCGCTTCTGGCGAACCAGAGCAGCGCATGGAAACGCCATTTACCTTCCCACCGGAGCGGTACCTATTTATCTAGTTGCACTTTGACGTGCTTTCAGACTGCTAGGTTGGCAGGAGCAGGGACTGAGCCACGGGAGCTCACCCCGTCGCGGGGATTCGAACCACCAGCCTTCTGATCGGCAAGTCCTAGGCTCTGTGGTTTAACCCACAGCGCCACCCACGTCCCTTGCAAGAGACAGGTACATGTCATTAAACATGCAGCATATACACAAACCAGGCACCCAGAACCAATCAGAACTTCATGGCACACATACATGTTTTTGAGGGGGTTTTTTTGCTGCTAAATGCTTTATTTCTAAGCAAAGCTCAAAAAACCGAAATGCTTTTCCAAGGTGAGCCAAGTGAAGTTCTCCCATCACTCAGTAGTGTATACGGGAGTTTAAAGATGCAGGTGTCAGCCACACTTTGCATCTATAGATGCAGCTCCCAAGAACACCACAAATGCCAAGGATGTTTTCAGACAGCTAAATAGATGAGAAGACCCACTTCTTTGGCTTCACTGGTATGGTCCAAAGGAATGCAGAGCTGCAGGAGTTGCCAGAAGGAGGCATACAAAACATCATCCAACTATCTTATGGACTCCATAAGAGTTTACTCCTTAGCCCTTTCTTATCCCGAATACATTCAGCAAGGCAGTGGGTAACATAAGACTATCTGAAGAAGTGTGCATGCACACGAAAGCTCATACCAATAACAAATTTAGTTGGTCTCGAAGGTGCTACTAGAGGGACATGGGTGGCGCTGTGGGTTAAACCACAGAGCCTAGGACGTGCCAATGAGAAGGTTCAGATATATTAGGTTTACTTCTGAGCTGGAAGCAGCTTCCATCTTCGTGGTTCTAACCTTCATTCAGATTATGATCGATTTAAATCTCTTTAGCTAGATCTACTCACATTATTGTTATTGCAGGCCTATTGACTGCAATGTTGCACTTAGCATCACTTATTCCACTTTTATCACCCTTGGCCATTCTTGCATGACTACCTGCTTATGGGCAAGCGCAGCCGTTTCAATTAGTATGTAACACTAGGAAGGAAGCATGGATTAAATTAAAATAAAATTGTAATGACTGATGTCAAACTCCTTAATAAGCCATGTCTTTGTTCATGAGAGAGGTTTTTGTAATGCTTAGTGTGGTTCAAAGATTTTTAGTAGAGGCATTTACTGTTCTTTATTGCGATTCATACATAGCCAACAATGTATTAAACCTTGAAAACAACTGAAGCCATTATTTAAAGGCTACTGATACTTAGCTATGGTGCGAAATGTTTTGAAACAATTTGATAACTACAAAAGACACAAACAAAAAAACCCCTGCCATTCTATACTGGTATATTCAAATGATACCAGAAATAAATATTCATAAAGACAGGCTAGTCAACTGTACTTTTTTTTAAGGCAGTTGCCAATTGGCAATTGGTTATCTTATTTCAATATCAAATTTTAAAATTTGGAGTATCTAGCTTTCGAGTCACAATTTTTAAATATTCATAGGACAATAAGGAAACACAGTAATGCCAATTTAAGATTGGTCAAATGGCACCAAGAAATCATTGGTATCTAATCAATATAGAAGCTATTTTATTCATAGTCACTCCATTGATCCATCTCACTCTGATTACTCAGGGCTTCATGAAGGAGGTTTTTATGAGTTTTTACTAGATACAAAACCTAGAGATTGAAAAATGTGAATACGTATGTGTCAGGGGTTTAGGAGCAGAGGCAAGGGCAAGGGAGGAAACAGAGAGCGAAGGGGAGGAGGCAGAAGAAAAGATGAGTGATGACGACGACCCGAGATCTCCGAGTCTTTCCAGTGAATCAGAGGATTCACAGAAAGGAGCACCAGTGGCCAGGGCAAGGGGGGAGTCTAGGGGGGCACCCCAGGAAGATAGAGCCAGAGGGGACTCAGAGGAGAGCAGTTGGAAATCGGGACCAGCGTCACCGCCAGAGAGCAGGGAAGAGGAAGGGAGCCAGGGGGCAAGCGCTGGCAGCTCACCACAGGAGGGAGGGCATGAGTCAGGAGTGGCCACACCTCCATCGGGGAGCGAAGAAACGGTTAAGAGGAAAGTGGAAGGTTGGGCGCGCGCGCCAAGTTCAAATGCAGAGGAAGGCGGCGCAGTAAGCAGCCCGGAAAGGGAGCCAGGTCCTAAAGCCCGGCGCAAGGAGGCAGGAGGGTCCGGGTCAGCGTCAGAAGAATCCCGGAAGGAAGAAGCCCCGGGGGGTAGAGGGACCCAGAGGAGGACAGTCAGGCGGAAAAGGTGGAGCAGGGCTAGGATATTAAGTTGGTGCGCACGGGGCGGAGACTCAGACGGAGCTTCGTCGATCTAGCTACTAGACGTAGAGTTGCGCGCAGCAGCGTGAGAATGGAAACTGTAATTCAATAAAGACTTTTACTAAATGATCGCTGGCTAGCGTGATCCTCTGTGAGCTAGGATCTTCAAGCAGCTCTGACAGTAAGCTCCGTCTCCAAATTGTGGGCATCTACAGCCCCGAGGAGGGGAGAGAAACAGGTGCCTACTAGTGAGCTCACGAACAGCAGACGACATGACGGCTGAGCAGCAGATAGAGGAACTCAGAAAAGCAGTGGCACAACTGAATGCCGAGGCTCTCGCATCCAGGAAGAGAGAGGAGGAGGCAGCTGCCGCCTGCAGGGATCTCCAGATCAGGTTAGACGTGCTGACGAAGCAGACACCCCGGCAGGAGGGAATTGGGTTGGCGAGACGAACAGGCGGGCTGGTCTCTCACTTCGATGGGAACCTGCAACAGTATCCCAACTTTAGAGCAGACGTACTGTGCGCACTGCAACTGCTGCATAAAGACTTTAGAGATGAGCAAGAGAGAGTGGGATTCATCATGGCCCATTTGCATGGGGATGCTAAAGCATGGCTACGCAATTTATGGAGGGATAAGGATCCGGCGCTCCAGAATGCAGATGCCTTTATTAAAGCGATGGATGGGTGTTTTTTATCAAGTATTGACGTGGATCTTGCCCGGAAGGAGGTGCATGGGCTAAGACAAGGGAGGGCCAGCGTCAGACAGTACCATGCCCGCTTTTTCGCCTTGGTCAGTGCCCTGGAATGGGACAGAGATTCGGCCCCTGTAAGAGACCTCTTTTGGGAGGGGTTGCACAGCTTGATTAAAGATGAGATCGCGAGGGGGGAGAGACCCCGAACCACCCAGGAGGTCGTTCAGAGGGCACTGGCAGTGGGGGTGAGGCTGGAAGAACGTCCGTGGAGCAGGGACGAAGGGCGTGGAGGGCGCGAATCAGCCAGGGGCCCCTCCTTCCTTCCCAGAGAAGCAGCGCGGGCGCAATCCACGCCTCCGCCAGGAGGAGGAGCCGAACCTATGGAGGTTGGAGGTGCAAGGGCTCAGTCAGCAACCAGAGCCCTAGCACCGGCAGCAGTGAAAGCGAAGCCTCCTAGAGGGAACAGGAAGTGTTACGTCTGTGAGGAGCCAGGGCATATGGCGAAAGAGTGTCCCCAGAGGCTCCACAAGCTCACTGCAGCCTCAGCAATGGTGACTGCAGCAACGCAGCAAGGAGAACCACAGCAGGGAAACGACGATGTCTGGCTGGAGGAAGAGGCACTGGGGCCCAGCCAGACATGTCAGTGAAGCAGTCCCCAGAGATTTTACAGCCCGTGAACCCCCTCCCGCCCAAACCAGTGGTGAGGCTCACCGCATCTCTCCAGCTGCCCAATGGAATCACCATGGACGTGCCAATTACCATCGACTCGGGCAGCAACGCGGACTTTATAGGGCAGGAGTTTGTCGACAAGCACGCTATACAGTTGCTGCCTGCCACGCTGCCCCTGCAGGTTGTCACGGTGGATGGAAGGGAGTTGCTAGGGGGGCAAGTGGTGAAGCAGACGCCGCCAATGGTGATGCGACTTGGGAATCACAGGGAAATCATCAGCTTCAACGTCACTCAGCTATCGGACACGCCCATTGTATTGGGCATGAGTTGGCTGGACAAGCACAGCCCGGCGCTGGCTTGGTACCAGAGGCAGCTGACCTTCGGCTCTTCCTTTTGTGCTGAACACTGCATCATGCCCCAGCAGGAAGGGGAGCAAGAGGAGTCACAGCTGCAGCTAGGCACGCTGCAAGCGATTCCCCACAAGTACGCAGAATTTTTGGAAGTTTTCTGCGAGAAGGAGGCGGACAGGCTACCCCCTCACAGACCATATGACTGCAAAATTGACCTGCTGCCGGGGGCGGCGCTGCCCAAAGGGAAGCTGTATTCCATGTCAGAGGACGAGCTGCAGGAACTCAAAGAGTTCTTAGATCATAATTTGGAGCGCGGTTTCATCCGAGAGTCCAAGGCAGCGGGGGGCAGTCCTGTATTCTTTGTTAAAAAGCGAGACACGCCCCAAAAAAGACTGGTCGTGGACTATCGCATTTTAAACAATGGGACCAAGCTGTCGGACTTCCCCATGCCACGAATCGACGACCTCCTGGCGAAGGTGCGGAAGGGAAAAGTGTTCACCAAGTTAGACCTGCGAGGGGCGTACAACCTCATTCGCATGCGGGAGGGAGATGAGTGGAAGACGGCCATGTTCACGCCACTGGGTACCTACGAATACAGAGTTATGCCTTTTGGATTGCAAAATGGCTCCCACGTTTTTCAAGCTTTCATGCATCACGTGTTGGCGGGACTTCTCTACAAGACGTGCGTCTGTTTCTTAGATGACATCCTGATCTTTTCGGAATCGCAGCAGGAGCATGACAGACACGTCAAGGAAGTGCTGACCAGACTAAAGCAACATAGGCTCTACGCCAAGCTGGAGAAGTGCCAATTTGACGTGACGGAGGTGGATTTTCTGGGCTACAAGTTGTCTGACAAGGGGCTCGCCATGGACAGCGCCAAGGTTCGAGCGGTATTGGATTGGAAGAGTCCACGCAACCGAAAAGAGGTCCAAAGGTTTGTCGGCTTTGCGAACTTCTATCACAAGTTTATCAAGGGCTTCGCTATGCAGACAGCGGCCATCACAGACACGCTTAGCTCCAAGAAAAAGAAGTTCGTTTGGACAGAGGAGGCGGAGCAGTCCTTTCAGGCACTCAAGCGTCTCTTCGCGTCGGAAGAGCAGCTGCTTCACGTCAACCCCAGCAGGCCGATGAGGGTGGAGACAGACGCCTCGGACAGAGCCGTGGGGGCGGTCCTGCTGCAAAAGGACCAGCAGGGGGTGTGGCGGCCGGGAGCGTTTTACTCCAGGAAGCTCAGCAAGTCCGAGCAGAACTACACCATCTGGGACAGGGAGTTGCTGGCCATTCATGCAGCGTTCAAAGCGTGGAGGCACTTCCTGATCGGCGCCAAGCACACGGTGCAGGTTTGCACGGACCACAAGAATCTGGAGCACTGGCGCACGGCACAGTTCCTAAACCAGAGGCAGATACGTTGGGCTGAGTTTTTTGCGAACTTCGACTTCCGCATAGAGTATGTCCCGGGGGACACTAACATCATGGCGGACGCCCTCTCCCGTAAGCCACAGTATCTGGAGGACGCAACGCCAGCGGCCGCCATGCACATCTTCGCACCAACAGTATGGGCGTGCGCCGCGGCCACCGTGGACCTGGAGGCGGTGCGACGAGCGTTGCAGGATGACTCCTTCGCGCAAGCAAAGATGGCAGAGGTGCGAAGGGGCAAGGCTGCGGCCGACGGTTTCCAGCTACGAGATGGATTGCTCATCCGTAAAGGGGCCATCTACGTGCCGGGAGACGACCTTCGCGCCAAGGTGCTGCAGCAGCTGCACGACGCGCCCACGGCCGGGCACTTTGGCAAGGAGAAGACGGTGGAATTAGTAGCCAGGGATTTCTGGTGGCCTGGAATGAGAGGGGAGGTCGCAGACTACGTGGCAAGGTGTGACACCTGCCAGAGGGCCAAACCAGTGCACAGACCGCCGGCAGGACTGTTGGAACCGCTGCAAACTCCGGTCGAACCTTGGGAAAGGGTGGCTCTGGACTTTGTCACAGATCTGCCCAGCTCGAGGGGCAAGACGGCAGTGCTGGTGGTGGTGGACCTGTTTTCCAAGATGGCACATTTCATTCCGTGTGCGAAGGTGGCCACGGCGGAGCAAACCGCCAAACTGTTCATAGACCACGTGTTCAAGGTTCACGGTCTGCCACGGTCTATTCTGTCCGACCGCGGGCGGCAGTTCATCTCGAATTTCTGGCAGAAGCTGATGGGCTTCCTAAACGTCAAGATCAACCTGGCGTCGGCGAGACACCCGCAGACCAACGGGCAAGCGGAGCGGGTCAATGCCATCATGCAGCAGTACCTGAGATGCTATGCGAATCAACAGCCTGCGACGTGGGTGGATTACCTGCCGCTTGCCGAGTTCGCCTACAACAACACGAAGCACGTGTCCACGGGGGTCACGCCGTTCTTCGCCAACAACGGGAGGCACCCCAGAACCTTCCCGGGACTGGAAAGAATGGGGGAGGGGGAGCCGCAGACAGCAGATGCGTTCGCGTCGGAGCTGCAGGAAGTCCACGATCAGCTGAGGCGCCACCTGGAGCTGGCCAAACACGCATACAAGGTACAAGCGGACAGGCACAGAAGGGTTGGCGAAGAGCTCCACGTGGGAGACTGGGTCTGGTTAGCAGCCCACGCAGTGCCGGCCAGGTCGTTGGCCAAGAAGAAACTAGGGCATAAACAACTGGGACCCTACCAAGTCGAAGAGCAGGTCAACCCGGTAGCTTTCAGACTGGCACTTCCGGAGGGTTCCAGAATGCATCCGGTGTTCCACAGATCGGTGCTCACTCCCTACAAGGCACCGCACAGGTTCCAGGAACCCGGAACGGCGCCGAGTCCGGTCAGAGACAGAAAGGGGCACGCAGGAGTGGCACAGAAGGAGCGCATCAATGACGTCACGGAGATTTTGGACTCCAGATGGGGGGAAGAGGGGGTAGAATACTTTCTCGCCAAGGAGGGCACCCTGGCCAGTGCGAACAGCTGGGTGCCGGGCTACGCCTTGGACGAACCTCTACTCAAAGACGAGTTTCATGCCCTCTTCCCACATAGACCTATGCCAGCAGACTTTTTCGACGACTGGCTTTTCACGCCCACGCTTTCGGCCAGCACTTTCCGGGGGTTCGACTCGGATGAGGACCCGACACAAGACGTCCGTTCCCCGGAGGGGTCACCCTCGGGATCTGCATCAGAACCCTCGTATTGGTGGGACGATAGACCAGAGGAGCAGTTCCGCAGAAGGTGGCTGGAAGGCCCAGGACGAGCAACGCCGCCAGGAGGAAGTGAGGGAGAGACGGACATGGACGTTTTCGGGGACGACCCTGGTTTCGAGCACGGCGGCACAGAGATGGAAGCGGAGGTGACCGTCGTCGACGAGAGCAGGGAGGAAGACCCGCGAGACTTCAGATGGAGGCCCGCCACGGGAAGCGAACGATATCCGACGTTCGTCCCTTTGCAACAGCACACCCCAGCTCCAGCACCGGAAGGAGGGGAGGGGGGAATGGGGGGCTTCGAGGGGGGGATGGATGTCAGGGGTTTAGGAGCAGAGGCAAGGGCAAGGGAGGAAACAGAGAGCGAAGGGGAGGAGGCAGAAGAAAAGATGAGTGATGACGACGACCCGAGATCTCCGAGTCTTTCCAGTGAATCAGAGGATTCACAGAAAGGAGCACCAGTGGCCAGGGCAAGGGGGGAGTCTAGGGGGGCACCCCAGGAAGATAGAGCCAGAGGGGACTCAGAGGAGAGCAGTTGGAAATCGGGACCAGCGTCACCGCCAGAGAGCAGGGAAGAGGAAGGGAGCCAGGGGGCAAGCGCTGGCAGCTCACCACAGGAGGGAGGGCATGAGTCAGGAGTGGCCACACCTCCATCGGGGAGCGAAGAAACGGTTAAGAGGAAAGTGGAAGGTTGGGCGCGCGCGCCAAGTTCAAATGCAGAGGAAGGCGGCGCAGTAAGCAGCCCGGAAAGGGAGCCAGGTCCTAAAGCCCGGCGCAAGGAGGCAGGAGGGTCCGGGTCAGCGTCAGAAGAATCCCGGAAGGAAGAAGCCCCGGGGGGTAGAGGGACCCAGAGGAGGACAGTCAGGCGGAAAAGGTGGAGCAGGGCTAGGATATTAAGTTGGTGCGCACGGGGCGGAGACTCAGACGGAGCTTCGTCGATCTAGCTACTAGACGTAGAGTTGCGCGCAGCAGCGTGAGAATGGAAACTGTAATTCAATAAAGACTTTTACTAAATGATCGCTGGCTAGCGTGATCCTCTGTGAGCTAGGATCTTCAAGCAGCTCTGACAGTATGCAAAACACATTATCTACCAGTGACGTAAGGACTTTCTCAAGTCTACAGTTTGCTGTCTTCTCCCCACAGTCATATTAATATTATTCTGCATTCATTTATTTAGTCATCATAAATAACTCTGGGGTTGTGGTACTCATCTCGCTTTATTGGCCGAGGGAGCCGGCATACAGCTTCCGGGTCATGTGGCCAGCATGACTAAGCCACTTCTGGTGAACCAAAGCAGCGCACAGAAACACCGTTTACCTTCCCGCCGGAGCGGTACCTATTTATCTACTTGCACTTTGATGTGCTTTCGAACTGCTAGGTGGGCAGGAGCAGGGACTGGGCAATGGGAGCTCACCCCATTGTGGGGATTCGAACCGCCGACCTTCTGACTGGCAAGCCCTAGGGTCAGTAGTTTAACCCACAGCGCCACCCGCATCCCTAACATGCCTAGCTTCACCAATATAGCTGCATCATTATCAGTTATCTGAAGCTCTGGCTTGTTCATATATTCAATATGTGAACCAGAGTCTGGAGAGAGCAGGAAGAGAGGAACCAGGTGTTGCTGATATTGTTGCCTCTTGTGCATTCCAGAAAGGTAAATAACTAGCAGGCAATCTGTCTCATGAGGGGGACCTGTCGGGAACCATATTTGTTCATTCCTCTGCCGCTGATCATCATCGATGACTTCCCAGTTTCCAAGCACACTCATTTAACACTTATAGATTCCTTACTGCTGGCGAATTATTTGTAAGCACAAAGTGACAAGAAAGAGAGCAACGGAATGTATCTGAAACACCCTACACTGTCTTATCTGCATAGAACAGGGCTTGTTGATTCAGGATTACAATCCTCAGTCAACAGCCTCCGGAACATCCTGAATAAACAAGGCAAGATAAATTATTTGCATGTATCCACTTACTTTGCATAATTCAATCTGCTTCCTAAATTAAGGGTTTCAAAGAATTTATGATTGTTTGCAAAGACTTGCATAGGAATAAGCAAGTTGAAAGAAAGGGAAACAGTAAACAAAGGGCATGGAGGTTGGGGATTAGGTAAGGACTAACACAATGGGCCAGGACGCGGGTGGCGCTGTGGTCTAAATCACTGAGCCTAGGGCTTGCTGGTCAGAAGGTCGGTGGTTCGAATCCCCATGATGGGGTGAGCTCCCGTTGATCAGTCCCAGCTCCTGCCAACCTAGCAGTTTGAAAGCACCCCAAAATAGTAGATAAATAGGTATCGCTCCGATGGGAAGGTAAACGGCATTTCCGTGCGCTGCTCTGGTTTCGCCAGAAGTGGCTTAGTCATGCTGGCCACATGACCCAGAAAAACTGTCTGTGGACAAACGCCGGCTCCCTCAGCCAATAAAGCCAGATGAGCACCGCAACCCCAGAGTCATTCGCAACTGGACTTAACTGTCAAGGGTCCTTTACCTTTTAACACAATGGGCCACTGAACATCTAACTCAATTTACTGAAATTCATTTTAAATGCCAGGTGATGAACACACCTACAAAGCCTAAGAAGACTTTTATCCATGTAGAGCCAGGGGGGGGGAGGTAGTTATCAGCACAATCTGTGGCTATGGAGTGGGGGGAGATGCTACAGTAATGTACCATTTGGACTACTGCAATGTACACAATGAAGGGTTATCTATGAAGATCACACAGAAGTTGCAGCTGGTGCAGAATGCAGCCTTAGCCTCCTGAGTCACAGAAAATGCAACTCCTTAATCTGTTTTAACTGCACGGGCTGCCTTTTTGCTTCTAGGCATAATTCAAAGAGCTGTTTTTGACCTTTAGTTTAAAGCCAGTGAATTTCAAAAGGCGGGGTGGGGGGGTAAGGAAGGAGGCACAAGACACCCGAAGGAGGGATGAAAAATTCTAGTAAGAGCTAAACTGTCAAGTGCAAGCAAAGGCGCTGGTGTGATTGACAAGTAATGAAAACAGTGGTATTGTCCATCTGTCTTTGTAGTCTTCCAGTTGCCAGTGCCACATACGTGACCCCTACTACCATTCTCTCTTCAGTCCACAAAAGAAAATCTTTTAGGATGATTTCACTGCAGCACAGCAAAAGCATCAACTGGCTTTTTTCAAAAAAGAAAAAAAAGAAAGAAAATTAGCCAAATTATCCTTGAACGCTTGACTACGTGAACATGCATAAACGGCCTATAAAAATTCAGCAGCTGCAATAATCAATAGAGCACTCGGCAGATCCACTTTGATAGATTCAGATGGGAAACAATGCTTGGCTTAGAAATATTGTGGCGTAACACCTTAAAAGCATTTCAAACATGTTCCCTGGTCTCACAACCGAAAGCAGCTGAACCCGAACACAAATATGGCAAATCTGGTCCATGGTAAAGCTGAGGCAAAAAGGAATGTTTGATTAATAAAACTGGCTTAGTGCAAATACACGAAGGCTGTGTGTGTGTATGCACATATAACTCTGCAGATATAAGCCTTGCTTTAAGGGGTACTGGAGAAACTGCTCCTAGAGCTCTATAGAACAGCTTCATTCTGCTTTATAAATGGCATCCATAAGGTTGGCTATGTTGTGGTACGAGATGTGGAACTTGAAACAAAGGAGCGTAGGGATGCATTTACACACACACCCCAGAAATATTGTATTTCAACTTAGTAAGCAGGAAAATAAATCTATTGACATCTATTGCAAGAAAACTTCAAGTGGGGCATTGAGAAATTAATTAGTTTATGAAACAATAGTATGCAGGAGCAGAAATAACATGAAGGATCATAAATTTCAGAATTATGGGTTGTTTTCATTTTACACTTATTTGTTTAAAGCATTCATCAGAAGTTTACAGGGTGGTGCACGAAAGTGTGAACAGAACCAATAAATAAACACAGGAAAATACAATAAAACAAGAGGCAAACAGAAACCTGAAAAGCAAAAGATTCCCCCAAAATAATCTAAAATGCCTGGACAAATGCTTTGGGAAGTCATTCCAAAGTCATGATACAGAAGAGGTCCCTGTGGGTTATTCACATACCTTCTAAATTGGAGCAGGGCCTCTTCTGTAGAGTTTAAAACACAGGTATTCAGAAGCACAGAAAAGTAAGCTAGCACTTATATAATATAGCATGTTTCTCCCTGAAACGACTTGAAAAATATTTGTGCAATCATTTGGTGTTCACAAGTACTCCAAATTTGTTTTCACACTACCTGATCTTGGGATGGGATAGGGAGAAGCAGCTTGGCATATTACCAAGAAAACACCAGCCGCTCTGTTCCATTAAAGAAAGTGATGCCAAGGGCATTAAGTTATCGCAGAAGATGTTTCTAGAGAAGTCAGTATTTGCAAATGTCAAGCATATAATAGTACAGTGCAGAGTTGCAAATTAAAATATTTTTAAGGGTTGTTGTTGTTGTCAAAGTGAGAAACCTTAACTTTTCCACTGAAGAACCTTGGCATTAGATGTGAGCATCCACATTCAGAAAATATATCTACTACATCTGAAATTTCATTCTTCCTCCATTAATAATGTCACAGTGGAAATCTTCTTCTTCTTTTCAGAACCCTGTGAGGTTCATTAGGCTGGAAGAGTTCACTCAAGTTCATTCAATGAGCTTCATGGCAGAGCAGGGATTTGAAAGCATCCAATACATTAGTGTGCGCAATACCACAGCTATTTTCCTGTGGGTGATACTCTATTTCTTCTGCTGCATTTTCATGTGTTTCAGAAAACGTTTCAGTATCCCCTGTTTTTCTCTAGCCCAACTATCTGTTCCCCAATCTATGGGTGGATACTGAGTTCAAAGGAAGACCCTTGACACAGATCAACCCAGTAACATGTTGGTGTGATGTGGGTGAGCTGTAATGGCCAGATTTCGAATATCTGGTCAGTTTTATCTGACAATCCCCATTTCCCTAAGACTGCAAATATGCACCAACACAAGCAGCCTGTTTGCTGGTGTGTGCGCCTTTCATTTATTTTGTGGGTCGGTGTCCATTGCTCTTCAGTAAGAGTTTCAGGACTCAACCGCTTCATCTTGTTAGTTCAGTGATGCTAACTCAGTTCTGAGTGTCCAGACAGCAACTGGAGAAGGGAGGAATCCCTATTTCTTTTCAAATTTTGTTGTTGTCATTTAGCCATGTCTGACTCTTCATGACCCCATGGAACAGAGCATGCCAGGCACTCCTGTCTCCCACCGCCTCCTGCAGTTTGGTCAAACTCATGTTAGTAGCTTCAAGAACACTGTCCAACCATCTCGTCCTCTGTCGTCCGCTTCTCCTTGTGCCCTCCATCTTTCCCAACATCAGGGTCTTTTCCAAGGAGTCTTCTCTTCTCATGAGGTGGCCAAAGTATTGGAGCCTCAGCTTCAGGATCTGTCCTTCCAGTGAGCACTCAGGGCTGATTTCCTTCAGAATGGAGAGGTTTGATCTTCTTGCAGTCCATGGGACTCTCAAGAGTCTCCTCCAGCACCATAATTCAAAAGCATCAATTCTTCGGCGATCAGCTTTCTTTATGGTCCAGCTCTCACTTCCATACATCACTACTGGGAAAACCATAGCTTTAACTATACAGACCTTTGTTGGCAAGGTGATGTCTCTGCTTTTTTTTCAAACTACCTCATTCTAATTAATTCCCTGCTTTTGCATAAGGAGTTGAGTCCTTCTCTGATTAGTTGTTACAAGCCTGGCTTTTATAGCAGTGTCAGATACAGATAGTCCCAATTCCAAAATGGAGGTTTGGTTATCCCTTTTCCCTCTGTTTATTAAAGCAGGGAACTTAGAAAACTCAAGATTATATTTTCAGTCGGAACCGTGATCTACTCCAGGAACACTCCACCCACTTTTCGTTTACATGTGATATTCAACATTCTGTAGTTACTGGGCATGTTCAGTCCTCATTGGGGCTGGGTTGTTTTTCTTTAGGATGGTCTCTTGTTGTTGGTCTCTTTAGGATCTTTGTTGTCATGTTTTGGCTAACTTCAAGGTTCCTTGAGCATACTAATATAACACTTCAGTGGGCCTGTTTTGCAATTTTGGCACGTATCACTTCGGTTCACTATTAGAAGGAGTGACGTTAAAGTGCATCTGTGGTGGCCTGATGAACAGCCAAGGGTTGTAGAAGACTATCGAGGATTAGAACAAACAGGAATGCATGGGAAACTTTGATTCCTCCTCTGACAGCCAAGTCTAAATATTACTACCGTATTTTTCGCCCCATAGGGCGCACTGCCACATAGGACGCACCTCGTTTTTTGGGGGGGGATAAAGGGGGGGAAATTATTTCCCGCCCAGGCGCGGGGCTGGCGCGGGGGAAGCCCGAGCTACCCCCGACCCCAGCCCCGAGAACAGCCTGCTATCCGCAAGCCTAGGGAGCCCGGCAGGAAGTCGCGCCGGTCTCCCCAGGCTTGCGGAGAGCTGCGCGAAGCCCGGGCACGCTCTTGAGCACGCCCCGGGCTTCGGAATGCAGGCAGCTCTGTGCAACCCTCGGGAGACCGGCACGAAGTCACACCGGTCTCCCGAGGGTTGCGCAGAGCTTCCTGAAGCCTGTAGAGCGAGAGGGGTTGGTGCGCACCGACTCCTCTCGCTCTCCAGGCTTCAGCGAAAGCCTGCATTCGCCTCATAGGACGCACACACATTTTCCCTTCATTTTTGGAGGGGAAAAAGTGCGTCCTATAGGGCGAAAAATACGGTATATACCTGAGTAATCAAGTTGCATTTCAGGTTTTGTTAGGGGAGTAACAATACCTCCCTAGAAGAGATCAAAAAATTGCAAGCTTCAAAGACCTGATATTCAATATATCCCAAAAAAGTGGTACCTTGGTTTACGAACTTAATCCGTTCTGGAAGTCCGTTCTTAAACCAACATGTTCTTAAACCAAAGCATGCTTTCCCATAGCAGCGGGGGACTCAATTTACAAATGCAACACACTCAACAGGAAGCAAAACATGTTCTTATTCCAAGGCAAAGTTCACAAACCAAAACACCCACTTCCAGGTTTGCAGCATTCTTAATCCAAGTTGTTCATAAATGAAGCTGTTCTTAAACCAAGGTACCACTGTATTAGGGATGAGGGTGGCGCTGTGGTCTAAACCACTGAGCTTGCCGAACAGAAGGTCGGCAGTTCAAATCCCCGCGACGTGGTGAGCTCCCGTTGTTCAGTCCCAGCTCCTGCCCACCTAGCAGTTTGAAAGCATGCCAAAGTGCAAGTAGATAAATAGGTACCACTCCGGTGGGAAGGTAAATGGTGCTTCTGTGTGCTGCTCTGGTTTCGCCAGAAGCGGCTTAGTCATGCTGGCCACATGACCTGGAAAAACTGTCTGCGGACAAACACCAGCTCCCTCAGCCAGTAAAGCGAGATGAGCGCCGCAACCCCAGAGTCATTTGCAACTGGACCTAATGGTCAGGGGTACCTTTACCTTTTACCACTGTATTAAATTAGAAATTATCCTCCCTCAAAAATACAGTCTTTCTCTCCTCTTATACCTAGTACAGAAATGTCCCTCTGGCCAGGGTCTCTTACATCCTCTCAGACCAATACAGCAAAAACTATAGAAAAAGCCAAATGCATTAATAATATGGTTACTAGTGATGCTAAGTAATCCTAAGCTTGTGGTGTAGCAAGATTCTCAAGAAGCAGAAAGTAAATGCTCAAGTAGAATGGAAGGGATAAAGATGTACTTAAGCATTTAATACAAATCTTCAGCAAAACACATGAAACATTCTGTTTGCAGGGGAATAAATTCTGGATATGTGCATGTGAAGGTGTTGGCAAAACATTTCCAGATAAGAAAAAGAGAAGCCACAGAAGAGCACAGTGCCCTTGGAAATACCTATAATTAAACATAAGCTGCTTTCACAATGGAAAATGAACCTTCAAAAGCCCCTCTGCTGCTACTGATACTTCAGCTTCACTCTTCACTTGACGCAATGTAGGCGAAGGGCAACAACACGCTAGAAAATATTTTTTCAGCATTTGGACCAGTGCCACCAAATCAATAATGGTGGAACAAAGTGAATTACAAGGCTCCATACCTTCAATCACTGGAGAGGTAGAGTTAGCCAAAAAGAGAAATTGCAACTAGGTGTTGAGAATCTGGATATACTAAAGCAGACTAAGCTTAGATTTCATTATCTGGGGTAGCAGAAGAGACACGTTATTCCATCTTAAACCTTGCTGGTGGGGCTTTTTTCAGGGGGAACTCACAGGAACTCAGTTCTGGCACCTCTCAGGTGGGTTCCAGCACCACTGGCATTTTAAGAGAATGGGGCAAGTGTTCGTGGTGAGTTCCGGCACCTCTTTTTCTAGAAAAATAGAATGGCTTGCAGGGAAATGGTCCACATCAGGGCATAACTGGGTGACCTGAAACTTCCAGTAAGTCTCTCATAACTAGAGATAGTGCTAAAATCCTAGTCAGCAACTAGATTTTCAGGGGAAGCAGTTTGAGGAGATAGGTGTGCTGTAAACAACATCCAAATTAGGCTTCCTCCAAGCTCTGTTGACACAGGTACCACTTTATTTTCAACTTTCTCTGTGGACAACGTAGCATTCTTTGGGAGCTGAATTTGCCCCCGAGGCTGCCAGTTTCTAATCCCTATTTTAATGGTTGGTGGTGTGGCAAAGAATTCAAAGTAGTACAGCGAAACTGATTGGAATTAACTTCAGGACCGATGAAAGTGCAAAGCAACTCCTCTCTTTACTAACTTATGGAATTCACTGCCATAAGATATTGCGATGGGCAGCGGCTTCATTGCTTTTAGATGGTAACTAGAAAAAGTCATGGTGGATAGGTCTGTAATGACTACTCTACTACTCATGTTAAACTTACATGCTCAGAGGCAGTGTAGCTATAAATGACAGGGTAAGGATGGGGGAGAATTTTGATTTAGTTTACATTTAAAGATAAAACGTGCCTAACTTGCACTTTCTAAAGTAATATGTGAACTGAAATACACTCATCCTTTGAAATTCACAATTCTTCCTGCCTAAGTGCAGAACCTTACATTCATCTCTATGGAAATTCATTTTGTTAGTTTTGGACCAGTTCTCCAATCTGTTAAGGTCATCTTGAATCCCAATTCTGTCTTTTGCAGCATTAGCTGCAGGATTAGCTGCAGGACACTGAGATCCAGCGCCGAGGGCCTTCTGGCGGTTCCTTCATTGCGAGAAGCAAAGCTACAGGGAACCAGGCAGAGGGCCTTCTCGGTAGTGGCACCCGCCCTGTGGAACGCCCTCCCATCAGATGTCAAAGCGATAAACAACTACCTGACATTCAGAAGACATCTTAAGGCAGCCCTATTCAGGGAAGTTTTTAATGTGTGATATTTTAGTGTATTTTTGGTTTCTATGGAAGCCGCCCAGAGTGGCTGGGGAAACCCAGCCAGATGGGCGGGGTACAAATAATAAATTATTATTATTATTATTATTATTATTATTATTATTATTATTATTATAGCTAACCTTCCCATTTTGGTGTCATATGCAAAGTTGATTAACATCCCCTCAACTCCTTCACCCAAGTCATTTATAAAGAGGTCAAACAACAACGGCCCAAGATAGAACAGCACCCCACTTGTCACTTTTTTCCAGGATGATGAGGAACTGTTAGTGAGTACTTTTTAGGTTTGGTCAGACGACCAGCTACAAATCCACCTAACAGTTACCTTGTCCAACCCACATTTTATCAGCTTCTCCACAAGAAGTCCTACACTGACTATCATGGGGGACTATGTCAAAAGCCAATATACACTATGCCACAACTGCAGCTAGAATTTTGTTGGCTAAAAATTTGAAACTACAAGAAGTACCAACAGTGGAGGAATGGCAGATGAAGATAATGGATTTTGGGGAGGTAGCCGACCTGACCAGAAGAGTCTGTGACCAGAGGGAGGAGGAGCACCAAGAGGATTCGAAGAAATATTTAGCTAAATATGTTAAGATAACAAGTAAAATTACCTGCGAGTACCAAATAGGCCTAGGATTTAAATACGTAATGTCGTAAAATACTATGTTAAAATGAAAAGAAAGAAAGATGTAAATTGTCTAAGAAAAATTTAGGTGAAAATAGTTTTGGAAAACTGCTACAATGGACCCTATGGAAACTCAGCTAGGGGGATTTGAGTTAGTCACTTAACAATGTTAACAAAATTTGAATTATTATAGTTAGGATAAATGTTTGTTTGTTTGTGGGTTTTTAAATATATTTTCTGTGTGATATAAAATTGGAGAATCAATAAAAAAATTGGGGGGAGCCAATATACACTACATCCAAAGCATTCCCCTCATCCACCAATTGTAACTTTATCAAAAAGAAAAAAGAAAAAAAGAAATGAGTTTCATCTGG
Organism: Podarcis vaucheri; assembly: GCF_965113315.1. Classification (NCBI taxonomy): domain Eukaryota; kingdom Metazoa; phylum Chordata; class Lepidosauria; order Squamata; family Lacertidae; genus Podarcis; species Podarcis vaucheri. The sequence continues at coordinate 71,712,965 of NC_138767.1, read as the reverse complement.
CATGACTTGTTTTTGAGAAACCAGTGCTATGTCTTGGTAATCACAGCATCCTTTTCTCAGTGCTCACAGACCAACTGTTAAATATCTGTTCTAGGACCTTTCCTGGTATCGACATCAAGCTGACCGGCTGGTGGTTACCTGGGTCTTCTTTTCCCCCTTTTTGAAGATGGGGACAATATTTGCCCATCTCCAGTCTGCAGGGACCTCACCTGTTCTCCACAGATTCTCAAATATTATAGACAGAGCCTTTGTGATTACACCCACAAGCTTCTACTCTGGGTGCAGCTCATCAGGTCCTGGACATTTGAATTCATTTAAAGTAGCTAGGTGTTGCCTTATCATACACAACAACTAACAGGTCTCAACTTGGCATCTGGAAGTTAAGCACCATGATTGCCACCATTCATAAATGTCACTGCTAACATTTACAACCTTCTAAGCTTCTTGTTTTTCCATATCCATTACAATGTCACAATAAGGGGAGAAAACAGAGGTGAAAGATCTGCACTCTCATCCAGTGATTTGAGAGGCAGAGTGAGTCTGTCAAAAAGAGGACAGGCAAAAATTGCACAGACCTGGGTACTAGAACATGTTTTGTGTCCAATGTGTTTGGCTGCAGAACTCTAATTTAGCTTTGATGCCATAATGCTAAAACACTGCCTTTCACTGGCTACTATTTTCAGGAATAAAGAAGTATCTTACTTATTATTCAGCTGGCTGCCTCTGTAAAATGACACCTCAGTGTCAGATAAAATATATCTGCATCCATTTTGCACAGGTCACTGTGTGAACACTGACTTGTGCTTACACCTGTATGACTGTTGGGTTGCACTGGAGAAGATTACATTAAACTTTCGTGGTTGGTGCTTAGGTCAAAGCAACTGCAATATGCTACATTAGCATCCACTGCACTCTCACAGATGCACAGCGAGGCGTGCAAATGCTGCATTAACATTTACAAATACAGGCTTCTTAAAAATGGATATGAGTAATACAAGACACTCTAAACACACAACGACAGAAGAAGAGGCTAATATAAGTCACTGCGTCAGATACGTCCAAATACAATTTAAAAACAAACACAACATTTAATGAAATAAATAAGCTCATGGCAACATTTCATTTGAGCATCACTTGTGTTGTATGTTTAATGTAATAAATGTTAAGTGTTGCCTTACTGGATCAAACCAAGGGCCAATCTACTCTGGGCATCCTGTTTCTTGCTAGCTAGAAGAGAAGAAGAGTTTGGATTTGATAACCCGCTTTATCACTACCCGAAGGAGTCTCAAAGTGGCTAACATTCTCCTTTCCCTTCCTCCCCCACAACAAACACTCTGTGAGGTGAGTGGGGCTGAGAGACTTCAGAGAAGTGTGACTGGCCCAAGGTCAACCCAGCAGCTGCATGTGGAGGAGCGGAGACGCGAACCCGGTTCCCCAGATTACGAGTCTATTGCTCTTAACCACTACACCACACTGGCTAAGTCCAGGAAGTCCATAAACTGGGCATGAAGGTCTTTCATTGATGCTTACCCCCTTTCTCAAGAACTGGTATTCAGTGACATATCAGGGTCAGCCAAGATATTTTGCAACCTAGAGGTTGGGAGGACAAGGCCATGGCCCTCTCCCCAATTCCAAGCACAAAAGATAATCAGACTGCACAATGACTCTTGCTCTCGAGTGGTACCTCGGGTTAAGTATTTAATTCGTTCCGGAGGTCCATTCTTAACCTGAAACTATTCTTAACCTGAAGCACCACTTTAGCTAATGGGGCCACCTGCTGCTGCTGCGCCGCCGGAACACAATTTCTGTTCTCATCCTGAAGCAAAGTTCTTAACCTGAAGCACTATTTCTGGGTTAGTGGGGTCTGTAACCTGAAGCGTATGTAGCCTGAAGCGTATGTAACCCAAGGTACCACTGTACTGAGGAAGCAGGAGGGAAGGAAATATAAGGAAATTGCTATGCTTCGTGATTAAACCAGAATAAGCTAGAAAAATGTAGTATTGCTATATATGGATATAACCGCTCCTTTGCTTCCTTTTGTTTGTAAATGTACAAATGCTTCATTTTCATATTTGGTGTGCCATCCCTTATTACTTGCTGGTTGGAGGTAAAAAGGTAAAGGACCCCTGGGGGGTTCAGTCCAGTCAAAGGTGACTATGGGGTTGTAGTGCTCATCTCGCTTTCAGTCCAAGGGGGCCAGCGTTTGTCCACAGACAGCTTTCCAGGTCATGTGGCCAGCATGGCTAAACAGCTTCTGGAGCAACGGAACACCGTGACGGGTGCCAGAGCGCACAGAAATGTTGTTGTTTACCTTCCCACTGCAGCAGTACCTATTTATCTACTGGCACTGGTATGCTTTATGATACTTACCGAAGGGGAGGAAGGAAGTCCAAAGCTCAATAGAGCTAATGTTATGTATGAGATGTATTAATACAATGAATGTATTGGAATGTATGTTTGATGAAAACTAATAAAAATTTAAGTTGGGAAAAAAAGAAATGCTAGGTTGGCAGGAACTGGGACGGAGCAATGGGAGCTCACTATGTTGTGGGGATTTGAACCGCCGACCTTCCGATCGGCAAGCCCAAGAGCCTCAGTGGTTCAGACCACAGCGCCACCCACATTCCCCATAGTCACCTTTGACTGGACTTAACCACCCAGGGGTCCTTTACCTTTACATTGCTGGTAGAAGTTATGTCGCACCAGCTTTGCAACGCCTTGCAATGTCCTGTTTTACTGACAATTGGACAGGAACCCCGATATTTCCCCAGCAATGTAGACTGGAGAAAAACACCCCATTTTCAACCAGTTTTGAAACTCCCTGGTCTTGCTTTGAAGTTTTTTAAAAGGTGGGTGACCCAGTCATATGCATGGATGGGCTTTTTCCTGAGGAAGCTTTCAAATGTGCTTCCAATACCCATGCTCCTATGCTCTCTCACACACATACCTGCATGTTCAAGTGTAGTGGATGGGAACCTCTTAAGCAGCCCAAGGACTACACTTCCTCATGAGCAGCCTTCTGGGGGCTGCATACCAATGGTGGAAATGGTGGAAATGGTAGAAGTGGGTATGGCCAGATGCAGACCATTCTCCATCCAGACAAGCAAGGGAGCATTAATAATAATAATAATAATAATAATAATAATAATAATAATAATAATAATTTATTTATACCCCGCCCATCTGGCTGGGCTTCCCCAGCCACTCTGGGCAGCTTCCAAAAAATATTAAAATACTGCAATACATCAAACACTAAAAGCTTCCCTAAACAGGGCTGCCTTCAGATGTCTTCTAAAAGTCTGGTAGTTGTTCTCTTTGACATCTGGTGGGAGGGCATTCCACAGGGAGGTTGCTACTACCGAGAAGGCCCTCTGCCTGGTTCCCTGTAACTTGGCTTCTCGCAGTGAGGGAACCACCAGAAGGCCCTCGGTGCTGGACCTCAGTGTCCGGGTAGAACGATGGGGGTGGAGACGCTCCTTCAGATATACTGGACCGAGGCCGTTTAGGGCTTTAAAGGTCAGCACCAACACTTTGAATTGTGCTTGGAAACGTACTGGGAGCCAATGTAGTTGAAGGTCACATTCTAGCTACATAAAGTCACCAGTGGATGGTGCAGAGCACGGCCAGTGAAGGATGCAGGAGGGACGTGGTCTGGGAAGAGCCCTGAAGGCCAGATAGAGAAACTTGGCAGACCTTCTTTGAATGAATGAATGAATGAATGAATGAATGAATGAATGAATCTTTATTTGCATCAGCCACCAGCCATGGCTTATTTGGTCCCTGGGACTGACGTTCCCCATCCCATCACTGCTTAGGCTTTTAGAAAATGGAGTTTGGTCTCTCTCATGTAAATGGTGCATCCCAGTTAATCAGATGGTCCTTTCATGACCTTGGATTTCATGAGATCTACGAAATCATAAAAGAGTGGGGGATTAATTAAATGTTTGTTTACTCTTTTAATGACCTGGTCTTCATAATGTCCGCCTTTGCTGTTTTCAGCAGAAAGCAATTTGGAAGGGGGAGGGGAAGCATCCTGCTAAAAGTGTGATAGGATACATCACACAGGACATCCTGCTTTAACAGCCATTGTTGAAATATTATTGCTGATTACCCAGGCAGCTTATAAACTCCCCTTCCATAGGAGAATATAACAAAAAGAAAGAAAGAACCACAATCATAAAATAAATTAAACTATCCAAAAACTCATGCTGCTAATTAAAATAGCCCCTGCAGGAGGGCAAAATAGCTACAAGGCTGAGGTAAGCATGATGGGGGTTTTATTATTATTATTGAACAGCACACTATTAATTTTATTTTCTGTTTACAAGTTATTTGCTAATTTCATCAAAAATGGAAATAAAGCAATTTTGCATTGATTGATTAAAGACTATGAGGTGACAGGGATTCAATTGCTTTAAGCTCCCAGCAAGGCACTTTAGCACATTCATGACTTTTCATGAGCATAGTTAAGTTGTCTGTTCCAGCCACTTTTTGCGAGTTCATACCTAAAGGAGCCAGAACTCAGGGGCAGATCACGGGCATTGCATGCAGGAGGTCAAAAGCTCAGTCACCCAAATCTCCACTTGAAAGGATCCCAGGTAGCAGGGACGGAAAAGACTCCTGTCTGCAGACTTGGAAAAACAGCAAATTTTTCAGCAGACGAGACTGAAGCACACAGGCCAATTGCCTGATTCAATCAACTTATTTCACTCATCTCAGCCACTGTCCCACCACTCTACTACTCCGATTTAATTTTGTCTCTGCACTTAAGATAATGTTGGAATAGGTACATTTCACTTCTTTCATCCATCCAATTAAAGAACAATGTGTTTCATCAAGTTTTCACTTTCGATGTTTTGTTCTTGATCGTCCAGTTTTACCCCACGAAGGCTTAGGGCCCTCGCATATACAAGACCACCTCTCCTGGTATGCCCTGCAGAGGACTGTAAGGTCCATGAATAACCATAGTTTAGAGGTCCCGGGCCCTAAGGAAGTCAGACTATCCTCCACCAGGGCCAGGGCCTTCTCAGTGATGGCTCCCACCTGGTGGAATGCTCTGTCCCATGAGACCAGGGCCCTGCAGGATTTAACCTCCTTCCATCGGGCCTGTGTAAGACAGAGCTATTCCGACTGGCCTTTAATTTGAATTCAGCCTGATCTTTTAGTTCCCTTCCCTTCTCTTCTCTTCCTTCCCCCTCCCCTTTTATGAAGATCACCCGCTCTGAGACCCCACAGCTAATTCTCCCCATTGGTAGGACCAGTTCAGCCAGCTAGCCCTGGGGATTTTCTAATGCTTATTTCCCCTAAATTGATTTTTGAATTTAGGATTTTATTGTTATTCATGTTTTTATACTGTATTTTATGCTGCTTTTATAATTAAGTGTTTTAAATTTGTTGTTAGCCACCCTGAGCCCGGTTTTTGAACCGGGAATGGCGGGGTATATATATAAAAATATTATTATTATTATTATTATTATTATTATTATTATTATTATTTCTATTATTATTACTATTATTATTTTGACACATAGCACCTTTCATCAGGTACTCCCTCTAAGTTAGGGTGGCACTCAACTAAGCTTGACTTTGAGCAGACCCACTGAAATGAGTGTGTTTGACTAAGCTGGGTCCATTGATTTTACTAGGTCTGTTTTGAGTCAAAGAGTTGAATACCACAATAAATGCAGGTGGGCATTAACAAATCCCCTGGCCAAATGTGAAGGCTTGGCAGAGAGGCTTAATGAATGTCCAGGCGATCGTTAAGAATCACTATATGGTTAACGTACAGTGCAACAATATAAGTGTCTGCTCAGAAGTACGTATTTGTGTTTAATGGGACTTACTCCCAGGTAACCGGGCAAGGTGTGGCAGCCTAGGCTTTAGTTTAGGGTTGGCGCTGGGGGAAATGGGGGTGCCTTTAACAGCTACATCACAATAATCAGCAACTGCAGGACATAGCTGAACTCCCATGGTAAACATGAGGTTGTCTTGCTTGGGGAGACCCAGCAATGACTTCTCCCCACAGCTCCCCATGGCTACAATTTTGTTACTGTCTCTAAATCTAAATTGTTCCCACTTGGAAAGGCTGGTGGTCTCTAAATCTAAAAAAATGGCATCCAAATAGATACATACACACATAAATACACAAGCAGGCTTATTAATTTGTAACTATTTCCCCTTTAGGGGACGCGGGGGGCGCTGTGGGTTAAACCACAAAGCCTAGGACTTGCTGATCAGGAGGCTGGCGGTTCGAATCCCCATGACGGGGTGAGCTCCCATTGCTCGGTCCCTGCTCCTGCCCACCTAGCAGTTTGAAAGCACGTCAAAGTGCAAGTAGATAAATAGGTACCACTCTGGCGGGAAGGTAAGCGGTGTTTCCATGCACTGCTCTGGTTTGCCAGAAGTGGCTTAGTCATGCTGGCCACATGACCCGGAAGCTGTACGCCGGCTCCCTCAGCCAATAAAGCGAGATGAGCGCCGCAACGGCAGAGTCGGCCACGACTGGACCTAATGGTCAGGGGTCCCTTTACCTTTACTTATTTCCCCTTTTACTATCTACAAAGCTACAGGAGGTGCTCAGGGATATGCCATCACCCAAAAACAGCTAGCTTCAAATCGGAACAAAAGGCAATCTGCAGAAAGCCCAGCCGTCCTTCGCAATCGCAAAAACTGAGCACAAAAGAACGGTTGTCCCCAGGACAAAGGGATGGGACAAGGTGAAGTGTGGCTAAGCCTTCAGAAGTTCACATACTGCTTTACGAACCTAGGTCAGTAGTAATAAAAGTACTGTTTCACTTGTCCCATCGATGTTTTATATATTGTAAAATATACAATACAATGGCCTTCTAAAAAGCTATTGCATTTGTTTATTAATCAAATCGCTGTTCATTTTCTAAATAGGATGGTTGTAGACAAACTAGGCTTTTTGGGGAGGGGGGTGAATTATCCATTTAAGCTTAATGGACAGTATAGCTTTATTTCCTGAGCTAGTTCAAAGTTATTTTCCCTCCCTCCTCCCCCTCCCCTCTCTCTCTGAAAGCTCAACAAAGAAAGCTCAATAATTTCTATCTGAATCCCATTAAAAGTCGATCTGAATATACTGCCAAAGACGTATAGATCTGGTAATAACTTAATCACAAGCCTTGAACTATAATTTTGTAAAAATACAAAAAGCTGCAAGTGACATAACTCATCTTGATTTAGCAACACAAAAAGTATAAGATCGCAGTACAAGCAACGGAAATCAAAATCCCAGATGCAAGAGAAACGTGAAAGTACTGGAATCATTACTCAGTTCTGCCCAGGTGCATATCTTGTAGTGTGAGTTATATTTAAATTTATTTAATTATTATTTAATTATTTTCAAGAAAATTGTACAGAGAGATGAACGTTCCATTCACAAAAAGAAGTCAGAAGAATTCTACAGCTCTTACTTTCTCGTAAACCGAAACAAACAGTAACAGATAGAAGCACAGTGTGCAGCACCATTAGCCATTTAGTGTCTAAATAAGGCAACTTCTAGCCATTAATGCTTTTTGTTTCCTTTAACCTAGGGTTCCTCACTCCTGTGTAGCAGTAAGCTGAGATTCTTTGAAAGTGGGACTAAATCTATATTTATAGCCTATATTTGTACCTTATCATTGGATTGTGATTCGAGGACCTGTTCCCCGCTTGGGAATAATAAAGACACGTGGACACAGGATATTATTTTAATGGGCTAGAAAAAGGCCACAACTTTATTGATTACAGCATGTGAGAGGTATTGACTTAGGCATTGGACAACAGCAAATCTGACTCCACCCACTCGGAGAGGGGTGAGTCTGATGAGGGGTTAACCACCAGTAGGAGGAGCCTGTTGATGCAAATACAACTATAAGCTCTCCCCTGATGTCACCGAGGATCGTGCCATGGCCCCCCGCCACACAGGGCATCGGACAGGATCCACGCCCGCCAGATTCCTTTAACGGAATACCCATAAGTGAAGGGGTAGGCGATGGCCACACCTTGCCCTTCCATACACCAACAACACATTCCAATGCCTAACCGCCAAATACCAAGAAAGTTGTGACGATTGCTACGAGGTAGGCGAAAAAAACCAAGAGGCCGGTGCCAATTTGCCAATTGGAAAAAACTCCTACCAGGCCCCCCAGGCAACCGGGCGACCAACCAAAGGTCCATAGCAAGGTCAAGCGAACAGCTAAGCCCTAAAGGGAAGTGGTGGGTGGGTGACTTGAGGAGATCGGCGGCGCAATGGCAGGGAGAGCTGGCGCATTTGAGCGGCTAAACCATGCCCCCGAGCTGCCACCCGATTGGGTGCTCTTCTGGGGGGCGTGGCACGTCAGCGCCGATGCAGGGCAGGAACACCCCCTGCATAGCGCAGGAAACTTTTCCCACTCACAATCCCTCCCCTCCTGGAGGAGAAGAGGCTTTCTTAAAAGCTGCATGATACAGCAGTATATAAAGTTGTGGGTTTTTAAATTAATAAATAAATACAAAATGTTTGCCTCCTGGTGTGCCTCTCTGGGCAGCAGGGGGAGGATCTCTCTGCAAGTTTTACTTCTAAATGCATTATAAAAATAAAGTACAGAGCTTCACAGCAGTAGTAAATCTGCATGAATAACCAGAAACAAAATGGAAACAAAGAGAGGGAGAGATAAATATATATTTTCTGTAAGTCAATTAACAGGGTTATCTGAAAGTCTCTCGGCACTTCTAATATTATTGTTGATAAAAATGTAGCACACGCTGACCAATAATGCCATTATTTATGCTTGTTTTGCACAAAGTAAATATAATACGCCAACTCAAAAGCATCCCCCAGACTTTAGAAAACCATTCATTAACTGAAGGGCTATAACTCAGTAGTGGAGCATATGGTTTGAAAGTTACCAAGTAAGTTCCACCCTCTGCATCATCAGTTCAATGGTCATATAGTAAGCAGGTCATGGGAAAATCTCTCTGGGAAATCCTGCCAGTGAGAGTTGACATTAGACCATATTGAACTAGATGACGACTGGCCTGAATCAGAATAGGTAGATTCCTGTGTCCAGATGGCAATCAGAAATTCAGCTATTCAAAGTAAACGGAACAGCCCTAACCCTAATAATAATAATAATAATAATAATAATAATAATATATTTTATTTATATCCCGCCCTCCCCAGCCGAAGCCAGGTTTAGGGCAGCTAACAACAATAAAATAGTGCAACATTCTAAAAACATTTCATTATAAAAATTAATCAAAATCAAATTTATGGCAACCATTAAGCTAAAGTTCTGTGAAGATTGCCAAAGGAGGGAGTCAGGCTGTGCCCTGACCAAATGCCTGGTGGAACAGCTCTGTCTTGCAGGCCCTGTGGAAAGATGTCAAGTCCCGCAGGGCCCTAGTCTCTTGTAACAGAGCGTTCCACCAGATCGGAGCCACAGCCGGAAAAACCCTGGCTCTAGTTGAGGCCAGCCTAACCTCTCTGTGGCCCAGGACCTTCAGGGTGCTTTTATTTGAAGACCATAAGTTCCTCTGTGGGACATACCAGGAGAGGCGGTCCCGTAGGTATGAGGGTCCTAAGCCGTATAGGGCTTTAAAGGTTAAAACCAGCACCTTAAACCTGATCCTGTACTCCACCGGGAGCCAGTGCTGCTGGTATAGCACTGGGTGAATGTGATCTCGCAGCGAAGACCCCGTTAGGAGATCTTCTACTTGAAATGTATTTCTAAGCTCTGCTAGGGGAAACTCTAATGTCACACAAACAGACTTCTGCTCATGCTCACGCAATAGGACTTATTTTCCTGCCCCCTGCAGCTCCTCAGAATCCCATCCCTTAACTCTTCAGAGCAGATTTGGGTAGCAGGCACGGGGTTTGGGGGGGAGGAGAGAAGGGGGAAATCCCATTGTGCAAGTTGAAGCCCATTCCACTGGATGTCATCCCTAGAGGTGTTGATTTTTTTATAAAAAAAAAATACAAGGCAGAGCATACAAACAACATCTTCAGTTGTTTCACCTCCCAACCCTTTAAAAAAAATTCACATAATGTAGGGATCTCCAAATGTGGCTAATTTGGTCGCATACGAAGCCACCAGAAATTTCTAAATGTGGAATGTGAGACAATTCTGAGAACTGCAATTCTGGAAAGTACCATACAATTGGGTAATCACATTATGAGAATTTCTGCAATGCTCAAAGTAGGAGTAACTTTGCATGCCTAGCTTCCAGGAAAAAAACCCAAACTACCTATTGCAGACATGTGTTTCTTTTCCTTCCTTCCTTCCTTCCTTCCTTCCTTCCTTCCTTCCTTTGACAAAGAAGAAAACCTGTTACTTTTAGAAACAGAAAACCAGAAAAGTTCGACACTAAGATTGCATTATGCATTATGTAGCCCACAGACAGGACAACAGCCTTCTTTTCATTTCCTGAAAAATAACACAGCACCCGGGGGGGGGGACACTTTCCTCTTCCTATTCAGAAGCAGATAGTTGGGTGCATAGCTGCCAAGCATCCCTTATTTGGCGGGACAGTCCCTTATCCCAGCACCATGTCCCGCTGTTGTCCCTTATTGATGATGTCCCTTTAATAAGCTACTGAAAGTAATGGGGCCCTTTCTATGTCCAGCTGTCCTTTGTCAACAACAAATTGTTGCTGTTTTTTTTGTGTTGAATATATGGTATATGGTAATTTATGGACCTAATAGGTATCTAAAGCCATTTGCAAACAACAAAATATGTATTTTATCAAAGTAATTGTTGATCCCTTATTTTGGCTGCTGATCCCTTATTTTTGAGGCTGCTGGTCCCTTGTTTTCAAATCTGTAAGCTGACAGCTATGGTTGGGTGTGAATCCAAACTGATCATATTATAGCACTCCCCCAAGGTTATGCACATCTTGGCGACTGCGCCACAATGCTCCTAAATGAAGCATATGCCTTTCTTATTTTAGGCCCCGTCCAGCAGGGGAGCAGGGCATGCATCATGTGACCAGAGTCTGTCGTGTGTGATGCGACACCAAGACTATTAATTCCAGGACCTTCTGGAATGTGACATTTCACTCACACAGCACGCTGAGTTCAAAGACGGTGAGGGCCTCCTGATCCAATCTCTTTTCGTTTTCCATCTCCTTTGACTCAGCTGTTGCAATGGAAGTATGTCATGGAGATTGGGTTTCAAATTATGCAAAGTGAGGTTTCCACCTAGGCAAGTGTTTTCAGGGCATATTTGCTAAGCCTTTTATTTTGGAGCTCTTAAGCGTGACCTTAACAAGGTTGTGAGTGGCAAGAAACGTAATGTTGTGCTGTAGAACAAGGAGGCAGTGGGGCAGTAACTTGGAACCCGTTTGTGCAGTGCTCCCTGATGGCCAGAAGCAGCAATAGTTCGAACAACTTTACCAGTAAGGAAAAGGCTTTGCACTGTACCCTTGAAAAAGAAACAAAAATAAGGAGCAAGAATGAGCAAGAGCTATCACATTCTCATTTTCTATAATAAGCTTAGTTATATTAGTTAGCACCTGGAATGGTAAATGTCTTTTCCCTTGCTGGGTGGCAGGTATAAGAATATAAGAACCCTGCTGCTACACAGGTTCATCTAGCATCCTGTGGCAATTGGGTATCAGCAGAAAACTTGTCTATCTCCTTTCTCACCCCCAACTCTAGGTCATGGGAGAGTCCACTGTCTACATTTGCAGAACAGTCTGTTTATCTATACTGTCTGCTCTCTGTTCCTTAAGTAGTTACTGACCCATAAGAGGACCGCCACTAAACATATTCAGGAGTCTTTGGTGAGGAACTTTATCAAAAGCTTTTTTCAAAATCTAAGTACACAATGTTGACTGGATCACCTGTATCGGCATGCTTGCTGAACTACTCAACAAGAATAGTGAGAGAGGAAATACCCACACTGAAGAAGAAGAAAAAGAAGAAGAAGAAGAAGAAGAAGAAGAAGAAGAAGAAGAAGAAGAAGAAGAGGAGGAGGAGGAGGAGGAGGAGGAGTTTGGACTTGATATCCCTCCTTTCACTCCCCTTAAGGAGTCTCAAAGCAGCTAACAATCTCCTTTCTCTTCCTCCCCCACAACAAACACTCTGTGAGGTGAGTGTGCTGGGTCTGCTTCAGCAAGACTTGTTCTACATGCTTGGCAATTCTGATGCTTTCCATTAGTTTTACTTAGAACAGACCTTAAATTTACCAGAATGTAATTTCCCAGATAATCCCAGCTCCCTTTTTCACATCAGTCAACTTCTAGTCCTCAGATACGGAGGGTGATCTTAGGGACCATAGGGCTTGTCCTTGCCTGGAGTTTATGTGAAAGGAAAGCCTTTAAAACATGCTGAGATTCTTTGTGCCTTTGAAATTATTTATCAGTAAATTGATTATCTAGCGGTCTCTTTCATCCATTGAAAATTAAGGGATGGACTGGGTCATAAACATGTATACAAGTTTGTTGAAGGGTTGACAGCTGTAGCCATAACAACTGCCTTGATTCCAAAAAGCTGTTTAGCTTTAGGATTATATATATATATATATATATATATGCAGGTTTTGGTGTCTTCGGGTGTCTTCCCGTGTAAGAGTCGGGGTGTCTGTGCGACGTTTCGACGAGGTCTCACTCGTCATCTTCAGGCTGGTGCTTTCGTAGATTTTCACGGGTACAGGAATGCAGGTTTTGGTGTCTTCGGGTGTCTTCCCGTGTAAGAGTCGGGGTGTCTGGGCGACGTTTCGACGAGGTCTCACTCGTCATCTTCAGGCTGGTGCTTTCGGCTTCTTGTTACTGGAACAGAGCAGAATCTGGTGTTTGAGTTCCTATAAATACTGTTGAGGGGTGTGGTGTATAGCCTCCAATGTTCTGGGCAGAGAGGAAGTTCCTAGATTAGTGTGCCTTTTCTTCTTTTGTTCCTTAATTACTTGAGGGATATCTTGAGTGATTTCATGAGTGATATTCTGAATACCACTGGGTGGGTCATTAAGTGTAGATTAGTTGCTAAAGCTTTCGTGTCTTGACCTCTTGAGCTTGTGAAGAGTTTTTCTGAGAAGATGGCTGTGCTGCATTTAGTTGTGCTCTGGCTTGGCTTCGTGTATAGGGGCGAGCTGTGATTTTGTGTACATAACATATCAGACAGGATCCTCACCCCAACTGAAACCAAAGTACTCTCCAAAGGTTTCAACTTTGCAGTCGCCCCGAGACGCATCCCCACGGAAAACATCATATGCGGAGTCGAAGCTAGCCTGACCAAAATCGACCCAGATGAAGCCAATAAAATCAGACTTGAAGTCACCAACATCCTCTGCTCCAGCAAACCACCCAGAAGCAATTTACACAAAGAAGAACAGAAAGCACTCACCAACCTGAGGAAAGACAACAACATAATCATTCTCCCAGCAGACAAAGGCAACGCCACTGTTGTGATGAACACATCGGACTACCAAGCAAAACTATCAAATCTACTCCAAGACCCTACCTACCAACCTATAAAAACAGATCCCACCACCTATCTGGAAAAAACCACCAAATCCAAAATAAAAGCCTCTCCTATCAGTGAAGAAATCCAGCTAAGAATCATCCCCAGAGAAAAATCATCCAGATGCCCCAAACTCTACGGTCTCCCCAAGATACACAAAGAAGGAACACCACTCAGACCAATAGTCAGCTCCATAGGCTCACCTCTACAAAATCTCGCTAAATTTCTCGCTAAGCAACTTCAGCCCTATGCAGAATCCATCGCTTCACACGTTACTAACTCCTTCCAGTTCATAGAAACAATAAAGAAGCAATACCTACATCCCGATGACCTTCTTGTGAGCTTCGATGTTGTATCTCTCTTCACTCAAGTGCCCATTAATGAAGCCTTGACAGCCATCCAAAACAAATACAATCCCCCCAAATACATCCTGGACCTGACCAACCACTGCCTAACCAACACGTACTTCATCCACAATGGACAAAGATACAAACAGATAGAAGGAGCACCTATGGGATCACCCCTCTCACCGGTCATCGCAAATTTGTACATGGAACACTTTGAAACCAATGCTTTAGACAAGTCAGAACACAAACCCAAACTTTGGCTCAGATATGTTGATGACACCTTTGTAATTTGGCCACACGGGAAAGAAAAACTAGATAGCTTCCTCACACATCTCAACAGCCTACACCCCAAAATACAATTCACTATGGAAATAGAAGACAACAACCAACTCCCCTTTCTTGACGTCCTAATCTACAAAAAACCTGATGGCTCCCTAGGACACACTATCTACCGGAAAAAAACACACACCAACCGCTACTTACATGCACAATCACACCACCACCCTGCACAAATAAACTCCGTAGCCAAGACTCTCATCTCCAGAACCAAACGCCTGGCTGACAAAGACCACTTGACAACTGAGTTACAGAATCTCTCAAATGTGTTAATCGCCAATGGATACCAGAAAAACAGGGTTACGAAGCTAATCCAAAAAGAAACACCCCCCAAAAACCAAGACACAGAAGAAAACAATGGCATGGCCCTCCTTCCTTATATCAAGGGCACTACAGACAAAATTAGCAAAATCCTCCATAAACACAATATCAAAACAGCCTTCTGCACCAACCAAAAAATAGCCAATATCCTCAGAAACCCAAAAGACAAAATCCAGCTGGAAAACCAAGGGGTCTATGAAATACCCTGCAAAGTCTGCCCAGCCACGTACATTGGACAAACAAACAGACGAATAAATGCACGTATCGCAGAACACAAGAATGCCGTCAAAAAAGAAGAAAAAACTTCCTCTCTTTTCCAACACATGAAAGAAACAAGACACGAAATTAATTTTGCAGATTCCAAATTGCTCTTTAACATGGAACATCACCACAAGAGAATTATCATGGAAGCCATCGAGATAGAGAAACACCCTCACAACATGAACAAGCGTGACGACACGTCCCGCCTGCCAGACATCTGGAAATTAGCCCTCCCCACAAAAACCGACACCAGAACCAGAGGCACACAGAACGCCGTCACCAATCAACCACACCAGACCCAAACCCAGACCCTCTCCACAGACATATTACAAACTCCATCCAGTAGCCAAACTATAGTGGCACCTCCGGATGCTGCACCCCCCTGCAATCCCTACACAGATCTGGCTGGCACAAGGCACAAAATCACAGCTCGCCCCTATACACGAAGCCAAGCCAGAGCACAACTAAATGCAGCACAGCCATCTTCTCAGAAAAACTCTTCACAAGCTCAAGAGGTCAAGACACGAAAGCTTTAGCAACTAATCTACACTTAATGACCCACCCAGTGGTATTCAGAATATCACTCATGAAATCACTCAAGATATCCCTCAAGTAATTAAGGAACAAAAGAAGAAAAGGCACACTAATCTAGGAACTTCCTCTCTGCCCAGAACGTTGGAGGCTATACACCACACCCCTCAACAGTATTTATAGGAACTCAAACACCAGATTCTGCTCTGTTCCAGTAACAAGAAGCCGAAAGCACCAGCCTGAAGATGACGAGTGAGACCTCGTCGAAACGTCGCCCAGACACCCCGACTCTTACACGGGAAGACACCCGAAGACACCAAAACCTGCATATATATATATATATATATATATATATAGTCAGCAGTGAGAGATTTTACTTTCTTGGACTCCGTGATCACTGCAGATGGTGACAGCAGCCACGAAATTAAAAGACGCCTGCTTCTTGGGAGAAAAGCAGGGACAAACCTAGACAGCATCTTAAAAAGCAGAGACATCACCTTGCCAACAAAGGTCCGTATAGTTAAAGCTATGGTTTTCCCAGTAATGATGTATGGAAGTGAGAGCTGGACCATGAAGAAGGCTGATCGCCGAAGAATTGATGCTTTTGAATAATGGTGCTGGAGGAGACTCTTGAGAGAGCCATGGACTGCAAGAAGATCAAACCTATCCATTGTGAAGGAAATCAGCCCTGAGTGCTCACTGGAAGAACAGATCCTGAAGCTGAGGCTCCAATACTTTGGCCACCTCATGAGAAGAGAAGACTCCCTGGAAAAGACCCTGATGTTGGGAAAGATGGAGGGCACAAGGAGAAGGGGGCAGCAGAGGATGAGATGGTTGGACAGTGTTCTCGAAGCTACCAGCATGAGTCTGACCAAGCTGCGGGAGGCAGTGGAAGACAGAAGTGCCTGGCGTGCTCTGGTCCATGGGGTCACGAAGAGCCGGACACGACTAAATGACTAAACAACAACAAATATATATAGTCAGATACACAACAATGCATAAAATGGCCTTCATCAGCATAAAGTGATGTTACAGCCAAAGCTCTTAAGAATAAACATTGCTGCAAAGATACAAGTGTTCTGAACCTGATGCATCTTACTGATCCCAGTGGCATAGCATGGGTTGTCAGCACCCGGGGCAAGGCAAGTAATTTGCGCCCCCTAACCCGTGGATTTGCGCCCCCTAACCCTAACCCCCAGATGTTGCGCCCGGTGCAGCCGGCTCCCCCTGCACCCCCCACGCTACGCCACTGACTGATCCTGAAGCGCACACTCACTGAATTTGAGTCTGAATTCCCCAACACCTCCCCAATGCAAACCCCTCCTGCTGCACCCATATCTATTGACAACTGGATGCCTACTGCCTTATCCTTTTCTTGGGCATAACTCAACGAAAGACTGTGTTCCACACATGAAAAAGATACAGCATCAGGACTATTATTGGCAGGCACGTGATATCACTGACAGCCACAAGGAAATCTCTGAGAAAGCTGTAAATCCATGTCATAAGAAGTTCAGAACTGCCCATCACAGAACAACCTGCGTTTCTGTGTATCTGAAATCCGTACAGCTTTACCTATGGCCTGTCAGAGCGCTGCAGCTGTGCCTCTAAACCTCTGCTGAAGTGCTTCCTTCCTAAAATAAATCCCAATAGTGACCTGTGGGATTTAAATAACCTTTGGGGAATATACGGGAGAGAATAACAGCTAGGTTTTTTGCTTGTCACATTTGACAGGCAGCAATCATACTGTCACTCATCCCAGAAGCTCCCTAGAAAACATGCTGGTGAGAAAGAAAGGTAAGCCACCTCCAATTTTCTAATCCATATTATAGTTTGTCAGTTCTAAGACTAAACTTTGGGAAGCTGCGGCTGGGTAAATATTAGTAAAATTTGGGGAGTAATCTTAATAATGAAAGTTTGCATATGAAATATATAGCAATGCAAGCTTGATTAGCCTTTTTATGACTGTCATGGACAACTGTGAGAATATCACCGGTAGAGCAACATCCTTCTGAAGCTTGATATTTATTCCTGAGTATCCAGGACACTTTAAGCATTACATGCCCATATTAAAAGCCGTATTTTTCATTCCAGTCTTTCTTTCATTTCCATTATATGTCAAATAATTGGTAGGGGGACCTTCTACTGGTTTCAAGAGGAGTTTTAACACTGTTGAACAGCTGTGGTTTGCTTATTCCTCAACCTCAGATTTCTTCTAATCAAATCTGATTATGTTGTTGAAAATTCATATCCATAACATTGCTTTAAAATACTGTAAAGAGGAACCCCAACAGCAACCTTGAACTACAAATGCCACTTCAAATATGTCCTTTATTTATAAGGACAATTTGTTTCATTAGCTCACTTCAGTCAATAAGCTTGATACTATGACCTATTTACAAATGTAAGCACTGCCTTTTGTGAAGTTGTTTCCATACCAGTCTGAGTTCATGCAAAGACCTCAAACTATTTGGCTGATGTGCCACTTACATGTTATGCGAGCATTCAGTCAGGAGGAACCAGCAGGGCAGAAAACTTTGAACATACGAAAACTTACACCAAAGCAACTACCAAGCTGGTGGCAACTAGGGATGGAAGGATCTGTCAATTTTGGTCCTCTGTTTCTATTTCTTCTTCTATTTCTATAATTCCCTTCTCTAAATCTATCCGCATTTTAGTGAGAATTTCTCTTAGTAAACACAATTTTATATGCAGTTTAGACTGTGCACATTTTTGCAAGCAATTTCCCTTAATATAATGCATTTGTGTGTTATTTACATCCATATATTTTATGCACACTTTCCCTTAATATATGCATTTTCGTGAATGGTGTTTGGTTGGAAAACTGCACAGTAAAATTCAGATATGTGTGAATTTTGAAAAATAGCTGTATCTTGCTTGCATGTTGTTTCAGAATGTGTTATTTCGGTTTTAAATTGAATTTTTCCCTCATCTCTAGTCAACATTTGTAAAGGGCTCTGTACTATCTCCTCCTCCTGAATGTTTGCCTAAATTGCAATGTAAGAGGCCACACAAATCATGAGTTCAGGTTTTGAGGGGTCAGCTTCTCAGCCTAATCCTAAATATGCTTACTCATAAGTATGCCTCTTTGAGTTACTAGAACTTGCTTCCTTGTACATGTGCTCAGGATTCCCTTTGAAGAGGTTCATATGTACATGGTCATGACTTGACCAAGGCAGTGATTTCCACTCATGATCACAGATCAGATACAACAGACAGAACTTTCATCACCCCTGCAGAGCTATTTTCAATGTTTTAGAGAAGAAATAGCACTTTTTGCTCACAAACTTAGCACTGACTTCACTTACCCTGCTCACTATGAATTTTAGCATTTATATGCAATTAGTTCCCTTGAGATTCTCTGCTTGTTTCATCTTGACTCAACTACATGAGTAGTGTGGTTATTCTCCTGCTGCTTCCGTCATGTGCAAGACTGCTAACAGTGTTCTTCCAGCAGATTGTATGGCTCTTTATCATAGTCTCCACACCTGCCCAATGTTGTTGTTATGGGGAACAGGGGTAAACTGGCTCTTATGTGTATTTCAGAAACAGGAATATGTCAATGCGAGGAAGCTTGCGCTACCTCAATGACAGGGAAGAATTCAGCTCAAAGCATGCACCCTATTTCTGGCCCATGCACCTAAAGGGAAAGCTAACTATTCACAAGGGCACTAAAGCACATGGCTTGTGATTACACAGACATTTTCAACAACTGACTACTGTGTGATATTACATACCATGGGGGTCTTTTACTGAAAAATCCTGGCGAAAGCAAATCAACAACAACTTATTTCAATTTATAAATATGCCCTTCATCATACAGGTTGCAGGGTTACAATTAAATACAGTGGTACCTCGGGTTACAAACGCTTCAGGTTACAAACACTTTGGGTTACAAACTCCGCTAACCCGGAAGTCGTACCTCAGGTTGCAAACTTTGCCCCAGGATGAGAACGGAAATCGCACGGTGGCGGTGCAGCGGCAAGCCCCGTTAGTGAATGCACACCTCAGGCTAAGAACGGTTTTGGGTTAAGAACAGACCTCCAGAACTAATTAAGTTCAGAACCCGAGGTACCATGGAACATAAAGCGGCTAACATTCTCCTTTCCCTTCCTCCCCCACATCAAACACTCTGTGAGGTGAGTGGGGCTGAGAGACTTCAGAGAAGTGTGACTGGCCCAAGGTCACCCAGCAGCTGCATGTGGAGGAGTGGAGACACAAACCCGGTTCCCCAGATTACGAGACTACTGCTCTTAACCACTACACCACACATGAGGATTCAGCTTGTGTCGTAGAACCTCCTACCGCCCACCTAGAATCTTGAAATGCCGACTAGTGGGCAGTAGGGACCAGGTTGACAACCCCTGATCTAGGTGGTCTCAGTTGGAGTGACATGAGAAGTATCAGAAAGTTTATCAGGGTAAGCATAGCAAGTATACGCATAGCAGCCAATGGAAGATCATGATCCATGATCCATGATGTCTATGCCAGTTTGGCATAATGATGACCTAAAAGAAGCCATGGGGTTACTGAGAACCTTCCTTCAACTCACAGGGAGTGCTTGGAGTAAACTGATCTGCGCCACTTAACTTTGCTCTTGTAGCACAAGCTACTCTAACCAGATGCTATAGAGCTTGGTTACAAAAGCACCCCAAGACACTTTTATGTGGAAAGTGGAAACATTGTGGGACAAGGCTGTAAATCCAAATTCATTTCATTGCGATAAATCATGAATACATTTAACAGAGATATCACGGGGAAAATTCAAACCCCATAAAGCCAAATAAACATAAACCATCTTTTATTCATCCCCTGCTTTATTTGATGGTTGCATCTGATTTGCGTTATCATGAATTCTAAAATGAAAAAAGGAAATGTAAGACTGTTTCTGGAATTTAACATGCAAAAGCATTTCTGCTTGGCTCATAAATGTGAATAGCCATGTAGAAAAGGAACAGAATAGTCTTGATTAGGGCGTCTTCATAATGTGCTGCCTATAGACAGCCTTGGCCAAGATTTTCAAAATATTAATAAAAGATCAGTAGAGAAGTCTTGATTATTTGGTGTATTGGAAACCCAGGCAGTCTGTTTTTTGAAATACATTCTGGTTGGGTGTTTTTGAATCAGGATGCAAAATTCATCCACCCTCATTGGTTTCCATCCAGCATCATATTCCTCTCTAATCACCATCCTGTTTTTTGGTCCCCTCACTATCAGCTATCAGCTACCAGCATGATTACATCTGGAAGTTCTACACACACACACACACACACACACACACACACACACACCCTAACTCACATTGCTGGGCAAATGAGCAAAAGTTGGTTTACTTGCTTCTGCCCACTTTTCCAGGTATTTGGTGTTTTGGTTTTTAATTTTAAAAATCCCACCCACACAACACTGCTGTGCATTCATAATAATTAATAATAACAACAACAATTTATTATTTATACCCCGCCCATCTGGCTGGGTTTCCCCAGCCACTCTGGGCAGCTTCCAACAAGATATTAAAATACATTAGTCTGTTAAACAATAAAAGCTTCCCTAAACATGGCTGCCTTCAGATATCTTCTAAAAGTCTGGTACAGTGGTACCTTGGGTTAAGTACTTAATTCGTTCCGGAGGTCCGTTCTTAACCTGAAACTGTTCTTAACCTGAAGCACCACTTTAGCTAATGGGGCCTCCTGCTGCTGCCACGCTGCCAGAGCACGATTTCTGTTCTCATCCTGAAGCTTACAGTACAGTAAACGGCGTTTCCGTGCGCTGCTCTGGTTCGCCAGAAGCAGCTTAGTCATGCTGGCCACATGACTGTACACTTGCATATGTATCCAAGAAATAAAAAATAACTTACGCTTTAGTCCTATAAGCATTTACCTAGAAGTAAGTCCCAGTGAACTCAATGGGTGTTGCTACTAAATGGAAATGTATAGGATTGCTTTGTAAGGCTGCAAACCTTAACACGCATACCAGGGAATAAGCTGTACAGAACACAGCAGGATTTACTTGCATGGAGTGAACATACATCGGATTGTGATGTTGGTGATGTTATTCGAAGGTCTTCTAGTTTTAGGATGCAACAGATAGAATAAAATACACCATAGCAGAATGAGAAAAGCTCACATAAAGATATCCTGAAGTTTTATACTTAGGTCTTCAGAAATCTTAAGCTATATATGAAGCAACTACAAGAACAAAGAATTACTTACCAGTGAGGATTTCCTTTTAAATTATTTGTGACTTTAAGAGGAAAACAATTTGGGTTAAGACACTGGATGGGTGTTTAGAGCTAACAGAAATAACATAGAAAAATTGAAAAGATAGGAAGAAAAATCTGTACAAAATAACAGAAAGGACATTGTGGGTCCCATCAAGAAGGGATAGAGAAAATTAAATAGAAAAAGTAGCTGAATAAAAGAGGGTTTCTCCCTCTCCTCTCAAATGGTTACAATTAAATGCCTGTCAGTAAATATAAATTTCTGAGCTTATTTAAAAGAAACAGAGTAACATATTTCTTCAAGTAGAATGTTAGTAGAGAATATGTAGAACGTTTAGGAAATAAAAAGCTATATGAAATGCATTTAGCATATGGTGGCAAAAGACGCAAGAGCTGCTGTTCATTTAGGGTGGAAATTGAAGAACAATCGATAAGACACAGAGGGTAGATGTTTTCTGCTGCTAGCAGATGGGATCTTTGGCAAAGTTACTTTAAGAACAGTTTACTCCCTAGTGAAGGGCAGGAGAAGGTGTATCAGAAATATTTCCTCAAGATTCTAACTTTCTTTTCCAAAGGATAATTTTTTGTGACAGGAAGGTATCAATGGGTTGCTAGACTCCGTGATGGGTAAGTATAAGAAAATAAATAAAGATGTGTTTACATTGCCAAAAATACTCAAAAAAGTAGGAAAGCTTTAGGATTAATTGATGACCTGGTGGTACTTAAATCCAACCAAATCGAGAGATTATACTTTTCATTCCATTATACATAAGCTTATATGAGAACAGATAGGCTTTGATTAGCACTAGATTTAGCAGAAAAGACAAAACTAGATCACCCTGATGCAACTATATATGCTGTTCCACAATTTAAATTTATTTATTTATTAATTATATTAAATCAAAGTTAAATCATTGGAGATTAAGTGAATGTATTATTTTAGAGCTCAATCAATTCCCTGCATTCGTGGTTATCGACTAATGTTTTAACTTTGTTTTACAGAGCTAGTTTTATTTTGTTTGTTTTGTTTGTTTGTGAACCATCTTGGTATTTTTTTGGGAAATGAAAGGTGGTACAGAAATTATTTTACATGCATAGATGGGATATGATGCAGTAGACTGAGTAGAGGGACAATGGAATGCGGATGGGGGCAGTGTCAGGGATGTCACACTGTAAATCACCCATCAGCCTTTGAAATAACCTCCCCCCAATAAATCTCACTATTTGACTAGTCCGACAAACTTACGCTCATCCTAAAAGTAGCCCCACTTCATATTATTCACCCCACTCAAAGCAAAACCTGCTAAAGTATTTTGCTTTCATGCAGTTTTAGAAGAGCAGCCATATTTATTGCAACAAAATTATAACTAATATGTTTATTATGGCATACGTCGATGAAAACAGATGCAATAACAAGTCTTTAAGGCACCACTGTTGTGTCCATGCATAAAAACAATAGTATCATTTATGTTAATGCTAATTATAAACATGATTCTTTCGTCTACCTGCTTGCATGGTATGAGAGACACTTAATTTCACTGTTTCTATCTCTGGTCTCTAGCACTTCACTCAAATCCCTTCCCTAAACAGAATTATTGTTTGTCAGTAAAAGTGGCAGCTTTACTAAGCAGTGAGTTTTGTTTTTTTTCTGTTCACAAGCATTTGAACTCCAAAGAGATTTGGAGGCAATTAACATTCACCAGTAACAGAGCAATCAACATGGGGATATCTAATGGGACTGGACAGAATCCAAAATCAGATATTAGGGTAATAGTGAGCTACTGACATAAGGTTATGATGTTAATTCTGCGGAGGGAAAGTAATGGTCTATTTCCAATAGCTGAACCCATGGCTGCTGTCACATCAACATAACCATCTTTTCTATCTATGAGTCTGCTCTGTCCCCACGAAATTTTAGAAAGGTAAATTGGAAAGTTGGCAAATTTGCACAGACATATCAGATGACATGCAGAACAACAAGAGAATATTGGATTAAAAATTATTATTTTCAGGCTTGCCAAACCATTTAAGAAAATATCATTTGCAGCTTTTTATTTGTTGGTTTATTGGTCACTTTTTCGTGCCAAAGAAAACTCAAAGGGACTTAAAGGTAAAGGTAAAGGTACCCCTCAACGTTAGGTCCAGTTGTGGACGACTCTGGGGTTGCGTGTTCATCTTGCTCTATAGGCCGAGGGAGCCGCGTTTGTCCGCAGACAGCTTCCGGGCCATGTGGCCAGCATGACTAAGCCGCTTCTGGCGAACCAGAGCAGCACACGGAAATACCATTCACCTTCCCGCTGGAGTGGTATCTATTTATCTACTTGCACTTTGACGTGCTTTCGAACTGCTAGGTGGGCAGGAGCTGGGACCGAACAATGGGAGCTCACCCTGTCATGGGGATTCAAACTGCCAATCTTCTGATCGGCAAGCCCTAGGGACTTACACCCAAATAAACAAACTAAAGCCCACATAGAGACATCAAAACAAAACAAAAATGCATTAAAATAAATGTGTTTTTTAAAAAACCCAGCCAAAGTCCTGGTTTAGTCCTTCAAAAACCTATAAAACTTAGCAGAGACAATAAGTGGGACAAAATAAACAAATGTATACATCATGGAAGACAATGTCTGTATCATGCCACCTTCGAATTCCTATAAAACTACTATTTGTCTCCAACATCAAAGAATGCAAATCTGACTGCTTGGGGCATAGTAAACTAGCTTATACAGTGGTACCTCAGGTTACATACGCTTCAGGTTACATAGGCTTCAGGTTACATACTCCGATAACCCAGAAATAGTGCTTCAGGTTAAATACTTTGCTTCAGGATGAAAACAGAAATCGTGCTCCAGCGGCGCAGCGGCAGCAGGAGGCCCCATTAGCTAAAGTGGTGCTTCAGGTTAAGAACAGTTTCAGGTTAAATACGGACCTCCGGAACAAATTAAGTACTTAACCTGAGGTACCACTGTACGAAGTAAAACCATTGGTCCAGTTGGAACAGGACTGTCTGCAACAGGACTGGCCAATGTGGCACCCTCCAGACGTTGTGGACTACGACTGTCATCAAACCCTTGCCATTAGCCATTTGGAGAACAGCCACAACCTGGAGGGCACGTTGGAAATCCTTCTTCTACACTGACTGCCAGCAGCTTTCCAGGGTTTCAGGCAGAAGTCTTTCCTGATCCTACTTGGAGATTAAACCAAAGACCATCTGCAGGCAAAGGCCCAGCAGCACAAGGAAGAACCAGCACAAAACCACCAGACAGTACGAGATGTTACAAGATACACTGAGCTGACAGGACTCTTCTGGTTAATAGCTAATTACTAGTGTGACACAAACAATGCCTTCCCCTACCTTGCTGTCAAAGGCAATGCCATAAGATATGGGGAAGAAAGTGCACACTGGGATGGCATCACATCACGCAATTTATACCAGGAAAGAAGAAATGCTAGAAGGAGGAACAACTCTGTCATAATTTTTATGTCTGCTTTCAATACTGTGATTTTCTGTTGTGAACTACAACAGGTATAGGATGGTATAAGGTAAAGCTAAAGGGACCCCTGACCATTAGGTCCAGTCGTGGCCGACTATGTGATTGCGGCGCTCATCTCACTTTATTGGCCAAGGGAGCTGACGTACAGCTTCCGGGTCATGTGGCCAGCATGACTAAGCCGCTTCTGGCAAACCAGAGCAGCGCATGGAAATGCCATTTGCCTTCCCGCTGGAGCGGTACCTATTTATCTGCAGTGGTACCTCGGGTTACATACGCTTCAGGTTACATACGCTTCAGGTTACAGACTCTGCTAACCCAGAAATAGTGCTTCAGGTTAAGTACTTTGCTCCGGAAATTGTGCTCCGGCGGCGCGGCAGCAGCGGGAGGCCCCATTAGCTAAAGTGGTGCTTCAGGTTAAGAACAGTTTCAGGTTAAGTACGGACCTCCGGAATGAATTAAGTACTTAACCCGAGGTACCAGTGTGCTTGCACTTTGACGTGCTTTCGAACTGCTAGGTTGGCAGGAGCTGGGACCGAGCAACAGGAGCTCACCCCGTTGCGGGGATTTGAACCGCCGACCTTCTGATCGGCAAGTCCTAGGCTCTGTGGTTTAACCCACAGTGCCACCCACGTCCCATAGGATGGTATACAAATTTAATAAATAAAAAAGGGAAATAAACATTTTCTACTCGTCTTCACAATTAGTTTAGTAAGCAACCCTAAAAATTGTCTAACAGGACACTGGGGGACACACACACACACACACACACACACACACACATCACACATGTTCATTATTATGATTTACAGACCTAAAGAACTCAGGTATAGCTTGATTGTTGCCCACTGAGACTGGATGCATTGTTTACCTTTAAAATTACGTGTTCAATTGAAAAGCACAAGCAACATGGTGCCTGTTACTTGGAACATCTGAATTATGCTTCTAGCTCACACAAAAAAGATAATTAAAATTATGTCCAGTCATCTATACCTGGGGTTCTGTATATACATTTGGTCAAGTCAAATGCACCATTTCCGAGAGAAGGAAAATTCAGCTCAACACAGGAAAAGCAATCAAAAATAAATAGCAATCAAAAACAGCTTGTCACTTCAGGTACAATCGTCAGTTGTGCTACATTTGCAAGCCATAGGTTCTTCATCCTTAATTAGTACTGTATTAACTATTGGAAGAACTTCTTTGGAATAGGGCCATCTAACAATGTGATAAGAAACAGAAACTCCCAAATGTTCAGGCCTTTGTGCTATTTGACAAAAGCATTACGTTAGTCTGCATTTTCATTAAAAAAGCAAAAAAGAGAAAATGGGTAAAATCAATAAAAGGGCTTAAAAAATAAAAGGTGAAGGAATATTATCTTGAAGTAGTGTGCAAGGTTTTAGCTGTACAATTTTCACTAGCATTAAAAGGATTTATACAGCTAAACTCTCATGCATCAAGTTGACACTGTAGTCACAGAGGATTGGAAATCAGAATGTGCTTCTAGGGCTTAGTAGTGGCTGCTTTTTTAAAGAGAAAAATGTTTTTAATTTTAAGTAATTTAAAGGTGTAAATAAGTACACTGCCTTGGGTTTTATGATATCCATATAATAAAATAAAAAAGAATTCACCTTATCTTCTCAGCTATTGTTGAAGGGACGTAACTGACCTGTCTGTGTTAGCTATAGTAATAGTCAGCAGTTTACAACAGAAGGATTAAACTTCCTCACTAACCCCAAAGGGAATATATACTCAGTCCCCATGCAGATGTACAATTTACAGGGGTTTAAGGTTCAGCACCCCCCCCCCACTTCCTCTACTCATGCTAATAAAACCATGTATTCATGTGTTTTGTAAATCAGGTTCTCCCTTAAAGAGGGCACGTGTTGTGGTGAGACCTGGCAACCTGTGTTGTGGGTGGGTACATCTGGATAGCCACAACATTCGGTTGGTAGGTCCCTTGATGCAGGGTTCAATCAGGCCAATGGGATGCAGGCTAAACGTATCAGGGGACCTATATATACCTATGCATGTGACCCAGAGCTTCCTCTTTCGCTGCGTGCATCGGAACACCCGCCCACCTCTCCCTATATTTAGGGCTTGCGCACTTGACCTTGCTATGCTGTTGTGTGTCATCTGTCATTGGGACAGGGGCACGGCAGGAATTTCCCCACTTGGCTGACTGGCTGTTGCCAGTTGGGTTTCACCTGCCGCGTAGCAAATCGTCACAATTTGTAAGGTTGCGGAGAGGCTCTGGTTCAGGTGATAGGGGTGGGAGAACGCTCTCGCCATCCCTATGTGAAGGGTATTCCATTAAAGGAATCTAGGGACTCGATGGTTTGGTCAACCCCTGAGAGGGGGTTGTGCCCGTGCCTGATTCCAGGGGGACATTTGGGTGGCGGAGATAGCCTGTTCCCGGCTTTCCGCTTATCCAGGTGTTCACCCTTGGCTGACCTATGCTGGTTCCCTGAGTCAGCGCTACCTGCAACGGTGCAGGGAGCTAGTCAAACCAGAGCCTATGCAGCCAGTCACTTGCTGTAATCAATAAAGTTGTGGCCTAAATTCTGCCAAAAACCAACCCAAAATTTGAGTCTGGTCTGAATTTATTTAAGGGGGAGGTTTAAAGGTCTAAACATGCAACACATTAAAAGGAGCCTGGAGATCAAATTTAATGCAATTTTGTTTGCTTCTTTTAACCCCAGCTCAGCAAGCAGGGGTCATGCACACCTAAAGCAAGGTGGGATTTGCCATGAACTATGCTGGCCTTCTAGACATGGGATTAAAGACGTTGGACAAGCAAAGTAGCAACCCGTGAGTAGTACGGAAATTGGATTTTAAAGGAAAAAAATTTCTTCGAATTAGGCACGATCGGGGAAGATGCAAACAGGAAGTCCGTCTCCCCGTCTTGTAAATAATCTAAAGCAAGGACTAGCTAACTAAAGTCGAGATGTTTCCCCCCCCCCTTTATTGGGTAAAAGATATTAATTGCACGATTGGGCAACTTAAGCAAGTTTACTGGAGGATAAGAGCTAATTTTTGGAGCTGAGGCGCCACCCCCCCCCCCCGGACCCGGGAGTGATCCGTGAGAGAGCCTGCTGGAGAGATATTGAAGAGTTTGACAGCTGTCAAATTAGCTGTCAAGACGGAAAAAGCGAACTTTGTTTTCTATTTTCTCTCCTGGTTATATTTGTTACAATTGGGTTATACTTTGTTGAAAACAAGGAAGATCTGACACAAACTAACCTGATTGTTGGATTTGAACTGGAATGAATACTAAGTAACCAAAATCCCTCTAGAGGGGGTTTTGGGACATTACAATGGCTGAAGGAGGCAAAACTCAAGCTAAATTGGACAGAGTTTTCTTTCTCTTGGGAAAGTTACAAGGCCAAATTGATGTTTTGGCTATCAACGTTGCAACTCTGGACTTAAAAGTAAATAAGTTCATTGAATTTGATAAAGATTTGATCCAGGAAGCCCAAGCAGCTGGACAAGAGGAGAAATTTGAGATCTTTGAGAGTGGGGAGAAAGAGACACATGTTGTTTCTGAGAAAAAGGAAGGAGGAGATATAATGTTGCAGATGGCAAAGGAGAGCCAGAGGCCTGACATGATGGATATAAAGGAAAACAAGAACTTAATGATGAAAATCTGGTCTGAATCGGTGATTGAAGAATGAAGAGATCTCTCTCTGTGGAGATCTGAAGACCCAAGGATTACAAAATTTGATTAAGGTGAAAGTTGGAGCTTTGGGGACATTTGGATTTGAAAGGAGTAAGAAACAAGATTTGGGCTCCACTTTTAAGGATGGAGGTCTGGCTGGAAGAAACATTGTCCTCATCGGGCTAGAGCATCTCCGAGATCTGGTGTTTAATATTAAGGACTATCAAAAAAAACCGGCAGAGAGGAACTGAGAGACAATCAAGAGCCTCGGACGTGAGAGCCCCAGGCTGATAGTAGATTAAGATTGATGGACATTCGTTGGGGATTGAAACCGGGAGAGGGGATGGGGTGGGGTTTGGGGATCCAAAGGGGGTATAATTATAATTTGTCTTTTTATCTTTACTTTGTTTTGTTATATGTATGAAAAATGGGGAATTCGTGGAAGGGAATTTGGGTCAACTTTAGAAAAGGGATTTAAGAATGAGTACTGATGTATAAATTTTTATAAGGTAAAATCGGTCTTTTATAATGAATTAAACATAAGAAGGTTAAAAAATTGGGGATAAGAACTTGTTGAATTAACAATTTGAATTGGAATATAAGAAGGGGAGGGGTGGGGAAGTCAGGGAAATATGTTATTGGAAAATAAGGATTGTAAACTGTATATGTTTTTAATGTTTCTTTTTTGTTTTTTGTTTTTCTTTTCGGCTTTTTAATTTACTAAAATGGAAAATTTTCAATAAAAAAAATAATAAAGACGTTGGACAAGTTTGTCATTACAGGCAGCTCCCGTTACTTCATTTGACATATTTATCTGTCTTGGGGTTGGCGCATTCTGTTTCATCGTTTGAGGCGAAATGGGAACGGGCCGCCTCACTCTTCCATCGCCAGCGCCAAAGCCCTCCTTGCCTGGCAGCAGCACTGAATTTCAGCAAGATCTCACCGAGATTCCACCAGATTCCTTGGACTCTCTGAGATTTTGACAAGGTCAACAGAATATGGGGCTGCTGCCACTGCTGCCTCTCTGCTGGACCCCAGTGGAGTTGGCACTTCAGGCAGGGTGTCCATTGGGCTGCCATCTCATGGGCTTCCACCGCTTGAGGGGGGCACCTCTCCTTGTCTCATGGTTAAAGGTAAAGGTAAAGGGACCCCTGACCATTAGGTCCAGTCGCGGACGACTCTGGGGTTGCGGCACTCATCTCGCTTTATTGGCCAAGGGAGCCGGTGTACAGCTTCCGAGTCATGTGGCCAGAATGACTAAGCCACTTCTGGCAAACCAGAGCAGGCCACAGAAACACCACTTACCTTCCCGCCAGAGCAGTACCTATTTATCTACTTGCACTTTGACATGCTTTTGAACTGCTAGGTGGGCAGGAGCCGGGACCGAGCAACAGGAGCTCACCCCGTCACGGGGATTCAAACCACCGACCTTCTGATCAGCGAGTCCTAGGCTCTGTGGTTTAACCCACAGGGCCACCCATGTCCCGTCTCATGGGTGGGTGGCCTTAATTTGTCTGGTCCCATAACACTCTAAAACAAGACAAGAAAAACATGCCCTCAGAGTTATTCTACAGCTCGGAATGCGAAGAGAGACTCCCGGAAAAAGATCTACACAGTCCCCAGCGTTTGTCGAACGAAGCTCTAGAGAAGCATCCTAGCCCACAAAACAACAGAAGCAGAAACATTTAGAATAACAACTTCTAATGAGTGACCGTTTTGCAAACTGAACTGAGGGCACTTCATCCGCCGCCACTAGAAGAAGGGATGGAGATGTTTTGCTCCAGTCAACTGCCAATGTGTAGGCTAAGCACGAAGCATGCCTTAGACAGAACATCAAATAAATAGGATGGCTCTATGGGGCAGGATCTAGGTAGTTTATGTTTAAATTTAAAGGAACGTGCTGTAGTTAAATTTAACAAGTTCAAATTTAAAGTACATAACGTTGCCTACCATGATTTGTCGTAACTGAGATTTTAACTAGAAGCTTACAGAGTCCATAAAAGATGTGCTGAGCTCCTTTCAGGCACTTTACAAATCTTACAATTCTAGAGTACTTCGGCTATAATGTTTAGAACTTGTAATATTTCTACAGTGGTCCGCTTTAAGGATTGCACGTGAATCTTTGTTACACGCCAATAAAAAGCCAAAACGGATCTCTTGGATCACATTGCTATCTCTAGCAAGGAAAAAACCGAACAGCTATATTTTCATTCCAGGCTACCTTTGGATTCTTGCTGACAAAAGGCTTGTCAGCCTATGCTAATTATATGGATTATATTTAGGTATTTTCTTCAATAAAATATAAATATCCACTTGCACATTTCTCTCTCTCTCTCGTTTGTGCAAGACTAATGATCAGGAGTTCTTTCAAGACTAGAGAACTGTAGCCTCATGAATGAACAAACGGTAACTTGGCAAATTCCTGGCAATTATTTGCTCAAATCGATAATGTTCACATAACGTATTAATTGGCACCCTCCGTCCCTTTTGTTTTCACGATGTCTGGCATGCTATTTCTTTCATCAATTCAGTGCTTAAAAAAAACAAAAAAACCAGCAGAAGAATGAAAAATCAATTTCTGTCAGGATGAAGGCTTTATTGGTAATGAGTATTTTACATCTCAGATCTAATGAGCAGGTGATTTTTTAAAAAATTAAACCACGAAAACCAGTTAAACCGAAACAGTGATGGCACTTTAGAAACATTTACATGAGCAATAAATAAGACAGCACGAGAACTGTCAGAGCAACTTAGCATCCCGATTTCCTTTGCGCTCCATTTTATTAGCTAATCAAGTGTCATATTGCTTCTCCTGGCATCTATTTACTGCCATGTAATTTTGATAAGGGCACCATCTGTATTTATAAAAGAATTATCTTAATAGCTGTCGAGCAATGTACAAACATAGGTGATATTTAACTTTTCTTATGGGATCAATTTTAAACCAGGCAAAAGGACTGATATAAGTCAACATGCTTATGTTAACACAAGGCAGACTCTGCTCGCATCTTCCAGTGCAGGATGAACTTATCTCAGCTTTGCACGTACAGGAAAGTATGCATTATGTAGCCCAATATGAAAAGTACTTAGATTAATTAAGATGAGCTGCCACACACATTTATGGTAGAACGGAGTTTTATTACCTCACAAATTTCAAAAAAAACAAACAAACTTTAAAGGCTGTCACCTTCTCTTGCAGAGCATTTTAAACCTGCTGCCCTTCAGATGTTTTACACGCCAACCCAACTGCCTGCCCTCCCAGTCATAAGCCGGGCAGGAGGATAGTCCTGTTTGAGTACTGTTTCCTGCCCTTCATCACTGTTTTTGTTTAGTCGTTTGGTCGTGTCCGACTCTTCGTGACCCCATGGACCAGATCACACCAGGCACTTCTGTCTTCCACTGCCTCCCACAGTTTGGTCAAACTCATGCTGGTAGCTTCGAGAACACTGTCCAACCATCTCGTCCTCTGTCGTCTCCTTCTCCTTGTGCTCTCCATCTTTCCCAGCATCAGGGTCTTTTCCAGGGAGTCTTCTCTTCTCATGAGGTGGCCAAAGTATTGGAGCCTCAGCTTCACGATCTGTCCTTCCAGTGAGCAGTCAGGGCTGATTTTCTTAAGAATGGATAGGTTTGATCTTCTTGCAGTCCATGGGACTCTCAAGAGTCTCCTCCAGCATCATAATTCAAAACCATCAATTCCTCGGCGATCAGCCTTCTTTATGGTCCAGCTTTCACTTCCATACACTGCCCTTCATCACTAGGGAACCATTAAAACAAAACAGAACCAAAAATGCCCCCACGCATACAAATAAAAGCATAAATAAAAAGTAGTAGGTCAAATTACAATCCATACAAAAACCCACCATACTCAATTGCAGCAGAACTCAGAGCTAGCATCCGGCAAAGGTCCAGGCATATAGATATAATGTCCAAAGCATAGGTACCAGTCATACTTCTGAGTGAGGGTATTCCATAATCAGGGCCTTGCCATGGAGAAAGTCCTATCCCATTTGTTACCACGTGATGTGCCTCTGTAGTAGGCCACAAGGGAAGCTGGTTGTGACTGTGGCCTAGTGGTACAGGCTATTTTTCCAGTGCGCTTTATTAATAATAGTTTTGTGACATATTGTTGTTGAGATACAGTATTTTTATTTTCTGATTTTTATTGCTATATACTTGTGAATCTACTTGCACACAAGAACCTAAGGATTTTTGAATTTGATTCAAGGTCCATCTGGAGCAGCATTCTGCTTCCCACAGTTCCCCAGCCAGCTATGTCTGGAAACCTACCAGAAACCATCTCTCCAAAAAGTTTGCCTGTAGAATTTGGTACTCAGAAAACCACCTCCCCTGAACATGAAGGTTCCACTTTGCCACTATGGCCAACAACCAATAACAGACCCATCCTCCACAAGCTGTGTTTCAGTCTTTAAAAATTCAAATTTTGTGATGTTTTCAAAAGATCATCACATCTTGAGGTTGCATGCTTCCTAAATTGAGTCTGGTCTAAACCAACTGTTGATTGGGTGAACCTGATGCTAATTCTCAATGGTTAGGTTTAGTTCATGTTGTTGTTGTTGTTTAGTCATTTAGTCGTGTCCGACTCTTCATGACCCCATGGACCAGAGCACGTCAGGCACTCCTGTCTTCCACTGCCTCCCGCAGTTTGGTCAGACTCATGCTGGTAGCTTCAAGGACACTGTCCAACCATCTCGTCCTCTGTTGTCCCCTTCTCCTTGTGCCCTCCTGAAGTTGGAGCCTCAACTTCAGGATCTGTCCTTCCAGTGAGCACTCAGGGCTGATTTCCTTCAGAATGGATAGGTTTGATCTTCTTGCAGTCCATGGGACTCACAAGAGTCTCCCCCAGTACCATAATTCAAAACTCCTTCACGGATCACTGCCTTGCCGTGGCGAAGGGGCTAGAATAACCCAGAGAAGCTATGAGCTATGCTGTGCAGGGCCACCCAAGATGGACAGGTCATAGTGGAGAGTTTTGACCAAACGTGATCCACCTGGAGCAGGAACCAGCAAGCCACTCCAGTATCCCTGCCAATAAAACTCCACGAACAAAGACAACGGGTTAGTTCATAGTGGTTCCCAACTGATGGCTCCACCACACAGCACTCCAGGTACAATTGGATCATGTAGGAGAGATGGAGGGCTGAAAGAGGAAAACCACAAAATATAGTCACCATACACAAATCTGGAGTGGAGTCCCTAAAACAGTTGGATGGTGCTCGCATACCTGCTTCTGGCAACTCCCATTGCCAAGCTGGTGCCAAACATATTGCTCTGCTTTTCTTCGGACTACATCAGCAAGGAAGATTTGGGTGGGGGGATCTTCACGCCTCGGCAACCCAGGACTGCTCAGGTTTGCACCTCAGGAGGTTACTTTTGGGGGCCGCTAACACAGCAGTATGACTTCACCCCTGAAGGTGCTCCTCACTGTCTCTTGAGACGGACTGATGCCAACGGTCCTGACAGTCTTCTCCTAAGCCTATTTACCTGGGGCTTCTACTGATTTCGATGTGGTTTATTCCCATGCAAGCGTACATAAAAATGCACCCTTATCTGTTATTGTATTCCATCACACAACTTCCTGTATCTAGCAGAACTTCTGCAGAGACTGAAAACTGAAGTACAGAGAAATTACATGATTCATAGAGTCAAGAAGTAACAGCACAGCCAAGGGCATTCCCATTTACTCCTGTATATTCAACTTTCATCCCCTGATTTTTAGCTGCTGTACAGGAACAACTCTTGAATCTCCATGCATTAGTCCGACTTACTGCTTTTGGGGGAGATATCTTAATAGGAAGCTCTTTTGAAGATTCTTTCCTAAACACCACAAAGCAAAGCAAAAGGACAGGAAATAAATAGAGGCTTATATTTATATGACAATTAAGTTTCAAATATATGCGGAATAATTTTGGTTCAATAATTTGTAATATATTTTGGTGTTAATTGCCATCTCCTATTTGACATAATAATTATATGTAACTCAATAACTATTAAATTGCTGCCTCGTATAGCAAATTAGTAATTATACTTGTAAACATTAACAACATTACATATATAAAATAGTGATTTGTATGCTGAAATAAATTAGAAATAATTGTAATGTACGATAATTAAAATTATGCAAATATTTGCCATACAATGATTTGGTGGTGTGGCAGTGAGGCTTTTGAATCTTTCACTTCAAGTAGGAAAGAAGGAAGGAACCCAACCCTTGGGACTCACAGAAGCTTCCTATATTGTATTCTTAGTGGGATTTAGGAGCACAGCTGCAACAGCGGCTTGCATGCACTGGTTATCTCAACCTTGGATTAATGCAATCTGATCCTCGTGGGGATGCTCCTATTGAATAATTGATTGATTGATTGATTGATTGAAAATTATACCCTGCCTGTCACTCCCAAGAGCCTCAAGGTGGCTAACAAACAGAAGTATGAACAGCATAAAAAGAAAACAAAAACACGCCAATATACACTCAAATTAACAATAATTATACCTGAAGTATACCTGAAATTAATATACACTCAAATTAATAAATTAACAATAATTATACCTGAAGTATACCTGAAGGAGCGTCTCCACCCTCATCGTTCAGCCTGGACACTAAGGTCCAGCTCCGAGGGCCTTCTGGCAGTTCCCTAACTGCAAGAAGCGAAGTTACAGGGAACCAGGCAGAGGGCCTTCTTGGTAGTGGCACCCGCCCTGTGGAACACCCTCCCACCAGAAGTCAAAGAGAACAACTACCTGACCTTTAGAAGACATCTGAAGGCAGCCCTCTTTAGGGAAGCTTTTAATGTGTGACATTTTAATGTATTTTTAATCGTTGTTGGAAGCCGCCCAGAGTGGCTTGGAGCCTCAGCTTCAGGATCTGTCCTTCCAGTGAGCACTCAGGGCTGATTTCCTTCAGAATGGATAGGTTTGATCTTCTTGCAGTCCATGGGACTCTCAAGAGTCTCTTCCAGCACCAGAATTGAAAGCATCAATTCTTTGGCGATCAGCCTTCTTTAGGGTCCAGCTCTCACTTCCATACATCACTACTGGGAAAACCATAGCTTTAACTATATGGACCTTTGTTGGCAAGTTAACCACTTTTACTTAAAAAGTTCAAAGTACTATAGAATATTAAAATGGTAATATATCAACCACCTTGTATGAAAACAAAACCTCAGGCCTTGGGGTCTTCAAGGCCTTTCCACCTGGCCCTCAGCTCAGGCGGTAGAGCAGCAGAGACTTAATCTCAGAGTCTTGGGTTTGATTCCCATGTTGGGCAAAGGATTCTTGCTATAAACATTTCATCTTAGTTCTCCACAACAAAAGTTTTTTTTAAACAAAAACAAAAACATTATATGTAAATTTGCAGGTATATAAATGCTGCTGTTTCAACAGGGACCTCATGGCTTATATTTTTCCTGAAGTGTTGATTGTATGTGAATGAGTTGTTTGTTTCTAAAGGAAGCTCGTAAGCACTAAGGTGAATCCTAACCATGCCTATTTAGAAGTAAATTGAAGCCAATGGGGCTTACTCCCGGGTAAACAGAGTTAAGACTGTAGCCTTAATCTGCTTTCTACTGCAGATTTAAAAAAACTGATCAAATGAATAATTCATTATTGCTGTTTGCACATGAAAATCTGTGGTCTCTATTGTTACCTGCTAACGTTATCTGTGTTCCTCATTTAAAGTTTGAGGATTGCAAGCTGTCAAACCAAAAATGTTTACTACAAGCATTTAAAGCATGCATTACTTTGAGCATTATGTTTCAGCATTTGCAAGCACATGACTATTTTCTGTATTTTAAAAAAATGTGCGTTTATGACATAGAATGTTGCATTATAAAGAGGACTTACATAAGTGGCATTACACTGAGCAAAGGCGAGTGCCTGTAAAATGTTTAATATTCCCACAGAATTCATACAATCCAGGGCACAAAGAGCAAAATATCAACAGAAATCTAAACTGCCCTTCCCTGGTGCCCAAGTGAGGGCAAGATAAACTATACACTGAACTGCAAAATCAAGATAGGGTTGCAGCCATAGAAGGCTGTGTGAGGGACCATTAGACACTTCTTTGATTTGTCTTTATGACTGCTCAGTGTTTTTTGGTTTTGGTTTTTCTGTTGCAGAAGATAAACAGGGCTACCCCTCTGGAAATTCACTAACTTTGAAAGGGAAAGTAACTGATTTGTAAATCTCTGGTGATGGCTGAGATATTCATACTTATCAAGCACTTCGATATACAAGTAAAAATAAAAAAAAATGTTTGCAAAACGGAAGGACTTGTGCAAAATATAACAATGACACTGGAAACAGAAAATACCAGATGAAAGTGCAAGTGACTATTAGAATGGAATGCGGTATGTTCATAAATCCCAACAATTGTGTGTCGAGGTCCCCAGGGCCACCCCAAATAACTCACACATCACACCAAAATTTTAGTTTAAGGTTTTGGCATAATTTTGGCCACAACTTTATTAAATTACAAACATGTGAGTGGTTGCTTAGGCATTGGTTGCGACTAGCTGCCCCCACCGTGGGGCACAGACTGACATTCCGCACGATGCGAAAGTCAGAATGGGGGAATACACTTGGGGGTAACGATGGAGCAGGGAACCTGCCCTCACCCCAAATGCAACCAGGAGCTCATTGCTATGGCCCGAGCCCCCTTGACAGAGTGGACAAGCAATAGTTAGTCCCTGATTCCTTTAACAGAATCCCTTGCAGCAGCAGCATTAGAGGGTCAGGCACAGCCAATCCATGCCCTTCAACCAACCAAACCATAAACCAATGCCTAACCGCAACCTTACAAGTTGTGACGATTTGCTACGCAGTAGGCAAGAAACCAACTGGCCCAGCCAATCTGCCAGATGGACAAAATTCCTACCAGGCCCCTGCCCCAAAAGCAGATGACCCCATGACAGGCATAGCAAGGTCAAGCAAACAGCCCTAATTCTAGGGGGGGGGACGGGCAATCCGATGCACGGGCGAAAAGAGGAAGCCCTAGCCTTGTGCAAGGAGTTTTAGCATTTCTGGCTGTCAGTCAACAAATGACAACATTAACTTCTTCCCAACAACAAGGGAAGCCCAATCGGATCAGTGGCCAACAATCAATTAGCCCGCCCCACAACTTTGGAGTTTCCTGGCGGCCCCCACCGCAACACGCGCTCTCCATGAAGGAGAACACGCTTTGCCTGACGTTTCATTACCAGCATAACAAAACCCTTTAGTGTATTACCTATCTTTGCCTAGAGAATGGGATGTTCTCATTGCTGAAGTTATTTGTACATAACTTCCAGTCCCCCTGTTTTGCAGCTTTTGCTTTATCACCACCCCATTTACTTACCAGCTGCAAGTAGACCTGATGGAGTTTAACACACGAAATTGAAAGTTGTTACAGCATGCAATCAAGGCGCATATTATTACTTTCAATTTATCTAATAATCTATATTTATCTGCAAGGAACACTGCAAAACTAATCAGAAAATATTCAGGACACATTATCTGAAGCAGTCCAGTAAACAAGGACAGCCCCTTCATGAAATTAGTTTCCGTCTGATAAAGAAGGAATGTTCTTAAATGCAGCAGATCTAACTTGGATGAGTGATTACATTGCCTCAGACATACTATTCCTTATTAACCAAGTGAAAGTGTATGTTAAATCAATTAAAAATAAATTTAAAAGAAGGTATATCATTTATTTCTTCCTAGATGAAGTTGTGTTCCAATTTATTTTCTGGCTACTTCCAATGGATTGTGTGTGTTTTTTACATAAGACATCCAATCTTTGCAAAGGACAATCTTTGTGGAAACTAGCCTAACATCTTCTATATAATTTTAATGTGCACACTAGAGATACCAGAGTACGTGGAATATGGGCTGGAGCTGGATGAACCACTGGGGCAGATCCTCAAAAGCAGGTATGAGGAGCCTTTGGCCTTCCAGATGTTGTCATTGGCTGTAATTCAGCAAGATCTACAGGGCCAAAGGTTCCCTACAGCTACCTGCTCAAGAGGGTTAGTACGGAGTAGAATCAGGTATGCCAGGCTCCGAACTGAAAAAAAATCCATCCATCCATCCATCAACTGAAACTGAAACAAGCAAACAGAAAAGAAGTCAAGCAGTCAGGGAGTGGAGTAGCAGAGAGACAATAGAACAGGAGTAACCAACACGGTTTGCCAACAAAGATCCATATTGTTAAAGCTATGGTTTTCCCCGTAGTGATGTACGGAAGTGAGAGCTGGACCATCAAGAAGGCTGATCACCGAAGAATTGATGCTTTGGAATTATGGTGCTGGAGGAGACTCTTGAGAGTCCCATGGACTGCAAGAAGATCAAACCTATCCATTCTGAAGGAAATCAGCCCTGAGGGCTCACTGGAAGGACAGATCCTGAAGCTGAGGCTCCAATGCTCTGGCCACCTCATGAGAAGAGAAGACTCCCTGGAAAAGACCCTGATGCTGGGAAAGATGGCGGGCACAAGGAGAAGGGGACGACAGAGAACAAGATGGTTGGGCAATGTTCTCGAAGCTACCAACACAAGTTTGACCAAACTGCGGGAGGCAGTGGAAGACAAGAGTGCCTGGCGTGCTCTGGTCTATGGGGTCACAAAGAGTCGGACACGACTAAACGACTAAACAACAACAACATGAACTACCAGTAACCCTAACCACTGAGAATTAGCATCAGGTTCACCCAATCAACAGTTGGATTAGACGAGACTCAATTTAGGAAGCATGCTCTTGTCCATGGGGTCACGAAGAGTCGGACACGACTAAACAACAATAACCAACACGGTATAACTCCTACCAGCCACAACCAATATGGTGAAAGTCAGGAATTATGGATGTTTTGGTTCAAAATATCTAGAAGGCATCACCACTCCGGCTCTAAAGCAAAGCATTACTCACTGATAAAACTGGAATCAATGCCTAATGGGTCTCCCCACTTTTTCTGCATTGCTGGCAACTGCTAGAGGGGCATGGTAACTCATCACGTGATAACCCCACATCACAATAAATGATGCTTGATGGATGATTAGCAAGTGCATGAGAAAAACAGCCACCACAATCACATCCAGCAAGCAGACTTGTATTTCACAGATGATCCGCAGGACATTTATTACAGTCCAGTTTTCTCTTCCCTTCTCATTCCAAGGCTGGGCACCAGCTGGACCGTGATCAAGCAGTAAGACTACAAATGCATAGGAACATCTCTCAGTTAAATGTGTAAAGCATGAATTCAGTGACAGGAGGTGAAATTTCTGCACACTCGGGACGTGTCTTTCTTTTGTTGCTCTCTTTGTATAAATAGATCCTGACAAAGGAAGAGGCATTTATTGTCTTGTAGGCCAAGCCCAAATACCAGCCAGTAAGTAATCTGAAATCATTACTAATCTTTAGTCCCTATGACAGAGTAAGCAGAAGCTTTAATTTAAATATGTTTCCAGTTTCCACACAGCAAAAGCCTACTGACATCGGCGCATTACAAAAAGCAATTTTCCTACATCAACTCGCATCTTCTTCTAATTCTGTGCTATAGCTCTGGGGAGTTCCTACCATGTCTGTGTAAACCAAAAATCTAAATAACATTATGATGTCTGTTACAGAACTAATTTATATACTAATATCCCAGTTGAATACAATATCCTATTTATTTATTCAAGCAAAATACCCAGAAAAGATATGTCACATCATAATGCAGTTGTTTAAAAATAGGAGGGGAGAGTAGTAGGAGAAGAAAAGTATATTATAAATAAACACAGTAATAATTGTTTGGGACAGGTTACAACAGAAGATTCCTTCTGTTACCCAGCTCAGCCCAAACTACAATCCCTTAATAACAGAACTGTTTGCTTTATAATTCAATTATTGAAGAATTTCGTATTTTACATTAAATTTACAACTTTGAAATGCTTTTCCTATTAATGCTATCTGCTCTAAGCTGCAGGCACATAAGACTATGTGCCAAACAGATGTTGTCCCATCAAATGTCTAACAACTCGATTTTCCTCTTAGATTGAAGAACAGTGCTTTATAACATTTTTGCAAGGACGTGTCTGCAATACAAATGCAGCTATATATGTATATTCTTAAATTCCAATTTAATAAAGCAGGCCATTCCACTAAATATGAAATTTTACCTATGATTTTGCTTTTCTTCTCAAAGTGATATATACTGTTATTTACAATGTAATGCCAGAACAACAACAGAAAATTGACTAAAATCATCACAAAATACATAGGAGAAATGTAATTGAAGTGTCACTGTTTGATAAGCCTACTTAGCCAGTTGGCAGAGAGATGGCATTTTATAAAAATTCAGCAGACGGCAACTGCCTATTTATATGGCAGAGCTCGATGCCCAGAAAACGGAACCGCTCCAATTCCTAGCCAACTTCATTGCCACCTTAGAGGCTCAGTGTAAATCATGTTACATTAAATGCTTAACCTCATTGCTTGACCATTTTCAGTCTGCACCTGCCATCCAGGAAACCAAAGATAGCTTTAGACCAAGATCCTTTGGCTATTGCTAGAGGTCACCCAGAAAACATCTATCATTCAAACTCATATACACTTGTTTAACTTTCATAAAGGTTTTAGGTACCTTAGAATACAGTGGTACCTCAGGTTAAGTACTTAATTCGTTCCGGAGATCCGTTCTTAACCTGAAACTGTTCTTAACCTGAAGCACCACTTTAGCTAATGGGGCCTCCAGCTGCCACTGTGCCGCCAGAGCACGATTTCTGTTCTCATCCTTAAGCAAAGTTCTTAACCTGAAGCACTATTTCTGGGTTAGCGGAGTCTGTAACCTGAAGCATATGTAACCTGAGGTACCACTGTAGTTGAAATGAGTCCCCCGAAATAAAAAACAAAAACAAACTACATTCTACAATTCAGTTGTTATGCATTTATTATTCCACCCCAACCTACTGCACCTCCAAAAGACCTGTTGTTGCTGCTGTTACATCCCACCTTTCCCCCAGATCTCCCACAAAGATCTCAGAGCCCACGCAGGTTCATAAGAGAGAACATGGCATAGTTTGCAGGGCATATTTATGATTTTCCTCCCAACACACATGCACATGCCCTCACTCTCTTTGCCCAGAAAAAGAACAATAAAAATGCAGTTTTGTATTTTTGCACGAATTAATAATGAAAAGTAATAAGCATAAGCCAGGACGCGGGTGGCGTTGTGGGTTAAACCACAGAGCCTAGGACTTGCCGATCAAAAGGTCGGCGGTTCAAATCCCTGCAACGGGGTGAGCTCTCGTTGCTGGGTCCCTGCTCCTGCCAACCTAGCAGTTTGAAAGCACGTCAAAGTGCAAGTAGATAAATAGGTAACAGTCCGGCGGGAAGGTAAATGGCATTTCCGTGCACTGCTCTGGTTTGCCAGAAGCGGCTTAGTCATGCTGGCCACATGACCCGGAAGCTGTACGCCGGCTCCCTCGGCCAATAAAACAAGATGAGCGCCGCAACCCAAGAGTCGGCCACGACTGGACCCAATGGTCAGGGGTCCCTTTAAAAGGTAAAGGTTACCTTTACCTTAATAAGCATAAACAGGATGATAGAAAAACAACAATTTATTACAATGTCAACATAAATGATGTTATAATGTGACTGCAAGTATATATGCATCAGACTCACATTTTAACACTCACGACATACAAGTAAAGCCTAATTTTTTGTTAGGATATTAATACATATCCTAGATTCACATTATCAAGTAAGACAATGACTGCACTTTCTATGCGCATGTCACAGGGGGCAAGAAAAGTGAGAGGAATAAAACAATAAAACAATGATGGTGGTTAATGGCTAACATAATCGCCTCAGCAGTGAATCAATGAGGTAGAAGATAAAGTGCATACACATTTCAGCTGCACCCAGTTAGCAGACAGTTAATATCAAATGCTGATGGTGGTGGTAGCTGATTATATCTTACTGGAGCAAACAGTTGTCATATTTGAAACATTTCTTTTTTAAAAAAACAGCAAACTAGTCTCATGGCAAGAAGACAAGTGGATTACAAGTCAGTTTGATGTTCGTTCATGCTTACTCCTTTTGCGTGGACAGGCGGAGTCCCCCAGACCCCGGGCGGCCTCCCCCCATCATATGGAATAACGACTCAAGACAACGTGCTATGGGATTAAATTGGCCACAACTTTATTATATTTCAGATGTGGGTAGACCTTGGCTCAGACATTGGGCGTTATCCCTCCCCAGTCTCCAGCCGGGGACCTAGGGAACATCAGGGTTATCCAGAATGGGGAGGGGATGGGCCGGCTCTGGAGAACATATGTTTAAGCAGAGATAGCCGCCCCCGTTACGCCGCCGCCACAGGGGAGAGCAATGATGACCTTTCGGCGTACGGTCAAAGCCTCCCTTCAGAAACCCCTTTAACGGGGAACCCTGGTATCACCTCTGCAAAGAGAAGATAGACTAAAGGATTCCGCCCAAGGCCTGATACCGCCAAAGTTGTGACGTTTTGCTATGGGAAAGGCAAAACCTGCCAATGCAGGGGAATTCCTTTCCG
Organism: Podarcis vaucheri; assembly: GCF_965113315.1. Classification (NCBI taxonomy): domain Eukaryota; kingdom Metazoa; phylum Chordata; class Lepidosauria; order Squamata; family Lacertidae; genus Podarcis; species Podarcis vaucheri. The sequence goes on along the minus strand of NC_138767.1, from coordinate 71,669,806 downwards.
GCCCTTCAACAGCGACCTTGACGTAGCAGCGCCCGCATACCTGTGAAGAAAAGGTTAACCTGCAAATAAGACATTAACTGAGGGTGGGTAGGGTGGGAGAAGCTCTGGAGCCAAGTGAGGATTCCCAGGTAAGATCCCCACCTCTATTGTGTGGGCAGGCAATCCCTCCCCTACCTGGCCTGGTCTCCTTGGCAACGCTTCCCCCAGGTGGGATTGGACAACTGACTGAGGTAGGCGGAGACCCCCCCCCACCTGGGGGAAGGGGAAGCCAAGCCTGTGCTAATGGTGCCGCTCCAGATCCAGGGGCTGTGCGCGTCCACACAAAGGGCGCCCCCCGTTTTATGCGGGGAGCGGTCATTATAGATAATTCTGCCACCATTCCCATGGAACTCTTAAGGGGTTAACCTCTTATGATGCATGTAAATGTCTCAGTGACATCTTAAAGTTAACATGGGCAAAACTGAGACCATTTGTTCTGTTTCCTAACGACCGTATAGTTGCGTCAATGTTGGTAAGGTTAGTCATCTAAACTGATGGTCAAACTGAAAAAATTAGGCAGCTCTGATCTTACTAGGCCAGCAGAACATCCCTGACGTATTGCTTTTCCCTATGCTTCTTGGTAAGAACTGCCTTCAAACTTATGCTTTGTTTAGGACACAAGGAAAATTACTCTAGACAGCAGAATGGCCAGATGCTCCCAATTATAAATCAGTTCTTCAGCATATGCACATGGTACATAGCACCACTCTAACAGTAGGAGAGATGAAAACAGAGCATATAATCAAGGTCTCCCAGAAGCCAGATTCTTTCAACATGGGCAATTCCTGGCCCCCACAAGGACTTTGATGACTCAGGCAGTCTTTCTGTTGTGCTAAAGCTCTACAACTTCAGAAAACAACTGCAAAATGTCGGGCAATTCTGGATAAAGCAGCTCAGAGTTAGACGTCTTTTAAGTTACTTCAAATTCTGCTTTAGACTGCTATCTGTTAATTATTAACTGTGCTCGCAACAGTAAACCTGATATTTCAATCTTAGGTCTCACTGCAGATATTACACTAAGGCTGCCATATTTAAAAAACTGAAAATCCAGACACAGAAATTATTGAGGGGTTTTTTGGGGGGGCAAAGTGGTTGAGCTGTCTGTTGTCCAGAGAAAAGAATGCGTGTTGAGTACCCCCAAGACACCCCCAAATAAAGTCACGGTTCACACATCATTTTTGTTTTGGTTTTTGGCATAATTTTGGCCACAACTTTATTGAATTACAGTATGTGAGTGGTTGCTTAGGTATTGGTTAGTGACTATCTGTTCCCACTTAGAGGTAGGAACAGAACTGACAACCGCAAGCCTGCGGAAGTCAGTAAGGGTAAACAATTTTGGAGAGAGAATACAGCTGGGCGCCAGGCTCTCACCTCTCCCCAAATGCTCCCAGGGGCTCTTGCATGGCTCTAGCCCCTTGCCAGGGATTTGGACAAAAGCATGGCGAGCCCCGGATTCCTTTAACGGAATATCCTTGCAGCAACAGCATTGGAGGGGCAGGCATAGCCAAACACATCCCCTCCACCAACCAAAATTAACCAACACCTAACCGCAACCTTACAAGTTGTGACGATTTGCTACGCAGTAGGCAAAACCCAAATGGCACCAGCCAATCAGCCAAATGGTAAAATTCCTACCAGGCCCCGGCTCCAAAGCAGACGACCCCATGACAGGCATAGCAAGGTCAGCACAAACAAGCCCTAAATAAAGGGAGGGTGGGCGGGTAATCCGATGAGCGCAGCGAAAAGAGGAAGCTCAACGCTGCGCACAGGGAATATATAGCACCCCCGTCAATCAAATAAAATTGCAACAATGAATTCTCCCCAGCAACAATTGGAGGTGCCCAATCAAATTTGTGGCCATCCAAACTAACCCGCCCAGCAACAGGGGATGTCATGGTTGCCCCCGCTGCAACACGTGCTCTCCATGAAGAAGAACCCACTTTCTCAAATTCAGTCATGTTTAGTTGAGCAAATTTCCATAACTCATGCTTTCAGAAAATGGCGTGGGGGGGGCGCAGGGGCAGTTGCCAACAGCGCAAAATTGTTACAGGCACAAAATTTCAACACCCAGTGCTGCCTCAATGCAACTGTGCACTTCCATCACTGGGCTTCAGGAAGTGACCTCTCCAGACAATGGAACACTTTCAACATATACATATACGTGTCCAGAGGAGGGCAACCAAAATGGTCAAAGGTCCAGAGGAGGGCAACCAAAATGGTCAAAGGTCCAGAGGAGGGCAACCAAAATGGTCAAAGGCCTGGAAATGATGCCTTATGAGGAACAGTTAAGGGAGCTGGGCATGTTTAGCCTGGAGAAGAGGAGGTTAAGGGGTGATATGATATGATAGCCATGTTCAAATATATAAAAGGATGTCACATAGAGGAGGGGAAAAGGTTGTTTTCTGCTGCTCCAGAGAAGCAGACACGGAGTAATGGATCCAAACTACAAGAAAGAAGATTCCCCCTAAACATTAGGAAGAACTTCCTGACAGTAAGAGCTGTTCAACAGTGGAATTTGCTGCCAAGGAGTGTGGTGGAGTCTCCTTCTTTGGAGGTCTTTAAGCAGAGGCTTGACAACCATATGTCAGGAGTGCTCTGATGGTGTTTCCTGCTTGGCAGGGATTTGGACTCGATGGCCCTTGTGGTCTATTCCAACTCTATGATTCTATGATTCTATGATTCTATATGCTTTCAACATAAACCTTGTTGAGACTTCCTCTCAAAGGGCAAAGAAGATAAATCTAGCCAACAGAACCTATGGAACATAACCCCTGTTGAGGTATCATAGTAGGTATTGATCAGTGTATTAATCCTTTATTCATCAGACAATGATTTCTGTGGAGGTCCTTTATGAATAAACTCTTTTTGGTATATCCATACCTACTCTTACACACAGTTCTACTTTTCCTTTACATCCACAGGTGGGACCGTGGAGGAGTTTGCTTGGGTAATGGGAGAATAAACTGAAGCTCAATCCAAACAAGACTGAGGCACTGCTAGTGGGATGGTTCCCAAAATTGGATGAGTGGAATGTGCCCTGCTCTAGATTGGGTTGCATCAGTGGATTCTGGTAACACTCCCTCTGAAGTGTTACCAAACTTCAGGTGGCAGCTTTTGGGTAATTCTGCATCCATTACTGTCACTTGAGGCTCAAATGGCCCTAGTGGTGTAGACTGCCTCCCATCAGCTTTGGCTAGTGGCCTGGCTGCACCATGTGGACAGGGACAAACAAACTACAGTTATCTGTGCTCTGGCTACCTATAGGTTAGGTAAAGGTAAATGGACCCCTGACCATTAGGCCCAGTCGTGGCCGACTCTGGGGTTGTGGCGCTCATCTCACTTTATTGGCCGAGGGAGCCGGCGTACAGCTTCCAGGTCATGTGGCCAACATGACTAAGCCGCTTCTGGCGAACCAGAGCAGCGCACGGAAACACCATTTACCTTCCCACCGGAGCGGTACCTATTTATCTACTTGCACTTTGACGTGCTTTCGAACTGCTAGGTTGGCAGGAGCAGGGACCGAGCAACAGGAGCTCACCCCATCACGGGGATTCAAACCGCCTAACTTCTGATCAGCAAGTCCTGGGCTCTGTGGTTTAACCCACAGCGCCACCCAGGTCCCGCCTATAGGGTAGATTACTGCAATATGTGGGGCTGCCTTTGAAGAGAGTTTGAGAACTCCACCTGGTGCAGAAATGAGCAACCAGGTTGTTCTCTGGGTAAAGACAGTCTGAGCACTTAACATCAATCGTGGCCTGAGTGCACTGGCTACCAGTTAGTTTCCAGGCTTGATTCAAAGTGCTGGTTTTGACCTATAAGCCTTACACGGCGGCTCAGGATCCCAGTACAGTGGTACCTTAGGATATGAACGGGATATGTTCCGGAGCCCCATTCACATCCTGAATGGAATGTAAGACGCGATGGTGCGTCTGCGCGTGCCGCGTTTTGCCGCTTCCGCGCATGCACGTGATGTCATTTTGAGCATCTGCGCATGCACGAGCGGCGAAACCCAGAGGTAATGTGCTCCGTTATTTCTGGGTTGCCCCGGAGTGCAACCCAAAAGCGCTCAACCTGAAGCACATTCAACCTGAGGTATGACTGTACCTCAAAGACCTGTCCACAAATGAACCACCCTGAATCCTATGTTCCTAATCTGAGGCTCTTCTCTGTGTGCTCTTTCCAAGAGAGGCAACATAAAAGCAGGGCTTTTCAGCGGTGGCCCCCCATTTATGGAATGTTCTCCCCATGGAGACATGCTTGGTGTGTTTTTAGACTCCGAGAAAATTTGCATCTAAATATTAGCAAGGTGGGACGCGGGTGGCGCTGTGGGCTAAAGCCTCAACGCCTAGGGCTTGCCGATCGAAAGGTCGGCGGTTCGAATCCCCGCGGCGGGGTGCGCTCCCGCTGCTCGGTCCCAGCGCCTGCCCACCTAGCAGTTCGAAAGCACCCCCGGGGGCAAGTAGATAAATAGGTACCGCTTACCAGCGGGAAGGTAAACGGCGTTCCGTGTGCGGCTCTGGCTCGCCAGAGCAGCGTTGTCACGCTGGCCACGTGACCCGGAAGTGTCCCCGGACAGCGCTGGCCCCCGGCCAATAGATGTGAGATGGGCGCACAAACCCCAGAGTCTGTCAAGACTGGCCCGTTCGGGCAGGGGTACCTTTACCTTTATTAGCAAGGTAGGGTGGAGTTAGATCTGCTTTTTTATATTATTTGTGTAGTTTAGGCTGTTTCAGGCTTAGTTTTATACTTGCTTTCAATGTAATTTTTTTGTAAGTTGCTGTGAGGGTAATTTGGCGGCAGCAATTAATAAATCTAAGAGAATAAAAATAAAAGCTGAACAAAATCTAAAGCTGTGCTCAACTGCTGTCATAATTACACAGAGTAGTCTGCAAATTAAATGTTATTTGTGGGAGCAGCTTACGTGCTGGGGCCTATGATGGATAAAAATATTTAAAGTGCAGGAAGACCTTATATTGTTAGACGTTATAAAGCATATTGCAGTGTGCCAACCAAGAGAAACTCACTACATTGCCTGTGGGGATGCCCACCACAGATGCCAAGCTGTACACAAGAGGGCATAAGAGTACATTCAAATGATTTGACTTCATTAAGCAAAGAAAATCCTTAGAAAACTGCTAGTGGGATACAATATTTGTACACGTCATGGGCATATTCACTTAGGAGGCACTGCGTTCAAAATGAGAACTAAATTACAATGAACAAATGGCTACTGACTTACAATGCCATGATAACCCTAATATATGAGTAATCAGTAGGTTTGCACATGTAAATTGTACTCTTTATAGACTTTCCGCAACAGGTTTAATTTGTGTGTTCCCATTGTTTGAACGCTGCCCACATCTCGGCTTTGTAAAAACCGTAAAGTTTAACACAGCAGTATTTGGAATGTTTCCCATTTGTGCAAATCTCAGGATATCCTGGAGATTAATATATATGAAAGAGACACACAGAAAAAAATGACCAAACCGTGCTGTTTATAATGTAACATAATATATCAACCTTGTCTGAAACTGGAGCACGGGGTCACATTCTGAACTGTGCCTGTGTTTTCCCGTCAAGCAGTTCAATTCCTTGACCACACAAGTGTGGTGGGTATCACTAATCTGAACAAAATAACTCCAAGCCAAATCCTACTTTGGCTTCAGCAATGGGAATTTGCTAACATTCAAGGGACACAGTGGGCAGGGATCAGTATTTCTTGAGCAGTATTTCTTACAGGTATCTTGAAGTTTGAATTATGGTGCTGGAGGAGACTCTTGAGAGTCCCATGGACTGCAAGAAGATCAAACCTATCCATTCTGAAGGAAATCAGCCCTGTGTGCTCACTGGAAGGACAGATCCTGAAGCTGAGGCTCCAATACTTTGGCCACCTCATGAGAAGAGAAGACTCCCTGGAAAAGACCCTGATGTTGGGAAAGATGGAGGGCACAAGGAGAAAGGGACGACAGAGGACGAGATGGTTGGACAGTGTTCTCGAAGCTACCAGCATGAGTTTGACCAAACTGCGGGAGGCAGTGGAAGACAGGAGGGCCTGGCGTGCTCTGGTCCATGGGGTCACGAAGAGTCAGACATGACTAAATGACTAAACAACAACAATCTTGAAGTTGTGAATAAAGTTGAAAGCCTTCACCAAAATCTAATGAATATTCTTTTTCCCAAATTTGCTATTGCATCAGTGGGTGTTCCCCACATTTTGAATTTATTTTGAAAACTGAGTGAAGAGATTGCCATTATTCTTTTGGCTGTACTGTATAGAATTTCCTCTGACTTCCTGTTCTTTGAGATGATGCACAGTTCTCCCCGAAATATATGTTTATGGGGATGCCACCAAGTGGCCAAAAAGCAAAAGCGTTCTCTTGAGAAAATGGTTGGAACTGAGCATGCTCTGACCTTTGTTCTTGGGAGTGGTTCCAAGATGGATGCCAGAGTACAAACTGTGCAATGGAAACCAAGAGATAAAACCAATTTTTTTTTCATCTTGATGGGAATTAGTAATGATTATATTTAATCCTCTACACACCAACATGTGTGGGTTAACAAACTAAGTGGGCTGGGGGCAGACCCGGGAGTGATCCGCGAGAAAGCCTGTTGGAGAGATATTGAAGAGCTTGACAGCTGTCAAATTAGCTGTCAAGACAGAAAAAGCGATCTTTGTTTTCTGTCTCTGCTGGATATATTTGTTACAATTTGGTTATATTTTGTTGAAAACAAGGAAGAACCGTTACAAACTAACTTGACTTTTGGATTTGAACTGGAAGGAATACTAAGTAACCAAAATCCCTCTAGAGGGGGTTTTGGGACATTACAAGAATGGCTGAAGGAGGGAAAACTCAAGCTAAATTGGACAGAATTTTCTTTCTCTTGGGAAAGTTACAAGGCCAAATTGATGTTTTGGCTACTAACGTTGCAACTCTGGACTTAACAGTAAACAAGTGCATTGAATTTGATAAGGATTTGATCCAGGAAGTTCATGCAGCTGGACAAGAGGAGAAAGTTGAGAACTTTGAGAGTGTGGAGAAAGAGACACATGTTGTTTCTGAGGAAAGGGAAGGAGGAGATGTGGTGTTGCAGATGACAAAGGAGAGCCAGAGTCCTGACATGATGGCTACAAAGGAAAATAAGAATTGGATAATGAAAACCTGGTCCAAATTGGAGACTGAAGAATGGAGAGATCTCTATATGTGGAGATCTGAAGATCCAAGGATTATAAATTTGATCAAGGTGAAAGCTGGAGCTTTGGGGACATTTGGATTTGAAAGGAGTAAGAAAAAAGATTTGGGCTCCACTTTTAAGTATGGTCTGGCTGGAGGAAGCACTGTCCCCATTGGATTAGAGCATCTCCGATATCTGGTGTTTAATATTAAGGACTATCAAAAAATCCGGCAGAGAGGAACTGAGAGACAATTAAGGGCCTCGGATGTGAGATCTCCAGGCTGATAGCAGACTAAGACTGATGGACATTTGTTGGGGATTGAAACTGGGAAAGGGGACGGGGTGGGGTTTGGGGATCCAAAGGGTGTATAAATATAATTTGTCTTTTTCTTTATTCTGTTTTGATATCAGTATGAAAAGTGGGGAATTCGTGGAAAGGAATTTGGGTCGACTTTAGAAAAAAGGTTTTAAGAATGAGTACTGAGGTATAAATTTTGAGGTTTATAAGGTAAAATTGGTTTTTTAAAATGAATTAAGTATAAAAAGGTTAAAAACTGGGGATAAGAACTTGTTGAATTTACAATTCGAATGGGAATATAAGAAGGGGAGGTGCGGGGAAGTCAGGGAAAGGTGTTATAGAAAATAAGGATTGCAAATTGTATATGTTTTTAATTTTTCTTTTTCTTTTTTTCTTTTTGGCTTTTTAAAATGGAAAATTCCTAATAAATATTTATTTTTTTAAAAAAAAACATTGGGGGGGAAGGCTGGTGCCTGTCTTTAAAGGTACGGCTAACACAGAGAATATTCCAGCAGCAGAGTATTGTCCCATCATTAAGCAGATTAACGAAGATAGGAATAGGCTATTATTATTATTTTCATAATTTTTTTATTAATTTACAACAAAACATACATTAAAGTTTTCACATCCAATTTTCACAGATTGCTTCTTTTCTGGACTTCCTTCAGCTTCTCCGTAAATCATCCATAGTCATTATTTTAAATACGCATTTCGTAATTTATATTGTCATTATTTATACCCTTAGTTTCCTTTCTCTTTAAACAATACTTCTTAGTTTTTCACAGTGCTTTTTTAAACCCCTCTAGCGTTATCTGTCCCTCACTTATACTTTCCAGATATTCCACAACTTTCCCCCAGTCCTCGATGAACTTTTGGTCTCTTAGGTATCTAATTTTCCCAGTCAATTTATCCAACTCAGCATAGTCTAACAGCTTCATTCTCCATTCTTCCACTGTCGGTATTTCCTGTTGTTTCCATTTCTGAGCCAGTAACACTCTTGCTGCAGTCACTGCATAGTGGAAAAATTTACAGTCCTTTCTCTTTATCTCATTTCCTAGTATTCCTAACAGAAAGGCTTCAGGTTTCTTTGTAAATGTATATGTCAGAGCTGCCACCCAGTCCCAGCTCACATAGGACCAAGTCCGCCAGCGTTCACTTTATAAGAGTCTTTATTAAGTTACAGGTTTCATTTCCGAACTGCAGCGTGCAGCTCTACACCTTCTGCCCTAGGTCGGCGAAGACCCGTCTGAGTCCCCGCCTCTTGCACACCAGCTTAATACCCTAGCCTTGCTCCACCTCCTTCGCCTCTCCCTACGTCTCTGGGTCCTTCTGCCCCCCTGGGCCTCCTCCCTTCTACTCTCCTCTGACGCTGACCCCCCTGATCCTTCTGCCTCCTTGCGGCGGGCTTTAGGACCTGGCTCACTCTCCGGGCTGCTTACTGCTCCAGCTTCCGCTGCATTTGAACTTGGCGCGCGCGCCCAACTCTCTACTTTCCTCTTAACCGTTGCCTCGCTCTCTGAGGAGGGCGTGACCACCCCTGACTCGTGCCCTCCCTCCTGCTGACAGCCTCCGGAACCCGATGCCTGGCTACCTTCCTCCCTGCTGCTCTCAGTCTTGAGCGTGGGTCCCGACTTCCAGCTGCTGCCGCCCTCAGTTATGAGCGTGGGTCCCGACTTCCAGCTGCTACTCTCTGAATCTCCTCTGTTCCCTTCCTCCTGGGGTGTCCCCCCGGATCCCCCCCTTGCTCTGCTCACTGGGGCTCCCTTTTGGGAGTCCTCTGACTCACTGCTTAGGCTTGGAGATCTCGGGTCGTCATCATCACTCATTTTCCCTTCGGATTCCTCCCCCTCGCTCTCTGCTTCCTCCCTTCTCTGCGTCTCTGCTCCTGAACCCCTGACATCCATCCCCCCCTCGAAGCCCCCCCTTCCCCCCTCCCCGCTTTCAGGTGTGGGTGCTGGGTGCTCCATCATCACGGGAGGGAATGCCGGATACAGTTCGCTCCCCGTGGTTGGCCGCCAACTGAAGACCTCCGAGTCTTCCTCCTCGCGGTCGCCGACGTTGACCTGTTCCGCTTCCATCTCTGTACCGCCGTGCTCGAACCCAAGGTCCTCCCCGAACACGTCCATGTCAGTCTCTGCGTCGGTCGCTCGACCTGGCATCTCCAGCCACTTCCGGCGCCATTGCTCCTCCGGTCGATCGTCCCACCAATACGAGGTGTCTGACGCCGAACCCGCCGGCGATCCTTCTGGGGAACGGGTGCTCAGTGCGGGTTCCCCGTCCGAGTCGAATCCATGGAACGTGCTGGAAGAAAGTGTGGGCGTGAACAGCCAGTCGTCGAAGAAGCTCGCTGGCATGGGTCTGTGTGGGAAAAGGGCATGAAACTCGTCCTTGAGCAGGGGTTCCTCCAAAGCGTAGTCTGGCACCCAGCTATTGGCGCTGGCCCGGGTGCCCTCTCTGGCTAGGAGGTATTCGACTCCCTCTTCCCCCCATCTGGAGTCCAAAATCTCCGTGACCTCGTTGATGGGGTCTTGCTGCGTCACCCCTCGCGTCTCCGTCCGCTCCCGGAACGGACTCGGTGCCGTCCCTGGCTCCTGGAATCTGTGAGGTGCCTTGTAGGGAGTGAGCACCGACCTGTGGAACACCGGATGCATTCTGGAACCCTCCGGCAGCGCCAGTCGGAAGGCTACCGGGTTGATCTGTGCTTCGACTTGGTACGGACCAATTTGCTTGTGCCCCAACTTCTTCTTGGCTAGTGACCTGGTCGGCACTGCGTGGGCTGCCAACCAGACCCAGTCTCCCACTTGGATCTCTTCGCCAACCCGCCTGTGCTTGTCAGCTTGCACCTTGTAGGCGTGCTTAGCTAGCTCCAGCTGCCGTCTGAGTTGATCGTGTACCGCCTGCAACTCTGACGCGAACGCGTCCGCCGTCTGTGGTTCTCCGTCCCCCACTCTCTCCCGTCCCGGGAAGGTTCTGGGATTCCTCCCATTGTTGGCGAAGAACGGCGTCACCCCTGCGGACACGTGCTTCGTGTTGTTGTAAGCGAACTCGGCGAGCGGCAGGTAATCCACCCAGGTCGCAGGTTGTTGATTGGCATAGCATCTCAGGTACTGCTGCATGATGGCATTGACCCTCTCTGCTTGCCCGTTGGTCTGCGGGTGTCTTGCTGATGCCAGATCGACCTTGACATTTAGAAAACTCATCAGCTTCTGCCAGAAATTCGAGACGAACTGGCGCCCGCGGTCGGACAGGATAGACCGCGGCAGACCATGCACTTTGAACACGTGATCTATGAACAGTTTGGCGGTTTGTTCCGCCGTGGCCACCTTCGCACACGGAATGAAATGTGCCATCTTGGTGAACAAGTCCACCACCACTAGTACAGCTGTCTTGCCTCTCGAGCTGGGTAGATCCGTAACAAAGTCCAGGGCCACTCTCTCCCACGGTTCAAACGGCGTTTGCAGCGGTTCCAGCAGTCCCACCGGTGGTTTGTGCACCGGTTTGGCCCTCTGGCAGGTGTCGCACCTCGCAACGTAGTCCGCGACTTCCCCTCTCAGTCTGGGCCACCAAAAGTCCCTTGCGACTAATTCCACCGTTTTTTCCGTGCCAAAGTGCCCGGCCGTGGGTGCGTCGTGCAGCTGCTGCAGTACCCTGGCGCGAAGTTCGTCTCCCGGCACGTAGATGGCCCCTTTACGTAAGAGCAAGCCGTCTCGTATCTGGAACTCGTCGCCCTTCGCCGTGCCCTTGTGCACCTCTGCCATCTTCGCCTGCGCGAAGGAGTCGTCCTGCAACGCCCGCCGCACCGCATCCAGGTCTACTGTGGCTGAAGCGCACGCCCACGCTGTTGGCGCGAAGATGTGCATGGCTGCCGCTGGCGTCGCCTCTTCGAGGTATTGCGGTTTGCGGGACAGTGCATCCGCCATGACGTTGGTGTCGCCTGGGACGTACTCTATTCGGAAATTGAAGTCAGCAAAGAACTCCGCCCAACGTATCTGCCTCTGGTTCAGGAACTGAGCCGTGCGCCAGTGCTCCAGATTCTTGTGATCCGTGCAGACCTGCACCGTGTGCTTGGCGCCGATCAGGAAGTGCCTCCACGCCTTGAAAGCTGCATGAATGGCCAGCAACTCCCTGTCCCAGATGGTGTAGTTCTGCTCCGACTTGCTGAGCTTTCTGGAGTAGAACGCTCCCGGCCTCCAGACCCCCTGTGGGTCCCTTTGCAGCAGGACAGCTCCCACTGCTCTATCGGACGCGTCTGTCTCTACCCGCATCGGTCTGCTGGGGTCGATATGCAGCAGTTGCTCTTCCGACGCGAAGAGACGCTTGAGTGCCTGAAAGGACTGCTCCGCCTGCTCCGTCCAGATGAATTTCTTTTTCTTGGAGCTTAGCGTGTCCGTAATGGCCGCCGTCTGCATCGCGAACCCCTTGATAAACTTGCGATAGAAGTTGGCGAAGCCGACAAACCGCTGGACCTCCTTCCGATTGCGCGGGCTCTTCCAATCCAACACCGCACGAACCTTGGCGCTGTCCATGGCTAGCCCCTTGTCCGACAACTTGTAACCCAAGAAGTCCACCTCCGTCGTGTCGAACTGGCACTTCTCCAGTTTGGCGTACAGTCTATGCTGCTGCAGCCTCTTCAGCACCTCCCGAACATCTTGGTCATGGGCTTGCTGCGAGTCGGAGAATATCAGGATGTCATCCAGAAAGCAGACGCACTTCTTGTAAAGGAGTCCCGCCAACACATGATGCATGAAAGCTTGGAAACAGTGAGAACCGTTTTGCAATCCAAACGGCATCACTCTGTATTCGTAGGTGCCCAGAGGCGTGAACATGGCTGTCTTCCACTCATCGCCCTCCCTCATGCGGATGAGATTGTACGCACCTCGCAGGTCCAACTTGGTGAACACGCGTCCCTTGCGCACCGTCGCTAGTAGGTCGTCAATCCTGGGCATGGGGAAATCAGAAGGCTTGGTCATCTTGTTTAAGAGGCGAAAATCCACCACCAGTCTTTTTTGGGGCGTGTCCTTCTTCTTCACGAAGAAAACAGGACTGCCCCCTACTGCCCTGGACTCCCGGATGAAACCGCGCTGCAAATTGTGATCTATGAACTGTTTGAGTTCCTGCAATTCGTCCTCAGACATGGAATACAGCTTCCCTTTCGGCAGCGTCGCCCCTGGTAGGAGGTCAATCTTGCAGTCATATTGCCTGTGCGGTGGTAGCTTGTCAGCCTCTTTCTCGCAGAAGACCTCCAGAAAGTCTGCGTATTTGTGGGGGACTGCTTGCAACGTTCCCAACTGCAGTTGTGATTCCTCCTCCTCTCCCTCCTGTCTGGGCAGGATGCAGTGTTCTGCGCAATAAGAGGAGCCGAAGATCAGCTGTCTCTGGTACCAAGCCAGTGTCGGACTGTGCCTGTCCAGCCAACTCATGCCCAACACAATGGGCGTGTCCGACAGTTGGGTGACATTAAAACTGATGACTTCCCTGTGGTTGCCAAGGCGCATCACCATCGGTGGCGTTTGCTTCACCACCTGCCCCCCTAGCAACTCTCTGCCATCCACTGTGACGACTTGCAGGGGCAGAGTGGCAGGCAGTAGCTGTATAGCGTGCTGCTCCACAAAATCCTGCGCTATAAAGTCTGCGTTGCTTCCAGAATCCACAGAAAGCGGCACTTCGATAGTGACGCCATCGGGTAGCCGGAGAGATGCTGTGAGCTGCACTACTGGTTTGGGTGGGAGGGGGTCCGTGGGTTGCAAGATCGCTGGGGACTGCTTCACTGATGCGTCTGGCTGGGCCCCAGTGCCTCTGTCTCCAGCCAGACATCGTCGTTTCCCTGCTGTGGTTCTCCTTGCTGCGTTGCTGCAGTCACCATTGCTGAGGCTGCAGTGTGCTTGTGGAGCCTCCGGGGACACTCTTTCGCCAAATGGCCTGGATCCTCGCAGATGTAACACTTCCTGTTCCCTCTAGGAGGCTTCGCTTTCACTGCTGTCGGTGCTTGGGCTCTGGCTGCTGACTGAGCCCTTGCACCTCCAACCTCCATCGGTTCCCCTCCCCCTCCAGGCGGAGGTGTGGATTGCGCACGCGCTGCTTCTCTTGGAACGAAAGAGAAACTTCTCGCTGCTTCGCGCCCTCCACGTCCTTCATCTCTGCACCATGGACGTTCTTCCAGCCTCACCCCCACAGTCAGCGCCCTTTGGACCACCTCCTGCGTGCTTCGGGGCCTCTCCCCCCTTGCAATTTCATCCTTGACCGCAGAGCTTAGACCCTCCCAGAACAGGTCTCTGACAGGGGGCGAATCCCGGTCCCACTCTAAGGCACTGACCAGCGCAAAAAAGCGGGCGTGGTACTGCCGGACGCTTGCCCTCCCTTGTTTTAGTCCATGAATCTCCCGTCGGGCAAGATCCACATCAATAGTAGACAAAAAACACGCATCCATCGCTTTGATAAAGGCATCTGCATTCTGAAGCGCCGGATCTTTATCCCTCCACAAATTACGTAGCCACGCTTTAGCATCCCCATGCAAATGGGATAGTATGAACCCCACTTTCTCTTCCTCATCTCTAAAGTCTTTTGCCAGCAGTTGCAGTGCGCACATTACGTCTGCTCGAAAATTGGGGTACTGTTGTAAATTCCCATCGAAGTGAGCCACAAGCCCTCCTGCTCTCCGTGCCAACCCAACCCCCTCCGGTCTGGGTCCTGGCTGCCCGTGTTTAACCCATGCTTCAAACCTGGCGTGGAGATCTCTGTAGGCGGCTGCCGCATCCTCCTCCCTCTTCTTGGATGCCAGTACCTCCGCGTTCAATTGGGTAACTGCCTGTTGCAGCGCTGCAACTGTCTCTGCTTCCGTCATCTCTGCTAACCGTCGTGAGCTTGCTCCCAAACACCGATCCCCTCCTCCAGCTGCCTCTCTCTCCGCTGCGAGATATCAGGTGTCCGAAGCTTTTGAGAGACGGGTCTTACTGTCAGAGCTGCCACCCAGTCCCAGCTCACATAGGACCAAGTCCGCCAGCGTTCACTTTATAAGAGTCTTTATTAAGTTACAGGTTTCATTTCCGAACTGCAGCGTGCAGCTCTACACCTTCTGCCCTAGGTCGGCGAAGACCCGTCTGAGTCCCCGCCTCTTGCACACCAGCTTAATACCCTAGCCTTGCTCCACCTCCTTCGCCTCTCCCTACGTCTCTGGGTCCTTCTGCCCCCCTGGGCCTCCTCCCTTCTACTCTCCTCTGACGCTGACCCCCCTGATCCTTCTGCCTCCTTGCGGCGGGCTTTAGGACCTGGCTCACTCTCCGGGCTGCTTACTGCTCCAGCTTCCGCTGCATTTGAACTTGGCGCGCGCGCCCAACTCTCTACTTTCCTCTTAACCGTTGCCTCGCTCTCTGAGGAGGGCGTGACCACCCCTGACTCGTGCCCTCCCTCCTGCTGACAGCCTCCGGAACCCGATGCCTGGCTACCTTCCTCCCTGCTGCTCTCAGTCTTGAGCGTGGGTCCCGACTTCCAGCTGCTGCCGCCCTCAGTTATGAGCGTGGGTCCCGACTTCCAGCTGCTACTCTCTGAATCTCCTCTGTTCCCTTCCTCCTGGATCCCCGGATCCCCCCCTTGCTCTGCTCACTGGGGCTCCCTTTTGGGAGTCCTCTGACTCACTGCTTAGGCTTGGAGATCTCGGGTCGTCATCATCACTCATTTTCCCTTCGGATTCCTCCCCCTCGCTCTCTGCTTCCTCCCTTCTCTGCGTCTCTGCTCCTGAACCCCTGACAGTATATTTTAGAATCTTCTTCAATTCATTATATATCCTTTCCCAGAAGCCTTTCACTTTCTTACATTCCCACCACATATGATAAAAAGAGCCTTCTTTATCTTTACATTTCCAACACTTGTTACATGTCTTGTACATTTTTGCTAATTTCACCGGTGTTATATACCATCTATAAAACATTTTCATAACATTCTCTTTTAACGTCATACATGCTGTAAATTTTAGATTTTCTTTCCATAGTTTTTCCCAATCCTCAAATTGTATATTATATCCAACATCTCTGGCCCAGTGTATCATTACCGACTTAACTTCCTCATCTTTCAAATTCCATTCTAACAACAGATAGGAATAGGCTATTAAACCTTATTAATATGTTCAGCTGCATGAAGCAGCTGCCCCACCACTTTTTCAGTGAAAGAGACCACAGACTACAAAGTAAATTTTAAAATGCTTTACTTACAGTTACTAGGTCTCAGACTTGCATTTTTCTTATGCAGCAGCAATAAAATAATGCATGTAAAATATTCTTAGTTGAAATACAGCAAAGCAGCCTCAGACTGGGAGCTAAGTCGAGGCATGTCCGCCTTCATTGTGTGCAGCATAGAGGAACAGAGGGAAATGAACAAGAAAAAGGCTTTACTTCCTGCCTCTCAGGAGAAGAAGGGCTGTGACCTCACCAAGCCTATCTAGCAATTAGAATTCTATGGTCCTTAACCCCTTCATATACTAACTAGCATCTGTGCTAAAATCTCCCACACATATTGCTTGTGTAGCCTACATTTATTATACTCTCACTTGCTGCACACCTGCAGCTCAGGACTTGTATCAGAAGTGATACGATGCATTTATGCACAAACAGGGAAAGGCATGGGAATGTCTCCCTTTCTAAACAGGAGAGCAAACGGTTGCTATTGCAAACTGAAATCATTATTGCACTGAAATATCCCCTCAAAGTGCATTTCTATACGGCTCCCTGAACCCCTAAGACATATGCATTTCATGAGATATTTATAATTTTCATGCTCTACTAATTTCCATTCTTGCATGCCAGCAATCATGTTATATATTTAGCATGGCAGTTACCTATTTAGTCAGGAATTCGAAAGCTGCTTGGACTCACGCAAAGGGACTTGAGCTAGCCCAGTGGTTGTTGGCTTTGTCTGGTCTTACCTTTCCTTTTCACAGTTGGCCCACCTGCCATATTACAAACTGCTTTTGAAAAGGAGGGTAGTTTTAAAAGCAGTTTGCCATGAGTACCCTTGGGCTGCTGACAGAACTTGCACTTCATTTATACTACACCAAGAAAACAAGAAAGCAGAACAACAGTGCATTTTCCTGTGGCTTACCTTCAGTCTGGTCCATATTAATTCAAAATATAGATCTATACACCAGCCTTCATCAACCTGGTGCCCTACAGATGATGATGATGATGAAGAAGAAGAAGAGTTTGGATTTGATATCCCGCCTTTCACTCCCTTTAAGGAGTCTCAAAGCGGCTAACATTCTCCTTTTCCTTCCTCCCCCACAACAAACACTCTGTTAGGTGAGTGGGGCTGAGAGACTTCAAAGAGGTGTGACTGGCCCAAGGTCACCCAGCAGCTGCATGTGGAGGAGCGGAGACGCGAACCCGGTTCCCCAGACTACGAGACTACCGCTCTTAACCACTACACCACACTGGCTCTGAATACAGATGTATTGTCTGTAACTTCCATCAACCTAGTGGTAAGCAAGCACTTGGTCCTATTCCTCCTATCAGCCTTAGCAGTTGACCCCTGTACCAATTTGCAAGTAGCCCCCTGGATTCAAACACAGGATGAAATACAAGACTGTTGCTATACAAGACAGAAATTCGCTATCTTGGTCTGTCTGCATCTCACTCCAGCTTGATCTCCTACTGATCACTGGCCTGAAACTTTGATTCCTGGAAAATCTCCTGAAGATGTTCTAGAAGAGGAGGAGATGTGAATATTAAACAGAGGAGCTTACATGAGGAGCCATTTCCTACTATTATTTACTGAAATATAGCTAGGAAGCCAGCGTGGGCAGCAAGTGCAGAGAGCCAGCACAGGCAGTGATGTAAGACAGTTGTTTTTCACGGGCATTCTCCATCTGCTTCCTTTGGCATAAGAAGTAATGGTAGATAGAGAAGAGGTGGGGGAAGATTAGAAATTTTATTATTATAATGACTCTAAACCTTGGAATAATCACTCACGCCAACACCGGGATGCCAAGCAGAAGGGATCTGATGGAAAGGTGAATCTCATCTTAACAGCCCTTCTTTTATCAGATCCATTTATTTCTTTGGCTCATTAAAACATGTACATCTCAAGGCTGGGTGCCCCAGACTGTGACTGCAAGACATACTGGGTATAATTTTGTGCACGTTTGTATTGTATTGCTTATGGGGTACTTTTGTTTGCATTATCTGCCCTCTTTCACATTGCTAATGACTTGTCTGCATTTGTCATGTTCGTGCATGTTGCGTTGCAAGAGAATAACCCGGTTATCATTCAAGGTGTATGAGCAAGGTTTGTTAGATCAATGTCTCTTTTTCTCAAGGAGGGACAGCCCTATATTTAAACAGCAGTGAGGTGTTGGAAGACACTGCTGTATGCCCACAGTCTGCCCTTTGCCCTCCAAGCCAGGACTGTGGGCACATTTAGATTTTTGACCAAGCGCTGTGGAAACCATCCCCTGTGGCCACTTTGCAAGAATTACTCTGAGTCTTGAAAAGTGAATTGAGCTGAAAGAGGAAGCGGGAAAGAAGAAGAAGAAGAAGAGTTTGGATTTGATATCCCACTTTATCACTCCCTAGGACTTGCCGATCAGAAGGTCGGCAGTTCGAATCCCCGCAACGGGGTGAGCTCCCGTTGCTCGGTCCCTGCTCCTTCCAACCTAGCAGTTCGAAAGCATGTCAAAGTGCAAGTAGATAAATAGGTACCGCTCCGGCGGGAAGGTAAACGCCATTTCTGTGTGCTGCTCTGGTTCCCCAAAAGCGGCTTAGTCATGCTGGCCACATGGCCCGGAAGCTGTATGCCGGCTCCCTCGGCCAATAAAGCTAGATGAGCACCGCAATGCCAGAGTCGGTCACGACTGGACCTAATGGTCAGGGGTCCCTTTACCTTTATGGAGTCTCAAAGTGGCTAGCATTCTCCTTTCCCTTCCTCCCCCACAACAAACACTCTGTGAGGTGAGTGAGGCTGAGAGACTTCAGAGAAGTGTGACTAGCCTATGGTGGAGGAGCGGGGAAGCGAACCCGGTTCACCAGATTACGAGTCCACCACTCTTAACCACTAAACCACACTGGAAGAGCATCAGTCTTCCAAGCTTCTGCAGCTAGACGTACTTTCAAAGGGGGGGAGGAAACAGAACCACTTGCATCACCTCTTGACCAACAAGGCAGTAAGTGGGGGCTCAAACCTCAGAGAAGGTTGATTCCCCACCCCACCCCACCCCCAAAGTCCAATGCAGATCTTAACTAACCCACTTGTCCCTAATATGAATCTTTATTCCCACCTTGGTCTTGATGGAGATCTTCACTGACCCCTTCTTCCCTGGCCAGGGGTGAGGCGTCCTTTTTGCAGTTTGCCTCAGGAGCCAAAATGTCTTGGGCTGGCCTTAAAACTGCCAGTCAGTTCACCCTTCGCATAGAATGACCATGTGTCATATTTCACAGGGGAAACGTCTATCTGACAAGCTGTCTGGTGTTAATCTGGTTTCACTATAAAGAGCCACATGAAGAAAAAGGAGCAGTGGCAGCACATGGCTGGATTCTGGGAGTCTGCACTTTGTGGGCCGCAACAACAATAGCAGTCGCCACAATGTATTTTTAAAATTTCCTTTGTTTTCTTAATAATAATAATAATAATTTATACCCCGCCCATCTGACTGAGTTTCCCCAGGCACTCTGGACGGCTCCCAATCAAGTGTTAAAAACAGTACAGCGTTAAATATTAAAAACTTCCCTGAACCTTAAGATGTCTTCTGAATGTCAGGTAGTTGTTTATCTCTTTGACATCTGATGGGAGGGCGTTCCACAGGGCGGGCGCCACTACCGAGAAGGCCCTCTGCCTGGTTCCCTGTAGCCTCACTTCTCGCAATGAGGGAACCGCCAGAAGGCCCTCGGCGCTGGATCTCAGTGTCCGGGCTGAACGATGGGGGTGGAGACACTCCTTCAGTTAACTTTTTATTCAATGAAAAAGGTGAATCTCTACAGGCAGTGTTTTCCAGAGTTAATGTGCTCATAGGCAGACATGGGGCCAGGGACACCCTAGAAAATTAAGATCACTGTTGCAATGGCCTCACGGCTGCAATGGCCTTTCGTCAGGGTCTTTTGACCACAGTGCATCTAAAATTGTATGCAAATTTAAATGGTGATACATTTATCTGAATACTGAGATATGCTCTTTTTGTGCATTCTATCTTTCCTGGGTCTGGAAACATAGATAGGATATAAGATAGGCTTTTGTTGTTGTGAAATGTTTGAGCACTCCCACAAATTGGACCCAGAAATGAATTGCGATTCATTACAGACGATAAAGTACCAGTATCAATGCCACCATCTGAATCAGCTGAAGTTTCCAAATTGGTCTTCAAAGGCAGCTCCATGTACAAAACGTGATATTAACCCGAACTGGAATTTGCAAAGCATGGATCACTACAGACAGGTTATGTACCTCCAGATGGGGTCGTAGCTGGGACACCAGTCTAAGCTAATATCGCTTGAGCCTCTAATGCAGGGGTCAGCAACCTTTTTCAGCCGTGGGCTGGTCCACCGTCCCTCAGACCATGTGGTGGGCTGGACTATATTTTTTTGGGGGGGGATGAACGAATTCCTATTCCCCACAAATAACCCAGAGATGCATTTTAAATAAAAGGACACATTCTACTCAAGTAAAAACATGCTGATTCCCAGACCGTCCATGGGCCGGATTTAGAAGGCAATTGGGCCGCATCCAGCCCACGGGCCTTAGGTTGCCTACCCCTGCTCTAATGATATGGATTGATCCAAGAAAACCCATAAACGTACTTGATATTTGAAGCAGAGTAAGACCCACTCCAGCACAAGTTGAATTCCAGTCTTCTTGGCAATGGAACCACTCAACAGTGCTCTGTTATCAGTTTCGTAACCATCTACATTCACAACTGAGCCCCGAAAGTTGACAAGAGTCTGTTCAGCTCAAAACTCTGTAAATTTGCAGTTTTTATTTTATTTTTACATCATTTTGAAGGTTGCAGAATTGCCACACAGTCCTTACTGCCTTAGAAGTCGCGTCCGTTTAATTAATTGCTGTAATGTAGGAAAGCGTTTTAGAATAAATCTAAACAATACAAAACTGATGGATGCTTATATACTGTCTAAATCAATGAACTAGCTACACAGAATCCAGCAGAGTTTGTGTGATGAGAACAGCAAGAGACAAAAGGGAAAATGGTATCTTCAAGATTCATTGTTCCACATATCATCAATATGTCTTCTCTTATTAATATCGCCTTCTTAAATTAAATAGTACAATTAAACAGTTCTGTGGGTGATATTCAGCTAAATCATACTCAAAGTAGGCCTACTGAAACCAATGGACCTAGGTTAATTTCAATTATTTCAACTGAAGTAAAGGTAAAGGGACCCTGAGCATTAGGTCCAGTCATGGCTGACTCTGGGGTTACAGCGCTCATCTTGCTTTATTGGCCGAGGGAGCTGGCATACAGCTTTCGGATCATGTGGCCAGCATGACTAAGTCGCTTCTGGCGAACCAGAGCAGAACACGGAAACGCCGTTTACCTTCTTGCCGGAGCGGTACCTATTTATCTACTTGCACTTTGACATGCTTTCGAACTGCTAGGTTGGCAGGAGCAGGGCCGAGCAATGGGAGCTCACCCCGTCGTGGGGATTCGAACCGGCGACCTTCCGATCGGCAAGCCAAGTGGCGTAGTGGTTTAACCCACAGCGCCACCCGCATCATATCATTGTTGTTAAGAGTGCTTTCGAACTGCTAGATGGGCAGGAGCTGGGACCGAACGACGGGAGCTCACCCCGCCGCGGGGATTCGAACCGCCAACCATACAATCGGCAAGTCCTAGGCGCTGAGGTTTTTACCCACAGCACCACCAGCGCCCTTAGTCACCATAGATCCACTGAAATTAATGTAGTAGTAATAATAATAATAATAATAATAATAATAATAATAATAATAATAATAATTTATAATCCTTCCAAAAAATATTGTTTGTTTTCCTCCCTAAATACTTTTTGTACTTCTCAAACTTGAACCACACTAGCATCTAAGCTTCCAAAATAAATGATGCTAAAAGCAGGGGTGTCATATAGAAAATTACCGTGAGTTTATATAAGTGATTTTTATTGCTTTAGAATCTATGTCACACCCTTTCTAGTTACAAAATACCATAGCATAACAATACAAATAACATAATTTCCGTCTGTTAAACGATTACATTGACCTACGTTTTAGATTTGCTCAAACTATTGCATTCACCACAAGGTCTGTGTATTATAAAATATTCCTCCATCATTCAGGAGCCAGACCGGCTCATATAAATCTCACTTCCTGCTGATTCACTCATTAGCATGAGCCATACGAAGCTCTAATGCTAGAATAATTAATAGTTATGATATTTGATGCAGTATAAAAAGCTCCATTTCATGAGCTCATAACTGTAAGAATTGCTAAAAATGTGTTCGATATAATAGCTGTTCTTTTGCTACAGCATAATGACTAGGTAATTTAAAATGGTAGCTCTTGAGAGTAGCAGTATAAACTGGTGGCAGGGCAGTTATAAGAACCTGTATGCTGATTTGGCCGATAGAAAAACGGCCTGAAATGAAGAAATGTCTACTGTGCATATTCAACAGACTTGCAAGAATTCAGAGGTCCAGCTGCTACTGTTCTGTTGCCTTAAAAATCACTACACCAGGTCTCCCCTCCTTCTCTATTGTGCACACATACCAAATCAACATATTGCTTTGCACTACTTTTGTGGTTACTGAATTACCCTTGGTTCGCTATAATCCACAATGTTAACTGGGTTTTTAGTTTCATCACTACTAAGAGTATCCAAAGAGCCCTGCTAGATAAGATGAACGATCCACAATAGATATCTAGATGCCTTCAGGAAATCCATAAGAAGCCTAGGATGTCATGGTTCCATCTGTCGACAACAAACAATACTTCCCTCCGAAATTTCACTTCACTTTACAAATATCTATGCTGCCTATTTCTTCAAAGAAACTAAAGGTACCTAACAAGTAGTAATAAAACAGAGCAAAACAAACAAAACCCCTCAAAAAACGATAATCCAAAATGCATTTAGAGAAGTAAGTTGCCAATATTCAGCCTGTTAGCTAAAGTCCCAGCAGCACAAAGCAATATAGAACTAATACACAACACACAATAGAACTGATACACAAACCTACACAATTAACCTAAGACCATTTTTTGTTTTTGTTTTCAAAAGGAACTTTATCATCAACCACCTGAAAAAGGGGTGGGGCCTAATGGGCCTCAATCTGCAAAGCATTCCATAGGGAAGGTGCAGCACCAGAAAAGGCCCTGCCCCAATGGATGCCAACTTCTTTTCCTGAAGTTGAAGGGTTTGGACCAAGACCTCAGAACAGGAAGGAACATACAGACAATGATTATTCCTAAAGAACTCAGATACCAAGTAATTAAGGTTTTGAAGACCAACACCTTGAACAGACACTGGAAACTAATAAGCAGCCAATGCAAATCATATAGAACTAGCACAATAAAATCAGAATATTCACACCCCTTGCCCATGCATCCATGCCTAATACCCACTCATTTTTCATTAAGTTAGTGGGAAGTTAGTTGAGGAAGTGAATTAAATATATTAACTTAGTGTTGAGAGAGAGAGAGAGAGAGAGAGAGAGAGAGAGAGAGAACTCTTTCTATATCACACATAATTTTACAAACCTTTTCCATATACCTCCTTAGTCATATTTTTTTTCATTTCTAATTTAGCCTTTCCTCATGAGAAGGTGCATAAACCCCCGATTATTATTATTAGTAGTATTTTATTTCTCTTTCTGCATTTTATTGCTCTTTTTGCATCTTTTATAGCTCTATGATATACTTTTTGAGATGGGGCAACCAAAACTGCCCATAATACTCAAAGATTTTATGATACTACCTGTAAAGTACCTTTCAGTCTCTTTCCTGATAATCCCTAGCATAGAATCTATATTTTTTTGGTTGCTGTGACACACTGAGTGTGTTTTTATAGAGTTTCTCTCTTGGACAGTCGCTGTCAGTTCATATACCATCAGTCCATATGGTGTGTTTGGATGTTTTGTTCCAAATATGCATCACTTTACATTTACTGACATTGAATTTCATTTACCATTTTGTTGCCCATTCACCCCAGCTTGGAAATATCCCTTTAGAGCTCTTCGCATTCCATTCAGGTTTTCAGAATCCTGAATAATTTGGTGCCATCTGCACTTGGCCACCTCACTGCTAATCCCAACTCCAGATAATTTTTATGAACCGTCCAAGTAGCACCGGCTCCAATACAGATCCTTAGGGGATCCGATTAATCACTTCATTCCATTATAATAGCATTCCTGATCTATAAGGACCCATCATTTTATCCCTAAGCATTCTCAGAACTCTTTGACTATGGATTTTGTCAAAAGCCAATTGGAAGTTCAAGTATGTATGTCTGCTGGTTTATCCCTACAGAATGCTATCATTCTCAATTAGCTCTGAAACTTTTATGGGGCAGGACTTCCCTTTGCCAGTTCTTCCTAAGTAAAACTCATTTTTAATCATTCTCTCTTTAATCACGCTTTCTACCAAATTACCTGAAACAGACATTAGACTATCTGAACTGGACCCCCCACCCAATCAATTTTTAAAAAATATATAGAATTCTGCTGGCAACTTTCCAATCATCTGATAAGGAGGCAAGTTTTAACAACCTTGCATATTTTTGTTAGGAGGTCCGCAATTTCATATCTGAATTCCTTAAGACCTCGCAAGACCTCTCAGGTATAGGCCAGATGGCTTGTTAATTTAAAAGCTGTAAATTAGCCATAGGTCTTCCTTTCTTGCCACCTCTTATCTGACTCAGTTCTTCATTCACCCTCTGTGAATGCAATCAGTTAAGCTGTGAGTATCTGTTCAGCCTTTTCTGCAATTTCTGAAATTTAAAAAAATCCAGCAGCAATCTCTCTGACATCAGTCAAAGCCCTAAACCTGGGGAAATCAATGCTCCTTAATCTGACACCTAAAAACATATCATATAGCGGTTAGATGGATCTCTGTGGGGAAGGAATTCTACATCTGAGGTGCCACAACACAGAAGGCTCTGCTCCGTAAGCTATGTATGAGGAAGGCTTCCCTTGCATATTTTAAGGCATGGGGTGGCAGGTAATAGGGAAGTCATTATTTCAGATACTTGGGCACCAGATCTTAAACACCTAAACAAGGTCAGCACTTTAAAGTTTGAGGCCGAATCCTGACAAGACAAAAATACTGTTTTGGGGGGACAGGGGGCGGGAGTGGGGGATTCCCTGGTCTGAATGGGGCAACAGTGTCCCTGAAGGACCAGGTGCGCAGCCTGGGAGTCATGTTGGACTCACAGCTGTCCATGGAGGCGCAGGTCAATTCTGTGTCCAGGGCAGCTGTCTACCAGCTCCACCTGGTACGCAGGCTAAGACGATACCTGCCCATGGACTGTCTCACCAGAGTGGTACATGCTCTAGTTATCTCCCACTTGAACTACTGCAACACGCTCTACGTGGGGCTACCTTTTAAGGTGACCCGGAAACTGCAATTAATCCAGAATGCGGCAGCTAGACTGGTGACTGGGAGTGGCCGTCGGGACCACATAACACCGATTCTGAAATTTGTTGACTTAATGTAATTATGCAAAAGATTTAGAAAGTAAGAAATGTTAGATTCTTATGTTAGATTCTTATTTCATTGATGGTGTATGAGAATGTGAACCCAAGATCTCTGTTTAGATAGAATTTAATACCATGAGCCATTTGTTTTAGCCATTTGTTTTGGAATGCAGGGGCAACAGGGGCAAAAGGTGATCTGGTAATTAAGGTGCCTTGTCGAGGCAAATGTAAGATATATGGCTACTTGTCTGCCATTTATGGATAGAAGGAAATATAGCTCTTTGTCTCCCATAAAAGGTAATAGGAAATGGGTGTATCTTTTATGATTGGTTCTAGCAAACAGCCAATAGGAATTTCAACCAGGCTGATTGGACAGAGGCAGCCAAAGGAGGAGCAAGGGGGGCTGGGCTGAGGAAATATGTGCTGGCCATCAGGGCTGGAAGGGGCAGAGCTTTGGTAACCATATACCACTGTGCCTATCATTTATTTGTCTGACAAATAAATTATTATTTTAATTTCTCTATTGCTGTGTTGAATATTTCATTCCAGCTAAGCGTTAACCACAAGCAGGGTGCTACAGTGTGGGACTGACGCTCAGCTCAACTGATCCCCAACATTGACTTTCCCTTCTACTGGCTTCCGATCGGAGCTCAGAGTGCCAGTTCTGTCCCGGGCGGGGGGACAGATAGTCATAACCAATGTCTAAACAACCACTCACAGATTTTGTATTTTAATAAAGTTGTGGCCAAAATAGAGCCCAAAAACCAAAACTAAAATTACGTGTGATGTGTGAAATTATTTTGAGGGGTGGCCTGGGGACCTACACATGCAATAGGAATGCCATCATGTATGCTGCCTTGCATTACCTCAGAAGGAGGAAGGGAAGGATACAAATCTGAGAGGTAAACTTTAAAGAATAACAAACATGCTTCCTGAAAGAGAACAAGAAAGAGAGTGGAAAATGAGTCCTTGCCAAGTTTTTGTGGTAAAAATGTAAAAAGTAACAATTCAGGGCTATTATATGTGAGAGCCCTAGAAAAACAATGCAAACAAAAAACATCTGACTATAATAGAACATTCAGTCTGCAAATGACTGTTTTACTGGTTATAAAAACAGAAAGCTATTGTTATTAGGCCATCACCCTCCCAACTCTTAAATTACAGCAAAAGAAGAATATCAGATTCCAAAGCTAATGACAAATCAAAATTGTATTATGTTATCTGCTGAGACGTAAATGGAAAATAAATACTGTTAACTGTCACTTTCCATTAGGTAACAGAAATTCAATTACTTTTCAAACAAGCCTCCATGTCAACAGTCTAAAAATCTGTTTCACAAATGAGCAGGTAGCCATATACATTACCAGCTCTCCAACGAGAAATCAACTGTAATCACAATTCTTCCCTTTTGGATTTTAAAAAGAAAGAAAGAAAGAAGTTGTACTACCCAACTTAGTATAGTCTATTGTGCAAGTCTGCACAAGTTGTGACCATCATGGTCAAAATGGTACTTACAGACCATGTATTGTGGCCTGGTAAGGACTTGGAAAACTCAGTTTTAATAAAAGAAGGATATTTGTCGACCCCCTATAGGCAGTTTTTGGCTGTTGTAGGGCAGACATTGTGCAGACCTGATGTAAGGAAGCAAATACGACACTAGTGATGGCTGGGTTTTATTATTATTATTTTAAGGTAGAGGTTGAAGATATCTACCTGGGTTTTCCATCTTTCAGCTTTCCTTTGTGTTATTAGTTTAGCAAAACATTAGAAAGTGAGAATAAGAAGCCATTAAGAGCAACAACTTCAAAAAAATGAGCTTCATTTTTGCTTCATGCCACTGTCAATCTAGTAATGCATTTAAAATCAAAGGGACTATGTTTTGTGTGATTGTACAATGCTACAAAAACACTCCTCTGAAAACAAGAAACCAGTATCTGAAAGCACACTATAGAGAAAGAAGTTCTAGTTGTCAACTTTCAGATTTGAAAATAAGGGATCAGCAGCCTCACCTGTCCTGAGGACAGTTTACAGGATATCTAACAATCCGGGATAGCAGTGGGAAGCAGCGGGAAATGGTGCTGGAATAAGGGAATTTCCCGCAAAAAAAAGGGAAGGTTGACAACTATGGTTCCAACCCACCTAAAGCATAACCAGTCATATTCAAGGCCAAGTCAAGACTTGGAACAGGAGATGAAGGGAGTAAAAAGGAAGTTATGACAAAACTTCAGGAAGTGGGATACTTCAGAAGGATAAACTTGCCAAGCTTGATCTGAGCAGGTTTTCTGCTATCACTACTCTTTCTACAGTGGTCAACCACTCATGTTTACCGGTCAAGCAGTAGCTGCAGTCCATCGTCACATTTTCCTGACAAATGTAGCTGTACGATGCATGTATTTACTACATTCACACCTTATGTTTCAGTTGTACACCCATGTTTCAAATAGTGAAGGGGTCATGAGAAAAACAGGCATGAGAGAGTTCATTGTTATGGCTACAGAAAGTTGACAATTATTAGAAACTAGAAAGAGCCTTACCAAATTCTTGTTCAGAGCTATGCTGTTGTTATTGTTCTAAATGCAGAATGTAGTTATACAGCCTGAAGGGGTGGTTAAGAAATTAAAATCCATGCAAAACAGCATGGAAGCAGCTAAAATAATACCTTATTAGAGTCACAGCAGGTTTGAATACCTCAGAACAAAAATAGTAAGTAAAACAGAATGATTAAATAACAAAAAGTACAAGGCTTTATTCGGGCCAGTGATTTGACCTTTACAAATGGAAACCTACTTTATTTGACACTAGCTGGGGAAAAAAAACTGACATTAGCAGAAAGACAAAAGGGAAACTGTGATGACTAAGTAGAAAACCTTTTTTTAAAAAAGCCCAGTTAAATTTATCAAGGCAGTTAAGAGCTTCTTTAATTAAACTTGAATGAAGTAAAAGAGGCAACAGTGCCAAATGGGTGCCCATCAGGCCACCGCAACAGGGCAACAAAACAAAATAGGGAAACAACAGAACCAGCATGCAGAGAACCTAAAATGTTAATGTCAACATCCAGTCCCTGGGTTGACTTTTTGCTTTGGTTAGAGCCTGTGCAGTATAATGGATCAGGAAACCTCCAGTTTCAATATCACCTTTGCTCTAAATTCCCCAGGTGACCAGATTGCTTGGATGTTCTGGTTATTTAGCAGGCCTTCTCAATATCCAAGCAAATAGTGTATCTGATGCTTCTAAAAACCTGGACACACCCCAGAATCCTTTGTGATATGTAGGAGTTCCATGACAGAGGTGCAGTTGGTCTTTGGCAGACAAAATGCTGTGGGAACAGAGCTCTGTAGGTGTGAAGTTTGACACTGCATTAGGTTATACTAAGAAGGGAATGTGAACATTTGCAGAATATCTGCTTGCGTTGCCATTTATACATGTAATTGGTACATCCTCACCTTGGATGTCTGTTTAGGTTTTCACCTTATCTGAGGAAGGACACTGAGGAAATTAAACAGAGAGGGAGAGAGAGAGTCCAGTGAAGAACAAAGATATAAACCTCATGTCTTCAGGGGATGAGCCAGCCCCTTGAGCAATGAGGACTAGGAGTACATTCTCCTGTGAGCAGCTTATTCTGTAATTGCTTTCTGCAGAGTTTATGCACCATTCGCTCACTCAGCTTTTACTGGCTACTCTTAGGTATAAGATACTAGTCTAGCTGAAGCAGCTATCCAGCTAAGAGAATACTCGGGATTCAAAGTTTTTCTTCCTTTTGTCTTAAGAGAAAACTTGAAAATAGCTTGAACAAAATTACAGTCAAATCTCTTCTTATGTCCACCTAAGCTTGCGTCCATTTCGCCCAACGTCCACAGCAAACCCGGAAGTAACCGGCGGATTTGCCGCCATTCGCACATGTGCAGGAGCAGTGATCGCCGCTTGCGCATGCGCACAACAGCGCCTCTCCCAGCGACCCATTTCAACCTCCGGACAAACCTCCAGAACAGATTATGGTCGCAGGTAGAGGTTCCACTGTATTGAGAACAGAAGAAATTAAGAAAAGATGTCCAGACAATTAAAACTGCATATATGCTGGTTGTATGGGCCTAATTCAGAGAGAGAGAGAGAAGAGAAAGGGGAAGAGTACACCTTGATTCATAAGAGGCATAACCTGTTCATTGAGATGTTTTGTGTATGAAACTTAAAACTCTTTGATGTGTACAAAAGTTAAAAGCCTTGTATGGTGCCATCCTTATGGGCTCCTTTGTTCTAAATCTTTTTTCACATAGACCAAAGCCTTTAAATCCCTTATTTGTTTGTTTGTTTGCTTGCTTGCTTGCTTGCTTTTTGTGAGCCACCCAAGAAGAATCGCTGCTTCATGGGACATCTATGATCTGCAGACTTTGGGCTTCATCACCATGTTCTGCCTTTTTCTCCCATCCCTGTTTTTGCTTGTGTTCAGTTTCATTTTGTTTTGGAGTGGCTGCTTGATTTCCACTTAATATCCAGCCAAAGGAACTTGAAAGCTTTCTCTCCCTGTGTCAACAATGCAGATAGTCCTAATTTAGGTATCGCCTTACTGCAGGGCTAGCCAACATAGTGCCCCCCAGACCACAACTCACCCATCGTCTCTGTGGCAATCACACAGGGTCCCCGGACGTTTAATGGTCTATTGATCCCTGTGCCACCACTGTGCTCACTTCCCCGCTGCCACCAACCTGTTACTCTCTGGTAAAACACTGAGTCCAGACAGTTGTTAAAAGTGAACCCCCCCAAAAAAACAAGTTTATTTTACAAGCGTTAACAAGTTTATGGTTTCTCAGATAATATTCCTGTCAGTATCTTAACTTTAGTTTCTTTACTGACCTATACCTTCTTAATAGGTGTAGACATGTTATTTCTATGTGCCTAGTATAGTAAAACATTGGTTCTTTTCCTCCTGCATTCTGGGAATTATTTCTATCTTCTCTTTGCTTCTAAAACAGACTATAAGGCCTGTTTATAATCAATCACGCTTCTCTCCCTCTCTTTCACGCACAAGGCTAAAGGTCTGTGCCTGGCACAGATCTTTCTGTATAGCATTCCTTACATACCACACTTGTCTTCTTTAGTTCACCTTTAGTTCACAATGATGTGTAAATCACAATGATGTGTTAATCCTCAATGTATAATTAATTGTGTGAGTTTATATAACAATCTAAACATTAGTAAACACCTTCGTTATAACATTATCAATCTTAGTCATAGGTGGATTAAGAGCTTATATGCCTGTCTAAATACAGCTCTAACATTCTGTCTTTCATGTGCCAAAGATCTATGGAGCTATGTAAGCCCGCCTTACATACAAATGAGCCAATAGGATTTCAGTTTCTTTGTCTTGTATTGAGCCAATCAGCCACTGGCACATTCGTGGCCATGCTTTTTGTAACTTTGAATAAAAGGAGATGCTGTGAGGCTAGAGGGGAAAGAATCTCTCTCTCTCTCACTTTCATCTGGCACACACGCAAGCTCTCAGAAAGAAAACATCTCGTTGTCTGTCTTTATTCATCTCTACAAACCCCCAAATCCACATCTGGTGACCCCGACGTGATCCTGAAGAAGGGTAAGTAATCAGATCCCAATAGAGATCCCTTTAGAGCCAAAAGCATTCCTCATACTAATCCGACTGGGAAAAAGTCTAAAGCGCTTAATTCGTTAGTATGGGAGGGGATTTAAGTAAGGTGCAAAAGGCTCACGCGAAAGAGCTTCTTTCGTTAGTAAGACAGACAATAGACAAAGTTCAAATTTCTCTAAAAGAGATTGAACAGCTACTGCAGGAAATAAATCATCAATGTCCTTTTTATCAAGCAGAAGGCTCATTGCAAATTAGCACATGGGAGAAGATCGGCAAAATTTTATTTTCCGAGCCACGTGCTCCAATCAGCTGCCTACTCACATGGCAAAAGTGTGCTAACGCCATAGCAAAATTAGAACAATCTTCTCTTTCAATTTCTCCATTGCTGGCAACTGCAGAAACCTCCCCCCCCCCCGCCATACCCTCTGATTTTGCCCCCTTTGTCTCCTTCATCACCTAGCCGAAATCCCCCTCCCTTTTCTCCTTCCCTTGCTCCTGAACCGTCTCAGTTTACAAATTCCCCCCCAATCCCCCCTCACCCCCCTTCTCTGCCTGAACAAGCAAATCAGCATGCCTTTGTCCCTTCCTCTTTGTCTCTAGACCATGCTGCTTTGCCAAAACAATATGGAGCCGTCCGTGCTGGGCTTTTACAGGCTAAGCAAGATGGGCTTTTTTCATTGGAAGAAACAGCTGCATGGGCTGGTGAAATGCCATTAATTTTTCCTCTCACATATCAAAATGCTCCTGGAGGTCAGCAATTACAAGTTTATCATGAAAAATTGCCTTATGCTGTCATGAAAGATCTCAGGAAAGCCATTAGTGATTCAGGTCTTAAATCTTCTTATGTAATGGGTATTATAGAGGGCATTTCTACCTCTTATACAATGATTCCGAGTGACTGGAAAGATTTGATGAGGATGATGTTATCTCCAGCGCAATTTTTAGTTTTTGAAAATGAATTTAAACATGCCGCCATAGCTCTGGCTGATCCAACGCATACAGCAAGCCAGCTTTTCGGCGCTCCTCCATTTGAGACCCTGGCTGCCCAAGCCGTGTTGTCACCTTCACACTTTCAGCGCACTGCAACTTGCGTGCAGCGTGCATTTCGTAAAATTCCTGTCTCAGGACAGCCACTGAGTTCCTTTGTAAATGTTAAACAGCAGAATACAGAGCCATACCATCAATTTGTGGATAGACTGAAGGAATCTATCTGTAGACAGATAGATAATGAAACGGCTCAGAATGAGTTGCTAAAAAAATTGGCTTATGAGAACTCTAACACGGACTGTAAAAAAATGCTGCAATCAATCATAAGCCGTTCAACATATTCCCTTGCAGATTTGATAAAAGCGTGTTCGGAAGTAGGGAGTCAATCTCATACAATATCTTTGTTTGCCAATGCACTTCAGGCTTCCGTGAGACAAACAGGCAACTGTTATAATTGTCACCGTCCTGGTCATTTTGCAAAGCAGTGCAAGGCCCAAGGTGGGACTGCACAGAAGAATAATAATGCAAATACCACGACCAGACCTTCCAAAAAATGTCCAAAGTGTGGGAAAGGCTATCATTGGGCAAATCAATGTAGGTCTCAGGGAAACTTCACTGGGCCCAGTCTCTCGGGCCCCAAAGAATAGAGAGATGTCAGCCTTTGGTTTCTGCTGCTGCAAAAGTTACTAAAAATATGCCTTCTGAATTTGCCATTGATTTGATTAATCAAGAGACCAAAAACACTGCATTGCCTGGTGAAATCATAATCATGGCCAGCCAAATGGCAGGTCCACTTCCTCCTAATATCACAGGTTTAATTTTACCTAAATTTTCTGCTGCAAAACAAGGCATTCATGTCATCCCAGGTGCCTTGCCTCCTGACTATGTGGGCACAATCATGGTTCAATTTTGGAGCCATATGCCCATGCAGTTAACAAAGGGTGAATCTTTTGCTCATTTGGTGATGCTGCCTTCACCACCTGATGTTGTTTATGCAATTGACACTAATCTGCACAAGCTCTCTTTATCTTTTTCCCCACAGCTTCTAGCTGTGACCCAACGTATTGGAAGAGAGAAACTCCTTCGTAAGTATAAAATCAATGGAAAAATATTAGAGGGTCTGATAGACACTGGTGCGGATGTTTCGGTCATTTCCAGTAATTTTTGGGAACAAACTTGGCCGCTTGAAACTTCTCCTGAAGTGTGGGGCGTGGGAGGTAATCAGGCTTCTTGCAAAAGCGCACAGTGGCTGCCTGTCTCTTTGCCTGATAGCTCTGAAGTTATTGCATATATTCAGCCCTGTGTGCTCAAAATTCATCTTAATTTGTGGGGAAGAGATTTGTTGCAACAATTACAAGCAACCATTCAAATAAATGAGTAAGTTTGTGCTTCCACTTACTTGGAAGTCCACTGATCCTATATGGATTCCGCAATGGCCCCTTACTACAGAGAAATTGATTGCTTTGAGACAATTGGTCGATCAGCAATTATTAGCTGACCATATAGAACCTTCTGTCAGCCCTTTCAATAGCCCAGTTTTCGTAATTAAGAAGAAAAATGGAAAATATAGATTTTTGCACGATCTGAGGTCCATAAATAGCATCATTGAACCCATGGGGCCTTTGCAATGTGGTATGCCTAATCCAAATATGATTCCACATTCATATCAATTGGCTATAATAGATCTGCAGGATTGCTTCTTCTCTATTCCCCTGCATGAAAAGGATCGCAAATTTTTTGCATTTACAATTCCAGAATTAAATAATAGTAGACCATCTAAAAGATACCACTGGAAGGTTTTGCCCCAAGGCATGATAAATTCCCCCACTATGTGCCAATATTTTGTGGATAAGGCACTTCAATCCTTTCGTCTTAAGTACCCACATCTTAAGATTCAGCATTATACGGACGATATACTTTTCTATGCACCAGTCCTTCCCCCTAATTGGAAACATGATTTAATAACCAGTTTGTCTTTGTATGGTTTAAAAATAGCTCCAGAGAAGGTTCAGGAATCTCCCCCCTTTCAGTATCTAGGACATAAAATGATAGCTAGTTACTCTATTCCAATAATCCCAGAACTTCATGTTTCAAAAACAATGAAATATGTACAACTGCAACAATTGCTGGGAAACATTAATTGGATAAGGCCTTATTTTAAAATCCCTCTTGAAGTGCTAAGGCCACTGTTTTCAGCCTTAAAAGGCCATCAATCTCCAGGTGAGCAAATCACCTTGAACTCTGATCAACTCAAAACTGTTGCACAGTTGAAAGCACTCATGCGTATTCATTGGGTGGATCGAGCGATTCCTAATGTTATGCCTGATTTGGTCATAATGACGGATTCTGTACAACCTTTTGCTGCAATTATTCAGAAAGGTCCATCAAAAGTTCATATACTAGAATGGCTTTATTTACATCATGCACCAAGAAACACAGTAAACCCTTTAGTGGATCTCCTTGCTCAGCTCATTAGCAAGGGACGACGACGTTGTAAGCATCTTTTTGGTGTTGATTGTAATCAAATTATTGTCCCTATGCCTTTAGAACAATGGGAAACAGCTCTCTCCACGAGCATGGATTTACAGTGTGCGTTCGCTGATTTTGTGGGTCAGGTGGATTGTCATATTCCACCCGATACGCGCCTGCAAATGAGCAAGCAATTCCCTATGTCTTTCTCTTCTATCATTTCCCCTGTTCCTTTGAATGCCCTGACTGTTTTCACTGACGGGGCTCCTTCTAGAGGAGTTGTTGCTTGGCAACAGAATGAGGAGTGGCATAGCCTGTACACTCTCCCACAAAAGTCTGCTCAGCGTTCTGAACTTGCAGCTGCTGTAAAAGCTCTGCATCATTTTTCTTTACAACCAATTAACTTGATTGTTGACAGTTTGTATGTTTCAAACGTCATAAGCAGAATGCAAGGCAGTTATGTAAGTCCTTTATTAGATGATAACTTGTTGAGTCTCTTCCTGTCTTTGCAACTGCTTCTTTCTAATCGTTCTCACCCACTCTTTGTAGTGCACATTCGCTCTCACCAACCTTTTCCAGGTTTCATTTCAGATGGAAATGCAAAAGCAGATTCTTTGCTAAAGATTTTGCCTGTCTCTCCTATAGAAAGTCATGCTTTTCATCATCAAAATGCAAAAGCCCTTAGCCGCCAATTTCAAATTTCATTGGAAGAGGCGCGTGCAATTATTCAGCAGTGTCCTCAATGCTCCAATCAGATTGGCCATCCCAGCCCTGGTGTTAATCCCCGTGGACTGGAAGCCAATCAATTGTGGCAAATGGATGTAACCCATTTTGCCCCTTTCTCACCCTGGAAGTTTTTGCATGTCTGTATTGACACATTCTCAGGCTTCCTTTGGGTTACGCCTCAAAGAGGAGAGCAAGTAAAACATGTTTGCAATCATCTTGTTCGTGCAATGTCAGTTATGGGCAAGCCTCATTCTATAAAAACTGACAATGCCCCAGCGTATTGTGCAAAAGGCTTTGCTAAATTTTGTGAAACTTGGGATATTCATCATCTGTTTGGCATCCCTTATAATTCTCAAGGTCAAGCTATAGTTGAACGCTCTCATCGTACCCTGAAAACTGCACTGATCAGGCAGGAAAAGAAAGCAGGCATTCCAAACTCACTTTCAGAAAAGGAAAGTTGGTTGTCAAGTGTACTCTTTACTCTTAATCATTTGAATATCTCCATACAGGATCACCAATCTTACACACGTCTTCAAAAGCATTTCCAGCAAAAGGAAATTCTTCCAGCTCCACTGGTGCGCTATAAAATTCTACCCTCCAATGAGTGGAGTGAACCAGTGAAATTGATTACATGGGGTAAGGGTTACGCTGCAGTTTCTACTCCACAGGGTGCTCGGTGGGTTCCGGCACGTTGTATCCGGCTGCACCATGGCGTGGCGACAGGTTCTTCCGGATCCATTGCCTCAATTCAACCACCAACTCCAGATCACCCGCGATGTGACGTCCAGCCCCCCCAGGACTCGTAAGCGGGGACATCGCAATCCCCCAGTGACGTGGGGCCAAATAAAATCGCTCTCTCTACAAGCTGAACAGTATAGGAGAGAACAGCAGCTGGAAGCAAGCCCTACTAACCAGCTTCTATCCCTCATTGCTTGTCTTAATATGAATTCCATGATAATTCTCATTTTCAGTATTTTAATTTTGCCTCTCTCTACTTCAGCTCTTCCTACTGGTGATTCCACATCGTTAAATGTATGGGAATCGTTTGCAAGGACGCTCAATGTCTCAGCATTTTGCCTTACTCAGCAAGTAGCCATTGGTGATATCCTTGGCTCTTGTCTCATTCCAGTTTGCCATGATCCTCATGACATACAGAATGATACTTGGTTTTTCTCATTCCTACCTCAAAATGATTCACTTCGTACCCTTGGATATAAAGGTTATCATAATTGGGGCACGCAAGTGCATAAACGCCCACCTTTAGCTATTGATTTGACAACACCATATGTGGCCTCTTATAATGCTACTTGTGCACGTATGGTCAACTGTACGAAACAAAACTGCGTGAAAATGGGCAAAAATAACTTTAATTGCTCTGATTATGTAAATATTTCTTATATATATAAGTACACAGAACTGCCAGCAGGCTGGTTTTGGTCCTGCCCAGGTTACACTTTCAATTACATTCCGGCAAACATTAGTCACGGCACACCTTGTTGTTTAAGCCGTCTGTCTATCATATTGCCTGGAAAACATCATTTCTCTTACTCTAGACATCAGCGTAGTGTTGAATTGTCTGATGACTGTGATGATCTTGTCTCTCTCCCTAGCAGGTCTGAATACATCTCTTTAGCTGTCTCTCTCTTAGGTGTTCCAGGTTTGGCTGTGCGTAATAGCGCAAATATTAATTCCTTAGCTTGCTCTGCAGCAAAATCCCTGAACTATACCTCTCAGGCGCTTCATCTTCTCAACACAGAGCAAGCCGAACTTCGCAACGGTTTATTAAGGTCGAAATCTACTTTGGACTACCTACTCATGGTACATCATTATGGTTGCGAACAATTCAAGGAAATGTGCTGTTTTAACATCACTGACAATTCTAAGGCCGTTCAAAGGCAAATTTCTCATTTGCAAAATCTCACTCATCACATTAAAAAGGATATCGGATTTTCCGGACTCTGGGATTCCTTTTCCTTGTGGTCTACGGCGTGGCTCCCTAATCTCGATTGGCTACGCAATGCCTTTTTTTATGTAATTATTATTATATGTATATTAATTTTGTTTTGTTGCTTTCTCCAATGCATTCCTAGCCTTACAAATCTTTTTTCTCGCCTTCTCTCTCCTCCACCACCACCTAGCGCGCTCCTTGCAGCCTATTATGCGAAATGGCAACGCCACCAGTAAGAAAAAACAAAAATAAAAGGGGAGATGTGGGTAGGATTATTTTGAGATTCGTTGGCACACCACTAATCTTGAAGTACTTTTGCCCCATCAAGCCTAGCAGTATTATTTCCGGCATTTGATGGCAAACCACTAATCCGGAAGTATTGTTGCTTTATTCACCTAGTTGCCTTACCTCGCAAAGAAGAAAAAAAAGGAGGAGATGTAGACATGTTATTTCTATGTGCCTAGTATAGTAAAACATTGGTTCTTTTCCTCCTGCATTCTGGGAATTATTTCTATCTTCTCTTTGCTTCTAAAACAGACTATAAGGCCTGTTTATAATCAATCACGCTTCTCTCCCTCTCTTTCACGCACAAGGCTAAAGGTCTGTGCCTGGCACAGATCTTTCTGTATAGCATTCCTTACATACCACACTTGTCTTCTTTAGTTCACCTTTAGTTCACAATGATGTGTAAATCACAATGATGTGTTAATCCTCAATGTATAATTAATTGTGTGAGTTTATATAACAATCTAAACATTAGTAAACACCTTCGTTATAACATTATCAATCTTAGTCATAGGTGGATTAAGAGCTTATATGCCTGTCTAAATACAGCTCTAACATTCTGTCTTTCATGTGCCAAAGATCTATGGAGCTATGTAAGCCCGCCTTACATACAAATGAGCCAATAGGATTTCAGTTTCTTTGTCTTGTATTGAGCCAATCAGCCACTGGCACATTCGTGGCCATGCTTTTTGTAACTTTGAATAAAAGGAGATGCTGTGAGGCTAGAGGGGAAAGAATCTCTCTCTCTCTCACTTTCATCTGGCACACACGCAAGCTCTCAGAAAGAAAACATCTCGTTGTCTGTCTTTATTCATCTCTACAAACCCCCAAATCCACAAATAGGGACACGGTTGGCGCTGTCGGTAAAACCTCAGTGCCTAGGACTTGCCGATCGTATGGTCAGCGGTTCGAATCCCCACGGCGGGATGAGCTCCCGTCGTTCGGTCCCAGCTCCTGCCCACCTAGCAGCTCGAAAGCATCCCTAAGTGCAAGTAGATAAATAGGTACCACTTTATAGCGGGAAGGTAACGGCGTTTCCATGTGCTGCGCTGGTGCTGGCTCGCCAGAGCAGCTTCGTCACGCTGGCCACGTGACCCGGAAGTGTCTCGGACAGCACTGGCTCCCGGCTTCTTAAGCGAGATGAGCACGCAACCCCAGTCGGTCACAACTGGCCCGTACGGGCAGGGGTACCTTTACCTTTACCTTCTTAATACCTTCTGACTGATTATCTCAACTGACTCCTCTTTGACTGACTCCTCTTAACAAATTCTCTCACTCTCTCACAGACTTATCCCACAGACTTATATTCTCTGTCTCTTCTAACTCCAAACTGTCTTCTCAACCACCCTAACTCTAACTCCCCCCCCCCAAAAAAAACCCCTCTGTGCTTAAAACCTTATACACAGTTAACTCTGCCCCTTGGGTTCCCACTGGTTAGTCATTTTACATTTTACCCTTTCCTTATGAACCCAGTATGATGTCACACACCTAGGCAGGCAAACACCACAGTCTCTAACCATCGGGTGTGCTGGCCAGAGCTGATGAGAGTTGCAACATCTGGAAGAGAATCACATTGCCTACCTCTGCCTTTTTGTAACTTATCTGGATAGTCCCTAAAAACCAGCCACATCTGTAAAACAACTCAAAATTCAGGAACCTTGAAACTCTAGTTATTGCTGAAAATGTCAAGCAACACAACTCATCTGTAGCATTTGCTGTATTCCGCTTTCAAATAAACTGCGGGGAGAATACCAATGTGCACTAGTGGAACAGATGTAATATCACATGTCAGGGGTGAACGGGAACAGTATGACAGGGCTGGAGACCATCTTCCAATCGGCTTTCTAGGTGCCCAAGTTACTCTCTCACACACACACACTTTTTACCCCATAAAGATTTCTCAGGGAATGCAGAAGGTGCTAAAGTGTGAGGAAGCTGTTACACTCCTGCTGTTAGGAGCAGTTAGGATGCAACTTCCGTTTTAAGCTGGCTGCGCCTTTTTGTTACTCTCCATAGGAGAGGACAAGTGGACAAGCATGTATTACTGTTCCGATGAATGCTAATTTTTTCTTCTTGAAAGTCCTCCGAACATTTAGGAAACTTTCCGACACAGTGAGGTATGTGAGGGATTAAGACAGGGGTCAGCAAACTTTTTCAGCAGGGGGCCGGTCCACTGTCCCTCAGACTTTGTGGGGGCCGGACTATATTTTGGAGGGGGGAAATGAACAAATTCCTATGCCCCACAAATAACCCTGATAAATAAATAAAAGCACACGTTCTACTCATGTAAAAACACCAGGCAGACCCCACAAATAACCCAGAGATGCATTTTAAATATAAGGGCACATTCTACTCATGTAAAAACACGCTGATTCCAGGACCATCCGCGGCAGGGATTTAGAAGGCGATTGGGCCGGATCCGGCCACCAGGTCTTAGTTTGCCTACCCATGGATTAAGATCA
The DNA here is from genome assembly GCF_965113315.1 of Podarcis vaucheri. Lineage (NCBI taxonomy): Eukaryota > Metazoa > Chordata > Lepidosauria > Squamata > Lacertidae > Podarcis > Podarcis vaucheri. The sequence continues at coordinate 71,630,193 of NC_138767.1, read as the reverse complement.
CAAATGAAGTTTCTAGATGTTGCTGACAATGGGAAGATACATCCATAACTATATTTGTGTTTCAGTCAGACAAAAGCCTAGAAAATAGAAAGGAAGGCTTTGTAAACAACACGTTACTATTTTCACAATGGAACTTTCATAATGGAGTTTTATTTTCAATTTCAAATATACAGAAAAAATTATCATGAATGTGAGTTCAGCACAAGGACTCAAGAAGAGGTTAAACCTAATTGCTGACATTGTATATTAACTATTTTAAAACAAATAGCTGAGTCCCTTTTCTTAGTCCTCAACGGGATTATGTAGATGATTCTTGTTCTCCGTTTTCTGTGTTATAAGGTTACATTCAGTATCATCCAACAGGGAAATGCCCTGTTTGGGTAAATTCAGCATTTTCTAGTCCTCCTCCCCCCCTTTCCTTTTATTATTCTCTTACACATCATTCATTCCATGTTCTCTCCCCTCTCTTCCTCCCCATACTATCCTTCAAATCCTAACACTGAAGCTACTCTCATTCCAATATAATAATAAATAATCATGAAATAATAAGTATTGCCTTTAGGCATCATCATTATATGTGAAGCATCTATACAAACAAACATTACATCTTTCACAAACCTCTACATTTATTTGTAAAGCAGCAAATCAAACTACAGGACATTTAATTCATAATAGCCATTTTTCCTTTGGAAGTTAAAGAATTGAAGATGATACGCGACTGCATTCTAGAGTAATCCCATAGTGTTTTAAGAGTGGTCACTATGATTCTGATTTCAAAGCAGGTTTTTGTGATTCCACCTTCAGAACATGCTTTTCATACAACACATCCTAACATGTAGAGCAGTGCTTTAGCCATCAATATTACTCCTCCACTATGCCAACAAGGGTCCGTATAGTGAAAGCTATGGTTTTCCCAGTAGTGATGTATGGAAGTGAGAGCTGGACCATAAAGAAGGCTGATCGCCAAAGAATTGATGCTTTTGAAGTATGGTGCTGGAGGAGACTCTTGAGAGTCCCATAGACTGCAAGAAGATCAAACCTCTCCATTCTGAAGGAAATCAGCCCTGAGTGCTCACTGAAAGGACAGATTGTGAAGCTGAGGCTCCAATACTTTGGCCACCTCATGAGAAGAGAAGACTCCCTGGAAAAGACCCTGATGTTGGGAAAGGAGAAGGGGATGATAGAGGACGAGATAGTTGGACAGTGTTCTTGAAGCTACCAGCATGAGTTTGACCAAACTGTGGGAGGCAGCGGAAGACAGGAGTGTCTGGCATGCTCTGGTCTATGAGGTCACAAAGAGTCGGACACAACTAAACGACTAAACAACAACAACAACATTACTCTTCCCTCCATGCCTCAGGCAAGCTGTTCACCTTTTTTCTTTTATTATTATTTGAAAACAGTATACACAAGTTTAGAGGTGTAAACATAGTCACACACAAATATATTCAACCTTTAATATGGTTGAAAAATGTAGAAAAAGTTGCAACTGGGGATGGTGGTTGTTTATGGCATGGTAATTGTCAAAGGGCCAGTTTTCCTCAGTTCATATAATAATCATGATATAAACTGGAATTCTTAGTTTTCAAAGCTCAGCTGGGGCAGGAAAAAATGGGCATTTGCACAGAATGTGGTGAGGGCATTTTCAAGTCGGTGGCACTGCTCAAGTAAAGCAATATTATGTAAGTTTACTCAGAAGTAAATATCTCTTTATATAATGGAGTGTGCTGTCAGGTAGAGGCAAACAAAACTATTGCTTTAAAATGTTGCATCAGTCTGCACACAAAGTTTGGATAAATGCAATCCTAAATTCTGAAGGCTGAGGGCTAGGTTTGACAGCAATGAAGCAAATCTTCCAAAATAAAGAAAATACACACATTTGGAGAAAATTACCACAGAAGAAGGAGGAGGAGAAATATTAGCAATGCAGCAGGGTTGATAGAAACTACTTTAAGAAGTATTTGACTCTGGAATTTATAACATTTCTAAAAGAAAAGGCAACTAGTATTTGATTTGTCAATCCAGTGCCTTGCAGAGTCTGTGCCCCAGTGTAATACATAAGCTCCATGATGACAAATATAGTGATTGCCCAATGAATTGATTCATTTCTCTCCCAAGTATAACCAGAGGCGAGTATTCTAATAGGAGCTACAATTTTCTCCCAAGTGGAAATCCAAAACTAATTTGAGCCTGAAAATACTTTTTATTCAGGTGGTTGTATCAAAAAATTTCTGGACCCATTTTTAAAAGTGAAGTGTGTGTGTGTGTGTGTGTGTGTGTGAGAGAGAGAGAGAGAGAGAGAGAGAGAGAGAGAGAGAAACTATATCTATATATGTATCATCACACAAAGCTTCAAGAAATATATTTCAAATATATCCATTTATAGTACAGGCCCACAGAATAACCTCAGAAGATATATCGTATTTTTTTGTGTATAACATGCCCCCATGTATAAGATGACCCCTATCGGAGGGGGGTTGCCCAAAGTTGTGGAGCTTTCTTGGGGGGGTCACTGCTGCCAGTCGCTCTACAGCCTGCCCGACAAATCGCATACATTGCTGCGGACACCAGTCGGCTGCATGCTCGCCACCAAAAGCCCACCTGCACACTCGACACAACCACAGCAGATTGCCAACAAGCCTCACCGCTGCCGTCAATCGCTCACCCAATTGCTGCAGCCACAGCCAATTGTCAGCGGGCCTTGCTGCAGCAACCAATCACACGCCCAATCGCTGCTGCCAATCTCCTGCTGGCTGCTGCCACCAATCACACGTCCCCCCTCTGCTATCCATGATTTGACGACCCACAATTTTTGCCTCTTCTTTCTAAGGAATAAATTGTCTTAAACATAGGGGGGGAAACAGTAGTTCCTGAGCCTTTAACAAGTCCTGAATATAGAACTGTATTCTGTCCTCCAAATCTTCATGTTATGTTTGGTTTGAATGACCAATAATTAATTCTAAGGAACAATCCTACACTCCAGTTGTACTGGCTGGAGGAATTTAGGATTCGATGCAAGGCTTCCTGTGTGGGAAAATCTTGGAGCTCCACTACCACTGGGCATGTGATGCCAGAAGAACATGATGCCAGCATATTTCCACTGCCAACACAACTTTACCAGCAGAGAAGCCAAAAATGAGTAGTGTTGGGTGTCTGCCGTGATTGAAGTAGGCTTAGTCTGCCTCCTAAATTCACCCTGCTCCTCATCACTATGCGAACAAAATAAGTGATGTAAATTGAAGCACTGAAGTCAATGCCTTGGGAAGATTTTGGGCATCACATGGCAGAACAGAGTCTCAGACAAAGATGTGCTCTCCCAAGCCAACATTCCTAGCATGTTCACACTCCTGTCTCTGCAACATTTATGCTGGCTTGGTCACGTCAACAGAATGGAAGATGGCAGGATCCCCAAGGATCTAGGCACATCCTTCAGGCACCAGGCCTGTGGGCGGACCAACTTTGTGTTACAAAGATATCTGTGAGACATGAAGGCTGGCAACGTTAAACTATGGTCACCAGATTATTTTCAATGAATCTCTGGACACTATTTTTTTTTGGGGGGGGGGGAAGCTGAGTAGCAACAGGGAGTCAGTGCAGTGGTACCTCAGGTTACATACGCTTCAGGTTACATAGGCTTCAGGTTACAGACTCTGCTAACCCAGAAATAGTGCTTCAGGTTAAGAACTTTGCTTCATGATGAGAACAGAAATCGTGCTCCGGCAGCGCGGCAGCAGCAGGAGGCCCCATTAGCTAAAGTGGTGCTTCAGGTTAAGAACAGCTTCAGGTTAAGAACGGACCTCCAGAACGAATTAAGTACTTAACCTGAGGTACCACTGTAGTGGGGATGGTGAGGCAAAAGACCCTGGGCCCAAGCACACATACATATTGTATAAAGGTACAGAGCCCTTCTTTCACACCCTGTGAAACATAAACGCGCAGAGGTTAAAAAGAAAAGTGGACAACGGTTCGCTGCTCGCCCATGACTCCCGAACCTTCCCCGATCTCTTGCCCCCTTCCCTCTTTGTTTGGGGGAGGCTCGGGAGTCACGGGTGGGCGGCTGTTGCCCAGGAGGGGCGCAAGGTTTCTCTGCCAGACAAGGTGCAAAGCCCTTCTTTCGCACCCTGTGAAACATAAATGTGTAGGTTTTTTTAAAAAAACTGGGCAACGGCTGGCTGCCTGCAACTCCCGAACCTCCCCTGACCAGTCAAAACAAAGAAGGAAGGGGGCAGGAGATCTGTACTGCCGGACGTCCCCGGTTCCCCTTCGGCAGTGGCAGCTTGAGCAGCCCAGAGCCAGCCTGGTAGCACAGTTGGCTCTGGTTGTCTTCAGGAGCTGCTCGCTGCCCGCTGCCCGCTGCAGTGGCGCCTGCCCTTTTTCCTCTCTGGAAGTCCCCTTATGGTGTGTTGTGCACAATACACATCATATGGGAACTTCCAGTGAGGGAAAATGGTGGGCTTCATGGCAGCGAGCAGCTCCTGAAGCCAGCCAGCCAGAACCAACTGCGCTACCAGGCTGGCTCTGGGCTCCTGAGGCTGCCGCGGCCACGTTTTTATACAGCCACAGCAAGCGCGGTAACTCTCCAGTGGTTTGACTTCATCACTAAAAGCACACTCCTCCATTGTCTCCCAAGACAGAAAGATGCCAACAGAAGACAATGGAAATCCAAAAGAAACTCTTCGCATGGCCACAGCATAGTATGCAACTCTTACTTCTGCATCTAATCACAGCAATCGCTAACAGATTGCCAGTTACTCAGAGGATAGGGCACATGTCTCCCTGACTCTAACCATGCACACTTTGAGAGCTAAAGGTAAAGGACCCCTTGATGGTTAAGTGCAGTCAAAGGCGATTATGGGGTGTGGCGTGTCAACATGCAGAGGGCCGCAAGTCTAGCTGGCTAGCCCCAGCTGGGCCGTCTCCTTCCAGCCGTCCGCTGCGAAGACCCATCGGCCTCTGCTCCGATGTAAATCAGCAACCCGGGCTTCAAAGCCAGGGCACACTATCAGCAGATAGAACTGGCACACAGAATAGGCGTGAGGCTTGTGAAAGCATAGTACAACTACAGATTTATTAATCATAAATCAGGACAAAGAAACATGTTGTCTCTCCCTCTTCGTCTTCTCAGAAAGACTGGGGAAAAGCAAAAGAAAAGAAGAGTTTGGATTTGATATCCCGCTTTATCACTACCCGAAGGAGTCTCAAAGCGGCTAACATTCTCCTTTCCCTTCCTCCCCCACAGCAAACACTCTGTGAGGTGAGTGGGGCTGAGAAACTTCAAACAAGTGTGACTAGCCCAAGGTCACCCAGCAGCTGCATGTGGAAGAGCGGAGACGCGAACCCGGTTCCCCAGATTACGAGTCTACTGCTCTTAACCAGTACACCACACTGGCAATACACACAAACGGAAGTTCCCAGCAAGCTGTGCTGGAATGTAAACAGACATGTGACACGCAACATTTCCACACGTCTGCTCCTTAAGGTGGAATGGAAATCTCAACATGGCACTCACTGCAGGTGGGGAGAATGCTGTTGTGCTCTGATTCTGCTTTTGGGCTTCCCATAGGCATCTTGTTGGCACTTTGAGAACAAAATACTAGACTAGATGAGCCATTGGCCTGGTCCAGCAGGAGGACACTTCATCTCAAAGTGACAAATACATACCTGAACTAAAACGTAACCATGAACCCAGTTGCCTTACTGGAGACATTCTGAAATTGATGGATATAGGGTTAGTGTCAGTTTTACCCAGCACTAATGCTCTGGATTAATATACTTCCCTTCTACTTAAAGCATAAAAAGTTAATTAAGAAACATTTGTAGAGATTGAAAGCTTGACTGATATCTTAGTTATGACAACCGAACCTGAAATACTCAAGAGGCCTCCATCTTAAGAAATCTGTTGATTGATTTGGTAAGAAGCGTGTTTAGTCACATACTTCTGTAAATGGTTTTAGACATGCTCATTAGACATTCTTTTTCTAATATGTGATCAAGGAAAACGATCTGCACAGAAATGACTGTGTAATTATTTAAGGTGATTGAATATTATTTCTTTTAATGGAGTAATTGAAAATAATAAAAATGAAACATAAATATTATTAATAGAGTGCTAGGTTTTTGCTGCAGAAAGCTCTTTGAAGTAGTGTGCCACATGCTAGCCCCTACTAAGTGAAAGGCTTTTGTGGCAGAAACTAGTTTCAAGCTTGGTGAATTAATGAGATTATTCAGTGACCACATGGAGTGGTGAAGAGTATTTCATTGTGTATGTAACCCTGAACAAATTTCCTTTGGGCACATGCAACTGATCAAAATAATGTTGTTAGGATTATAACCAGTTGTCTGGTCATCTACAGAGGGTGAGAATGGCCTCCAGTCAACAGGCCAGGAAAGCTTTATCAACAAATAAAAATAAAAATGTTTTCTTTTTCTTCTTTTAGGCTACAATTACTTACTGCAAGCAAGGGTAAACTAATTTTGGCTAGCCCAATGTTCATGCATGTAACACGAAACCAGGTGGTGCACTTTGCGGTATGTACCGTATTTTTTGCTCTATAAGACTCACTTTTTCCCTCCTAAAAAGTAAGGGGAAATGTGTGTGCGTCTTATGGAGTGAATGCAGGCTGCGCAGCTATCCCAGAAGCCAGAACAGCAAGAGGGATTGCTGCTTTCACTGCGCAGGGATCCCTCTTGCTGTTCTGGCTTCTGAGATTCAGAATATTTTTTTTCTTGTTTTCCTCCTCCAAAAACTAGGTGTGTCTTGTCGTCTGGTGCGTCTTATAGAGCGAAAAATACGGTAACTGTTTCTAAAGAAAGTTGGGGTAGATTGTGGGTTCTCTCTGTAAGATGTGTTTGCATACAGGTTTTTCCCAAACCTATCAATGAGGGCTGAGACTCAAAAAAGTAAGTGGTGCTAAATTTAATTATCTTTCCTTAATGACACTGATTAAACACAGCATATGAGACTGTAAGAGAGATAAAACACTTATGGCTGCAAAGATTTTTAAAATGACTATTACATTCACTAATAAAGCCTAAGGTGACAAAATTAGTATTACCAACTTGATTTTATTGAGTCCTCTTCCAACAAGATTATGCGCAGCGCCAGCTTTTCTTTAAAGCAGTGGTACATATGAAAATTAAGTACAAAAAAAGGAAGATGAACAATCAAGGTAGTCTACCACACCAAGAGTGAGAATATTACGTGCACACAATCCTTGTGGAAGATGGAATTTTTTTAAAAAATGAAAAATAGGGTGCTTCCAAAGCAGGTAGAGTTTTCTTTCCACTCCATCTTCTACTTAAATGTTTTGAATGACTTCACAGCTGAAAAGCAAGAAGCCAGCACCAGGTAGAAAGAGCTACGTCTGTTTCTGAGTAATGATCTTACAAGAGGACCAAGGATTTTCATACCAGGTGACCAACACCATTATAAAGATTAAATAACATGACAAACAAGACAAATCCTTCTGATAGCTATTATTCTGCATGCGCCTCAAAGAAAATCACCTTTAACGTCAAAAGACCAAAAGAAATATAAGCTTAAGCATAGTTTATAAATACGTTTAAAGATACAAGTTGCCATGGATTTTGGCTTAAATGTTTTAATTGAAGCCTTAAGATTAATCAATCAGCTTTATACCAGCAACTGAATCCATTGATTTAAAAATGTTTATTAACATCTCACACACCATTCTTGTAAGATTCAGGTAGGTAGCCGTGTTGGTCTGACACATTCAAAATAATAATAATAATAATAATAATGTCCAGTAACACCTTAGAGACCAACTAAGTTTGTTTGGTTTTTTTAATGATATTTATTATTATTTCATAAACAATAAAAACAAGTTCCAACAAATTCAAAAAGCAAAACAGAACAAAGATACACGATAGAAAAACAGTTGATAGAAAGAAATGAAATAAAAAATAAAGAATAAGAACAAAGAAAAAAGCCAAGAATCAAAACTGAAAAATAGATTAATATTTTCAAATCTTATATTTTCTTCACTAATTTCTCGACCTCCTCACACCTCCCATTTTGTATTCCAGTTCAGGTATTTAATTCAGCAAATCCTTACCCTTTAACTTTCAACCTTACTCCATATGTTAACCTATTATTATAAATATCCATTTTCAATTATCAGTCCCTATTTACATTTTCTTAAGCATCTCTTTACCAGTACCACTTATTTTCATTCAAACGTCAATTCAACATTCCTTAATTTTACAGTGCTTCTGCAAGTAATCTTTAAACTTCTTCCAATCGAGAGCAACTAAGTTTGTTCTGGGTATAAGCTTTCGTGTGCATATGCTTATACCCAGCTTATACCCAGAATAAACTTAGCTGGTCTCTAAGGTGCTACTGGACTTTTTTTATTATTATTTCGACCATTCTTATAAGTGTTGTCCTTTCTATTGTGGGGTGTTGCTGAACTGATGGTTGCATTGCAACTATATTGTCTCACTGGAAAACCTCCCCAAAGTCTTCAGCAAAATGGATTTTCAGATCCTGCTATGCAAGATCCTGTACATTGGAAATACCAAGGCCTGAAACTGAAGCCTTTGTCGTGAAAATAATGTGCGCTATCGCTGTGTTATGCCCCCTTCCCTATTGTCAGCATAACAGGCTTGCTATAGTAACTACTTACCTGGTCACCTGTGAATCACCTCCCAGTAACAGGGCAAAGAATTTTGCATTTATTTTCACCTTGACACTGTGACACAAACAACTAACGTAGGTGTTGAGGGGGTCATGTAGGCTAATAAGAAATGCAGTATGGGCCTTTCATTATTTGCAAGACTGACAGACATGATACTATTTCAAACTCTTTCCCTTTGCACTTATGTATTATCTAATAGAGATATGCCCACCAGAATACACCAAACATCTTGCAGCAATTAAATTCTACAACTGAAATTAAATCAGCTGGTAGCGTGTGCCTCCTCCTCTCAACTCAGTGTGCCTCATTGTTCTTAACTCTTCTGTGATCTCCGAGTGACGGGCAGTATACAAATTTAATAAATAAGAATTAAAAATAACTAGGCTGGCTCCTTGGGTGCACAATGCATGCAGTAATGGCACAGTGGCCAGAATAGTGTCCCAAATCTGGAGAAAGCTTTTTGGAGGCAACAGATTAGCTACCCAGTGGTTATGGTTTCTCCCATAGGTTGACCGGATCATTATGGAACTAGTGAGGGGTCAGGCATTATCTCCCTCCCATGTACTGCATTCCTAAAATCCAAGCGAAAGTCATTTTTAATCAATCTTATTAAACATAATTACTGAGAATTATCATGATCATTTGGCACATCTCTTTTTTTAAAAAAAAATAGTCTCACTTTATTACATTATATGATTAATTAACTATGGTATATAATTACTGAGCAAGATTGGGGGTTTTTTCTATTGCAAAAATCTAAAATGTCAGTGTGGATTCAATGCTGTAAACTAGCAATAAAAAGGTAAAGGGACCCCTGACCATTAGGTCCAGTCGTGGCCGACTCTAGGGTTGCAGCGCTCATCTCGCTTTATTGGCCGAGGGAGCTGGCGTACAGCTTCCAGGTCATGTGGCCAGCATGACTAAGCCGCTTCTGGCGAACCAGAGCAGCGCACAGAAACACCATTTACCTTCCCGCCGGAGCGGTACCTATTTATCTACTTGCACTTTGAGGTGCTTTCGAACTGCTAGGTTGGCAGGAGCAAGGACCGAGCAACGGGAGCTCACCCTGTCGCGGGGATTCGAACTGCCAACCTTCTGATTGGCAAGTCCTAGGCTCAGTGGTTTAACCCACAGCGCCACCCGCGTCCCTAAACCAGCAATAGAAGTTAATAAAATTGCCAGCTTTAAGTACTTCTGCAGAAAACCTTACAGCAAAGAATTCACAGGCCACTAGTGTAATTGTGATTTTGCCTTTGTGGAAAGCACTTTGTGGAAAGCCCACATCAGGAGACCCAGACTTTGCTGATTCCCTTAGTTATATATTTGTGGGGAAGTATTTATAACTCACCCTTCATCTACAGAGATACCAGGGCAGAGTAAGGCTAAAACAAACAATATAAGGCATCAATCAATTATAGAGCAATAAAACACTTTGTCAAAACAGATAAAGGAAGCGGAAAATCAAACAAGTCTTGACCTAGCTCTGACACAGTAACAATTCCAGTGCCACGCAAACATCTAAGAGAATGACATTCCACAAACAGAGTGCCACTACACAGAAGACTCTCTTGTAGGCATCATGACATAGTGAACTTCTCCTGTCATGGGGGCATGGAGGAGTCCCCTGTAGAGGTCTTGCATGGGCAGGATGGTATAGGACAGGGGTCTGCAACCTTAAAGACAAAAAGAGCCACTTGGACCCGTTTCCGAAGGAAAAAAAACTGGGAGCCGCAAAACCATTGTGACATAGAAAATTAATCAGGGCCCCAGTGTACCATAAATCATAATCAGTGCCTGATGTAAATAATAATTAATAATGAGGGCCCAATGTCATCCTCGTCATTATAAAATAACTTTTTTGTCACTTTTTTATTATTTCTTTGTTTGACCCCTCAGAATTACTCCTCCTCATAGAAATAAATGTTAAATTAACAAGTTACCTTTTTCTGTGTGTGTGTTCTTCACTCCCCTTCAAAACAGTGACCAGCGTACATGCCCCCTTTCAATGCAGTGACCTGCGTACATGCCCATTACAGTGTAGTAGTGACCACCATACATGCCCCTTACAATGTAGCGGGCGGGCGAGCGGGAAGGTGACGTCGGGACAGTGCGTGACTAACGCACGCACCGCCCCCATGCGACGTCACAGCCAGTACAGCGCCCGCCACAGTGGGGAGTGTCGGGGCACACAATGCGCCTCCTCCCCTCGCTAGTATCCGCCCCGGAGCCACGGCAAAGGTGTAAAAAAGCCACATGCGGCTCCGGAGCCGTGGGTTGCAGACCCCTGGTATAGGAAGAGGTGTTCCTTTGGATATTTGGGCCCCAAGCCATTTAAAACCATGAATTAGGCTCAGAAGCAAACAAGCAGTCGATGTAACTCTTTCAGAACCCATATGATAAAATTCCACCTGACTGAACCAGTAAAAATTCAGCTACCTGTATTTTGCCCCGATTGAACTCATCTTCAAGGGCAGCCACACGTACAATGAATTGTTGTTGTTTAGTCATTTTTATTGTTGTGTCTGACTCTTCGTGACCCCGTGGACCAGAGCACGCCAGGCACTCCTCTCTTCCACTGCCTCCCGCAGTTTGATCAAACTCATGCTGGTGGCTGCGAGAACACTGTCCAACCATCTTGTCCTCTGTCGTCCCCTTCTCCTTGTGCCCTCCATCTTTCCCAATATCAGGGTCTTTTCCAGGGAGTCTTCTCTTCTCATAAGGTGACCCAAGTATTGGAGCCTCAGCTTCAGGATCTGTCCTTCCAGTGAGCACTCAGGGCTGATTGTCAAACATGGGTCTCTGAATCCGGACTGAAATGGGTTCAGATAATCCTAGCCTCTGGCAAGCAACTGGACTGCTGCATTCAGCAGCAGCTGAAGTTTTCAAACTATCTATAAAGGCAAACCCACATACAGTGTGTTACAGTAGTCTAGTCTACCCCTGTAAATCCTGCCACCTGGGGCGGTCACCTCACCTTGCCTCATGGTGAGGTTTTTTAACAAGGAAATATATTGACACAAAATGTCAACAATTCTTTAATTAAAGTACTTGGTCCACACATACACATACACTGGTCAAGGAGCCCAGTTCAAATGCTTTAAAATAATGCCAACTGTGAGTCTATGTCTACATCAGCATGTGAAAGAAGAAATGTTTTCACTCAGCACAACCATGCAAACAGGTAGCACTTCCTAGAAGGAAGCTGCATGAACGTGGGAGCTGCTCTTATTATTTCTTGCCTGCCAGGCTCAGCTAACGGCCACCAGGAAGCTGCTCCCTGCCACTGTGGCTGCATCAGATCAGATCTTCTCCATGAGGCTACGGGAGACACGCCACTCAGAGCCTTTTGCAGCTTCTGAATCTGTCACATACGGCTCACAGCTGAATCTGGGAACTGTCTGCGCTGAAAAGTCCTGTGCAGGAAATGACATTAGTTGATATGACAGCTCTGTCTTTGGTGCATGGTACCTGATGACTATTTCACAATTCTCTTGAGCGGTTAGCCTGCATGCTGCTCAGAGAGAGACAAAGAACCTCTTTAGGAGCAGTTGATGAGTTTACAGTTATTAGAATCTTGTGCAACAGCAGCAAATCTACAGCAAGATAACCAGAACATGCAATCATAAACAACCCAAGAGCCAATGAATGAACCGTATTGTTGCAACTGACACTCCTGTGTTTTGCAAGACTATGCATTTTAACTTCAGCCAGTGTGGTTTGGTGTTTAAAGTGTCGGACTATGACCTTGGAGACTGGGCTTCAGATCCCCACTTGGTCTTGAAGCTCACAGGGTGACCTTGGGAGCCAGTCACTGTCTTTGAGCCTAACCTACCTCAGAGGGTCGTTGTGGCAATTAAATGAAGAAGGAGAAAACTCTGCATGCCACCTTGAGCTCCTTGCAACAAAAGGTGGGGATATAAATGCAATCAATCAATCAATCAGTCAATCAAACCCAACATCTACTTATTACACCCAGTAGTGATGTATGGAAGTGAGAGCTGGACCATAAAGAAGGCTGATCGCCAAAGAATTGATTCTTTTGAATTATGGTGCTGGAGGAGACTCTTGAGAGTCCCATGGACTGCAAGAAGATCAAACCTCTCCATTCTGAAGGAAATCAGCCCTGAGGGCTCACTGGAAGGACAGATCCTGAAGCTGAGGCTCAAATACTTTGGCCACCTCCTGAGAAGAGAAGACTCCCTGGAAAAGACCCTGATGTTGGGAAAGATGGAGGGCGCAAGGAGAGGGGGACGACAGAGGATGAGATGGTTGGGCAGTGTTCTCGAAGCTACAAACATGAGTTTGACCAAACCACAGGAGGCAGCGGAAGACAGGAGTGCCTGGCGTGCTCTGCTCCATGGGGTCACGAAGAGTCGGACACAACTAAATGACTAAACAGCAACAACAACTTATTACACAGTCCCATGCATGCTTAAGCAGCCTGCCTGAGACACCTAATCCCAGAATCCAAACAAATATCTGCAGTACATAAACTATTCCAAAATGACAATGTATTAAAAAAACACACAAAATCTCGTTTACTCTCCCTTCTGCTAACAAAAAAAACTAGAGATTACTTTACAAACTGATTCAAGTGTTGCTTCTGCAGGCTATGCCATGTTCCTGATTAGCGAGCAATATTAAAAAACAGATATAGGGAGTTGTACAGTTAAATCAGTGTCTAACTGCCTGTGAACCAAATCTGAAACCAGAGGCAATAGCCACTAGTGCTTTATCAAGTGAATCAGCACATTGACATATTTATTGCCCTGGCAGACCAATACTACAGAGTTTTTGTTATGAGAAGTAGAAATGCCCTGAGCTGGTTTTTACATTTCAGAATACTCCCTGATCTGCCTGATGATTTATTTGAATGTTCAGACATTGTGGTATAAAAATACTAAGCATTGTTTCCCTTTCAAGCTCAAGGGTTAAAGCTCCCTTTGTTACAAACAGACTTGAAGTCAAAGGAATTGACCAAGCTCCTACCAATATCCAGTGATATAATTTACCTCGGGAGACATGGGAGACATTGAGGCCGTAGAACTACCTAACAAGCTGAATAGTCAATTCTTTATTCAGTTCCCCTGGACAGCTTCCTCCTGGAGATGCAAACACAAGCACTCAAGTTGAAATAGGATGTTGTACATCATGAAGCTGAAAATCTGAGTCCATTCAAGTCAGTCGAAATATTACAACAGACGTCAACAAAACGAAAGCAAATAATCACTGAGCAACCGAGAGACGACAAGCAGCTAAAGCTCCATCACTTAAGCAAATTCTTTTGATGTTGACCAAGATTCTGCTGTCCCGTGACTTCCCTAGGTAGAGATTCAGGAGAGCAATTTAGACAGGATGTTTCTCTTGGAAAAGGCCATTCCCCACATCACCTGTCCTCCTACTCATAACTGGATGTGCAGAATTTTAGCGTTTCACCCAGAAACAGAAGACTGGCTAGATTCTCAGCATGTTCTCTTTGCCTTCTGCAAGCAGGGCCAGGTTTATCATGAAACAGGCAGCAAATGTGGGGACATGGAAAGTGGCAATAAAGGATTGAGAGGCAGAGCTGTTGTGTGCCAAGAGAGCTGCCTGTACCCCCTAAACTAACCTTTTGCCTTCAGACGCAGTGGATGATGCTGTCCTGCTGCCAATCTTGAAGTAAGGTGGCATGGGCTTTGAAGACACTCAAACTCAGGACACAAGGGAGAAATGTGCCAAGAGGAAGGCACGCTTGGCAAACCTTCACCGTCATCAATTCCCGCCCGGAAACCTATGTCCCCACTGTGGAAGGGCGTGTGGATCCAGAATTGGCCTCCACAGTCACTTACGGACTCATTGTTAAAACCGTGTTTACTCGGCTATGAGTTATTGCCAAAGAAGAAGAAAGAAGAAGAAGATTCAACTATGAGTCTCACTGGACTCAGTATATGGATTGGAAGGAAGGCATTTTGTCCCTTGCCTTAGGAAACAACAGATCCTGCAACTCCTGGCTATGAGAGACCTACTGTGGACTGTCTCCAGCTGTTGTTCCATGTTCCACCCCCACCACCACAGTGAAGGCCTAATACAGTTTGTTATCTCTGGCTGTAAAACCCCACCATTATATTATCTCAGAAAGGATTCCTGTCACTTACAGCTTATGCACTGAATATCCTCGCTTTTCTTATTCCTTTGAAAACTTGTTTTCTAATATTGTATTTTATTATTTATCACCTTGCCAACAAAGGTCCGTATAGTTAAAGCCATGGTTTTCCCAGTACTGGGAAAATAGTGTTGTATGGAAGTGAGAGCTGGACCATAAAGAAGGCTGATCGCCAAAGACTTGATGCTTATGAATTATGGTGCTGGAGGAGACTCTTGAGAGTCCCATGGACTGCAATAAGATCAAACTGATCCATTCGTAAGGAAATCAGCCCTGAGTGGTCACTGGAAGGACAGATCATGAAGCTGAGGCTCCAATACTTTGGCCACCTCATGAGAAGAGAAGACTCCCTGGGAAAGACCCTGATGTTGGGAAAGATGGAGGGCACAAGGAGAAGGGGACGACAGAGGACGAGATGGTTGGACAGTGTTCTCGAAGCCACAAACATGAGTTTGACCAAACTGTGGGAGGCAGTGGAAGACAGGAGTGCCTAGCGTGCTCTGGTCCATGGGGTTACGAAGAGTCAGACACAACTAAACAACTAAACAGCAACAACATTTATCACACGAAAGGACAATGTGGTTTGTATAAGCTGCATTGGTTAAGTCATCAAACTAAGGTGAGAGACACCCTCATGCAAAAATATTCCGAGGGGCTTTTCCACTTTAACAATACACCAGTATCCAGTTACAGTGGTACCTTGGGTTAAGAACGTAATTCGTTCTGGAGGTCCGTTCTTAACTTGAAACTGTTCTTAACCTGGGGTACCGCTTTAGCTAATGGGGCCGCCCGCTGCCACCACACCACCGCTGCACGGTTTCTGTTCTCATCCTGAAGCAAAGTTCTTAACCCGAGGTACTATTTCTGGGTTAGCAGAGTCTGTAACCTGAAGCATCTGTAACCCAAGGTACCACTGTATATACCTTCTGAATGCAGAGGAAACATTATGGTGAGAAGAGGAAATTTAATTAAAAATGAAGCACGTATCTTCAGAATGTTATATAAATTATAGGCACATGTTTATACGTAATATTAATTTCTAGGTTTGGCAGATCCCAAAAACCTTTGGGCCACTGTGCAGCAACATACTTGAACACCCTATATACAGTTGCCACTGAGAGGTAGGTAAAGGGAAAAAAGCAACCGAACAAGTAATGCCTTAGAAAAAAAGGTGTTCCGTATTTCGTTGAAGTCTTTGGAAAGGAGACTGGACAAGCATCTGCCAAGGATTATTAAGATACAGTGGCTCAGTAGTGAGTTAAAAAGAATGGTCCCTGGGGCCATCCTTCACTTCATGCCTATAATTTTGTTATTCTTAGCAGAGGAACTTTAAATTCCCACTGAGGGACTTGAATCCTATTGCAGTCGTCTTTTTGCCTTCTATTTGTTGAACAAGGTTAGTTCATCTTGGAAGCAAATAGTTATGCTAAAAACCCATTTCATATTTATAAATATTTGGAAATACCTTTAAAAGAGTTCATTCCTTGCGAACTGCTGTGGAAATCCTTTAGCGCATTTCTGACACAGAATAAGCTCTCGTGATTAATATTAAACAGGACATTCTGCTGCGATAATGATGATGATGGTGATGATTTGGCTATTATTTTTAAGTGTTACTAAATATTAAATTGCTCTTGAAACAAATTAGGGCTTTAGATTTAAGGGGGCACTTTTATAATTCTTGACATATGGCACCCCATAAGTCATACCAAATGAATACAGCAGTGGCAGAGTTGACGAAGATGTGGAGGAGGAATCAGTTTGTCATAAACAATGCAAATATTTATACTATTATTTAATGTCTGCCCAGCATGCCTGTCCTTAATGTAGCATCAGCTAACATCAGCCGCACACCATATGCGCAAATAATTAACACAAATTAGCTCTTTTTCCATTGCACTGTCTCAGAAACAAGTTGAATTAATGTAAAGATATATTCAGGAACAAACAGAGAAATGATCTCTCTGTGCAACAGCCTAGCCAAGTTCGTCTTTATGAGTACATATTCTTAATACTTCATCCTCATTGCTATTCCAGTGCCAAAGGCTGGTGGTATTTGAAATGCTCCTACAGTATTCCTTATGTAATCACTGGGATGACTAACATAGTGATTAAAAACCTGACTTGGCTAAAGATTTTCTTATAAGATTAAGCTTCAAATAGAAACATCTCCAGAACAAGTCCTTCCCATTAAAGTAAAATAATAATAATAATAATAATAATAATAATAATAATAATAATAATAATTTATTATTTATACCCCGCCCATGTGGCTGGGCTTCCCCAGCCACTCTGGGCAGCTTCCAAAAGAAAATATTAAAACACTGCAATACATCAAACATTAAAAGCTTCCCTAAAGAGGGCTGCCTTCAGATGTCTTCTAAAAGTCTGGTAGTTGTTGTTCTCTTTGACATCTGGTGGGAGGCGTTCCACAGGGAGGGTGCCACTACCGAGAAGGCCCTCTGCCTGTAACTTGGCTTCTCGCAGTGAGGGAACCGCCAGAAGGCCCTCGGTGCTGGACCTCAGTGTCCGGGCAGAACGATGGGGGTGGAGACGCTTCTTCAGATATACTGGACTGAGGCTGTTTAGCAAACACACAAACACACACACACTAGGATCTCACGTTTCCAGAGCACACAACAGCTTCCAAATGGGAGAAACAGATCAACAGTCTATGTATTTCTGTATCCATGCTATGTTCATTACTCAAATTTGTAATAGACAAGACACTAACACGCATCTGGATGAACACAGGTTCTCTCAGAGTGAATTGCCATATCTCCTCGCTGCTGTGATTTGTAAAAGTGCTGTATGCATAGCATTTGAAATGGCAATTCCCTTCACAAAAAGTATACATTCAGGTGCAAAGTGCTATTTTAAATATACTTAACCATTTCAAAACCCATTCATTCATCTTCTATCAATCAACCAGACCCTTCTTCGGATACCTATGTAAGTAACAATAACTTACACTGTTGAGAAACTCGCCATTATATAGCTTTCATACCTATTAGATTATAATGCAGTAATCTTTCCTCTGCTCTAAATCACTTGGGCAAAGGGGAAGCGGGAATTAAACTTAAATCTACAGCAAGAGCTGCTGTTAACCACTGACTATTAAACCTGAAGAATTAAGGCCAATGTTTTTTCTCATGTTTTAAACCAGGCATGTCCAAGTTTCAGTGCACGTCCAAGTTGCAGTGATCTACCAAAGCTGTTGAGCTTTTTTTAGGGAGCCAAAGTTGTTGTGTTGCTTTTTTTTCAGGGGGAGGGGATCGCAATCGACCTGTTGGACATCCCTGTTTAAAACCATGCATTCGTTTCTATATAATCTAACCTAAGTAACATCGCCATCATCACACTAAATCAAAGCAACAAACGTTCGTCCCAGGTGATGTTGTGCACAACTTTTGTACTTGAAAGGACCGTATTTTTTGCTCTATAAGACGCACTTTTTCCCTCCTAAAAAGTAAGGGGAAATGTGTGTGCGTCTTATGGAGCAAATGCAGGCTGCGCAGCTATCCCAGAAGCCAGAACAGCAAGAGGGATCGCTGCTTTCGCTGCGCAGCGATCCCTCTTGTTGCTCTGGCTTCTGAGATTCAGAATTTTTTTTCTTCTTGTTTTCCTCCTCCAAAAACTAGGTGCGTCTTATGGTCTGGTGCGTCTTATAGAACGAAAAATACGGTATTTGATTTTCATATGCTGCAGAAATATAAATTAAAGGCACCCAAAGGTAGTTGCGGTTCCACAGTTACAAGACCACTTACGCTTCTTCTTTACATCACATTAAACCATAATTTAGAACTATGGCTGAATGCAAATGTTCTGCATACAAGTGCATCTTGCTGTAAATTTCTTGCTCTAATTGTCACCCACTCCTGCTGCTATTTTGACTTATCATGATACAATAACCTGGGCTCCTGGTATCTCTACAAACAAACCACAAGCAAGGCTTGTTCTTGGCTTACTACTTGTGGTTTGTTTGGGGAAATCAATTGTGAGCCTTCATTCGGATACCATCATAAGCCAGACTCTGGCAGCATGAGCAGAGGAGAAGCGGAACAAGAGTTTTGCAGCGGCATATGCCAGCATGGTTGTATTCATGTCAGCTTTTTCCCCCTTGACTAAGTAAGACAATAAGGGACATGGGTGGCGCTGTGGGTTAAACCACAGAGCCTAGGACTTGCTGATCAGAAGGTCGGCTGTTTGAATCCCCGCGACTGCTCCTGCCAAGCTAGCAGTTCGGAAGCACGTCAAAGTGCAAGTAGATAAATAGGTACCACTCCAGCGGGAAGGTAAACGGAGTTTCTGTGTGCTGCTCTGGTTTGCCAGAAGCGGCTTAGTCATGCTGGCCACATGACCCGGAAGCTGTATGCCGGCTCCCTCGGCCAATAAAGCGAGATGAGCGCTGCAACCCCAGAGTCGGCCACGACTGGACCTAATGGTCAGGGGTCCCTTTACCTTTACCTAAGTAAGCCAAACTATGGCTTACCAGCACTGTAAGACAAAAAAGAAAAACTTACTGGAGATAAACAAAGCAGCAGTAAGTTGCCCTCCAGAATCCTGCACATTGCACACTCCCAATATGCCATAGTTTGGCTTACCATGCTGTGCGAACCAGGCTACTAAACCATATTTAAATACAGTTTAATGTGACATGTGAACTAGGCCACTATGGTGGTCGTTATACAGGCAAAGGGCGTCTTAAAGTCAAATGTCATTTTGGAGTATCGAGGAATATATCTGGGGGTGAGCTCGGAGGGCATCAAGAGAAGAAGCAGAGCAGGTTCATCTTTCTCCCTGCAAACCAAGCAGACTGCCAGCGTACTATTTCGGTAGGGGCCAAAACACAAGGGTCACAAGGCCACAAATCTGCTCTTTGATATACAGTGGTACCTCGGGTTACGCTTCAGGTTACAGACTCCACTAACCCAGAAACAGCACCTGGGGTAATAACTTTGCTTCAGGATGAGAACAGAAATCGTGCTGTGGTGGCGCAGCAGCAGCAGGAGGCCCCATTAGCTAAAGTGGTGCTTTAGGTTAAGAACAGTTTCAGGTTAAGAACGGACCTCCGGAATGAATTAAGTACTTAACCCAAGGTACCAATGTATTCTATATTAAATTGGGTAAAACGCAAACAAACAGAGCAGTGTATTTCAATAAAGTTTTAGTTATTTTTTTTATTCATTGTATGTTATCAATACAAAACAAATGGCAAGCTCCCTCTATGATACCAAAATCAGATTACATGTGAGGTGGTGCTTGTTTGTAGAGGCAAATGGTCCACTTGATGTATAAGAAAAGAGGCCAGAATGAGGACAAAATCCAACATCTGATTTACTGCTATGTGTATCTGCAAAATAAATCAAGACACCAGAATCTTTAAAACACACATCTTTTTTTCAACAAGTAAACTCTTTGGCAAATGTCCTTTTCAAAGTCGGAAATTATAATGGGAAAGCAGCATTCGAAGCATAAAAGTGTTTCTGTTTAATTCGCTGCCACTGACATTTGATTCCTTCTTTAAGTATCTGTATTTAAGAGGGAAGTCATAAAATTGAAACAATGGCAATTCATGGCTCAGTGGTGTATTTGTAATTAATAAATCCATCCGACGATATCCAGAAACCAGTTTTCTGCACTATTTATTTATTTCATTTTTAAAAATCTTGCACTATCCATTGTCAGGGACTGGACTGAGGAGGAATGGTGGGAGCCCCCCCCCTTTTTTTTCTCTGAACCTTCCTAAGGGCAAGAGGACAGTATTGATTTAGAACAGTGGTTTGCAGAAGGGCATAGTCCAGAGGGGGAAAGCTGGGAAATACTGGGCGAGGAACAGCTAGAAGAGGAAACACCAGAAGAGGAATAGAGAGACAGCTGGCAGATTCAGTGTCCTTGGATAGCATTCCTGACACACACACCCCAAATTCACCCACGACTAGAAGGACTTGGAAAGTTTTAGAATAGAAAGCGCAATGGCAACAAGCTCAGATTACCCGACGTAGAAGTGACGTAGATTAATGGGGACGGAAGTGGTGAACCTTTACTGGGATCAACATCATTTTTTAGAGAGATATGCATCCCTTTGTCTCTCGCTGTGATTATTATAGAACTTATCTGGTAAGAACGCTCCTTTCGTTTGATCTGCTTATTTACTGCCACCGGGGAGGGATCCGATTCCTCAAAGCCTGACACGCACTAAAGTAATCTGTGCAGAAAAAGGAATAATTTCTCATTTTCATTATCTTCTTCTTCTTCTTCTTGGTATGTGCTAATTACCAAATGAATATTCCTATGCCAAAGTCAGGGACACAACCAGCAAATATCTGGATGGTAGGTTCCTACTCCTGTTGTTCATTTTGTAGACATGCAATGTGAGAAGAACCCATCGTTATGGTTTTTCTTCCAATCTTCCAGCCATGATCAGAACTAATGAAGGGTAACAGAGTGCAGAACTGGCATATCCGCAAGAACTTTGATCAAGCAGGAGGCCCATACAGTCCAGCATCCTACATTAGCCAGCCAGGTGCTTCTAGGAAACACACAGGAAGGTTGCATGGGTATCATGGGAGGCATCCATTTTATCCTACTGTTTGTATCTTTCCAACCTCATGTGAAGAAAGAAATGCACCTTGGGGAGCAACAGTAATACAAAGGTATTCAAATGTATCATTCTTCCAAATGAGGAATTTAGCTATCATGGACAGTGGTTTAGCTGCCATAAACATATTTATAAACATTATAAACATTTTTTCCCCGAATGATTTTTATTGAGATTTAGGAACACCCACACCGACCGACAAAAACATCAAATCTTATTACATATTACATATATCCTACTTTATGCTCCATAGAGCCGTTGACTTCCGTCCTTCCCTTCCGCAAGTTTTCTTATTCCTATCTATAATTCACAGTTTCATTGGTTAAAAATTACACCGTGACATAAGATTTAATTCAATCCTGCCAATGTTTTCATATTTCTACAGTTCTCACTTATATAAACCATAAATTTACTCCATTCTTTTAGGTACTTCGTCTCCTCCTGATTGCGAATTCTGTGTGTCAATTTTGCCATTTCAGGGTATTTGACCAGCTTTATCTGCCATTCCCTTACAGTCGGAATCTCCTGTATCTTCCACTTTGGGGCTATCAAAACTCTAGCTGCTATTGTTGCATACAGGTATAGTCTTTGGTCTGTCTTCTTAATATCGTTTAGGAAAAGTATATTTAAACATCTTTTTAAACTCATTATAGATCAATTCCCAAAACTCTTTTATTTTGTTACATGACCACCACATGTGGTAAAAATCGCCACATTATAAATATATCCAGATATCCAGTAACATAAGCCCTCTCCAGGCATTCTATGTGGTTTAGAAAACACATGGTGCTGTGCTGCATGAAATAGACCAGTATTCATGGAGGGCAAAATTGTCAAATGAGGAGCCTTCTATGCTTCTGGAAGCTCTCCATGAGTGCTAGAACCCTGGTTTTTTCCAGGGTTCTAAAGCAAAACGAGAACCTTCATTAGTACAACATGACCTCCTGGTCACCAGACATGGTGTGGAAAAGCTGCTCACAGAACAGCAAGAAGAGGAAATATTCATCTCAATTATCACACCAAATGTTCTCTATTTAGTCAAAATATTTATATGGAAGTTGGATGGGAAATTCAGGACCAGAATATTGTTTACATTGGGGGCTGGGGAAACTGTGGACCTCCAACTCCCATCACCCTTGAATACTAGCAAATCAAACTAGACCACATGTCAATGAAAGGAGGTTTTTTTTTATTTCATTCTAATCTCAACAGCAAAATAATGCACAAAGGTAATAGCGTATGTAGAAAAAAGCACTCACTCGCACACAGAAAACATCCTTTCATCTCTCGCATACTACTCTTTCTCACAGAATAGCAAGAAGCTCCTGTCTCCACCCAGATGCAACTAACTTCAGTGCCACGTAGTGACTAAACTATATAATGGCATTATCCACACACCAGGCCAGAGGGGTGCAATGGCAGCAGAAGACAGAACTGGCAGATTTCTCTTCCTGCCAATATTACATAGCTCCAGTCCTACTTTATCCAGCTCCATGTAATAGCGTAGCATGGGTTGCCAGAGCCCAAGGCCACTGCGGGGAAGGAAGGGACAGACTACGCATGCGTATTCAACTGCCTAACATTATTTGCGTCACCCAGGAGGTCGCAGCTGCAGAGATAAGAAAATAAGAGTCGTTCCATTTTCTGGAGAGGTCACTTCCTGGTTCACATGGATAAGTTCGCAAATGCTACACAACTGACTCCATATTTCACCATCCTTTTTTTCACTCAAGTTTCTTCTTTTTCAGAGCATTGTCTAATTTGCTTTTCATCCATCCTGTCTCTTAACCAATCTTATTAGTTCTTAGGTACCTATCCCTTACCTTCCCCTTCCCCTCTCCCTTTACCTCTTCCAAGCCCTAAGCCTGTCCCTGTGTGTTGTTTTAATCCAAATCAAGCTAACTACCTTCTCCATGTTCTCTGATGCTGAACTACAAACTGTTTATGTTGAATAGTGGAAGAGATGGACGAAGGATACAGCTCTGCTGGATTCACAGCTCTTTATTGCAGTAGTTAGAACTGCTCCTGGAATCAGACTGACTGCAACCTAGCTGGCTGCTTTATATAATACTAAGTAACTTGAAACAGTAACAACTCACAACTAGCTAACCAATCAGGAGCGACAGTTTTCAATCCATTTACATACTGGTGGCCCTGAGTGAGAACTGCAACTTAATCTTAATACATAACAGTTTAGTTCCCCGAGTCACTGGTCACGCGAAGCCAAACCAGCTCAGCCAACCAATATCAGAGACTTTGTTGCCATAAGCAGAATATAAATAAAATATTTCCAGTTGATACATTGGAAAACAATGTGTCAGAGTCTTCATAGCTACAAGTGCCTTATAATTAATTGATATACTGTGCTACATTCAACTGGGGTCAGAACGTGGACACACAGAAATGACTATAACACTCACAGGTCTGAAAAATTTAGAATAATCAATGCACCGTGGGACAGTGAGGTTATGCATACAACAACCTCAATACCACTCAGAAGACATAGATATAATTGGCAGATTTGTTTATAGAGTCCAACTGTGGGTATGGGGAGGCGAGGAATGTGATGTTTCAA
The DNA here is from genome assembly GCF_965113315.1 of Podarcis vaucheri. Lineage (NCBI taxonomy): Eukaryota > Metazoa > Chordata > Lepidosauria > Squamata > Lacertidae > Podarcis > Podarcis vaucheri. Next base: position 71,606,218 of record NC_138767.1, on the reverse strand, counting down.
TTGATCTTGAACAAGTACGTAACATGTGAGGAAATGCCCCATAGAAACCCACTGGAGAATTAGTCATCTTTTCCATCCTGTCCTAGATTTCGACAGTTAAGGAGCCCACTGCTAACATCATACAGTGGTGCCTCGCAAGACGAAAAGAATCCGTTCTGTGATTCTCTTCGTCTAGCGGTTTTTTCATCTTGCGAAGCAAGCCCATTGACGGATTAGCGGATTAGCGCTATTAGCGGCTTTTAGCGGCTTATCTGCCGATCGGATCAGCTGATAAGCGGCTTAGAGGCTTAGAAAAAGGGGGGGGGAAACCAGCAGGAACTCGCAAGACATTGTCGTCTTGCGAAGCAAGCCCATAGGAAATTCGTTTTGCGAAGCAGCTCCAAAACGGAAAACTCTTTCGTCTAGCGAGTTTTCCGTCTTGCGAGGCATTCGTCTTGCGGGGCACCACTGTAATGCTAATTGTTCTCACATATGCTGAGCATGTAGAAGAGGCTCTATTTAAAATGTTCTGGAGTACACACTTTCAAAACAGTCAGCACCCGAGCAGCTCCCATTGCATGGCTACCGAAAGGCCACAGTGTTAAATTGTTTAGTCGTGTCCGACTCTTTGTGACCCCATGGACCAGAGCACGCCAGGCACTCCTGTCTTCCACTGCCTCCCGCAGTTTGGTCAGGCTCATGTTTGTAGCTTCGAGAACACTGTCCAACCATCTCATCCTCTGTCGTCCCCTTCTCCTTGTGCCCTCCATCTTTCCCAACATCAGGGTCTTTTCCAGGGAGTCTTCTCTTCTCATGAGGTGGCCAAAGTATTGGAGCCTCAGCTTCACGATATATCTTCTGCCATGGGGTACACACTTTCAATACAGTCAGCACCCGTGCAGCTCCCATTGCATGGCTATTGAAAGACCAAAGTGTTAAACAGGATCTCGTGTGATGCATAATTTAGTTCAAATTCTAGCAAAAATGTACTTTTAAAATATTTTGAGTAAAACTCAACTTTTATCTATATCTGCTTAAATCTGCCTCGCTGGAGTTACCTGTGGTCTAATATTTTAGCTCATTAATCAACTACTGCAGCACTAAAGAAAAACATCCAACTTGCTCTTTAGAGTTTTCAGGTGTTGCCATTTTGAGGCTTAAAAAGAAAGGGGGTTTTTTTCCCCCAGTGATAAAGGTACTTTGCAACCTATTTAACTTCCATGCAAATTTAGCACTTCACCTTTTCTAATCTGTTCCTTTCTATGTAGGCATTTTCTATGCTCATATCAGATTTACTGTCAGTCTTTGGTGCTTAAAATTTCAGTTTCTTATCACTAGGTTTCCTGCTCAAACAATTACTTTCACGACTTATGCCTCTCAATAATTTTTAGATGTGTTCCTGAAGGAGAACTTTTAATATCAGTGTGAATATGATTATGTACATCTGTAGCGTTTATAGTACACCTAACATGAAAAATCTTGTAAACTGCCCTACTCTTGATAGACTGTGCAGTAAACTGTATAGTATTTTAATTAATTTCTTAATTAGAAACCTAAAGTGTGATACTTGAAATCTAACAGGCATGCAGAGAAGTACCATTGCTTTAGCTTGACAGCTAAAGGGAGGTATATCAGAAAAAGGATGTTGAAAATAGGCAAAGGATGGTGTAATTATACAGTACTGTTCACTGTTTATATGGTTGACCTGTTCATGTTCCCTGTTTTACTGCAAAACACTATGCATATTTATTGGAAATAAATCCCATTGTGTTCAGTGGGGTTACTTCCTATGTGTGATTAGGATTGCAGCCTTAATGATTTAAACTAAACAATTTTGCTAAACATTATAGCTCAACTGATAAGAACATGAAATGGGAAAATCATCTCTCATTTTATGCTGGGACAGAGAGGCCAACACCCCTCCCTTGTAAATCCTCTGACACATTCAGTTAACAGGGCTGGTCTCTTGCTTCACAGCAGATATTGAAGAAGAACAGAAGTGTTGAGAAACTTGCGCAACTTCTCAACTTCTCAAAAACCAGTGCAAAGCAAGTGACCTGCCCTCAGGGCAGGTGTTCAAAGTGGGCATCTGCCAAGACCCAATACTGGACTCCTTACCAAACCGAGGAAACCTATAGCCCTGTTGATATTACTCTCAAAGTGAGAAAATAATGATGGGGGAGCAAGGGGAAACATCTTCTGAAGCACCAAATTTACATCCCTGAGCTTTGAATCTTAGCTATGTAAGAAAGCTATCAATTCTATCTGCATCAGTAAATTTAAGCTGTCCGAACAGGTGACGTTCAAACACAGGGCTTTTCCTGCTTAGTTGATGAAGAAATTGGCTCCCAAATGGCGCAAACCTGGAAGCAGGTGTTCCACTTTGCAAACGTTTTTCAGAAGCTGAACGTCCAACATGGCTTCTGCTTGAGTGCAGGAAGTTCCTGCAGCCAATCAGAAACCACGCTTTGGTTTTCGAACGGTTTCGGGAGTCGAACAGACTCCCGGAACATATTAAATTCGAGAACCAATGTTCTACTGTACTCTTTGAAGACACTCAGGGATTCTGCTTAGATTTTCTTGGTTAGAAGAGCATGCACATTCTGCTTGTTGCTGTTTGATTCTGATGCTCTGTACAGTGGTACCTCAGGTTACATACGCTTCCGGTTACATACCCTGCTAACCCAGAAATAGTACCTCAGGTTAAGAACTTTGCTTCAGGATGAGAACAGAAATCATGCAGCAGCGGCACAGCGACAGCAGGAGGCCCCATTAGCTAAAGTGGTGCTTCAGGTTAAGAACAGCTTCAGGTTATGTACGGACCTTGGGAACAAATTAAGTACTTAACCTGAGGTACCACTGTAATCCACACAGAACTGCAATCTTAAAATCTTCCAGTTTGTTGTTTGCATTGGTTACAGTGAGGTAGAGGAAAAGTTTTTCCCCCTCACCTTCTCCATTTCCCCCAAATTTCTACTGCATTGTGCAGTGTCTATCCAAAACAGCAGTGCCTCTGCAAAAATTGATTCAAGCTGAGTGCATATGCAGGTATCACTTATTACCCTTTGGGCTTGTGTCATATATCTGCACTGTTCCCAATATTTCTGCAATATGCAGAGCCCCATCCTATACAAGCTGTGATAACAGCAGCATTTCTATAGTTAATTAATAAAATAAGGCTATCACCATTAACCCTGTGCTTAAATACCCACTAAGATTATACCACATTTGTGTTTGGACCAATAAATCACATGGCATGTTGTTTCAGTTGCTTTGGGGGGGAAATCTTCTCAGATAAGCAATAGTGGTTAAAAAAGCACATGGGTAAAACAAAACAAAAAAACAAAAAGCACCCTGCAGTCCCAAGGAATTTACCTCTGCACTCAATTATTTCATCCTCTGAAGTGCATGATTTGATCATACAGTAGAACCACAATCACAAGGAACGGAGATGGTCTATCACTGAAATGTAAAGGTAAAGGACCCCTGACAGTTAAGTCCAGTTGCAAACGACTCTGGGGTTGCGGTGCTCATCTCGCTTTACTGGCTGAGGGAGCTGGCGTTTGTCCACAGTTTTTCCGGGTCGTGTGGCCAGAGCGGTACCTATTTATCTACTTGCACTTTTTGGGGTGCTTTCGAACTGCTAGGTTGGCAGGAGCTCACCCCATCATGGGGATTTGAAGTGCCGACCTTCTGATCAGCAAGCCCTAGGCTCAGTGGTTTAGACAACAGCACCACCCGTGTCACTATCACTGAAATGTAAAGGTAAAAGTAAAGGGACCCCTGACCATTAGATCCAGTCGCGGACAACTCTGGGGTTGCGGCGCTCATCTCACTTTATTGGCCGAGGGAGCCGGCGTACAAAGATCCCTTTTGCATCTTTACTTGGGCTGTTACAACTAAAGTTGCCCAGGTTTCAGAAAGAATTTTCAGAGTTTCAGCCTCTTTCTCAGAGAATTGGGAGGGGAAAAAGAACAGTGATCCGATAGAAGCAAGAAAGCATCCTATTTTCTGGTTGGCTTAAGTGACTGTTGCTATTAAGTCTTTCCCAGAATCCACCAGGCTCCAAACCCCTGAGTCATTATCCTCTGCCTACAATCCAACAAGTTCACCCCCTACTTTAGTAATCTCTGCCCCTTCATCACCAGCCTTTGCCTCCTAGACTCTCTCCCCTCTGAAATTCTGGTTCTGACCTCAGGAAAGCTGGTAAGCAGAGCTGGCCCATGCATGAGGTAGGGTGAAGCAGCTGCCCCAGGCAGGAAAGCACGAGAGGCAGTGCCCCATCGCTTCTGCCACTGGCAGGAGTGTTCCAGTGTTGCTGGAGTTTTCAGTGTGTGGTGTTTTCCATCCCTGGGATGTAGAAGAAGAGCATCAAGGTCTTAGGGAATGCTCACCTTCTCACCAAACTCTGCTAGAGGGGTGGTGTTCCACAAAGCCACTTCCGACCTCGGGAGGAGGTGGTATTGCGGGCTTCACGCCCCCAACACGTGCACGGAGGCTGGCTCCCAGCCCCGCGCAATCTGGGGAATCCTCGGCCGCGTCATCCCCGGGCCAGCCAATCGGCTGGCCCAGGGGGTGTGGCTTGCCTCATTTAAGGCAAGCGCGGCCGGGAATCTTCCTCTTTGGTCACTCAGCTGCTTCGGTTTCCCACCCACCTGCCCTTCAAGGTCCCTCTTTGACCTTGCTTTGGACCTCGGTTGGTCGCCATTAAGGGGCCTGGTAGGAATTTTTTCCACTTGGCAAATTGGCACCAGCCATTTGGTTTTTCGCCTACCTCATAGCAAATCGTCACAACTTTCTCGGTTTGGGCAGTTAGGCATTGGTATGGGTATTGTTATGTAGATGAAGGGGGGGAAAGCGCCATCACCTCCCCCCGGATATTGAAGGGTAGTCCGGATTCCAGGGGGCGTGGCCCCGTCTGAAGCCTATGGAGGCCAGGGCCTAAGGCACACCCCTGAGCGGTGACCCCGGGGGAGTGCCTAGTTGATGTGCATCAGCAGGACTCCCCCTGCTGGTGTTAACCCTTCCCGGTCTTCAAGCAAGCAGGCTGAAGCCAGATAGTCGATAGGACCAATGCCTAAGCCAATATCGCTCATCACCTGTAACCAATAAAGTTGTGGGCAAATTTTAGCCCATTAACCTAAAATGACAGTGTCCTGTGTCTTTATTCCTACTGGGGGGAGGCGGGAACTTGCCACGCAACGCCATTTTGCTGCTCATCTGCTTGATACACGTGCAACTGAATTACTTGTGCTGTGTACTGCAGAACTGCTGAATTTCAAAAAGCCCTAATAATGGTGCGGTCTCCTGAGTATACATTTATTTCTGCAGTATAAAATAAAATTAAATTCTTCAATCTAAAAAAAAAAACTATTAAAAGGTTGTATTTAAAATGCATGAAGCATTAAACGGACATCAAAATTAAAATAATCTCATAAATCTCTTCATTTAAAAGACTTTTTGGAATACTGATAGAGACAGAAAACAGCTGCCCTGTAGACTGAAGCAGTAAATTGTCGTATTTTAACTTTTCCCCATTTTCATCAGAGAAAATTCTTTCACAGACAATGTAATAAGAGTACACAAAGACAGAAACCAACTGCCCCTGGATTCAAACAAACTAATAACAGATTGTTATTTTTCTATGGGAACTTCAAGACAGATAAGATGTACATTCTTCAACCAATCTGTAGGTGCAGGGCCCACTTCCAGGCACAATAAATGGAAGGTAGGGGTTGCACAAAAAAATAAATTGTGCATGAAAACCCAATCAATTAAGTCAGTGTCTCATTTTAGTAGTAGGGTGTAAAACTGATAAATTTGATGACAATGGGGAAAAGCCACCATGAATTTATTCTCTGCAACCCCTTGCTGAGATTAATATGAACTTGCAAAAGTATTCATGGGCTGTGCCTCCTTCCAGGACAAAAGGGTATTTTCTACAATATGAACAAAATGGGCATTTCCAGTAACAATAAGGGCTTGCAAGCTTCCATTTAGGCTCGAGTTAAAAACACAAGCAATTAAACCAGGCCTTGAATAATAATTTGTGACTTTTCAGTAGCTCTCTCCATACATTTAGTCTAGATATTTGGGGGGGGGGGGTGGCAAGACTGTATTGCGCTCAAGCCACCCTGCAGCACCCACCCTCAATGTGACCACACAATTGGGGTTCCTGAAAAGGCCTAAAGCAGACAAACTATTAGGTGGCCTTGGGGAAAATCCTGTTCTCTACTCCACACATAGTATAAATGCATAAAAGGATAGGCCTATATTCTTACATTTAATTTTTGTTTCTTCCTGGTTGCCATGATATCTGATGTAGTACCTTGGGTTACAGACACTTCAAGTTACATACGCTTTAGGTTACAGACTCTGCTAACCCAGAAATAGTGCTTCAGGTTAAGAACTTTGCTTCAGGATGAGAACAGAAATCGTTCTCCAGCGGCACAGCAGCAGCAGGAGGAGGCCCCATTAGCTAAATAGTGCTCTGGGTTAAGAACAGTTTCAGGTTAAGAACGGACCTCCAGAATGAATTAAGTACTTAACCCGAGGTACCACTGTAAATGGTTACATATTAAGACTCTGTGTGTGATAGAGAGCGTGCACATGTGCATGTGTGTGTTCACATGTAATGCTAAAACTATGGTTTGGTGCAATGTGGATAAATTGAAATGAACCAAAGCCCAAGATCACTGGTTTGAACAACACACTGATCTACAATTCTATAAACATTAAACTAAAGGAGGAGTAAGCAGGCAAACATAATACTTTGCTCATGTTTGTTGGAGCTAACAACATACCACTGATCATAGTTTAGTGTTACATGCAAACATGGCCAGTACAAGGCTTTGGTTATGCACTCAAAGACTATGAATGCGCACCTGTTTATTCATCACTATTTAAAAACATTCAGTTACGTGTTCAAATGAAAAGGTGGAAAGGAATGCAAAAAGATGTTTTATGGACTGTTTTTTCATGTTCTGTCCTTGCCTTTCCTCCTCATATTCAGTGGAATGTTAGAACAGATAGTGATTCTGTGGAGTCTGTACTTTAAATTGGCATCCCTGTCTGTACCAAGCAAGTACAGGGTCATGAGTGAAAATCCTGGTGCCAGGGATAATGAACAAAGATGGTGAGTGAAGTATATGTGGGTCTTTATGACTCAAGGCATAGTGTTAACAGCAAGAGACTATACTGTGCAAACAGAACAGAACAACAAGGGAAAGCAACTGCTTATATACATTTCTGAAGGCCTTGGCCACTCCCATTCTCAACGTGATTGGCTGTCTAAATCCCTAAGCTGTGAATCGTAACTGTGAATTGGTTTAAGAGCCAATGCCAGCCACCCAAACCCTGAAAATGCTATGTGATCATGTATCAAATCAGAACACAGGGTCTCATAATCCATAGTCCAGATTCGAGCACAGGCGAACATGGCCCACTGAATACATGTGAGGAAAACTGAAAGAAGTACATTGTGAGAAGTTTGTTAAGGCTAACCACCTGTAATCAGGTAGCAACTATTGGGCAAACATGCAAATCAGCAAAACAGGCATGTTAATTGAGGTGAACTGTGCAGCGAGATGCACACTGCAACTATCTCCTCAAACAATTTTCAGTCAGCTTCTCCTAAGGTAAAAAAGCAGGGTATGGCTTCCAAAAGATTAGAAGAAAGCAACTCTTATATCAATGCATCAATATATTTTACTACTTCTAAACCGATTGACAGATTTATTTATTTTTTTAAGTTCACTCTCCTTAGATCACCAGTCCTCGGCCTTGATCAGATCAGAGCTCCAATTAAAGTATCCCCTTGATTGACCTATAAAGTACCGTATTTTTTGCTCTATAAGACTCACTTTTTCCCTCATAAAAAGTAAGGGGAAATGTGTGTGCGTCTTATGGAGCGAATGCAGGCTGCACAGCTATCCCAGAAGCCAGAACAGCAAGAGGGATTGCTGCTTTCACTGCGCAGGGATCCCTCTTGCTGTTCTGGCTCCTGAGATTCAGAATATTTTTTTTCTTGTTTTCCTCCTCCAAAAACTAGGTGCGTCTTATGGTCTGGTGCATCTTATAGAGTGAAAAATACGGTAACTGAATCCAGTGGTTGGATAAAAGGAAGCAAACTTAGGTCAAGAGATCACACTATTTGACCCTGTATCAACAGCATCAGGCACAGCACTGCTGCCACAATATATCTATATTCCAGTGGAGTCTAACAACAACAGCAAACTCCTAACACTCAGAACTAGTGGGGCTAGGTGACCGGAGAAGAGAAAACTCTAGGAGACTAAATTGGCTATTTTATGTTCAGAGCTGCTGGTTGTGCTTCAGTGGGCATTATTGTGCACTTTTCATGACAGCAATGTGCATTATTGTGCACTTCAATTTCCTTTCTGTTTACAAGAGATATGATTAGCAAATTAGTTTGCTTTATTAATAACAAGTTGGAACGCTATTAAACCAACTGAAATGGATGCTTTGCAACTTTCGATCCATTCGTATTTTTCAACACCTGGAGAAGTTTGATTTCTTGCTCAAACAAAAGTACTCCATCATGCATGCTGTGCCGGCCTCCTCCAGCTTTCAGTCGTGATGCTTAATGGGCAACATTTCTCATCTCAGGCCGGCATCAACTTTGGTTTTAGAATGAATGAATGAATGCCACGCATCGCTTCAAGCCATCAGACAATAAGAAAAAACGAAAACAAGAATGTACACGGTACAAATTAAGAGAGCAAAAATACATTGTTGATCTCCTACATTTGATTCAAAAGATAAAAGCTGTTGCAGAAGGAGTGGTGGTGTGATTTGATTGCGGTGCTGAAGGGCAATGGGGAGTATATCCTTTTACTGTTCCGTTGTCCCAATCCAACATCCCCAGAACAAAGTCACTTTTTGCCAACTTGTATCCATCATCTTAGAAGGGACGCAGGTGGTGCTGTGGGTTAAACCACAGAGCCTAGGACTTGCCGATCAGAAGGTCAGCGGTTCGAATCCCCGCGATGGGGTGAGCTCCCGTTGCTCGGTCCCTGCTCCTGCCAACCTAGCAGTTCAAAAGCATGTCAAAGTGCAAGTAGATAAATAGGTACCGCTCTGGCGGGTAGGTAAACGGTGTTTCCGTGTGCTGCTCTGGTTCGCCACATGACCCGGAAGCTGTATGCCGGCTCCCTCGGCCAATAAAGCGAGATGAGCGCAGCAACCCCAGAGTCGTGCACGACTGGACCTAATGGTCAGGGGTCCCTTTACCTTTTTACCCATCATCTTAAAAAGCAGAGACATCACCTTGTCGACAAAGGTCCGTATAGTTAAAGCTATGGTTTTCCCAGTAGTGATATATGGAAGTGAGAGCTGGACCATAAAGAAGGCTGATCGCCAAAGAATTGATGCTTTTGAATTATGGTGCTGGAGGAGACTCTTGAGAGTCCCATGGACTGCAAGATGATCAAACCTATCCATTCTGAAGGAAATCAGCCCTGAGTGCTCACTGGAAGGACAGATTGTGAAGCTGAGGCTCCAATACTTTGGCCACCTCATGAGAAGAGAAGACTCCCTGGAAAAGACCCTGATGTTGGGAAAGATGGAGGGCACAAGGAGAAGGGGACGACAGAGGACGAGATGGTTGGACAGTGTTCTCGAAGCTACCAGCATGAGTTTGACCAAACTGTGGGAGGCAGTGGAAGACAGGAGTGCCTGGCGTGCTCTGGTCCATGGGGTCATGAAGAGTCGGACACGACTAAACGACTCAACAACAACAACAAAACCCTTAAGTTGTACTTATGAAGATGAAAAAACTTGAAGGAGGAAGTTGCACAAGGAAAATGGTTACCCCCTCCTCTGCCCTGAGCATTATGGCTCCAATCCAATTTTTAAAAATGTGAGAGCTCTAATCACAGACCATGTCTGCTTTGGCCCTCAAACAAGCCTTAAAACTAACATCTCCAATTATGAATAACTATGTATCTTTTATTCTCTCATCCTGCGTTAATGGACACTGCAGTCATTTCCACACCACACATTTAAAATACAGTGGTACCTCAGGTTACATACGCTTCAGGTTACATATGCTTCAAGTTACAGACTCCGCTAACCCAGAAACAGCACCTTGGGTTAAGAACTTTGCTTCAGGATGAGAACAGAAATCGTGCTCCGGTGGTGCGGCGGCAGCAGGAGGCCCCATTATCTAAAGTGGTGCTTCGGGTTAAGAACAGTTTCAGGTTAAGAACGGACCTCCAGAATGAATTAAGTATTTAACCTGAGGTACCACTGTACATGTGGGACGCGGGTGGCGCTGTGGGTAAAACCTCAGCGCCTAGGGCTTGCCGATCGCATGGTCGGCGGTTCGAATTCCCGCGGCGGGGTGAGCTCCCGTCTTTCGGTCCCAGCTCCTACCTACCTAGCAGTTCGAAAGCACCCCTAAGTGCAAGTTGATAAATAGGTACCGCTTTATAGCGGGAAGGTAAACGGCGTTTCCGTGTGCTGCACTGGTGCCGGCTCGCCAGAGCAGCTTTGTCTCGCTGGCCACGTGACACGGAAGTGTCTCCGGACAGCGCTGGCCCCCGGCCTCTTAAGTGAGATGGGCGCACAACCCTGGAGTCGGACACGACTGGCCAGTACGGGCAGGGGTACCTTTACCACTGTACATGGCTTCCTCCAAAAAACTGTGGTTTGTTAAGGGTGCTGGGAGTTGTAGCTCTGTGAAGAGTAAGCTACAGATCCAAGCATTCTCCGTGGGAAGCTATGTGCATTAAATGAATGGTGTGGTTGTGGCCTATGTTTGGTCAGGAAGTTATTTTTCTCCCCGTTTCAAATGGGGAAAGTATTCATCCAGAAAGTACAGTTGGAAACCCAATGGATTAGGGCATCATCAATAAAAATAACAGACTTCTAGCCTCACTTTTGCTTAGCCTAAGGTTACTTTCCTTTTGAGTGTCTCTGGGTGATCCTGTAACCTTACTGTACAAAATGCTTATTCAGAAGAACGATTTTTTTTTGCATTCTGCAGCTGCTTCAGTAAACTGCTGATAATGGCAAGCTCTAACAGAAACCAGGAAGAACATACACACCTTGTCTAAAACCTGAGGATGAGAGCAATATTACTTGGAACTTGTTTTTTTTAGCTGACCCTTATGCCCCCAAATCTCTCTGTAAATACATACATGGTGGTTCCTGTTTCTCCCTCTTTTAGACCCTTCTGTAAAATTTACTTTTCTGACCATCAAGCTTTTCCCCCCACTGTAACCATTGTATGTTGAATTGCATTTGTGGAAGTTCATAGGTGACTAATTTTCTTCCTGTTACATTCCTCGGTTGTTTCCCCTACTACAGAAATGTAGACTGTAAACTCTAAAGAGCTGTGGAGGCTGGTGGTATGTATGTTTGTGTGCATTTTGCTTCTGGAATTCTGTAAAGCACTATTTACATACTCTTTCATCATTCGTTTATTTTACCTTGTCCCAACCCTGCCAGAACAGGTTCTGAAAAACTCCTGGCCCAGAGGCACAGACTACTCCTGAAACAACAAATCTGGCGATATCTAACTGAGTTATACTCCGAGTAAACCCACTGAAATTAATGGATTTAAGTAACACTGTTAGTCTATGACTAACACTAGATATAATCGCCCAATGCTTATAACCCTTATGGCAAGATACATTTCCTAAACTGAGGCTCCTCTCATAAAGCAAAGTCGAAGATTGCTAAACTGGAACCAATTCTGAAAAAAGTAACATGAAAACACTGAAAAGCATATTATTCTCCTTGTTTATACACTGACTGTTCAATAATATAAATGTATGAAATAGGGAGAAATGATAATAATTTGGTGGCCTTAACAGGCCTGATCCTCAGCTGGTGTTAAGCAGCCAGTGAGAGCCAGTGTGGTGTAGTGGTTAAGAGCGGTGGACTCGTAATCTGGTGAACTGGGTTCGCTTCCCCGCTCCTCCACATGCAGCTGCTGGGTGACCTTGGGCCAGTCACACTTCTTTGAAGTCTCTCAGCCCCACTCACCTCACAGAGTGTTTGTTGTGGGGGAGGAAGGGAAAGGAGAATGTTAGCCGCTTTGAGACTCCTGAAGGGGAGTGAAAGGCGGGATATCAAATCCAAACTCCTCTTCTTCTTCTTCTTCTTCTTCTTCTTCTTATATACCATCCATGGTTTAGCATGGTTCAGTAAATAAAGGTACAGTGGAACCTCGGGTTACACACCATCGTCCTTACGAATGCTTCGGCTAACAAGCTCCACTAACCTGGAAGTAGATGCCCCTAGTTGTGAACTTTGCCCCGAGATACAAGCGGAAGTCACACGCTGGCAGTGCAGCGGCAGCGGGAGGCCCCATTGGCAAACGTGTGCTGGATGTTAAGTGTGGGAATGTTCAGGGATGCAGGAGAGGATATATTGTTTGATTATAACCTTTCCAACTTGTGTTAACAAGTTCACAATTTAGCAGAGTAACATTCCCCTTTTAAACGCACAGCGGATGCATTTGCTCAGGCTCGCTAAAGCCTCTATAATAACTGTTCTGGTATTTTCCCCTTATTCCCTCATAAAAGATAACAAACCACAGTCGTCTATAAAAGTATAAAAAGAGTTTATTCACTCACATTCTGTTCACAATCGGATCCCAGAAGGCAGACTTAGCTTAGAAAAGGAACCTACACCTGGAAACTATCTCATAAGGAGACAGTCCCTTTGTCCTCTCTTGGCTGGAGAGCATCTTTGGCTAAGCAGATGTTGCTTCTTTGATGCATGTAGTCAAAGAGAAAGAGATGGCTGCCCTGCCCTGTGCTTTTGTCATTACCTGCACAGGTGAGGCCACACCCACCTCTAGTCACATACAGAGGAAGTCTGTCCCAGCCTAGAAGGAAAGAGGAAGTTTACCTGCTGGCTGGACAAACATTCCTCCCCATGTGTAAACATGTTCACTCTAGGAATGTTGTACTTGACTGCTCTTGTGTTTCACATCCCACATAAAGAACAGTTTCGGCTGAAGAACAAATTAAGTTCGTAACCGGAGGTACCACTGTCCTGGGATTGAGTTTGTACTGTTTGAGAACAGGATACAGATTTAGACACCTGTTCAGCCATGAAACCTACTGCTTTCCTCTGGTTAACTACCTCTCAGCCTGATCTGTTTCTGTTCTACAGGGAAATTGGATGGAACACAGTATAAATCTGAACCAAATCATAACACACCTTTATTAGATATTATAAAAATGTGTTTCAAGTATGTTAATCAAGTTTTCAAAAAAGTTTGCTTACACTTCAATTCAATTTTATACTGAGTAATTTTATAATTGCTTTTGATTTTTAATCTATTGAAGTTAAATTAATCCTTCCATCTAATTTTTATTCAGCATAATTGTTTGCCAGTTTTGTATTTTAATTTTAAATAATGAGCCAATCACATAACTTGTGATTGCAACAATAAGTAGCTTTAAATATTATTTTGAAGTCAAGTGACGTTCGCATTACATTGCAAGGAACATGAAGGACTTAAGGAAAAGCTCATCAAATTTGCAGGTGACACTAAACTGTGGGGGTGGCTGGGTAGCAAATGCCACAGTAGACAGAATTGGGATAAGATGACCTTAACAGATTGGAGAATTGGGCTCAAACTAACAAAATGAATTTCAATAGGGACAAATTTAAGGTTCTACATCTAGGCAAGAAGAAGCACAAATATAAGATGGGGGACACCTGACTTACCAGTACAGTGGTACCTCGCGTTACATACGCTTCCGGTTACATACGCTTCAGGTTACAGACTCTGCTAACCCAGAAATAGTACCTCGGGTTAAGAACTTTGCTTCAGGATAAGAACAGAAATCGCACGATGGCGGCGCGGCAGCAGCGGGAGGCCCCATTAGCTAAAGTGGTGTTTCAGGTTAAGAACAGTTTCCGGTTTAAGAACAGACCTCCAGAACAAATTAAGTACTTAACCCGAGGTACCACTGTAGGAAATTTGAAAAGGATCTAAGAGTCTATTATGAGTCAACAATGTGAGGTAGGGGAAAACTAATTCTAGGCTTCATCAACAGAAGTATAGTGTCCAGATCAAAGGAAGCCATAGTACCTATTCTGCCTTGCTCAGACCACACCTGGAGTACTGTGTCCAACTAAACATCAGGAATAACTTTCTGATGGGAAGAGCTGTTTGACAGTGGAGTGGGGTCGCTCAGGAGTTTGTGGGCAATCATTCCTTGGAGGTTTTTAAGAAGAGGCTGGGTGGCCTTCTGTCATGGATGCTTTAGTCTCGCCAGAGTGGTGCATGCTCTCCCGCATGGACTACTGCAATGCACTCTACGTGGGGCTACCTTTGAAGGTGAGCCGGAAACTACAACTAATCCAGAATGCGGCAGCTAGACTGGTGATTGGGAGTGGCCACCAAGACCATATAACACTGGTCCTGAAAGACCTACATTGGCTCCCAGTACGTTTCTGAGCACAATTCAAAGTGTTGCTGATGACCTTTAAAGCCCTAAATGGCCTTGGCCCAGTATACCTGAAGGAGCATCTCCACCTCCATCATTAAGCCCAGACACTGAGGTCCAGCTCTGAGGTGGTTCCCTCACTGTGAGAAGTGAGGTTACAGGGAACCAGGCAGAGGGATTTCTTGTTAGTGTGAAACGCCCTCCCATCAGATGTCAAGGAAATAAACAACTATCTGACTTTTAGAAGACATCTGAAAGCAGCCTTGTTTAGGGAAGTTTTTAATGTTTGATGATGATGATTAAAAATAATAATACTATGATGGGAGCCTCCCAGAGTGGCTGGGGAAACCCAGCCAGATGGGAAAGGTATAAATAATAAATTATTATCATTATTCTTATTAGTTGGGATTCCTGCCTTGCAGGAGTTTGGACTAGATGATCCTCTTGAGTCCCTTCCAACTCTACAATTGTATGATTCTATGAATACATCAAAATGTACTTTTCAGTTTAAAATGTTGAATATTTCAGTAATGTTCCCAATGCAGTACAGAATTTGGGGGATGTAAACCTATGGACCATAGATAGAAACAGACAGACAGACATATATTGGGTATGTTTGAGTGTGCATTTGTGTGTGTATATACACAAACACACAGGCACTATATCCAGGTTGTATTACTTGCTGCTCTCATGTTACTCTCCCATCAATACCTGCCACTTCCAGAGTAGATGTGGTCAGAGTAGATGAGGTCCCCATAGCATGTTGCACCATCAAATTGCTCTAAGCAACATTATCTTTTATATATATATATATAATTTTTTATTAGTTTTTCAACATATCATTTTCAACAATAATGAAACGTACTTTTACATCTTATACATTTTTGTTGACTTCCATCAATCACATCTGAAAATTTTCCAATCTATTCACTTAGTTTACATTTCTTATTTTCACTATTACATTAAAATCTCATAACTAGTATCTCTCTTCTTTCTCTTCTTTGCCATTTTTCATATATTTCTCCTTGCAAAACTTCTTGTAGTCCTACTAGCGTAATTTGTTGATTACAGTTGCTCTTCAAATAATTCGTATATTTCTTCCAATCTTCTGTAAACCTCCGGTCCCGCAGGTTTCGAATCCTTCCTGTCATTTTATCCAATTCTACGTAGTCCATTAATTTTGTCTGCCATTCTTCTTTCGTCAGTATCTAAGCAACATTATCTATGGAGCCTGGATTTCCATATTACCTTGCATAAAATTCTTGCCCTATTCTATTCATTCTCATTCAGATGCGATTTCTTAAGCCACAGAACAACAAAGTACAGGAGAGGTCTCAAAATAGCATTTGCCTAAGACGCAATACAATTCAACAGAGTTCCTCCGATTAAAAAGTAACTGACAGTGAATGTTTCGTAACTTATGACAAGGAAAAAATGTTTGGGGGGGGAGAAAAATAAAACGCTTTTATGCAAATTTGATTTCCCTATAATAATCTAGAGCTATTCTGCTAGAAGGAATTATCTCCGCAGGCTGGCAGCTGCAGTAGGCAGTGAATTAAAAATGGCTCTGTATATGGGAAAATCTGTTCTATAATCAGTGCTATTCTTAGAGAGGACATCAATCTCAGCCAGTTCCTACGTTGCTCTCTTCAGGTGAATGACATACAAGCATGAGGTAGAAACTCCCATTACATCACTAGCATTGCTTTCCTAAACACGTGGCTTGTATCACTAATGTGCAGAGAGATCATTAACTGGCTCCAATGATTCCCCAATTTTAAGAACCTTCAGCAGTCAATGACCATAAGGGAAGAGGGAGAAAAAAAGACTCCTTTCAGTTAGATTTAGCCAACTAGGCTTTACAGGGTGGGGTTTTAATTTGTTTGTTTTTGCTTGCTGTTGCAATTCAGGCTCAGCTCCCAGGTCACAAGACACCGCCATCGGAAATGTTATATGAGCTTTCTCCGTACATTAAACAGGCACATGCTTCAGAGAAGTATTTTAAGAAGTAAGCCACCGCGGCAGTTCTTCATACAAAATGTCATCAGGCTTTTAATGAGGCAGCTGTGGATTAAAAGGGAAATTGCATGTATGCTGGAACAGGTTTGTATTCCTTAAAAACAAAAAACAAAACAAAAGCGTCTTACAGTAACCTCTGCCGCTGTTATATCAAAGGAAACAATACTGTAAATAAACAGTATTTTTACAGACGTAAGACTGATTCCTCATTACATCTGACACGTATTTTCCAAACTATTGGTCCTCATCATTCATATGTATAGTATTCCGTCTGCTGCGTCATATGCCTTGTAGTCTGTCTCTGTGTGAGTGATGGGTTTGAAAATTAAGCACATGAAAACTCACAATTTTTAAAAAAAAAATTATACATAATTACATGGAATGTAGACTTATTCATGACATGTAGGGAAGACAGAAGAACTGTCTCTTCCACACACACACACACCCCTCAAATAATGCTAGAATTTGGGGTCTTCAAATGGTGACTGGAAGTAAGTTATGGCAAAAATCCCCAAATTATGAGGACATGGGAGGGAAAATGGGGAATTCCAGTGGGAGAGAGAGACTCCAGCAAGTAGCCACATTTTCCTTTTAGCAGCAGAGGTTTGGTGCTGAAGCCATCGGAACTATGTAAACAGTAGAAGCTGGTTTCAGGGGGAATATAATAATAATATTTATTATTTATACCCTGCCCATCTGCCTGGGTCCCCCCAGCCACTCTGGGCGGCTTCCAACAAAACACTAAAATACAATAACCTATTAAACATTAAAAGCTTCCCCTAAACAGGGCTGCCTTCAGATGCCTTTTAAAAGTTTGGTAGTTATTTTCTCTTTGACATTTGGTGGGAGGGCGTTCCACAGGGAGGGCGCCACTACCAAGAAGGCCCTCTGCCTGGTTCCCTGTAACTTGGCTTCTCGCGGTGAGGGAACCACCAAAAGGCCCTCGGTGCTGGACCTCAGCGTCCGGGCAGACTGATGGGGGTGGAGATGCTCCTTCAGGTATACTGGACCATGGCCGTTTAGGGCTTTAAAGGTCAGCACCAACACTTTGAATTGTGCTCAGAAACGTACTGGGAGCCAATGAAGATCTTTCGGGACCGGTGTGATATAGTCTCGGCGGCTGCTCCCAGTCACCAGTCTAGCTGCCGCATTCTGGATTAGTTGTAGTTTCCAGGTCACCTTCAAGGGTAGCCCCACGTAGAGCGCATTGCAGTAGTCCAAGCAGGAGATAACCAGAGCATGAGATACTCTGTTCAAGGATCAAGCTGGAGGCTGCTCTGCTCTGCGTTTGGGAATCCCTATGGCATTTTTGTTTCCAAAAAAAGAAACCATAGAAGATCAAGGCCAAAAACAAGGAGACGGGGTCTAACTCTTTGCCCCTCTTTGCAGCAGGGCTATGAGTCTAACCAGTGCCAGCTCTACTCTGGTAGCACCCCACCAGTAATGCCCTACTCTTTTTCATTTTTGGTCAAGACAGAAAATGGAGCTGTGATGGCCTGGGACTCGGGCTCGGACTCGGAGCCAGAGGAGTCTCAGTCTGCACTAGATCCTTTGCCTCAGGCGGCATCTGAACCTAGTCTGGGGCCTGATTCTGAAGAGCCCCGTCTGCACAGGTTCCCCTGCAACAAACACCAGCTGGGCCGAGTCAGGGGCCTGAGCCTGCCCTCACTCCAGATGCGGGGATTACCTCGTTGCCTCCAGCTGGGCCATCACTTACAGCTGCTCCACTACCAGTTGGGGCAGGAGAGGCTGAGGTCTAGTAACCCACCGATGTCTCCCGAGCTGCAGAGACTGAGGTCTGAGAGAAGGAGAGACCTGAGTACTCGCAGGAGGAGTGCTCGCCTTCGGGCAAGACAGGGGATCAGGACCGGCCGTTACCCCAACAGAGATAAAAGGCTGCTGGACCCCGCCCTAGGTTGCTGGAGCAACGTTGCTGTTTACCAGAACCTGCCTGTGATCCTGTGGCTGACCTTGCCTGGTTTCCTGCCTTGGCCCTGTCGGACTGACTCCTCACGGAACCCTTGGATTTGGGACCAGACCTGGACCGCATTGCTCGGGTTACCCGCAGGCCCAGCACAGGGAGACACTTTGTAGTGATGCTCCCAAGAATTACTAGTTACACGTTTTAAAGCATATAATAATAATAATAATAATAATAATAATAATAATGAAGTTGGTTGCACATGGCAAAACATCAGACTTTCAAAAACAAAGGCATTTGATTTTGTAAGTGCTTCTGTAAAAGTGCGCTTTTTTCCATTATCAAGTGGAGCCCTGCAGTACCGAAACAAGTTGATTCACCTCCTGAGTTGATGCCCCAGGAGCTATGCCATTGTTTTCTTTCAGGAGTTTGTCACTATGGTAACCTGCACAGATGCACATATACTGCTCATCCCTAACCCAGAGATGCCTGAAAGAGTTGGGATCTCCTGACGTGGAAAGATAATGCTAAACGCATTATCACTTCAATGAGAGCTCTGAGCCCAGTGGCTCTATGGGGTTAATTTAAGAGACAGCTGCTTCCATTCCTCTCCTTGGACAAATTGTAAATTACATTTGAAAAATAAAAACAAGTTATTCCTACCCTTCTCAGTTGGCAGACAGTATCTTGCTAAAACGGAGACATAATTTATGATACCACCACCGTGTGGCCCCTTTCCAGAGACCATAAAAGGGTTCCAAGCCCACTTTAGTGTCAGTTTAACAATCGCAGAGGAGGTTTTACAATCTAAATGTAAAAACCAAATGCTAACATTTCAGTACAGTCGAGTGCAGCAGGACTCTACTCTAAAAGAACTCAAGTTATTCAAGGGTTCAATCACAGAATCTTCGGCTGCATTCCTATTATGCACACTTACCTGGGATCAGTTACAGATAGGTAGCCGTGTTGGTCTGCCATAGTCAAAATAAAAAAAAATCCTTCCAGTAGCACCTTAAAGATCAAGTAAGTTAATTCTTGGTATGAGCTTTCGTGTGCATGCACACTTCTTCAGATACACTGAAACAGAAGTTGCCAGACCCTTCTATATAGTGAGAAGGTGGGGAGGGGTATTACTCAGAAGGGTGGTGGGAATGGGAGATTGGCAGATAGCTGAGATGAGCCTGTTGACGACTCTTAACGACTGTAATAGGTCTTACAGGAAAAGGCAAGGGGTGAGAAGGTGAGAAATGGCTTAGTCATGTATAATGAGATAAGAATCCAATGTCTTTGTTCAGACCAGGTCTCTCCATGGTTTTAAGTTTGGTAATGAGTTGCAATTGAGCAGCTGGAAAGAGACTGGAAAGAGAAGACCTATTACAGTCGTTAAGAGTCGTCAACAGGCTCATCTCAGCTATCTGCCAATCTCCCATTCCCACCACCCTTCTGAGTAATACCCCTCCCCACCTTCTCACTATATAGAAGGATCTGGCAACTTCTGTTTCAGTGTATCGGAAGAAGTGTGCATGCACACGAAAGCTCATACCAAGAACTAACTTAGTTGGTTTTTAAGGTGCTACTGGAAGGATTTTTTTTTTTTTACTTACCTGGGAGTAAGCCTCACTAAACTGAGTGGGACTTACTTCCAAGTATACATGCAGAAGATTGTGCTTCACATTAGACACATCAGCACTACACATTTAAAGCAGTATCATACTACTTTAAACAGCCATGGCTTCCCCTCCGAGAATCCTGGTGGCTGTTGTTTGCTAAGGGTGCTGGGACTTGTTAAAGGTAAAGGTAAAGGGACCCCTGACCTTTAGGTCCAGTCGTGGCTGACTCTGGGATTGCGGCACTCATTTCGCTTTCCTGGCCGACGGAGCCAGCGTACAGCTTCCGGGTCACGTGGCCAGCATGACTAAGCCGCTTCTGGCGAACCAAAGCAGCGCACGGAAATGGCATTTACCTTCCCACTGGAGAGGTACCTATTTATTTACTTGCACTTTGATGTGCTTTCGAACTGCTAGGTTGGCAGGAGCTGGGACTGAGCAACGGGAGCTATCCGTTGGGTAGATTTGAACTGCCGACCCTTACAACATAGTGGGAAATATTTTCAAGCAAACATCCCAAAAAGTAACAAAAATTATATACAGTGGTACCTCGGGTTAAGTACTTAATTCGTTCCGGAGGTCCGTTCTTAACCTGAAACTGTTCTTAACCTGAAGCACCACTTTAGCTAATAGGGCCTCCCGCTGCCGCCGCGCAGCCGGAGCACAATTTCTGTTCTCATCCTGAAGCAAAGTTCTTAACCTGAAGCACTATTTCTGGGTTAGCTGAGCCTGTAACCTGAAGCATATGTAACCTGAAGCATATATAACCTGAGGTACCACTGTATGGCTTAACTGTAAATTTAACTTCTACGCAGTTTATAAATATATAAAGTAATTCTAAGCTGTACACAGCTTACACAAGATCAAACCGTAATACCAAGATGATTCTCACAACACAGCTTCCAAAGTGGTTCTTAAGGACTTCCGCTTTTGCATTGGCGTGGGGCGGGGATAGAAAAGGCAAGCCGAGAGGAAGGCAGTGAGAGCAGAGGGCTCTGAGTGGAACAATGCCGAAATCAAAAGAACTTGTGTCTTCAAGCTCATCTGCCAGTGATTCGGACAGTGAAGATGACAAAAAGGTGAAAAGGAAAAAACAAGCCGTGCCTGAAAAGCCTGTGAAGAAACAGAAGACCGGTGAAAGCTCCAAAGGTGCTGCCTCCTCCAAGCAAAGTAGCAACAGAGATGAGAATATGTTTCAGATTGGTAAAATGAGATATGTCAGTGTTCGTGATTTTAAAGGTAAAGTCCCAATTGATATTAGAGAATACTGGATGGACCAAGAAGGTGAAATGAAACCTGGCAGAAAAGGTATCTCTCTAAATCCAGAACAGTGGAGCCAGTTGAAGGAACAGATTACTGATATTGATGAAGCAGTAAGAAAACTGTAAAGATGAGCCATGCAGAAACTCTCCTGTTATAGGTTTAAGTAGTCTTTTTACATTGGCATTCATTTTCTAAACTATTTGTTTTCCAAGCTATTGTATATTTGGATTGCAAAACAATTTGTAAGATGAGCGCTTTTTTTAATGTGCATTAAAAGTGTATTCTGGGTGGGGGGGAAAACAACAAAGTGGTTCTTAAGAAAGCAACAGAAAACTTGTTCAAAACAAGAAACACCAAGTTGGGAAGTTCAACTTATAGTATTAAGCAACTTTCATGAGATCAGCCTTCAGAGTACAATGAAGTTTGCCTCTCTGCTTTCTGCAGGTGGTAGGCCCAGATGTTTCAGTTTCTTTCTCTTCTACGGATCATCAAAACAAACATTATTACACATTCTTCTGTTCTAGAATGGTTACAAATGCAGTACTCTCAGCCTCATTAACAATGTTCTAAACTCCTAAATTACTGCATACCTCATTTTCAACCATTTATATGTTTATGGTTCACAGTTCAGAAACCACTAGGGATGCTCTTAACAAAATGAAATGTGCATGTTTAATACTACAAACTAAGGCGTGGAAGTATGTCAGTTCTTCTGTGGGGCAAGACTGGCATCTAGTAGCAAATATAGTCTAAGCTGAAGTCAGATAGCCCTCGCATAACCAGATCCAACCCAACTATGAGAAGGAAGTGTCAAATGAATATTGAGGGAATATATTATGAAGCAGATCTCCTACTTGTGAGTCGAGGAACTTGAGGATAAGAAAGCTTGGTGTTAAGTTGTGGGTGAACATATCAGACGACACAGCGATTCCTCAAACAGCTCTTGTTTATTCAGAGGCCAGAACAGAACTGAAGGGTTCAGCCAGCCTGCTTATATAGGGCTCCACTAGAACGCAACAGTACCCATTTTCTGTAACTATCCAATCCCTGAACGTCACTTTCGATCCCTTATTTGCATATGTGGACAAGAGTGAAAACTATCTACAGTATCGCCCTGCTGGCCCAGGGTGAGAACTTCAGTACATAACACTTGAGGATAAGAAAGACACAAGGACACAGTATATTAGGTTATTGGGCTAAAAAAGGCCACAACTTTATTGATTACAGCATGTGAGCGGTATTCGCTTAGGCATTGGATAAAACAACAGAGCGTGACTCCACCCCCTCTAGGAGGGGTGAGTCTATCAAGGGTTAACCACCAGTAGGAGGAGCTTGTTGATGCAAATACAACTGGAAGCTCCGCCTGATGTCACTGGGGTTCGTGCCATGGCCCTTGCCCCCAGCAAGGGCGTCAGACAGGATCCACGACCGCAGGATTCCTTTAACGGAATACCCAAAAGTGGAGGGGTAGGCGATGGCCTCACCCTGCCCTCCAATACACAAACATATTCCAATGCCTAACTGCCCATACCCCAAAAGTTTTGACAATTTGCTACGAGGTAGGCAAAAAACTAAGTGGCTGGTGCCAATTTGGCAGTTGGATAAAGGGCATTTTTTCCACATTGGTTTTTCTTTCAAGGAACCTAGACCATATGCTAGTCCACACTTTCAATTCACTTTGGGCCCCAGCAAGGTTTGGAATGTGCCAATACAGGGGGCGGGTTGCCTAATACCAGGGCAATCCAGACGGGCTGCTGCCATCCACCTGTCAGCTGCGTCACCAGGAAGGAGAGAGGCACAACGTAGTCACCTTCATGCTAAACTTTAACAAGAATCCAGAACTTTCCATAAGCAAAGCATAGTAGTTACTGGGTATTTCTTCATTAAATGAGAGATCAAGGGTCAGATCAAAGGCTCCACAGTCTGGATCCTGCCCCCACCCTTGGTTTAAGCTGCAACTTCACCTGTGCTCAACCTGTATATCTGTAAATAAACTCAAATGCTGCAAAGTACTGAAAGCACCTATTAGCTCATTCCAGAATAAACTAGAACGAAGTATGCACTGCAGCAAAAATTCAGGTACATCACATGAAAAGTCTCAATGAGGCAAATGACCCTATGACTGCAGTCTCAGCCAGTTCATTGTATGAAGTTCAGCCAACTCAACAATTAATTCAATTTGCATAAATTTGCATATTAATAACACAATAATTTTGTAACCAAAATGCACTTTGTTTTAGATGATGCATGCATGAGTTGTTGCTTAATAATAATTTTCAAAAAAACCTTCAGCCCAATTAATTGGGGGCAACTTTTTAGTTGATCAAAAGGTTAATTGATTCATCTAAATGACTGAATATTGCGGGCCTAATTCTGATGCTTTTAGAGTGTGTCAAAAGCTGCAGTACTCAAACTTGGGCCTTGGGAGTCAAGATCAGATTGCTTTCTTACATCATACCTAGTGAGAGGGAGAAACTAAATATGGGCAACTAGAAGAAATTTGTAGGGAAAAACTCACCAGCCAAGGAGCCTAATAATAATAATAATAATAATAATAATAATAATAATAATAATAATAATATAATTCTTTATTATATATACCCCGCCCATCTGGCTGGGCTTCCCCAGCCACTCTGGGAGGCTTCCAACAAAAAATTAAAATACATTAATGCATCGAACATTAAAAGCTTCCCTAAACAGGGCTGCCTTCAGATGTCTTCTAAAGTCTGGTAGTTGTTGTTCTCTTTGACATCTGGTGGGAGGGCGTTCCACAGGGCGGGTGCCACTACCAAGAAGGTTTCCTGTAACTTTGCTTCTCGCAGTGAGGCAACCACCAGAAGGCCCTCGGCGCTGGACCTCAGTGTCTAGGTAGAACGATGGGGGTGGAGACGCTCCTTCAGATATAATGGACCGACAAATCAGACCATCCCTCTGCTCTTTTCCAACTAAATATCAGTATATGGTTGGAGTCTTCACAACCCTCTTACTCATTAAAGTCACTCAACTGCTTATCTACCTGCATCATTCGCTCATAGACAAATTTTGGGGGTTGGACTCTTTGCTTGCCTAGGGACCACACTAGGTCTCAGCTATTTGATCATTAGACTCAGGGTCAAGGTTGAACCTCCAGATATTGTTCACTGGAGATAATAGCTGGAGCTGTGGGAGTCCATCTGGTCCTCTCCCATGGCTCTAGGAATGGTGTTTCTGCTGCCCCCTCTACAGTGAAGAGGGAAGGGCTGCAGGATTGACCTGTCTGCGGCTGCCTAGCTCCAGTACTTACCGTATTTTTCGCTCTATAGGACACACTTTTTCCCCCTCCAAAAATTAAGCGGAAATGTGTGTGCATTCTATGGAGCAAATGCAGGCTCCTTGGCTTCAGCGATAGCAACGCGAAGCCTCTGAAGCGCAGAGGGAGCGCTCCCTCCGTGCTCCAGAGGCTTCGCGTTGCTTTTGCTGAAGCCTGGAGAGCGAGAGGGGTCAGTGCGCACCGACCCCTCTCACTCTCCAGGCTTCAGGGATGGCCACCTGAAGCCTGCGAAGCGCAGCGCGAGTTCCCGCTGTGGTCCACAGGCTTCAAGTTGCTTTTGCTGAAGCTGGGAGAGCAAGACTCTCCGGGCTTCAGAAGAGGGAGAGCTCCACAGCGCCCCTTCAGCCAAGCGGGAGGAGAAATGGAAGGGGCTCCGTTTCTCCTGCTGCTTCTCTGAAGGGGCGCTGAGCAGAGAGGGGGAGAATTTTCCCCCCCCCTTGTTCTCCCCCTCTAAAACAAGGTGCGTCCTATGGTCGGGTGCGTCCTATAGAGCGAAAAATATAGCTGGTGTGCTACTCTGACAACAGCATATAGGCAGGTATGTCTCAACCACCCCGTATCAAACCATGCATTTCCATGACTAAGAAAACCAGATTCTGCATGCTCACCAAAGGAGGAATAAATGTTGCAAGTTTTATTCATGCACATGCACATCTATCTCCAGGCAAACACAGGCTATTTTGGCATAAGCAATTTTTCAGACATTGAAAACTTTTGCCTCTGCCAGCCCTTAAAACGGTTAAAGGAGTGGGTGAGGGAGGCAGAGTGCAAACAAGGAGACTCAGCAAGAATTCATAACAGCTAGGAGAAGACCTGCTACAAGAGGGTGGTGGCAATCTAGAAAAGGAGACTCAAGAAAGAGCAGTAAATGGGCCTCAGAGGAAAGAAATGTCATAGAATCATAGAGCTGGAAGAGATGCCCAAAGGCCATCTGGTCCAAACCCCTGCAATGCATTCAGAGGAAGAACTAGGCAAGGAAAAAGGTTGAAGGCATCTGTGGAAGAGAAATCAGAAGTTTTATTATTGGGAAGGAGACAACAGATGAAGGAGCGAGTTACAGTGTTAGAAACTGAGATATGAAAGCTAGGAGCTAAATTGTATGACGTTCAGCCAACTCAACAATTAATTCAATTTGCATACATTTGCATATTAATAACACAATAATTTTGTAACCAAAATGCACTTTGTTTTAGATGATGCATGCATGAGTTGTTGCTTAATAATAATTTTCTAGGTTATGGGTGCCAACAACACAAAGTCTTGTTGTTGTTTAGTCATTTAGTTGTGTCCGTCCGTCTCTTCGTGACCCCATGGACCAGAGCACACCAGGCACTCCTGTCTTCCACTGCCTCCCGCAGTTTGGTCAAACTCATGCTGATAGCTTTAAGAACACTGTCCAACCATCTCGTTCCAGTCCTATGCAATATTTTTCATTACAGCACTGGACTTTCCTTTCGCTTCCAGGCATATCCACAACTGAGTGATCTTTCAGCTTTGGCCCAGCTCTGAATCTACTTGTACTTGTCCACTGCTCATCCTCAGTAGCATGTTGGACACGTTCCAACCTGAGGGGCTCATCTTCCAGCGTCATAACTTTTATATGCCTGTTGTCTTTGTCCATGGAGTTTTCTTGGCAGGGATACTGGAGTGGCTTGCCAGTTCATGCTCCAGGTGGATCATGTTTAGTCAAAACTCACCACTATGACCTGTCCATCTTGGGTGGCCTTGCACGCCATAGCTCATAGCTTCTCTGAGTTATTCAAGCTCCTTCGCCACGGCAAGGCAGTGATCCATGAAGGAGAACACAAAATCTAGGTGCGCCAGGTGCACTTATTTTAATAACAAGCATGCAAAGCTGAAAATGAATGAACTGCAGTTAAAATATTATGTTCATTTTTCATATGGTCTAGTCTTTCCCCTGCCCTACCCCCATAATATTCTTAAGAGGGTCTCTTCTCCAGTCTTCAGAGAGTAGCTGGAAGCGGGGATGCAGAAAAACGTCCTCCTTTCCTTCCACTCTGCAGTTTTAATCTGAAATCTTAGCTGCAGTACTGCGCCCAGAGCTCAGAAACTGCTCGCTTATGAAATTCCCTGTTGCAAAATGTGCCTAGAACAATGGGAGTTTCGAAAACTGAGCGAGTATGGTGCTAGAGAACAAGGGAGAGATGAGTCAAAGAAATGTTTAAGGCAAGAGAGACTTATCATTGGATTTAAAGTTGGTTGGCATCCATCTGTCTCAGGAGACAATGGAGGAGTGTGCCTTTGCGATTGAAGTCCAGCTCAAACTGTATGAAGGTTACAGAACCTGCTGTGTCTGTAGAGACCGATACAGGAAAGACATGTTTTGTTGCAGCTAGGGCAGATGAAGGCATCCAGTTGTGCTGTTGCAAATGCACCACGGCGTTTCTTCTCACTGTGTTCCTCCCAGCGGTCTTTCCTCCTCTGGTCACTGCTATGGGTATACAACCTGTCTCCAGGCACTACAGCCGTCTGTAAAGGATTCCCATACAGCAGAGCTGATGTTGCCAGTCTTCATGTCTCGCTTGCAGATTTCTTTGTAACACAGAGTTAGTTGGTCAGCCAATGGGCCTGGTGCCTGAAGGCAGCTGCCCATAGAGAATATCCTTGGGGAGCCTGCCATCTTCCATTCTGTAGACATGTCCAGGCCAGTGCAGATGCCGCTGGGACAGGAGTGCAAACATGCTAGGAATGTAGGTAGCAAGATGATAGTGACCAGATCCATGGACAATTCAGCTGCTACGGCAAGTCTCATCCCAGACTATTATGGGAATGTCTACAAAGTAGCCAGACCCTTTTCAGTTCACAGTATTGTTTCCAACCACCATGCCATCTCGCTTGAACTTTATTCTAAAGTCGGGTTATGATATAAAGTGTTTCCATTCTAATTGATATTTAACATACATTAGTATTTCTAGATGAAATAGTGTTACAAATTGAATTTGGGACTGCAACTTATTTGATTTGATTTTTCCCGGAGTACTGAAGCATCATAAAATCCCACAAATAATGAACATTGTCAAATTCATTCATAATAATTTTTGTGTTCTGCTGCAGATGTATAAAATTCCACCTGTATTATCTTGAGAGGCAAGTTGAGCCTTTTTGAAAAACCTATGCCCTAATTCAAAACCCACTTCTAACAGTTTTGATCTTTATTCCCTGGTAAAATGGCAATGTTTCATGTAGTTTGAACTTTCAGAGTTTTTATTTTTGATTTTATACAAGTAAAAGTAGTTGCTAACCAAACCAGAAACATACAAATATATTTGTTGGGCTAGAATGTGCATAAAACAAGGACAGAGCGATTTGCAGGACATTTAAAAGATATGACTAAGCAGTTCACAAATTTCAGGGCCTTTGTAGCTTCAATTCGGGGTAGCAAATTTCTTCAAGAGGTTAGAGAGCAAAAAGCTATTTACTTTCCAGGTTCTCAAATCATAGGCTGGACATGTAATATATAACTGGGTAAGGAGGAAGCAGTGTGTTGCTTTGTTCTGATGATGTCCTATTGGCACTGTTCTGTTATTCTCATGTCAATTTTGGAACAGGTCATGTCCCAAGCTAGTCCTTCACATATGATAAGCACATATGACTGCACATGGCGATATCTGCATGTTCGTGTATGAAACAGTTGGAATCATACTAGGTGTAAGAGTCATAAGTGCCAAAATTACTGGGAAATACTCATTTGATTGCTACTCTTTTCAACCAATTCTCTCTTCTTGTTGAATTGTGTGCTTTTCAACTATTTTCATGTATTCAGCTACTATTGTATTTATTTAATTTTATTTAATTTTATTTAATATAAAACCTAAAATCACAGAGAATAGCCAACAAAGAACTAGAACGGTAAGAAGGAGCATCCACCAGGGCTCTTCAGAACAAAAATATTTGTATCAATCTTTTGAGAGAAATCAAAGAGGGAGTTAATTTGGCTTCCATGATGAAAGACTCACAAAATGGATGCAATGAGTAAAAAGGCCCTGCTTTTCACAGCTTCAGTTGTCTAAGATATCCAAAGCAGGGCCTAATTTGAAGTACTTAAGGAGAGTCATACAAAAGAATACATTCCCTTGAGCTCCCCTGGTCCAAAGCTGTCTTGATCTTTCCTTATTAAAACCAGCTCTTTAAATTGCACTTAGAAACTGGCAGGGAGCCAATCTCTCCAAAGTCTTGTGGGCCATGAGTTTTATTTATTATTTATACAGCACCTGAAATTGCTATCTTTATGTGGTTTCCACATCTATTCAACCACCCTAAACCTTTGATCATCTATCTTCTCTCCAAGTCCACTTCTACAATACATTTTCCTTCCTGCCAATATCTAAAGATGACCATGATGAATGCTGAGCTATAAATCCTTCCTCCCCAGAATTAACTGTTCCAGATATACTGTGAGGTCCTCTTTTCTCTTCAGATTGAATTCAGAAACTTACAACCTGTCCCTTTTTCTGAATTTTTGATTCACAAAGCATTCAAAATATCCCTTAGGGTTTTCACACTAACAAATCTTATTGGTATACTGTACAAATAGGGGGGAGGGGAAATGCTATCTACTGTCATTCTTTGCAAACTGTTCTCGCACAGATGTGTCAGAACCCAAGAGAGATATACTATAAAGATATAATTTGACTATCACCTCTCATCCCTTAATACAGTTTTTCAACCTTTTCAAAATCACATTGAAAAATCTATATAATATGTGCTTAGATTAATGAAGTGTTTGAATCCAGATCAATAAGCACTCAAAGATTTGAACTGTTGACACCTGCTAGATATCACTTACAAGGCAGTTTTGTTCAGCTTATACCTAATTCAGTTGTTCGTTAACTACAGGAGGTCCCATTTAATGAACAGGCAATCTAATATATGATCTCTGTAGATTAATTTCCTGAGAGCAAGTAAATAAGGTAGATTATAAGTTTCCTCAATTATACATATAATTATAATGTCACTTCCCAATTAACACATACATTAAAAAATACTTCCCTGGGACTATGTACTTAATTGTAAAGTAAATAAATTCCGCCATCTCTCAAACATTTATTTAACATTCCTTTAAGAAAGCACCATGGCCATATCTCCTGTCTAATTTTCCTGCTGAAGAAAAAAAAGGCCTGATGATAACAGGGATTGTTGGATGTTCATAACAAGAAGCATAATTATTTATGTGCTATTCTTATACCTATCAAATGCCCCCATCTAGCTAGGAGCCATAGAAGAAGAAGAAGAAGAAGAAGAAAAGAAGAAGAAGAAGAAGAAGAAGAAGAAGCCTTTCCTTCCCCACACATATCTCCAACTAGATAACAAACCCCAGTACCTTAATAGTCGCTTCTCATCAGACTGCTTTTCCTGATCTAGCTTGAAGTGCCCTTGTTAAAAAGCAGAGACATCACCTTGCCAACAAAGGTCCGTATAGTTAAAGCTATGGTTTTCCCAGTAGTGATGTATGGAAGTGAGAGGTGGACCATAAAGAAGGCTGATCGCCGAAGAATTGATGCTTTTGAATTATGGTGCTGGAGGAGACTCTTGAGAGTCCCATGGACTGCAAGAAGATCAAACCTATCCATTCTGAAGGAAATCAGCCCTGAGTGCTCACTGGAAGGACAGATCCTGAAGCTGAGGCTCCAATACTTTGGCCACCTCATGAGAAGAGAAGACTCCCTGGAAAAGACCCTGATGTTGGGAAAGATGGAGGGCACAAGGAGAAGGGGACAACAAGAGGACAAGATGGTTGGACAGTGTTCTGGTGTTTTTTAAAATAATATTTATTAATTTTCCAACAGTTTAACTTCAACACTACAGAAAAACAAAAAAACAATACAACAATACAATACAATACAAAAACACAACAAAACACTAACACATAAGACTAACAAAACAAAAACCATTTAAAACACAAAACAATTTCAATATCTTATCTTTCATTCACTTATTTCTACAACCTCCTCACACCTCCCTTTTTGTATTCCACTTCTGATAATTGTTTCAGCAATTCCTTTCCATCTTCCTCTGCTTTCTATCCTATAATTATCTTAATACATTCTAACCTTATTTTCCCCTTTAAGACTCTATTAATCTATTTATACTTAATTCCTTATAACATTTCTACTAAAGCCATATAACTTCATTCCAACATTTTTCTAAGGTTGGACAGTGTTTTGGAAGTTATCAGCATGAGTTTGACCAAGCTGCGGGAGGCAGTGGAAGACAGGAGTGCCTGGCGTGCTCTGGTCCATGGGGTCACGAAGAGTCGGACACAACTAAACGACTGAACAACAACAACAATTGCATCTATTAGCTGCTCATGGGCACTTCACTTGTTGCCAGAAGGGAAGGATTCCAGGAGCAAACCCAGGCTATGTACCTGTTCCTTCAGAAGGGCTGCAGCAGCTCACTTCAGAACATTTCTCATAGAACTAGAACTCAGAATTACCTAATGATGCTGCGGGACATGAGATTTTGGACAGACAAAAGGAAGAATTTCTTTACACAGTAAATAGTTAAACAACAGAATTTACTACCAAAGCATTCCAAAAGGGATTTACAAATTTATGGAAGGCCATCAATGGCAATTGGTCATGATGGTTGTATGCTACCTATTAATACCTATTAATGCTACTTGCAGGAGAAAAGCAGCAGGACAGAGGCTTCAAAAGCCAACTGATTTGCCTTGGTGGGAAATAGGAGTTGATAGATCTTTAGTCTGATACAGCAGGGCTATTTATTGTGTTTATATCTCCCAAATTGATTCCGAAGAGTTAACATACAGTGGTACCTCGGGTTAAGAACTTAATTCATTCTGGAGGTCCGTTCTTAACCTGAAACTGTTCTTAACCTGAAGCACCACTTTAGCTAATGGGGCCTCCTGCCACCACTGCACCGCCGCCGCACAATTTCTGTTCTCATTCTGAAGCAAAGTTCTTAACCCGAAGTACTATTTCTGGGTTAGCGGAGTCTGTAACCTGAAGCATCTCTAACCTGAAGCGTCTGTAACCCGAGGTACCACTGTACTAATTAAAACCTCAAACAAAAATGCAGATTCTCAGGCTATATGAGGAGTCCACTTTTAATATCATGACCTCTTTATCCTGCTGTTCTACAGCATCTCATTTCTACACCTTTAGAGGGAAAGGGAGTCCCATCTAGAAGCAAATCATTATACTTCAGGAATTCCAATCCCTCCCCTTTCCATCTGCACTACATATAGGCTACATTTTCTACAAATTATTTGTGCTAAGAGCAGTTCCTGGAAAATAAACAATATGAAAGACAATACTAGTACCATAAATATATGCGCAAATAAAAATTATCACAACAACGAACATTGACAGTTCACTTAATAAGAGTTTGGATTTGATTTCCCGATTTATCACTACCCGAAGAAGTCTCAAAGCGGCCAACATTCTCCTTTCCCTTCCTCCCCCACAACAAACACTCTGTGAGCTGAGTGGGGCTGAGAGACTTCAAAGAAGTGTGACTGGCCCAAGGTCACCCAGCAGCTGCATGTGGAGACGCAAACCAGGTTCCCCAGATTACAAGACTACTGCTCTTAACCACTACACCATACTGGCTCTCAACACTTAAATGAGCACAAAGTAGGTAAAGGTGAAGGTGAAGGACCCCTAGATGGTTACGTCCAGTCTAATTCGACTATGGGGTGCAGCACTCATCTCACTTCAGGCCAAGGGAGCTGGCATTTGTCCACAGACAGCTTTCCAGGTTCTGTGACCACCATGACTAAACCACTTCTGGCGCAACAGAACAACATGACAGAAGCCAGAGTGCACGGAAACGCCATTTACCTTCCTGCCGCAGCGGTACTTATTTATGTACTCGCACTGGTAGCAGTAGGTCAATTAACAATATCCAGTACTTCTCACCCCAATATAGCTCCAACACGGATAGCAAGACTGCCTAGGAAACCCCAGTTCAGCTTTCAACTTAGACCTCAAAGGCTATAAGGCCACCTCACAATTCTTCTGGCAGATTCTATTATTATTATTAGATAAATTTCTATACCGCCCTTCATTCGAAGCTCACAGGACAGTTTGCAATATAAAGACGCTCTGTTATAAAGGTTCCTAAAACCGGAGGACTGCACAATGCAGGTGGCAACCTCTGTCTTAATATTAAGTACTTTTGCATAATGCCATCCTGATTTCTTATCATGGTTTGGAGCCCAGGATTAAAGCAAAGTTTGGAAACCGTGGGTTGAACAAGTCACAATACAAGCACTGAAGCTCTCATGCAAGGAAAGGGTGAGAGCTGGCAAAATCCTTTCTTCTAGCTTTGTCAAGGCTTATAAATCCAGGACTGTTGTGTGTTGATGTTCCCAAGCCACCCCTCAAATAATTCACAACACAGACATAATTTTTGTTTAAGGTTTTTGGCATAATTTTGACCACAACTTTATTGAAATACATAAATGTGAGTGGTTGTTTAGGCATTGGTTAAGACTATCTGTCCCCCGCCGCCTGGGGACAGAACTGACTTCCGGGCACCACCGAAAGCCAGTAAGGGAAAACAATATTGGGGAGAAATGGAGCTGAGTCACAGGCCCTCACCTCTCCCCGCATGCTCCCCAAGGCTTGCCAGCCCTAGCCCCATTCCAGGGATTTGGACGAAATCATGGCAAGCCCCTGGATTCCTTTAACGGAATTCCCTTTCCGCCGCAACCTTGTAGGGGCAGGCCCAGCCCATCCTAACCCCTCCTCCAACCAAATTGATAATCAATTGATAACCATATTGATAACCAATGCCTAACCGCAACCTTACAAGTTGTGACGATTTGCAACGCAGTAGGCAAAAACCAAATGGCCCAGCCAATCGGCCAGATGGACAAAATTCCTACCAGGCCCCTGCCCCAACGGCAGACGACCCCATGACAGGCATAGCAAGGTCAACACAAAAAAACCTTTAATTTAGGGCGGGTGGGTGGGTGATCCATTGCACGCAGCAAAAGAGGAAGCTCCAAGCTGTGTACTGAGAATTTAAAGCAATTTGATCCCTCCCACCAAATTGCAACGTAACTTTACCCCAACAACCCAGCCAACCAATCGTTGCCATCAGCCTCCTTAGTAGCCCTGCCTGGCAACGGAGGGGTGGCTCGGCAGACCCCACCGCAACACGTGCTCTCTGTGAGGGAGAACACGCTTTATCTCCAAACTGGTCCAGAACCTCAACATATATCAGCTTATTGGTTTCATTTTTTCAATATTGAACTAGGTGTAAAATGTAGCAAATAAATTATGTTCCCCATTTGCCAGAAGAAAGGCCTTCTGTAATTCCTGACTATATATTTTTTTACAGAGACCAAAATTATTTCCATTGATTCAAAACGATAAAAGTGCTGTTAAAATTTAGCCACATCAATCCAAACTGTCTGTCACTGAAACTAAAGCTTCATTTAAGGAAAAAAATAACAACCCTAATAAATTATGAAAGACAAACAAAAAGAAAAGGGAACTTCCTGGTTTAAGGAGTAAGTAAGAGAATATATCGTTTCTTAATATAACCGATTTATTTATTTTTTGCCACCGTGCAAAAAACAAGGGATGGCAGTGTACGTCTGCATCTTCAAAACAGCAACACAAAACTGCACAAAATACTTGTGCTGCTCACCTACCCACCCACAAAATTGCCCTGTCAAGCACTATAATCCTTTGCTGACAATGTCAGTGGCCACTCTATAAAATAGGAACTTGAAAATAGGACAAGAACTGTTCATAACAGCCGTAAAATATAGTTTTTTTCTCAAGACATTACCAAACAGATAATGACCAGCGGTGAGCTTAAAAACCCATATTACAGGTTAAGCATGGTTTGGTGCTAACAGCTGATGTGTGGCGGCGAAGTCAATAATGTGCTCTCGCCATAAATGATCAAACTGTTACAATGCACTTTCTTCTACTTTTTCCAGCGTTATCCCACCGGGTATCTTCTAAAATTATCTGGAAAATACTTACCTTGTGTAATAGCACTGTACTTGAAAGGAAAATATCCAGACCAATATGGATGAAACAGCTAAGAGAATTTTTTTATTTTTTTTAGCCCAGTCATGTTATAAACATTGGCATTTCATGCCAGTTATGTCTGTAGCTTCTGCAGAGAGCGCTGGACGGCCCCCAGACATGGGAAAAACATAATTAAAATAACTGATCACTTTATTTATTTAGGTCATCCGCATTGATCATCAGTCAAAACCACGAGTCATTACCCAGGGAGTAAACAGTGAGTAAACATATGTGACAATTCTAAAGAAAACACAAGATCCGGGTTCAAACATATCACAGTCTAATTCTGTATCTGTAAACATTTCTCAAGAGCTGATAGCCTTTTGGATTTGTTCTCAGTTTCTTTACAGTATTCTATACATAGGACTCTGGGGTAACTGAATATAAGACTGCAGCCACTGTAATTGTCTTTTATTTTCAATTGCTTTTCTAAGTTTTTTTGTACTCAGTTCTCACAGTTGTGAGAATATATAAAACCAGAGGTTGTATTCTGGAAGATACAAAACTTTGAATAAATCTAATTAACACATAATTGTATCTTGTGTCGAATTAAGCTGACAAATTCTGTAAATCAACAGCACCATCATACACCAGAATTTTCTTGCTGCCCTACACCCCAATACACACACACACACACACACACACACACACACACTGCATATGCCTAAAGTCTTCTCTATATTTCTTGAAACAGCCTGTGCTGTCTCTTCCCTTTTCCATATTTCTTCCAAGCAGTTAAGAACCACTATGTGACCATTTTAAAACAATTTTCTTTACAATTAATTGCCATTGAAAAGCATGATTTCTTTGGGCAAAAACCAATTCAGCACACCGTATATCTATTCTATTTAGTGACATATTAAATTTATATTTGAATTGGAAATGTTCTGAAAATCAGATATAAATGTTGATAGTCATTTCTTTCCATGTGAAAACACCAAGTTTTCAAAGTCTGTTTTATTCCAAGATAAGTAATATTTACATCTTTGTTGGCCCACTGTTCCATTGCATCTTTTAACTAACTTTTTCACAATTTTCTTATAGAAGCTTAGGCAATCTTGATGTTTGCTTCATCCTGTCTCTTTTGGCTTTAAAATCACTCCAGTGCCCTTGTAGGTGAAAGCAATAACCACAGAGGCCATCCAGAGGGGTGAATAGGTCTCCTCCATTGGTGTTTACTTAGCACTCCTTGTCAAAATTTATATTTTGTTGTTGTTTTTTCTCTTCTTTTATTGTGTTTTGTACACTTGCCTTGAGATAAGGCAATAATAATAACAATAGATGTGACCATTAAGGTGCCAGTTTCTCTCAGTACTTATCTCATATTCTTAGCCTCCTTTTATGATATCATTATGTCCCTTTTCACATGAGAGAGTAATTTTAAGTAAATTCTCTCAACTCCCACCCAAAAGACCAACATTGTGTGGTAACGGCAACATTTATAAGGAACTTTACATGATTTTTATATAGTGTTAGACCTTAGAAAGTGGGGTCTTTCTCTTCTTTCCATTACAATCTGTGAGGAGTGAACATTTCAGGGTGTTTTTAAAAACATAGAGGAAGAAAGATTGCTGAAGTCTATGGTATGCCTATCAACACTTCAGAGTTGAATTAGTGGAATTTGCTCAAATCTCTACAGGATCTCCCTTCACAGCAGAAGGGAGCAACTGTATTAAATACCCAGAAATTCAACTGCTCTGTATTTTATTACATGGCATGGTATGAATCTTGAAACTTTTTGTATTAACTTAGCACCATGGTTTCATAATCTCCCTATAAGCCATCCTGTTAAGAACATTGTAGTAGAGGACTCACACTCTTAATCAAAGCTGCTAAAATAATAAAGGCAGAGTTTTTTAAACAGTGCTTTGTGGCGATTGTGAATGATGAAAGCAGTTGGATCTTGAGCAATTTTCAAAGTCTGATCGTTTCAATCAGGTTCCTGGGTAGAAGCTGACCTCAGGAAAGCCTAGCCGACCATTTTCTTTCCAGGCAAAATAAAAAGCTATTGGATGGTTGTGCATAGTTCATTTTCACATACACACCAAAAAAAGGATTCCATAGGTGTGTTCCTCATTTACAAGACAAGAATATGACCACTACTAAGACAGTTTATAAGACTGGCTATAACTGCAAGTAAAGTGCATCTTATATCAGTTATACTGGTTCTAGCACCAATCCCATTTTAGTGGGATCACCATGGAATAAAAATGAACATGGAGCCTGCTTAAAAACATTATCATTTAGACAAGCTTAGCCAGATGCTTAGAAAGTTGAGGTAATTTTAATCTGCTTCGGTATTTTAACTTTTGTGTATTTTAAAGCAGTGTTTCCCAAATTTGGGTCTCCAGCTGTTTTTTGAACTACAACTCCCATCATCTCTGACCACTGGTCCAGTTAGCTAAGGATGATGGGAACTGTAGTCCAAAAACAGCTAGAGTTTGGGAGACCCTGTTTTAAAGTATGGTTGCGATTTTTTTCTCTATTTTATTGCTTTATCTTTTGTAAACTGCTTTGAAAGTGTATGTTTTTTACAATCAAGCAGAGCAGAAATTTTATGAAGCAAATAACTGAATAATTAAGGAGTTACCTTGCTCCAGAGATGATACAGTGGAGAAGTGCCTGAGTATGTTAGATCTAATGTTTGAAAGATGGACCATGTGGCTGCATTCATATGTAACATTTCTGAACTTCAAAACCATGATTCTGAAGATCAGAAACAAACCCTCAAGCATCTTCTCTTTTACCAGAGGGTAAGATTATTGTTGAAAAAATAAAAAAATCCCACTATCATAATATGCAGAGTCGCGGACAAAATTAGACTTGGGATTACATGTGACCTAGCATCACACCAGTTGACCATTCTTCTTGCAGATGAATCCATAGCAGCAATAATTTCTCAGACCCCATCATGAGTATGTCCTCAGAACCATGCACATTTATTATACCTTATATGCAACACAAAAATATTTTGAGGTTTTATTTAAGAGTCTATATACTGCTTCAGAATCAGACCCCAGAACAGTTTACAGTGGTACCTTGGGTTAAGAACTTAATTTGTCCTGGAGGTCCGTTCTTAACCTGAAATGGTTCTTAACCTGAGGTACCACTTTAGCTAATGGGGCCTTCCACTGCCGCCGCGCCGCCGGAGCACGATTTCTGTTCACATCCTGAAGCAAAGTTCTTAACCTGAGGTACTATTTCTGGGTTAACAGAGTCTGCAACCTGAAGTGTCTGTAACCCGAGGTACCACTGTACATCAATTAAAATATACAGTGGTACCTCAGGTTACAAACACTTTGGGTTACAGACTCCGCTAACCTGGAAGTAGTACCTCGGGTTAAGAACTCTACCTCAGGATGAGAACAGAAATCGTGCAGCGGCAGCAGCCATTTGTAACCAGTGGTACCACCAGAGGTACCACTGTAAAACAATACAATAGAATTAAATATAACAAAACAATTCCACAATGCCAATACACAGAAAATTCTTCGTCAAATCCATAAAAATCCAACTCTAAAGAATGGGCAACTTCTTCACCTCAGTCCTCCTCCAAAACCCCACGATTCCTGAGCAAATGGCTAAGTCCCCCGCCACACTGCTGATAAATTTTAATATGCTATTAAGTGTCTCTTTAGCCTAGAAAATCCCAGCTCCTGGTGGCTTCCTACTGTTTTTTGTTATACAGTTCTTATTGACAAAATGACAAAGAATCTAGGTAATCTGTGTTAGGACTCTTCCATCCAGCCATTGACATATCCTCAATGAGAAACGTGGCCAGTCAAATGCTGGTTTAATATCTCGCTGATGGATGGAAGCGGAAATTTCTGCGTCTCGTGGTCACCTCTCAGTGTTATCTCTGGCCCTTCTGGAATGAAAATTGTTATTCTCTTTATCCAAAAATACCCTCCATGTGCTAAACCTAAGGAGGAAGATAATGCAAAACTACCAAGAACTCTTCCCAGTTAGGCTACTATTCTCCCCCCCTTTAACACAATACTTTGCCTATAATTTAAACATTAATCATCCCCTGGTGACGAAAGACAGGACTGTTAATTGCTCCTCTGGTGTCATGGAATTCATGTCCAAGGGATTATTTTTCAGTTCGCTGTAGCCTGTCATCTTGCAATGACACCGCATGCCACTCATTGCTATCAACATCAACGGCTATATCGGGGGAGCAGCTGGCTTAGGAGAAGAGTAATGAAATATGAAGTGTTTCACTTCTAGGTCAGTAGTTCAAGCCAAGAACCAAGCAACAAGCAACTTTAGATTTGTTTTTATGCCATATCTATTTAATGTACCTGTGTGAAGTCTGGAATCGAGTGGTGCCTCAGTTCAGAGCTAGTAGGAAGGGGTCCACAACTGGAAGCAGGAGGGTAATCACAAGTGCTGAATGTCATCCTACCACCATAAACAGGTCAACACTTCCTGAACACAGAAGGAAGTGAAATAAAATCTCTCAAGTTACGAGAAGTCTCGGGCAGTTTGTTATAGATCAGGCTTCCTCAACCTCGGCCCTCCAGATGTTTTTGGCCTACAACTCCCATCATTCCTAGCTAGCAGGACCAGTGGTCAGGGATGATGGGAATTGTAGTCTCAAAACATCTGGAGGGCCGAGGTTGAAGAAGCCTGTTATAACTCTGACTCTGTGCTCCTCAAACTCTCAAGGCAGGGTTTTGCAAACTTGGGTCTCCAGCTGATTTTGGACTACAATTCCCATCATCCCTGACCACTGGTGCTGTTAGCTAGGGATGATGGAAGTTGTAGTCTAAAAACCGCTGGAGATCCAAGGCAAAACAACAACAAACCAACCTACAGTCACGTAAAGCATCCTCAATAAACACACGAGACATAACTGGCTGTGTTCTTAGATAAATAAGGTATACATGCATAAGAGTCTAGGCTACTATTATGCCATAAGATTCACTGTCTTGCAATATCACATATGTGCTTTAACTACTGATGAGGCCCAGGACGGCGAAACAAGGCCAATATTCTGGAAATCCTTGTCTAGACTCTGTGAAAGGATTTTGTGGAACTGTAACAACCTTTCATGTGGATTGTCTGGACTTTATGAACAGACAGGTGGAATAGACACCATTACATGGATGGACCTTATGCATAAACTGTCTGGAGAATGATCTGACTCACGGGGTCTTCTGCTTTGTTCATTTGCTGAACTTCATGAGTTACTTCTGTTGAAATTTGATACAATGAATAGTAGTTAAGTTTGAGCAGCTTCTCCTCCTCTAATTATTGGTTGAGTAAGGGATGATGGACACAGTGTGAGCCTCTTTCTATAATATTTATCTATTTTTTTATATTTTAAATTATTTGCATTTCTTTTTGTGAACAGGCTGTGTTATAGCAGCAGGTTATAAGTTTCCGGGCACAATTCAAAGTGTTAGTGCTGACCTTTAAAGCCCTGAACAGCCTTAGCCCAGTATACCTGAAGAAGCATCTCCATCCCTATCGTTCAGCCTGGACACTGAGGTCTAGCTCCGAGGGCCTTCTGGCGGTTCCCTCGCTGCGAGAAGTGAGGTTACAGGGAACCAGGCAGAGGGCCTTCTCGGTAGTGGCATCCGCACTGTGCAACGCCCTCCCAGCAGATGTCAAGGCAATAAGCAACTATTTTACTTTTAAAAGACAACTGAAGGTGGCCCTGTTTAGGGAAGTTTTTAATGTTTGATGCTGTATTGGTTTTAATATACGGTTGGAAGCCACCCAGAGTAGCCAGATGGGTGGGGTATAAATAATAAATTTTATTATTATTATTATTATTATTATTATTATTATTATTATTATTATTATTATTATTATTATTGGATTTAGAGGATAAATGGTGGACTGTGAAGAGCTTATGCGTGTTTCAGGCTGCCATTCTCTTCTTCCTCCTCCTTCAGTTCAGTCAGCTTTTAAGGATTACTCTTTATGCATTTGAACATTAGTACAGGAAAACATTTTAGCTTATGCTGCTTGGTTCCCAGTAATGGTGAGTTTCCTCGTTTGCTTTCTGTTTGCTTTCTCCACACACACACGCACACGCACACACACACACACACACACACACACACACAGCTCTTGTGTAAGTAAAAATTGATCAGATAAAACTTTCTCCATCACTACCAGATCATATGATAGTGTATGTGTTCAATGTGACTTACTCTCAATTAATGTTTACAGGAATGTGTGCCTGTGCACCTGATAAGTACCTGGTCACATTTATATTCGTTTTTAGTTGCTTTGTGTTGCTGTTGTATTACCATTGGATTTTATTTTATTTTTAAAAAAATTGTCGAAAGAGTGTGTTGGTAATAACAAGGTTGTGTGCTGCACATATAGTCAAAAGTAAGATTCTGTTCTGGTTGCTGTTGCCAATTCCTTCTTTCCCAATAGTCCCAGACCACAGATCAAAATCTTACCCAACCCTTGCATTAAAATCACCCAGGAGAATAATTTTATCCTCCTTAGGATGCCTGGTTATTGTCTTCCAAAGCAACTACTCTATTCCAAACTTAAAAATGGAAAGCTGGCGGTCAACAAAAAAGGCTTAAAGACTCTCTCAAGGCAAATCTTTAAAAAATGTAGTATAAACACCGACAACTGGGAAACACTGGCCTACGAGTGCCCCAATTACAGAACAGCTTTTACCAAAGGTGTCATGGACTTTGAAGACACTCAAACTCAGGGCAGAGGGAGGAATGAGCTAAGAGGAAGGCACGTTTGGCAAACCCTCACCGTGATCAACTCCCACCTGGAGACCTATGTCCGCACTGTGGAAGGACGTGTGGATCCAGAATAAGACTGTGTTCATGGAAGACAATCCTACTCGGCTACAAGTGATCACCAAAGAAGTAGACGACCATTGGATCTGGTTTCATTTTTGGTAAACAAACAAACAAACAAACAAGGCCACAAATTCTATATGTATACAGTGGTACCTCAGGTTACATACGCTTCAGGTTACATACACTTCAGGTTACAGACTCTGCTAACCCAGAAATAGTACCTCGGGTTAAGAACTTTGCTTCAGGATGAGAACAGAAATCATACTCCGGTGGCGCGGCGGCAGTGGGAGGCCCCATTAGCTAAAGTGGTGCTTCAGTTTAAGAACAATTTCAGGTTAAGAACGGACCTCCGGAACGAATTAAGTACTTAACCCGAGGTACCACTGTATATCATTGGGGATGGCATGGCACAAAGGATCTAATGGGACACATGTTACTGCATAAAATAATTTTGCAAACAGTTTCAATTATTAAGAATTACACAGTATCTCTACAAGGGAGGATGATGAGGAGAAAAACAAAACTTGGCCACACCTCCATGACCTCTCCTGCTGCCAAGCAGTTCCACCAATTCCATTTGGTGCTTACTGTATCCATCTTCACAAAGAATATTTATCTGTCAGTTCGTTGTATCCTCAATTGTTACCCTACTCCATCTCCACACAGCCTTATGCATTCCCATTCCAGAGCACTCCTTTAATGATTTTCCAATTGGCAAAATTTTACATACCATCTGCTCTGTATGGCACCTGAATTCAATGGGACGACCTTTTCTACCACAGATTTACATCTTTTATAAGTTTGTTTGGAAATTTTCCGATTTTTTGAAGGGCCATTTGTTCATTCAGATATGAAGTATGTGCATTATCTTAAATCTCTCGTATCTGTATATTTGGGAGGTTGTCACTTGGCAGAATTCTCCAAATTCCTTTCTTTGTTCTCCTATGTGTTCAGTTCTGTTTAGCAATTTCATAATGGCTGAGGAAACTCGGCTTACTCCCCTTGATGGCCCAGTACAATGCCTAAGTTCTCTGTTGCACCAGTAATAACTCCTGGTTCTTCACAGGTTTTTGAACGTACATGAAGTTTCTCTCACCTTCTTTTCCTAGGGAACCTTGTTTGTGGATAGAAGTAATGTCTTTTAATTGATTATCTTTTAGAAGAGAGATCTCTCAGGGGCCTTCTGTTTGTCTTGGGTGAGAACACTAAGGGCTTATGGTCTCTCTTCTACCTTTTATCATATTTTCTTTTCTTTTACGACTTACATTTTGGATAATTTCCTTTGCAATCAAGCGCTAAAAACCCACCAGCTAGAACATCTAACTGTGTATGTATGAAGCTAACTATGCTTTCTTTTTGAATCAGTACTATTTTTTTCAGCTGACTTCCCCTAATAAATCTAATTTTTACTTTTCTCACTATCATCTATGTTGGAGCCTATTATAAACTCACTCTGTGTGTGTTTAGGCTTGCCTTTACAGGGCAGTAATTAAAATCTCTATATATAGTTAACTGCACCACGGCTTTGTTTTCAGCTTAATCTGTTGCAATTATATTAGTTTGGTTATACACATTGCTGTATTTTAGCTTTTGAACACTGCATCAAGCCTCTTGATTGGCAGCACTCTTCTCTCCTCCTTACCAATTAAATATACTTAAAATGTTATGTGATTTTATTTTCTATTGGGGGAAAAAATAAAAGCTTTCTTTCTTCCCTGCTGCAAAGACTCACACTGCTAGGCGACTGCATGGAAGTCATACAAAGATGAAAATATCTCATTGATTGCTACAAGCTATATATTGTGTGTGTTTTTTGAAGGGAGGAGGAATACACTATG
This sequence comes from Podarcis vaucheri, assembly GCF_965113315.1. NCBI lineage: Eukaryota > Metazoa > Chordata > Lepidosauria > Squamata > Lacertidae > Podarcis > Podarcis vaucheri. The sequence continues at coordinate 71,563,018 of NC_138767.1, read as the reverse complement.
TTGAAGTGCCAATGAGCTGCAATGCGGGAGAGTAGTTGAAGAAAGCTGCTGTCCTGATCTGTGCAAGTGTTAATCATTCACATTTTCCATGCATTTAAAAATATTACTATTCATCACAGTCATACCTCGGGTTACAGATGCTTCAGGTTGTGTTTTTTCATGTTATGGACTGCCGAAACCCGGAGGTACCGGAAGGGGTTATTTCCAGGTTTCGGCAGCCGTGCATGCACAGAAGCGTTAAATCGCGGTTTGCGCATGCGCAGAAGCACTGAATTGCAACCGCGCACGCGCAGACGCGGGTTGCGAATACTGCAGGTTGCGAACGTGCATCCTGCACAGATCATGTTCACAACCCGAGCGTCCACTGTATTTTAGTTTAGTTTATTTACACACCTCTTCATAACTCAAACAAGTCTATTTACTATATACCGTATTTTTCGCTCTATAGGACGCACCGGACCATAAGAGGGGGAGAACAGGGGGAAAAAATCTCCCTCTCTCTGCTCAGCACCCTTTCAGCGAAGCGGCAGGAGAAACAGAGCCCCTTCCATTTCTCCTCCCGCTTCGCTGAAGGGGCACTGCGCAGCTCTCCCTCTTCTGAAGCCCAGAGAGTCTTGCTCTCCCAGCTTCAGCAAAAGGAACCCGAAGCCTTTGGAGTGCAGCGGGAACTCGCGCTGCACTCCAAAGGCTTCAGGTGGCTATCCCTGAAGCCTGGAGAGCGAGAAGGGGTCTGTGCGCACCGACCCCTCTCGCTCTCCAGGCTTAAGCAAAAGCAACGTGAAGCCTCCGGAGCACGGAGGGAGCCCTCCCTCTGCGCTTCGTAGGCTTCGCGTTGCTGTCGCTGAAGCCAAGGAGCCTGCATTCGCTCCATAGGATGCACACACATTTCCCCTTAATTTTTGGAGGGGGAAAAGTGCATCCTATAGAGCAAAAAATACGGTATATCTCCTACTAGAAATATCTCCCACTTCTCATCCTATGAGCTGAAGATGGTGTAGATCACTCTTCCATGTTTTATCTCCCTTCCAATTTATCATCAGAACAAACATATGAGGTTGGTTAGTTTAAGAAACAGTGAATTGAACAAGATCACCCAGTGAGCTTCATGGCAGAGTGAGGATTCGCAACCCTGGTCTCCCAGTTCCTTGTCAAACACTCTAACTCCTACATATGGAAAAAAAGTTATGGTTGTACTATAATTACAAAACTAGACTGACCCTGCTCAATTGAAATATTTGACGTTCTTTTTTTGTGTTGTGCAAGTCACTTATATCAAGAGTCATTTCTACAGCTGGAATAAACAAATTAATAAAGTTCAACTTCAACAGCCAGCTGATCTAGTTCCATTTAACTATTAGCCTTTGCTATAGTTCTTTCCCTCACTTTTGCACTAGAACCGCCATCCATTGCTCCTCAACTGGCTGAGTCCTGTCTCTACCAGGACTTGAGGCCCAGAAATGAGAATTATTCCATCCACTTGCAACATTTCAGCTTCTTAACAGCAGGTGGAGCCTGAAACAAGCACCACGCAGGGGAGCAGAGAGGAACATTTATTTTTGGTAAATGGACTTAGCAGAGGTAGCTTTTCTCCTGTATTAAAGGAGTATGCAACCCTGTAGTTGGGCAGAGAAAGGAAGGGATGAAAACCTAGGAGACATACATGGAACAAACCAAGCAGGAACAGGAATAGGAGAACAAACCCCCTAGGCGTATGTCACCAAAGGAAGAGATAGAGGTCTGCCTTTCAGAAAGGTGTTTGAAATTAGGACCTAGTCCACACTAACAGCAAAGGGATGGTAAAAGTGTTGTTGACCTGGACATGATGAAATGTTTCCAGATTCAGGAAAAAGGAAGCCCTGAACATATTTGCTGTTTTTGAGAACTAAGCCTAAGCTGCACACCTAGATATTCTTACTATGAAACGAGCATCACTGCAGTCAACAGAACTTTACTAATGTTTGCGATACAAATGTTGTGCTCAGCATACGACGGTGCTGAATAATGACAGTAATTAGCAATATGTCAACACCTATTCCAGCACTACCATGTCCTGGAATCAGAAAGCGTTTTAACTTAAAGCTTTCATATGCAATAGAAAAAGAACATATATTTAAAACCGAGATTGCTATGTTTCTTGCTATACATGCAAGAAAGGTTAGTCCAAAAATAGAGTACTACAGATGGCTTTTTAAAGTGTTCTGTAACACCAGGACATTTTCCTGTCCAATTATGGACATTTAGGGCCAGAGAACACATTACTAGCATCCTGTGGAGATTGCCGAAAACAGCCTCCACACGATGACTTCTCCTGGCCGCTATCATAATGTGTAAGCACAGGGCATCTTGCTGCCTGGTACAGAAAGGTTTCACGTCAACATTGCCAGTTCCGAAAGGTGAGAGAGGCTGACATTAATTCTCTCTCTGCCAGGTACTGGAAGATAGCTAGTGGTGACACGTTATAGCCATGGTGGGGAGAAGTCATCACATCGAAGCAGTTTCCATGTGATGCAAGTGATGCTGTTCAGAATCTACAGAGATCACTGCATCGTAGGCAATGTAGCTTTGAACATCAATCATGTTTTGTTTTGTTTTCAGGCATAGCATGTTAATTATTCAATTAGATCTGCGTACACTGTCACCTTCCTATGTTTTAAAAACTATTTCTGGCATAGTTTTCACTCTCTTGTTGAACGAAATACAGCAAAAGAATAAAAGGCTGTGTGCTATAAACTGCCTACTGTCTGGAGATTAAAATAATGCATTTTCTTGTCAATATCTTTCCTTCGCCTCTGAGGCATGAAGCATAAAATCCTCAGTAACTTTTGAAGCATGTTGCATGCAGCAAATTAAGTGCTATGAAAACCAACCACTCTGTTGTTATCAACACAAATCATAGATAGATCGATATAGATATAGATATAGATATAGATATAGATATAGATATAGATATAGATATAGATATAGATATAGATATAGATATAGATATCTAAATATATCTCAATACATGACTTGAACATGTGCAGATCACTTGGCGTGGGAGTGTGTACACCAGCATATGTCATTGTGAAATCAAGAGAAACTAATCTGATAGATATCTTTGTCCAGACAATAGTCCACTAAAAAATGTGCTTGTCTGATCTTCTTGACAACTGGTATAGAATTGTGGATAAAGACTGTGAGCTGTAACCCAAGACACTTCTGATTCAAAATCTGACTTAGGAGCTCACTAGGTTGCTACAAGGAAAGCAGCATTTTCCATAAAAAATTTGTGTCATGCTGTGGTCTAAACCACTGAGCCTCTTGGGCTTGCCGATCAGAAGGTCAGTGATTTGAATACCTGTGATGGGGTGAGCTCCTGTTGCTCAGTCCCAGCTCCTGCCAACCTAGCAGTTCAAAAGCACGTCAAAGTGCAAGAAGATAAATAGGTACCGCTCCGGCGGGAAGGTAAACAGCGTTTCCATGCCCACTCTGTAGTGGCACCTGCCCTGTGGAACACCTTCCCATCAGATGTCAAAGAGATAAACAACTACCTGACATTTAGAATACATCTGAAGGCATGTTCAGGGAAGTTTTCAATGTGTGACTTTTAATCTTTGTTGGAAGCCACCCAGAGTGGCTGGGGAAACCCAGCCAGAGGGGCGGGGTACAAATAAATTATTATTATTATTATTATTATTATTATTATTATTATTATTATTGCTCTGGTTTCAGTGTTTCATTGTGCCAGAAGCAGCTTAGTCAAGCTGACCATACGACCCAGAAAAACTGTCTGCGGACAAACGCCGGCTCCCTCAGCCTGTAAAGCGAGATGAGCGCCGCAACCCCAGAGTTGTCCATGACTGGACTTAACTGTCAGGGGTCCTTTACCTTTACCTTTTACTGAAATCAGAAGTGGGACATGGTTGGAAAACTCAGCTGGCTGCATCAAGCTACCGAATACATTTCTATTTTAATTAATTTGAAAGACAAAGGTTATCAATAAATAGATAGATAGATAGATAGATAGATAGATAGATAGATAGATAGATGAATTGAAGCTTTCCAAAATGATAGTGAAAAAATAAGTGTTGTATTTTTTTATCCCACATTCTAAACTTCTTATCTACCTCTCACTGCGTCATCTTTGGTGATCTGTGTGGATTGTACAAACAAAGATATGCTCCGGGCTACCTTCTAGCACCACATGGGGGAATAACCCCACCAAAGGAACTGTTGCCATGGTTATATTCCTTCTGGCAATTATACCAAGAGATAGTAGGAACTCCAAAGGCTCCCAGATGAAGGCTGCTGCAAGCAGGTATTGGAGAACAACTTTATTGCTACGGACACAGCAAAGTGTGCTTCAACTCGGTTTCCAGGAGCAAAGCATTAGGTTGTGTCTTTTTAAACTATGTCATATAGTCATATGGGTAGTTATCAGCTGACTCAGCAGGTAGTCAGCTGAATTCCAAGAGCTGCATGTAGCCTAGTCAGCCAACCTTTTATATATATACTTGCACAGTAGTTTTCAAAGATAATTCTTTCTACATTTGATCACTTCAGACATAACACTAAACTAAAATATGGTTTAGCTTTAAAAGAACAAACTCCGAGAAGCCTGCAGGCTCGTGCACTTTTGTATTGCTGCCAAACCAGGTCTTGCCCGTACAGTACTTCTGCCTTTGATCTATTTTCTTTTATTTGGGTACCCTAAATGCAAGACTTTAATTTTTTCTCTGTTGATTGTTGGTTGTGCATTGACAGAGGATTGTAGGACACACAAACACACCAGCACACACTTCACACAGGGCAATGGCAGGCCTGTTGAACTATACCGTCACCTTGCATAAACTCAGTAAAATACACCCAACGTACACCTGTAGCTTTGCATTCCGGAAAAGAAAAGAATGATGAGCAAGAAGAAGAGGAGTTTGGATTTGATATCCCGCTTTATCACTACCCGAAGGAGTCTCAAAGCGGCTAACAATCTCCTTTCCCTTCCTCCCCCACAACAAACACTCTGTGAGGTGAGTGGAGCTGAGAGACTTCACAGAGTGTGACTAGCCCAAGGTCACCCAGCAGCTGCATGTGGAGGAGCGGGGAATCGAACCCAGTTCACCAGATTACGAGTCCACCGCTCTTGACCACTACACCACAAGCTGCTTTCTCACGGAAACCCTCCATAGCTTCTAGAACCACCCCACCACTACAGCCTCCACAAGGGAGAGGACTTCAGCTCTTTCACACGATTGCTACCAGAGCACTCTGGATGCAAATGTGTATGATTTTTATTCTCTTTGTTGCCGGCTTCTAAATTTCTTGGGGATAGCTGCATCCGTTCTGACCTCACATGGTGGCTTTTTTTCTCTTTCTTTCGAACAAACAAGACAAATGCATTGAGGCATGCTTGCTATTTTGTCTTGCCAGCTGCTGCTTTAGCTGATTCAGCTTCCTACATCAAGAAATACTCGTCTTAAGACAACAGGCATCAGATCTCACAATCTGTTGTAGCTGAAACTTTGGCGAGAGACAGATGATACATTTTTTTCTTCTTCAAAGAATTGGAAGTGGTATGATAGAGCTATTGTTGCCTGTGGGGTTCAGAATCACCCCACTGTTATCTTCGTTCACAGGATTTGCGCCGCTTCAGGAACACTGACCAGAAACAATAAGGGGGCGAAGGAAATGAGCAATGAAGCCTCTATCGTACCACCTAAGTTCTCTTGAAATCTCATTGCCATTCCCAACCTTTTTATTCCTGCTTCAGTACTTTTATTCCCTTCAAGGCCTAACTGGGTCACTTTATGACTAAGGTCAGTGTCTATTGTTGTCATTGCCTCAAGCAACCATCACGGCATTCAGGCAAGATTTGAATGCAATACTCAAAAAAAGCTCAGGTAGGTGAAAATCCTACAATGCTGAATATAAGTGCTTTCCTTTCTGTCCTCACAGTCATAACTTAGAGACTACTGCAACATGAAGAAAAAGCATCTGAATCAGCTAAAGAAGGAGCTGGACAGTCAAAATAGCAAGCTTTGGCACACGCGCGAGGAATTGCATCTTTTAATGTTACATGTTTAAAACAAACAAAAGGCAAAAATGTGTGCTGCACATGGAAAGGCATTAGGAAGAAGACTAAAAGGTAAAGGTAAAGGTACCCCTGCCCATACAGGCCAGTCGTGACCGACTCTAGGGTTGTGCGCCCATCTCACTTAAGAGGCCGGGGGCCAGCGCTGTCCGGAGACACTTCCGGGTCACATGGCCAGCATGACGAAGGTGTTCTGGCGAGCCAGCACAAGCGCAGCACACGGAAACGCCCTTTACCTTCCCACTGTAAAGCTGTACCTATTTATCTACTTGCACTTAGGAGTGCTTTCGAACTGCTAGGTGGGCAGGAGCTGGGACTGAACGACGGGAGCTCACCCAGCCGCAGGGATTCGAACCGCCGACCATGCGATCAGCAAGCCCTAGGCGCTGAGGTTTTACCCACAGCGCCACCCGCGTCCCTAGGAAGAAGACTAGAATAAAACATATTTCATCGGCATGCTGCTTTTACACACGAAGGAAGCAGGGTTTTCCATGAACGCATGGAAGCATTCAAAATGGCTGCAGTCTAAAATGGTGTACTCTAGGAAGAAATGCACCATAGGCTATTTCTACATGCTTGAATTAGTCCTAAACTTTTACATGTATGAAGTAAAAGCATCAGTGGCCTGGAGCAGAGTACTTGCTTCAGTGGCCTCAAGACACAGAATGAGTTTCAGGTGAGGTCAACACCTGCTTGTCTCTCTCGCTCCCTTTCTTTAAGAGCTGTAAAGCCACAAACATCTAGCTGTGATTCTTTTGTCTGCTGGCATGACTGGTTTAAAGGATGCTGTGGTGTTTAATTTTTTATTGTTAAATGACATTTTAACACACATTAATTAAATGGTTATCTTGTTCTATGTGATATTTAATTCTAATTCTATTTCCTTGGGTGTAGAAAATGCAGTGTAGAAGTTTTTTTACATGTTTATCCACACACACAGTTTTTTTGATGATGTCAGATACCAGTTTTTGGCAACCCCCAACTATCTGTGCCTTACTTGTGTCATTCTTAAACTGCACAACTCTCAAGGGCCAAAGAATCTGAGAATCTGCATGGCAATGACACCACTATAGTCTCTATGTTGTTGTTTAGTCATTTAGTCGTGTCCGACTCTTTGTGACCCCCTGGACCAGAGCACGCCAGGCACTCCTGTCTTCCACTGCCTCCCGCAGTTTGGTCAGACTCATGCTGGTAGCTTCGACAACACTGTCCAACCATCTCATCCTCTGTCGTCCCCTTCTCCTTGTGCCCTCCATCTTTCCCAACATCAGGGTCTTTTCCAGGGAGTCTTCTCTTCTCATGAGGTGGCCAAAGTGTTGGAGCCTCAGCTTCACGATCTGTCCTTCCAGTGAGCCCTCAGGGCTGATTTCCTTCAGAATGGATAGGTTTGATCTTCTAGCAGTCCATGGGACTCTCAAGTCTCTATAGTCTCTATGGTGGCCTCTAATCTGGAATGCCAAGGGTCTGAACTCTCATTTCAAAAGCAGACAGGGAATTAGCTTGAAAGGAAAAAGCAGGACAATTATTTGTGTGCCATTATTTGTGTGCCATCTGTAGCTATGTGATCTGCAGGAACCTCTTGGTACCATATGTGCTCATAATCAAGGGTGACAGAAATAACAGTAGATACCGATCTGTCTCCGAATTGTTTAGCAGTGGCAACAACAAAAAATAACCCAGCCCCTCTGCTGAGGGTACTGGAGGGAAGTTTTGTGTGGAAGGATGATGAACTGCAGTTCTGGCACTCAGAACCAATTCCTGGGTTTTTGATTTCCACGTGTGTTTGTTTTTCATAAGGCTCCATTTCATGAATCTTGGTGTTCTAGTATGAAAAAAATTAAATAGATCTCACAGACCTTCCCATCAGATGTCAAAGAGATAAACAACTACCTGACATTCAGAAGACATCTGAAGGCAGCCCTGTTCAGGGAAGTTTTTAATGTGTGACATTTTAATGTGTTTTTAATCTTTGTTGGAAGCCGCCAAGAGTGGCTGGGGTACAAATAAATTATTATTATTATTATTATTAGACAAGAAGCAGCCACACTGTACTAGTAATATGTGAAGTAGGCCTTAATACCATGAGTTCTGATCTTTTGTCAACCACATAGAGGAAGCCGGACAGGTTCTGAACAGATATATTGTAGTGAAAGATTGAGCTAGCAAAAAAAGCTGCCCTGGACTCCTTTTGGAGGAAGGGTAGAATATATGTTTCATAAAATAAAACTTTAAAAATGGCAGTTCTCCAGGTATATGTCAAGTCAATCAGCAGGTATGGTTGATCTGTCAGGTTTCAGTTACACCAGACGCCCAACAAGAAATAAAGACAGAAGAGTCAACAGTAGTTATGAAGGTCTTGGCATCTGAATTAAATGCTTATGTTGCAATATCCAAATGGTCAACCCCTACAGCAGATATAAGGCATATTCAACAATGATTACTGTATTTTTCACTCTATAAGATGCACCAGACCACAAGACGCATCTAGTTTTTGGAGGAGGAAAACAAGAAAAAAAAATATTCGGAATCTCAGAAGCCAGAACAGCAAGAGGGATTCCTGCACAGTGAAAGCAGCAATCCCTCTTGCTGTTCTGGCTTCTGTGATAGCTGCGCAGCTTGCATTCGTTCCATAAGACGCACACACATTTCCCCTTACTTTTTAGGAGGGAAAAAGTGAATCTTATAGAGCAAAAAAATGCGGTATTTTTTGAAAGTTGCAAAAGCTTCTTTCTTATCCTCACAATGTTCATTAGGTAATACTAAACCCAGTGTTAAATATCAAGTCCAAATGCAGTAATTTTCTGGTATTTTTCAAAGTAGTTAAATGCCAATCTGTACACTGAATATACAAGCAAATCTTGTATACAGAACAGGAGCCTGAGAGAAAGAGAAGATAACTAGAGCTATTGCTTGTCCCTATAAGTCTATGTCTCAGAATAAGGGACAAACTCCATTGTGGATATTGGCAAAGGGTCGCAGAAATCTTTTAAGTCTAACCCAGGCATAGGTAAACTCCGGCCCTCCAGATGTTTGGGACTACAATGCCCATCATCCCTAGCTAACAGGACCAGTGGTCAGGGATGATGGGAATTGTAGTCCCAAATATCTGGAGGGCCGGAGTTTGCCTATGCCTGGTCTAACCAGTATCAACAGGGGCAAGACAGCACTAGCACCCAATTGAACATGGTAGAAGATACAAAGGTGCTGAAGAATTGTGGACATTTGTTACTGTGCAGCAGAAAGTATCAACTAGCCAAGACTAATCATGCCAGATGTTTACTGACTGGCCTGTTTGTTTGTTTGTTTGTTTGTTTGTTTAAAGAAAGGTATCATATTTTAGTCTGGAATTCATAACAACTGTTAATAATGTGAACTCTAGCAGGCAGCATATATGGTAAATGTATGTCTATGCAATATCTTACCTGAGCTCTGTTTAGAAACTGCCAATCACCTTCCAAGGGAGTAATGGTAAAGGGACCCCTGACCATTAGGTCCAGTCGTGGCAGACTCTGCGGTTGCGGTGCTCATCTCGCTTTATTGGCCGAGGGAGCCAGTGTACAGCTTCTGGGTCATGTGGCCAGCATGACTAAGCCGCTTCTGGCGAACCAGAGCAGCGCATGGAAACGCCATTTACCTTCCCACCGGAGAGGTACCGGAGAGGTACCTATTTATCTACTTGCACTTTGACATGCTTTCAAACTGCTACGTTGGCAGAAGCAGGGACTGAGCAACGGGAGCTCACCCTGTCGTGGGGATTCGAACCGCCGACCTTCTGATCAACAAATCCTGGGCTCTGTGGTTTAACCGACAGCACCACCCGCATTCCTAATATGAACTCTAGCAGGCAGCATATATGGTAAATGTATGTCTATGCAATATCTTATCCGAGCTCTTTTTAGAAACTGCCAATGAAGGAGAGTCCATCACCTTCCAAGGGTGTACAGAGAAAATAAACAGAGCCTCAAGGCATCGTCTTTCCCGTCATGGCCAACCAGATATTCCTGGGAACCCCCCAGTAAAATGATGGCCCTCCCCTTAGAAAGATGAGGCTTCTGATTCCGCGCTATAGTGTGTGCCATATATATATATACATGTTGGTGTTGTTTAGTCGTTTAGTTGTGTCCGACTCTTTGTGACCCCATGGACCAGAGCACGCCAGGAACTTCTGTCTTCCACGGCCTCCCGCAGTTTGGTCCAACTCATGCTGGTAGCTTCGAGAACACTGTCCAACCATCTCGTCCTCTGTCGTCCCCTTCTCCTTGTGCCCTCCATCTTTCCCAACATCGGGGTCTTTTCCAGGGAGTCTTCTCTTCTCATGAGGTGGCCAAAATATTGGAGCCTCAGCTTCAGGATCTGTCCTTGCAGTGAGCACTCGGGGCTGATTTCCTTAAGAATGGAGAGGTCTGATCTTCTTGCAGTCCATGGGACTCTCAAGAGTCTCCTCCAGCACCATAATTCAAAAGCATCAATTCTTCAGCGATCAGCCTTCTTTATGGTCCAGCTCTCACTTCCATACACACACACACACACACACACACACACACACACACGTAGATATAAAAGTAAGCATTGTAGAAATTGATATATTTGCTTTCTAGGGTAAACAAACTCTTTCAAGTGACACTGTTGCCACTGGACCCTAGGCGTGATCACCGAGTGTTTCTTGGGTACAAGGAGTGTGTCTTCAGCAAACAAGTTCATTTCTGCACTCTTACAAAGCTCAGACCAGGATTCATAAAAGGGTGAGAAAGCTAAAGCTACAAAGTGGCAGGTCAAACAAACCAAAACCACATTGGCATTCAACTGCTTTGGTTCTGCACCAGAGAATGTAGCCAGTAACTACGAGTCAAAACATTCATTTCAGCTGCCAGAGTTAAACGCTCTTGTATAACTGAAGCACTTATTACCTTCTCTGTGCCATGACCTCCTTCGGAGTTTATCTGGCTTATTATGATGCTTACCGAATTAGTGCTGACATAGATGGGTGCTGGAATTATGTCTTATATCTGATTCAGACCCTCCATTATTATTCATTTTATGCTTGCAGCTAAGTCCTGAGACTATTTCCTCTGACATATTAGAAAAGTAGTTCTAAAACTTTTGTCTCTGGGCCACACTTTCAGAAATGGTAAACTAAGCACATGTGCATTGTCTCTCATACTTTTATATAATCTAGTCTGCAACGATTATATTTTTATTATTTATTCTAGTAACAGTAGAAGTAGTGCTACATTCTTCCCATGGAAGAATGAATTTAAATATCCAATTTAAATTTAAACTATCTCTCTCTCTCTCTCTCTCTCTCTCTCTATATATATATATATATATATATATATCAATCACATTTTATCCACCCTGCCTCCTAGTAACAGTGTTGTGCATGGGCAAGCAGTTATGAGGCCCTCACTGCTTGACTAGGGCTGGATGGTGTCTGGTTTTCAACATCGTGATACATCACCAGCTAAACATAAAAAGGTAAAGGTAAAAGACCCCTGACAGTTAAATCCAGTCACGAATGACTCTGGGGTTGCAGCACTCATCTCGCTTTACTGACCGAGGGAGCCGGCGTTTGTCCGCAGATAGTTTTTCCGGGTCAGGCCAGCATGACTAAGCCGCTTCTGACGAAACCAGAGCAGCGCACGGAAATGCTGTTTACCTTTCCGCGGAGCGGTACCTATTTATCTACTTGCACTTTGACGTGTTTATAGTAATATATCACAAAGTCTGAAATAAGGATGGAGATTATGTAGAGACAGCATTGGCTGGCTTCATGGATTTCCCCACACTGTGCTTTTTATATTGCACGCGCGCGCGCACACACACACCATGATTCACAATATACTGCCAGGTCAAAAACTATGAAATTGATATCACAATACGGACTTCAAACCAGTTTTGGACGATATATTGACATATTGCCTAGTCTTAGCTACATACTTTCTTCCTGTTTGTTTGCAAGTCCTCTCCTGCTTCCCTTCCCAACCCTAAACACTTTTAATTCCTTAATCTGAGGCAGCCATTTTTTAAAATTCTTACTGTGTGTGTTCACTGTGTGCAGAAAACACTTCACTTGATCAGAAGTAGGCAGTTTAGTTATGATTATTCTGATTGCTGCCATTCATTGACAACAAATTGCACACACTTCTTGTGTCTGCTGAAATACATTATGTGAGCTACCCAACTTTTTCCACCACAGCTTAGAAATCAGCATCTTTAAAATATATCACAACCAAACAGATTTAATATGGGGCATTTCCCGTATCATACTTTTTCTTTTTTTAGTATTCTTCAAGCTTGCAATTAGGGCTAATAAGACAACCAATTGGAATCAGTTAAAGGAGCTAAAGATATACAAAAGTGAAGTGTTGCACCATCCATCCAGTCGCTGCTTATCTCCCTGCAACCTCACCCTCCTAAGTACTCATCTATCAGCTAGGTCACTCCCAGTATCAGTGCCTGGCTGAAGGTAATTTGTCAGGGGGTTTTTTCCAGGGGGAATTCATCAGTTCCTGCACCTCTCAGGTGAGTTCCATTTGCCATTTTAGGAGAACGAGAGAGAGGTGTTCATGGTGAGTTCCGGCACCTCTTTTTGTAGAAAAATAGCACTGGGGATCAGCCATGGTGTTTTCACTCCCCGTACAGTTTCCTCTGAGAGCAAATGAACAGCAGCATCAAGCCCCATTGCTCCCCATTCGAGGTAAGCATCAGCAAAGCGTGTTCTCCATAATAGAGCGCACGTGTTGTGGTGGGGGCCAAAAAGACCACCCCACTGCAAATTGGCCACATGCTGTGATTGGGCAAGGAGTGTTGCTGGGGAGAATGTTATGTTGCTAAAGTGTGGGAGGGGTCAGAGGTCTTAAATACAGGGCTCGCAGCCTGGGGCCTTCTCTTGGGCTGCGTGCACCGGATCACCCGCCCACCCTCCCTGAAAAGGGGGGGGGTGTTGTCCTCTGATCTTGCTATGCCTGTCATGGGGTCGTCTGCCTTGGGGCAGGGGCCTGGTAGGAATTTTGTCCATTTGGCTGATTGGCTGTTGCCATTTGGTTTTTGCCTACTGCGTAGCAAATCATCACAACTTGTAAGGTTGGCGGTGAGGCATTGGTTCAAATTGGTTGGTGGAGGGGTAAGTGCCTACCCCTCCAATGGTGGTGCGGAAAGGGAATTCCGTTAAAGGAATCCAGGGGCTTGCCATCCCTTTCGTCCTTGTCCCTGGCATCAGACTTGGGCCATGCAAGCCCCAGGGGGCATGAGGGTGAGAGGTGAGGGTCTGGTGCCCAGCTTCATTTCTCCCCAATATGGTTCTCCCTGACTGGCTTCCGCTGGAATCCAGAAGTCAGTTCTGTCCCTGGGCAAGGACAGATAGTCGTAACCAATGCCTAAGCAACCACTCACGTGTGTGTATTTAAATAAAGTTGTGGCCAAATTCATGCCAAAAACCATAAACAAAAATTGATGTGTGAAGTGTGAGTTACTGGGGTGGCCTGGGGGACCTCGACGTGCAACAGGTATCACTCACTAGCCGCTCAGGCTATGGGCGGTTTGGATAAACAGCTTTAAATCAAAGGGGTGGGGAAGGAGGCAGCAGACAACCTAGGAGTGCTCAACTTCCACTAGACTCCTGAAGTGGCTTTTAAGTCATGCGAAAGATCACATAAACAGCAAAAAATACAAGGTAACTAAAGGTCGGGAAAGCACAATAAAGTGCTGTCTGAACGCAGCCTCAGTCTCTGTGGATGCCTTTTAGAGATGAAGAGGCACTGGCCTACAAATGCACTGAAATATAAATAATTAAGCAACTAATTTATCCTTGAAATCAGTTAAGTTCAGCACCTCCTCACTGCCACGATGCACCTTGTCTCGCTGCCTTTTTGCAAGCTATGAAACAGGCGGGTTGTTTTCAAAACCTGCTTTGACATTTTTCGTAAGCGGTGCAATCGCTGATTGCCATGGTTCTACATGCACCACATCCTATGCCGTGTTTATTACTGTTAGAATGTTATATAGCCAAGGTAGCCAAGGAGATGAATTTATTTGACACTCCAGTATCCCTGCCAAGAAAACTCCATGGACAAAGACTGGTGCTGGAGGAGACTCTTGAGAGTCCCATGGACTGCAAGAAGATCAAACGTATCCATTCTTAAGGAAATCAGCCCTGAATGCTCACTGAAATGACAGATCGTGAAGCTGAGGCTCCAATACTTTGGCCACCTCATGAGAAGAGAAGACTCCCTGGAAAAGACCCTGATGCTGTGAAAGACTGAGGGCACAAGGAGAAGGGGACGACAGAGGACGAGATGGTTGGACAGTGTTCTCGAAGCTACAAACATGAGTCTGACCAAACTGCGGGAGGCAGTGGAAGACAGGAGTGTCTGGCGTGCTCTGGTCCATGGAGTCACGAAGAGTCGGACACGACTAAACAACTAAACAACAACAACAATCTACATCGAAGCTATATTCTATCTTTATTGCCAAATTCCGAATATAATTGTACATTGTATTAATTAACATTATTTTCTAATATATTAGTGGCCATGTAATAATTTTAGCTTATAAATTTTATTGTTTAATGTCTTAAGTTGTATATTAAGGTACTTTTATAGCTATGTTTAGAGTAGGTAATGTCTTGATAATATAAATGTTTTAAGTTTTTTGTATCAATCCAGTCTACTTTCTTTTAATTGTTGAATGATTCTGTGTACATTGCGGCAGCCCTTGGCTATGTGCAATAAAAATGGCTGTTAGAATGTGTATCCTACCCTTTCTCCCAAGGGAGCAGAACTGCTGTAACACAGTACTTCCAACTCCCACCTTCTTGAGTTGTTCTAGAAGGATGTCATGGTCAATGGTATCAAAAGCCTTTGACAGATCAAGGAGAACTAGCAGTGTCACATTCCCCATCTCTGTCCCAATCAGGGCAACCATGGCTGTTTCAGAGCCTTGAAGAAGAAGAGGAGTTTGGATTTGATATCCCGCTTTATCACTACCCGAAGGAGTCTCAAAGCGGCTAACATTCTCCTTTCCCTTCCTCCCCCACAACAAACACTCTGTGAGGTGAGTGGGGCTGAGAGACTTCAGAGAAGTGTGACTGGCCCAAGGTCACCCAGCAGCTGCATGTGGAGGAGCGGTGTTGTGAACCCGGTTCCCCAGATTACAAGACTACCGCTCTTAACCACTACACTGTTATGCGCTGAAGCTCTCACCCTGGGCCAGCAGGGGGATACTGTAGATAGTTATGCAAATGAAGGAGCGAAAGTGACGTTCAGTGATTGGATAGTTTGAGAAAGTTGCAACAGTTACGTTGTTCTGGAGCTCTATATAAGCAGGCCGACTGAGCTCTTCAGTTCAGTTCTGTTCTGGCCTCTGAATAAAGAAGAGCTGTTTGAAGAATCGCTGTGTCGTCTGATATGTTCACCCACAACTTAACATACACCACACTGGCTCTCCTTGAATTGTAGACACACACACATACACAGAATATGAATCTTACTAGGCAAAATCCACGTTTTCACACATTTTGTGTTTTTTAAAAACAGAGATGTAAACATTATTTAATACTTGAGGTTATATAAATCTTAAACATTGGGGTGGGGGAATAGTCTTCAAATGTTGGAAAGTGTTGAAAGCCATTCTTTGTAGGCCCTTGCGCACCTTCCAATTGTGAACCTTAACCACAGACCAACTCGTTGTTCCCATCTGCAACAGAACGGAGCCTCACAAGCCTTCAACCTTTGCCTACATTGAAATTTTAAACGTTCTCTGGCACAAACAACTTTCCTTAGCGGACATGCACTCTGTAAGTGAAGTGTGCTGGCGCTCTTCAAGGTCTCAGGTGTATTAAAGCATTGAGATGATTGCCCCCCCCTCCACCGCCCCGCACTTTGCCATTCTCATTTCTGAAGTGCAGGAGAAGATAATACCCTTCCCCTTTCCTGAGGAGCTTGTAGGGATGACATCACTTCTGAAGGTGCAGGCTTAATTTATCATTTACCCATTTCCCTCCTCTATCCTTTATTGCTTGCGCACTCCATCTTCTGAAAATGTCCGATTACACACTCCAGCTACATCTAGAAAGAAAATCACTCTGCTCTCATATTTATTTAGGCTGCAGGTAGGCATCTACTTGAAATGCAACAATGCAGACTGGAGATAAGATATATTTCAGCATTTTCACCCCAAACAGCATAATTTACCAGTTTCCACATTTTTAATACATTTCTCTCCACAGGGACAGTATGACTCACTTACCCCAGCAGGGAAATCATTTGCAGCCTCAGACACTTGAAGCAGTTCCAGTAGTATCTAACACTAATACCATTATGAGTTTATGACTAGAAGCTCCCATTGCCTCAAAAACAATATGTGACCCCATTATCCATTTATTTCACCCTGCTCCCATATTTTCTTTTCAAGTATGCCTTGCTACTACAGTCTTCTTTTTCTTCCTCCCAGCAGTGCTTTAGCGATTTGCAGTTCTTCTTATCTCTCTGCAGATTCCGTTTTAGGATGCCCTTATAATTGTATCGCACAGCACACTTCAAGGTGCACACCTAATACACAAGTGTACGGATGCAACATGTGCATGTTTTCTACTGTGTGAATTATTGGGATGCAGTGGCAACTGCAAAACATGATTACTACGGCTCTGTGTGTGAAGTGTTGAGTGGCGGCACCAGAAAAAAGTATCAGTGGGGGAGGAGGCACAGAAGGGGCAAAGTATATTTCTAGGTGGGTGAGTTGTGTCCCGCATGTTAAGATCTCTGAAAGAAAAATAACAGTAGATGTTAATTACAGAGTCCAGCAACTATGAGGAGTAGGGAGGCAAGCTGCTCGGAGTGTTTCTTTCGGGGGAAGACCTGCTCATTCCTGACCAGAGTAGTCAGTCTTATCAACAAGGCTGTCTCTCAATGGCACCTGTTTTCATTACGAAGCCTATTTCTCTGCCTTCCAAGTATTTGCTTCATCCCTCAGTAAAACTTTTAAACAGCAGACTATTTTACAAGTCTGCCCTATTACCTGTAAGGTAAAGGTACCATTAGGTCCAGTCGTGGCCGACTCTGGGGTTGCGGTGCTCATCTCGTTTTATTGGCCAAGGAAGCCGGCGTACAGCTTCCGGGTCATGTGGCCAGCATGACTAAGCCGCTTCTGGCAAACCAGAGCAGCACACGGAAACACCGTTTACCTTCCCGCCGGAGCAGTACCTATTTATCTACTTGCACTTTGATGTGCTTTTGAACTGCTAGGTTGGCAGGAGCAGGGACCGAGCAACGGGAGCTCACCCAACCTTCTGATCGGCAAGTCCTAGGCTCTGTGGTTTAACCCACAGCACCACCTGCGTCCCTATTACCTGTACTTTTTAATAAACCACATCTGAACTCACAGCTAGAGAGGGCTTCCCCCACTGGCTGGCAGCACAAAGTTCTGAAAGATTTAGACTACACAATCACAACTGGTACATGACCAAATACGCCACAGCAAGATCTGAGGAAAGCCAGACTTATTTATAGCACAAAGAAGCCACAACATAGAGATGGTATTACCGCACAGTTAAAAAAATATATACAAAGGAGCAGAGGAGCAGTTTTACCAATCAAGGGGATTATAATTCTCTAAGAATGCTTATGTAGAATTAATCCATTCTCTATCCACTTCTTCACAACAAATTCGCCAGGGCTTCTGCTTCTGATAATGAAAGTCCCTTTATAAATTTATTTGCAATGCAACTGTTATTATGAGTGTCAGGAAATCAATTAATAAAGTTGCCAAGGCTCTTTAGAGAGAGAGAAAAGGCCTTTAATAACTCCTAAAAAGAGTGAGTGTGTGTTATACAGCATATTGTTTAAATCCAAAGGTAGCATCAAAGACCAGCAACGTGTGTGTGTGTGTGTGTGTGTGTGTCACAGCACTTTTTAACCACAGCCAATTTTCCACTGCACTGTGGGTCCTATTTATCACTAGGGTACATTTCCATATAATTTTAATCCTCAAGGATTTATAAACCCTTTGGACTCCAATTTAAAAAATAACAGCAAATGCAGTGTTATTTTTGTTTTGTCTAACGAATTTGGCAAGGAATTCATGGCTTCATTGTTCTAAACAGACACAATATTTAATTATGTGTCATATTAAAGATCTCTTTATTGGTGGCAATTATATACAGGCCTTTCCCCTTTAAATTTAAACATGCTTGTAGACCATACATATAGCAACCGAATTTCATTTCAATAAATATTAAAGAATGCACAAAGTGATGCATTTTGCATTACCTTACACTCCTAAAAAACCCAATGTTTTGAGTTTTAACATTTTTAACAAGGGGCAGTATACTACCTAAAAGACCGGAATGAGAAAGAACCACTTTTTAAAACTTCCACTCTTTTAAAGTTTTCCTGAAATCAATAACCAGACATTTGCCACTGCAAGATTTATTTAAAAAGCAAAATAATCTACAAGAATGAGATTCTACTCATTACACTTTTTATTAGCAAAGCAAAAAATAAATTTTCATCTAGACTATCCCAGGATACATTATTAAAAGAAACCGACATTACGCAAGCAGACTGCCATTTGCACAACACTAATTCATATAACCCTCCGTTATTTTGAGAGTGCACAGAAGACTGCTAGAGGGGGGGGGGCTGGAAAAAAAGAAGACCCATTTTGCAAATGGAAGTCCATTCTGGTGACATATGAGCAGGTTTGGAAATAGGTAACCCTCTGACTGCTTCTCCTGTTCAAAAGTTAAGAATTTATTTTGTTAATTTCCCTTCCAACTCAAAGCACCTAAGGCAACATACATAAAAGGGTGAAAGCACAATAAAACCACTTCATGTACGATGGAAATTAGTGATGTACCCCATAACACAAGAGATGTATTTTATCCCCCTCCCTTTAAAACAGGCATAGGCAACCTTGGCCCTCCAGATGTTTTTGGCCTACAACTCCCATGATCCCCAGCTAGCAGGACCAGTGGTCAGGGATGATGGGAGTTGTAGTCCCAAAACATCTGGAAAGCTGAAGTTGCCTATGCCTGCTTTAAAACAAAACAAAACAATAAAACACACAACTCAACTCAACTCCATTTGCTCAACTCCAAAACCAATCATACCTTCATGTCAGATTATTAAATTTGCACAGTGCTGAGAATATTCAATTGTGCTCATTGCGTTGTACCCACAAAGTATAAAAGAGCATTTAGTGAAGAAAGCTGCGAGGATATAAAGGTGTGAAAATGACTGGAGGTCACACAGAATGGAAACAGCAACTCTGCCTGTATGAATGAATATTATCAAAATGTATATGTCTGTATATGTGTGTGTGTATACACACAATCTTACTTTCTCTGTTTTGACAGTACACACACACACACACACAGCCAATACCAATAATAGTTTCAAAACCTTGTGTTATCTCACTTGATAGTCAACGTTCAATTATGTCTTCCCTCTCGTTTGCACACTGGAAGTCCTCAACCCTCTGAAGCAGATGGGGGGGGGAAACTGAGCAATTACAGGGGAGGGGGCAGACATTTGATCTCACGGTATTGGACCTCCCCCAATATCTTTAGAAATACGATGTGTGGAAACCCCTTATAATTGCTTTTTAACACATTTAGCAAAGCAAAACTACACAGGAAGTCTAATTTCATGCTAAATAGTGAAGAACTCCATGGAAACTTCACAGGGGAAACATTCTTGGTCTCTTAATATCTTCCATGCCCATCAGTTAGGGCTTAACTAGAGGCAGAGCTTATCAGGACTAAATTCCACAAGTTTCCTCTAATGTTAAGGGCCAGCCCTGCTGCTACACAGCGAAGCCATTAAGACTGTGCTTCTGAAGCTGGGCAGAGCTGTTTTGTTGATCTCATCACCTGGACCACACTCAGATGGAGATAAAGACATCCTGAAATTCTGAACATCTTCCTGCCTCTTCATTAGTAAAGTATACCACTGTCAATATTTAAAGCTTTTTGTCTTTCTCCTCCTCCACTAATAATAATAATAATAATAATAATAATAATAATAATAATAATAATAATAATTTATTATTTATACCCCGCCCATCTGGCTGAGCTTCCCCGGTCACTCTGGGCGGCTCCCAATCAAGTATTAAAACCAATACAGCGTTAAATATTAAAAACTTCCCTGAATAGGGCTGCCTTCAGATGTCTTTTAAAAATAGGATAGCTACTTATTTCCTTCACATCTGAAGGGAGGGTGTTCCACAGGGCAGGCGCCACTACCGAGAAGGCCCTTTGCCTGGTTCCCTGTAACTTGGCTTCTCGCAATGAGGGAACTGCCAGAAGGCCCTCGGCGCTGGATCTCAGTGTCCGGGCTGAACGATGGGGGTGGAGACGCTCCTTCAGGTATACAGGACCGAGGCCGTTTAGGGCTTTCAAGGTCAGCACCAACACTTTGAATCGTGCTCGGAAACGTGCTGGGAGCCAATGCAGATTTCTCAGAACCGGTGTTAAGTGGTCCCGGCGGTCACTCCCAGTCACCAGTCTAGCTGCCGCATTCTGGATTAATTGCAGTTTCCGGGTCACCTTCAAAGGTAGCCCCACGTATAGCGCGTTGCAGTAGTCCAAGCGGGAGATAACTAGAACATGCACCACTCTGGTGAGACAGTTTACTTTCTCCTCCTCCTGCCCTATTTATAGGAAAGACTGGCAATATAGTGGACGCTCGGGTTGCAAACGTGATCCGTGTGGGAGGCGCATTTGCAACCCGCAGCGCCGTGTCTGCGCAAGCGCGGGTTGCGATTCAGCACTTCTACGCATAGCACAATTTAGCGCTTCTGCGCATGCACAACCGCCGAAACCCGGAAGTAACCCGTTCTGGTACTTCTGGGTTTTGGCGCGTCTGTTACCTGAAAAAACGCAACCTGAAACGTCTGTAACCCAAGGTATGACTGTATATAATAAGGGTTCAATCCAGCGCTGGGGTAGACAACCTAAGGCCCAGGGGCCGGATGCGGCCCAATCGCCTTCTCAATCCAGCCCGTGGACAGTCCGGGAATCAGTGTGTTTTTACATGAATAGAATGTGTCCTTTTATTTAAAATGCATCTCTGGGTTATTTGTGGGGCACAGGAATTCGTTCATTTTTCCCCCTTCAAAATATAGTCTGGCCCACCACATGGTCTGAGGGACGGTGGATGGCTGAAAAAGGTTGCTGATCCCTGATCCACCCAAATGTGGGCACACTGTCTGTATACAAAGGAGTTTCTCCATGGTCAACACAACTTGGGAACTTGAGTTATTTGAAAAATACACAGAGGGCTGAATGATGATATGGGAGGCATGGACAGATCACTAAAAGAAGCTACACAGTTATGCAAACTTTCATTTGTACAGTGCCATAAATCTGCATAATTGATGCTATTAACAGTTTTCATTCAAAAACATCAGCTAATCAAGGCTAATAAGAGGATGCTCAAAGTAGCAGCTAATCCTACCATACAAATGTTCAAAATTCTCCTACTCCCCAAGCAAGAATAACAAGAGACTTAATTCTTTACAACTGCATATTAAGGTTACTGACCTTACACCCACCTATGTTTCTGTTTTATTTATTGTCAATGCCTAAACGTTACACTTGCTTATAAATCTAATTAACGTGCTCAAGATGAACTGTGGCCTTCTGGGATATTCTTTACCATAACAGAACAAGCCAACAGAATGATCCCCACTGTTTTGAGCGAACTGTTTCAACTGGACACATGTCTCATGAATCATTAGTTTTTCTAATAACTATTCTTAGGGCAAATTCTCCTCTGTGCCCCTTTATTTTAAAAGGGCCATGCATTTAAATAAATATAAATTCAAATTAATTCAACCTGGAGGTAACTAATGCAAATCTTCTATGTTTCATTTCTTTATATCGGGGGGAGGATTCCAGACTCCTGTGAACAATTTTAGAAGTGTCAACAGAATTCAATAAATGTTGTTTTTAAAAAATCTAATTATTTGTCACAATACAACCACTATCACTGCCACTTTTCTGTGTGGAGGTTTGTAAACTGCTTCCATCTGAGAAGTAATTGATTCCATTTTTATCACTTGTACCAGTTTATGTGGCTGTTCTCTTCCAGCAAGATGATAACATCTATTTGCAGCAAATTATACATTATAATTCCTCATTCAAAAGCTGTAATGGAAAACAAAAATGCTAATTTATGCTGTAAACGGAAGTAGAGAATCATAATCATTCATTGTTAACATTAAGGACTAAAACTGCTCTTGCAAATAAATAATAAAATAGATTAAATAAGGGGGAAGAGAGAGCAAAAGCATGAGACAAGAGTTATCTTAGAAGTGAGGAAATAAACTGGTTTTTCATGAAGCCAAGAAACTGAGAGAGATGGAAGAAAAGTTGTTAAGAATAAAGTACGTAAGACTTTTGTTCTATTATTTGTGCTCCCATGGATACTTCTAACATACAATGGATAAAAACATACAAATTCCAGTTTCTCAATTGAAAATGGAAATGCGACATGGTTTCCTAAGGGTCTTAGAAATCTCAGCCCTAAATAGTGAATTTCATATGAGGGTGTATCACTGGTCTGCCTAGGGGCCTCCAATTTCTAAAATACAGTGACTCTCTGTGAACCAGAGTTTACAGGTCATTCCCTCTCATTTCCTATGATTAAAGGTAAAAGGAGCCATGACTATTAAAGTGACGTGTAAAGGTAAAGGTAAAGGACCACTAGGTCCAGTCGTGACCGACTCTGGGATTGCGGCGCTCATCTCGCTTTACTGGCCAAGGGAGCCAGCGTACAGCTTCCGGGTCATGTGGCCAGCATGACTAAGCCACTTCTGGCGAACCAGAGCAGCGCACGGAAACCCCGTTTACCTTCCCGCTGAAGCGGTACCTGTTTATCTACTTGCACTTTGACGTGCTTTCAAACTGCTAGGTTGGCAGGAGCAGGGACCGAGCAACGGGAGCTCACCCCGTCGCAGGGATTTGAACCACCGACCTTCCGATCGGCAAGCCCTAGGCTCAGTGGTTTAGACCACAGCGCCACCCGCGTCCCTCTAATTAACCACGGTTATATGTTAACATGTGCACTAATACAAACTATACTGTACATAAAACAGGTTGCCTCAGACCCACTTCAAACTATTATTTTCCCTGATGTGTGAGACAGTCATGGTCTACATATATCTCTGTAGTTACACAGAATAAACATACACTTAAACCTCCAAAGTATTTGGGGAACCAGTTAATAAATGCTTGTGATACAGTACTCTTATTTGTGTGGGGGCCAGAGCCAAAGCCAAATTAAAGTAATCCTCAGTCCTAAGTATTTTAATAAACAGAGTCAGGTATCATCTCTCTCACTCACACAATCAAGGCCCCCAAGAGCCAGTTGGGCTACAGGTGTTATGGGCCCACAGTTAGCAGGGTGCCCAGACACCTAGCTTTTGTTAAGCAACAACAACAAAGCAAGTTAATCAGAATCCTATAAAGGAAATTAAAGAGCAAAACATGCAAGCAAGCTTGAAGATTATGCAAAGCAATGGTTGAGAAAGTGCACCCAGTTACACAGTGAGAATATATGGAAACCTTTTACGCCATGGCTGAGTGATGATATTCCAGTACATTCATTATAGTTTGCACTATATAGCAGCTCTTATTATTCTGATGGCAATACAATGGTACCTCTGCCCTGTCCAGCGTCCATTTCAGCTGACGTCCGCGGCAAACCCGGAAGTACCGGAAGGGGTTACTTCTGGGTTTCCTGCCCGCGCAGGCGCAAAAGCGCTAAATCGTGCTTCGCACATGCGCAGAGGTGCAAACCTCTCTGCGTACGTGCGCAAAGTGGCACTTTGTTGAGCGTCCTTTTCATCGTTTTCATCCTTTTCATCAATATTTAATGCTGTATTGTTTTAAACACTTGATTGGAAGCCGCCCAGAGTGGCTGGGGAAACTCAGTCAGATGGGCGGGGTATAAATAATAAATTATTTATTATTATTATTATTATTATTATTATTATTATTATTATTATTATTATGTGTCCGGGGCTCCGGAACAGATACCGGACTACAGATACCACTGTAATTGAAAAAAATTATATTCGGTCAGTGTTTTCTTTTTCTTCTAAAAAATGTTTAGGGGTACTCTCATTTTCCTACTCATATTGAAATACTGCCCCTCAATGAGGTCAAACTTAGATTCACAAAATGTTTAGGGGCATGCGTCCCCCCAGAAAGAAAGCACTGCACTCAGTTATCAGAAGGAGGGATGTACCGATTCAAGCTTGTTAGCAAATAGTTTGCAAGGTTACCTTAAAAGATTGGTAGGGGTATAAACATAATTTAGCACCAAATATTAATTAAAACGTATGAAGAATGGGTGCCTAAAATACTGTTCTTGATCTCTCTTGCTGCAATACTGAAAGTCAATAATATCATCCCATTACACACAGCAGAAGAATCATAGATCATGGTACCATAATTTTGCCTGTAAACCATAGATAATATTCAGAAGATCGACGTCTATTTCTTATAAACTGCGCATAGAAACATAACTTTCTGTTCACCCTCAGCCACTTTATAGTAAATGTTTCAAATCTAAAGATCACAGTAAAACCAAAGTGGTTTGGGGGGGGGACACAATATTCTCAAAGGGCAACTGTTTCCATTGAAGCAATCACTCCTCATATACATTTTTTATTTTCATAAGAATCTTTCCAAGTGATAATCAACACAGAGAATTAGGCAGGGGAAGACGTTTCGCAACCTGTTAATTTTGCGGTAAACAAGTTACATTTAAAAAGAGGCATAACATTGAAACATTTGGAATATAATGACTGTGGCCCAAAACTAAAAAATCCTCTCTCAGTTGACCAAAAACAAATCATTCTGCCACAATGTAGTAAATCACTCCACTGCTGCCCTTTTATATTTAATACCTTTCAGCGGTACACATTTATCTCTACACTAGCATAGTCTACTCATTGATTTCCTATGGTCACGCTGGAAGAAGGTTGTGCTTCCGTGATGATGAGTACAAAGGGTAGATGACCCCATTCTCATTGCAATGCAAACCCTGCACTTTTACATTTCTGCTAACCCACCTAAACATTTGACCAGTTAAGAAATCCCTGCCCTCTTCATTTAGTTACATAACTGTTACTGCTAACACTTCTTCCTTCTCTTGCATGTAAAATTCTGGATTCCAGCCTACATAAAATAATGAAAACCTTTTTAGACCATCATATTTCAACTTAGAATTTCTACTTATGTACAAAAGGTAAATCCATTAGGAGTAAGTCTCACTGAAATTCTATTGCCTTGCAGGCCTTTTTCACCTGGTTTGGGAGAGTGAGGGCCTGACTGACTCCAGCTACAAAAGCTGAGGTTGCTGAACAGACTCCATCTGGGGAAGGGTTGTTGTTGCTGCTGCTGCCCTTTTGTATCTTTATTTTAGATCTTTTTGTGCTTTGTGTGGAAATTGTTCTGTTTGGTTGTGTATTTCTTAATGTTTTATTTATTGTTTATGACTTCACTTGTTGTGGTTATGCTTTCTTCATGCTGTAAGCCTCCTTGAGATGGTTTGAACTGTGGGAAAGTGACAAACAAATAAATTTATGTATGTATGTACTCCAGAATGCATTCATCTACAGTGGTGCCTCGCAAGACGAAATTAATTCGTTCCGCGAGTTTTTTCGTCTAGCGAATTTTTCGTCTTGCGAAGCACGGTGTCGGAAAAGTTTTGGAAAAGCCTCAAAAATCACCAAAAACCTCAAAAAAGGCTACCACACCGCGTTCTATGAGTTGCTCCTCGAAGTCAAGTCGCAACTGTATTAACGGTGTTAAGAAAAAGGAAACAAACTTGCAAGACGTTTTCGTCTTGCAAAGCAAGCCCATAGGGAAATTCGTCTTGCGAAGCAGCTCAAAAACTGCAAAACCCTTTCGTCTAGTGAGTTTTTCATCTTGCGAGGCATTCGTCTTGCGGGGCACCACTGTACTGGTGGGAAGAGAGGTGCTACTTTTTAATTTAGTAAACTGAATTACTGTGAATTAGCATCGTATTCTTATACAGCACTACCTTTCCAAGGTTTCCTCTGGAGCATGGATACATCTTCTACACTTAAGTTTAAAGGTGCATATCCTGTTCTAGATGTGAATTGTTTTGTTGAAATGAACATCCCACACAGACCTGTAAATAGTAGTTTGCCTGATTGCCTAGGGCAACAAAAAATCACCTCCAAGCTACCAGACATGCAAGCTTTTCTATGTATTTGCTTCATTTCAGGCTATTGGAACAAGACATTTATGCTGTCTAGTAAAACTTTAGTGGATCTATTCTCAAGGGACGCAGGTGGCACTGTGGGTTAAACCACAGAGCCTAGGACTTGCCGATCAGAAGGTTGGCGGTTTGAATCCCTGCGACAGGGTGCGCTCCCGTTGCTCGGTCCCTGCTCCTGCCCACCTAGCAGTTCAAAAGCACGTCAAAGTGCAAGTAGATAAATAGGTACCACTCCAGCGGGAAGGTAAATGGTGTTTCCGTGCGCTGCTCTGCTTCTGATGAAGACCAGAAATCAGGGAAGAAAACCCCTTTGCACTACATTTCTTTTCATGGGGCAATGCTAATGGCAAAAGACTGACCGAGTTCCCTACCTGTGAGAGCGCTGGGATGAAAAAGCTGCTATTTAGCACTGCACAGTATCTACACAAGATATTATATACCAAAGGCCCAGATGAACTGGAGGTGGGGGGTGGGACAGCGCTCTGCCTTGGGAATCCTGACCTGGGCAACCACTCCTGACTATCATTTTAACACTAAATTGATCTCAAACAATGGCTGGCAGGACCCTTGTCAATTCCAGTTCAGTGACTTATAGGATTGCCTTGCTGTGTGGCAGTGTTACTTGAACTGAGCAAAGTTTATTTATTCATAACATTTATGCACTGATTCTTTAAAAATACCAAAGCAGTTTACAAAAGATACAACAGTAAAATCAAGAAAAATTCACAACCACCCTTTAAAACATACAAAAGTTAAAATGTTACAATGCGGTGCTAATAAAGCCAAGGCTGCAGGTTCGATTCCCATAGGAGGCAGCTGCATATTCCTGAATTGCAGGGGCTTGGAAAATCTTTGGGGTCCCCTCCAACTCTACAATTCTCTGATCCAATTAAAACAGATTACATTATCTCAACTTTCTAAGCATCTGAGCAGCCTTGTCTAAACAAGAATGCTTTTAGCAGGCGCCAAGAAGAGTACAGTGAAGGCACCTGCTTGATATCAAGAGTTCCAAAGTTTCAGTGCTGCCACACTAATCGATCAAGTTCTTACAGACAGATGGTGGTGCAGATATTATGTGGGATCTGTAGTGCCACCAATTCTGCTGATCAAAATGGCTGACTGGGCACATGGCCTGCAGGGCACGCCCACCACATGGTCTGAGGGACAGTGGACCGGCCCACGGCTAGAAAAGGTTGTTGACCCCTGGTCATGTCATTAACACAGGCCAAACAGCCACCCTTTTCTTTTCCTTTTTTGGAGAAAAATGAACCTGCACATTTATTCCAGAAGTAACATCCTGTACATTAAGACCCACACCCCATGGGTGGGAATGCAATTAATCATCCTATCCCTGCTTTTGCTGATACAATCAACAGTCGCCCATTACATTTGCCTTAAAGAAAGAAAAAATACTGCTTTCCAAAAATACCAAAAAAAAAAAAAGCTTCAAAATGAACCAGAAAGTCCCTTCTCCCAACAATAGGTGCCAGTGCTATTCTATTTTTTCCTCTATAGCACAGCTTCTGTAAACAGCTGTGACATCACTAAAAGGGAGGAGTCGGCTGATTTCTCACAAAGTGATTGGTTAGACTGGTGCCCTGAACATTTTGCTTTGTCTTGCCTGTTCTACAACAGATTGACACTTAAAAAAAGAGAAAAGAAAAGAAAATTATTCTGAGCTTAGGCTCATGTCCAGCAAGTACACTTATAATCCCCTCACAGTCATCCTGAAAGGCAGGGGTAAAGGTAAAGGGACCCCCGACCATTAGGTCCAGTCGTGGACGACTCTGGGGTTGTGGCGCTCATCTCGCTTTACTGGCTTCCAGGTCATGTGGCCAGCATGACTAAGCCGCTTCTGGCGAACCAGAGCAGCGCACGGAAATGCCATTTACCTTCCCGCTGGAGTGGTACCTATTTTATCTACTTGCACTTTGACGTGCTTTCGAACTGCTAGGTTGGCAGGAGCAGGGACCGAGTGATGGGAGCTCACCCCGTCACGGGGATTCAAACCGCCAACCTTCTGATTGGCAAGTCCTAGGCTCTGTGGTTTAACCCACAGCGCCACCCGCGTCCCTTGAAAGGCAGGGGTCAGGGACCCTAAAATATCCTCACTGGCTAACTGCAAGTTCTTGTGCATACCCAAAGAAGCACCTTTGATCCTGACTAGGTTCAACAGTTAGTTTTCTTAGTGCTGGGTGTCCAGGGTTTTAATTTGGAACAGCCAGCTTGCCACTTGTATTATCAAATGCAATTTCCCAGCTACAGATCTTGTGTGACAGTTCTATGCACACTACAAAGAAGACTCTCAACAAATCATGCTCTACATCTGGATGCTGAAAGATACCAGGAAGGTTTCATGTCATGGAAATGCAAAAATAATAACAACAATAAATAAATAAAACATACAGTGTGATATCAGAAGTTAGAAATCAGAACAATTTACTCTGTGTTGCAGGGCTTCAAAGCTGCACAGTATTTCTCTTCATTCTTTCTACTTGGGAGTTTATACAATGCAAGTGTTGCTTTGTTTATGCACAGTTTTATTACAATATATATCCTGCTATGCCAGGAACAGATTTAGCAAGTCCTTGTTGAACTTCTATTGATATTTACAAAGGATGCTTTTATATGGTATTAGATGTTCACAGAGTGCATCATATTGATCTAGGAATAAAAAGCCGTTTCCCCCCACTATAGCTTGCCTGCCCTTTTTGTGGTATATTGAAATTTGAGGATTTCCTCCCCTACACAAAATTGTACTACTACACAAGATATATATTTTTCCCTGGGTAACTGCTGCTGTTATATTTAGAGAGGAGAGATAATAGCTTGTATACTCTTAGCATCACTTTAAGCAAAAAGTGATGCCTGACATTTAATTCTAAAACATGTCTGACATTTAGTGCTATATTTCAGCAAGAAAAAAACATCACTTATAGAAAGTCATTTTGCACCTTTTCACAATTAGTTTCTGATTGCAAATTGCTAGTGAGCATCACATTGCTATTCTCTACTGGATGAAATACAAGCGACTGACCATATGAGATAATATGATTGTGAAGAACAGGGGACAACTTCCTGCATTATACATATTTAACTGTAGTTTGTATACTACATTTCAAGAGTTTACAGACCTACTAAAATACATCATCTCCCCAAATTATCTCTCTGATTCTTGCCCGAAATAAAATGCAGCATTAGTCAGATGTTCTATGAAGTGAGCAGCTATAGATTTACCAGCAATTTTTCTACTTTACAGCTGAAAATCCTTTAAAAAGATACACACTAGAGAGGACATAACATTTCACATTTATCCACTTCTGTAAGTTTGGAACTATTTAGGGAAACCCTTTTTACCAACACCTTTCCAAGCCTAATGAATTTCTGTGTTTGTACAAACCACAAGTAAGTCTTTCATAAACTGCACTGTTGCTGCACAGACATGTTGAGACGTGCTCAGCAAACCATACTGTATTACAGATATAAAGAATAGTGCCCATGATATGGTAAGCATTTGTATTTGGCAGCTAAATAATGCCAATTTTAGCCTTTTCAACGGGGGCAAACATGAGAAAGCAAAAAGATGGCAGCGTGACCCACAGAATGGATTCCTCCCCCCCCCCTTTCACACGCAGGGATTATATGATTCTGCTCACTTGCGAGATGTATCCATCTTTGCAAAAGCCAACTTTGTGAAATCAGCTAGGTTTCTGTTCATTTTTAAAACGTTTGCTTTGAATGCCAGGCCAGTGGAAATGGAAGGTAAAACACTTCAGCAATAGCGATTCCCATCCCTGACTAGCAACCCTTCCTTTTCCCCCAATGTGGACTTGTACAGTCATCCATCACGCTGACCTGACACCAGGTGCCTTCCTCATTGGGTGCTGATAAATATTTCCTCCCACCCAGAGACACACTAAAGAGTTCGATACTTATTCCGCTGCTTACTGGGAAACACAACACAGTTGTCAGGGCTCCAAAAGCCCCCATCAATAATAATACTCTGTGCCCCTGAGCTCCCTTTTCCTTCTCTCTCTCCCTCTCTCCTTCTCTTAATGTCTAAAGCTCTCAGACTGGCTGCTGAAGGAGCCTTCCGTATTCACAACTCCTGGAGGCAGAGAGAGAGAGAGAGAGAGAGAGAGAGAGAGAGAGAGAAATGTGCAGTCTCTTGATCCTGCGCTGCGAAATGTAACCTTAAACTGGCAACTGCTAGTTTGGGGATTTTAGTTTCCTGGAAACCAGGGCTGCGAGCTGCACGTTTTTCCATGAGCTAAGCAACACTTCTGCCCCCAGTAGAGAAGGAAAGGGAGCGCACAAGCCTAGCCGGTCACCATCACCACCACCACCTGACAGGCGGGCACAGTGCCAAGGAGATTCCACCCCGCTCCATCCTTTCCACCAGGCTAGGGAAGGGAAAGGGGAAGGAGGAGTTGTCTGTCTGCCGTTCCCTCTCTGATATTGCTTTGTCGCCTCTGCCTGCTGGGGCATCTCACTTTCTCCAGAAGCCTCTCCCTCTACCAAGTCAACTTTTCTCCCATCAGACAAACCTCCACAACCCAAAAAACCCAGAGCTCACTTGCAAGATAGTTTCTGACATGACTCGGTGGCCCAAAGACTTTCACCGAACAAGCAGTAGGGGCAGCAAAAGCCCACCACATCAGCTAATTCCAGAGACGGTGGAGGAGCTCTTTTACCAATATTCAAGATTTCCCACAGAAATGATACTATTATTGCTATTCCCTCCTCTCCAGCGCTGTGTTGTTGTTTTTAAAGGGCTCTCTGTGGGCTTCAGGAACCAGAGCAGGGATAAGAAGAAACTGGGAAGGGCTTTGTTTGGCTGCAAGCTCTGCATTGCACAGTCATCAAAGTTAAGTGTGAGGGTTGGGGAAGGGAGATGGGGAAAGAGAGAGACGGGAACGGGGATGCTTTTGATATCAGAGTGCGGCCCAGCCTTCCTATGTGGACGTGGTGGGCATCTTCAGCCATCCTAGGGAAGTTGCAGGAGAGAAAGCACTGGAAGCCGAAACTGATGAAGGAAACTGAGGAAGGGGGCACGTTTGTTTGGTTTTTCTTGGAGGAAAGGGCCGAATAAGTGTCGAGGACCTCCCAAGCAGCAAATTCACCTGGCCACTCTGAAGGGGAAGGACTCGGCCAGAGAGAGAAAGAGAGAGAGAGAGAGAGATTTGGGGAAGGTTCTGCTCGAGTTCCCCTGGTGTGCTGTGGAGTTGTTTCTGGCGAACGCACATTTACCCCGGGAAAGGTTGCGCGCTTTCCCTCTCTCGCGCACCTCGGAGGAGAAAAGGGGGCGTGAAACCGCCCCCCCCAAAAAAAAATATCTCCCTTGCCCCCCTTTGGAAACGCGCACGAAACTGCCCACCCAAAGGAAAAGAAGCCGAGCCGAGCTTGGCCAAGAGCGAGACCAACAGGCGTCGAGTCGAGGCGCAACACGGGCATTATTTCCCCCACCCCTTCCCACGCCGCCCTCCGACCCCAGGAGGAGAGCGCTTCCCTCTCTCTCCCCCCCCCCCACTACTCCTTCCCTCCCCTTTCTTTTACCTGGTGGCTGAAGGGGGCTTCCCAAGAGGCGGCGAGGTTGCAGAAGGAGGAGCAGGAGGAGGTGGCGGCGGCGGTGGAGGAGGAGGAGAGGGAGAAGGCGGCATCTTCGGAGAGCCCGCAGCCAGCCATGCCTCCCTCTCGCTGCCCACGGTGAGAGAGAGAGAGAGACGGAGAGATGGAGACGCTCGAGCGGCGCGCGCGGCACTTGGGCAGCAGAGCCGGGGCGAAACTCTTCGGCGTCCTGGAGGCGCAGGGAGAGGCTGGCGGGCGAGCGCAGCGGCAGCGGCGGGGCTCTCTCTGGACGCTCTCCTTCTGGTGTGCGGCTCTTTGGAGAGGCGCCGTCAGGAGCCACCGCCGGAATCACGTGGGCGCGCTCCCTCCGCCGCCCGCCCGCCGCCGCCGCCGCTGCTGGGGACACACAGGCTGCGTGTGACCAACAGCCCGGTGCTGCCAAAGCGACGCGGAGAAGCGCCCCGTGCTCGGGTCCCGCCGTCGCCGCCTCCTTTCCGGGCGAGCGCGATGCGTAAAAAGGAACCGGCTGTCCCCAAATGCGCCAAGGGCTAGTGATGCGCGCTTGGACTGGGGAAGGGAGCCCGGTCTGTTCAGGGAAGGAGGGAGGCGGGCTTGGGGAGGGTCGGGGTGCGCAGGAGGGATGGAGAGAGAGGAAACAAGCTCAAGTTGGGGAATGTGCCGCCCGCTGGCTGGTTTTCAGCCCGAGCGCCCGGTGTGTTATGTTTTTATTTTGCAAACATCAGGTTGCAGCTTGGCTCTGCAGCTGGGAACTTCCGTGCATGTGCAGAGTGCATCTGGCTCTCCCGCGCGAAAGTGCCTGGTCCCACTGCTTCTTCCCCCGACCACCACCAAATGACTGAGCTCAGAGAGAGAGAGAGAGAGAGACTCTGAGCATGTGCTGAGTTGATTTTGCGCCATCAGGGCAGCTTAGGCCACCTGGCTCCACGCGGTTTCCTGAGCACGCACAGGGCGCCATACTCAGGAGCGAAACGAGGCTTCGTTCATTCATTAATTTAGTGGCATAATTTCAGGCAATGGAACAAAAAAAAAGGGGGGGGGGACCATCCATAAAACACTGGGCTTTCTTTCACCTGGATCAAATACCCAGTTTGGCACACACGCACAAGCGCGCGCATCTGTTGGGAGCCTCAATGGCGCTGCTCTGGAGTCTTCACCCAGTTCGAGCCCCATGTTGGGCAAACAGATTCCTGCATTTCGGGGGGTTGGACTAGATGACCCTTGGGGTCCCTTCCAATTCTAGGAAAGGCCAGAACCGAGGGTGACGCTTGGCAGGTGGCTTCGTGGGATAGATGTCTGAAGCCAAGAGCCAGGAAACCCTTTTCCCCCCGAAGAGCAACGCATTCTGAGAACATTCTGGGGCATGTTCTCGTCGCGTTTCTCGTCTCTGATCCCCTTCATCTCGCCACCGAGGGATTTAAAGGGGACTCAGACGTGGACGTCCAGCAAAGGGCTGGAGCGAGGGGTGGGGAGCTCCATCCCTCGCCCGAGGGACCTCTGTGCAGCTGCTAAAGAAAACATGTATTTTAAAATAGCCACAGGTTTGGGAAAGGAGGACTTGACGCTGCTTCCCTTTCAAAGCTAACAGCGCACAATCCTATGCAGGGACGTTCAGAAGCAGGTTCCAGTGCGTTCAGTGGATTTTTATCGTGTCTAATAGGATCGCAGCCTCAGTGGCAGGTATTCTCTTCGGGGCAGAGTTCCTTTCCAAAGATAAACACGCACATCAAAAGAAGAACTTAGCCTCCAAAGGCAGAGAAAGCTAAAGGCTTTTCCTAGCGCGACACTCCCCCACCCTTAAAATATTATTATTATTATTATTATTATTATTATTATTATTATTACAGAGCAACAGAGGTCAAGCTCTCTCACTTAGAGCCTCCCTGCAACCTGTTATCGTAAGAAACATTTGGTGTGCAAGCCGGCTTTCTCCTCTTTATTGATAGCACCTGGCAGGCAGTTCATTGCGGTGAAGACAGGCAGCTGAAGGCTCCAGGGGAAGGGAACATTCAAAACGAGCTTCTTGTTGCATTTATAGCATGGCCCTTGTTCTCTCTCCCCATGCCAAATCACAATTACCCAAAGATGGAGCAGTCTTCTTAGGTTGCTTCAGAGCTCTCTCCATAGAAAAGCGGGGGTCTACCTTTTTACTTAGCACACAATGCGTCTGTTTTCTTGCAAGCGCGCACTAAGGTCACAAATCCTGCTTACAGCCTTGTGGCTCCCCATCGTTGCTTCGATGCACTTTTTTAAAGGTGAAAGGTCTAAACAAAGGACGACTACTATAACAACAACACAAGTAAACAGTAGCATATAATTAGAAATGTTGTATGTAACTGTAAAAGGCAATAATTGTTCTAGGAAAACCTCAAAGGATAAAGGGGGCCTGGTTATTCACCCTAAGATGCAGATGGAGAAAGAGGTGGTTTGATCAAATGGTGAATAGATATATAAAGGGGCTTCTCTCAAACTAACAAGGAGTGCAGTCCTATCCATATTTATGCTGAGATAACTCCGATTAACACGATTAACACGGCGTTCCGTGTGCGGCTCTGGCTCGCCAGAGCAGCGTTGTCACGCTGGCCACGTGACCCGGAAGTGTCCCCGGACAGCGCTGGCCCCCGGCCAATAGATGTGAGATGGGCGCACAAACCCCAGAGTCTGTCAAGACTGGCCCGTTCGGGCAGGGGTACCTTTACCTTTACCTTTACCTAACTCCGATTAAACTCAATGGGGGGGTTGGCTTCTGAATATACACACACACACACACACACACACACACAATTGTGCTGTAATCTTATAAATAAAATTAATGATAATCTGTTCCACTTCTCCTTTAAGCCCCTGTGCTGTCCTGTATACATTCCCATTTCCATGTAGAGGCAAAATAAAGTGAATTTCTTTGCTGTGTCTTGTAATTTTTGAAAGTTCCCTGACAAAAAGTCAATTCCAACTTTTTATTTTCATTTTGCTTCTAAAAGCACAGTATTTTAAAATGACAGCCAACATGAACAGCACCACCCAGCTCCTGTACCAGCCGCAGGTGGAAACTACAGCTGAGAAACATCAGCCAAGCAAAGGTGATTGCTAAAATATGAGCCCTAATAAATTCTAAGAATTAAAGAAAAAGAGGGTGAGGAATGAGAGGATACCAAGAAGGGCATTTCAAATTTACCCCCTACAAGGCAGGAATCTCAACTAAAGCATTCATGACAGATGGCTATCCAACCTCTACTTAAAAA
Organism: Podarcis vaucheri; assembly: GCF_965113315.1. Taxonomy (NCBI): domain Eukaryota; kingdom Metazoa; phylum Chordata; class Lepidosauria; order Squamata; family Lacertidae; genus Podarcis; species Podarcis vaucheri. The sequence continues at coordinate 71,527,871 of NC_138767.1, read as the reverse complement.
CCTCCGAAAGCACCCAGCTTATTCAAAAGCACCCAGCTTATTTTAATATATACATATAATGGAAACACCAAAGCAGAACTCATAACCACGATTTCTAAAAACGCAGTCCCATCCTATCCGATTTTATTTAGACTTCTAAGTACAAGGACTGCAACCTTAGACACACTCCCTTCTAAATTTCCCTGATAAGCCATTCATCTCCCTGCAATTTTCACACCCCTTTCACTGCTTCATTAAAGGTAAAGGGACCCCTGACCATTAGGTCCAGTCGTAGCCGACTCTGGGGTTGCGGTGCTCATCCCGCTTTATTGGCCAAGGGAGCCGGCGTACAATTTCCGGGTCATGTGGCCAGCATGACTAATCCGCTTCTGGCGAACCAGAGCAGCGCACAGAAACGCTGTTTACCTTCCCGCCGGAGCGGTACCTATTTATCTACTTGCACTTTGATGTGCTTTTGAACTGCTAGGTTGGCAGGAGCAGGGACAGAGCAACGGGAGCTCACCCCGTCACGGGGATTCGAACCGCCGACCTTCCGATTGGCAAGTCCTAGGCTCTGTGGTTTAACCCACAGCGCCACCCGTGTCCCTGCTTCATTGCCCCACCAAAATTCTCTGCATGCACACTCAGTTTCAACAGCACCCTGCATCATTTTCAACCCCCCCCCCCCAAAAAAAAACCAATGCACACAAATATACATGCACACACAAATTCCTGGGTTATCTTTCGGACACACAGCTTGGAAGACCAGAACACTGGATATTTGTGAGTGAGAGAAACAGCCAAGTTCGTAACCTTGATGCTTCCAGCACATATTCAAGCTAATGCTTTTTGATATTGTTGCATGATCTTATCTGCATATCCTGTCTTCCTCTATTTGGTTTTCTGTTTGTACCTCTAGGATAGGGCATGTTCTAGTTTATGTCGTCCAAGCAGAATTTGCTTTAAAATATGCTGGAGACGTATGTGCCTTTATACTCCTTTATCCTCCTTCCAATCCCTAATGAACTTGAGTACATCTCTGCTTAACCATGCAAATTTTACTCTTCGTCTTTTGCCCACAGGTACATGCGCCATCTGTGCCACTGAAGAACATTCCTACCTAAGAATGTTTGCAATTCCACATTTTTCTTTTCTTTACTGCGTATTCCTCTGTATAGCAATAGATTCTACAGCTGAGGAACAAACAAACAAAAAAGCTCTGTGTGTTACATGCTGTGTGGTTTTCTCCCCAAATTATTAATTTTTTTACAAGTAGATTTTGCAGGTTGGTTGTCAGGGGAAAGTCAGCTTAGCCCTTTCCCTTATACAAAATTACTGAAGCTGCTTAATTGGGTCCCTGTAACTTTTCCTCTTAAAAAAGTAGCATGGAAGGATTACTCAAGAGATGGAAAGTGACCAAAGAGAGCAGGCTGAACTGGCCTTGTTTGGTGCCTGTGGTTCAGAATGCTTTTGCAGCTGGCTTGATAGCTGTGACCATTCCTGGCAGACCATAATAGTCCATGCCCTACTAACCTCCCGGTTAGAGGACTTCAATGCACTTAAGTAGGGTGGCATGGAAGTTGCAGCTCATACAGAATGGAGTGGTGAAATTGCTTCCATCCTGTCCCAAGGTTTCAGCTACAGTTGAAGAGTTGTGTGGAGAGAGATCAGGAGAAGATTGGAGATCAGGAAAAATTTAGAAGTTTTTAGATGCTGCTTCCCACTTTCGTGATTTTTTGCTTATGGACACAGGAGCCCAGAACATAACCCCCACCAGTTTCCAGGTTTTGTTGTTGTTTAGTCAGTCGTGTCCGACTCTTTTGACCCCATGGACCAGAGCACGCCAGGCACTTCTGTCTTCCACTGCCTCCCGCAGTGTGGTCAAACTCATGTTGGTAGCTTCGAGAACACTGTCCAACCATCTCGTCCTCTGTCGTCCCCTTCTCCTTGCGCCCTCCATCTTTCCCAACATCAGGGTCTTTTCCAAGGAGTCTTCTCTTCTCATGAGGTGGCCAAAGTATTGGAGCCTCAGCTTCATGATCTGTCCTTCCAGTGAGCACTCAGGGCTGATTTCCTTCAGAATGGAGAGGTTTGATCTTCTTGCAGTCCATGGGACTCTCAAGAGTCTCCCCCAGCACCATAATTCAAAAGCATCAATTCTTCGGCGATCAGCCTTCCAGGTGTTATTTATGACTTATAAAACTTGGGACCTAAATATTTTAGGTCAGGCATATCAAAACTTGTGGAATCATCTAATTAAGTGTGGACTATGTTCATGGGCCTAACCAGGATTCATGTTGGCAGAACCGAGTTATCTGCAAGGTGATTTGACAGTTAGTTAAGTATTTTTATCTATTTAGCTATTTAGCTGCCCCCTTGCTATGCCCATGACTATGTTTTAGCGGAGAAGTCCAGTTACCACATAACGCTTAAGGTGTGGTAAGTGTATCAACTAGGTTAGGATAAACTCTTCTGGCTGACATATTCTAAGTTAAAAGAGTTAAGGGGAACATTTGGGAAATGACTTTGTGATACAGTGGTACCTCAGGTTAAGAACTTAATTCGTTCTGGAGGTCCATTCTTAACCTGAAACTGTTGTTAACCTGAGATAACACTTTAGCTAATGGGGCCTCCCGCTGCCACCACACGATTTCTGTTTTTATCCTGAAGCAAAGTTCTTAACCTGAGATACTATTTCTGGGTTAGCGGAGTCTGTAACCTGAAGTGTCTGTAACCCGAGGTACCACTGTAATGCCGAATGGCAACAGAAAAGAGATAAGAACTCACTGGAAAGGTTAGGTTTTGTATCCAGCAACGCCGTTCCATTCACAGAGTGAGTTCTGCTTGTGCAGTAGAAGTTTCCTTTCTTCTCCTTCCCCTGTGCACCCCTCAAATCTGTTGTGCGTTCGCCCTGCCCAGAACAAGGCCAGCCTAACCCCATTTAGAATCTGAGGCAAGATTTGCCACCAATGTCCCTCTTTCCTGATCCAGGCCCACGTCCTGGGAGGGCGAGAGACCAGTGACAACACAGCCACTCTACAGAGGTGCCCCCTTATTTGTCAATATTTTAGGTGGAAATGGCACATTCCACAAGGAGCTGCCAGTGCTCTCCCGATCTTCAGTTTTTGGCTGCATCTTTGGCTAACCCAAAGCGAAGTCCATATCAGGATCTCTCGCCTCTCAGTGGAGCCCGACGCCTGAGGTGGATCGCCTCACGCTGCCTCATTGATGTGCTGGCCATGCTAGGGTAGCAAGCTAGAGACTACATGGAATGCCTTTCCAGCCCCTTTCTGCCCTTCAGGATTTGACGCCTTAGGCAGCTGCCAGATTCTACCTCATGGTATGGCTGGCCCTGCCTCAACCTTCTGGAGAAGATGGCAGAGGAGGAAAAAATCTGTTGTACAAGAAGAAGTCACTGTGTGAACAGAAAAACTTCATTGGAAAATTAATAATAATAATAATAATAATAATAATAATAATAATAATAATAATAAATAAATTGTTTATACCCCGCCCATCTGCCTGGGTCCCCCCAGCCACTCTGGACGGCTTCCAACAAAACACTAAAATACAATAACCTATTAAACATTAAAAGCTTCCCTAAAGAGGGCTGCCTTCAAATGTCTTCTAAAAGTTTGGTAGTTATTTTTCTCTTTGACATCTGGTGGGAGGGTGTCCCACAGGGCGGGTGCCACTACCGAGAAGGCCCTCTGACTGGTTCCCTCTAACTTGGCTTCTTGCAGAGAGGGAACCGCCAGAAGGCCCTCGGCACTGGACCTCAGCGTCTGGGCAGAACGGACACTGAGGTCCCTGTGCTGGATACAACACAGGGCCATATTTGGAAGACAAACCTATTAAAATCTGTGCAAGCGCTGTTCTCATAGGCATTCTACTCATCTAAGGCATGATATTTCTCTCAAAGGGTATGTCTATGATTTAACATAAAAGCTAAGATTTTCTCCACCCTGCAGAGCGCACAGAAACATATTTAGCCTTTAATATAAATCTGGTGCTCTTCAAATATCAGAATCTTAAGTGTTGCAGGAGAAATGGAAACATGCATTTGTATCTAATACAAAATGTCACCAATGCGTTGTTGAAAGCAGCTGATCAATACTCACTATTCAGCTGAATAGCAACATATGAATTGCTCTTGACTGAAAATTAAGGTGGTGGGAAGCAAACAAGTAACGGAAACATTCTTAGAAAACAAATTGAAAACTGCCAAGAGATAAGAGAACAAGATAAATGGATTTTGTTGTTGTCGTCGTTCTTTCAAGGTACATAAAGATCTCCTTGGATTCTACATGATCAAGTGTGCAGCTGGATAAACGTCTGTTCAAGTGGAAGCAAACATTGATGAGTCTAATAACCTACCCATAATAAGAAACTTTCAACATTACTGTGGTTATTAAAATGAAGTGATAATTGAATGCCCTCCTCAGGCCTTTCAACAGCTCTTCTCCATCAGCGTAATTGATGGTTAGTCTTTTGCACCCCAATAAATAGCAAAAATGAACAATTATGCCATTAAAGCAGACTTGCAGTCAAAGCCTCAAATCGCATTACTTAAGCAGCAACCCTTTATATGGTAGCAAAATAGCATGCTTTACTGTTAAAAATATGTATTAAAGTGCCCTCTAGACAGGTATATCGGAAGTCTAAATCCACACTAAAGTTCCTGTTAAAATAAGCAAGGCGGATTAATGGGAAAGTGTGTATATTTTTGGGTGACATTATATATGAGGAAGTAGTAACCCCAAACATATGTAAAAGTTCACCTTACCCAGAAAAGATGCACAGCACCCGAGTCACCAAATTTTCCTACCTCCCCAAGACCATTGTTCCTTCCCAGACCACCATCCAAATGGACGTTCTATACTTGGGCTCTGCAAACAGAATGGGCTGATAGGAGAAGGATAACAATATGGTCCAAGATTGCTCCCTCAACACACAAAAGGACTTTCATATTAACTTTCTAGTAGTGGTAGTAGCAGCAGGAATAATCATACTGTAGCTCAAGAGTCTTAGTGAACCCATCACATTAATGTGGATGGCCAGCTTTCTATTTAACGGCAATAATTATTAAAATAAAATCCTGGTTAATTGCTTGATTATGGTAATCCATGAATCAATTCGTCATTTGCCTAAGCAACCACTGAAAACTACTAAAAGATACCAGAGATCTCACCAGTGGGGTTGCTGCCAAACTGCATAATAATAATAATAATAATAATAATAATAATAATCCACTCATCTAACTGGGTTGCCCCAGCCACTCTGCCTACGTTTTGTGGTTCAGTTGTGGCAGGAATGTTATAGAAAGCAGGATGGTACTAAAGTGGCCTTACATTTTAATGAGACTCAGGCGCTCACCAAAAATACATGGGACTATTGAAGACTACACCCTCCATGGTAGGAATGGGATCATCGGAGGAGCATGGGATGATGGACAAGACTCAACTCATGCCACGCATGAGACTACAGCATGCATAGGAGACCCACATGCTTCTGTTCATGTCCACAGCCTTGAATGTACATCATGGAAACTGTAGCTCCTGCTGCCCAGGGCAACAGACGTATACAGAAGTATTTTTGGTCTGCATGCACACATGCAAGGTATGCTGGTTCTTTGGATTTCCATTAGTGGCCCCAGCCTGTTAGTCCTCCAAACTGTGATCAAATGACAAGTATCTAAAAGCATCAATTATATAGACAACTCACTTTGGTGGATGCAACCTAATTTATTCAGGGTTTTTAAAAAGTACCCTACGATATAACCTACAAACATATGCGCATCCACCAGCTTTTAACCTTCTGCCATGAGATCTTAACATATCTGAAGGGCCCGTGAAAAGGAAAAACAACTTTATGTGAACTAGATCATTCTGAGGTCTGCATGCCAAAAACCTAGTTTCAAGTTGTAGCATTTTAAACTGCTTTTGATGAATTTTGATGTTGAAAACAAGCATCTCTGGAGAGCCGGAAAGGTTGACATGCAAGAGGGTAAAACCCATTTACCAATATAAAATGAGAAGCTGTTTATATCACTCAGTTTAAAATGTGAATTGACGAAAGCGTTTATGAAATAGGCAGGTACACAGGGAACTCTTTACTGCATAAAGCCTAGTAATTGCAGGATGGTTAAAGTGTGTATTTTTGCTGCTTCGAGCAAGGAGGTTAGGGAAGAGGAACACAAGAACAGCAACAGAATTCAAATGTAAAGCAAAGGCATGCATGCTTTACATAAAAGCATTAACACAAAAACAGACAACAGAGAACCAAAAAAGGTAGTCTAGGGTACAAATGAATTGGTTTAATTAGATTAATCAGCTAAAACTTTAATTGCTGGATCTTAAGAGTGAACACTTATTGAAACTATTTCAGTTCAACTGTACTGCTGATAAGAGGATGAATTTTACAAGTATCATAGGTAGCCTTCTATCCAAGAGTGGTATCTTCCATGTATTAAAGGTTATGTTTTCACATGTTTCCTCCTTCAGTATCTCAAGCAAACTGGCATTGAGGTTGGGATAATATTCAGTGCGATCCTAATTTGGAAGGAGGATCCCAGGCAACGTAGGGTTGCAGTCTCAACTGGTTAAAAGGAAGATCAATATTCAACTTTTTAAAACCTGGTTGACTGCTTTAAATATTTATTACTAGCATTAATCAGGTGTTTCGCCATTTGCATCTCTAGCGGGGCACTTGTTGCATATGCATTATTGTGAAGTCAAAATTTTTTACTTTGAACTGAGAACATATAAACACACATCATAGAAAGTGCTCTCCCAACGAAAAAAAGACCTGAAAGCTGTGGACCGAATTGCACACAGTTGCACTGTACATGCAATCAAAATTGGTACCTATTTATAGCATAGACAATTATAATTCGTAGCTTTCCAAACCATGGATGCTAAAAGTCACATTCCCACTAGAAACAAACAAAAATTAGATGCATGAGTGAAAAACAGCTGAGGACGCAAGCTATTAAATATATGACTGAGATGTTCAAAGGAGGAAATGTTGGTTTACAAACTTTTCCTAACCCTTCAAGTCTCCTTAAATTTAGCCCAATCTAATCTAAAGAACAGTTTCAAAAAACCAGGCTTCCAAGCTTGAACGTTTATACTAGAGACTCTTAAATAGTAGACAGGTTTGCCCCTTATTAGTGAGTTCTCTCCCTGGAGGGCCAAATGTGCTCAACGGCGCCCTCTCAGGTTGTCTCATTACTCTTTGTGAACCAATGACTCGGTCAAGGCTCTGCAACATTCTCCACACAGAAATGTTGAAAACCGATGGGAAAGTTGGAACAAAGTCAAGATATAGCCTATGGGCTAGCCTGGTAACATGAAAAGTTTATCATACAATGTGGCTCTTCTAGATTTCAACACTGAAAAGGTTTAAAAACAACAACAAAAGCACCCAATTTCATACACCCACATTTGAAAAATTCAGTTGCCTATGCTTGCTCTGCCTAAGCAAAGCCAAAATATTTCATATATTATTTCATATATAATACATTAATATGTTAAAACACTCACATTGCTGGGGGCAAGCATTTACTCATAATTAATTGTGTATACAGAAGGAACGAAGGTGAGACCTTCTTTGCTTCTTCTCCAAGTTCAGTCCATTGCAAAAGAGAATCAAAACCATCTGGACCATGTGCCTAAATCCAGGGATCAGCCCCTTTCATCATCAGATACTTGGAACGCATAACACTTATGACTTAAGAGAGGAAATTGTTTTATGCATAGAACGTATTTCCACAGGCATTTCAGAAAAGGAAGCCCAGATTTTTTTTTATTAGACAACCTTGTCCACTGACAGTTAACATCTAAACTTCTTATTAAAAGCGTCAGCCAGTTTTGAACAAAATCTGAATTTCTGAAGCAAAACTGGTCTGTGTTTTGGTCATTGAAGATGCTCCCCAAAACAGCTTTTGCAGATACGCTCCTTAAGAATGCACTGAAACATTGCCTAAGAGTGACTAGTGAAGATGACCGGGTGCTAGGATAGTGCCCGACATCTCCACCATCTGGAGATACATCCCAGGGAATCCTTGAATCTTGACTATTTTCACACACCAGCAACACATCCTGTAGAATTCTATCCGTTATGTTTTATCTGCAGAGTCAGAATGAATTTTAGGATCCAAAAAGTTGTACTGAAAAATACTACTTTAGAGCAGTCTGGCCCCAAAAAGGCAGCTAGGCATTCCGTTTTTGTAACCCTGGTTTAAGGAACCATTTGGCGCCTAGCTTATATATCTGAGTTTCTAACACTGGTTGCAAGTTTATAGCTCTTTTTTAAATAGTCGGGCAGTTGGCATGGGATAACATGTGATACACAACAGCAGGCACCTCCAACCTGCCACCCCTCCAGATGTTTTGGCCTACAACTCCCATGATCCCTAGCTAACAGGACCAGTGGTCAGGGATGATGGGAACTGTAGTCCAAAACCCGCTGGAGGGCTGAAGGTTGGGGATGCCTGCACAACAGCAATATGAATGAGCTGACTAGCATTGCTCTATACATAAGAACAAATCTTACTTATCAGACGCATCTGAAAACTATGTTTAATAGATTGAAAGATTTCAACCTGAATGTGTCATCAACGTTTCTTCACCAAGGGCACAGAAACAGTAAGTTACTTTGCCAAAACGTTAGTATAAATAGACTTTATTGAAGTCAGTACCTCTGTACTGAAGCTGAAGATTGTGTCTACATAAGCATGTTGTAACACTTCACAACTTCTAAAAGGAATGTCAACAATTACAACGATCATGCATGCCATGGTCGATAATCACATTTTAGAAGCATTTTCAACCATTTCTAAAGAAATGCTTATAACATTGTTATATATTTATATTTATATAGAGAACTACTTTCAATAAACTGCAAAACATTGATCAGCTTTTCCAGTATGAGCTACAGTGTGAACACAAAAGGGAGGCATACGCGTTTAATTTATGAAATCAGAATGGAATATTTACTGTAAAGAAAAATTAAAAAGCTTTCAAATAAAGGCCATTATTGAACCAAAGCAAAGAGCACAACTTGGAACTTAAGAGTTCATTTATTGTTTAAAGCTGTCCTCTTGAGCAACTTCAATTCAAATAATAAATTCAGTACTGTGAGTATTCCTTGGACTGAAGTTTGGCAATGATGCGGTCCAACTGTCTCTTTGCTTCACACTGTGGGAAATTGCTCATGTCATAATATTGAGGGGCAATTTTCACCAACCTGCCAAAGAAAGAAAGGTTTGTCACTTGTGCACAGATCTGAATATCATGCAGGCGATAGCAGTGGCCCAATTAGTATCTACTTATGATAATTAGATTATCAATCTCCTTAATAAGGCCTGTAAATATGGAAATCCAGTTTATGTATAAAAAAACATGCTACTGAAAAGACCTTTTCAAAATAAAAGGCACCTCCAAGTAGTATATATACCGTATTTTTTGCACCATAACACTCACTTTTTTCCTCCTAGAAAGTAAGGGGAAATGTCTGTGCGTGTTATGGAGGGAATGCCTACCGGGGGGGGGGGGGGATCTGCTGCAGTCGTGAGCAGAGGATCCATGGTTCCCCTTCCTTCCCTCCTCCGTGGTTACAAAGCATGGATCCTCAGGATTTTTGCATTGGGCTACTCCAAACTCACTGTCAGATCACATGTCTGTGGCCACATCATGAACCACAAAAATCATATATCCACTATTTCATTTAGAATATTTTTTTTTCTTGTTTTCCTCCTCTAAAAACTATGTGCGTGTTATGGTCTGGTGCGTGTTATAGAGCGAAAAATACGGTACTTACTACTCTGAAACTTACAAAATCCAAACAATCAAAACAAAAGGCTTGTAACACTTGTCAGGAGAGTTTAAAAATCTTGTGTATATGTAATATGAAGAAAGCTGTTTTTACCATTCATTAAAATGAAAAGTCAACTTTTATTGACTTGGGATAATATGCAAGTTGGAGACAATATTTGGATACTTCAACCAAAAGTCAATTATGTAGTTGTAAACAGTGTAGACATTAGTTATCAACAGCTAGATTAAATAATGGATAAGAGTACAGCATCACAGAAGGAATCTCTGATTGTAAGCCAAGTTCCAGGCAATAATACAAATGCATGATGAAAATATATAGGAACAATGACTCTGCATTCGGACGTTTTAGAACTGACAGGAACAAACATTATGGCTTCGCTGAAAAGCAAAGGGGCTTGTCGCAGGGCCTTTAATGGAACAAACATTTCTTTCTATTCCTTTTTTTCCACATTTGGGGCTAAAATTACGAACATCAACCTTAAAAGTGATTTATCAAAGAGTCTCAGTATTGTCAAATTCTATGAGCTGGTTTAGATGCAATATTGCCGACCCTTGAAAACACAGCTGGAGAATGGACAATGCGCCTCAAGCATGCATGCTCCCTTCTGCCAAGCATTCAAATTTCCACCCTGACTTCCTGATTTTATAATCTGCCATTACAAATGAACTGGGCATATGGAGAACTGGGAAGCATGTACAAACCACAGTTTCCATAGTTCTGGTTTTCAGGCAAACTACCATTTGTACAATTCAGATGCAAGCAGGATGGGTAACTGCAAGCCCAAGCTGATGATGATAACCTCTCAGTGAATCTAAGAGCAGGGATCATTTCTGCTATTTCTCACCTAAGGAAAAAGACCATAGCTGATGGTGGAGCGCATGCTTTGCATGCAAAAGTTTCTAGGTTAAGTCCCTGGAATCTCCAAACAGAGCTGGAAAAGATTCCTGCATGAAACCCAGGAAAGTTGTTGCCAGTGAATACAGTGGTACCTCTTGTTACGCACTTAATTCGTTGCGGAGGTGGGCACCCAAATCTATCATTTTATAATTGTTTAGTGCATGGTACTGATAACACCCAGGTCACAGGTTTGATCCCCATTTTAGATATACAGTGGTACCTCGGGTTAAGTACATAATTCATTCTGGAGGTCTGTTCTTAACCTGAAGCACCAGTTTAGCTAATGGGGCCTCCTGTTGCTGCCATGCCACCGAGCATGATTTCTATTCTCATCCTGAAGCAAAGTTCTTAACCCGAGGTACTATGTACCGTATTTTTCGCCCTATAGGACGCACTTTTCCCCCTCCAAAAATGAAGGGGAAATGTGTGTGCGTCCTATGGGGTGAATGCAGGCTTTTGCTGAAGCCTGGAGAGTGAGAGGTATCGGTGCGCACCAACCCCTCTCGCTCTACAGGCTTCAGGAAGCTATCCGCAAGCCTTGCGAGCCCAGGGGAGTTCCCGCGGGCTCACAAGGCTTGCGGGCGGCAGCCGGCATCCCAAATCACGGGGTGCCCTCCGGAGGACGCCCCGTGATTCAGGAAGGTGTCCGCAAGCCTCCCGTGCCCGCGGGAGGTCCCGCGGGCACGCGAGGCTTGGAGCGGCAGCCTGTTCTGGGGGTTGGGGTCGGGGGAAGCTCGGGTTTCCCCCGCGCCAGCCCCGCGCCCGGGGGGGGGATAAAATTTTTTCCTTTATTTCCCCCCCAAAAAAAATAGGTGCGTCCTATGGGGCGAAAAATACGGTATGTAACCTGAAGCGTATGTAACCTGAGGTACAAGTGTATAGGCAATACTGAGAAAGATGGACCAGTGGTCGGACCCAATCTAAGGCAACATCCTAGGCGCAGCTACGAAAGAAACGAGGATAATAAATGGGGGGAAATGAAGGTGGCATTATTTAAAGAAGCAGATGCAGAAGTGAAAAGTGACTCCTATTTCTAAGCTTTTATTCCCTTCTGGATCTTTCTGCAACATGATCTCTTCCACAGGGACCAGACTATCTATCAAAGCAGAACACACGTCTTGTTACCATTGCTTTTTTTCAACTGAGATTTGGCCGCTATTCAATTGTTAGTCGAAATTCCATATGTATTCGAGCTTTAATTATCAACCCTAATCAAAATTGCATGTGCCAAAGGTAGCATACTTGTGGCTACTGACAGAACATTAAACAAATAGGAAAATAGCAACTTGGAAACATTTGTAAATGTAAAAAAAAGGGGCGGCACTTGCAGGTATAATGCAAGCTTGTCCCTTAACTAGAATTAAAGGAGCGGACTGCACGATTGCACACTTGCTCTCTTCTGTTAAGACCACCACCACTTTCAGCACGATTTGCTTAGCGTCTCAACACCCTTAACCACTGTGGGAAAAGCTGGCTGTGTTTTAAATCAAGCTCTGAAATTCAGAAACTCTCCCCAGCTCCCAATATCTGTAGCAACAAGAGTATAGTGCAAGCACTCCTCAATACAAGTTTATTTTTTAAAACCTGCTCGCTCGCTCGCTTCTGCTGCTGCAAAAGAAAAAAGGAACCTAACTTCTGTTTACAGCAGAAAGGCTGGGCTTTCCAACTTCCAGGTAGGCGAATGTATAAAACCAGCCTTTTGAACAAGGAAAAAGACAACACGGTTTTTTATAAGCATAATTGAAACTGAAGATCCAGAAAGGAGATGTTTCAAGCAAGGTTTTTAATTAGTGTTGTTAGTGGCCTAGGGCTCTAAAATCCTTTTCGTTTTTCCTTACAGCTCTCAGGAAACTTTCATAAAAACATACATGAAAATGTACTTTTAAAATTAGTAATGTGTTGAGAGAAAAAAGACACGTAATAAGAGACAGTTTCGAAGAAGGTGGCTTACCATTCTGGCTTGATGTCTGTACAAGTGCGGATGTAGTTCTTTGTGGTAAGAACAAATTCGTTGTAAAGTACCCACTCAGGCTTGTGATCAAGAACTGTGGAAGGATGCAACTGCACTACCTGGTTGTCCTTCACTGTTAGATAGTGTCCTGTCCGTTCCAAATGTGCCACCTATATTGACAACATTCACACTCACATCAGAAATGTGATGCCTGCTGTGCTTCTCCCATGATACTAAACCTCTTGGAAAATATGGAAAATCAAGGCGCTGCAATTGGCTGTTCTTGCGCCAGCAACTCTCTATCAAAGCTTAGCCACCCCAAACCCCAACTGTGCAACAACCTTCAAACCACAGCTGCCAACGTTTCCCTATTTTAAAGGGAAATTCCCTTATTCCAAATAGGATTCCTCGCAAGAAAAGGGGAAAGTTGACAGCTATGCTTCAAAAGCAAACAAGGCAACAGGGCATTTTCCAGCCTCGGAACACAGGCTTGAATTCTGGACAAATTAAAAATCTCCTAAAATAATTGGAAATGTGAAATTATAATACGAAGATAATCTGAAATGTAATGCTATTTAGTCTAAAGCAGCACGTATTTATAACAACAATTAAAAACGGGGGATGAAACTATGAGCAATAGAATTAAGCATTAGAAAACAGAGATGCAACCCTTGTAATCAGCCAACAGGGTTAAATAATTCTGTGCAAGGCAGATATGCCACAGTTGCCCCAATCCAGAATCTCAGGTAGATTCTTAAGGGTTGGATCTATAAACGTTCATACAATGGCTTTTGCTTGTACAACAGAGTTCCTCTCCTTACATGTCCCCACCCAATTCTGTTCTGGGGGATTAAGGGTGACCCCCAGGAACAGAATAAGTCTTTGTGCAAATGGGACAATCCCTTGCTTTTAAACTCCCTGTAACTGAGTTAGATAATCTGCCTTCTATTAAAATGGTAGCTCCTATTATGGCTTTAATAATAATAATAATAATAATAAAAATAATAATAATAATAATAATTTATTATTTATACCCCGCCCATCTGGCTGGGCCTCCCCAGCCACTCTGGGCGGCTTCCATAAAAACCAAAAATACAATAATAAAACTCATTATAAAGCACTTGTAGGTTTCCCATGGGTTGGTCACTGTGAGAACAGGAATGTGGACTTCTGGGCCTTTGGTGGTCTGACCCAGAAGGGCTGTTCTTACATTCCTGAGTGACCACTTTTAAAATACAATCGGCTTTCATTCACTATGGTCCAACCTGCACTTAATAAAGTACGGATCTGGCTATTCCAAAACAGTTCAGTTGGACAAAACTTAAGCAAACATTAAACCAAAGCACCCAGCTATAATAATTTACCCACATATAACATATAATTGGAAACACACACGCACCCCCCCCCCGTCGGTCACATTTCTAAAATTATGCAATTTAAAAGTCCGCTTGTTTTTTATAATCTCTTAAATCTTTCATTAAACAAAGTATGTGTATTTATTTTAAAAATGAGTATCTACTCTGCAAGAAGGCAACTACCAGAGGCAAAAACTAAGCAGCATAGTGCCACCAATGTAAAGAATTGAATGAGAAAAGAGACAGGTCCCAATCTTAAGGAGCCTCAGTCTCTATTTTAACGGATGGAGAGACAGAGAGAGGGGTACTTTTCAAAATGTGCCGTTTCAGAATTTCCCTATGCTATTTGCCTGTCTGTCAGAGTTGCCCAATAATCAGGTTCTATAAATCATAGCTAAATACTAAACACATTTTTAATCATTTCGAAGGGGTGAGGAATTGCAGATTTCCGTGTATTTTATATGCAACATACCTGCATGAAGTAACCAGTAACCAAAGCCTTCCTAATATTGATGTAATAGTCCCTGCTTGTGAAGTCTGTGCTTCTACGCGGCAAATTAAATCTGTCCATGATTCGTGACAGCTGTTGGCGTACATTGTCTGCAGACATCAGGGACCTGTAGTTAATGAAGTTGTCATAACACCACTGAACCGATTCATGATCTGCAATGTTAAAAAAAAGTCATGAATCATCTAAAAATGAACATTTTACCAAATTAAAACAAGTACACAAAGAGAAACCAGCTGAATGGTCAACCCACTGAACCGATTAAAAACCCGAATGACACTGTTTTATTTTTTATTTAAACAGCAACTGCTACACCTTTTCAGCTGCTCTTAATTTGCGTCCGCAGTAGGTAAATAAGATCACCAATAGTCAGCATGGATTTCTGAAAAATAAGTCATGTCAGACTAACCTGATCTCGTTTTTTGACAGAATTACAAGCCTGGTAGATGAAGGGAACGCAGTGGATGTAGCCTACCTTGATTTCAGCAAGGCATTTGACAAGGTGCCCCATGATATTCTTGTAAAGAAGCTGGTAAAATGCGGTCTTGACTATGCTACCACTCAGTGGATTTGTAACTGGCTGACTGACCGAACCCAAAGGGTGCTCATCAATGGTTCCTCTTCATCCTGGAGAAGAGTGACTAGTGGGGTGCCACAGGGTTCTGTCTTGGGCCCGGTCTTATTCAACATCTTTATCAACGACTTGGATGATGGACTCAAGGGCATCCTGTTCAAATTTGCAGATGACACCAAACTGGGAGGGGTGGCTAACACCCCAGAGGACAGGATCACACTTCAAAATGACCTTGACAGATTAGAGAACTGGGCAAAAATAAACAAGATGAATTTTAACAGGGAGAAATGTAAAGTATTGCACTTGGGCAAAAAAAATGAGAGGCACAAATACAAGATGGGTGACACCTGGCTTGAGAGCAGTACATGTGAAAAGGATCTAGGAGTCTTGGTTGACCACAAACTTGACATGAGCCAACAGTGTGACGCGGCAGCTAAAAAAGCCAATGCAATTCTGGGCTGCATCAATAGGAGTATAGCATCTAGATCAAGGGAAGTAATAGTGCCACTGTATTCTGCTCTGGTCAGACCACACCTGGAGTACTGTGTCCAGTTCTGGGCACCACAGTTCAAGAAGGACACTGACAAACTGGAACGTGTCCAGAGGAGGGCAACCAAAATGGTCAAAGGCCTGGAAACGATGCCTTATGAGGAACGGCTAAGGGAGCTGGGCATGTTTAGCCTGGAGAAGAGGAGGTTAAGGGGTGATATGATAGCCATGTTCAAATATATAAAAGGATGTCATATAGAGGAGGGAGAAAGGTTGTTTTCTGCTGCTCCAGAGAAGCGGACACGGAGCAATGGATCCAAACTACAAGAAAGAAGATTCCACCTAAACATTAGGAAGAACTTCCTGACAGTAAGAGCTGTTTGACAGTGGAATTTGCTGCCAAGGAGTGTGGTGGAGTCTCCTACTTTGGAGGTCTTTAAGCAGAGGCTTGACAACCATATGTCAGGAGTGCTCTGATGGTGTTTCCTGCTTGGCAGGGGGTTGGACTCGATGGCCCTTGTGGTCTCTTCCAACTCTATGATTCTATGAAGATCACAAAGACAAGTGGACAAGAACTGCAGTGGCTAGAATGGGGACGGGGGGACGGGGATCAGGGACCAGAACGAAAATAAAGACTACTAAATTGCTAAGTTTTTCAAAAATTAGATCAAGGAGATAATAAGAAATCTGATGGGAGAAAAGCTAAACAGTAGAAAGTCATTATAGGGTAGTACAACCAATGGGTTACTTTTTTAAAAGTTCCATACATGTCTCATTTCTAGATTTTGTCAAACCATATAAGAACAAACTAGCTGTTTTCAGGCTAAGGAGTGGCTGACAGCTGCTACTTTCTAGGAAAAAACGTCTAAAGAACATTTATCCTGATCCATTAGCACACAGGTGCAGCAGCTGGAATCATGCAATCGTAGTCCTTTCTGAAGGAAGCATAGAAAAACGTGCATTCACAAATGCACACAAACGCCCAGTTGGTAATATTTCACTTTCTAAAGAGGGCTACATGCACACAACCTTGGCTGTTGGATTGACCAGTGGAATTGCATGGGACAATATCCCTCTTCAGTTATTCTTTTAGAAACAAGCACAAACTATTGCATTACAGTAAGAGCCGAGATGAGCCTGTTGGATCAGTCTGCTGCGTTCCTGCAGGCTCCCTACACAATTTAGAACCCTAATTTTTCATGTGGAGAATTTCACTTTCCAAAATGTGGAAGGCAATGAATGACGCTGGTGATGGGCATATGCCAGAGAAGAAGGGCCAACTGTCCCCCTCTCGCACTAATCACACAAGGTTTGAATGCACAAAGAGGAAGATCCCACATAAGTAAACACAAGCGCTAAGTACCATGAATCTCTAGCCGGAATTAAGATTGCCGGAAGATATGCAGATGACACAACCTTGATGGCAGAAAGTGAGGAGGAATTAAAGAACCTTTTAATGAGGGTGAAAGAGGAGAGCGCAAAATATGGTTTGAAGCTCAACATCAAAAAAACAAAGATAATGGCTACTGGTCCCATCACCTCCAGGCAAATAGAAAGGGAAGAAATGGAGGCAGTGAGAGATTTTACTTTCTTAGGCTCCATGATCACTGCAGATGGTGACAGCAGCCACAAAATTAAAAGACGCCTGCTTCTTGGGAGAAAAACAATGACAAACCTAGATAGCATCTTAAAAAGCAGAGAAATCACCTTGCCAACAAAGGTCCGCATAGTTAAAGCTATGGTTTTCCCAGTAGTGATGTAGGGAAGTGAGAGCTGAACCATAAAGAAGGCTGATCGCCGAAGAATTGATGCTTTTGAATTATGGTGCTGGAGGAGACTCTTGAGAGTCCCATTGACTGCAAGAAGATCAAATCTCTCCATTCTGAAGGAAATCAGCCCTGAGTGCTCACTGGAAGGACAGATCCTGAAGCTGAGGCTCCAATACTTTGGCTACCTCATGAGAAGAGAAGATTCCCTGGAAAAGACCCCGATGTTGGGAAAGATGGAGGGCACAAGGAGAAGGGGATGACAGAGGACGAGATGGTTGGACAGTGTTCTCGAAGCTACCAGCATGAGTTTGACTAAACTGCGAGAGGCAGTGGAAGACAGGAGTGCCTGGCGTGCTCTGGTCCATGGGGTCACGAAGAGTCGGACACGACTAAACGACTAAACAACAACAAGTACCATGAAGCCTAAGGAATACTGCAATTTTACCAGCCATTCAAATTCTTTCAATGTGGAAATGTGCTGGTATTATCAAATACAACAGATTTGCCCTGCTGAAGAAATCTGAAGACCATCTATGAGTTCTTCACAGAGCACACAGGGATATTTAAACTATAGATGAAGAATGTACATAACAGCTGTGATACAAATGAATAGGCAGCCTGTAACTATAAAACCTCAAACCATAAGGAACACATTTTCTACCACAGAATTCTCACAGTAAAATCCAACTGGTACCTGCCATTACACTTCTGATCTTCCATTTTAACATTAAAAGCTCTTTGCTTTTGCTTATTTCAAGTACTTGGGAGAGGAACGAATCCAGTTTGAGCTATTTTCCCATCTGCCAAGCCACTATTTTCAAATTTTAATTTACAGATTATTCAAGGAAGTGCAACCTCTGTGTCAGGTAAATTCTGTGTCAGGAAGCTGAGTAATTCACTATTTCATAGAGATAGGGATCAGTTTTGACATGAAAGCCATTGATAGAAAATAAGAATTGAAAGCTAGGGTGTCATTCACAGTAATTCTTTGGAAGAGAGAATTGGTTTATCTTCTCTTGTCACTGTGATCTTGGTCTTACTTCTTACATAGACTTGACTAAAGAGTGATGTTATTGGAAGATTGAATGCATTAGTACAGACAACACTCAAGAAGCAAACAATATCCCTGTGACAAAGTTATCACAAATACTCTGTCTTCTGAATGAACACCTATCTACCCATTACTCAGTGTCATTCAGAATAATTGTAGCATTCCAAAACTCAGGCAGTTCAGCTAGCTGCGACTGGCCTCATATTCAGGAGTACAATACGTTTTGAGTCTGCATTTTAATCTAGAATTCCAGTTCACTTTTCCCCCTCCCCACCTAGAAATTCTCAGAATGTCCCTAACAAAAATTCCAACTTTGAGCCATTATGTCCTCCTCGCCAATTTAACATCCAGGATCTCTAAATAATGGAGATTGATTGGTCTCTTATTAACAGAACACTCAGATTTGATTTAATTTCATTTCAGTCATGAGCAGAAAATTACATTAAATATTTCCTTTTAAATCTAGCCAGGGGTCCTCAAATTCTGGCAGTCCCAGGCAGCCAAATATTATTTTCTACTATCTAGATGCGATGTCCTCTCACACCATATTACAGCAATTTTATATGGATTTTCAAAACAAATATAAATTTATCCAGGGTGAAGTTAGGGTTAAACACGGGATTTATCTGTGCTAGGCAGCATGTGAAATTATCTTTTTTTAAACTTTTTATTTGTATGATCTGCACTAGGAGATAAGAGAAGCAAGACCATAATGGTTTTCCTGATCCTCTCAGCAGTATTCATTACAACTATGATATCCTTCTGGGTAGACTTGAAGGAATGGGAATTGGGGGCACAGTATTAAACTGGTTGCTAATTCATGAGATATAGGGTCACAATTATAGTGCCAGGGGACTGCTGTACTTCACAAGCATTGTCTTAGTAATCTCTACAGCAATAACACCAGGCATAGGCAAACTTGGCCCTCCAGATGTTTTGGGACTACAACTCCCATCATCCCTAGCTAACAGGACCAGTGGTCAGGGATGATGGGAGTTGTAGTCCCAAAACATCTGAAGGGCAGAGTTTGCTTGTGCCTGAATAACACAGCCCAGTAAATATAGCGAAATATACATGAAAACTTTAGAGTAAGTGTGAAATAGATTATTTTTGAAGCAGGTGAAGCCACACACACAAAATACACTAAAAGTTGTAATGTCCAGCCCAGAGCAAAGTGTTTCTTTCCCAACCCCCGTTATCATATTGGCCTTATTATAGAGAATAACCACCACTCCAGGCATCCCAGTTCATCTTCAAAAGCCACATGTGTTTAGCAGAGGCCTCAGAGCCAGTGAAGGAGTGGTGCCTGACTCAAACTCCTAGGAGCCAACTCCTAGGGGCCAAGGTCCCTTCGACTTTTACTTAGCAATTATTAAGGACCCTGGTCACCACACATACTATATTTTACAATTACTTTAAGGTTTTGCCTTATTTTTAAGTTTTGTTATTCAATTGGTGCAGAGGGAAAGCTTATGCTGAAACCGTGAGACAGAGGGAAGTTTTTAATGTGTGATGTCTTACTGTATTTTAATTTGTTGGAAGCTGCCAGAGTAGCTGGGGTGGCATGTAAATAACAACAACAACCTACGACTACTACTATTATCAACGTCATCATCATGGCCTTCCTGATTTGTACACAGTCTATTATCTGCTATGCCACACTGGCTGAAAGTATTTCATCCTACAGATAACCCCTCTCTTTTATAAGCAGTAAAAGTAAAGGTAAAGGGACCCCTGACCATTAGGTCCAGTCGTGACCGACTCTGGGGTTGCGGCGCTCATCTCGCTTTATTGGCCGAGGGAGCCGGCGTATAGCTTCTGGGTGATGTGGCCAGCATGACTAAGCTGCTTCTGGTGAACCAGAGCAGCGCACGGAAACGCCGTTTACCTTCCTGCCAGAGCGGTACCTATTTATCTACTTGCACTTTGACATGCTTTCGAACTGCTAGGTTGGCAGAAGCAGGGACCAAGCAATGGGAGCTCACCCTGTCGTGGGGATTCAAACCGCCGAACTTCTGATCGGCAAGTCCTAGGCTCTGTGGTTTAACCCACAACGCTGTGTAACATTGCAGTAGAGGAAGATCTACAGCAAGAGTGAATACAGACCTATCAGATTGTCAACACTATATATCAGCAAAGAACACAAGCAGCCCCGCCAGTTTCTACTTACTTTGTTTGAAAGCATGGTAGACATTCAGCAACGTCAAATGATCTCCATCTATGTGGGCGAACCTCATCTTGGCCTCATCCGCCGCTTTCTTGGCTTCCGTGGGGCGCACAAAACACTGTGGGACTAAACAAGGTTGGTATGGGCCCAACACAAACGCCCATATCGATGAGTCACGCATTCACAGATAGAGGAACAAGGCCTAGCTAGGTCAGTTCACAGAGCATAGGGCAGGGCAGGATGGCCTCCAACTGCATCTTGGACTGTCTACTACCTTGATTTGGTACATCAACACCTAACCACATCTGCAAGACAAGAGGGTTTCAAAGCTACAGAATGCCTGATTATTTTGACTAGAAGTAGGCATCAAAAAAATAATAATCCTGAAGGCCATCAAAGCTCCAGTTACGTAATGGAAAGATCGTGTGACCCCGGTACAAAACCAAGTGCTGATAGCTCTGCCTTGCGGTGGAGACAGTGAATTAGATCCAGTGTCCCTCCCTCAAATGGAAGAGATGCTTCTACTTGTGGAAGGGACTGATACCAGATGGAGGAAGGGGGATAGGGTTTTCACTGATTCTCCCTTCTCTCTGCAACCTCCTTCAGTTCCCACATATTCCAGGGACCTCCACCCTTTTTCTGGGGTCACAGAGGACTGCAGGGAGAAGGAAGAATATGAGAAAACTGCTTCTCACCCTTCTAGCAGGAATGTCCCATGGGAACTCTGGATCCAACCCAATGAATGTTTAAATAAGTAGCCTATGGCCAATGACCAAGATACACAGCAACCCTTGTAAAACGTTATGCCGACACCTAATCTACTCATAAGAGAATATTAAGATGTATTATGCCTCTGTCACCAACAGCAGGCATTGCTATCAGCACTGGCAGACAGAAACATATGTGAATAAGCATATTTAGATATAAACGTGTATACGCGTGTATAGCAGTCCAGGGCTTTGAAGTTTGCGGCAGTGGTGGAAGGTAGACTGCTCAGCAGTTTTTTCAGACGTTAACAAGCAAATCTGAATTTAGTGCACTGTGACTCTACTAGTACTCTTTACACATTGAACTCTTTAAACAATGCATTTTTTTCTGATTTAATTTGAAATGTCAAAATGAATGGTAATTAATAACCACAAGTAGTGATTTTACTATTTATAGTAGGTAAACACTCCATAAAGCAGCTCATTTGATGCTAGCACAAGCTTCTCTGACTTATAGAAATTATGTATACGTCCTTCATACATGCTTCTAAGTCTTTCCCCTAGAATTTTTGTGCAAATATCATCTTAAAACCTACACACGTGTTTAACTAAAACCAAACATAATGGATGATGAAAGAACAAGAATGAATGTCTACCTCTACCTGCCATTTAAACTTCATGGTATTTTTGCTTTGGTTACAACCAAAGCTTGTAAAGACTCCTATCACGATTTTTTAAAATAAGTAATACACACAACTTTTAAATTGGTCTATCAGCCTCCTAACTGCGCAGACACACTGGGAAAAGATTGATAACAATACGGAAATTGAATATTCTGCACAACTGCAATATGCCAACCGAAGTACTGCAAGAGCCACACTGTTTACAGTGCGTAATTTAAAAAAACTATGAACCAAAGTCTATTCTACAAAACAGAGTACTCCAAAGACAGAAAATTATTTGAATTATTTGGCTCTAAGGCTAATAAAAAGCATTATGGCAAAAAGCCATTAATTCACTGATGTAATAACTAGTATTTACAAATAAAAATTAGTTGTATTCTTACTGTAAGTTGTAGAATGAAAAGCTGTACTTTTTATCATCTGCTTAAAGACATCTTATTATGGCTTTAGTTTAAAGAATCAAAATTACTTCAGTTTGGGTAGCTTTGGTAAGCTTTACTATTTCCTATTTCATTTTATCTAACATTTGTGTCCATTTAATTATTTGCACACATCTATATCCACACACCTGGAACTGAGGGTGACTTACTTCTGAGTAGACTGGTATAGTCCTGTACTCTAAATCCAGGGTGTCATGTCTCCCTTCACATTTTGCTCACTGTAATTATGTTTATTGATTCTGTTGGCGACACTTTAGAAAGCAACATGATTTTAGAATACTGCACCTTAACGGCATCCAAGAAAATAGCTATCCCTCAGAATAAGAATATTTTTTTTAAGATTGTGTGCTAGTAATAAAATGCTGTAACAAATAATGAGTGCACCCATTCTTAATTTTAAAAGCATGAAGGTATAAATATTTTGTAAAGTATTTGTAGAGGGTTAAAGTAAAATGTCTTCCTTCAAAATATTGACATATGCAGTTAAAGAAATTAATACTATGCAGTTGGAAGCAAGAGCTCGCATCAAGTCTTTGCCTGGTTTGATGGAAATTCATGGCATAAAAAGGCAGGCATCCACCTACCACCACCTCCGCAGATAAAACAACAATTTACATGAAACAATTAGATTCTGCCCTGCCCAGCTGCTCTGAGTCTGAACTGTCAAAATTCTGCAATAAACATTGTAGCTTGCTTTTCGAAAAAATATTGTTAATACGCTGCAATAATAAAGTGATGGGTTGTCTTACTCAAAACCTTTATCTTACTTGCCATCTTGTTGACATCTTGTTGAATGTACAATACGATGAGAAGTTACTATGGGAAAGGTTTCAGCACATACAAAATATGCATTTCTTGCCTTACCTGCACAGATTCTGAGCAGGTTATTTTTAAAGGTTTAGGCTGGTACCCAAAGAAAACACTAGTTCCACATGTCAAACAGGGCTCCGGGCTTGAGCTTCTCAGACAGCAGCATCCCTGTGCAAACCACTTTTGAAACTGAAGTCAGCTTTCAAAAGCAGCATGCGATATGGCTGGGGATGCTTCTCAAAGTTTTAAAAATCCCACTAAGCAGGCCCAAGTCCTCGGATCCATCCAGGCAGCTCTTTGGATTCCAGCCCTAATGAAAACTTGTCCACTGTAACAAAAGACTGCTGCTCAGACAAGGCCACACTACAATTTCTGCATCGGCCACCCTTTAAAAAACTGTGACGGATTAATGCTAAGAAAATGTTTTCTCCGCCTAGCATTCCCTTTTATCAATGAAAACCTGAGACGTTTATGCTAGGATTCTTCTACAGAAAAACTGGTACATACTAGCTATGTAAGTGGCGACCACAAGTTAAAGGGCTGAAAATAAAGTGGATTATTATGACTATCAATCACTTGGTAACAAAAAAAAAAATGGGCATAAGTTAAAAATTTAAGAGACAGAAATGAACTCCTATGATCTGGAATCCTTAGTAGGTATATATTTTTTGCTGCCATGAGAGAAGTTAGACCATTTCACACACAATGACTTCTTTAGCTTCAGTGTTGATTTCATTTATAAACTTTACTCCATTATGTATCACACTATACAATAACTTGGAAAGGCACAGTTCAAACTTTTTAGAAGTTATAAGTCCTGTTGCAGGAACAATAATACAAGCTTCCCCTAACTGGAGATCTGTGTTTTGATTGGCATCTCTGTCCCTGCTATTACCTGACAGCATGGCAGTAATAGATAGAATCTCATTAGAACAGTTGTAGTCGCAACTTGCTATAACCATTTTAGCCAGCTGTGGATCGAGAGGAAATTCTGCCATCATGGATCCCAGTTCAGTCAAGTCTCCATCGTCATTTAAAGCAGCTAGGTAATTCAAAAGCTCAAGTGCTCTCATCAAGGTCTCTGGAGCTGTAAAAAAACCAACATACTCTTATAAATTAATCTGCCTTTAGGAAGCAAAAATGCAAGTACACTTTTATAAGCAATCTCATTTTCCATTCTGTAGCTGACAAAATCCAGAATACAATCTACCAGAAAATTAAGTTACCGAGATCTAGCCACCGAGGAATCAAATAAAACTCAAATTTGCTTTAGGGTTGTGTTCAACAAGAATCACATCTGTTTTCAGATTAGCCATTTTGGGACCGACTACAGGTATGCTGTTCTACAGACTCTCTTCTAGCCATTTCATACATCTGTAAGTAGGGATATTGCTGAAACTGGATTTGACATAAAATACTTGCCAAAACCTATGGCAAGTTCTTATCTTTTGATAATTTTTTTTTTGCAAGCCTTCTTCAGTCATTACTCACATGGGGAGGGATACATCAGAACATAAAACTACTCAACAGGAACACAGGAAGTTGCCTTTTGCTGAGTTAGACCATTAATTCATCTAGCTCAAGAATGTATGCAATGACTGGCAGTGGAGTGGCTCTCCACGATTTCAGATTGGAGACCTTTCCAACCATACCTGGAGATACCCAGGGATTGAACCTAATGCCTTATGCAGGAAAGTAGATCTTCTACTACTGAGATGTGGCCCTTCCCTAAACGCTTTAAAAGCCAAATTGTTACAATACCTTGTAACACAGGATCAACACTACATTCCAAAACAAGTTGTGGCCCAAACAAATTATGGTGACCGTTACCTCATGCTAGATCATGGGTCGGCAAACTAAGGCCCGGGGGCCAGATCCAGCCCAATCACCTTCTAAATCCGGCTCGCGGGCGGTCCAGGAATCAGCGTGTTTTTACATGAGTAGAATGTGTCCTTTTATTTAAAATGCATCTCTGGGTTATTTGTGGGGCATAGGAATTCTTTTTTCTTCTTCTTTCCAAAATATAGTCCGGCTCCCACCACATGATCTGAGGGACGGGGGACCGGCCCCCTGCTTAAAAAGTCTGCTGACCCCTGTGCTAGATAGTCTGCTGTTCATCATCATAACACCTGTCTTGCATTTTATGTGCCATACATTCACAAGTTCAGCAGGAAGCTAGCAAAGGCATCGCGGCTTTCATTTTTTAAGCATGACATAAGAATACTGATTAGTGACTACTGGACTCCTTTCTCATCTTTCTGTTTAGGCTGATAATGTGGTATATTCTCTTCAGGGAACAAATTTATTTCAGGCTACGGCAAAGTTCCTGACAAAACAATGATCTAGATATTGCTTATTATATTACTGCATGTTGAAGTTTTTACAAAAAACATACCTGGTGGGTCCATAAAATCAAAATGAACCAAATCATCTATGCCTAGTTTCTTCAGCTGTAATACCACAGAACCCAAGTTGGACCTTAGAATTTCAGGATAGGTGTTGTCCTGGAAAACAAATGTTTTATTAATTTTGGTTTCACTTTAGTATCGTATCTGTAATTTTTCCCATTATCCAAAAGCATGAAGACTGCATCCACAGCTGGAACAGAAGACTACAGTCTCAGTGGGCCATACCTGGGGTTGTAAATGTGGTACTGTTATACCTGTCCCAATGGCCCAAGACACAATTAAACTATAGTTCTCTGTCCATTAATATACTTATGTTCATTTATTCAACAGGACTTAGACTGGGGGGGGGGGGAGATCATTGTTGTTGTTTGTTACTAAATTATGCATTTTTGTGTTTTTAAATTGTAAACTATCCTGTAATTCTCAGATGAAGGGCAACATAAAACAGAGCAAGTTAAACTTTACAATGAAATGGATACAAGACCTAGGTCATTTTTAAAAAATTAATGTTTAGAAAAGTATCTGGAAGTAAAATGATGGCAAAACTACATAGCACATCTGAAAAATTACACAAAATTATGTGTACTTAAGTTATTCTATACTAGCAATGTAAAGAAAAGAAATGGGAACTTTATTTCAATTTATGCTGGCTTGTTCTTTTGCTAAGAAATACTGGTCTACTACAGGGCAATCAGGAATAAAGACCCTTTTATACTTTATTAATATTCCTATTTACAAAATCCATAAAGAGGCACTTCTACCTTGCTTGACAACAACGGCCACAATTGTTTATGCGAAGATCTGTGTATGTGTGTATGCAATTGTTAAGTATTCAATGGTAAAGTTCCATGGGCATAAAACTACCACCAGTGATGTTCCCATTGGAAGCAGCCAGCAATTTAACTCAAAATACCTCAAACCAGAATTGGGTATTCTAGGGGAAGGGCAGGGACTGGTTCATCGGGGAGGCTCCAGGATCAAGCCCCTCATTCGTACCAGCCTGGAGCTTTCTCATACTGAAAACCAAGGGAGAGAATTGCACACACAAAAAGTATCCCTATGGGAGAAGGAGGCAGGAGGCAAGTCAGGGTCCTTCACTGAACCTCCTCCCTCAACTGGCACAAACTAGCAGGACTTTGGCAGTAGCAGATGACTTGCTTCCTTGCACCCCACCTGAGACTCACTCAGAATTGCGCTGTACTTGAGATCAAGGCAAATGAAAATGTTGAACATCTTCAATCCGAGAAGCAGAAGTAGTATCAGAAGAGTAATATCACAACCTTCCACAACCAAAATAACAAGGCTGACAGTCAAGTCGTCTAGCATGATACATAGTTCGCAGCTCCAAAGGGAGACTATTATTATGTCTTTTGATGATGAATTATTTTTTAAAAAAAATTCTGGACATCCTGTATTAAACTCTAGTGCAATAATTGGCTTCTAAAATAACTGTAATTTTTGCTCCATAAGACACACTTTTTTCTTCCTAAAAAGTAAGGGGAAATGTCTTATGGGGCGAATGTGTGGTCCCTGGAGCTGAATTGCCCAGGGGCGAAAAGCAGATCATGCTGTTTCTTTTGAAAAAGGGAAGTGGGTGTTGAAACAAAGCCGCTGATCGCAAGCGAGATAAGGGAAATAAAGGAAGTTGCCTGGGAGGGGGGAGGTAAAAGCCTATGGATTTTTACATTGGGTCACCTCAATTTCACCATCAGATCACATAGCATGTCCATGGCTACAGCCTGCACCAAAAAAATCACCCACCCACTGTTGTGTGGGGCTGCAATGGCGCAAAAACGGATCCACGTGGATTCTCAGGATTTTTGCATTGGGCTACCCCAAACTCACCGTCAAATCACATGTCTGTGGCCACAGCATGAACCATAAAAATCATATATCCACTGTTTCGTTCAGAATACTTTTTTTTCTTGTTTTCCTCTTCTAAAAACTAGATGCGTCTTATGGAGCGAAAAATATGGTAGATCTTTTAAAAAGGAATTTACGCACCTGCATCTCGGTTTTGTAAGCCTTCTCCGTATACAGTCGGAAGCACTTGCCTGGCCTAGTACGACCAGCACGACCAGCTCTTTGCTGAGCAGAAGCTTTACTTATTGCAGTCACCAAGAGAGACTCGACTCTTATACGAGGATTGTATACCTATTGGATGGAAGAGTTAAGTACAGAAAACTAGTATGAGTACTGCACATTTCAAAGTTCAAGTATGAAATATGTAAGAAGAAATCCATTCCAATAGGTGGCTTGTTAAACAGGGAACAAAGCTAAGCCATATCTACTACCTATATCTACTATTTTGTTCACTTTCGAAGTAGAATCTATTAAGCAGGTTGGTGTCACAACTGGTTTTTAAACCAAGAGAGAATGGCTTTTCCCATGCTGCAGGAGTTTTTGTAACTAAGTGTAACTCAGTCCTCATTGACTCAGAGAATCTCAGAGCTGGAAGGGACCCTGCGAATCATCTAGTCTAACTCCCTGCAACACAAGAATATGCAACTATCTCATAGAGGACTCAAACCTGCAATCCCGGCGTTATCAGCACCATGCGCTATCAGAAATATTCTTCCAGAAACTGAGGAGTGCTACAACATGAACTCTAATAGCACTGGCCTACTTGTCGCACAGCACTTCTACCTACTTTTTCTTCCACTTACGGATCCACACATTTAACCCCGTTAACCATAAAAAGTAGAAAAGAAGACCAAAGACAGGTCAATTCTAAGTAATTCCATCTTAAGTTCCAGGGAAATAATCTAGCACGTATGAAAGAGTCCATGTTTACCTTTTGCTTGGCAAATCCAGGATCAATGACAAACACAACACCATCTATTGTCAATGATGTCTCGGCAATATTAGTTGACACAACTACCTGTTGAACGATAAAATAGAAATCTCTTCTGTGAATGATACAAATAGGGCAAAAATGTTGTATAGTGATGTCAGGTGCTGCCGCACTTTGAAGCCTTTTTGTCGGGATTTCAAGCACGGGCCGCATGAAAGCCCATTGTAATCAGCTCTGCAAAGGACTTTCCACCCACACTGTTCATTGTAACCTCCTTCAAACCTCAGAGGTTTAAACAAGCCCTGCAAAAAGGAGCTGGGAGTGTGTACCTTAGTAGAACTCTAGGGTGGGGAGAGGATATTCTCAGCTTCAACCTCCCCTCTTCCGCTCTTGCCTGAATCATCCTCCTTTCCTCCCCCTTCCTCTGCCATTGCTACATCTCTGATGTCATGTATTACATCAGTTGTAGAGTGTGTGTGGCTTCCCCAGAATGGCCTGGAAGCCTGAATGGGAAAGCCAATGCAAATAGGTCATGTTACAAGGGTTTCTGCTTGCAAACGAGAATCGCTTTCACTGTTATTCTGTTGCCACCTGCAATATAAGCACTGCCACATTATGTAACCCAACTGCATCATTCAACGTGGGTGAGGTCTCCAAACACAAGCAAGCATACCTTACTTTCAGGGAGACCTTCCCTTCAACCCACTGCTGAACAACTATCTGGGGCATGCTAACATGAGCAGAATTATTGTTGTGACCACTCTGTCAGTTGTTATCCCAAACCCCACACTCTTTCTAACAGCTGAAGCTGGGAGGACAAAACAGAGCCTTGAAATAATGCAGCTCAGAGATAAGAACATCTCATCTCTTTATTCTAGATAACAGGTCTTCAAATGGTGCAGCTGGACCCACTTGTGGGTCACACCCTGATCCAAGGTGGGTCACAACAGGAGCACTACCCCCATGCAAATATATGGTCAACAATTAGGAATTGGATCCCCCAATGCATGTTTGGGTTAAAAGCAAGTCCCAGAATGGAAAAGGTTGAAGAAACCCGTATTAGATCACCATACCACGTGATTACTCATTTTTTTTAAAATGTTGGGTTTCTGGCTACTTTGAACTTAAAACCTCATTATAACACTCACAACTATAAGTCTGCCAAATCACACCCAAGGCTGCTTTGGCCCCACAGGGTGCCTTGAAAATAACACAACACTCCAATTCTCAAACGGCATATTCCCATATCAATGGCAACTCCCTAAGCTTCTCCTTTTCCCACCCCTCTATTGAAGCTATTTCTAAAATTCTGTTTCACTGAAATCTTTTAAATCATGCATTTAAAGTTAATGCATTAATGATTACAAATAAAATTCATTGATTTCCTTATTTTTAAAATTAAACAACATGATTCACTCCTGTTTACAGGACAAAGCTAAACACTCTGATTGTCACGTGGAAGAAAAGAACACTGCGGAAATCACAAATTATGAACTTAAACATCACAGCACCCTAAAATCAGCTGGAAAGACACAAAAGGGTGAGAGATGAGAAAGGAAACTGGACCACATTTCCCAAATATTAGATGTTTTAGCATGTGAAGCTCAAAGCTAAGTTCTTTTGCGATGCACAGTAACCAGATTACGGCAATATATGCCAAGCTATAAAATGTATACAGTGTAATTCTATACACGTCTACTCTGAAATAAGTTCCACTGATTTCAATGTGACTAACTCTCACCTAAACGGGTATAGGATAATAGTGTTAATAACTTTACCTTTCGTCCTATTGCACCATTTGTTTTTTTTGGAGGGGGAGGCTCAAAAATCCTCTGTTGCTGCTGCGGCGGAAGTGTAGAATATAATGGAATGATTTTAATGTCACCAACTTCAGGGCCCAGATCATCAATTTCACGCTTTATCCTCTTACAGGCTTCATCTATTTCCTACACAAACAAGAGTCCATGAAAACTTTAAACTTTTTTCCAGCTTAATGGCTATGAAAGCTTTTTTAAAAAATGAAGACGACTTGCTACAAAACAAGTTATTTTTAAACTAATTTGGACATTTGTTGAATTTTCAATGGGACTTCTACAGCAGTCCAAGATGCCTCATAGTCTTTATTCCAATGAGCATAACAGCCTTATTTGCATTCAACACCCTTTTTCTTTTAGTCGTATTTCCTAATTAATTCTCTACAAATTGTACTAAAATTGAAATCTCTCACCCAGGAATATTAAACTGCACTCATGACCTTTTCAATTTTCAGAATCTAAAAGAAATTGATGTGCAAGATATTTTAAATAAGCCAATTAAGCTTTAATGTCACGTATCACTAATGCAATTATATGGAAGATTTGCTTCATTGTATCTAATGAGAACAAACACCTTTACAGTATAAACATAGATGCTCAAGAAACAGCCCATGGTTTATGAAAGACCTCAGAACTCTTACTAAAAATTGTTTTGTATCTTCCCATGGAGAAGGCTACACTGTTATTGAACTTCAAGGTATTTATCAACAAGCTAAGATATTACTAAAGTTCTGAGCAAGTCTCACCCATTAACCTATCCTATGGTGGGAAATACAGAAAAACATGAATTGTCACATTATTACCACATTATTTAATACTAAAACGGATGAAAAAGATGAATGAGGAGCAGTAGTTTGTCTTAAACAAAACTAAAAGGCAAGATATAGTGAAGCATGAACCATGCACTTTATACAGAGAGCTGCTACAGAAATTATGGTTCTACCACTTATTTTCCAATCAAGACTTCAATAAAGATGTAGTTGTCTTTTGTTTCGTGGTCTATTCAACAATCTAGAATCACACCACCTACTGATCACTTTATACTTCAATAGAACTTGCTACAAAAAAGCCCCTAAAATATTAAGAGGGGGACTGGAATGGCACGAATACCTTTTTGAAATCAGAAACCTTTTTTTTAGTTTCTTAGTGCTTTCTTGCAAAAATGATTTCAATGTAAAAAGAAATACCTCTATCACTCTGGGTTAGGATGCCCCCTACTGGTCTACTAAACTAGAAACAAAAAATATACTTACTGTGTAAAGCTATTATTTAGGTATTTTGAGCTGCTGAAATGTTTAAAAAGTTCAGGCAACTTTCTAGTTACGTCACAAAAATAGTTTCAAAACAGGTAAAGCCAAAACCCAATAAACCTATGATATATATCCAGTAACATGCAAAGTTTGTTAGCCTCATAGTAATTTGCTACATAACAGAAACAATAAGCCATGCATTCTAATATCCCCTGCTTCACAGTGGGTATATTATGTGTTCTAATCACAGTGAATGCATACTGTGACCACATTAGTTCAAATGTATCAGACAATGTGGTTAAGATTATTTGGTGGAACCCAAGACTCTATATAAAAGTGCTCACTCAACAGACATGTTCAATACCTGTTGATTAGTATTAAGTATTAAATACTTATTATTTATCAAAATATTAAGTATTAAAACAGAAGAATTTGAACTTTCCATTTTAGAATGTGGAAATCACCGTAGTAGGTTTGTAAAACCTATAGATGTCAGATTAAAAGAACACAAAAGATGAATTCAAAATGGGCAGGGAGGTAGTTTCATGGTTAATGACCAGATGATCTTATAGTAAGTTCAGTTCTCCAAATATGTGCTAGAATCAGAGCAGGATTCTACAGTTTGCTTTTTTGGATAGCCGTAGAATCTGCTAGGAAACAAAAATAAGAGGTCACAGCAAGCTCCCTCAATTACTGACAGGGTTGGGTCCTGCCATTGCTGCTACAGAAAAGAGCAAAGGCACTATTGGAATAGCAAGTGCTACTATGAACAAGCATCTTTCTTCCACAGCTCAGAGTGGAAAACAGGGCCACCAAAGCTACGACATAGGACTCTCTGCACTTCCAAGAAAGGTTGCTAAGCAACAGTGACAGACTCTTAAGATATTTGCTTCTTCTGGGCACACCAATGAGCTGAAGTGTTGGCTCCCCAAGGAGAATGGAAGGAAAGTATTTTGCTCAGCAGCCTTTTCTTCCTGTGAGACACTTTGAGGAGCGTCTGTACGTCTACTCTGTTGACCAGCAACCACAAAGTTTCTAATTCCAGGACACCTCAACTATGGAGAACAAGGCTGAGGAAGTCCCAGCCTTGAAGTAATTCACATTATTACACATCAACATGTGAACATGCTGGTTTGTATCTGGCATTTAAATAAAATGCCCATTTACATATGCAGCACCGGTCTATAGTAGCTCAAAGCTTCCGACATCGGAAATAGATATTATCAACTATATTGGATGGGAAGACAGGAAATGATAAGAACCCAAAGCAATAACAACAAACCACAGTAGGATATGAGACTTTTTACAAAAAGCTAAGGCGTTTCTCACAAGGAGATCTTTGGAAGTCCTTCGAAATATCATTCAATTTTTTGTCCAGATTCATTTTGCCCAAGGGATTTGGCTAATCAAGAATAGCTTCTAATGCAACGTTCTGTACTTGGGTATACACCTGAGTATAGGCATGGAAACAGTGACAGTGCTCCCAATTCCAAACATGTAAAAGGCACAAGCTGCAAATATACACATAATAGCCTTTCATTGCTGACACACTGTGCATACATTTGAATATGTATAGCCAGGTGGAAAGTGTTGCCGCAGAAGCCCGCTAACAGGTAACAGAATACAACTGGAGCAGTGTTTCCTAAACCACAAGCAGTCTAATGCTCTTGTCTTACCAACCACCTGAAAGAACATGCTGAAAAGCGGTTCTTTCTGTAAAGTCTTTGAAACAGCACCATCAGAGCAGTTGACACTGTGAGCCACTGTCTCGTGTAATGGCCGCCACAAAGGTCTTTCAAGCAACCTGCCATGCGGCTGTTGCAGTTTAAGAATCAATGGACTAGTAGTAATTTGACTGCTACACGATCTCTAACAATGCCTTCCCTCTCTTCATACTATGAGCTCTGTCTTCTGGCTGAAGTACATAATACCAGCTATACCACAGTGCAGAAGCAGCCAAATTTTAATTCAGATTTTTTCCCCTGCTGTCTTCCCACATGACAGTCATAACATAAAAGAATATCTATATAGGAAAATGGTTCAGAATATAATAAAAAGATTAAGACTATCTGGACTAAAGGTTACTTTTTATAACAGTAATTAGCCTCTCCTAACCTCTAAATCGATCATAAAATCAATGGAGAATTAATTATTATGTAGTGTATATGCAATTCCTTGGGTTTCAACTCCACCAAGGATGGAAATATAGTTAAGGTTTCTATAGATACTTCAATCTGCCATCAAATAAATGCCTTTTGTCTTCAGCTGCAGCAGAATACATTAGTTGACTGTCAGAACACATTAGTGTTAGTCCTAAACGTACTTAGGGCTACTGTGTTAGTACAGGTGCTTCCTTGGAAAGTTAAAAATGAGAAGATGCAACTGAACATTTGGACACTGAAATGGCTTGCTTATGTGTCTAGTTGTAATGAGTACACAAGGGTGCAGTATGGAAAGCAAGTCATTTGCTAGGCAATTTAAAGCAACGGTAGAAATTTTCGCAGTATATCCATCTCTCTTGTGGTTTACATCAAAGAGCAGTGCATAAGCTGAACGGTCAATTCACTTTCTACACATGTTTTTACAAAAAGATTTATTCCTCAGGTCTTACTCTGTCTTTACTGTAGTTGTTTGTGCAGGATGTTTCTTGTCTTGCTGCTAGTCACATACAATTTAGAAAAATGTTACAAATTTCAAACTGTCTTTCTGAAAGTCTCTTCTGACATATATGCTTACAATGTCTGACAAATGAAGCAACTGCACACCTAAAGTTTGAAGCATCAAAGCCAACATGTCTCATGGGCATATGTTTTTATCAGCAGCACATTAGACCAATCCTGTCGATTAATTCAAAAATCAGCAGAATACACAAAATAAAACTATTTTCTTGCACCTCCAGGTTGTGCCGTGAAGTATTACCGGCAAAGCACAACCTGTTATATTGAAATTTATTTATACTGTCACACAGCTGACTGTGCTAAGGTGAATCTGTTCCATTTGATCCAGGAGGAAGAAATGTGGTTTACAGATATTGCTCCAAATCAGGGCTCTAGCCAAACCTGCTCCAGATCTTCCAGTATCTGCAGGACATTAAAGGCTTGTGCGGCTTTTTATACTGCGTATCTCTTGCCACAGTTAAGTCAGAAATAGCTGCAACAGACTACAAGATCTAGGGATCTGTTCATTCCTTCTGACATTTTATATGAAGGTGAGCACAGCCCCCTAATCAAAAAGAAATGGCTACAACCGATCAAGAACTTCTTCAGCACCTACAACTGCAGAAGGTGGCATGTCAGGGAGGGAAATACTAATACTGTGCTGAATGCAAGTCTCAAAAACAACATCTTCTTTTACACCTTGTCCCCGTGCACCAGAGCCAGGGTCGCTTTTGCAATGGGTTCTGCAATCACATCCCTGGAACGTTAGAGAAATGGGAGTTCCACACACCAGGCTCTTTATCCCTTTAGCTTCTTTCGCATGGAAAGAATATACAAAGAAGCATACAGCTCACCTCACACGGAGAGAGCAATTGAATTGCTGTTTCATGTGTCCAGCCAGTCAGGAGCACAGCTTCTTTAACTGGGGGAAACCATACTGCTGAATCAAATGACTAAGGACACTGGTGACTGCTCCCAACTCAGATGTGCCAGCATGCAGCAAGAGACTTAAGTTAATGAAAGCCGTAGGGGAGGGATACCTCAGCACATTCACTACTATCTACAATCACACAGTGAACCACAGAAACTGCCACCGTAAAGCACTCCACCTCCCGCCTCAATATTCCAAGACTGTGGATAGGGATTACAGATATTTTGTCAAGCAGAAAACGTTCAGTTTTCCCCACTTCAATTGCATCCTACTATCTTGTTGCAGAGAAAGTAGCAACTTGGATTCCTCAAGTATTAAGTTGGAATTCGTTGGAACAAAAAGAAAAAGGAATTTCATTATGGGTTGTTTTATGATACAGGATGGATTCCTCCTGATCCCATCTGCAACCTAGTGGGATGATCTGGACTGCGAGGATGTTGTGAAAGAGAAAATATGAGGGAATCTCTCTTGCAGAACAGTGAAGAATTGATAATTTTAATCTCTGCCAGACTTCTAATTGATTTCTTATTTCTTTCCATGTTCTTATGTAATTATCCTTGAACAAATTAATATTCTTCGTTGTTATATAAATCCCCAGATAGTTTATCTTTTTTACAATTTGCAGACCAACTTGTTTTTTCTAAATTCTTTTTCTCCAATCCGTTCATATTTTTGACCATTATCTTCGTTTTGTCTTTGTTTAATTTAAATCCTGCTACCCTTCCAAATTCTTCCATCTTCTGTAATAATTTATTTATACTATTTATTGGATTTTCCACCATTACTATTTTAAACTGTTTTCAAATTGTCTTTGACTTCCTCCAAATTAAGTAAATGCAATAGCATTATTTCACAGCTGTGCTGCTGATTTCGCTGTCAGATCAGGACTTTGGGGGAGTCACCATATTCAGAGCACAACATCTTTTGCTTTGTCTATATGTTCTCTGTATCTGTTTTTAGAGTACAAAGAGGATATACTAACTGAAACCTCACATGAATAAGGGATTTGCTTACAGGACCTAGATGAGGTAGTTCAGAAGTGGAAAACACTGTGAGTTTACTGTAAGAAGACAGAATTGAACAGATATGCTACATGCAGTTTACACATTTAGAACCTTTGAAAAGTGGCCTGCACATCACCTTAAATAATAACACTACACATCTAGAAAGGTTTGAAGAGGGAAATCAGCAAATTAGAAACTTTTACAGAAATAGAAATCTCTTTTCCAATCTTGTCTTTTAAAAGCAATCTTTTGTTTAGATTGGTTATAAACTTATTTGGGGTAACATGCACAAATTTCATCCCACTAGTGAAACAGCCATTCTGCAAGGGGGAACCTTCTGAATGTAACAATAAAATCTAAGGTGTTACATTTGTGAAGTATGTTCATAGATAGCCTCTTATGACTTTGATTCCAGTAAATGCAACGTTTTGAAATGAAACCTTTTAAATAATTTTTAAAAACCCTCTTGAGTATAAAGTCCTGAGCAGATGCCAGCTATGAGGTTATGCAAAAAATTAATAAAGAGGAAGGACATTCTCCTTGAGATGCAAGTACTATTTTTCTCAGTCTACATTTTAACTACTGTTTGTCCATTTAGTGTATTTCAACTGTAATCCACACAGAGCTTTTCTTATGAAGCTCTGCCACTGTCGAAAAATAAGTACCGTATTTTTTGCACCATAACACTCACTTTTTTCCTCCTAAAAAGTAAGGGGAAATGTCTGTGCGTGTTATGGAGGGAATGCCTACGGGTGGCATGCCTACGGATTTTCCTCCTCTAAAAACTACGTGTGTGTTATGGTCAAGTGCGTGTTATAGAGCGAAAAATACGGTAGTTAGTACAGTGGTGCCCCACAAGACGAATGCCTCGCAAGACGGAAAA
This sequence comes from Podarcis vaucheri, assembly GCF_965113315.1. Classification (NCBI taxonomy): domain Eukaryota; kingdom Metazoa; phylum Chordata; class Lepidosauria; order Squamata; family Lacertidae; genus Podarcis; species Podarcis vaucheri. The sequence continues at coordinate 71,490,910 of NC_138767.1, read as the reverse complement.
CTCGCTAGACGAAAGAGTTTTCCGTTTTGGAGGTGCTTCGCAAAACGAATCTCCTATGGGCTTGCTTCGCAAGACGAAGATGTCTTGCGAGTTCCTGTGGGTTTTTTTTTCCTTCCCCCCTTTTTCTAAGCTGCTAAGCCGCTTATCAGCTGATCCGATCAGCAGATAAGCCGCTAAAAGCCGCTAATAGCGCTAATCCGCTAATCCTTCAATGGGCTTGCTTCGCAAGACGAAAAAACCACCAGACGAAGAGAATCACAGAACGGATTCATTTCGTCTTGCGAGGCACCACTGTAACTCCTAAGAGAAAATACTTTTTTAATATAGTGCAAAAGCCTCACGTGCAACCTTTATGAGAAAAAAATCTCAGAAATACCTCTTGCCCAGTAAGAAAAAGTAGAAGATCTCCTTCCTCCTCTTCACACATATGAATCTGGATTACTGTGCGAATAGCTGCCTCAAGGTAATCCCTTTCCGGTTCTGGGGTATAAAAGATCTCCACAGGATGCGTACGGCCAGGAATAGTGAGGAGAGGGCAGTTGTCAAAATAAATCTGAAACTTGCCGGCATCAAGAGTTGCACTCATAACTATAACCTGCAATATTAAAAGGGAAAGGTGTTATTTGGAAGTTGGCTCCCACATACCAATTCTTAGGTACACGAAAATGCAACGTGACTATCAAAACCAACATGATCACACCGTCATATTCACATTTGCTTAAGTTACTATCCTAGGTACACTCACTTGGGAATTCATTGAGACTTGCTTTTGAATAAATACACACAGGATAGTACTGTGTGTTTAATAAAGCAAACATTGGGGAAGAAAGGGGCGAACAAAGTTGCTAAAATATTACTTATAACCTAAGGTTTTCCATGAATTATAAAAGTTCCCACTATGATCAAATATCAAAATGCAAAATGCAAACCTTATTTAACCATGTGCAAAGCAATCCAGTAGTGAGAACATCTTCTACAAACGTGTTTTCCAACATTCTACATTTGATATATACTACTGACCTTTAAATCAGATCTTTGCCTTACAACCTCTTTTAGAACTCCCATCAAAATATCGGTAGCCAGTGTTCTTTCATGGGCTTCGTCAAGAATTATTACTCCATAACGTTCCAGCAAAGGGTCATTCATAGCTTCACGTAGTAACATACCATCAGTCATGTACCTGAACAGGAAACCAATATTTTAATCCCAGATACAGGATGTTTTTCTTCTTCCCTTACTTCATACAGAAAATGCTCTTAACTTTCCTCCTATCTGCTTCTTCCTGAACTTGGAAGGATTAAACTGTACACAGTCCAATGTTTTTGGTCAGTGTTAGCACCACACTAACTGTTTCCTTGCAATCTTGGTTGATATGGTCATGAGTTAATAATGTTAATAATGGCAGCAAGGTATGTCTAGCTGCTATGGGGAAGCGTAATGTCATTGCCAGCTTTCCTGCTTGACAGTGATGAAAGCAATAAATACCACACAGATCCCTCTCTATCACGACCATATTTATGGTATATATACCAACCAACTAAAAACTACAGGGTAGACCTCTTTTATCCCTTGCACAGAATGTGTGCATTTTTCTTTAGCCTAGCCATTAAAAACATACTGCAGACACCCCAGGTCAATGGTCTTTGCATTTCTGACAGGCAATACTTGTCTGCTTTTGGAGAATGTAAACTTATCTGTGCTGAGTAGAACCTATCCGCTTGTGCTGCAGCAAGTGTCTCTGTTCTGGACCAGAACAATGAGTCATATAGAGATGCAGCAAGTAGTTCCCTTTGTGGATAGGTACATGGGTCTCAAAAGAAACCTCTAATTTGTTTTTTCCTCACTGCACTCCCAACCGTTCTCTCATAGCACAGTGTTTGGGAAGTGCTGCTCTCTGCTCTAGCCTCATTTCTTTATCTCTTTCTTTTTATAACCCTCATCTCTTTGCATTCACGCAAGGACACCCATAGTACATGCAGGTTTTGAACACAGCTTTTCCCCTTTAAAAGCCATGGAACCAGAGAACAGGTTCAGAAAACCTCCAGGAACAGACTGGGTGGTCTGAGAGACACCGTGGTCAAATAAATGTGATATACTGTACTACAGCATAGTGAAGTTGTTACTTTCTACATGCACTGAATAGAACAGACATATGAATGCTTGCAGCTCTTTCCAAGCTGAGATGTCTCCCTGGAATATGAGCTAGCGAGCAAGCAATTTCAAAAGCCTCTCCCCCCCAAGATGGTTGATTTTAGGAAAAGATGGCATTCAATACTTACTTCAGAATAGTTTTTGCACTACTGCAGTCTTCAAATCGAATAGAGTACCCAACTTCTTGTCCTAACATGACATCCATCTCATCAGCAACACGCTGGGCCACACTCATTGCGGCAACTCTTCTGGGCTGGGTACAAGCAACACCTCTCTTTGGCCCCGGCAGTGACCGCATATAATCAACGCACCACTGAGGAATCTATCAGGAAAAATCTTCGGTATATTATTTATATTTCTAAAATGTATCAGAGTTGTTAAATGATAAATACAAATAGGCCCTTATTCAAGAAGCTTGTATTAAACTGACACAAGCAGGGAAGAAAGGGACAACAGTCATAGGAACTTGTGTTGAATGTACATTAAAATGACCAAATACAATAGCCACCAATGACTATGAAACTAAGTGCTGAAGTGTTTCACTTAACCTCCATATTTACTGAAGATAAATATTAGTCTTTCAGACAGTTACTGTCTTCAAAGAAAGTGTAAATCTATGACAAAGCGCTCCGTTTGCAACTCCAATAGCTAAAAAATTGGATCATATTACTGTGAAAAGTTGTACACTAATATGAAAAGAAGTGCTTCTGTAAAAAGGCAAAAGATAAGACATTTTAAAAGATACTAAGGTAACTGGTTTATAGCCTAACAAGAAATAAACAAGGATACACAGTAGCAAAATGGACATAGATTTTTTTTTAACCAAATTAAATGTACTCAAAAGCAAAGTACTATTTTTCCCCAGTGTCTACTTTGTTTAACCTCCAACCATTGAATGCAATGCTATTTCATACGAGAGCATCAGCATGTAAAACACACAACTTCCCTCACATACAAACAGAAATATAATGGGTTCAACTCAATGTGATTTAAAAATCTGCAGGTTTTGGGGTGCGAATGGTATGTTTAATGCAATTCTGAAAGCTGCTTTTAGAAACAGAGTATTATACATTCATCTTTGAGACAAGTGACTGTTGAACTGAGAGGGGAGAGGCAGAGGACTGCATGCAGCGCTAAATTCCTATTTAAGACAGTCAGAGGAAGAGGAGCAATAAGAGAAGACATATTCCCCAATTTCATATAAACGACTACCTTGTATCTATCTTGACTATGCGAAAATGCAGGGATAGGAATTTGAAGCTTTACCTGAATTAAGCTGTTTAACAAAACAGCAGAACAATGGAGTTCATACTGATGTTCTGTGGGGACTAAGCAAAGTAGCCTTAAACTACAGAGACCTAATGGTGATGCTACAGCCAACAACTAAAGATAAACCGTTATGATCTTTAAGTGACTGCTTCAAGAAGAGAAGATACACATTTTCATTTTATGACTCCTAATGCTTCAATACATGAGCAAGGAAGATGAGAAATGTGAACTAAAATAACATAATGCAACTTGGGTACTCAGTCAACTGGCAAGTACTTGGAAAATGTCCTGAATAAACTGGAGACTATATCAAGTGAGGATTCCAATGAATGCTTAATCCTACCATTAAGAACATCCTGGCTACCACCCTTTGGTTAACAAGATCTTCCCTAGTGGTGGAAAAATCTGCTACAGCCTCTTCCTAGCAAGCTAAGGAGAGCTTTCAGCTATGCAACTTTCTACACATTTCTAGCATTCTTTCGAAAGAAAAAACAATCATATCCCATATAAAGATTACAGAAACGAGATTGAATTACTCTAGTCTTATTATTTATATGCTCCTGGATAAGGAGATTTGACACAAATGATTGGCAAGCACTATTGACAAAATGAAATCCTGACCTGTGGCAAAGAAGAATGAATGCCTGTGGGGAAGATCTATCTGCAATATTTGTTGTTGTGTTTGTGCAATTGAAAATAACTTTAAATGTGGCTATTATGAAAGCAGGTGTTGTACCCTGTCAGTTCACTGAGGCAGTGTGTGTTCCTAAAACCAACAGTCTGGCTATTTAAGACATAGATACAAACAGCAAGCCAGAACAAAAGCTATACTATCAATTAGGAATATGTTTTTGGCAATGGTTTAGTCTGGTGCAATTATGCAAGAGTTTTTGCAGAACTGCGTGAAGATTACTTTAGGACAGATACCCTGTCAAACTAATATGTCAAAATAAAATCCAAATATTGCTGAAAGGATCCCAACTATTATTATTATTATTATTATTTACAGAATTTATATATCAGTTTCAGGCAGATCTTGCTAAGCACTTCACATAAGGTATCATACAACTTACCACGCTACTTTCACATTAGGTATCTATAGTGTGGAATTCCCAAGCTTCATTCACTTTTTACTGTATATCCACACAACAGTGTCATCTAATCACTGTCATTCTGTATCACCCCCAAGGTTCTTCTCTCTTTTTTCAGACTGGAAGAAAGCCTGCCCTTTTTTAGAAGAATGGAAGAGTGATTCAATCTCCACTAGATGCCTTTAAGAGTTACTCTTCTGTCTTTTCCAGAGGGGGTGTTTAAGAGGTGGGAAGTGACATTTCCAGAAATAAACCTATCACAGCTCAGAACATACCATTTTATTTTTAAAAAACCAATTTTTAAATTTCCGCTAAAACACTTTATGAAAGAGAAGCCCAGTGCTATAACACCCTGCTGCTATAATGGTAATTTATGATGCAAGAGCATTTAATCAATTTAATTACTGATTAAAGTGGGCAAGGATGGCACCTAGCATGCACGTTCTATTGTATGTGTGTTGAACCTCAAATGGCTTGATCTACAGTAGAATGTCATGGTGTAGAATGAACATACAGTGTGATGTACACACTGAAAAAGTGAATGCTTCTGGTAGTCATGGTGTAGAATGAACATACAGTGTGATGTACACACTGAAAAAGTGAATGCTTCTGGTAGCCAACAAAAATATGACAAGCATAAGGAATTACTCACTCACTAGAAAACATCAGTCTAGTGAGAAGAGTATTGGGCTAGAATCAGGGGAACAAGCCCAAATCCTCACTCTGCCAAGAAGATCATTAAGAATTTTTGGTCCCACACTCTTAACAAAACCTGCATCACATGTTACCACTCGGCAAACCATCATCTGGACCCTGATTCTTTGCTGTATCTCCATTCATGGGAGCTAGATGCCTCCACTAGAAAGAAAAGGCTACATTGTTCCAAATTCATCAGAGAATGCAGAAGATGAATAGCTTTGATAGTTACTTCGATAGTCATAACATCCTAGCCTATAATAAAATATGTACTGTATTTTAGATACCCAAGATGTTAGACCCTGAAGACTCTTTAACAAGAACACAAATATTCACTGTATCATACTTTTCCTCTTTGTTTTAGAGCAGAGTTCTTTCCTACAAAACTGATTCTTCACTTTTTTTTTTTAATAACAATTTGCAGTAATATCTACAATATATGGTTCAAAAAGTCCATGTATAAGTTATTGGTTTGTGAACAGGTTAAAATAAAAACAAAAAACAAAGGGGGAAACAAGATAAAACAGGTAACATTCAATACCACGTAGCTCAAATGCCCATGAGGAGCCCTTGTGGTTGTGCTTAGATTAAGTATGAGTAATAGTCATTTTTCCTATATGTTACCAATGAAACAGTATAAAGTGTTAGTATTTTGACTCAAAGTTAAGATAATAATTTATGCTTAAATTTAAATCAACCAGATTGAGCCAAATGCTGATGAGGGGGATTGTTCATTTTCTGAAATACTGGCATATGTTACGAAATTTTAAACCACATAAGAGGAAAGCCGTTTTTCGTGATCTGTCCACATGTCAGCTGTATTTTATTTTTTAATCTCTCAAGGAGGGCTGTTTCCCAAACTGTTTTGTACCAATCGTCTATCGTTCTACCAGAAAGGTCTTTCCAGTATCTGGTTATGTTGCATCTCACCACTTGTAATAAATGACTTATTAATTCTTCATTATGTACAGTAAATCCAGATTGTTCTCTTCAAATGCATTTAATAAAGCTAATTTTGGTTCAACTTCTATTTTTTGTTATTTTATTAATTTACTGAAGTATCAAATGCCAGAAAGGTTGAACTTCTGTATATTCCCACAACATGTGGAGATATATACCAGGTGTGGGGCAGCACCTCCAGTTATGTGGTGAGGCGCTGGGATGGATCACGGTCAGCTGGATATATACTACCTATATGAGTTTTAGGGTTAATTCTCTATAGCTTGCCAAAAGAGATTTAAAGGCTTTTTTGTCCAAAGTCTATTTCACTGACCTGGGTCAAATTCATAACCGAAATCACATTCACATTGATGTTTAATTGGGTCAAGTGAACCCACCAATGCATTGAGTTGTTGTTTAGTCGTTTAGTCTTGTCTGACTCTTCATGGCCCCATGGACCAGAGCACGCCAGGCACTCCTGTCTTCCCGCAGCTTGGTCAAACATGTTAGTAGCTTCGAGAACACTGTCCAACCATCTCGTCCTCTGTTGTCCCCTTCTCCTTGTGCCCTCAGTCTTTCCCAACATCAGGGTCTTTTCCAGGGAGTCTTCTCTTCTCATGAGGTGGCCAAAGGACTGGAGCCTCAGCTTCAGGATCTGTCCTTCCAGTGAGCACTCAGGGCTGATTTCATTCAGAATGGAGAGGTTTGATCTTCTTGCAGTCCATGGGACCCTCAAGAGTCTCCTCCAGACCATAATTCAAAAGCATCAATTCTTCGGCGACCAGCCTTCTATATGGTCCAGCTCTCAATGAATTGAGTAGAATTCTATGTAGATTGTGTGTGTTACATCTGGACCTTATCCTCAGAAGGAATTTAAAAGTCTTGGCCTTGTGGCTGCCTTACTGATAATTGGGTTAGCCAAACCAGTGATGATTTAGTCCATATTTCTTGGTCTGATGTTGGTTGTTGTTGTTGTTGTTGTTGGACACAGGAATCTTCTTGGTGTGTTGTGGTGGTCTCCTTGGCTGTTATATGTCAGGCTTTTGCGACATATTTTTCTCCTGTTTGCATCCTCCCAACCTCCATTGGAAAGGTCAGAGTGTTCTTCTTCCACTGCTTCTCCTAGCTGCCATGTCAGACTGTTGAGGAGATCTGTTGCTTCGAGTCTATTTGTTGCTGTGAGCTGTGCTGATCCTCTCATGATAAGACAGAAGGGAAAGCCCAAGCATTATTTAATTCCAGCTTCTTCCTTAATCGTGCTAGCACAGAGAGTTTTTCCTTTTCTTGAGTGTTCCAAAATCCAGTTCCTCCATCACCGCAACTGGGCTGTTTTTATGTTATGGGTATTAGGTCCCTCAGTTTATTCCACATTTCCTCCTCCTTGTAACGGGCAAAGCAGACAATTATACCATGAGGGGAGCTCCCTCTCTCAGTTTGGGTTCAAGTGCTCTGTGTAACCATTCAAAATCATCAGCAGAGATCATGAGGTCTGGAAGCAGTGATTTAGGCCAAGAAGCAATAAATTGTGAAGGATCATTCTCTTCCACTCCCTCTTTAGAAGAATGAAAACGTAAATTAATTCTCCTATTTTGATTTTCTGCATCTTCATATATCTATATTTTCTTTTTGCAATTCTTTGAACTTTTTATCATAGATTTGCCTTAATCTTTTGTTGCTGCAGTTGTTTCCGTTAAGGAGTAAAGCCTTTTGTTACATTCTTCCAGTTTCGTTTCCACTGGAAGCATTGCGTAATTCTTTCTGAGTATTTTTAATAAGCTCCTTTATGACTTCTTGTTGGGCTGCAAAATTCTCCTCTTTAGACATTGTTACCATTTTCTTTCACCAGAGAGGAGCACACCTCTTTCGAGAGAGGTGCCATCTTGACTTCGGCCTGCATTAGTGTCCTTGGCGAAGTGAGCTTTCTATCTATGTGCAGAAAGAATTGAGTGAGGCCTTTCATTTTTGGCTTTTCTGTATCCTTTTGCATTCCTCTCTCCTTTCTACAAGGTTTGGGGTTTTTGGACAGCAGGCTCTCACTCCAAGCTGTTTTTCTGGGCCTTGGAGTAGAATTCAAAGTTTAAGCTGCCATATTCTTTCCTTCACGGCCATGCCCCAAAACTGATAGTTCTGAATGTACTGAATATTATGTACTGAAGCATTCCTTTACCAGCATATGTGGATGTTTTCTTAAGATTCCTGCCTTGCAGAGAGTTGGACTAGATAACTCTCTTGGTCCCTTCCAACTCTACAATTCTATGATTCTGAATATCTCCCTTTGACAGACTACAAAGGGCCCAAGCACAGAAAATTCTTCACCACTGTCAGAAATCTCACTGATACCTATAGGACTAATGGTTGCAAAGTGATGAAATGAGGATTTATATATATATACTGTATATTGAAAATTAAGACCAAATACACCAGAACATTTTGTTCTTGTAAAAAGTCTGTTTCTGTGTAGCATTTAAAATACTGTCCTTTATGTGAACTCCCTGAGAACAATGAGCCCTGCACCTATGACTTTTGAGAGCGATATGTTCTCCACACCTTTATCAGTGACATAATTCTTTCTAGAGGATAAGATCTAACACTACTACAAACCAGAAAGCAATCTACATAGGCAACAAACAGTCATTTTATACTGTCAAAGTATATAAAACAAAGCAATTCAGTTGCTATCAATGAATAAGAATTGGAATACATTGGTTTTTTCCATTAAGCCAGTAGACAGTTTCAGAAAAATGTGGTTTGAATAAGTGGCTTCCCATACTTTCTTACCATTATTATAAATTCATCACATCCAAGTAACCAGAATAGCAGTTATTTGTAGATTAACACAGACTTGTATTGAGCAATTCAAACACCACTGAACCTTTTATGAAAAGGTAACAGACCCTGAAGAGACAGACAGACTACCAGAGGTGGGGGAGGAGAGTGAAATCTCATTACATCATTTTCTAGTCATTAAGCAACTGAAAGGTTCATTAAACAGATCTTGCTCAAAAGGGTAAGACCTGTGATGTGTCACTGCACAACGAATTTCGTTAAGGACACTGAAATATTGCTAGTACAACACTTAATACTTTCACAGAATCCTTCCAAACATTTAACACTTGCCGCACACCACAAAATCTTTACAAATGAATAAAGGTTGGAAAAAATAACTTACCTGTGTTGTTTTGCCAGAACCTGTCTCACCAACAAGTACGAAAGACTGGTGTCTGATCAGAATATCAGTAAATCTTTCCTTATATTCCCAGACCGGGAGTTGAAGTCGTTTCTTTAAGATTTCATAATAACGAGGTGTATGTGGTAGATTTGTAAATGGATTAATACCCTGTGGAAGGACAGCTGGCTTTAAAGGTGGCAACCCAACACCAGGAAGGAGTGCAGAATTGGTTGATGGGCGTAAATCCTTTTCCTTATCTCTTTCCCTGTCACGGTCTCTATCTCGATCCCTGTCACGGTCTTTGGACCGGTCATCACGATCCCGTTCACGATCTCGATCCTTCCTAAATGATTTCCAGAACAAAGAAAGATAAGTTACATTGAAATAACCATAGTAAAGGCTCTCTATTACAAAATTTCCTTATTGGAAATAAAGCCCATGTTTCTATTGGTTCTAGATTACCTTTCCCTCTGTGTAAGATATTCTAGAATGATTTTCCATGATAATGATAACCAAGGATAGACAAGTCACTCTGGGTTTTCAGAACAGCTTTATCATGAACTAAGCCTTTAGAAGAAGACGAGGAGGAGGAGGAGGAGGAGTTTGGATTTGATGTCCCGCCTTTCACTCCCTTTAAGGAGTCTCAAAGCGGCTAACATTCTCCTCTCCCTTCCTCCCCCACAACAAACACTCTGTGAGGTGAGTGGGGCTGAGAGACTTCAGAGAAGTGTGACTGGCCCAAGGTCACCCAGCAGCTGCATGTGGAGGAGCGGAGACGCAAACCCAGTTCCCCAGATTACAAGTCTACCGCTCTTAACCACTACACCACACTGGCTCTTTCTGTTCTGCCTTGCTTTGCAAGTCTGAAAATACCAATAAAGGGCATGAAAGCTTTTTATTTGAACCAGATAAGCACTAAGGAATTAAATGCCAGGGTTTCAAACTCCCCAACCCCAGGAAATTCCTTCCACACTGACATCTGCCAAGGAACCTCATTATATCTACAACTGAATCCCTAGGTAAGGCACATGATTCCTACAGGTGTTCTAGGGTGCACAATCAGGGCACTGGCCATGTTTCTTGGGCTTCACCATTGCTCCACATGAATGGAGAGCACATCTATAACACACCCAAAACTGCCTGTTTCAAGAGGCACTCTGCAGTGGTCCTGTGTTTAAGGGAAGCTGTCTGCAATCACTGGAGAAACTACTGAAAAGCATCCAAACTAGTCATGTGGATATGTATATTATTGATATAAATCAAGTTTGAATTTTTTTCAATTCATAGATCTCTTGAACAATCCTGCATACTAAATTTGTTATGATAAAACACCCACATCCAACGACATACAGCCTATATACTACCTAGCACCACAATCCAAGAATTCTCATAATGAAGACCATCTGCCTTTTGCACTCCAATTTGCTTAAAGACACGGGAGCAACTGTAAAATTAAGGATTTGTGTTTGGCTCTCTTTCTGTACTTCCAAGCCAAAGATGTCAGTGGAAGACACAATATGACAATGACACAGAAAAAGGAATCCTACCAGCTATGGGAACAAGGGAGATAAACTGGATATGGGATAGCATCTTCTGCAACAACCCCATGTTTTATTTATATGGTAGTATTGTGTGATGCTATTCTCTGCTAATAGGGAAGAGTATCTGCTTCTAAGTAAAAATACTATTCATATAAGCAACCAGTTTTTGACAGCAGACTAGTGGTAGAAACAAAGAAGTTGTTAAATCTTACTAGGAGTCTGTACACCATAATAGACCAGCATATTATCAACAGCAATAGAATAGGAGTGGTGAGTATATCACTGTGTATCTTAGCAGTCAGACCTGGGGACAGTTTTATCCTCATCTTTCCAAATAGGGCTACTTATAGTTCTTTCCATAGATGTTGAAAGAGAACCAGGAAATGAGAAAAGCTCAACAAAGTAGATGAAACAAAGAATCAGTGGTGGTGATGCTGTTAACTATGATGGAGGCACAACCTAGTTCAACCCACCTCCTTCAAACCACTGGTGAATATTATATGTGGCATTAACTTCCAGGAAAATGCTTGATTAATTAGGCAGCAGATGTTTTAACTTCTCTCTTGGCAAGTCTCATCTTAAAAGAGGCTTTTACTATTCTCTCAGACAAAAGAGGGAATTACCTGAGATTATGCTACTACGACACTCACATATACATGATCTAAAAGCAAGATTTTGCTTCTATTGCAATGCAAATTCAACCAACTGACTAAGATGACCACCCTGCTTTAAATACAAGTGTTATGCACTGGTGATAGTATAGTCGTGATATTATTGATCAACTGATGCTGTAACTTCCTTTGATTTATTCCATAACATACATACATACATACATACATAAAATTATTGTTAGTGCTACTCCTTACTTTTTAGGTGGTGCGCAGTTACAAATGTGAAGTACGAAATCCACTCTAGCTGTTTGCTGAAGCCATTTAAAGCAGTATTTCCAACCTGTGTGTCACAACCTGCTAGTTGGTTGCAATGCCTCTGCAAATGGGCTGCAGTCTTTACAAGTATAACCCAGATAATTATGGCTTTTAATCCTTAACTGGTATAATGAATGCCTCTTACAGCTTCTTGGCATATTATTTTTAAAAAGGTAAAGGCATATTATAACGCTGTGTTGACACTTGTAACTGTACAGCAGAAAGACTTGAGTCTTATATTTTAATGCTTGGCGACTGGCAGCAGATCTAGTAACAGTTCATCACAAGACACTCACACCATAAGAGGCAAGCTGTTATAGTCACTCAAAACAACTCCCCCTACAAGCACCTTGTGGCAAACTGTCACTGGATCTACTGCCAGGATTAGCCAATAGTTAAATCAAGGGTAATTTGAAGTTTGCTTAGTTGAAATAAGAAATAATATCTTTATCTTATACATTAATAATGATCTGAGACTATGTCTCACAATCATCAAACCCCACACTGACCTACTTGTTGGCAAAATGAAAGCACAGCCATACCACTTACACTTGCCAAAATGGACTTTATAGTGAATAAAACTATTAAAAATATTCCAAGTTTGCTATATCTAGCACTGCCTGTGCAGCTGTATGTTTTAAGAATTTTTTTATAGCTTACGAAGCAATATCTTGCTATCAGATGCTTGGTGTTCTTACACTCCTATAAAAAAACTGAATAATTTTGTAAGCACTATAAATATTTCAAAAAATTCCACATTAATACAGTAGGGGTGTTCAGTATTTTTTTCTTGGATGCCTCAAGTAATAGTTATAAAATAGGCAACCTTGTAGTTAAAATGCACACAATCAATGGCTGCTGAAGACCGATGGTCAAAAATTGATGTGACAATAAAACAATGGGTCACTATGCCAAGCACATTTGGACTTGAGGGTCACCATACCAAGAAGGGACCCCACTGATAGGAAACAAAATTACTTTGTGAGATCCACCTGCCAAGTGATATATAAATATTTCAAATAAGAAAACTATATAGGACCAACTGCAGAAACTGTTCCACTTATACCAGTTTATGTATGTATGGTTGTGTGCAACCAAAATGAGTATACTCAGGATGTTCTATTACAGGGGTCGGCAAGGCTTACCGGGCATGGGCCGGATCACTCCCGTGGAGATCCTCCATGGGCTGGGCTGGCGTAGCACAACGCCGGAAATCGCATCTGCGTATGTCCACAGCGCCGAAAATCACTTCTGCGCATGCAAAGACGCTGAAAATCGTGCCTGCGCAGAAGCAATTTCTGGCGGCATGGAAGAGAGTCCCCGTGCCACGCCAGTTTAGCGCAACACATGGGGGCTCGCCAAGTGGGAGGCTCAGTTCAGGGGCGGCTCATGGGCCGATTAAACAGCCTCCGTGGGCCGCTTCCAGCCCATGGGCCACATGTTGGGGACCCCTGTTCTATTAGTACAGCAGCACATCAACATTACCACATGAGTATGAACTACTGCAAACTATGGCATTGCCACATGCAATGCAAATGGGTAAAGAATCAATTACCCACCTCTAAATATACCTTTTACATACCCACTGGTTCTGTTGAAACAGAATAGGAAATCATTGTTTCTCAATAACACAAAGAACAACTGTAAGCCTTGGGGAAGTGTGAATCTTTTAAACTATGGTTGGAGATCAAATGAGGATTTGACACCACACTTTAATTTTGGCCTCTTTTCACTAGCCACTTAACCAGGGAGAGGAAACACTTTTCTGTCAAGGTCTGCATTCTCTCAAGGTAGACGTGGGTGCAAAACCAGAGTAAAAAGTGGATGGGGTCATCTTTTCTTCCTTTCTCTGCCACCCGCTTTCCTTCTTTCTCTTCCCTTCTCCTCCTTGCCCAGCAGTTGCCAAAGGACAGCTTGCTCTTACCAGAGGTCTGAACTAATCACTTTCAGAGGATTTCCTATCCTTCTCCCACTGTGACATCCATTTCTGGTGTACCCTCCATATTTCCTCACCTTCCACTCTCCTTCTCACTCTGGGCATCCCCAAAGGGAGAATTAGACTGAGGACCAGATGCAGCTCTTGGGACACAGCTTGCCCACACCTGGGCAGACCACATTTCCCCCAAGTTGGTTAGTTTAAAATAAAATAGAAACTTTCAGTGTCCTCCTCACTGCTGCATAGCAGAAGCTGCTTCCTTTTGCAGTGGGAAGGCATGCTCCCGGTGACTTGCTTTCATGGTGGGAACCATTACTTTTCCATTACATGTGGACTGTGTGAATACCAGCAACCAAATAGAGTTGTGGGTCTGAAAGTAGCATCCTCAAAATAGCCCATTTGCTCAGAGTGAATAACTAACAGCATCAGTTTTGTAAATCGGGATTGGGATAGTGGTAAAAAAATAAATAAATTTAAACCTATTTTTGTTCTGCTTTTCAGTCAAAAAAGGCTTCCATGATAAGGCAGTCCCTGTCCTAAGACTTACTGTCTAAAATACACAAAACAAATGGAAAAGGGAGGGAGGGAGAGAGGGAGAAGCATGCTCAGGCGCCAACTCTTGCACTGACCAGCTGAAATAGAATGATTTGGTAAGAACCTAAAGCTGTTTGTGTATCAGCAGAGTAAATAGAGAGGCCCTGCAGTTCCATCTCCCTCCCGTATAGCATGGTGGAATGGTTGGAATATTCAACCAACCATCTATTACCGTATTTTTCGCTCTATAACACACACCCGACCATAACACGCATGTAGTTTTTAGAGGAGGAAAATCCGTAGGCATGCCACCCGTAGGCATTCCCTCCATAACACGCATAGACATTTCCCCTTACTTTTTAGGAGGAAAAAAGTGAGTGTTATGGTGCAAAAAATACGGTATATGGCCACATGTATGTTCTATCAAATATTCCCTGAAGTTTAAGAATGTCCTTGCTAAGTGGCCAGTAACATTTTTGTGGTATCATCTGGTAGCCACAGTACAATGGAAAGCCCCTTGTTCCCAAGCCCTTCACCATTCAAGACTTTGTAAGTTTCTCATTAATGTGCACACGTTCCCTGACTTACAACTTGCTTGTGACAAATGCTCATATATCACCCTGACCTCTGTGGGGGAAATAAAGGATTAATATATAGCAAATAACCAAACACTACATGCATTTCTGAACAGGAATAACAACACAAAATTCAGAGAAGCATAAGACATATACAACCCGCCATCAAACTGGTGCAAGTCTAGGCAAATCAGCTGCCCAGCCTGTACTAGCCAGTCAAAATTTGACCCTCTTGGACAGTTGCCTGAAGTGGAAGATGAAATGCCTAAAAATACTCCAGCCAAACCACTTTTGTTGTCACAGCACACACAAATGTGTAGAAAAGCAACGGTTCCCAATCATTTTGAGGATGTGGGTCACTAGGAATTTTGAGAGGGTATCATGGGTACCACCCTCCGGCAGCTTCCCCACCCAAATCACTCTTCCTGTCCCCCGCCCCCCCAAAAAATATTTCAGAATATTTGAATGGTCCATTAACCAAGTTTTTTTTCTGACCAAACACCAATCCTAGTTATAATAGGAACCTGGCTGTCAGGCAACCTAGTTCACTCACACAACTCAACATTTAAGCTACATCACTGAAACTGTGCAGATCTATACAACCAGTGTGCAAGATGGAAGTTTAAATTCCACCTGCCTCTCAATATTCGTAAGCATATTATCAACCATTTTTCAGTGGGGGAGGGAATTTGCTCCAACAGTCTGTTGGGCATGTATTTCATGCAAGTAATTCCAGGGGAGGTTTCGTTTAGGTACTTGGACCCATTTAAGGCTTAGTACCCAAGTGCTAAGTACAGTGGTACCCCGCAAGACGAACGCCTCGCGAGACGAAAAACTCGCAAAATGAAAGGTTTTTTCGTTTTCAAGTTGCCTCGCAAGACGAATTTCCCTATGGGCTTGCTTCGCAAAACGAACCTTGCCCCGGGGACAGCGGGTCTTCTCTTTTGAAGCAAGGGGCGGCGGGGAGAAGCGATCTTCTCCCCGCAGCCCCAGGTCCGGGGACAGCGGGAAGCGCTTCTTCCCCGCTGCCCCGACCTCTTTTGAAGCAAGGGGCTGCGGGGAGATCGCGATCTCCCCGCAGCCCCTTGCTTCAAAAGAGGTCCGGCGGCAGCGCGAAGCGCTTCCCGCTGCCCCCGGACCTCTTTTGAAGCAAGGGGCTGCAGGGAGAAGCGATCTCCCCGCAGCCCCTTGCTTCAAAAGAGGTCTGGGGCAGCGGGAAGCGCAGCGCTTCTTCCCCGCTGCCCCCGGACCTCTTTTGAAGCAAGGGGCAGCGGGGAGATCGCTTCTCCCGGTGCTCCGAAGCAGGGCGGGGGGGCGGGAACACCTGCCTCAGCCGCCCCGCTTCGGAACACTGCTCCGAAGAGGGGCGGGGGGGGGGAACACCTGCCCCAGCCGCCCCGCTTCGAAACGCTGCTCCGAAGCGGGGCGGGGGGGGGGCGGGAACACCTTCTGAAGGCGGGCGGGGGGCAAAAGTCTTTGTCCCCCCTGCCTGCCTTCCCAGGGGCTTTTAAATCGCCCCGGACAGCGGAGAAGTCCTCCGCTGTCCCGGGGCGATTTTAAAATGCCGCCCGCCAGCATTTTAAGATCGCCCGGACAGCGGAGAAGTCCTCCGCTGTCCCGGGGGTTTTTAAAATGCTGGGGGTGGGAAGAAAAGCCCTTGTCCCCCCCCCCCAGCCTTCAGAAGAGGACCGGGGACAGACTGTCCCCGGACCTGGTCTGAAGGCGGTTTCCCTAGGAACGCATTAATTGATTTTCAATGCATTTCTATGGGAAACCGTGCATCGCAAGACGAAAAACTCGCAAGACGAAGAGACTTGCGGAACGAATTAATTTCGTCTTGCGAGGCACCACTGTACCTAGAATTGGGTCTGGTAGCACAACAGCAGCCAGCGCCACGTCTTACCAACCTAGAAGACATTTTCTCTACTAGCTGCAGCTTCTGGACTATTTTCAAGGGAAGCCCCATGAAGCCCACATTGCAGTAGTCCTGATGGGAGGTCACAAGAGCATGAACAACTGAAGCCAGGCTATCCCAACTCAGGAACAACAATAGCTGCCAATCCAACTTAAGTTAATAAACTGAAATTGAATACTGCTAAGTCAGAGACAAGGGACGTGGGCGGTGCTGTGGTCTAAACCACTGAGCCTAGGGCTTGCCGACTGGAAGGTCGGCGGTTCGAATCCCTGCAACGGGGTGAGCTCCCATTATTATTATTGACATTAATAGCAGCAGAATTTGCATTTTCCCGTCGTGAGAGAGAGGATAATAATAACAACAACAATAATAGTAATAATAGCAGCAGCCGCGACGAAGAATTTGCATTTTCCCGTCGTGAGGGAGATAAATAATAATAATAATAATAATAATAATAATAATAATAATAATAATAATAGCAGCAGCCGCGACGAAGAACTGGCGGTTTCAAGAGCGAGCAGGCGGGGAGCCGGGGGCGCGCTGGGAGCCCGCGCGGAAAGGGAGGCTTGGCAGCGCCGAGGCCGAGGGACACAAAGGGGCCGCCGGCCCGGCCTGGCTGCGGGCCAGCCTCCTCCGGGGAGGCCGAAGCGCGTCCGGCGGGGAGAAGGGGCCCGCCTGCCTTGGGCGCCGCCGGCTCCCCGCCCGCTTCCTCCGCCCAGCGCGGCCTCCTCGCCGAACAACGGCGCTGAGGGAGCCGGAGAGCAGGAATGTGCTCGTCGAGCGGGAGGCGCCGCCGCCGCTTCTCCTCCTTACCCATCGGGGGCGGCGAGCCTCTTCTTATTGGAGCCGTAGTCCTCCCCGAGGTCGAGGCGGTGGCGCTTGGACATGGCCGGGGGCGGCAGGGCAGGCGGCCGCGAGGAGGCCGCGGCGAGAGAGAGAGGGAGATGGGGAAAGAGAGAGAGAGGCAAGGGAAAGCTCAAGCTAAAATGGCGGCCGGAAGGAAGCGGCCTCGGCAGCCGCGAGGAGAGGAGGAGGAGGTACGGCTGGGGCTAAAGCTCCGGCCGGAAACCTCACCCCCAGCACTGGCGTTCCGGCATGCGCATGGTTCCCTCCTGCTTTTTAAATAAATAAATAAAATAAAAAGACGGCCCGCCGGGCGCTATAGATGAAGGGGAGGGTCCTTAATACAGACATCATCATTTTATTTCTCCAGCCCTCTATGACCTTCCGTTTATTCGCGAGGCAGATGCTTGTGCCTTCACATCCAAGCCTAGGGGTGCGCAATAGGCGACCCTGGAGGCGCCTCAAATTTGTTATTTGCTGCATATCAGGAAGAGTGGATTAAATTTAATGATTCCTTAGTTAAATATGTTAAGTGAAATGAACTGAAAACAGCTTGCAGATACTTAATTGGCTCAGGGTTTTATTTATGTTAAGTGATGAATTAATATGTTTCATTTCATCATGTGAAGATCTAAGGATGTTATTGTTTTAAGTTACATTTTATAAGAACTGTGATTTGGAAAACCGTTAAAAGGGTATGCAATGAAATTCAGCCAAGGGGAAGCGAGGAAGTCACTTAACAATGTTAATAATTTTCAATTAGGCTATGATTTATGTTTGTTTGTCTTATGTGTTTGTTTATAATGTTGTGAAAACCAATAAATTTGTTTGGAAAAACAACAACAAAATTGTTATTTTCTGTGGCTCGTGCCGTATAAGGTTCCTTGTTAGATCCTTCTCAAGTCCAGGATTTGGCTTTTAAAACTCACAAGGCCTCCGTTGAGGCAGCATAATCATCATATTTTTTTATCCGCCCCCCCATCTGAATGGGTTTCCCCAGCCACTCTGGGCGGCTCCCAACAGAATATCAAAAGCACGATAAAACATCAGAGATGAAAAACTTCCCTAAACAGGGCTGCCTTCAGATTCTCCATCTCTCAGGGTTGTGGGTTCGAGAGCCACGTTGGGCAAAAGATTCCTGCGTTGCAGGGGGCTTGGACTAGATGACGATCGATCGAGGTCCCTTCCAACTCTACTGTTCTATGAATTAAGCGTTTCTTTCCCTCTATTTTCCACACGTAACATAAACTGATAAGGAGGGGGGAAGAAAGTGCTTCTCTAGAGTAATAACGATGGATGAAACCTGAGGCAGAAGACAAATGGAAAGGCTGTGGGCAAACTTTTACCACTCTGTATTTCAAATTGCTGCTTCTGAGTAATAGTCTTGTCTAATGGGCAATGTCTGTGGCGCAGATAAGAAGGCCTCCAGAACTGGTGCATTTATCTAACCTACAAATGGAAAGTACTATTATTATTATTATTATTATTATTATTATTATTATTATTATTATTAGTTTATTTATAACCTACCTCTTACCTTGACAGGAACTTAAGGCAGCCTACAGATTAAAAAAATGGGAGCTTTCGTGTGCATGCACACACCCAGAACAAACTTAGTTGGTCTCTAAGGTGCTACTGGACCATTTTTTTATTTATTTCGACTAAAGAAGAGGAGTTGTTACAAAAATTGTCCATTTCCTACTGGCCAAAGAGCAGAGCAACAGCTGAAAATGAGCAGCAGTGCTTGGAATGAACTAGTTTAGTTCAATGAAGTTCACTGAATTAGTTCAAAAATATCTGAACTTCACCTAAAGTGCTTTCCATAATTACTAACTGAACGGAAAGTGAATTAAGTTCATTTTGAGGTAAAATTTTGAATGCTTTCTGGTTCATCTTCAGCTTCATTCTCTTGCATGTATTTTTTACTCCTTAGACTCTTTTGGCCTTGAAGCTTAACTATAATAATTGTTAGGAAAAATAAACAATTCACATTCACTGCATGTGTGGCTTGATGTTTTCTTAGTCTTCTTAAATATAAGTGTGTTTTATACTTCCACAAAGGAGCTCGTAATATTCTGAATGTTGAAAACGAAATTGCTGAGGATCCTTTGGATGAACTTGAACTGAATTATGAAAGGAACATGAACCAGACTAGTTCATCTACTATTCTGTTTTATGAAGGGGAAAACATGAACTTTTTGGACATCTTGAACTTGAATAGAACTAGTTCCTGTTAAAAAATGAACTTTCCTAGCTCTATAGAGCAGTGAGATAGGCACCAAGCTGCTCCAGATCAGTCACTTGAGTTACCATCGCAAACAAGAAGTGTGGTAGGATCAGTCCTTTTTTTCTGGTGAAACTCAAGTGTATGCAGTACCAGCACCCTTTTTTATAGAAGAAAAGCACTGGTTAAAAATGTGGCACTTACTGTAACAACTTCATGATGAGTACTGTCACCTGTTTTTCTAGAAGAAAATCACTGGGTGGGATGCCATGGTCAAAAGTAATGAGATACAAGAAATCCAGGAGAACAAGCAAGGACACAATACCTAGTCCAGCATGTCCGAAGTGTGTTTCGGGGGCCTAATCCAGCCCCTGTGGCAGTTTATTTCCTGGGGTGAAATCCTAAAAAAACCTCAACAACTCCAACCCTAATAAAGCTCAACAACTTTGGGGTAAAATAATAAAAAGTCAACAACTTTGGTTGGCCCCCATGGCCCTTCACTTCATCAAATCTGGCCCTCTTTGAAAAAGGTTTGGACACCACTGACCTATTCCGTTTCCTGACTAAAGTAATCTATGGGGGCAAAGGGCAAAGAGGCTCTTTTGGTTTCAATTCCAGGCTGAAAACTGGACTGAAGAGGTTTAGATAATCAGATTCATTAGAGAATGCCTGGAGCTAATTGACCTGAGAAGATAATATTGACCATCTGATAGACTAATGATTCCTCCTCCAGGAGTAGCTTCAAAATTGCCTTCTTTGGGACACCCCCATTCTCTTAGGCAGGGATTAACTATCTCCATGTCCAGACAGCCAATCTTCCCAGCAAAATGCAGTTAGTCATGATGGCCAAGGGCTGAGAAAAGAGACTATAAACAGAATTACCCCAAGCACACAATACATGACTCCTCAGGCTGTTATTTGACTATGTCTTTAGCAGTACATTTAGTATAGCTTGGTAAAGGGATGTGGGTGGCACTGTGGTCTAAACCACTGAGCCTCTTGGGCTTGCCAATTGGAAGGTCGGCGGTTCAAATCTGTGTGATGGGGTGAGCTCCCCTTGCTCTGTCCCAGCTTCTGCCAACCTAGCAGTTCGAAAGCACACCAGTGCACATAGATAAATAGGTACTGCTGCAGTGGGAAGGTAAATTGTGTTTCTGTGCGATCTGGCACCCATCATGGTGTTCCGTTGCGCCAGAAGCGGTTTAGTCCTGCTGGCCACATGACCTGGAAAGCTGTCTGTGGACAAACACCGGCTCCCTTGGCCTGAAAAGCGAGATGCGCACCGCAGCCCCATAATTGCCTTTGACTGGACTTAACCATCCAGGGGTCATTTACCTTTACCTTTTTTATTTTTATTTTAACAAGTATAGCATCTATTCCACTGCTGAAATCTGCAAAGGTAGCTATTTTGGGGCATGTGCCAAACTATGAGGCAGTTCTACAGCAATGCACTCAACAGTGTACATGAAGACTCTCATGCCTTGATAGATTTTTGCTGTGACGGCGTAGCAGAGGCATGCAAGAGTGTCTCTGCCGCAAAGACCTCATACAGGTATGCTGAAATCCCCTGCCACAGATTGGTCACCCGTGGTTTAAGGTGATTAACCTGGTTTTTGTTCAAATGCAAGAAGGAGTACTTTGATACCAATATGTTAAGCCTGCTGGCAAGCTGAAAATTAAGTTTCGTTTGAACTGTCCTTTCTTGCTTGGCTAGTAACAACTGTGTGTATGTTGTGACACTAAGACAGTGCCAAATAGGTGACCTAATTAGAAACACCTGGTAGATTAATGAAGCCAAATGTGCTGGAGGCTGGTCTGTATCTTTCTGATGCGGGAAGAGTGAATAATTAGCTGATACTGACCAGAACAGGAAATAATCCCTAAGCAAGTGCTAGAATCAGTTTATCCCTCACAGAGCAACAGCAACAAACTAGTTCTCAGGGTTCTTTGGGGGCAAGCCATGCGCTTGAAATATATGGCATGCCTATGACCTCAGTTAATGCATGGACCTGACCTTATTTCCTGGTCCATGCCGTCACATATGATTCCCCCAACAAACCCAGTACTGCTTATTGCATCTGCTTATTGCATCTTATCTTATTGCATCTGCTTATAAGCATCTGCTTATTGCAGAGGAATTCCAGTACTGGTAGACTACTTGCACTTTGACGTGCTTTCGAACTGCTAGGTTGGCAGGAGCAGGGACTGAGCAACGGGAGCTCACCCCGTCGCGGGGATTTGAACCGCCGACCTTCTGATCGGCAAGTACTAGTCTCTGTGGTTTAACCCACAGCGCCACCCGCGTCCCAAAAGTAGTTGTAGAGGACCAAAAACTGAATCAGGGCTGTGCGCCTGGAGAGAAGGAGAGCTACCAATGCCTTTTCCACGACTTACCATATTTTTCCATGGTTCAGATGATGCTTTTTGCTAAAGCATCTTATACAGTGGTACCTCAGGTTAAGAATTTAATTCGTTCCGGAAGTCCGTTCTTAACCTGAAACTGTTCTTAACCTGAGGTACCACTTTAGCTAATGGGGCCTCCCGCTGCCACTGCGCCACCGCCGCACGATTTCTGTTCTCATCCTGAAGCAAAGTTCTTAACCTGAGGCACTATTTCTGGGTTAGCAGAGTCTGTAACCTGAAGCGTATGTAACCCGAGGTACCACTATTGTTTCTTAATGGCCCTAGCTTGGCCAGGTCATTTTGCACAGGCTAGCCCAGGAATTCCTCTGTATCTTGTATTCTCCCTTCATATTCCAAATAATCAAAATCCTGCCATTTATTAATTTCTAAGGTTTAAGGGTGGTGGTTTGGGTATACGCATTTTTGTGTATACACATCATCTCTGAAATGTAAACTCTGCACAAGAAGTGATCGAATTGTATCCGCTCTGACAATTAGAGGTGATCTGCATTCCAGCTTGACTGTCCATGAAATAGCACCCTTGTCCCTAGAAGCCCAGCTAACAAATTAACTTTGAAGATCAGTACACTACGCATAACACAGAGAGAATATTTCATATCATGTTAGTATATTGCTGAATTTATAGAATGATGCCACAGCGAACAAACATTGTCAAACTTGCAGATGAAGCACTCAAAAGAGGGAGAGGCCAAAAAACTGCTAATCTTACCCAGTTGGGGGTATCTGTGATACATGAGCTTTATGATCTGTAATTACAAGCAACGGAAAAAGCCGCTTTATTTACACAGACGATTCTCTGTTGGGAGTTGTGCTATAGGTGACTAGAGAATGATTGTTAACTGTTTTGTGCTGACATGAACAGCCTGGGCTTTTGAAAACGCTGAAGCCGAACACTTACAGCTCCCATTGACTTTAATAGCAAAGGTATGGTTACTCAGCACCTGTGAAAACTAGGCCAATGGAATAGCATCGTATGCCTTGATGCTTGAAATAGAGAGCAGCATTCTTCATGAGCCACTTTCTACTTGAATCTATTCCCACAAATTAATGGCGAGGAAAATATCCCCAGGCTAATCGCACAACCCAAGCCGTAGGGAAAACTGAGAGCAGGAGTGATCGAGGACCAGTTGAGTAGAATGAATCCAGGGCTGGACTTGCACTGAAGAGACCTGGGTTCAAATTCTCACCCGCTACATTTTTTTAATGGGATGTACCCCTCGAAACAGGGATGTGGGTGGTGCTGTGACTTGGTGGGTGACTTGCCGATCAGAAGGTTGGTGGTTCGAATCCCCGCAACGGGGTGAGCTCCCGTTGCTCGGTCCCTGCTCCTGCCAACCTAGCAGTTCGAAAGCATGTCAAAGTGCAAGTTGATAAGCAGGTACCGCTCTGGCAGGAAGGTAAACGGCGTTTCCGTGCGCTGCTCTGGTTCGCCAGAAGCGGCTTAGTCATGCTGGCCACATGACCCGGAAGCTGTACGCTGGCTCCCTCAGCCAATAAAGCGAGATGAGCGCCGCAACCCCAGAGTTGGTCACGACCGGACCTAATGGTCAGGGGTCCCTTTACCTTTACCTTTACAACTACTTTTAAATGTTACAGAAAACATTGGGAGATCTTGCAACTCCCATGGCCCATTTGTTTTGGCTTCAAGAACCTGGCACAGTCAGCCTTATTCCCTAAACCGCAGTGTTACCATTCTCTGACCCAAGAAACTGGAATCTGCCCCGTCTCACCAAAGCCCATTCTCTCCTCATTCTGTCAGGTGCCAGAAGCTACTCCCTGCATCTCAGGGTTTGATCCTCAAGAGATCTGGCAAACCTACAAATGTTTAGGCTTTTGTGCGTGTTCTACTAAACCAGTAAAAAATAAAATAAAATGGAGGGAAGGAGACTCCCAGCCTTAGCCTAGGTATCTGCTTGCTCCAGCTCTCCAGTCCTGCTCACTTTGAAAACTGCAAATGCAGCAGCAATTGAAAAGCCTTCTGCGGAACGCACAATTATCTGGATCACAGCCATAGACTTGACCTCATTTTTCTGCCACATAAGTAGTCCCATTATCTTGAGTAGGGCTGTTTGCTGAAGTAAATCTACACCTATGCCCAGTTACCATGGGGCAAATCCCACCAAATTTACTCTGGAGAGGCACCCATAAGTTAAGGCTGCACTTCTGAGTCTGAATCCTAGGTGACAGATAACAGAATATTTCTATATCTCAACAGTTTCAGTGGGATGACACCAGAGTAAGTGGCCAATGATTTACTTCACGGAGATGAATTCTCATTTCTGGAATTCATGTGAATCGAGATCTTTCATCCTAGCACAATACTTCCTTCACACAATGTATTTTCAGCTGCCTGCTGGTTTTACACTAATGGTTCCTAATTTTGGGCAGGGTCAACACCTATCAATAATGCCAGCCATTTATATGAAGTCATTTATCATGCAAATCTACTTTTCTGGACACTTAAAAAAATAGGCTTATTTTCCCACAGGCTTTCAGTGGAAATTGCCCTAGCTCGTAGCAACCATCCTTCATTTAAATTCTCTTCCTCTCTTCCTCTCTGGTTTATTTTTGAAGGTCTCGAAAAACTGCAAAGAGAGAAGATTAGCATACACTCATCAGTGCTAATAAGTGGCCAAGGCTGAATTAAATGCTACAAGAAACATGGGACTGCTACTGAAAACAGCTCACCATTCCTGACATCTTGTAGTTAGGCCAGTTCTGCATATACAGCAGGATCAGAAGGAATGCAGAGGTAGTATAATGGACTTAAAGAGCACAGGTGAGGGACTTAATTTCTGAATGTTCCCCTAACAAAACATCGCCCTGCAAACAGGAAAGTAGCATTGTCAGGAGGAAAGGTTCTGGTGCAGTTCCTTGCCTGCTCTGTTGATTTTTTTGCTTGTGCTGAACAGTGGATTATTCAGAAATGTCATCCCCATCTGAAATGATCCCCATTCTAGCACCTCAAACCACCTCATATTGTGGTATGCATAGACTAAGCCCAAGTTCTCTCATGTTCTGACATCATTACACTTTGCACTTCCTTACCACCAGCAGCTAACTACAGTGGTACCTCAGGTTACAGGCGCTTCAGGTTACAGACTCCGCTAACCCAGAAACAGTACCTCAGGTTAAGAACTGTGCTTCAGGATGAGAACAGAAATCGCACAACGGCAGCAGGAGGCCCCATTAGCTAAAGTGGTGCTTCAGGTTAAGAACAGTTTCAGGTTAAGAACGGACCTCCAGAACGTATTAAGTTCTTATCCCGAGGTACCACTGTATAGTGAGTAAGTTTCTGGCGAACCAGAGCAGCTCACGGAAACACCATTTACCTTCCCGTCGGAGCGGTACCTATTTACTTGCACTTTTTGGCATGCTTTCAAACTGATAGGTTGGCAGGAGCTGGGACTGAACAATGGGAGCTCACTCCTTCTGATCGGCATGCGCTAGAGGCTCAGTGGTTTAGACCACAGTGCCACCCGTGTCCCGGGCAGGGTATTATTATTATTATTATTATTATTATTATTATTATTATTATTATTATTATTGCTTTACAGCAGGAAAGCCTATCTGCAAGTCCCTTAATTAATCCTGGCACATACCTGCAAGTGGTTAAAGTTCCTATGCTGGCAAACATGGGCACAATTAATTTATTTTCAGTACAAACTCTGACTGCAGCATGGATTACAGAGGCACATAGCATAAGGAGGTATCATATAGGGAGGTAGTCAGCAACGAAATGGCAACTGACACCAACCGGAACAGAAGGCCAATTTTTTAAAAAAGATGTGTTGTTTTGCAATCTATCCTTGGGAAGGCCAGTATTAGAGAAACAAGCACATCTCCCTTGCCATCTACTACTTATCCGACGCAAGAGATGCTCTGGATTCCCTACGGCTTCTCTCAAGTTGCCTCCGGCTTAATTAATTGACTGGGACTTGCTGCAACAGAGCCCCATCTTGTTGTTGTTTACAAGCAGTGATTTCAGGAAGGAAAAAGCGGAAAACAGAGGGTGATCGTAAGAAGCCTGGAGCAGGCTCCCATATAACAAGAAATAGCTGTGTTTTGTTAGATTTCAACTAAAGGGAAGTATTAGCAGCTTTAAGCTATATTATATTTTATATTACATTATAATTGTTGTATGTTTATTTTCACATTCTTGCCCTGCCTTCTTAACTGATTGAGACATTGGTTGTTCCGGGAAATAATTTAGTTTTGCTTCCTTAACTGCCAGGAACTTAAAATACAAATTAAACATAGTTGTATGTCAGGGTGGCACTGTGGGTTAAACCACAGAGCCTAGGACTTGCTGATCAGTAGGTCGGCGGTTCGAATCCCCATGACAGGGTGAGCTCCTGTTGCTCGGTCCCTGCTCCTGCCAACCTAGCAGTTCGAAAGCACATCAATGTGCAAGTAGATAAATAGGTACCCCTCTGCTTGGAAGGTAAACGGCGTTTCCGTGCACTGCTCTGGTTTGCCAGAAGCGGCTTAGTCATGCTGGCCACGTGACCCGGAAGCTGTACGCCGGCTCCCTCAGCCAATAAAGCGAGATGAGCGCCGCAACCCCAGAGTCGGTCACGACTGGACCTAATGGTCAGGGGTCCCTTTACCTTTACCTATATCAGGGCCAAACTAAATGTGATGTTAATTGCAATTAACATTTATGGGTTGTTGTTTTTTAATAGCAGGTGAAAGGTGGGAACTAAGACAAAGCCTAGCATCATGTTTGTTTGTTCAAAGATGTTTATAATCCACATGTTCATTAAGGTATATCAAGGTGGTATACTACAAAATACAAAAAAAATCAGTAAAAGTATTTAAAAAAACCCATTATTAAAAACATCGAGGACAACGTTGATGCTCCAGTACAACGTTACTGTAACAACTTTCTAAAACTATCCAATCACTGAACGTCACTTTCGATCCTTCATTTGCATAACTATCTACAGTATCCTCCTGCTGGCCTAGGGTGAGAACTTCAGTACATAACACCAAGAAAAAGCTGTGTCTTCACTCTATATAGAGGGTGGTGCTGTGGTGTAAACCACTGAGCCTTGGGATTGCTGATCAGAAGGTTGGCAGTACATAACACTTCCATTTTACAGACTGTACATTCTAGAAGGGGAGGGGAGGGGAGGGACAGTCCCCTGCTGCAGGAATTCCTTTCCTCTTCTTAGATGGCATTTTTGAGGGACGGGCAAAGACAGTGCCCTCCTGTTTCGTCACCTGATATGAAATGGGAAGGTGCCGCCCCAACTCACTGCCACCCAAGCCTTCCTTCTTACATATATATTAATTTTTATTTTATTTCACAAATATAAAATTATAAGAATCCAAATTGCATATCTTTTTTTAGAGATTTCTCCAAATCTCTAGACTTCTCAGCTTCCCCTCCATGGATCCTATTTTCCACCTTCTCAACTGCATATTATTTCATAGTCCATATTTATATCTTTCCATATTATCCATAATATTTGCTACATTACAAGTGTTATTAAAATCCTGCTAAGGTTTTCATCTGCTTACAGTGATCTCCTAGATAAATTATATTTTTTTCCCATTCTTCGTTGAAGTTTTGGTCTTCTTGGTTCCTGAGCCTTCCAGTCAGTTTTGTCATTTCGGCATAGTCCAACAGCTTTATTTGCCATTCCTCTCTGGTATGGACTTTGTCTTCTTTCCATCTCCGGGCTAGTAGCATCCGCATTGCTGTTGTCAGATACATGAAAAGTCTTTTCTCTTCCTGTGGAATGTTGGTACCTTCAATTCCTAATAAAAGGCTTCTGGGTTTGTTTTTACAAAAGTTATTTTAAACATTTTTTTCCAATTCATTATATCCTATGTACAAGCAGTGCCTGGGGAAATGATTTCTTAAGCCATATGGGTTTGTTTTACTAAACCTGTTCATGTTTCTAATGTCACTTCTGGTCTGGTGTTGCTTGTTTGAAAACAGACACTGTATATTTTTTTATAAACATTTTTTATAATGGGGGTATCCTTGGTCTGTCACTAGTCCTGGGTAAGATTCCTTCACTGACTCACCCACACTATGAATTAATAATAGGGTTCTACCCTTGGGTTAGGGTCGCAGGTGGTGCTGTGGGTTAAACCACAGAGCCTAGGGCTTGCCGATCAGAAGGTCGGTGGTTCGAATCCCTGCGACGGGGTGAGCTCCTGTTGCTCGGTCCCTGCTCCTGCCAACCTAGCAGTTTGAAAGCACATCAAAGTGCAAGTAGATAAATAGGTACCGCTCCAGTGGGAAGGTAAACGGCGTTTCCGTGTGCTGCTCTGGTTCGCCAGAAGCGGCTTAGTCATGCTGACCACATGACCCAGAAGCTGTATGCCGGCTCCCCGACCAATAAAGCGAGATGAGCGCCGCAATCCCAGAGTCGGTCACAACTGGACCTAATGGTCAGGGGTCCCCTTTACCTTTTTAATATAATGTTTCAGAAGTGAGCATCTTGGAAACTAGGGATGGAGAAGAAATATAATTTGGTACGTGTTCAAAGCCGAATGTGTCACATTCACCCAGAATGTGAACGGAAAAACAGCTATCCTTTGAAATTGGAACCTACCTGAATTTTGCAATGCAGTTCACCTGCCAGCCAAAAAATATTTACAAAAATAATATATGGGGGGGTGCATAAAAATGAAGATATAGGTGAAAGTAACATAGAAAAATGCATTATATTAAGGGAGGTTGCTTGCAAAAATGTATACACTTGGCATGCAAAAACGTGTTCATTTGGAAAAATTTGCACTTAAATGCTGATGAATTTTCATGGTTTTTTTAAAAAAAATATTCTGTAAATTGCTGCAAAATGTGGAGAACTGAATTTAATATTAGAAACATGAGAAACAGAAAGAACCAAAATTGGTGGATCCTTCCATCCCTATTGGGGATTTAGGGATGCTATGAGAAAATGATAGAAAATCAATGATTTTATATGCCATATAAAGTCGTTTAAAAGGCAGAAAGGTAAGATATTAATATTTTTAATAAAGAACTGTACCACTCATTTCAAACTGCAAGTGGAGACTCACATTTAATGCTTCTTCTTACCAAAGTATTAACTGCACATAGAAAACTAACCTGTCAGGAAAAAGGTAAGGCCAGAACGCCTCCCCAAGGTTAGTAGTTTTCTATATGCAGGATTTTGGTTTGCTTTGGTGTTGAATGGAGAAGCACTGAAACATTCAAACAGAGACACTCGCAACAGCCTGGGAGTCATTTTGGACTCACAGCTGTCCATGGAGGCGCAGGTTAATTCTGTGTCCAGGGCAGCTGTCTACCAGCTCCACCTGGTACGCAGGCTAAGACCCTACCTGCCCGCGGACTGTCTCAGCAGAGTGGTGCATGCTCTAGTTATCTCCCGCTTAGACTACTGCAACGCGCTCTACGTGGGGCTACCTTTGAAGGTGACCCGGAAACTGCAATTAATCCAGAATGCAGCAGCTAGACTGGTGACTGGGAGTGGCCGTCGGGACCACATAACACTGGTTCTGAGAGATCTGCATTGGCTCCCAGTACGTTTCCAAGCACAATTCAAAGTGTTGGTGCTGACCTTGAAAGCCCTCAACGGCCTCGGTCCGGTATACCTGAAGGAGCGTCTCCACCCCCATCATTCAGCCCGGACACTGAGATCCAGCGCCGAGGGCCTTCGGGCGGTTCCCTCATTGCAAGAAGTGAGGTTACAGGGAACTAGACAGAGGGCCTTCTCGGTAGTGGCACCCGCCCTGTGGAACGCCCTCCCTTCAGATGTGAAGGAAATAAGCAGTTATCCTATCTTTAAAAGACATCTGAAGGCAGCCCTGTTCAGGGAAGTTTTTAATATTTGACGCTGTACTGTTTTGAACACTTGATTGGAAGCCGCCCAGAGTGGCTGGGGAAACACAGCCAGATGGGCGGGGTATAAATAATAAATTATTATTATTATTATTATTATTATTATTATTATTATTATTATTATCTCCAGACATACACTTACTGTTTATGAGAACCAGGCCACAGTCTCCTGTACGCACAGATTAAAACAAAAGTAAATGAAACCGAGTCTGAACTGATGAGAAAATTCTGCAAAATCTCTACCTTATAAGCCCAGTCTTCTGCAAGTTAATTTTCATCGCATACTTTTTCCTAGAGCACCTCAAAAGGACAGGAAAATCAGGTAGCTAACTTTCCCCAGAGAAACGGAACAAGTGGCGCTTTCCCAGTCCTGTGGCCTGTTGCTATTTTTAAAACTTGGCAGCAGGATTCGTTCTCCGGTGCCTAATCTGTAGCAGCAGGTCAAGCTGCCAGCCGAGGAGAGAGCCTGCCCTCTTTTGGAGGACGGACAGCAGTGCCTGTTTTCTCAAAGCAGGTAACCCAGGAAGGAGCTCGGCTTCCTGGAGAAGAGGAGGTGAAGGGGTGATATGATAGCCATGTTCAAATATATAAAAGGATGTCACATAGAGGAGGGGGAAAGGTTGTTTTCTGCTGCTCCAGAGAAGCGGACACGGAGCAATGGATCCAAACTACAAGAAAGAAGATTCCACCTAAACATTAGGAAGAACTTCCTGACAGTAAGAGCTGTTTGACAGTGGAATTTGCTGCCAAGGAGTGTGGTGGAGTCTCCTTTTTTGGAGGTCTTTAAGCAGAGGCTTGACAACCATATGTCAGGAGTGCTCTGATGGTGTTTCCTGCTTGGCAGGGGGTTGGACTTGATGGCCCTTGTGGTCTCTTCCAACTCTATGATTCTATGATTCCTATGTGCTGAACGGATCTGGCCCTCTGAGGTCTGGATTGCTGGAGCGAATTAAAAGCACCTCTTTACATGCTGTTGCTTAAGAAGAGCAATGGGACAAAAAGCAGACCAGGATGATGGCTTGAAAGAAAATACAGTGGTACTTCGGGTTAAGTACTTAATTCGTTCCGGAGGTCCGTTCTTAACCTGAAACTGTTCTTAACCTGAAGCACCACTTTAGCTAATGGGGCCTTCTGCTGCCGCTGCGCCGCCACAGCACAATTTCTGTTCTCATCCTGAAGCAAAGTTCTTAACCCGAGGTACTATTTCTGGGTTAGCGGAGTCTGTAACCTGAAGCGTATGTAACCTGAAGTGTATGTAACCCGAGGTACCACTGTACTCTAGTGGGGAATAAAATTAAATTGAAAGCTGATCTAGCCTTGGTTCTTAGGCAGAGCAAATAACACTGGAAGGGGGAGGAATCCTGCCCCATGCAATTTGCCCATCCACAACAAAAACTATTTTTGCAGAGTGAGATGGATGTTCGTTGTCTTTTTTCTAAATTGAAATCACCTGAGGGTGAGGCATGATCGAGATTTTGCAGAATTGTGAATGCTGTAGAAATGAAGATAATTTTCCTCCCCCCCCCATTCAAAAACTACTAATGCTAAAACTAGAATCACATCAGTAGGCAGCAGATTCACGACGAATAAATAAATAAATAAATAACACCACTCCTCACTTCTCAGTAACAAACTTATCGAATTCACACTCCCCAAGATGCGGCGATTCAGAGAGGATTGAATTGTTGACAGCCGAATGGCTGAATGAATTCTGTATGCAAAGACAGTTTTGCGATGCCGACTCCTATGAGGTCAGAGGATGCAGTGCAAGTGAAGTCAGTTGGTGACAGCTAGAGTGAGGAGGGCAGGTGAGGAGAAGGTGCTGAAGAAATACTTGAGGGGGAAAAAGAGGGCAGAAGACACTCAGAGGAAGAGGAGGAATACAAGCAACAGGAACCATTGAAATTCAGGTTTTTTTAACAGCAGTTTACTACCTTACCACATACTCAGCTGTGGTTTGGGTCGAGTCATTTGTTTTTTCTTGTCCTTTATTCATTGTTATACAGTGGTACCTTGGGTTACATATGCTTCAGGTTACATACACTTCAGGTTACAGACTCCGCTAACCCAGAAATAGTGCTTCAGGTTAAGAACTTTGCTTCAGGATGAGAACAGAAATCGTGCTCCGGCGGTGCGGCAACAGTGGGAGGCCACATTAGCTAAAGTGGTGCTTCAGGTTAAGAACAGTTTCAGGTAAAGTACGGACCTCCAGAACGAATTAAGTACTTAACCCGAGGTACCACTGTACTTGGTAATTGGCTAATCGCTCCATGAGTTTATTAAGAGAAAATAAATATTGTTGATATACATGTTTGCTAGACTTCAGATTCATGGCTAATTTGCCTCTCTACTTCCATGGTTGAGAACTGTGTGCAATGTTGCATATCCTTGCAAGCAATTGACTAGGTCTGTTGTCTTCCCATCCTGCTCAGGGTCTTTCCAGAAGCTTCTGGCTGGTCAGCTGGTGAAAAAGGATATCGGACTAGACAGCATCCTAGAATGGTGCCATTCTCTGGGGTGCCCACCCCTTAGGATTCTGTGTGAATCACTGTTCTGAGGTAAAAGGTAAAGGTAAAAGGTAAAGGACACCTGGACAGTTAAGTCCAGTCAAAGGCGACTATGGGGTGCGGCGCTCATCTCGCTTTCAGGCCGAGGGAGACGGCGTTTGTCCACAGACAGCTTTCCGGGTCATGTGGCCAGCATGACTAAACTGCCTCTGGCACAGCAGAACTCTGTGATGGAAACCAGAGTGCATGGAAATGCCGTTTACCTTCCCGCCACAGTGGTACCTATTTATCTACTTGCACTGGCGTGCTTTTGAACTGCTAGGTTGGCAGGAGCTGGGACAGAGCAACGGGAGCTCACTCTGTCGTGGGGATTTGAACCTCCGACCTTCTTGGGCAAGCCCAAGCAATTCAGTGGTTTAGACCACAGTGCCACACGCGTAAGCAAACCATGAGTAGCGACTAATGCAAAATGGCCTACCTCTTCTGAGGGCAGGTTATTCTTCCATGTATCAACATTGGAAGGACTGAGTTAGTCCATCACATCCAATACAGAATTTCCTACGTCCAGCATCAGCTGACTGGAAGAATGCAAAATCCTAACACAATTTACAGTGTCATCACCTCCTGGCAAATAGAAAAGGAAGAAATGGAGGCAGTGAGAGATTTTACTTTCTTGGGCTCCATGATCATTGCAGATGGTGACAGCAGTCATGAAATTAAAAGACGCCTGCTTCTTGGGAGAAAAGCAATGACAAACCTAGACAGCATCTTAAAAAGCAGAGACATCACCTTGCCAACAAAGGTCTGTATAGCTAAATGTATGGTTTTCCCAGTAGTGATGTATGGAAGTGAGAGCTGGACCATAATGAAGGCTGAGCGCCGAAGAATTAATGCTTTTGAATTATGGTGCTGGAGGAGACTCTTGAGTGTCCCATGGACTGCAAGAAGATCAAACCTATCCATTCTTAAGGAAATCAGCCCTGAGTGCTCACTGGAAGGACAGATCCTGAAGCTGAGGCTCCAATACTTTGGCCACCTCATGAGAAGAGAAGACTCCCTGGAAAAGACCCTGATGT
This sequence comes from Podarcis vaucheri, assembly GCF_965113315.1. NCBI lineage: Eukaryota > Metazoa > Chordata > Lepidosauria > Squamata > Lacertidae > Podarcis > Podarcis vaucheri. Next base: position 71,457,251 of record NC_138767.1, on the reverse strand, counting down.
TGGGAAAGATGGAGGGCACAAGGAGAAGGGGACGACAGAGGACGAGATGGTTGGACAGTGTTCTTGAAGCTACCAGCATGAGTTTGACCAAACTGCGGGAGGCAGTGGAAGACAGGAGTGCCTGGCGTGCTCTGGTCCATGGGGTCACGAAGAGTCGGACACAACTGAACGACTAAACAACAACAACAGTCTCCTCTATATTGCTAGCAATTTTCTTGGGCCTCCCGTAACTCTGGCTCAGATTTGTAAGGTGCTGAGAACTGTAGTTCTGTGAGGGGAGGGGGGAAACCGCAGTTCCCAGGATTCTTGGGGGAGGGGAGTCATGCGCTTTAAACGTATGTTTCCAATATATGGCATGGATCTGCTTATTGTACTGTGATTACTTCAGTGGCATATTTTTTAGTGGAAGGGCATGCCACAAACAATCTCAAATTAATAAATAAATACTTACCGAAGGGTCTCATGTGTCAAGCTCAAGTCATGCTCTCACACACTTCACGTGCATTTCATTGAGGAAGGTGCAGCACAACATCTTTGTGCATTGGTCCTGAAGTTAATTAGTAGCAGCGAGGGTGCCATTTGGATTTTCTACCTCAGATGCCAAAGATTACCAGTCGTCATGACAACTCCTTGCAGAGCAGCACAGCTGATCATTGCAATATTGAGGGTTGCCTCCCACCTGTGACATTTTAATTTTACCATTAGTGCCATGTGTGTGAATGCAAGTTAAAAGTTACTTTTTGAGCTCGTCTGCCCATGTTTGCAGAGGTGGGGGCATCAGTGGTGAAGAGAAGAACCTTTAGATCAGGGGTGTCCAAACCTTTTTCAAAGAGGGCCAGATTTCATGAAGTGAACATGCTTTTTTAAAGGATTTATCCCCAAAGTTATTGAGCTTTTTTAGGATTGAAATTGCTGAGCTTTTGGGGGATTTTACCCCAGGACATATACTGCCACAGAGGCCAGATTAAATTGACAGGTGGGCCGGATTAGGCCCCCCAAACGGACTTTGGACATGCCTGCTTTAGAGTAACTACTCTGAGGTTTTGGAATAACCCTTCTTCCCAGGTGAATTTTTTTTTTTTGGGGGGGGGTGTTAAGCCTACTCATTCGTACTTGGGTTTGTAGAGTCCTTGGTCCCATTGTGGGAGCCTGGGGTCAGGGAAAGTATGAAAGATTATATATAAGCTCTTGTGGCCATTTCATTTCCTAGTTGATCTCTTGTCCTCTTCTTGCCCTTTCTTTTCTCTTGTCCTTTTACATCTTTGATATTCCACCCCTCCCCCTTGTCTTTGTAGATAGAATATTTCTGTGGAGGATATTTGTTGTTGGCATTCATCTGTCTCGAGAGACAATGGAGTGCGCCTCTAGGAGTTACATCAAACCACTGGAGAATCACAGCGCCTGCTGTGGCTGCAAAGGCCGGTGACTTGTAACTGCTGCCTCCCGCATTGTTTTTGCTGCAATAACAGCAGCCAGCAGCGTAGCGTGAGTTGTCAGCACCCGGGGCAACGCAAGTAATTTGCGCCCCCTAACCCGGGGCAAGGCAAGTAATTTGCGCCCCCCCTAACCCCTAACCTGTGAGTTGCCGCTGGCGCTGCCGCCCAAACGACGCCGCTTGCCCGGAGGAGGAGGGGGGCAGAGAGGTGAGGAAAATGCAACGGCCCAGCAGCTGCAGCAGCACCGGCGGAGGCGGGACTGTGAGGAGGGGCTGCCTGGCGCATCCTCCGCGGCGAGCGCTGAGAGCCGCTGCCTGCCGGGCGCCTTCAGCCCGGACGCGCGCACAGCTCGTCGGTTCCGCGAGACATGCGGCTCCGCTACAGCCTGCGCCCGAGGCTCTTCGGCGACTCCGGAGGCAGCGAGCCGCCCCCCCCAGATGTTGCGCCCGGTGCGGCCGGCACCCCTGGCACCCCCCACGCTACGCCACTGACAGCAGCAAAGTGACATCTCTGAGGCGCAAGCCTGGGCAGTGTGGATGAAGGTCCTGGGCTGCCCAGACTACAAAACCCCTTCTTGGCCTTGTTGATGTGGTTCAAAGGAAAGCGGAGCAATACATTTGGCACCAGCCTGGTTGCAGGAGGCATAAGAGGGGGCCATCCAACCGTCTTAGGGACTCCACTCTGGATTTGTGTAAGGTTCCTTAGACTTTTCTTCACCCAAAGATGTCCCACAAGGCAGTGGGTCGGGTATTGTGGGGATACCGAGTATATCTCAGTGAAGACCTTACTTGGAAAATCAATACAACCCAGGTGGTTAAGAAAGCCCAACAGAGACTCCATTTCCTCAGAGTATTGCGGAAGAACGATGTCAATCAACATTTGATGATCTCCTTCTACCGGTCAACAATAGAAAGTGTCCTTTCATACTGCATCACGGTGTGGTACGCTGGTTTGACATCAACTGATAGGAAGTGCCTACAGAGGGTGGTGAATACAGCACAATATATTATGGGCTGTCCCATGAATCTGCTGGATGAAATAGCGGAAGAACGTTGCCTCCGGAGAGTGAGGAAAATTCTCAGAGGTGATTCACACCCTGGCCGGCACTTTCTTGATCTCCTGCCTTCGAGCAGAGGATATAGAAGCATGATTAGTCGCACCAACAGGGTAAAGAACAGCTTCTATCCATGGGCTGTTAGGCTGCTGAATGAAAAGATAACAACAGGGCAACTGACTTTCAGGTTTGGAGGGTGTGCGTCAGTAAACGAGGGGAATTAAGATTAAGAGAGCTCATGTAATCTCACTGTATACAAGTTGTACAAGTGACAATAAAGTATTTCAAAACTAAGTAAGCATCTGGGAACTTTGGCAGATGGACATAGAGTTGGAAGGGTCATCAAGTTTAACCAAGTCTGGGTGGTACAGACTTGAATGTGTGATGTAAAGGAAGTTATTGTGGCGGGACTAGGTCATACCATTACTACAGAAGAAGAGTTATGCCTCCTTTTCTTTAGCCTAACCCAGAATATCCTTTTGATAATGACTCTTGTTGAGGTACTGCTGCTGAACGCCAAGACAATAAACTGAAATACTGGATGGGCATGATGAACTGATGTATATTCCTGAGCCCGTTGGACAAAGCAGTAACAAAGTTTGACTTATTCCAGCTTTGTCCTCCAAGGTTCTTGGTACAACAGCAGTGCCAGATTTACATATAAGCTAAACAAGCTATAGCTTAGGGCCCCACTCTCTCGGGGGCCCCCCAAAAAATTAAAGGAAAAAAACCTGGATGTACATTTCCAAAATATAAGATAAAAAAACAAATAAAATAAAACCTAATACAGCAACAGTGTTTTGTGTTGTGTAGGCTCCTATGATGTAAGTAATAGGCCCCGCCTGGTAGCCTGCTCCCTAAAATATCACTGGTTTGCTCATTTCTATATATAGGGTGCCTACATTCTGCATGTGCAAATGGCTTTAGATACCTATTAAGTCCATAAATTAAAATATAGCATATATTCAACACAAAAAACAGCGACAATTTGTTGTTTACAAAGGACAGCTGGACATATAAAGGGCCCCATTACCTTCAGTAGCTTAGGGCCTTGTCAAACTTAAATCCGGCCCTGTACAACAGGTATCTTAAATCTAAAAGATGGTGTTGCAAACACGTGTCATGATTCCACTCACCATTTCAGGACCCTGTTGCTTAATCACAAATGTTCTTATCAGAGAATGTACAGTGGTACCTCGGTTTAAGTACTTAATTCGTTCCGGAGGTCTGTTCTTAACGTGAAACTGTTCTTAACCTGAAGCACCACTTTAGCTAATGGGGCCTCCTGCTGCCGCTGCGCCGCCGGAGCACAATTTCTGTTCTTAACCTGAAGCACTATTTCTGGGTTAGTGGAGTCTGTAACCTGAAGCGTATGTAACCCGAGGTACCACTGTACTAAGGAAAAGATGATGAAGTATCCCAGGCATGATGGAGAACTGATTCATAATTGTAGTCAGGGCTGTGGGTGCTGTATACATGGCACCAGTAAGAACCAGAGGCTTTCCAGTAGGTAATTACCAGATCTGCATAGGAAAACATTCCCCTGTTCCATTATATGCACTGCTTCTAAAATTACCAAGGAATTGTTAATTTCCCCCTTCCCAACACACACAAACACACATTGTTAACAGAGAAACCTGATGTTGCAATCAGTACGGTTTGTGGGTTGCCCAGGCATTTTAGAACATCGTCTATTCCTAACGCTCAGTGCAGGCTTCCCAGCTGAATCTAAGATGCCAGGTTAAAATGCATTAAGACAGCACATCTTTCCTCAATGTTTGCAATTCGTCTTTTTTGCAAAGATGGATATTTTTCATATGTTTGGCAGGTCACGAGCCCCAAAAGCTCTGCTCTGTTGACGTTGTTATTTATGCTCTGCAGCAACATTATCAATGATGTTGTCACTGCCACTTTAGCATAAGGAACTGTTTAAAATTGTGTTGATGTTGTTGACTGAATGATTAACCCTACTGGACAAAACAGCACTGAAATTTCTTAGAAGAAATTTAGATGTTGGATCTACATTTCCTTAGAGGAGTTTGGATTTTAGCTGTGTTCTGAGTTGCGAGCAACAGCAGAAGTAACTCAGGAAAGGAGTAGAATGCTAGCCTAAGATTTAGAAGCGGTGTAAAAGTACTACAAGTGACCAAATATTAATTGAGGCAGATCCCTGGTGGCCACAGAAATCATGAAATACAGTGGTACCTCAGGTTACAAACGCTTCAGGTTACAGACACTTTAGGTTACAGACTCCGCTAACCCAGAAATAGTACCTTGGGTTAAGAACTTTGCTTCAGAATGAGAACAGAAATCATGCAGCGGTAGTGGGGTGGCGGCGGCAGCGGAAGGCCCCATAAACTAAAGTGATACCTCAGGTTAAGAACAGTTTCAGGTTAAGAACAGACCTCCGGAACGAATTAAGTTCTAAACCCGAGGTACCACTGTATCTCTTTATTATTTTTATTTCATTTTATATGTTAAATTTACAAGTTCTGCTTTAAAGTACATTAATCAAAACAGCAAAGATCATTGCGCAACATCTCTTTTCTTAATGAATATTGCAAATACCCACCACCATCACCCGTATACTGAAACATGCATTAGTAAGTCTGCATTGCAGCAGCATTTCAAATTCATATATTATATCTTTTGAGAAATGCTGAAGAGTATACAAGACCTATCCAAGATATTTTGCTGCCTGAGGGAGAGCTGTAAAATGCCGTCCCTCCTCCTGCTGCACAGTATCAAGGCTAAACAAGTTATTTTGGTACCAGAGACATAAAAACCCACAAGTTCCCCTCCCTAGCAACTGTAAAAATACAACCACAATAAATTAAGTAAGAGTTTGTGCAGTTTCATGACACCCAAAAACCTGCTGCCTGAAGCAACCGCCCCACTCTGCCTAACAGTCTAGCTGACTCTGAGACTGCCTCTGTATACGTAAGGGCCAAACTAGATGTTTTAGTTTAGTATTGCATTTATTATTATTATTTTGTAAAGTAGCCTAAACAGGATTGGGATTGTGGTGTATGTTAGAGGGTTGGGTTTTTTTTAACCCTTTGCCCCCACCGTAGTCCAAAATTGTCCCTTCTTAGGCTTCTATTTGCATTGGGAGAAATGCAGCAGGGGCCATGGGATATATGTGTTTAACAAAAAACCAGTTGTGCAATGGAAGACAAACATGGCAAACATCGCATCTGATTTGGGTCCAATTCTGATTTGGGTCCAATTCTTCGTTTTTATCCCATTTTGGTACCTTCAAATTCTTGAGTTACTCCTTGTGCCATCCTGTGCATGTTAACTTGGAAGTAAATTTCCTAACGCTCCAATGGCCAAGCTTCCATTCCTGGGTCAAATTAACACAGTGTGTTGTCTGTTGCTTGAACGTCCACTGTCTATTTTGGGGTGTGTGTGTGAGAGAGAGAGAGACTCTGCCACACGTTATCCAAGGTAAAGTAAAGGGACCCCTGACCATTAGGTCCAGTCGTGACTGACTCTGGGGTTGCGGCGCTCATCTCGCTTTATTGGCCGAGGGAGCCAGCGTACAGCTTCCGGGTCATGTGGCCAGCATGACTGAGCCGCTTCTGGCGAACCAGAGCAGCACACGGAAACGCCTTTTACCTTCCCGCTGGAGCTGTACCTATTTATCTACTTGCACTTTGACGTGCTTTCAAACTGCTAGGTTGGCAGGAGCAGGGACCGAGCAACGGGAGCTCAACCCGTCACGGGGATTCGAACTGCCGACCTTCTGATCAGCAAGTCCTAGGCTCTGTGGTTTAACCCACAGCGCCACCCGTGTCCCAAAGCCCTTCTCAAATTATGCAGAATTTACAGTTCACTTTCGTTACATTACTTTTGAGGAAATAACTTTATTAACAACTATATAAAGTTTCTACATTTTTAAGAGCTTATTGGACTTAAACAGAGGATACCTAACAAGACGCAATTGTACTGGTCAGCCCAGTAAAAAGCTGTCCCAGCTCCCAGTACTCCTGGCTACCACAGCCTCCGAGTTGGGACTGAGAGACAGCTAAGTACTCTTTTTGCAGAGTAGCTGTATGACACATTTTACTAGAGCTAACTTATCTTAAATTACAGAACATAACTCCCCCTCGCCATTATACAAATTTTCATTCTTTGTACAGCAAGGGCTGTGCCAAATAAATTTTCAGAGGGCCTCTGAATGAAAAGAGGCAAAGCGCTGATTAATGAGCCATGTTTGTTCTGTTGTGTGTGATCAAACAGGCCAGCACTACAGCCATTGATAAAAGCGAGCAAGGCACACTTATAGCTACAGACTGTTACATTTGTCTGCTTAAAATTCAGTTGCTGTGAGTGCTGGAATAATTTTCTCTGTGCCATCTGGCGGCAAACGAGTGTGTGTGTGTGTGTGTGTGTGTGTGTGTGTGTTTGCGGGGGGCGGGGGAGAAAGAATCCCAGTATGTGGAAATACTGTACTGGAGTTTACAATTTTAAATTATGGATAAACAGTTGACTATATATAATATGAATTACAGCATTCCTGCAGCTGAACTGTAAACAATCCTACAAATGCTAATCTTCGGAACATTTAGAAGCAAACTTATCACACGGGTGCAGCAATGCCTGCGACTTTTTATGTGGATATATATAGCATATTAAAGTCCATAAACTACCGTACAGCAAGATACATTGACTGCAAACACATACATTTAAAAATCCTGCTGGAGGATCGAATATGCATACATCTTCACTGTCATCAATATGAACAAGGTGAACTTGGGGAACAAATCTTAACCCTGTAGGTGTAACTTATAGATGACAGCTTTGTTGAACAGGAGCTTTCCCCCTTAACCCCCCAGCTCTTAGCACTATGGTGGTCTTGCCTCATTAAATTTAAAAAAGATTGCTAACGTTGCATACCTCCCCATTCTCCAAGTGGCAGCTTACCCAGGGTTCAGTTTCATTGGAATGAGGCACAACGGAGACTGTAGTGTCTTTAGGACATATGGTTTATTCACACATATACGCAACCTGAGTCTAAAATGGAGGGTTCACAGTATTAACACTCCAAGAGGGTCTTGTTTCTGCTTAGATTCCAACAGAAATCAGGTATAGCTCTGTCTTCCAGCTACCCAACCTGTCCACTTCTAGCTCTCTCTCTCTCCCAACTCCTAACTCTGGCCTTTGTCTTTCTAGCCCTAACCCAGTTGCTATCTGTCATCGAGCCACATCCTTTGTTTCCTTAATAGCCTGTACTTAGAAGGCCATCACCTCACCAGGAAGCTAGCCTGGCTACTCTAGGAATTGAATCAGTGCTGGATCCAGGAATCAGAAGGATTTCAGGCATACAACTTACCTGCCCTAGTCAACTCATAACACTATGTCACCTCCAGTATCCAAATAGTTTGCCCTCTGAATAACGGTTGCAGTGGAACAGCAGTAGGATAGTGCTCATGTCTTGCTTGTGGGCTCCAGAGATCATTACCTTATATAAGAAAGAAGACACTAAAAGTATTTTCCTTTTGTTCTGCTTTGCTGCAATGGCTCCCCACCCCCAAAGAATTCTGGGAATTATAGTTTTTTAAGGGTGCTGAGACAATATACAGCTTTGGCTCAAGGTTGTATATTGTCTCCCTGCTTATTTAACTTATATACAGAATTCATCATGCGAAAGGCTGGGCTGAATGAATCCTTAGGCGGAATTAAGATTGCCAGAAGAAATATCAACCTCAGATATGCAGATGACACAACCTTGATGGCAGAAAGTGAGGAGGAATTAAAGAATTTTATTGAGGGTGAAAGAGGAGAGCGCAAAATATGGTCTGAAGCTCAACATCAAAAAAACGAAGATCATGGCCACTGGTCCCATCACCTCCTGGCAAATAGAAGGGGAAGAAATGGAGGCAGTGAGAGATTTTACTTTCTTGGGCTCCATGATCACTGCAGATGGTGACAGAAGCCACAAAATTAAAAGATGCCTGCTTCTTGGGAGAAAAGCAATGAGAAACCTAGACAGCATCTTAAAAAGTAGAGACATCACCTTGCCAACAAAGGTCCTTATAGTAAAAGCTATGGTTTTCCCAGTAGTGATGTATGGAAGTGAGAGCTGGACCATAAAGAAGGCTGATCGCCAAAGAATTGATGCTTTTGAATTCTGGTGTTGGAGGAAACTCTTGAGAGTCCCATGGACTGCAAGAAGATCAAACCTCTTCCATTCTTAAGGAAATCAGCCCTGAGTGCTCACTGGAAGGACAGATCCTGAAGCTGAGGCTCCAATACTTTGGCCACCTCATGAGAAGAGAAGACTCCTTGGAAAAGACCCTGATGTTGGGAAAGATGGAAGGCACAAAGAGAAGGGGACGACAGAGGACGAGATGGTTGGACAGTGTTCTCGAAGCTACCAGCATGAGTTTGACCAAACTGTGGGAGGCAGTGGAAGACAGGAGTGCCTGGCGTGCTCTGGTCCATGGGGTCACGAAGAGTCGGACACTACTAAACGACTAAACAACAACAACAACAAGGGTGCTGAGATTTCTGTAAGCCTCAGCTCTCCCACCTCAGCAGCAATTCCCAGAAGGTGCTTTTCAGGCGGAGTGAGCTCTGACTCTTGCTTTCCATTATATACTGCAGTATGAGTGCTATTGTTTCCTGTACCTCATATATTTCCACACACACCCTGCTGTGTTCTGTCCACACGGTGGGGAAGAGCACTGCTGTTGCTCTCAGGCCCTGTTTCTGACCTTTCCATAGTGGCATCTGTTTTGACCCCTGTGAGAAGAGAAAGCTGGACTACGTGAGCCTTTGGCCTGATCCGACGGCTCTCTTCTTACATTCTTTCTTCCAACCCCTCAGGGCTGCTTAATCATTTGTAATTTATTGTATATATCTTCAATTTGTCGCCTAATTTTCATTGAACCAGATTGCTTGCGTTGCTGCTTAATCATTTCCAGAAGTTGTTCCCTCCTCCCGACGCGAGACAGTAGAGTGACTTTCCCTCTGGCTGTGCATTCTCTGTGAGAAAAAATAATTTTCAAATTCTGCCCCCCTTTCAGGAACGGCAGTTCCTTCCCTCTTTGCAGCCAGAGTAGTCTCTCTCTCTCTCTCTCTCTCTCTCTCTCTCTCTCTCTCTCTCTCTTCTCACACACACACACACACACAGAGAGAGAGAGAGAGAGAGAGAGAGAGAGAGAGAACACTCTCTCTGACGAGGGGTTTAAATAGATTAGCAGTGATGGAAAGAGGATATAATTACCGTATTTTTCGCTCTATAAGACACACCAGACCACAAGACGCACCTAGTTTTTGGAGGAGGAAAATAAGAAAAAAAAATATTCTGAATCTCAGAAGCCAGAACAGCAAGAGGGATCGCTGCGCAGTGAAAGCAGCAATCCCTCTTGCTGTTCTGGCTTCTGGGATAGCTGCGCAGCCTGCATTCGCTCCATAAGACGCACACACATTTCCCCTTACTTTTTAGGAGGGAAAAAGTGAGTCTTATAGAGCGAAAAATACGGTAATCAGGTGCAAACCAGTAGGAGCCCACTGATGGGATATGTTAAAGGACAATGTCCTTTCTTCTGTCAGATCAAAATGAGCAGATAACAGCAAAGATTTGTACAATAATAATAATTTATAATAATAATTTATTATTTATACCCCGCCCATCTGGCTGGGTTTCCCCAGCCACTCTGGGCGGCTTCCAACAGAACACTAAAATAAATGCTAGGTTCATAGCAGGGGCATCAGAATAAGGGCCACTAACTGACGGCTGATTCAGGACTTTAAATTGTGCTTTTATATCAAATTCCCTTTTCTGCGTATACTGTAATGTTTTACTGTTGCTACGGCCATTGGCTAATGTGAATAAAGTTTTATCTTATCTGTCTTAAAGGACATGGAATCATAGAACTGTAGAGTTGGGAGGGACCACGAGGGTCATCTAGTCAGACCCCCTGCAAAGCAAGAATCTTTTGCCTAACATGGGACTTGAACCCACAACCCTGAGATTATGAGTCCCATGCTCTACCAACTGAGCTATCTTAGCACTGAGTCTTCATCTTCTGTCTGCCTTCCTGAGACTGTAGGACACTGGCTGAAGCAACTTCTGTCTTCTGCCATTCTACTGTTCCTATATTGTTGGGTCCCGCCCCCCCCCCCATATATATATAGAAAAAACCCAACAATATCTATTGGGGGGAAACCAACAATATAGGAACAGCAGAAGACAGAATATCTATGGAAAAACCCTAGGTGGAAAACAGCAGTCCATACATGTGGAGTTTCCATTGCTATTCCACTTTTCGTGAATGAAAATGAGAATAGGATTGTGTGGATGATTTGTGGAAGGAGGGAATTGTCAGTATATGGAAACATCACCGCTGCAGACAGACAGATTGTTGACATCACATGATGCGCCTATCTGTGGGAAAGAAGAGTTTCCCAGGATGTTCACAGGCTGGATAAGTCTTTGTGAAGAGTGTAACTTGAAACCTTCTGTGTGCGCATGTTCAGGAAGTTTGTTAGACTTGCTGGAAGAGCTGAACTGAAAGGATGTGTTTTTCTCTAGTGCTGTAATGTCAGAAATAAAAGCATGTAAATAGATTTCTGACTTATTTTCTTTCCCCTGCGGAAGCAGGAGAGGGGTTGTGCATTTTACCCACTCTTGGGAAAATGTCGCCTATCAAAATCTCCCTGGTCTGTCCGAGATATCAGCCAGAGGAGGTGACCGGTAAGCAAGCTCCGAGGACAGGGAGAGGGACCAGCCTCTATGGAGGGGGCTTGCAAAACGACAGGAATATCCTGTTTGGGAACCAGGTTGGCAAAATAATAATAATAATAATAATAACAACAACAACAACAACAACAACAACAACAACAACAACTAATAATAATAATAATAATAATAATAATAATAATAATAATAATAATAATAATAAGTATGGGCAGAATTCTAAGCATGAGTGCATATGGTCTTATCCCAGTGATGGCTACTTCCCCAAACAATCCTTGGGAATGTATTTTAGTTATAAAACATCACATCTTTACATGTGCAAAAAAGGGGAACTCTTGTATATTTGTTACATGCCCGTTCTCATATCACCACCTCAAATATTCTCTTGCACATTGCTGGAATCTCTTTTCGCTTGCTGCATGCTGTGTTCATTTACCCTGTTTCTGCCCATCATGTGGAGGGTGTGTGATGTGCTTCTCCTTACTGCCCACATAACAGTTTCCTTAAAAAATAAAATAAAATAACCATGTGCAACAGAGCATCTAATTTTGCAGTGGATCTAGTAGTACTTACAATGAACCCCAAACGTTCAGCATCTTTTATTATCTGGATACAGGCGGGAACAGAAGCAGAAGGTCAATTTTTTGTTTGAAAGAGTGTCTCCACCCCCATCATTGCGCCCGGACACTGAGGTCCAGCACCGAGGGCCTTCTGGCAGTCCCCTCCCTGCGAGAAGCCAAGTTACAGGGAACCAGGCAGAGGGCCTTCTCGGTAGTGGCGCCCACCCTGTGGAATGCCCTCCCACCGGATGTCAAAGAGAAAACAACTACCAGACTTTTAGAAGACATCTGAAGGCAGCCCTGGTTAGGGAAGCTTTTATAATAGACTATTGTATTTTAATATTCTGTTGGAAGCCACCCAGAGTGGTGGGGAAACCCAGCCAAATTTGTTGTTTAGTCATTTAGTCGTGTCTGACTCTTCGTGACCCCATGGACCAGAGCACGCCAGGCACTCCTGTCTTCCACTGCCTCCCGCAGTTTAGTCAAACTCATGCTGGTAGCTTCGAGAACACTGTCCAACCATCTCATCCTCTGTCGTCCCCTTCTCCTTGTGCCCTCCATCTTTCCCAACATCAGGGTCTTTTCCAGGGAGTCTTCTCTTCTCATGAGGTGGCCAAAGTATTGGAGCCTCAGCTTCAGGATCTGTCCTTCCAGTGAGCACTCAGGGCTGATTTCCTTAAGAATGGATAGGTTTGATCTGCTTGCAGTCCATGGGACTCTCAAGAGTCTCCTCCAGCACCATAATTCAAAAAGCATCAATTCTTCGGAGATCAGCCTTCTGTATGGTCCAGCTCTCACTTCCATACATCACTACTGGGAAAACCATGGCTTTAACTATACGGACTTTTGTTGGCAAGGTGAGAAGAACATCCTTCTTTGGTGTCACTTCTATAAGGTGTTGTAAGTCTTCATAGAATTGGTCAATTTAAGTTTCTTCTGCACCAGTAGTTGGTGCATAAACTTGGATTACTGACCCAGCCAGATGGGCGGGGTATAAATAATAAATTATTATTATTATTACAGTGAACGCTCGGGTTGCGAACGTGATCTGTGCGGGATGCATGTTCGCAACCCGCAGCGTTCGCAACCCACGTCTGCGCACGCACAGGTTGCGATTCGGCGCTTCTGCGCATACGCAAAGCACGATTCAGCACTTCTGCGCATGTGTGACCCCCGAAACCCGGAAGTAACCCGTTCCAGTACTTCCGGGTTTCGGCGGTCCGCAAAACAAAAAAATGCAACCCGAAGTGGCTGTAACCCGAGGTATGACTGTACTTAACAGTTCACCAGCTCCAACATGTGAAATGTCAGGCTACACACTAGGTGGTGCTGTAGTGCTCATGTGCCTGTAATGTACATGCGTATTCGCAAGCACACAGTATATCCATCCCCTATTTGAAGGCAGGATGCTTAAACTTCCAAGAATAGCAACTCTTCCAATGGGTGCATACGTAATTACAAAATACACACACCAGTGTCTCCATCAAAGGCAAAATTAGGGCCTGTGACTTACCAGCAAATGGAGACTTATCCCTGGTAAATAAAGGCTGTGGATTGCATGACTTGGCAAGGGCACTGAGAATTCTGTCACAAATTCCAGTCTCATGATCCAACATGTTCCAAAAGTTAAGCACTCTCTCACAGGAGTCGGTGAAACTTTATAGGAGATTATCTTTGGCTGGAGAATAACAAACTAAAGCTTCTAGTCTGACTTGCTACTTACTAGTCTGATGCATTCTGTTTCCTTCCTAACATTATCGTTTCTCTATCAAGAATTGGACAAACATTCTTTCCCATCTCCTCTATAGCTGTATGCTTTCATACTGCAGATGAGCTGCCAGCTCACCCAACGTATTTTTTAAAAACATTCCTAATTTTTAGATCCAAACCAGTGGGAAAATAAATAAATTGCCGGCTTCCTTTCTGACTGCTGACAGTTGGGCTCGCCTCACACAGCACCTGTGCTGCTTGGAAGAGGTGGCCGCCATCTTTAGCTCTTTGATGGGGATGAAAGAGCTACATAAGCCGCTGAAATACGTTTCCTCAGGAGTCACTCTGAGTAACCGGAGAAGGTGAGATTAAGCAGATAAGATGCCCAGCTGGATGTGTGGCTTTGGGACCACTGCAGTGAGAGAGCATTCACAGACACTTTTTAAGGCCAAAAAAAAGGGAAGGAAGGAAGAAAAAATGTGATGGCAGACTCGGGCCTCTGTCTCCCCCTACTAAGAGTGTCAGACGGGCACAAACAGTTCCCTTATGAAGTTTCTTGACAACTTCTTAGTTGCATAACATTTATGATGTTGCTAGGAGCTCATTCTGGAGTTTGGGCGAGATTGAAATCAGACCTACTCAGAGCAGACCTATTGATTTCAGTGGGTTTACTCTGTGGATGACTTCGTTGGATATTGATCCCCCCCTTTTAATTCCCATAACACCCTTCTGTCTTTTATTTGATTTTTAAAAATATAAACATACAGTGGTGCCTCGCAAGACGAAAAGAATCCGTTCCGTGATTCTCTTCGTCTAGCGGTTTTTTTGTCTTGCGAAGCAAGCCCATTGACAGATTAGCGGATTAGCGCTATTAGCGGCTTTTAGCGGCTTTTAGCGGCTTATCAGCTTATCGGATCAGCTGATAAGCGGCTTAGTGGCTTAGAAAAGGGGGGGGGAGGAAAAAACCCTGCAGGAACTTGCAAGACATTTTCGTCTTGCGAAGCAAGCCCATAGGAGATTCGTTTTGCGAAGCACCTCCAAAACAGAAAACTCTTTCGTCTAGCGAGTTTTCCGTCTTGCGAGGCATTCGTCTTGCGGGGCACCACTGTATAACAAAAACAATTCAAGATCCAAATATCCAGATTGCTCTGAATCTCCTGATTTCTCCCCATCCCTTCCATGGGTCCTAATCATATTTACAACTGCATATCAATACTTGTCCAAATTTTTATCCACCCAAACTATCCATAAAGGGGACCCCTGACCATCAGGTCCAGTCGGGGCCGACTCTGGGGTTGCGGTGCTCATCTTGCTTTATTGGCCGAGGGAGCCAGCGTACAGCTTCCGGGTCATGTGGCCAGCATGACTAAGCCGCATCTGGTGAACCAGAGCAGCGCACTGTTTACCTTCCCGCCGGAGTGGTACCTATTTATCTACTTGCACTTTGACATGCTTTCAAACTGCTAGGTTGGCAGGAGCAGGGACCGAGCAACGGGAGCTCACCCTGTTGCGGGGATTCGAAGCGCCGACCTTCTGATCGGCAAGTCCTAGGCTCCGTGGTTTAACCCACAGCGCCACCTGCGTCCCATCCATACTTTACATTATTTTACAAGAGTGATTAAAATCCTGCTGATGTTTCAACCTGTTTACAATGGTCTCGTAAATAGATTACAAACTTTTCCCATTCTTTTTTAAAGTTCTTGTCCTCTTGATTTCTGAGCTTCCCAGTTACCGTAATTTTGCCTTCTCAGCATAGTCCATCAACTTGGTCTGCCATTCTTCTCTGGTCAGGGTTGTATCTTCCTTCCATCTCTGGGCTAGCAGCATCCAACACCATTTTGTCTGAAAAGGGTCCCTAAAGATCACACACACACAGCAAAAACAAGACACATATGTCAACCCAATAAAATGGCAGCAAGAGAAGAAAAGAGAAAGAACTACAGCAGCAGCAGCTGCTTCTCCACCCGGGTCTTCCATGGTTCACATCACTCACCCTCCTCTCCCGTGTGCCGATGCAAGAGGGACTTTTAATTTTGCCTCGCAACAGATGGAGGAGCTGGGTGAATGATGGTACCGGGCAGGGGGAAATGGAACAGGAGGCACAGCGGCGGCAAACTCTCTTGCCACTTCAGAACAGTTGAAGGCAGGGCTGAGTGGAAGCTGGCTGTTTAGCTCTGGGTTCCTTCTCATGAATGCTGAAGAACACCTCCTGTTTGGGGCAATTTTTCAACGCTCGTTGTGAGCGTATTTGCATTGTTCCAATTATGTTTAGCACTCCTCCCACCTGTTAATATTTCTTCTGCATATTTTCCTTCTTACATGACCTTGCCGTCCTTGTCCTCATTTGTCCTCACTACTTTCCAAAGCAACTACAGTGGTACCTCTGGATGTGAACGGAATCCGTTCCGGAGCCCCCTTCGCATCAGGAAGCAAACGCAACCCACATCTGCGGGTCATGATTTGCTGCTTCCGCGCATGCGTGTGACATCATTTTGACCATCTGTGCATGTGCGAGCAACGAAACCTGGAAGTAACGCACTCCATTACTTCTGGGTCACCGCAGAGCACAACCCAAAAGCACTCAACTTGAAGCACATTTAACCCGAGGTATGACTGTACTCTATTCCGAACTTAAAAATGGAAAGTGGTGGTCAACGAAAGAAGACTGTCTCAAGGCAATTTTTTTTTAATGTAGTATAAACACCGACAATCGGGAAACACTGGCCTGCGAGTGCTCCAGTTGGAGAACAGCCTTTACCAAAGGTGCCATGGGCTTTGAAGACGTTCGAACTCAGGACACAAGGGAGAAACGTGCTAAGAGGAAGGCATGTTTGGCAAACCCTCACCGTGATCAACTCCCGCCCGGAAACCAATGTCCCCACTGTGGAAGGGCGTGTGGATCCAGAATTGGCCTCCACAGTCACTTACGGACTCATTATTAAAACCATGTTTATGGAAGACGATCTTACTCGCCTACGAGTGATCGCTAAAGAAAGAAAGAAGAAAGAAATCTGATTGGCCCATGTGATTAAGTGGATAGGCACCTGTGACATCAGATGTGGCACTGTGATAAGGAGAAGAAGGAGAAGGAGAAGGAGGAGGAGGAGGAGGAGGAGGAGGAGGAGGAGGAGGAGAAGAAGAAGAAGAAGAAGAAGAAGAAGAAGAAGAAGAAGAAGAAGAAGAAGAAATTTATTTATTTATACCCCGCCCATCTGGCTGGCTTTCCTCAGCCACTCTGGGCGGCTCCCAACAAAATATTAAAATACAAAATGTCACCGACACCATCATGGGGGCCACAAACCATTGGATTAAGCGGCAGCGAGGACAAAAAGGAACTCAAATCACAACCGCTTCCACCAAGGGAAACGGAAACGTGCCAAACGGTACAAACATTCGGTAAGATTAGCAGGTTTTTTTAATATATATATATTTAGTTTGGCTGCAGTCAGTATATCAGTTTGAAAGGGATTATCAAAATTAATGAGCGTTTGGCAGAGCTGAAAAGTAAAGGTAGGTTCTCCAGGTTGCAACCCTAGCTTCAGCTCCCTTCTAAAGCGAACAGAAGAGGCCAATTTTGCCAGGTTTAACAAGCACTGTTGCAACCCCACGGCTCCTAGTGCCTTTTTCAACCACCCCCACAAGTCTCAACTTGTTTTTCTCTAATTCTGTGGCTTCACTAATTATAATGAATGAAATGTACCAGTAAGGACTAAAATGTGCTACATGTCTTTCAATAACGAATCACAGCATGGAAGGACCACACATTAGCTCTTGCCTTATGGCTCCCATGGTGACTACATATTAAAGCCCCACAGTGCTGTTCACCCTTAAATTTCCATTTCCTAGCTTTTAGTGTGTGTGTGTGTGTGTGTGTGTGTGTGTGTGTGTGTGTGTTTCTCTCACACAATTTCAGTGCTACCTCTATGCACCTTTAATGTGTAGATATATTTATGGATGCAATAAAAGTTGTGTGCAAATGCATAATTCTGGATCTGCATATTTTAACAGGCAAAATATTTCAACACCTTAAAGCAACATTTGCTTTTCTTTGCTTTAAAGCACAGAATCAGTACTTTCTTTGTGGTTCCCAAAATGGCTAATCAGAATGGCAAAACAATAACAAAGCACAGTTTTATATATGTCCAGCTCCACTAGTAAGGGAGTCAGTTCTTTATGTGCGCATTATGTTTTAAAGATACAGCACAATGAGGCAGACTCTCTGATAATGCTCTTTGAGAGATCTGTAGAATACGTCTGCTTGAAAGCAGTATTTGCAAGCAATTCTGGCTATAATATTGTTGCATGCTACCCCAGTCTCCTAGATTCCAGGGGTTCCTGTTTCCTTCGGGAGTGAGGCACAGCGGAGATTGTGGTGTCTTTATGACATATGGTTTATTTACACATATATGTAACCTGAGACTTCGATGGAGGAGTTCACAGAATCAGCACCCCAAAAGGGTCTTGTTTCTCCTATAGCTGCAGCCTTGGATTCACATAGACGTCAAACATTGCTCTCACAGACTTCTTTGCCTCTCCTACTTCCTGCTTCACACCTAGATCACGTTACTGTTTTTCTAACTCTCTGCTCTAAGCTCTGGATTTAGCTGCCGAGGGATAGGGGCCCCATCCATTTGCTGTCTCATACCAAGTCTCTTAGGGATGTGGGTGGTGCTGTGGTCTAAACCACAGAGCCCAGGGCTTGTCAATTAGAAGGTCGGCGCTTCGAATCCCCGCGACGGGATGAGCTCCTGTTGTTCGGTCCCAGCTCCTGCCCACCTAGCAGTTCGAAAGCACTGCTTTATTGGCCGAGGGAGCCGGTGTACAGCTTCCGGGTCATGTGGCCAGCATGACTAAGCCGCTTCTGACAAACCAGAGCAGCGCACGGAAACGCCGTTTATTTTCCCACTGGAAATTATCTACTTGCACTTGGACGTGCTTTCAAACTGCTAGGTTGGCAGGAGCAGGGACCGAGCAACGGGATCTCACACCGTCACGGGGATTCGAACTGCCGACCTTCTGATCGGCAACTCCTAGGCTCTGTGGTTTAACCCACAGCGCCACCCGCGTCCTATTTAACCCAGTACAAATTTCTATTGATCCTCCAAAGCTTCAGTCTTCCCTAGTCCTGCAACTTGAGAGCTTCTAATTGGAGGTGTGTCAATACAAAAGCATTTGCTTTGTCTATACTAAGGGTCAGCAAACTTTTTCAACAGGGGGCTGGTCTACTGTCCCTCAGACCTTGTGCGGGGCTGGACTGTATTGGGGGGGGGGAGTGAACAAATTCCTGTGCCCCAGAAATGCATTTTAAATAAAATCACACCTTGTACTCATGTAAAAACACGCGGATTCCTGGACCGTCCGTGGGCCGGATTCAGAAGGTGATTGGGCCAGATCCAGCCCCTGGGCCTTAGTTTGCCTACCCATGGTCTATACCATTGAGATGTGGCTCTTCCCAGCTCATCAAATAATCAGGTGACCTGCTTATTCAGAATAAAGGACGGGGAAATTTATTCAGTATGCATTTAAAGCTAAAACGATCGTATCCCCACTTTCCAAAGCCAATATGCAAACCAAAACACAGCTAAGCGTTTGAAATTTGAACCTATCCAAATTCTATGATGCAGTTTCCCAACCAAACAATGTGCATAGATTAGGGGAAAGTTTGTGCAAAAATGAAGATTTTAGTCAAAATAGCATCCAAAAACATGGATTATATTAGGGGAAATTGATTGCAGAAAATATGTACCTTAGTCAAAGCTGCATATAAAAATATGTTTATTGGGAGAAATTCACAGTAAAATTCTGACTAATTTTTGTGAGGATTTTTTAAAATTGCAAATTGCTTCAAAATGTGGATAACCAAATTTAAGAGTCAAAAAAGGAGAAACTAAGAAAACAAAATCAACAGATCTTTCCACCCTATTCAGCATTCATCCTGATTTGCTCGAACAAAGCTTAAGTGGAGGTTGGATTATATCTTGCAATTACTGAGTACTCGTTCTCATTTGTTTACAGGGTGGTTACACCCCAATGAACATTCATCCTGCATTCATCCTGGTTTTCTTGAGGGGTGTTTACACATTTCCTTATTAATCATTCACTGATTCCACAATTTTCAGTGCGTTTCCTAACCACAAGAAATCTGTGTTAAAGGGGTGTGTGTGAGTGATTTGTTGCAGTAGAACACTTTAGTAAAGGGACCCCTGACCATTAGGTCCAATCATGGCCGACTCTGGGGTTGCGGCGCTCATCTCGCTCTATAGCCCGAGGGAGCCGGTGTACAGCTTTCGCGTCATGTGGTCAGCATGACTAAGCCGCTTCTGGCGAACCAGAGCAGTGCACAGAAACACTGTTTACCTTCCCGCCAGATTTACCTATTTATCTACTTGCACTTTGATGTGCTTTTGAACTTCTAGGTTGGCAGGAGCAGGGACCGAGCAACGGGAGCTCACCCCATCGCGGGGATTCGAACCGCCGACCTTCTGATTGGCAAGTCCTAGGCTATGTGGTTTAGACCACAGCACCACCTGCGTCCCTTACCAGAACACTTTAATTCACTATAATTGCACTAACTTAGAGTATCAGTATGCACTTGGATCCCTTCCACAAAACAGTAACAGTCTGGAGGCACCCTCAGAAAATGTACAGATTTATACCTTTAAAAAGCCAGCAAGAGGAAATATATTTAACCCTGGTAAGAGAGTGGATGAGTGCTATGTCTTTTTGCAAGCAGGCATTCCCTTCCTCCTTCTACCCAGCTCACCTCCTTTTAGCTGGGCTCAAACTGAAGCAAGTGAGTTTGTTATGGTGTGAGCCACTGAAGCGATTGCAGCCTGCGAGGGGGTGGCGTGGAGCATTTTGTTTAGCTCTAGCTATAAATAAGGCTTGCAACAAGCTTGCCATTTTGGTACAATACATCCAAGCCTTATTGAAATCTGAACAATGCATTCATAAAAACAAAAACCGAAGAACTACGTCTGAGTAAAATATTCCCACTGCACATTAACGTACAGTTAGTTATCTTCCAGATGTGTGCGGAAGAACCAGATATTAAGGTTCATTAGTAGCAACTGCAAATTAAAGTCTGTACATAGCCAAGGAATTCTTATCGACAAACTTACAGCAGAGAATTTGTTCAGCATCTAAAACAAATCACTAGGGGCCTGGACAAATGATATTTACTCTCTTTTAATTACCCAGCAAGATTAGTGTTTGTGGTCTGACTAAGTAGGTCACAAATGCAGCAATGAAAATTAATTGCGTTACAGCGTCGTAGTGATTTATACATTTTTGAGGACATAATTTTGCATCTGTATATTAAAGCTCTAGCTTCTCGGAGCTATTCATTTTTAAAAGATCTATTAGCATCATAAGGGGAGTATTTTATTGTGTATAAAGCGCACACACTCGGTTAGACACCTCTTCTTTGCATTTATCATCTCAGTGCACCAATGTAAAGTTCCCCTCTGTGAAGAGGATTCTAGCACATCTGCAAGATAAAGAGTCGAATGCATAATACCAGCGGAGTAAATTAGCAGGTGTATGTAGGGGTTGAATGTGAGTGATGTACTGGGCATTCGCTCTCTAACTTTCTCATGCCTTCTCCCTTGAAATGGATGTGCACACATCCATCCTTCTTCTTCTTCTTTGGCGATCACTCGTAGCCAAGTAAGATTGTCTTCCATAAACACGGTTTTAATAATGAGTCCGTAAGTGGCTGTGGAGGCCAATTCTGGATCCACACGTCCTTCCACAGTGGGGACATTGGTTTCTGGGTGGGAGTTGATCACGGTGTGGATTTGCCAAGCATGCCTTCCTCTTATCACATTTCTCCTTTGTGTCCTGAGTTCATGTGTCTTCAAAGCCCATGACACCTTTGGTAAAGGCTGTTCTCCAACTGGAGTGCTCACAGGCCAGAGTTTCCCAGTTGTCAGTGTTTATACTACATTTTTTAAAGATTTGCCTTGAGACAGTCTTTAAACTCTTTTGTTGACCACCAGGATTACACTTTCCATTTTTAAGTTCAGAATAGAGTAGTTGCTTTGGAAGATGATCATCAGGCATCCACACCACATGACCAGTCCAACAAAGTTGATGCTGAAGAATCATTGCTTCAACATTGGTGATCTTTGCTTCTTCCACAGCACTGATATTCGTTTGCCTGTCTTCCCAAGGGATGTGTAAAATTTTTCAGGGAAACCGTTGATGGACTCTTTCGAGGAATTAGAGATGATATTTATGAGTGGCCCATGTTTCACAAGCATACAGTAAAGTTGGTAATGCAATAGCTTTGTAAACAAGCATTTTGGTTTCCCTGCAAATGTCCAGGTCCAAAACTCCACCCCCTCCCTGCCCCGCAACAACACACACAGCACCTTAAAATTGTTGATGGTCTTTGCACTTAATTATTTTTCTCCCTGTTGTAGCAATCGTAATGCACTGTGCTAGATGCTGTATGATTTTAATTGCTTCTTTTAATTCTGCACTTGAGTCCATAATTTCTTTATTTGCAGATTTATCAAAGGAAAAAAACGAGGAGAAAAATTAAAGGCAATAAAATAAAAATAGGACATAAAGACGCGGGTGGCGCTGTGGGTAAAACCTCAGTGCCTAGGACTTGCCGATCGCATGGTCGGCGGTTCGAATCCCCGCGGCGGGGTGTGCTCCTGTCGTTCGGTCCCAGCGCCTGCCAACCTAGCAGTTCGAAAGCACCTCTGGGTGCAAGTAGATAAATAGGGACCGCTTACCAGTGAGAAGGTAAACGGCGTTCCGTGTGCTGTGCTGGGTCGCCAGATGCAGCTTGTCACGCTGGCCACGTGACCCGGAAGTGTCTGCGGACAGCGCTGGCTCCCGGCCTATAGAGTGAGATGAGCGCACAACCCTAGAGTCTGGCAAGACTGGCCCGTATGGGCAGGGGTACCTTTACCTTTACCTTTAATACCAATAGTAACCAAAAAAGGCCACCACCAGTTCACAGTGCAATAAACATTATCAAGTATGTCTTAGGTTAGACATATAAGTTCATGTAAGTTCTCCAGATGCCCGCATGAATTTGACGCCTGTATGAAATATGTTCAAAAGTAGCCAGGGCAGTGAGGCCCTCAGACCATTGTGTATTTTATTGCATTACAATTTCCATTCCATGCAATTCAATTTGCAATACAATAAAGGACAGTATAAGAAATAAAAGAAGCAATAAAATGGAATTAGAAATAAATATCACTACGTAATGTGGACATGCTAGGGATCCACCTAAATTACTCTAATGGAACCCCTTCATTATACAGTGGTGCCTCGCAAGACGAAAAGAATCCGTTCTGTGATTCTCTTCGTCTTGCGTTTTTTTCGTCTTGCGAAGCAAGCCCATTGACGGATTAGCGCTATTAGCGGTTTAGCGGCTATTAAAGGCTTAGCGGCTATTAAAGGCTTAGCGGGTTAGCAGCTAAAAGGCTATTAGCGGCTTAGCGGCTTAGAAAAAGGGGGGAGCGAAAAAAAATCGGAACACTCGCAAGACGTTTTCGGCTTGCAAAGCAAGCCCATAGGGAAAATCGTCTTGCGAAGCGCATTGAAAAACTCTAATGGAACCCCTTCATTATATGATTATATGGCCCCAGGACTTATACTATCAGTCTTTGTCCTAGTTTTGCACTTTGTGAATGCCTTATTAAACGGTTGCATCTGAAGGAAACGAGCAGCTATCCTATCTTTAAAAGACATCTGAAGGCAGCCCTGTTTAGGGAAGTTTTTAATATTTAATGCTGTATTGTTTTTAACACTTGATTGGAAGCTGCCCAGAGTGGCTGGGGAGACTCAGCCAGATGGGTGGGGTATAAATAAATTATTATTATTATTATTATTATTATTATTATTATTATTATTATTATGCAACAGATCAAGTTGGGTTTGGTCCATGAAACGTATTAGTCTTGCGGTGCCACAAGACTCTTCGTTGTTTTTATTGGAAGTTGTTAGTGTGAGTTGGTCGCATTGCCAGCTCTCATGATCCAGCTCCTTCCCCACTAGGGTGTCTTCTAGAAGTTAAATCTGAGTGGTCTGAGGAATGGCTCTTGCTTTCAGCCCGCATGGAAGTAAATGCATGTGCATTAACACTAAGCCAACGTGCAGAATGCAGCTTGCCAATTGACACATGAAAGCTGCCGAGGCATTGCAGAGCAAACAAATATAGCACACAGCCAGGAAGTATAGAGCCTGGAGCAATATAAAAGTGGAAGGAGTGGGGTTAACAAAAGTGATCCTTGCGATGACAGTTGGGGTGCTCTAAGCGTCTGCGTAGGGACGCGGGTGGCGCTGTGGGCTAAAGCCTCAGCGCCTAGGGCTTGCCGATCGAAAGGTCGGCGGTTCGAATCCCCGCGGCGGGGTGCGCTCCCGCTGCTCGGTCCCAGCGCCTGCCAACCTAGCAGTTCGAAAGCACCCCCGGGGGCAAGTAGATAAATAGGTACCGCTTACCAGCGGGAAGGTAAACGGCGTTCCGTGTGCGGCTCTGGCTCGCCAGAGCAGCGTTGTCACGCTGGCCACGTGACCCGGAAGTGTCTCCGGACAGCGCTGGCCCCCGGCCTCTAGATGTGAGATGGGCGCACAAACCCCAGAGTCTGTCAAGACTGGCCCGTTCGGGCAGGGGTACCTTTACCTTTACCTTTAAGCGTCTGCGTGGGGCTCCCTTTGAAGGTGACCCGGAAACTACAACTAATCCAGAATGCGACAGCTAGACTGGTGACTGGGAGTGGCTGCCGAGACCACATAACACCGGTCTTGAAAGACCTACACTGGCTCCCAGTACATTTCCGAGCACAATTCAAAGTGTTGGTGCTGACCTTTAAAGCCCTAAATGACCTCGGCCCAGTATACCTGAAGGAGCATCTCCACCCCCATCGTTCTGCCCGGACACTGAGGTCCAGCTAAGAGGGCCTTCTGGCGGTTCCCTCACTGCGAGAAGCCAAATTACAGGGAACCAGGCAGAGGGCCTTTTCGGTAGTGGCACGCGCCCTGTGGAACGCCCTCCCACCAGATGTCAAAGAGAACAACTACTACCAAACTTTTAGAAGACATCTGAAGGTAGCCCTGTTTAGGGAAGCTTTTAATGTTTGATGTACAGTGCTACCTCGGGTTAAGTACTTAATTCTTTCCGGAGGTCCGTTCTTAACCTGAAACAGTTCTTTTTTATATATATAAGATTTTTATTAAGATTTTTACATTACAAAAAAGGGATAAAACAAACAAGAAAAGAAAAAGGAAAAAATACAGCCATTATTTTTCGTTTACTTGTTTCTTGGACCCCCTCATACCTCTCTTTTTTGTATTCCAATTCAATTTATTAGCTCAGCAATTTGTTTCCCTCTTTATCCTACCCAAATCTTTATTCTTAAATATGATCTTGAAATTTTACTTCTATAAACCCATTTTTTCATATTCTTTTAACCCATTACAGCTAGAAACCTCTTAATTTTAATCCAACATTATTCTAAAGTTCGTTAATTTTACAATGTCTCTGTAAATAATCTTTAAATTTCTTCCAATCTTCTTCCACTGACTCTTCCCCCTGATCTTGGATCCTGCCGGTCATTTCCTCCAATTCCATATAGTCCATCACCTTCATCTGCCATTCTTCCAGAGTGGGTAGATCTTGTGTCTTCCAATATTTTGCGATAAGTATTCTTGCTGCTGTTGTGGCATACATAAAGAAAGTTCTGTCCTTCTTTAACACCGATTGGTCAACTATGCCCAGAAGAAAGGCCTCTGGTTTCTTCAAAGGGGTATATTTAAATACCTTTTTCAGTTTATTATATATCGTCTCCCAGAAAGCCTTAATCCTTGGGCACGTCCACCAAAGGTGAAAGAATGTGCCTTCATTTTCTTTACATTTCCAGCATTTATTATCGGGCAAATGATAAATTTTTGCAAGCTTGACCGGGGTCATGTACCACCTATAAATCATTTTCATAAAGTTCTCTCTTAAGGCATTACATGCCGTGAATTTCATACCTGTGGTCCACAACTGTTCCCAGTCAGCAAACATTATGTCATGTCCAACATCTTGTGCCCATTTAATCATAGCAGATTTAACCGTTTCATCCTGAGTATTCCATTTCAACAGCAAGTTATACATCTTTGACAAATTCTTAATTTTGGGTTCTAACAGTTCTGTTTCTAATTTTGATTTTTCCACCTGGAAGCCAATTTTCTTATCCAAATTATATGCCTTCATTATCTGATAATAATGGAGCCAATCTCGCACTTTATTCTTTAGTTTCTCAAAACTCTGCAATTTTAATCTATCTCCATCTTGTTCCAAAATTTCCCAATATTTCGGCCATTTAGCCTCCATATTGAGCTTTTTCTGAGCTTTCGCTTCCATCGGTGACAGCCACCTTGGGGTTTTATTTTCCAATAAATCTTTGTACCTTATCCAACCTGAAACAGTTCTTAACCTGAAGCACCACTTTAGCTAATGGGGCCTTCTGCTGCCGCTGTACTGCCAGAGCATGATTTCTGTTCTCATCCTGAAGCAAAGTTCTTAACCCGAGGTACTATTTCTGGGTTAGCGGAGTCTGTAACCTGAAGCATATGTAACCTGAAGCGTATGTTACCTGAGCTACCACTGTATTACTGTATTTTAATATTTGGTTCGAAGCCGCCCAGAGTGGCTGCGGAAGCCCAGCCAGATGGGCGGGGTATAAATAATAAATTATTATTATTACTCCCTGCTTTCATCATGGGGCATGCCATTCACAAACCTCTCCCCCCCCCAGGCCTTGTTGGCTGAACTCATTTCTCCCCCTTCCTAGTCTTTGAGGACTGACTATTTTTCAAAACTCCTGAGCAGCTGGAATGTTAATAAACACTCCACAACATCAACTCAGTCAGTTGCTAGGAAGGTGCTTATTTCAGTCTACTCTAGTCCAATTCTGACCAATTAAACTTTTTATTGCACTAGCCATAGGCCATGGCATCATTCAGAAAGAGGGGGGACCCCATAAAAATCATCGGGCACCACACTTACAATAAAACCACAGTCACGGCTACTAAAATTATTTGTTGCATTAAATAGAATAAAATAGCAGAAGATTCTCAGGTAAGATGTGCCAAATTAAATATCCGAATCCCCTTTGCAGTTGACCACTATTTTATCTCGTTCTTTCCTCCTGATCTTCTTAGCTGCCAGCACATAGAGTGCTACTTTATAAGTAACAAAGTCGTCAGTGTCGCTCAGCAGCCATTTCACCCTTTCCCCCCTATTCAGATGTGGTCCATTCGTAAATAGGGGTTTTATAAATCAGTCTCTTGGGTCTATATATAATGGGCACCGCAATAAATAATGGCACAGGTCCTCGACGCAGGGTTGTCCACACAGACAGAGTCTCTCTTCATAATGTACTTTGTCGTACCGTCCATCCAGCACGCGTCAAGGGCATCGATTGGAATTGTAGTTCTGTAAAAGTGATTCTTAGTACAGCAAGTGGGAGCTTTGTCAGGTATCTAGCTCGGGTGTGCTCCGTTTTGATAAGTGGGAACCATGGTGAGTTCTTGGTAGAAGCAATCATGGTTAGATCCCTTTCCGCATCGGACCTAAAGAGAGAGTCTCTTAAGTGCCTCTTATCCATCTTCATGGTCACCTGAAGTACTCTAGTCACATACAGTTAATAGCTATGTAAGCTTGAAAGACACGCTGTCAGAATTATATTTCCCCCTGTGTATCTCTTTCTGTGCTTCACAGCACAGTCCTATGAATGTCTTGTTGTTTAGTCGTTTAGCCGTGTCCGACTCTTCGTGACCCCCTGGACCAGAGCACGCCAGGCACTCCTGTCTTCCACTGCCGCCCACAGTTTGGTCATGTGGAGGAGCGGAGACGTGAACCCGGTTCCCCAGATTACGAGACTTAACCACTACCCCACACTGGCTCTCATATGGATTCAGCTAGCATTATGATTAGGTCTTCCAGCCAATTAGACAGTAAGGTAAAGGGGCCCCTGACCATTAGGTCCAGTCGTGGCCGACTCTGGGGTTGCGGCGCTCATCTCACTTTATTGCCCAAGGGAGCCAGTGTACAGCTTCCGGGTCATGTGGCCAGCATGACTAAGCCACTTCTGGCGAACCAGAGCAGCGCATGGAAACACCGTTTACCTTCCCGCCGGAGCGGTACCTATTTATCTACTTGCACTTTGACGTGCTTTCAAACTGCAAGGTTGGCAGGAGCAGGGACCGAGCAACGGGAGCTCACCCAGTCGCGGGGATTCGAACCGCCGACCTTCTGATCGGCAAGTCCTAGGCTCTGTGGTTTAACCCACAGCGTCACCCGCATCCCAATTAGACAGTATTCACAGGCTATTGTTGCAGTTCCACCATGCCATGGGGCGGATATGCCATTTTATTTTTGCCCCAATGGAATATTGTCAGGCTCTTATGCTCTGCCAGCTGCTAAGCTCTTGGAAAGCACAGGAAGATCATTTTAAAAAGAGGGTTGGGTTTATATATATATATATTAAGTGTACATTAATTTCACAGCACACAGCTATAGTCTTTCTGCCATCCTTCCCTCTTTATGCATACATGCATGTAATCTTTTTTTGCCACGGTGCTCCAAAGTTCATTACTTTGCAATGTTCTCACTCTCAGACGTTCCTCCTAACAATGCTGGCGCAACACAATATACTCTGCCAATGTCAGCAAAGACTTTCCCCCACCACATGCTGTATAATCCAAGTCCTTTATCCTCCCCCACCTTCCCGACGCAGCCGGCTCTTATTCACATGGCTGTAAGGAAATACAGATCTCAGGACTTTTCTTTTTTGCTGTATCCATTTATTTCAGATATTATATCAATGCTATTTGCACAGCTATAATTAGGACTGTCTCAGCACTTCCTAGAGGGCAGCGACTTAAGCCTAGATCCACTTCCTATTTGACAGGCACAAGCCTGTTCAGACCCCCTGTGAGGGGCTTGAGAGCTTTTAGGCTCAGACTTCAAGACTCCTAGTCCCATCGTATTAAAATTCGACCTCTTGACATCTGGAGGGATGGGAACCCCGGGGGAACAGGGAAGACCATGTGTGCTGTCGTACAAAAAGAAAAAGTCAAAGGAGGAGTGTTCTTTTCACAGCGGCGGTACAGTACTGATCACAAGTAGAGCAGGGGTCAGCAAACTTTTTCAGTGTGGTGTAGTGGTTAAGAGTGGTAGATTCGTAATCTGGTGAACCAGGTTCACTTCCCCGTTCCTCCACATGCAGCTGCTGGGTGACCTTGGGGTAGTCACACTTCTCTGAAGTCTTTCAGCCCCACTCACCTCACAGAGTGTTTGTTGTGGGGGAAGAAGAGAAAGGAGAATGTTAGCCGCTTTGAGACTCCTTCGGGTAGTGATAAAGCGGGATATCAAATCCAAACTCTTCTTCTTCTTTCAGCAGGGGGCCGGTCCACTGTCCTGCAGATCTTTTTGGGGGGGCAGACAATATTTTGGAAGGGAAAAAATGAACAAATTCCTATGCCCCACAAATAACCCAGAGATGCATTTTAAATAAAAGCGCACATTCTACTCATGTAAGAACACGCTGATTCCTGGACCGTCCGTCGGCCAGATTGAGAAGGCAATTGGGCCAGATCTGGCCCCCAGGCCTTAGTTTGCCTACCCGGAGTGGCTGCAGAAGCATCAGGGAGAGTGGAGATGAGAGGGATGAAGACCTTCTGATCAGCTGATCAGTTTCTAATTCAATATACATGTGGAAGGAGTGGCGGCTGTTGCAAAGGGACCTGCTGGCTATCAATGTTACGGGTTTTGCAAACCATCCTTCACTGCCACACTGAAAGGTAGTTGCAGAACAGAACTAGCTCATCCTTTTGCCCATTTTGGTTGCAGGTGAGCAAGCACACAAATTGGTGCCGTGTTTTAATAAGAGGTCTATTTATTGATTTTTCGCCGCCTTCCTGCCGCCCTGTGCAGAATAGGATGTGGCGTGTAAATACATGCATAGTTCCTTAAGACCTTCCTGCAACCAGAGTTGAATGTATGCAATCCTTTATAACAGAGCATATGCCCCACTGATCAGTAGTTTGGGAGAGGGGCAGGGGGATTGGATTGAACTTTCTCTCATGTTTTTTCATGTTGAAAGAGTTTGCAGGGAAGGATAGATAAATGTACAAAGCCTTAATGGTAACCAGATGTGGGAGAATCCAGGAAAAACTTTATCCCATGAGTCTACTGAATGTATAAACATAAAGATTTGCAGTGATTCCACTACATATATTCAGATGACTAGTTTGCTGCAAGCACAGGGCGGGACAATTGAATGACAAAAAAGTAGGACCAACCCAAAGCATTTTGATGTCAGGGCCAGCCTGAGGCAATTGCTTCAGAAGATCAAACCTATCCATTCTTCAGGAAATCAGCCCTGAGTGCTCACTGGAAGGACAGATCGTGAAGCTGAGGCTCCAAGACTTGGGCCACCTCATGAGAAGAGAAGACTCCCTGGAAAAGACCCTGATGTTGGAAAAGATTGAGGTCACAAGGAGAAGGGGACGACAGAGGATGAGATGGCTGGACAGTGTTCTCGAAGCTACAAACATGAGTCTGACCAAACTGCGGGAGGCAGTGGAAGACAGGAGTGCCTGGCATGCTCTGGTCCATGGGGTCACAAAGAGTCAGACACGATTAAAGGACTAAACAACAACCTAATAATAGGACCAGTCCTGCTGTTCTCCCACCTTTCTCTCACGTACATCTCTGGTACTCCTCAAACGAGCACCATTTCCTTATTCAAAACCCCTGTATTTACATTGCACTCCAATTCCAATTTCTTAATGATGGAGATAGAAACATAACTTCAAATTACTATATTTTACAGAACAGGGTAGAAGGATTCTTTCTATTCTTAAACTTAGGCTGGAATCTTATAGGCACCTGGAACTGTTAAGAACAGTGGGACTTATTGAGTAAACACATATAAGATTACACTGCACATTAATACAGTGGTACCTCAGGTTAAGAACTTAATTCATTCTGGAGATCCTTTCTTAACCTGAAACTGTTCTTAACCTGAGGTACCACTTTAGCTAATGGGGCCTCCTGCCGCCGCCACACGATTTCTCTTCTCATCCTGAAGCAAAGTTCATAACCCGAGGTACTATTTCTGGGTTAGTGGAGTCTGGAACCTGAAGCATCTGGAACCTGAAGCATCTGGAACCTGAGGTACCACTGTAATTGTAAGAAAACAATATTGGCTCTATGTGGCTGTGTATTCGAGAACCGAGAATGGTCCAGCCTAGCATTGGATCAACTACATAAACTCAAATCTTTCTGTAAAATGATTACAGTTAATCTGAAAGATGCAGCTAGACCCTCAAATATTAAACCAAACATTATTATCAGATCCACACTTCAGTTACAAAAATAAAAGGTAAGATGCCCAAGAATGAAATGGATTTCTGTTTTTAACTTTCAGAGAAGCTCCAAGCAGCCAACTCCTTCCTCACGGAATAGAACCTTCTGATCTGGTTCTGTCATAATGGGAAACTGGTTTTAGTACATTCTAACCAGCCTGTATGGAACTATGGTTTCCAATCCACAGTAATCCAAAGTCAGAAAAACTAGGGAACTATGGTTTGTTTAAAAGCCAAAGCAGATACTTCTGATCGCCATCTTTTCCAATCTCCATAGTTACATCTTAACCAGCCTGTTGTTTGGCCAGGACCTTGTGAGACTTGGAGTCACAATAGTCTTTTCTTTCCCCTCCTTTTGCAATCCTGGTTCCTCTTGCTATTTTTACTCACCCTCGGGAACTGCTGTACTTTCAGCCCCCTCACTAATACCAAATAACTAAGAACATGCTGCCATATAATGGTGCCCCAAACCTGGCAGATTAGGAGTGAACAAAATGTTAGAAGAAAATGCATGTAATAAAGCTCTGAGAAGGTTGGGAAGAAGAAGAAGAAGAAGAAGAAGAAGAAGAAGAAGAAGAAGAAGAAGAAGAAGAAACAGAAGAAGAAGAAATAGAAGAGGAAAAAGAAACAGAAACAGAAACAGAAACAGAAACAGAAGAAGAAGAAGAAGAAGAAGAAGAAGAAGAAGAAGAAGAAGAAACAGAAGAGGAAAAAGAAGAAGAAACAGAAACAGAAACAGAAGAAGAAACAGAAGAAGAAGAAGAAGAAGAAGAAGAAGAAGAAGAAGAAGAAGAAGAAGAAACAGAAACATATGATTCTGTAAGTTTGAGTGGAGGAGCTGGGGATGTGTGCTTAACTTTGCAGTCCTTTTAGCACCCATTTTCTTTCCACTCCTCAAAACTGCAGCACTGCAGCACCCTAAGGCTACACTTCATTAAAATAATTGTCAGCTTCAAGCCTTTATTACAGATAGTGTTTAATCTGCTCCCAATATACCCACCCAACACTGCCTCGCATATATAATAGCAATTGTCTGTATTGTTCTGCTGTCTACAGGTTGATTTGCTGGGGGGTTTTTTGTTTCTTTTTTGGCATTAATGTGCAAGCTGGCAAAAGGACCCCCTCCTAAAAAGTTCCAGATGGAAATGGCCAACTTTTGATACCGAGCCATATTCCTTGGCATCCCTTTGAATCCACACTCGGAGTCATCTATCTCCCTGCCACAAATGTTGCCAACTGCCTTCTGTTCATGAACAGAATGGTGCTTTCCATGGATGGATGTTCCCCACAGCATCCAGCAAGGTAATCCCTCTGCCATCCCCACGAAAATGGATGCTGGCGTGGACCGAGGTGTTGATAAATACCTCCACACTTAAATTGGGATAACCTGGAGTAAGTAATTGCATTGGAAGAGCAAGGTGATTCTGGCAACATGCAATGATCAAATAAGGGGAGTGAACATGGAACCCGTGGCCAAGGTCAACCTTGCTTCAGCGTGAATGAGACTTGGAGACAATTTAGACATTGTTTGTTTCACTGCACTGTCAGGCAAGGAATGTCCTCTTTAATGTCAAAAGTACACTTAGGAAACATCACCTTGCCGACAAAGGTCCATATAGTTAAAGCTATGGTTTTCCCAGTAGTGATGTATGGAAGTGAGAGATGGACCATAAAGAAGGCTGATCGCCAGAGAATTGATGCTTTTGAATTATGGTGCTGGAGGAGACTCTTGCGAGTCCCATGGACTGCAAGAAGATCAAACCTATCCATTCTGAAGGAAATCAGCCCTGAGTGCTCACTGGAAGGACAGATCCTGAAGCTGAGACTCCAATACTTTGGCCACCTCATGAGAAGAGAAGACTCCCTGGAAAAGACCCTGATGTTGGGAAAGATGGAGGGCACAAGGTGAAGGGGACGACAGAGGACGAGATGGTTGGACAGTGTTCTCGAAGCTGCCAGCATGAGTTTGACCAAACTGCGGGAGGCAGTGGAAGACAGGAGTGCCTGGCGTGCTCTGGTCCGTGGGGTCACGAAGAGTCGGACACGACCAAACGACTAAACGACAACAACACTTAGGAAAGAGCATGTCCACCAATCCTATGTCTCTGTGTCAGGGACTGGCTGGATGAGGAGGAGTGGTGGTGAGGGCCTGCCACCCAGGAGTCCCCCAGGGAGGACAGGGAAGATGAGGACTTAGAGCCTAGGTCTTGATGGTGAGACACCAGGGAAGAGGCTGGGGAAGGGACAAGCTGGGTGGTGCTGGAAGCTGGAGGTTGGAGAGATCAGGGGGGTCAGAAGAAGGAGCCCATCCAGGACAGGGCTGGAAGCTGAATGTCTCAGTGTGAGCACAGATGCAGAAAAGGAGGAATCAGAGGGTACACTTCCCATCACGCAGCAGGACAGTCTCTCTTTTTTGCCATTTTTTTATTGATACAGCAAGAAAAAAAGAAAAAAACACAAATACATTGGTACCTCGGGTTACATATGCTTCAGGTTACATAGGCTGACTCCGGGTTACATACATACAGACTCCGCTAACCCAGAAATAGTATCGCGGATTAAGAACTTTGCTTCAGAATAAGAACAGAAATCGTGCTCTGGCGCTGCGGCGGCAGCAGGAGGCCCCATTAGATAAAGTGGTGCTTCAGGTTAAGAACAGTTTCAGGTTAAGAACGGACCTCAAGAAAGAATTAGGTACTTAACCCGAGGTACCACTGTACCAAATTACACACAGGAATAACCATAGACACATAATTTTCTTAACAAACAATAAAACATAAATTGGTCTTAACACTAAAGACCCAACCTCCCATCTACTCCATATTTCGATTTAATATTACTTATTGCCAATACACACTTTTATCACAATTAAACTTTTCTTAATATATCTAATTTCTTATATCTACCTTGCAACTATTACTGAAGTTCCTCGAATCCTGCAACAGAATTTAAACTACTATATTTATTTTTCAAATATTCTTTGAAAACCTCCCATTTTGAGACAAATTCTTGTTTTGATTTAGTCTTTATTTTTTCTGATAGACTGTCTAATTTGGCATATTCTGTCAGCTTTTGGATCCAATCTTGTATAGAGGGGATTTCATTACTCTTCCATTTGCAGCAGGACAGTCTCATTCCTGCTAGCTCTCCTCCTCTCACACCCCACACTAAGAGAATCCTACTTGTTGCTGAGGAACAGGCCAGGCAGACCTAGAAGATGAGCTCAACCCCACCTCGCAGTCCCCATCTATTGGGGTAGGCTCCAGGGGGAGAGGCTAGAGAGGAAAGTCCCTGGCAAAGTGGGGTATAAATAAATATTATATTTGATCCCGTAGATTTGCAAAGAAATGTTTAAGCTACACAAGCACACATACAATTCCCTGACGCTGTGCTTTTTCTATTTGTCCACCTGACCCCTTCAGTACTTAACTGGTGTAATAGTAAAAAAGGTAAAGGGACCCCTGACCATTAGGTCCAGTCGTGACCGACTCTGGGGTTGTGGCGTTCATTTCGCTTTATTGGCCAAGGGAGCCGGGGTATAGTTTCCGGGTCATGTGGCCAGCATGACTAAGCTGCTTCTGGCAAACCAGAGCAGCACACGGAAACGCCGTTTACCTTACCTATTTATCTACTTGCACTTTGATGTGCTTTCGAACTGCTAGGTTGGCAGGAGCAGGGACCGAGCAACGGGAGCTCACCCCGTCGCAGGGATTTGAACCACCGACCTTCTGATCGGGAAGCCCAAGCAACTCAGTGGTTTAGACCACAGTGCCACACGTGTCCCTTAACTGGTGTAATAGACTCAGCAAATTAGAAGGCAAATGCAAAAGGGAATGAATGGGAAAACCCAAAGTTGCTCCTCATACTGTATATAAATTCAAATATGTGCAGATGAGGACTGCTCCAGTCTAATTCAAATAGGCTAAATAATGCACAATTGTGACATGCCCAGAGTCTTTTCAGAACCCTGGACAGAGCACCATGAAAAGAGTAGGCTGACAAGTTTTCGCCCACACAAGGACAGCTGTTGCCTCAGCAGCTTGCAGACACCACCGAGGGTCCTTCTGTTGGCCTCACACCCTCAAGGACCTATATTTGCTCTTAAAAGGACGTTGGCCAATTCTGTGCCATTAGCTCCTACAGAGTGGGGGTGATGTGTGTCATCCAAGTCTGAGGAGTCCAACAAAGCAATATATTCCATCTTGTAAGATCTTGTAAGAATCTTGTAAGATTCATTCCATAGGAAGTAATGTGAAAACGGCCTGCCAGCCACGGTGCCCAGCTGAGCTTCTGACTTTACCTTTGCATTTAACAGCAGGCCCAGGTGCCTCAGGTAAGATAGCACCCACAGCAACCCCAGATAAAGGCAGTAGTCCCATTGGCCCTGGCCCTCAGAGTAACTTTTATAACACCAGTGGAAAACCAAACAGGTAGGAGCCCGTTGATTTCAATAGGTAAAAAAACATCACTTGAGGACAGAAAAGAACTCTGCCCTGCCCTGTGAAGCAAGACAAACACTTTTGCCAACTGTTCATTCTGTCCCCGGGCACAAGTTGTTCTTGAGAACATGGTGAAATAATTGTTGCTTAACCAATTAGTGTGATCTTCAATGCATAGGTGAAAGGTGCTGGATGAGATCAAAATATGATTATCTTTGCGAGGAAAGCAATTGTGGATCTTCATGGGTACTGACTGCAGTCCTTTTACTCCACAGCAGCCCCAATGACTTTAATGGAACTCCTGAAATATATGCATTGTGGGGATTGCAGCCAATATAAATATTGCCTACCTGCCTTATATTTTGGTGTGTTTTTTGGGTCTTTTTTTAAGGTCAGGTTTTGAATCTGCCCCTTTTGCCTTTCCATGAATAATTAAGCCAGCAGCGCCGAATGTTTGCCAGGTCAAATGTCTTTCTGCTGGGAGACATTGTTCTGTTCTGTTTTTAAGCTTAACACTGTTCCGAAATCCATTTATTAAACCTTCCCACTCAGCCCTTTATGTGAAAAGATGCCTAGTCATCAGTTTAACACCGATAGTACAAGCATACCTTTTTTTAACTTTTCCTAGGGCTGAGTGCCTGGGCATTACTGAAAGGCCAACTAGCCCAATCCCCAGCGGGGGGGGGGGGTTGACATTTTATTTGTTTGTTGAATTTTGTATCCTGCCATTCCTTCTAAAGGAGCCCAGGCCGGCAAACATCAAAATGGTAAAAGAGTGCAATTTAAAAATGAACTTTAAAACATTTAAATACAATTTCTTTATATATATATATATATATAAATTTTATTGGTTTTACAATTTTTTATAAACAATATAAAAAAATAAAAAGACAAACAAACATGTATAATTTCATATCCTTTTTTCCCTAAACCCCCTTTCTCGGACTCCCCCAAACCTCCCTTTTCTACATCCCAAATTTCAAAATTATTTCAGCAAATCCTAAATTAATCTTGTCAAATATATTCCTTCATTATTCTTTTCTTTAACTTAATCTTTTATCTATTGCTGTAATCTCCTTTCCTTTCTAAAAAGGAAATTGTATTTTACATTTAAAAACAATTTCAAGCCATTAACAAAACATTGATTGATTGATTGATTGATTGATTGATTGATATACCGCCCTATACCTGGGGATCTCAGGGTGGGTTCACGGTATAAAATCAAGATATAAAACCACAAAATACATAATAAAAATAAAAACAACAACCCAATATCCCCCCACCCCCCCAAAAAAATACATTTTAAAAGGGTATAGGATGTTGATCAGGTCAACCAAAGGCCTGGTTAAAAAGGAATATTTTTGCTTGGTGTTCTCCCTTCTCAGTATTGGAATCGCCTTTCGCGGGGGGGGGGGTAGAATCTCAGTTAACTATTTATTTTTATTTTTTGGGGGGGCAGCTGTCCCTCCCTCCCCCCCTGGCTACGCCCATGCCTCAGGCCCACCTGAATGGAAATGTACCACAAGCAGTACAGATAAAATCATTCCAGAGGACTCAAAAAAGCAAGCCAAGCTACACAGTCGGGGGAGGGTCTAATGTTGTACCTAGTCCATTTGAATAAACGGCTCCGAGGAAGCACAGTTTGTAAAAGTAAAGGGGAAATTATTTTGGTTTATTCCTCGGTACAGAAAATTTTGGGGGAAAGAGCATGATACATGGGGTGAAAGCCGTGATAAATCATCTATACATTTTGTGCTTTCCCTTTTTGCACGCTGCACAGCCCTCAGGAGCATAAGTTAATGTTCCAGTAAGATGAAAAAGAGAGTTTTGTAGCTGGTGCCACCTACCTTCTCGCTGAATATCAATGTCATTTATTTTACCTGACACGCTTACACAAATATGTTAAACTTCAAGAAAATTAGCTTTTCATCTTGCTCACGGAAGGTGGATTTCAGCTTTGGAAAGAAATCACGGAACAATTCTTTATTTGTTCGAAAGCAGCTAACAAAATAAAGTGAGGCTGTGAATAGACCTATTGATCAAAGTTATTTTGATTGCGTAGGCAGGATTGGGTTTCTGTTTTGTCTTCACCCCCGGCCCACCCTTGTTTCTCCCCCCCCCCCATTTCCCTTAATGATCATGAAAAGTGAAATATTGACTGAAACCATAGACAGTGCACAGCACATGCAAAGGCCACTATCAACTTTCACAGTTTTGCACATGTTAGGTTCAATTGAAATCAATGAGGCTTAAGCATACTTTCCTCTGCGAATAGATGCAGCTGCCTTGGACCAGAAGTACACCTGACAATTACAGTGGTACCTCTGGTTGTGAACGGGATCCGTTCCGGAGGTCTGTTTGCAACATGAAAAGAACGCAACCCGCAGCAGCGTGTCTGCGCACGTGCGGGTTGTGATTGCGCGAGATGTCATTTTGCTCTTCTACGCATGCACAAGCAGCAAAACCCAGAGGTAACCGTTTCCGGTACTTCCAGGTCGCCGTAGGACGTAACCTGAAAGGACGTAACATAAAGCAGACGTAACATGAGGTATGATACTTTGCCAAAGGTAAAGGTAAAGGGACCCCTGACAGTTAAGTCCAGTCATGAACGACTCTGGGGTTGCAGCACTCTGCTTTACTGGCCGAGGGAGCCGGCGTTTGTCCGCAGACAGCTTCTGGGTCTTGTGGCCAGCATGACTAAGCCGCTTCTGGTGAACCAGAGCAGCACACAGAAATGCCATTTACCTTCCCACCAGAGTGGTACCTATTTATCTACTTGCACTTTGACGTGCTTTCGAACTGCTAGGTTGGCAGGAGCAGGGATCGAACAACGGGAGCTCACCCCCTTACAGGGATTCAAACCGCTGACCTTCTGATGGGCAAGACCTAGGCTCAGTGGTTTACACCACAGCACCACCCGTGTGGTACCTTGCCAAAGATACGTCACCACAGTATTGGTTGATGCACTGAATGGTGATGGTACAACACAGGTACGTTTTAATGCACACCGCAGAGGGGATGTACAGTGGTACCTCAGGTTACATACACTTCAGGTTACATACGCTTCAGGTTACAGACTCCACTAACTCAGAAATAGTGCTTCAGGTTAAGAACTTTGCTTCAGGATGAGAACAGAAATTGTGCTCCGGCGGCGTGGCGGCAGCAGGAGGCCCCATTAGCTAAAGTGGTGCTTCAGGTTAAGAACAGTTTCAGGTTAAGTACGGACCTCCGGAACGAATTAAGTACTTAACCTGAGGTACCACTGTACTTGACTCAGTAGGTTGGATTAGTATAGTTCTGCGTTTATACGAAGCCAAGTCCAGCATGCATTTGATGTTATGCTATGTCTGTCATGTCAGCTGAGAAGACAGGCTGACACTGTGTCTTGAAAGAATGTACTTTGAGTCTTCTTTTAATGTTACAACTGTATCCTCCAGAAAAACTCCAAGCAGCTGTTATCCAAGTAATTGTCATTATGTATTTCTGCAAAGACCCGACGTCGCAATGTTTGGAATCGCTCTTATTTCTGACAAATTCTGCAAGCGGTGCTTTCACTGAGCTTCTGACTAGGACAAAAGTTTAACACCCCTTATCAAAGCCAATGGCATGCAAAAAGCCAATTTAAGCATTGTCTGGGAAAACACTGTAACAGCCATCATTTCAAAGTCTACTCAAGCACAACACCATTCGGGGAACTTATGAGAAGATATGGAGCTCATTTCCTGAAAGCTGCCTTCTTTCAGTGGGTTTTATGCATTGCTTGTTATGTCAGATCCTTATGTCAGACTGTCTCTTTCCCCCTTGAATTGTAGAATTGGAAGGGACCCCATGGGTCATCCTGCAATGTAGGAATATGCAGGTGGCCCGTATGGGGAATCAAACCCACAACCTTGGCAGCATCTCTCCCCCCCCCCCACCTTTGTGTTATTTTGCGAACCAGTCTTAACCAACCTGTCTCCAGATACAACCAATTTCTGATTTTTAGACCCATTTCTTCTCTCAGCATAATCATTCTGTGGAGGAAAGCAGCCAAGATGAGAAATAATAATAACAACAGCAGCAGCAGCAGCAACAACAACAATAATAATAATTCTTATTTATACTCCACCCTCCCCAGCCAGAGCTGGGCTCAGGGCAGCTAACACCAATAAAATCACAGTAAAAACATTATAGGGGGGGGGGACCCCAATTTAAAATACAGGTTAAAATGCAATTTAAAATGCAGCCTCATTTTAAAACTAAGGGGAGGGAAACATAAGGGTCCGACTGAGGCCAAACCAAAGGCCAGGCAGAACATCTCTGTCTTGCAGGCCCTGCGGAAAGGTGTCAAGTCCCACAGGGCCCTAGTCTCTTGTGACAGAGCGTTCCCCCAGATCGGGGCCAGTGCTGAAAAGGCCCTGGCCCTAGTTGAAACCAATCTAACCTCCTTGAGGCTTGGGACCTCTAAAGTGTTGTTATTTATGGACCTTGAGGTCCTCCGTGGGGCACACCAGGAAAGGCGGTCCCGTAGGTACGTGAGTCCTAGGCTGCATAGGGCTTTAAAGGTCAAAACCAGCACCAGAAAGGACAATATTCACTGAACTATGGTCATCCCCGTTACTGTGGTGTCTGGATATTATTCTAATTTGTTTCCTTCATAAAGGACTGCTTGGTTTTACATCTGTACATTTTCTTGTTAATAATAATAATAATAATAATAATAATAATAATAATAATAATAATAAATACTTGCAGACACAAACAGGGACTCCAGTTAGCAAGGGGACAGGTATCCCATCTGTTTTGGATTGCATGTCATTATTCATCTATGTCTCCAGTTATTAGAAGGCATAGCAGCAAAAAAGAAGAAGCAATTGCATACTGCAGAAAATCATAAAATATATTGGGGGTTTGTTTTGTTTTTGCTATTCAGCCTATCACTCTTCCTTGGAGATGATCTTATCAGGATGATCTTATCCTGGCAGCTGAAGCTTTATTCAGTCAAAACAGCACCCGCCACTGTACCTAAGAGCAACAGGCTAGCTTAACACAGCACACAGATCTATCTGATGGTCAGGCTGGTCCTGAAGGCAAGGCAAGGTGCCAGGGTCTCATGGGCAGACTGGAGGTTCACTGGGTTTGGGACAAGGACTTTGGATCTGATTGGGCACTTAATGACATCAGCAGGTGTGCAACACGGTCCAAATTACCATATTTTTTGCTCTATAAGATGCACCAGACCACAAGACGCACCTAATTTTTGGAGGAGGAAAACAAGAAAAAAAATATTCTGAATCTCAGAAGCCAGAACTACAAGAGGGATTGCTGTGCAGTGAAAGCAGCAATCCCTCTTGCTTTTCTGGCTTCTGGGATAGCTGCGCAGCCTGCATTCACCCCATAAGATGCACACACATTTCCCCTTACTTTTTAGGAGGGGAAAAACTGAGTCTTATAGAGCAAAAAATACGGTATTCTACGGGTTTTCTGGAAAATACGTTGCATGTACCGTAATGGTGTGGTTTTCTGCCAACAGCAGAATCTAGAAACAGGGCTTATTAATATATAGGAATCAGCAGAACCCCCGGTTCCTTGGCTAAAACAACCGAAGGCTCATCCGTAACAATGATGGTAGGCTGGTGACAAAATACAAGAAAATACTGTGGCAAAAAAATATTCAGCCTTCAATAGAGAGAAAATACACTTTTTGGCCTTTATTTTAATTCTCTCAACGATGGCTGCAATAATCACACTCCGCCACTTAGGGAAGTTATTATTAATATTATGCAGATGGTCCGATCCTGTATAACACCTGGGTTGTTATCATTACGCACAAGCCAAGATAAACCGCAGCTTAGCATTGCCAAGCATGCCCACTTAATGTGTCAAGATGTATCTCTTCAGCTATGAAGCAGTTAACATATACAAAGCATCCATAATTAGCCTTCGTATTAACTTGCAATTAAGGGGAGTGAGAAATGTACACACCACCCCTGATGCTATTATATCAGTCTTTTTGGTTGGCAGATCAACATGACCGTTGTGTGTCCTTGTCTAGGGAGCCAGCTGTCTCTGTTCGGAGGAATCATTCTTCTTTGCTGTGTCGCTCCATGCTCTTAAAATCATCTATCAATTTCTGCATATAGAGCAGTGGCCAGTTGTAGAAGAATCCTGTCTTCCCCCCCTAAGACCCTTGGGCAGTTTAAAATTATACATTGAAATTTATGTCCAAAGCATGCTTTAAACTTTTATTATTATTACAAGCAATAGTTTTTCAGGGACTTGTATAAAGTTGGTGTGATGGCCATGTGTATCTTAGCTTCTTCTTCTTCTTTTTTACTTTATTTTCTGTAGTTTAGTATATTTTTTTTATTGTATTGTGATTTTAAATTGTCATAAGCTGCCCTGAGCAGTGAGTGCATCAGGCAGCGAAAGGGTAAAACAGAAATTTCAGATATATGTGGGGTAAAAATGTGGTATATAGGGTGTTAGGGGAGAGGGTGGGGGACACATCCTGCTCTTTCTGGGGCAGCTTGTCCACCTTTCATTCCCACCCTGCACTCAGCTCTTACCTGTGGCTCCAAGAAGCTGTCCCCTAGCAACAGCAGCCATAATAATAATACCCGGCCCATCTGGCCCGGTTTCCTCAGCCACTCTGGGCAGCTTCCAACAAAAGATTAAAGGTACATTAAAACATCAGTCATTAAAAGCTTCCCTAAACAGGGCTGTCTTCAGATGTCTTGTAAACATCAGATAGTTGTTTATCTCCTTGACATCTGACGGGAGGGCGTTCCACAGAGCGGGTGCCACCACCGAGAAGGCCCTCTGCCTGGTTCCCTGTAACCTCGCTTCTCACAGGGAGGGAACCGCCAGAAGGCCCTCGGAGCTGGACCTCAGTGTCCGGGCAGAACGATGGGGGTGGAGACACTCCTTCAGCTATAGTGGGCCGAGACCATTTAGGGCTTCAAAGGTCAGCACCAACACTTTGAATTGTGCTCAGAAATGTACTGGGACCCAATGTAGGTCTTTCAAGACTGGTATTATGTGGTCTTGGCGGCCGCTCCCAGTCACCAGTCTAGCTGCCGCATTCTGGATTAGTTGTAGTTTCCGGGTCACCTTCAAAGGTAGCCCCACGTAGAGCGCATTGCAGTAGTCCAAGCAGGAAATAACCAGAGCATGCACCACTCTAGCTAGACAGTCCGTGGGCAGGTAGGGTCTCAGCCTGCGTGCCAGATGGAGCTGGTACACAGCTGCCCTGGACACAGAATTGACCTGCACCTCCATGGACAGCTGTGAGTCCAAAATGACTCCCAGGCTGCGCACCTACTCCTTCAGGGGCACAGTTGCCCCAGGAAATGGCTTCGACTGGCCGGCTAAACCAGGTGAGGGTAGCTGATGTGTCTCAAACCCTTGGTGAGTTAGGGACTTCCCCTGCATGCAAAGACAGGCTCTGGTGGATTGAGCGGATGAGACCAGCAGTGGCTCCAATATTCAGAGCGGTTTCTGAATGTGCTGTAGAGGGAAGTGAGGGGCAGGTGGGACTCATCTGTCAGAATCTCCGCTCGACCAAGCTCCTCCAAGCTCCTCTGGAATCACCCTCCGATGTGATTAACAACCTGAGCCTCTGATAAGGCTCCAGGCACATTCCACATTCAGCAGAGTTTCCAGTACAGGGAAGAGATGAGAAGTTTGAGCTACATTGCTAGGTTTTATTACTAAGCTACACAGACAGAAAAGAAATACATCCTCTCTCTGTGAGAGCAGAGAGCAACTGAAACAAAGGAACAGGAAACCAGTAAACATCACATCCGTCTCCCGTCTTCCGTGAGACTTCCAACAGCCTGGAATCTCTGGACTGCAAAACAGAGTCTTGTGACTCCAGCACTGCACAGTGGCAACACACAGAAACCAACGTCATCAACCTGGATAGATCACTCATCTAGAAGAAGGAAAACTGTTCTTAAACCTCCACTGTCTTGTGGGCTGTCTTCCGGAGAAGTCCCTAAGACAGTTGGATGGCGCCTTATACACCTCCTTCTGGCAACTCTTGCAGCCAAGCTGGTGCCAAATGTATTGCTCTGCTTTCCTTTGGACAACATCAGCAGCCCAGGACCTCCATACAAATTTCCCAGGTTTGCATCCTGGAGAGGTCACTTTGGTGCTGCTAACACAGCTGTTTGACTTCACCCCATTGTCTCTTGAGACAGACCGATGCCAGCAATTCAACCAAAATCAATGAAAATGTTTCTTAAATCCATTGATTTCAAGGGTCTGTGTGGTGTTTGCCTCCTAGGTGGGTCATAAACGTACCCCTGCCCGTAAGGGCCAGTCGTGTCCGACTCTAGGGTTGTGTGCCCATCTCACTTAAGAGGCCGGGGGCCAGCGCTGTCCGGAGACACTTCCGGGTCACGTGGCCAGCATGACGAAGCTGCTCTGGTGAGCCAGCACCAGCGCAGCACACGGAAACGCCGTTTACCTTCCCGCTAGAAAGCGATACCTATTTAACTACTTGCACTTTAGGGGTGCTTTCGAACTGCTAGGTGGGCAGGAGCTGGGACCGAAGACGGGAGCTCACCCCACCCATGTGATCGGCAAGCCCTAGGCGCTGAGGTTTTACCCACAGCGCCACCCGTGTCCCTAGGTGGGTCATAAGGAAAGGGTTAAAATGAGTGTGATGTGATTGGCCAGTGGAAACTGATAGGGGGAGTTAGAGTTAGAGTTAGAGTTGATATTATCCTACCACTTGCCTACCACTTTTGTGGCAGCAGGTATTGTTGGTATCCCACCGCTACACCACCACTTTTGTGGCGATCACACAGGATCCCCGGACATTTGACGGTCTATTGACCCTCTGCCACCACTGTGATTGCTTTCTTCGCTGCCACCAACCCATTTCTCACGGGTACACACGGAGTCCAGTCAGCTGTTAACATTAACAAATAATCAAGTTTATTTTATAGGCATGGACAAGCTTATGGTTTCAGTTACTTTTTCTTGGCAGTTTCTTAATCTTAGTTCCTTAACTGTCCTATTCATTCCTAACAACTTCAAACTGATTATCCCAACTAACTATCTACCTGACTCTACCTAACAATTCCTCTCACTC
Source organism: Podarcis vaucheri (assembly GCF_965113315.1). Taxonomy (NCBI): domain Eukaryota; kingdom Metazoa; phylum Chordata; class Lepidosauria; order Squamata; family Lacertidae; genus Podarcis; species Podarcis vaucheri. The sequence continues at coordinate 71,412,875 of NC_138767.1, read as the reverse complement.
TCTCACAACACAACTCGACCAACCCACAGACTATTCCTCCCTCTTCCTTCTCCAACTCCCATCTCTCAACTAACTTCCACACAACACCCACTCGAACTCGAACTCCCCCTATCAGTTTCCACTGGCCAATCACATCACACTCATTTTAACCCTCTCCTTATGACCCACCTAGGAGGCAAATGCCACATTCTGCTCAGAGGGTATCATTTGCACTTTCTCAGGTTACACATGTCCATTCTTTTTCAGGTTTTGTAGATTTTTAAGTCCATCAAAATCACTCTGTGTTGTTGCTGATTCTAGCGGTGAATCTGCTAGATTCTACCAGGCTCCACGCATGGTCCACAAATTCTGCCCTGATCCGTTAGGTCCTCCACTTGTCTTACCATTGTGTACCTTGACACTGCCTATGGCCTTCCCAGTTTTGGCCCTCTCTGTCCCCACTCCCCAACCCTCCCAGAGGGCCTGTAGTTTCTAAATCTAAATCTGGCTTCCCTAGAAAGAAAGTATTAAACCATTAAACCCTGCAATTGCAGCCATCTGGACTTGCTGTTAGTTGGCAGAATTTTATTTTCTCTTGATTTTAATTGTAGCAATGCAAGGCCCCCAGACCTTTCATACAGGTTACCCAGCAGGTATTTAGTATTCATCAAGAGTTCAGTTGCCATTTAGCTTTGAGGCTTGTTTTTTAGACCTCACCATGACACCGGAGAATTTGCGTACTTGCTGAGTAAAATGCCACAGAGTCTTTAACTTCCACCTGGGTAGCCACCAGAGGCAAACAGAAAGGACCTTGGGTTTAATGTCTCATCTGAGGGAACGTTACAATGTGTAGCCTTCATTATTCATAGCAGAAAAGGCCTTTGTCTTGGTCAAACAGGTTTAATGTGTTTTCTATGCTACATAAATTCAAACTTGATGGTTCATTTATTTGTTGGATTGCTGCTTTTATTCAATCTAAACTAAGCCCTGGGATTTACTAATAACTTGTCTTCTGTCCCCTTGCTTTTTTGAGAAAGACAGGAGTCTAGTTTGTCCTCCTCCTCTTCCATTGTCTGTGTTAAAGTTTGAGGCACTGATGTTTCAGGGACCTCTGTTGACAGAGCTAGCAAGAAAAACAGTCTTCAGTTTGTAGATAATTTTTGTTTTGTTCTAGTGTACAAAGACGTGGCATTATATTACTGATATGACTGCCTTCCTCTGAAAGGATTCTGTGTGTAAATGGGGGGAAAAGGTGCTCTGGAATATGTTGTACCAGAATGCAAGATAGCAAGCTACTGTAAACATCCCATGTAGCATAGAAATGGCAAACAAGCGTATCGGGAGAAGAAGTTGTTTATTGTTTTCACAAGCTTTTCTGTTCTGCTCAGGATTAACAAAGCTTTAAACATGGCTGGCCAAGTTTATCAAATTATCAGAGTTTTAAACCTGACTGGCCATGTCCCCCCCTCCCCTGTACTCAACCTTATGTTTTACTTTCACTGGCTAAACTTGTTTTTGTTTAAACCTAATCACCTTATTATGTCAAAGGTATTTAAAAATGGGCATGCATCCAAACACATTCGGATAAGCAGTAGTTTAAAGCTGTAGTTTTGGTTAGGTATAAAGGTAAAGGTAAAGGACCTCTGGAGGCAGGTGGCACTGTGGGACACAGGTAGCACTGTGGTCTAAACCACAGAGCCTATGGCTTGCCAATCAGAAGGTTGGTGGTTTGAATCCCCATGACAGGGTGAGCTTCCGTTGCTCGGTCCCAGCTCCTGCCAACCTAGCAGTTCAAAAGCATGTCAAAGTGCAAGTAGATAAATAGGTACCGCTCTGGCGGGGAGGTAAACAGCGTTTCTGTGTGCTGCTCTGGTTTGCCAGAAGCAGCTTAGTCAGAAGCTATATGCCGGCTCCCTCAGCCAGTAAAGTGAGATGAGTGCTGCAGCCCCAGAGTTGTCCGCAACTGGACCTACCAGTCAGGGGTCCCTTTACCTTTATAGAACCACTGACAGTTAAGTCTAGTCGCGAACAACTCTGAGGTTGCGGCGCTCACCTCGCTTTACTGGCCAAGGGAGCTGACGTTTGTCTGCAGACAGTTTTTCTGGGTCATGTGGCCAACAAGACTAAGCCTGAGATGCAAATCTTACAAATAAAGTAATCACAAGTGCAAGTCAAATCTCACTTAAGCATTTAGCTAATATCTATACAGCGGTATACGCTACAACTTCAGCAAACATTTTGGATTTGCTAAAGAAATGTTGGATAAAAGTCAGTGGGCTTCATTCTGCCGCAGATCATGCTAGGTTTTTATAATGGTCTCTTCTGGGGTTTTTTTTAATCTATAAAAACATTTTACTGAAACTACTAATAGCAGCTTTCAAAATATGAGAATGACATACCAAATGCCAAACATTCAGAACACATTGCACGGCTTGTCTGGAAAATATTATATGCTTATAATAATGGAATGTGTAATGAATGTACCTGAAGGATAGATCACGTATAATGTGCACTCTTATTTTGTTCCGGCCGACATGTTTTCAATAGTGCCTAGAAAAAATATGATTTGTTTTCTACTCTGTGCAAATTTTATACTAATTCCAGACTCATATTCCCATCATGGCAACTCAAAAGGAAAGAAAGTACCAAGGCTGTAGCTATCGGGAGATTGCCCTCAGATTTATGCAAACTCCAACCCATCCTTTCTCCCATACATCTTTCCCCACATGGCATGCCTTCTGTTTCTTTATGAGATTCTTGTACACAAATTAAATCACGGCTTCCTCATCAGAAGTTGTTCTTTTCCATTCAGCTTGAGAGCTGTCTAAATTTTTTGTATTTTGTTTTTCAAAATATAAATAAAGATGTGCAAGGTCAAAGCTTTTCTATTAGCTTTCGATGGGGCCTCTGATTTTATCCAAAGTGAGTGCTTGCCATGATTAGCCCTCATGATCGAGAAAGTCAGGAACTTCCTAAGGCCCAAGACTAACTCAGAAACCAACTGGACCAGGGCTGGGGGATCCAGATAGGGAGAATGAAGGATGAGGATGGAGTCAGCAGCATTAAATGATCAGGTAATGCCACATTAGTCCAGAATAAGGCGCTGCCGCAAACCCTGGTCTGTTGATTTCTTTATAAAGAAAATTTCTTACCTGCCTTCATCACAAGGTCCCAGGATAGGATATACAATTATAAAAACAAATAAAACTTTGCAGTTATAACACAAACTCAAAAACCATTCCAAATGGAACAGAACAGCATAAATACAGCAAAAGAGATGGTTCCCGCAAAAAGGCCTTTTGAAAAAAGAAGTGCTCAGTCTCCAGCTTTCATGGAAACAATGTTCTGCTGCGGTTTATCAGAATTTCACCTTCATCCATCCCAGAAACATGGCCACCCATTCAGTAGCATGGCTTTGAAAAGGCAGGCTTTTTAGCTTCCTTAATATCACGTAACTAGTGCAAGTGAAGCTTCCAGCAAGAATTATTCTTGTTGACAAAATAAAGGGGGGAAAGATGAATAATAATCCTCTAATAAAAACATCCAATCCGTATCTGGTTTCTACAGAGCACTTTATAACCTTATAATCCCCAGTTTTAATAATATCAGTAGGCTTTTGGGTATCAAACCAGTGAGTGACAAATAGATGACAGCTCACGGGAGGGAACTGTGTGCGTTGGGGATGAAATTTCACTTTGTTACTAGCCAACAAGAGTACAGCTTCAAAAGATAGTGCTTTTATTCTTCTTTGTAGCTATTTTTAGGCTGCATTCTAAGCTGAAGGCCTTAACTTCTCCAGATTCATTAGAACATCCCCTCCTGTGATCTTATGCTACTGCCTACCTCCCACTTACTTTGCCGACTTTCTCTGTCACAGGCATTCCAGTAACAAGTCCCTAGTAGCAGATGGTCCCAGTCTTCTTTCCTGTGCAGTTTCCAGAACAGCTCATTTCATCCTATTTAAGCAGACTTGCAGACAATGTGCCCCCCCAAAAAAAACCCTGCACTTGCAGAAACCACAGCATTAACCCAGTTTCCTAAAAGCAGGCGTGCTCCGTTCCAATGAAATGTGGCAGTCCTTCAAATCTCACTGAATCTAATGAGATACTTTCAGCAATAACCTTTGCAAGTACAGTGGTACCTCGGGTTAAGAACTTAATTCGTTCTGGAGGTCCCCTCTTAACCTGAAACTGTTCTTAACCTGAGGTACCACTTTAGCTAATGGGGCCTCCCGCTGCTGCCATGCCACCACCACACGATTTCTGTTCTCATCCTGAGGTAAAGTTCTTAACCCGAGGTACTATTTCTGGGTTAGCGGAGTCTGTAACCTGAAGTGTCTGTAACCTGAAGTGTCTGTAAACCGAGGTACCACTGTACAAGAACTGTAAACTGTTTAAGTAATTCAGGTAAGGATGATGTTAATATAAGGCCGCACTGTTGTTGTTGGCATTCATCTGTCTCTAGAGACAATGGAGTGCTCCTCCGGCGGGCAAAGACAGGGACATCTTACTCATAGAGGCTAGTGGTGTGGGGCACCAGGGCACCAAGTTCTGGAGGGTGCCAGGGAAGAGGCAGAGGCTGGACGCGGCACCTCCTGGCATCAGCTTGCCGCCCTCACCCACCTCCGCCATGCTGCCCGCGCCGAAGCAGCTCCATGCCCTGAGGCTCCGTCTGCCGTGGCCACAGTGGCACGAAGCGGACAGCTGAGCCAGAAGGCACCATGTTCAGCCTCCACCTCTTCCCTGGCGCCGCCCTCCAGCCACTGCCCGCCTCCTCCTCCTGCTTTGCGCATGCACAGAAGTGCCGAATTGTGACCTGTGCGTGCGCAGACGCGGCGCCTGTGGGTTGCGAAAGCTGCGGGTTGCGAACGTGCCTCCCGCACGGATCCTGTTCGCAACCCGAGCATCCACTGTAATACAAACTGGATTAATCCATTCCATACTGTCAGGGAACTGCCATCGGAGGAACAGGTGGTGGAGGGGCTCAGGGAGGTTGGGAGAGAATCAACAGCTGAAGCAGGAACCAGCAGGGGGAGGAGTGGATCTCTGAGGGAATGCGAGCAGGTGGGAGGGCTCAGAGACACTTCCAGCGAGAACAGTGGGGAGGTATCTGAAGCTCCCATAGGGAGACCCACGCCTCGCCGGAAACTGTCACGCCGTGAGTCCAGAAGACGAGTTTCCGTTAAGGAACTCTTATGCTGGAAACGATTCCGAAAACAACCACTGTCGGAATCTGCAAGTGATTAGAGCAGACATGTCTGAGGAGCTCTGTCACACACAGAGGTTTGTGGGGTTGCACAAACTCTGAGGGACCACGATTTTACGCACAAGCAGCTCATCATCCCATCACACATACTTTTAAAAACAACCTCTCAAACAGCGATTCATCATGAATTTTACTATCTAAAGAGACCATAAAATGAAAGCAATAAACAACGTACTGCAGTCACACAATCAATCAATCAGTAGCTGAACAGGGTTCCACACAGTCCCAAAAACAACAAAAAAGAGCCGCAGAAACAAAAACACAAAATAAATAGCAAAAACAGACAAACCTCAGTGTAACATTCAAAACGACCACAGGTATGAAGTTTACGGCATGTAATGCCCTAGGAGAGAATATTATGAAAATGATATACAGGTGGTACATGACTCCAGTCAAGCTTGCAAAAATCTATCATCTGCCCGATAACAAATGTTGGAAATGTAAAGAAACTGAAGGTACATTCTTTCACCTTTGGTGGATGTGCCCAAGGATTAAGGCTTTCTGGGAAATGATATATAATGAACTGAAAAAGGTATTGCAATATACCTTCTTGAAGAAACCAGAGGCCTTTCTTCTGGGCATGGTCGGCCAATTGGTGCCAAAGAAGGACAGAACTTTTTTTATGTATGCTACAACAGCAGCAAGAATACTTATTGCAAAGTATTGGAAGACACAAGATTATCCACTTTGGAAGAATGGCAGATGAAGCTGATGGACTATATGGAACTAGCAGAAATGACTGGCAGAATCCGAGACCAGGGAGAAGGGTCGGTGGAAGAAGATTGGAAGAAATTTAAAGATTACTTACAGAAATATTGTAAAATTAATGAATGTTAGATTGATGTTGGATAGAAATTAAGTGGTTTCCAGCTGCAATGCTTTAAGGGAATATGAAAAAAGGGTTATAAATAGGTAAAAATGTAATGCTATTATTTTTAAGATTAAGATTAGGATAATTAAAGAGGGTAAGGATTTGCTGAATCAACAGATGGAAGTGGAATACAAAAAAGGGAGGTATGAGGAGGTTCGGGAAACAAGCTAAAGGAAAACAAGTAATGGAAAATCTGTGTGTGTTTTTTAACTATTTTTATTTTGTATTTTTGTTATTTTTTATGTTTATATCTATTTTTGTTGTTGTTGTTATACTTTAAAAAAATCTTAATAAACATCTTATTTAAAAAAACATTCAAAACGGAAGTGTGGCACTCAAATTGGAAGCGTAACACTCAAAACAGAGCATGTTTGACTTCCGAAAAAAGTTCACAAACTGGAACACTTACTTCCGGGTTTGCAGTGTTTGGGTTCCAAGTTGTTTGAGTACCAAGGCGTTTGAGAACCAAGGTACCACTGTATCTATGGCCAGGCACAATCTAAAACAGCAGGATAATCTAAAAAAAAATATGCAACCCATCTTACATAGTTGCAGCCACAGCAGCAACTACATGACGTGTAAAAATAAAAATCAGCTGTTGTGATGAAAATGATGTATAGATGGTATATTACACCTGTTAAGTTAGCGAAAATGTATAAAGTCAGCAATAAATGTTGGAAATGTAAAGAAAAAGAGGGAACATTTTATCACATGTGGTGGGAATGTAAAAAGGTGAAATGCTTCTGGGAGATGTTATATAATGAGATGAAAAAAATGTTGAAATATACATTTATAAAGAAACCAGAAGCATTCTTATTGAGCATTGTTGGGAGTGATATAAATAGAAAGGAATATAAGCTCTTTTTATATGCAATAACAGCAGCAAGAATATTATTGGCCCAAAAATGGAAGCAAGAAGAGTTACCGACGATCGAAGAATGGAGGATGAAGTTAATGGACTATGCAGAACCAGATAAACTAACAGGAAGGATTCGAAATCCGCGGGACCAGAAATTCATGGAAGACTGGAGTAAATTTACGGACTATTTGAAAAGTATTTGTGAAGATCGGACGACGTTTGTAGGTTTGCAAGTTTTGTGAGGAGTATTATTGGAAGTATTGCAAAAATGGAGAAGGGGAAGGATGATTTGTTAAGAGATGTAAAGGCAATATAAAGTTAAGAAATGCATAAGAAGTGGTTAAAACGGTGGATCATCAGAGGTGCTGATGGAAGTCTAAAAAGATTGTATAAGTGATATGTTTTGTGGTACATTTTATAATTTATATGTTAAAATCAATAAAAATTATTTTTTTAAAAGATCAGCTGCATGGATAAGGTAAAGGGACCCCTGACCATTAGGTCCAGTCGTGGCCGACTCTGGAGTTGTGGCGCTCATCTCGCTTTATTGGCCGAGGGAGCCGGCGTAAAGCTTCCGGGTCATGTGGCCAGCATGACTAAGCCGCTTCTGGCGAACCAGAGCAGTGCACGGAAACACCATTTACCTTCCTGCCAGAGTGCTACCTATTTGTCTACTTGCACTTTGACGTGCTTTCAAACAGCTAGGTTGGCAGGAGCAGGGACCGAGCAAAGGGAGCTCACCCTGTTGTTGGGATTCAAACCGCCGACCTTCTGATTGGCAAGTCCTAGGCTCTGTGGTTTAACCCACAGCGCCACCCACGTCCCTTAGCTGCATGGCTAAGCTTTCTTAAATTCAGAGTCCTGCCATTCTCGTAGTGGTCAGCCGTGAGCTAGCCAGGCATGCTGCCCTGAGCAGGGAATTCAAAAGGCTGGGTGCTATAACAAAGCAGCCCTGAACTCCTGCAAATCTCATTTCAGTGAACGAGAGGAAGGGAGCAAGCAGCAAGTTTTCAGCTCTTGCACCAACTGAGACAGTGTGACACAGATGCAATTACTGAACTGCCCATAAAAATCTAATGTATCCGTCAGTGCCTTTCCAAAGGTTGGTCATGTTATTTAAAAGTTTAAAAAATCAGCTACGTGCAATTTCTTCAGTTTAGAATCTTTGCACATTGGATCTAAAAAAAAGGGGACGCCAGGGGGGGGGTGTTAAATAAACGTTCCAAGGCTTTGCGAAAGCCGCGTGAAGCCGAAATATGTTAAAGTTGCATGAGAGGTCTGGACCCTCTGAAGTTTCAGGCCGTAAATAGGATTTAGGACCTTGCGTTAACCAAGACAACAAAAAATAATTAACGCATACTGCTCAACTTCATTAGTCTCCCAGGGTTTAAATTATGCTTGCAACATCAACACATTAGAGTGAATAGTGTTTAAAAAGGTGGGAAGCCACTTTGCTATGAAAATTTGTTTTCCTCCACACTGGGAACAATGCCCCTTTCTTACTGCATAATTGCCTTCAAGATATATCTAGTGAATATTGTTCTGATAGCAGAACTCCCGTTGAAAGTTTCTTCAGACATTAATGTGCACATTTGTCTGAGGCTACGTACAAAAAACACACGTTTTTAGTCAGGAATCAGTGGAGGTTTTTTTTTCTATGTGGGCTGCATGCAATCTAGATTTACTGCATTTTTTTACTTTGTTTTTTTGCCCCTGAAAAAACACTTCTTAAGAAACTGGTTTCAATCTAGGGGGCAGGGGGAAACTCATTGCAGATTAATTCTGCATTACCCTGCAGTATGTCCATTTGAAAACAGATGAAAACAGATGTAGGAAGTCCCGAAAATGGGTCTGTGGGTGAAATTGTGGGTGGTTGTATACCAAGGTCACAACTACCATTTCCTACTATTTTTTCTTTTTAAAAATAGCAATAATAATATATATCTATTTTTTAAAATGTTATACAAAATTATGCACAATACAGTGTTACCAACTAGAATCTGATGACAATATACATAGTCCCTATACAATTACAGATCACCACTCCCTTCTTCTTTTTTAATGTACTGTATTTTTCGCTCTATAGGGCGCACCGGATCATAGGACGCACCTTGTTTTAGAGGGGGAGAACAAGGAAAAAAATCTCCCCCTCTCTGCTCAGCGCCCCTTCAGTGAAGTGGAGGGAAATGGAGCCCCTTCCATTTCTCCTCCCGCTTGGCTGAAGGGGCACTGCGCAGCTCTCCCTCTTCTGAAGCCCGGAGAGTCTTGCTCTCCTGGCTTCAGCGAAAGGAACCTGAAGCCTGCGGAGCACAGCGGGAACTCGTGCTGCGCTCCGAAGGCTTCAGGCAGCAATCCCTGAAGCCTGAAGAGCAAGAGGGGTTGGTGCGCACCAACCCTTCTCTCCAGAAGCGCTCCCTCTGAGCTTCGGAGGCTTCGCGTTGCTATCGCTGAAGCCAAGGAGCCTGCATTCGCTTCATAGGATGCACACACATTTCCCCTTAATTTTTGGAGGGGGAAAAGTGCGTCCTATAGAGCAAAAAATACAGTCTTTTTATTAAAGATTTATTTGTTTACAAAAGTATGTGCAATGCCTCTTTTTTCAAGTTACATTTTCTACAGATCAGTTTCATTTGTTGAGACATTAGTGTTGCATTAGGAAGAAAAGGGGGAAAGAGATGGAGGGGGAATGGTGAGTGAGGATGGGGTCCTGGCAGTGTTTCTATTCTACTTGATGTATGTGTGGGGTTTTATGTCAGCATCACTTGTGCAGGTTCTCTTTACTATTCACTTGTGTTCCTTTGGTAGTGAGAGAGGTTGGGGTTGGCGTAGGGCAGCGATGGCCAAATTTGGCCCTCCAGCTGTTTTGGGACTACAATTCCCACCATCCTTGACCACTGGTCCTGTTAGCTAGGGATGATGGGAGTTGTAGTCCCCAAACAGCTGGAGGCCCAAGTCTGGCCATCACTGGCCTAGGGTGTGGTTGTTTGTTTGTGATTGGCTGCGGTGATCTTTGTTTTCATGTATGAGTGGGGTGTTCAGGTGTTTTGGATCAGGTTAGCCATATTGATTTGCATGCTGTTGGTGGATTTTTGTCATTGTCTTGTTGGGCTGTGTTATGTGATAAAGGGGCGCCATACCGGGGTGAAGGCGTCTTCTTCTATTTGTGCCCGTGTCAGTTTCAGTTTATTGGTTTATTTTTCTAGTAAGGCTGTTTCCCATACTATTTGGTACCATTGGTCCATGCTTACTCCTGACAGGTCTCTCCAGTGTCTGGTTATGGTGTTTCTGGCTGCTGAGAGTAGGTGGGTTATGAGTTCTTTGTGATGTGACTGGGCATTATTGTCCTGGGAGATATTTAGTAGGGCCAGTTCTGGGGTGATTTCTAATCCTTGCTTGGTTATTTTACATATTTCTCACGTGGTTGTTCACCCATGCCATGTGCAGGGAGGAAAAGACATGGATAACTGAAATATACTTGGAGTTGAGAGTGGATTTCATGCTCTTTATTCAGCTCATAGTGGAGAGGAGGAATGGAAGTTCCCCCAGAATGTCTGCTTTATATACATTATTTACACAATGGGCCCCACGTGATTGGCTAATTCCGGGATTCTCCTGTAGGCCAATCAGGTTGCGGATTCACTTCCACCTGGAGCTGGATTGGGTGGCTCCTGTGGACCAATCAGACTGCTGCATTCTGGGTCCTATTGTTCTAGGACCAATCAGACTGCTGCATTCTGAATCCTATTTTTCTAGGACCAATCAGACTGCTGCATTTTGGATCCTGTTCAATCCAGTACATAACAATAACTCATTGGTAGATTTGTCATCCACAGGACCTTGTATATAACCCTTTTTGGGGGCGGGCATATTCGTTCACCTAAACAGATGTAACTATGTCTGAAAGTATGACGGAGCTAAATGCAGAATGAACTGGTCAATACAGTGGTTCTCAAAGGATGTTTTCAAAGACCAGCTTTCACTTACTTGAATCAGGTTCTAGAATCAATACAGGTCAAAATGTTGAGGATGAGCATGCATGATTGGGGTTTGAGAAAAGCTTCATTTTTATTTTTATTTTTGCTCAAGATGGTTGTGTACTCAGCCAGGATGTGTTCATTAAAAAGCAGTGATAATAAAAATTAAAAAGTCCCCCATACACCCACATCTTTATTAAGTGGCAAGTGAAGCCTTTTTAACTTGGAGGAGGGGGACCATAGGATGTCCGAGGTTCTAAGCTAGGAACTGCTTCCAGCAAATACCGTATTTTTCCGTGTATAAGACTAGGTTTTTTAACCAAACAATTAGGTTTAAAATTGGGCCTCGTCTTATATACAGGTAGTGCTGAGAGGTGTTTTCTTAATTTGGAGTCCCCAAAAATAGTGGGCGTCTTATACATAAAAAGGTAAAGGGACCCCTGACCATTAGGTCCAGTTGTGGCCAACTCTGGGGTTGCGGCGCTCATCTTGCTTTATTGGCCAGGGGAGCCAGCATACAGCTTCCGGGTCATGTGGCCAGCATGACGAAGTCGCTTCTGGGGAACTAGAGCAGTGCACGGAAACGCCATTTACCTTCCCGCTGGAGTGGTACCTATTTGTTTACTTGCACTTTGACATATTTTTGAACTGCTGGGTTGGCAGGAGCAGGGACTGAGCAACGGGAGCTCACCCCGGCGCGGGGATTCAAACCACCGACCTTCTGACCGGCAAGTCCTAGGCTCTGTGGTTTAACCCACAGCGCCACCCGCGTCCCAATACCGCTCATTACCTGTAACCAATAAAGTTGTGGTCATTTTTTGCCCATTAACCTATATAGTGTTGTCATGTGTCTTTATTTCTGATGGGGGGAGCCACTCACTGTTGACAAATACTGAGCTTGACTCAGTCCTGAATCAGATATGGCAGCTTCCTATATTCCTGTTGGGACTTGCTCGGTGGAAACATTTGCAGCATGTGGCAGATTTGAGGACTGGAACAAGGATTTCCTTGTTTATTTTTCCCCCCACTGGAGCATTTAGATCCTGCCGTTCGAGTGTAAATAGTGCACCTATTGTTCTCTCTCTCTGGCAAGAAACAGCAAGCCACAGCAAGCACTCCAGGGGCAAACCAATGGTGGTGACTGCACTGACTTTCTCCTTGCCCAAAGCAGAGAGTAAGGAAAGTCAGGAAGATGTCAGGTGAGGCATCTCAGGGCAATTGTCTGTTAATGCGGAACTGTTGGGCACGACTGCCACTGGGTGAGGGCGGGCAGGGAGGGGTTCCCTTTCCATGCGATTATGTAATTCATGAAAGATGTACAGTGGTACCTCGGGTTAAGTACTAAATTTGTTCCGGAGGTCCGTACTTAACCTGAAACTGTTCTTAACCTGAAGCACCACTTTAGCTAATGGGGCATCCCGCTGCTGCCGCGCCGCCGGAGCACGATTTCTGTTCTCATCCTGAAGCAAAGTTCTTAACCTGAAGCACTATTTCTGGGTTAGCGGAGTCTGTAACCTAAGCGTATGTAACCTGAGGTACCACTGTACGTGCATCTCTATAACACCTACGCTGACAGATGCCCCCTTTACACTGATCTATGCAGTCTTGACTACTGCTCTCTAATTTTATGCAATAAAACATCACACACATAGCTGAGCGGAGATGAAAGGGGAAGAGAGAAAAACGTTGGTACGGCAGGTATCACCAAAATTACTTTGTGAGAAAGGGCAGTCCAGTATTTCTCTAATGGGTAAAGGTTGAACTGAAGGGACATAAACTTCAAAGGGGAAGCAGAAGGGTTAGGAATGTGATGGATGTGAGATAACAATAAGTTAATCATCGACAGAATGTCACAGAGCGTTGCCCTTGCATTCCAGAGTTTGGGGGACCTACTGTTTGCAATGATTTCTCTCTCTCATTCTGTATGCTATATGTATTTCATTCATCTGGTGAAGGGAGGCGTAGTCCGGACGTATAACACAATTATGCGTATCTGTTTTTAAATTTGGCTGAATTTTACCTGCATATTGATATAACAATAACAACAATTTATTTTTTATACCCCACCCATCTGGCTGGGCCTCTCCAGACACCCTGGGAGGCTTCCAACAGAGCACACAAATACAATACAGTCATACCTCGGGTTGAAGTTGCTTCAGGTTGAGCGCTTTCGGGTTGCGCTCTGCGGTGACCCGGAAGTAACGTGTTCCGTTACTTCCGGGTTTCGCCGCTCGCACATGCGCAGATGGTCAAAATGACGTCACATGCACGGCAGTGGCAAATCACGACCCGCGCATGCGCAGACACGGGTTGCGTTCACTTCAGAATGCGAACGGGGCTCCAGAACAGATCCTGTTCATATCCAAAGGTACCACTGTAGTCCTTCAAACATTAAAAGCTTCCCTATATTGATATTTCTTTTATGGAGTTTTCTGAACACCACATACACACCTCCAGGTGTCCCTATTTTCCAGTGACAGTCCTGGATTTACAGAAGCCATCCCGGTTTCTGATTTGATCTTAGAATGTCCCCCTTTTCTTTAGGATGGCCTTATTTTCATCAGAGAAGGGTACTGAGTTACATGACTCCTGAACCAGGGAGATAAGTAACTATACAACCTTTAGAAGTCACCTGAAGGCAGCCCTGTATAGGGAAGGTTTTTTAAATGTTTGTTTTGTTTTTGGAAGCCGCCCAGAGTGGCTGGAGCAACAGAGTTAGATGGGCAGGGTCCAAATAATAAAATTATTATTATGGAATAGGATGCTCCTATTTTCATCAGAGAAATCTTGGAGGGTATGCACTTAATAGGTTACTACTATTGCAGTGGTACCTCGGTTTAAGAACTTAATTCGTTCTTTGAGGTCCATTCTTAATCTGAAACTGTTTTTAACCTGGGGTACCACTTTAGCTGGGACACGGGTGGCACTGTGGGTTAAACCACAGAGCCTAGGACTTGCCGATCAGAACGTCGGCGGTTCGAATCCCCACGACGGGGTGAGCTCCCGTTGCTCAGTCCCTGCTCCGGCCAACCTAGCATTTAAGTTCGTAACCAGAGCTACCACTGTAACAGCAGTAACAGTTATTCCGTGCATCCCACCCAGCCCCCCTGCCTCACCTGCCTACCCACCCACTCACTGGTCTTTCAATCATCGCAGATGAAAAATATTATTGAAAGCATGCTTTTGGGTTGAGTTAAATGCCTCACTGCCTCTAGATATCTGTAGCTTGATAACTGGAAGTGCTTGCTGAAGGGCATTTAGTGACTGGTGGTTACTCAAAGTTACTGGAAGTTGTGTCACAGTTCACCTACCCAGACAGGAACTGATACAATTACTTTTGCATGCAAATTGGCCAGGAGAAAGACAGGTGAGTCCCTGCAGCTGTAGGCACTGTGGGAAGGTGCGTGGCATGTGGCGTTGCCTTTTGGGCACTGGTTCCATTGGCATATTCAATATCTATGATATGCATCTGTTTTGAGATGGAGAAACCAGAAGCATGAACAGTACTCTAAAATGTGGCCAAGGCAGAGAGTCTTATAAGGGTGTTACAGGAAATTCCAGGCATCGTAATCCGTAGCAAGCTCTTTGACATTTTCATAGCTGCTGCACATGTTGTTTTTCATCTACCAACAAGCCCAATGACTCTTTTCTAGTTAGTCACTGATGTTTCAGACCCAACTGACGTTGAAGCAAAATTAGGGGTTGTTTTAAAGTATTGGAGGGGTGCAATTTGAATCACCAAATAAATTTGGGATTTTTCCCCCAAATGAATTTGAGCTGTTCTGGACATTACACAGCTGCACCCAAAAGATCAACCACAGCTGCTTTACCGCCACATGGTTAGGATACACATACCCAAGAATATTTTTTTCAGCTGGAACTCAATTCCGGCACCTCCCAGTTGGGCACCATTGCCATTCTAAGAGAACAAGGGTGAGTCCCAGAGCTTCTTTTTCTAGAAAAATAGCACTGCATAACAATAGCAAACATGCTTTATCGCTGCCTGCTAAAAACATGATTGGTTAGACAAGCCTACCCTTAGAAACCTGCTTCTTGGGAGGAAAGCAATGACAAACCTAGACAGCATCTTAAAAAGCAGAGACATCACCTTGCCAACAAAGGTCCGTATAGTTAAAGCTATGGTTTTCCCAGTAGTGATGTATGGAAGTGAGAGCTGGACCATAAAGAAGACTGATCGCCGAAGAATTGATGCTTTTGAATTATGGTGCTGGAGGAGACTCTTGAGAGTCCCATGGACTGCACGAAGATCAAACCTCTCCATTCTGAAGGAAATCAGCCCTGAGTGCTCACTGGAAGGACAGATCCTGAAGCTGAGGCTCCAATACTTTGGCCACCTCATGAGAAGAGAAGACTCCCTGGAAAAGACCCTGATGTTGGGAAAGATGGAGGGCACAAGGAGAAGGGGATGACAGAGAACGAGATGGTTGGACAGTTTTCTTGAAGCTACCAGCATGAGCATGACCAAAATGGGGGAGGCAGTGGAAGACTGGAGTGCCTGGCGTGCTCTGGTCCATGGGGTCACGAAGAGTCAGACATGACTAAACGACTAAACAACAACAACAACAACCCTTAAAAAGTTGAGATAATTTTGATCTGTTTTCGTATTTTAACTTTTGTATGTTTTAAACTAGGGTTGTGTTTTTTCTCTTTTGATTTTACTGTTTCATCCTTTGTAAGCCACTTTGGGGATGAGGGTGGAGCTGTGGTTTAAACCACTGTGCCGCTTGGACTTGCCGATCGGAAGGTCAGCGGTTCGAATCCCCGCGACAGGATGAGCTCTCGTTGCTCGTTCCCTGCTCCTGCCAACCTAGCAGTTCAAAAGCATGTCAAAGTGCAAGTAGATAAACAGGTAACACTCCGGCGGGAAGGTAAACGGCGTTTCCGTGCGCTGCTCTGGTTCGCCAGAAGTGGCTTAGTCTTGCTGGCCACATGACCCGGAAAAACTGTCTGCGCACAAATGCCGGCTCCCTCATCCTGTAGAGTGAGATGAGCGCCGCAAACCCAGAGTCGTTCGCGACTGGACTTAACTGCAGTGGCGTAGCGTGGGGGGTGCAGGGGGGGCCGGCCGCACCAGGCGCAACATCTGGGGGTTAGGGGTAGGGGGTGCAAATCCACGGGTTAGGGGGCGCAAATTACTTGCCTTGCCCCGGGTGCTGACAACCCACGCTACGCCACTGCTTAACTGTCAGTGGTATCTTTACCTTTAAACCACTTTGAGGCTTTTTTTTGTACAACCAAGCAGTGCATAAATATTATGAAATAAATAAATAAATTTCTTGTCTGCAACTCAAACACAGGCATTAGCCTGCTCTTCACAAAATCTGAAGTATACATAAATAATAATAATAATAATAATAATAATAATAATAATAATAATAATAAATGATGTGCCCCTCCCAAATTATTTAAGTTGCAAAAAATAGTGAATGCCTCAGAATTTTAGTAGCAAGAAATTGGAAAAACACAACAATACCCAACACGGAAGACTGGCAAATCCTAATAGAATATCTGCAGCTAGCGAAAGCGACAGGAAGAGGCCAACCAAAACAAAAAGTCTATAAGGATTGGAGAATCTTTAAAAAATATTTAGAAAACTATGGAATACAAGGAAACATCTTGGCAGAATTAGGCTGATCCCTGTATTGTATAAATATAAGTTTGTAGGGAGGTAAAAAGAAATTATATAAGGAATATGTAACTGTGCAGTAGAACAGTGAGATTAATTGGAAGTCATTTTTAAATTTCTTTTCTATAAATTTTATAATTGTGTTCAATACCAGGAATATATATGATGATAATTATATTAATTTTCTTATATCTTATAGTGTGGTGGTTTGTTTGATTTTTCTGTTATTTGTTTGTTTGTTTGATTGTATGTTTGTTTACTTGTATGTACGTCTGTTTTTCATAAATGTATTTATTTTAAATTAATAAAGATATATTAAAAACAACAACAGTGAATGCCAGTGGTGTTGAAGAATGGAGCACATAGTGCATATTCCCTCTATCGTTTGCGATTTATAACTGCAGGGGGCTGGACTAGATAGTCCTCAAGATCCCTTCCAATTCTACGATTCCATGATTCTAATATTCACCATTTAGAATAATGGCATGAAGAAACTTTCAAGCACCCACCAAACAGAACTTGCGTTTGATTGTTTATGCTGCCTCATACATGATTTAAGTCATTTACCTAATGCATATCCCACACCAACTCTACTGCGGTGCACTAATGCTGGTATACTGCCGCTCCAACACACACTGCAAAATGAATAGCAGTTGCGGCTATTCACACATACAAGAGCCCTAAGAATATTGGAATCCTATGCACACTATGGAAGTCAATCCAATTAATTTCACTGAGAACTACTTCTGAATAGATAGGAGCAGAGTTGGACCAAAAGAGTGGCTTTTCAGTTTTCAGCATTAGAAGAGAGAGAAAGGAAAACTGACTTTCTAAGAGAAAGGCAGTGCAGTATGAGGAAAAAACCTCTTTTTGATAATCAGTATTACAACAAAACTAAAGTTTTCCTAATACAATTTTGGGGCTGTGACAGTTTCTTCCCTGTTGCGTGTCGGGGTCCCCAAGCCACCCCTCAAAATAAATTCACAATTCACACATAATTTTGTTTAAGGTTTTTGGCATAATTTTGGCCACAACTTTATTAAAATACATAATCTGTGAGTGGTTGCTTAGGCATTGGTTAAGATTATCTGTCTCCCCGCCTGGGGACGAATGGCTCTCTTATGTATAAATGAATGGTTATTTTAGTATGTATTCCTTACTTCTGAGCACCTGCTTTTCTTTTCTTTTTTAATATATAAATTTTATTAGTATTTTTCCACCGAACAACATGAAAGATATCAAAAAATAACAATACACAAAACACAAAAACTAACATTAAACAAAAAACAAAACAAAAAACCCCAATTCCGCATCTTACAAATTAATAATATAAACACTAAAAAGAAAAACAAACATTGACTTCCACCAATCCCACAGCACCTCCTTTATCTCTCATTGTGTCTTCCTGTTTTCCATCTCCATCCTAACATCTAAATATAAATCCCTCTTTCTTATCCTTTCACTTCACAAGGTTATTCCAGACGCAGCCAGATTTCTGTCCTCGAACCTTGACTTTTAAGGTATTCATTTAGGCACTCCCATTCTTTTTTTTACGTCACTTTTTGGTTTTTGTTTTATTACGTCTGTCAATTTGGCTAATTCTAAGTATTCTGAAAATTTACATAACCACTCTCCCCTAGTGGGTAACTGATTCCCTTTCCAATACTTTTGGAAATAGCACCTGCTTTCCTACACCTATTTCGTCTTCTCTCCCTTCATTCTTCTCCCTTCTGTTCTCTCCCTCTTCTTCTCTTGAACCTTCTGGAGGATTCCTAATCCTTCTTTCCTAGCTCAGACACTCCAGAGTTCCCTGATTCCTTGGTCTGCTACTTTCTGGCCCTGACTCCTTCCCTGGATGCAACTCTCTAGCATCCAGGCAGCTTTGTCAATGGCAGGAACAGAGTCTGACCTCACTCAATAGCAAGCAGTTACCCTAAAAAGGAGGGACGTGGGTGGCGCTGTGGTTAAACCTAATGGTCAGGGGTTCCTTTACCTTTACCCTAAAAAGGGGAGAGAGCAGTTCAGCCAATGGCTGCAGATCTATGGCTGACAACTGTCCGTGAATGGCAGGCAGCCGAGCCAATCGTTGCTAGGTGTTTCATGGCCCAAGAATTTTGCACACCATGAAGTGTCAGTGTACAGAATCTGTTACCCTTTTTTGTGTGCTGGGACATCAAATCTCCACAAATTTCCTGCAATCTTGCTTGTCAGCTCTGAGCAGTCTTGGCATTAAGACAACTCTCCCAAGAACCACCAATGGAGAGGCGAAGTTTTAGTTTCCAGACCAAACCCCCCCCCCCAGTGTTGAAAATTGTCTCTTCAAACGATAACACAAGACTCCTCTCCAACAAGAGAAGTTATCACATAAAGCTTTCAAAACCTAGTTACTTTGGTTGATTTTTTTTAATAATTACAGCAATTTGGATAGGTAAATCAAGTTACATTGCTAAGACGCATCTTAAAAGCGGATTCCAAGGAGGCTTAATGACAGGAAAAATATTGCCGCCTAGTTGACAGATTCTGTATGAACTCATCAGCAAATTGACTAAACAAAGCCTTCTTTAAATATTTTCCCTCTGTCACTTCATGTTGAAGCTTATTTCCTCTAGTGCATGAAGCAATGAAATATTAATTCTGAAGCATTTCTTTTTCTTTGAATAATCTGCAGGCTTTGCCTCTAGATGGATTTTAGATGACATTTCCCCCTCCTCTCCTCATTTTTTCTCCTAACCACTCCCCTGAGCTACTATTACCTAACTTTTACACAAACAAGCAGAGCTCAGAAACCCTAACTCAACAGCTGCCTGGCTTGCTTGCTTGCTTGTCACCCTTTGCACAAAGAGACTGCACCCAACTGGAAAGTGTTTCGGGAAAACATATCTTTGCAGAAGGAACCCTGCGCTGAAGGTAGGACGATTGCAATTACTTTTAGAACCAGCTGAGGATGAAAACAGACATGCATTCTTAGGCTGTGTACATACTCCCATCCACCACTGGTTTGGGAAGGAGTTTGCATTCGATTCAGACTCTATTCTATCGTTTCTTATGAAACATTGAGTTTTTATGAGTTTCCCCACCAAAACCAGCTTCTTTCTGAATCGAGAAAAAGAGAGTTCCAGCTGTATTTTAAGCCGATAACATGAACATAGCGTTAGTGTAACGAACATATATTCTCTGCCTATAAAGGCAAGTAGCTTTGAAGGCAGCAAACACATGATCAGACTACTTCATTTGCACTTAGTCTGCTTGTCTGTCTTCACTGTGTATTAAATCCCACTGGGAAAGTCTTGACTTCTTTTTTTCAACTTTTGGGAAAACCAATGCCGTTTTGGGGAATGCTGAGGAAAAGGGGTGATCCAGTGCTGTGATATTTTCCCAGCCATATTCAAGAGGGGTTGTGTGTTTGGGGTTTTTAAAAATAATCTAAAAAAAAAAGACTGGGACATTGCTAGTTCCATGTCAGAGAATCATAGAATTGTAGCATTGCAATGGGTCCTGAGGGTAATCTAGTCCAACCTCCCCTGCAATGCAGGAATCAATCAGGTGGTGATAAATTTTACTTTTTTTAAAAAAAATAATATATTACTTTTCCAACAATTTAAACATTACAAAAAAGAATAAACAATACAAAAACAATACAAAACACTAACACATTAAACTAACAAAACAAAACAAAAACAATTTAAAACACATCAAACAGTTTCAATATCTTATCTTTCATTCACTTATTTCAGTGACCTCCTCACACCTCCCTTTTTGTATTCCACTTCTGTTAATTGTTTCAGCAATTCCTGTTTTCTATCCTATAATTATCTTAATACATTTTAACCTTATTTTTCCCTTTAATTTTCTATTAATCTATTTATACTTAATTCCTTATAACGTTTCTACTAAAGCCATATAACTTCATCCCAACATTTTTTTAACATTCATTAATTTTACAGTATTTCTGTAAATAATCTTTAAATTTTTTCCAATCTTCTTCCACCAACTCTTCTCCCTGGTCTCGGATTCTGCCAGTCATTTCCGCCAATTCCATACAGTCCATCAACTTCATCTGGTGATAAATTTTACAACCAAATATATCCTGTAACTATAGAGAGGTTGTGAAGGATCCAATCAGGCAAGATGAGGGAAGAATGGAGATTGGGTCTAATGAATACTTTTGTTATTACCTCAGAAACGACATGGGCATAACACAGCCACCTAATATGTTTTCTGCTGTGGGGCTGAGGGATCTGAATTTGAGAAACAATTGGGGTTTTTTAAATACCTCACCCCTGTTTAAAAACCAGAACACCCTGTTCCTGTAACATAAACATGACATTCTTCAGATCGCCCAAAGACAGCTCTAAAATGCTGAGCTGTGAACCAATAAGTCTTCCAAGTTCAAATCTCACCTCAGTCATTTTTATTGTCTAGGTCATGGGTAGGCAAACTAAGGCCCGGGGGCCGGATCCGGCCCAATCGCCTTCTAAATCCGGCCCACGAACAGTCCGGGAATCAGCATGCTTTTACATGAGTAGAATGTGTCCTTTTATTTAAAATGCATCTCTTGGATATTTGTGGGGCTTGCTTGGTGTTCTTACATCAGTAGAATGTGTCCTTTTATTTAAAATACATCTCTGGGTTATTTGTGGGGCATAGGAATTTGTTCATCCCCCCCCCAATATAGTTCCCCCCCACAAGGTCTGAGGCACAGTGGACCGGCCCCCTTCTGCAAAAGTTTGCTGACCCCTGGTCTAGGTGTCCCTGAACAAGGCGCAGTCTCCTTTACCCCAGTGGAGGAGCGGTAACATCACCTGCGTAATTGCCTTCTAAGGATTGAGATCGCATATGTGAAATAGTTTCATAGAACCATAGAATGGTGGAGTTGGAAGGGACTCTAAGGATCATCTAGTCCCAACCCTTTGGACTGCAGGAATCTCAACTAGATCCTACGTGACAGATGGCTAACCAATCTCTGCTTAAAAACCTTCAGACTCCCACTCTTGTGGGAGTCTGTTCCACTGCCAAACAGCTCTTACTGTCAAAAAGTTCCTTCTAATGTTTAGTTGGGATCTCCTTTCTTGTAGTTTGATTCCATTGTCGAAACAAAACAAAAAAAATTCCTTCCAGTAGCGCCAACTAAGTTTGTTATTGGTATGAGCTTTCATGTGCATGCACACTTCTTCAGATTCTTGGTTTGAGTCCTATCCTCCAGAGGATAGGACTCAAAGGTCAGAATCTTTTTCAGCCATGGGCTGGGCCACAGTCCCTCAGACCTTGTGGTGGGCCGGACTTTTTTTTGGGGGGGGGGGAATGAACAAATTCCTATGCCCCACATAGGAGATGCATTTGAAATAAAAGCACACATTCTACTCATGTAAAAACACTCTGATTCCCGGACCGTCCGCAGGCCGGATTGAAAAGGCAATTGGGCATTACTTTGTCCATATGTGGTGGTCCTGTACCAAGGTGAAAGCCTTCTGGGATATCATCTATAATGAATTTAAAAAGGTATTTAAGTATAATTTCAGTAAAAAAACCAGAGGCATTTCTATTGGGATTAATTGGCGAGGAATTTTTTTTTTAAAAGATGTAAATTTGTTTATGTATGCCACAACGGCTGCAAGAAGTCTTCTGGCCCAAAGATGGAAGCAGCAATAACTTCCCACCCTGGAAGATTGGCAGATAAAGATGGTGGAACTGGCAAAGTTGACGGGAAAGATACGAAATCGGCGCAATGAATTGTTTCAAAAGGACTGGAGCAAATTTATAATGTATTTGAAAGAAAATTGTAAACATCTGAAAACGTTTGCAGCTTTAACATGAAATGTTTGGTAATGTGAAATTAAGGAGCTAATTTACATATAAGAGGGTGAATGTTAAAAGTTAATATAAGGTAAAGAAGTGGTTATAGAGATGCGAAGGATTTGATAAAGATATGTGGAAGTTAGAAGGAGGGAGGGAAGGAGGTTGATGCTCTTTCTGAGCAATACTGTAAGTTATGGATTTATGCAATGAAAGTGAAATGTAATATGGAAAACTCAATAAAAATTATGTTAAAAAAAAAGAGAGAAGGCAATTGGGCAGCCTACCCCTGCTCCAGAGCAAGGGAAAACAATCTTGCTCCTTCTTCCATGCGACAGCCCTTTAGATATCTGAATATGGTTATCATGTCTCCTCTTTATCACATTAAACATGGCGAGTTCCTCCACCATTTCTCATAAGGCTTGGTTTCCAGACCCTTGATCATTGGTTGCCCTCTTCAGCACAATGTTATAAAACGCTATTATTATTTTTCCTTTGGCATCGGTGCTCTTACCAAAGCCGTTGACGCCACTTTTCTCTGCATTATTTTCATAGCCCTTTGCAGGTTCCACGTAACCCCGCCATGTTCTCGCTGCTGTTTCTTGCTACCGTCGTGGCCCTTTGTGTAACTGACGCCCAGCCTAATGAAGAAAATGCACTCCAAGACATGCAGAAAAAAGTCAACGACCTGTGGCTGAGTTTGCTCTATCCGCAGCTGTACGAGGATATCGTGGCCTCCAACCGGACTGCTTATGCCTCCTGCTTGGTGAAACCCAGCCCCAAAGTAGGTGCGGACAAGCCACAGGTGACAGGACACGTTCTGTTCAGGCAGGCCTACCCAAATGGGAAACTGGAAGCTATTTTCAACTTGGACGGCTTTCCGGCAGGCGCCAACTTATCCGGGAGAGCGATTCATATCCATCAATACGGGGACCTCAGCGATGGCTGCGACTCCACAGGCGGACACTACAATCCCTTCAAGGAAAACCACCCTCGTCACCCTGGGGACTTTGGGAACTTCTACTCTAAGGAAGGCAAGATTAAAAAATATAAGGCTAATCTCGTGGCCACTCTGTTTGGCCCGTACAGCGTCATAGGGAGATCGGTTGTGATCCACGAGCAAGAAGACGACCTGGGGAAAGGGAACAACAAGGCCAGTTTGGAGAACGGCAACGCGGGCAAGCGGCTGGCTTGCTGTGTCGTTGGAACAGGCACCAAAAACCTGTGGGAAAAGCAGTTCCCCGAGGTTAAGGAGAAGAGGAAGAAAATGCTCACGACTAAAGAGGCAAGCAGCAGCTCGCATGGCGTTGCTGCTAAACCGTAGGAAAGCCTTCTGGTTCTTTTGAGAAAGTGTAAGATACGCCTTTTGCTCTGCCGTAGCGCTCCGTTCCGTAAGCAGATTAATAATAAAAAGTAGCGGCGTATGATTTAAAGGTTCAGGCTTGCTCCCCCCCCCCCGCCAGCTCTAAAGTTTATCCTTGATATAGTAAGGAGGACTGTACTGAAATCTTGAGCAACCCTGCTTATTGTGTGCCATATCTCTTAGGGGGGAAATATCAAGAACAAGAAAGCTGGAGGAACAAACGGTAAAAATAAATGTCTCCAACTAAGATGGTGTGCTCTGTTTTCCTATATACCTGAAACGCATAAAGAAAATACTTCCCTTTCAACTGTTTGAGGATGGGCTGGCAGAGAGTGATAACAGCTCCCCCCCCCCCCCAGAGCTCAGGTAGGAGTTTGTGTGTTATTTCTATTTTAAAACTTCAGATCCATTATTTTATTCTGCTTATATTTGCAGGTTTTACTTCCTAACTCTTTTTAAGCTTCTTAGCTGGTTTGAGTTATCCACAGTCCTGTAGCTGTGTCACACTGTTTATATTTGAAGCAAGTGTTTCCAAAAACATTCCTGACTTTTTCTTCGTCACTGAATAAATATTTGGGAAAGTGTGATTTGAATCACTTCTGGTTAAATTGTGTAATGCTGTTTGTGCAATGTTGATAAATGAAGGGGGATCTCTTTCTTCATGCTTTCAAGAGTGACAAAGATGCCATGAACTATGCCACAGAAGCACAGCAATGTAGTTTTGTGCAGCTGTTGAGAGTACTGAACTAATAAAATAGAGCAAAATACATTTTTTCATTCCAGAAGTTGTTTTGTTTTTGCAGTTCTGAAAAAAGGTTTCTGACAAGCGTTCAGAGGGCAAAATCTAGGTGTGGTTTTTTTTAAAAAAAATCAACGAGTTTTTCCAGTGACAAATTCAAGGACAAGCAAATTGGGAAAAATATGAACTTTAGAATGTACTGCTGTAAGTGTTTATCTCTTAAAACATTTAACCAGTGATCTGACAAATACACACATAACCTGACACCGCTTCTTAAACTTTGTTCTAAGCGACTATGGCTTACATTTCTTTCTATATATTTTTTAACAGAACCACCACATTATTCTAAATATGTGAGGATGCTTGGATAGGTTCTGAATTAAAACCCCACTATTGCCTGGATCTTTTGTGGCCAGAATCCTACAGTCAAACTATATACCAAGTGAGAGCTGAGGGCAACTAAAAATTGGGTTGATGCTTCAGCATGTAGAATAAATGTCAAAGAGAACACGTATACCCAGCTCATAATACTCTCCCCTTGTTATTTGTACTGAAGTTGCACAAAGCACTTCAAAGTACACCAGCAGCTGCCATGCACCAGAGTTTAAGACCAAGTGAGTCACAGTCATGTTATAAAAATGAAGTAAAAACAACACAAAATATAGATAAATATATTAGGAAATGTCTTTATTACAATTGACAAAATATATATATTACTTGATGACAGGGTTGCAATGAAAGCAAGGCCTGCAAATAAATAGAATGCACATTTTTAAAGGAAATTATTAACCAGCAGCAGAATTTTATAAAGCAATTAATTTATTTAAGGTTTTTAAAAAACATGATTTCCACCCGATTTATTAAAATACATTCTTGAGAGCTCTTGACTTAAAAAAACCTTCTGGTGAATTATATAAAATGCCCTGTGCATAAAATTAGCCTCTACTACCAAAAGATTGTTGTTTCCATGACCATTGCAAATTTGCACGGTTGAATGATTTATCAAACACATTTTTAACGTAAAAGAGTCTTAAAATGTAACATTTGGGGTTTCCCCCGACATTACAGTGTGCATTGCCTTTTGCAGAAGGATGCGAGGGAATCCTTAAAAGAAAAGCTTTAAAGAAACACCTGAACTTATGAAAGGAGTCTTAATTTCTGAGAGCCTCCAGAACTGATAAATATGAAAAACGAGTCCTGGTGAGAGAAAGAAACAAAAAGCCAAGAAGAACTTTACATAGCAGAATTGTAAGACTAGACTTATTTCATTTTACAGCTGAAGCCTGATAATCGCAGCCCTATGCTGGGTTCTGTCTCTTTCTTGGTCGAACTGGACCGAACCTTTGAAACTGGATTTTATTTTTTTCTATCATGAATGGCAATATTCACCCCACAGCCACCCCCCCCCCCCGCTGAGTGAACACGCAGTGTCCTCATAGTATCCATGTCCCAGTGTGAAAAGCTTACCCCCCTCCCCCCGTGAAAGAGAATGGCAGCTACTCGTTTTATGGGAGAAATAATGGGGGGAATTCAGCAACACTAGGAAGGTTAAGGTGGGGCAGGCTAAAGTTTTCCCCTTGAGCTGGACACACTATCTTCATTGCATCCACACTCCCACCGCACACTGGAGGACAAAGTCCTGCGACAGAGAGCCTGCTGTAATTCCCAGTGAAAGCTATAAATTGTGCAGGGAGGTTTAACAAGTACAAGGAGCACTCCCTTGTAGCCATTTAACTTCCACTGGGAGAAGGGCTTCACTGCACAAATGGCGGAATAAGGCTTAGGTTGCAAAGGGATGTTGGGGAAGTTGGCATGTAAAAATAATACGTAGATCCACTGTGGTGCACTTCCATGTTCAAAGGTGTTTATCATGCGAGTTGGAAAGGGCTCCTGGCATCATTTAGTCCAACCCCCTGCAATTATATACAAGTGATAAGGGGAATGGGCACTCTTGTACCCAGACGGCCAGGCTTCATTACCACTGGCACGGACTGTTTTCTGCAACTGAAAAATATATAGATGCAAGTGCAAATTTATGGGGCCACGTACTGGTTTCAACCAGCAGCTAAATGAATATAGCTGCAATGCTATAGCCTGTGCAAGTGGCAATCAAAAACAAACAGGAAAGCTCTCTAGGGTTTTTGATAGCAAAGAATTAAGTCCCAACAAGGAAGCACGACTGATACTCATAAGAACCTCTGCAATAAATAGCATCAACTGTGCTGCTCTCAGATAAACAAGCCAATGTTTTTGAAACTGAAGGCTGCTGCTATAAGCACAGTAAGAGCACAGGGGGACTTAAAAAGGTAAAGGACCCCTGACAGTTAAGTCTAGTCACAGACGACTCTGGGGTTGCGGCGCTCATCTCGCTTTACAGGCCGAGGGAGCCGGCGTTTGTCCGCAGACAGTTTTTCCGGGTCATGTGGCCAGCATGACTAAGCCGCTTCTGGTGCAACTGAACACCGAAACCATACTTACTTGTGAGTGAACATGCGTAGGACTGTAAGTTAGGTCTAAACTAGATGTCGTTGGATGTACCACCACTTTATCAGTCTGCCATCTCTTCTCTGTAAGCGTAAGACATGGAATGTAGCCCACTTGACCTTTAAATGGTTAAGGAAGCCAGCAAATCAAAAATTGGAATCGAAGGAGCAGAAGAACGGAGAGAAAGTAAACCAGGAAGAGTGTTATTGACAAGAATTCAGCTATAACATGGGGCCATCACATTACCTGATAACCCCCTCCCCAAATCTGTATCATCAGAAGTCTAGATATAAGATTACACATAGTTACAGTGAGTGGCGACACTGGAAGTAAAGAAAAGAGGGAACGGGCTACTTCATGGATTTGGATAGTGACTGGGTTTCGGAAGTTCAATTATCACTTAACCTGCTATATCCCCTGTCGCTCTTTGCAACTGTGTAAGTAGTCACTGAATCAGCCCCTGCTCTTTGGATTACTGAAGTTTTTAGATCACGGGGTTGAGGAATGTTTATTTTTAGAGAGCAGTGTATCTGTTACTAATACCGTAATAGCTACATGCATTGTTTAAAAACTTGGCTTGCTTCTTCAGGCTTGTACTTGCTTTTACACATATATGACCTTAATTCAATCTCTCCCTATGATAGCATCATTCCAGCTCACCGGAAGCTACTGAGCTCAAATGCAAACATTTCCACTAGCGCAGCTGGGCTCCAAACTAGACGCTACATAAAAAATGCAAATGGCAGCCCTCACTCCATAATTTAAAGCAATGCAAAACATTGGCCATTCATGGTGTGAACTTGTTTACGTTAAGCTGCCCTCCCTACTTGTCTAATTTTTTCTGAGCTAGGACTTCATCAGCATTAGCCGTAGCCCTTATCAAGGCTGTGACAAAACCAGAAAGAAATATATATCTTGAAATGAACATTGGGATGTGGAATGTCTTATTTATGATGAGCAAAATTCCAGAATTTCATATTCATAAGTTTGGTGCATATTCATTACTCTTCCCACTGTATCAGTTTTGTCATTCCTATAACAACAAATCGAGACAATAAGGCTATCTGTTATTTTACCAATAAAAGCACAAACGCTGTGCCGAGTCGATAACATTGTCAGCTACTCTATCAATAAAAGCAACAGTACCACAAATCCAAGAGATAACGTAATCCTGCCCCTTCTCCTCCGCTGCACTATGAGGAATGAAATTATGCAAACTAATAAATGGTTTCAACTTTTTTCATATTAATGCAAGAGACAAAAGCATTTAATTTAGAATAAACCAGTGTTGCTCAAAAAGAATGGGATGCAAATAGCAGAGTGGTGCAATGCCCAAGATTAAGGGAGTGTTTAAGGAACACTGCAGAGTCTCTCCCCCCCCCCGCCCCTTTCCTCTTGGAAGAGAGAAACTGAACGGGTTGAAAAAGTAAAGAAAGATTGAAACAAAACTCTCCGGCTTTGAAAACGCTATCATTTGTTCTGTGTCCATGTGGAACCGTTCCACAATCTTTGGCCTAAAAGGAGTCTCCACGTACTGTAGAAAGACGCCTAATGACTTCCTTGTTCCTTGCTGTACTGGAAGAAGAGCAAGTTGTACAGAGAGCGAGAGAGCGATCAAATGGGGTTTTTCTAGCAGCCAAACATTTGTTAGAACCAGTACTTGTTCCAGCTGGCTGGAGGATCCTGAAGCTCTTTTCAGGGTTCCTCCTGGTTCCAAGCCTGGGGTACAATCTGCTTGTCCACTTGGAGTCCCTTCGTCAAAGCAACACTTGCTATCTAGCTCAGCCGACTTTCAAGATTTGGGTCTGCCGCTGCTTCCGGCACGAACCGGCTAACAAGCAGCCTGTAACAATGTGCAGCTGGCAGGTATTTATTTTGTAAAACTAAGGCTCAAAACAGGAAGGATTTCCCTCCTTTCTTATGAACGCCATTGTTAAATTTGGATTAATCCCCTCTCCCATTGGTTTTAAGTTCTGGGAGTGAGAAATGAACATTTACAGGCAATTAGGTTCCCAAGCCAGCAGGAAAATTGCCTCTACGGCTGGAGGCCCAGACAAGCTCTACAGCTGCTGAGATTGTTTCTTATTGGGGGTGGAAGGGGGGAAACCAAACCAAAAAACACAAAAATCAGGCCTCCCTTTAGCTCCACAGCTGCAAAATATCCACAATAAATATTACACAGCCATTGTCCTACCAGGAACTGCAAGGGAACACTTCAGAATCAGTGGAAGTAGGCTATGGAAAGCTTTGCTCAGCAGGCCCAGGAAGCCCTAAAGACTCTCTCCCACTGGAAGCTAATTGATTGCCACCACGGGAAGAATTGAAGAGAGAAAATGGCTACGAAAAAAGAGTAATTTCAACTATTATCCACAAGGCTAATGGATCAGAAGGGAAAGAAAAATATACACTTCCCTTCTGCACAGGTGTACCTTTTGAGCTTAAACGCTGCTCAAATGAAAGCAGAGAAGGCATCCGACTTCCAACTCTCCCATAGTTTAAGCTCAAAAAGATGTCATTCTGACATGGACGAAGTTCAACTTCCATTTCTAGGCCAGACGAACTCCATTTGATACAACCCAAAGTATGAGCCATAAGAGAGATGGGGGAAGTCAAGAACTGAAGTTGCAGAAAAAGTAGAGAGAAGTGGAGAAAGGGGGGAAGGAAGAGAGCGAGAGCTCACAGTTTGCAAGGAAGATGGGACAGAATAAGGGGAAAGAGAGAGGGGTGGTAGCACATACATGGCCAGCATGGCCAGCCTTGTCAATACGCTGTTGTGCCTTAGTACTTACTGGAAAAAGCTCATTCAAAATAGAAACAGCAAAATAGGCTGTGTGTTTGTGTGTCTGCAAGTAATTAATCCGATGACCAGACACTGTGTATGTAAAGTCACCAGATATATCAAGGCAATTTGCTGTTTAGTATTAAACTGTGTGTGCCAGGAAGAATCACCCCCCCACCCTGAGAAACCAAAAGCTTGTTCATTGAAGCCTTTATGTTTTACCACTTCTGATTCTGTCAGCTTCACCAAAGGCAACTCCCCCCCCCCCTTTGACGTTCCAGGCTCTTAAGATACATTCAAACAGGCACTGCACCAAAAATTATACATACTAAAGAGACAGAGATGTAACTGACGTGATAAAGCATAATGATGGGGTGCTAAGTCCCATTATTCTCAATTATGTCACTCTATCTAATAACGTTAATCGCAGCAAATAGCAGAGGGCAAAATTCTGAAAGCCATCATTTTAGTCTTGCTCCTTTTTTTCACATTTCTCTAGGGTATGTTTGTTTGCACATACCAAGTGTTGGGTGTGTGTGTGTGTGTGTGTGTGTGTGTGTGTGTTAGGGGATCTTTCTCGACAGACAAACAAGGAAGCAGCTGGGAGAAGCTTGAAGAGACTGGGGACACATCCTTTCTGAAAACAATCCCATGGTCAAAAAGAGTCACGGTGAGCCCAGATCAGGAGCACTGTCTGTAACTGTCACAGCTGCAGGTACATTATCTGGAATGTCACTGAAATCTGGAGTTGGGGGAGTCTGCTTTTCATCATCCTCGGCGTTCCCTGTGTCACCGCTTTCATCCTTTTTGTCACAAAGATTCTCAGTGTCGCTTTCCGAGGTTCCTGTCTCTTCTTCCACGGCCTGCTTCTCGTTTGTGTGTTTGTTCTCCTGGAGGTTGCAGGGCTCTGTGGAGTCAAAGGGAGGAGGGCTGGGCAAGGGGGATTCGCCTTCGGATGAGCTGCTGAGCTCTGGCTGACCTGCTGCCTGGCTCTCTGTCAAACATTCTGCTCTGCTCCCTTCCAGCTCTGCAGCTGCCTGCTCCTCTGTCAGCTTAATGATTTCATTCCCAAACCCATTTGCACCGTCTTCCTCAGAAGGAAACTGGGGTAATGATGGATGAAAATGATTGGTTTTGTTACCGTTGTTTTGGTTTGTGCAGGAATCATCAGAAACTGCAGCCGTTTTTTCTGGGAGTGTCAATTCTGTTTTAACGGCGCACGTTTCCTCTTGTTCTCTGGTTTCTTCTAGAAGAGAAAAATGGGGAAACATCACATTTATGTAGATATAAAGCACAGTTCCAGGTTTGGAGGGGACCAAGAAGCAGGCACCTCCATAACACAAGACAGTGAATTGTCTTGAAGCCTGTCCTCAGGCATTACGCCCTTTTCAAGAATGCCCTCTTTAGATATTTTGAACTAAGCAGGAAAGGTCTCATCCACAATGAGATGTAGGGGCAACAGTATAAATCTCAACACAGAGGATTTGAAGATCTCTCCCTTCAGACAATACTCAGAAGAACGAGGAGGGTTACACACTATTCAATCTTTTCTTATTGCTGCCTTTGAACGTCCAAAAAAGTCTCTAAGAATGACCCAGTCCTTAGTTTGCTATTTCACTCAATGGGTCGGTTCAGATGTAACAAGAACAAGTGTTGTGTTCATGCATTTCCTGCTCCTGGATCAGCATCTGGTTTCATATCCTGGTAAGTGGTCTTGAGATTAAACCACAGTTTCCCGGTTCAAATATAATGGTTTAACAAACTGTGGTTTAACAAACTCCAGGGAGTTTTAAATTGTGACACGCAAGAGAAAGGAGGAAGAAGTGGGTGGGCATATAATTCTCAGTCTAAAACTATGGTTTGTTAGAGCAATTATCAGTACATCTGACCTAGCCCAGCGGCTCACAATGGCATTTCCCATTCAATTCACTTTCCCACTTACACATTACTCTCAGAAGCATCTTCTATGTGGCTCCTTCAAAGTTACTCCACAGAAAACACGTGCCAATGATTTCGTTCCTCATCCCACTACATTGTGAACTCTGTCCTGCCGGGACACCAACCCCATGGAAGTGAAGAATATACCCAGCCTTGCCATTTCCAAGAAGCGTGGGAAGAAGTGATGAGAGAAGGAACTAGACTAGACCTTAAATTTTCAGGAGGGGGGAAGTTTAGTATAGTAACAAAGCTGAACTGACACTTACTTGAATTCATGTAACACACTCTTTAAAAAACAAACCCCAATTACATTGAGTCTGGAGACAGCCTGAAGTTACAGTCAAGATGTCTGAATCTCTTGAGTATTAATTAGTATGACCACCGTTTAAGTGCTGTATTTTTAATATTTGGGGGCAGATAAAACAGGGGAGTGTGGAGGAAAAATTGAAAAGGAAAAACAATGTAGAGGGACAGAAAAAGTATGAGAATTTAAGGGAAGAAAGTTTTATTTCCCATTGGAAATGCTAACTGCAGAACAGAACTTAATAAATAATAAACAAAGGATAGCAAAGAGCATCGCAGTGTAATGAGGTGGTTGGGAAGGCTCTATTTCTGCCACTACCTTCTGTATGTTGCTCTTCAAAACAACTTGAGAATTCAGAAAGAGCATAGGACAGAGGTTTTCAACCTTTTTGAGTCCACAGCTCCCTGAACCAACTACATTCTTTCTGCGGCACCCCTGTGGGGCTCGGGAACTCATTTATGTCACCCCTGGCCTGCAGAGGTGGCAGCCTCTCACCCTTTTTCAAACACCCTCCCTGGTCTCTGAGATGCGCCCCCTGCCCTCAAAGAGAGGTGCCTGCCAGAGGCACCATTTGCCTGCGGAGCTTATAGCCAGGGCTGCTGCAATAAACAGCTGTACAAACCTTGGGGAGGCAGAGAACTGAAAGATGAGGGAGGGAAAGAAAGAGGGACAGAGGCCAGTGTTGCCCACAGCACCTCTGGCCATCATTCAAGGCACCCCAGGGTGCCACGGCACACTGGTTGGAAACCACTGGCATAGGATACCAACTCACACACTGTAGCACCTCAGAAAACAAGTGCAGCATCTGCATTTTGAGCCCCCTCTTACAGCATTAACTCTCTCTGTGTGTAAAGCTAACAAACTCCAACTCTGAAGAGTTCCAATTTCCCATATGCAGAGCTGTTTTGAAGGGGGGCGTTTTGACATCGGATCCGACTCAATTCTGAAGCAGAGAAGGTCTTATGAGAATTGTGCTGAACCCTAAACCCTCAGATTTCGTGTTCCCCTTAACAAGTTCTGATGCCTGAAAGCTGCTGCGATTCTCAGCAAGCTGAATTCAACATTCAACACCTCTTGTGCACTCTAGAAGAATCACAGCGCACATGACACCGATTTGGGCATTCAGTTCCCCAATGTGATTAAGAGTCACGTGAGGAAGAGCAAAGGAAGGCTGGCTGGCTGGCCCCATCCCCTCCGCCGTGTCCCCAATATTTGGCCCTCCTCCTGCTCGCATGCTAAAGGACCGAATACTTGCAGCAGGGAGCCCGCTGTACTCATCAGGGCCGACCCACCAATGAGGCAAGGTGAGGTGACCCTCCAAGGGATGGCTCGCCCGCTGCTGCTGTGAGTGCACTCCTGCCTTGTTCCTAATAAAAAAAACTTTATCCCCCACTTGTTCCTGATGTAGGCCTTTGCCTTTCTTCCCTGGCCAGTAGGGCCCTGCCATTTTCTGCTATGCCTCAGGGGCCAAAAGGCCTTGGGCCAGCCCTGGTACTCCAGAGGCTTTGCTGTGAATGAGAACCATTATTTTACAGGATTCTAAATCTGGCACAGAAGTTTCCAAGAACTACCACAGGCTTCTTCTTTCAAGCGCATGGAGAGCAGTGGACCTGCAGATCTGAAAGAGGGAGTAAGGCCAGCGAGTGCATCTCTGCTCTTTCTCATGCACTTTTAACAGAGCGAGAGGACCTGAGCATACACAACACATAGATCTCCTATTTGGGTATGTTCACGTGTGATTTATCAACAGAGAATAAATTATGATTGCAAAGGTTGATTTGGTTCCATGAACTTGGCTGAGGGCAGCATGGGTAACAGGAACAAGCTGCCTGCGTGATCTCTTTATCCACAAGTTTCACTACATAGTTGGCTACAAAAGAACAGCCAAGCCAAACCACTTTTAAGATGAAAATCCAGCTCATTCACGGAATTAAAAAATAAAAAAGCGTAACTTTGATCAGATCGGAACAGCCACTGAAATGCATAGGAAGTATGTGTTTGTGGACCCTCACTTCCCATTTCTCTGTATCTTCTATTTATTTTAAAACATTTACAATCTACTTATAGTTATTATACGTATAGTCTTATTATAGTTATAGTTAAAGCTATGGTTTTCCCAGTAGTGATGTATGGAAGTGAGAGCTGGGCCACAAAGAAGGCTGATTGCCGAAGAATTGATGCTTTTGAATTATGGTGCTGGAGGAGACTCTTGGGAGTCCCATGGACTGCAAGAAGATCAAACCGATCCATTCTGAAGGAAATCAGCCCTGAGTGCTCACTGGAAGGACAGATCCTGAAGCTGAGGCTCCAAGACTTTGGCCACCTCGTGAGAAGAGAAGACTCCCTGGAAAAGACCCTGATGTTGGGAAAGATGGAGGGCACAAGGAGAAGGGGACGACAGAGGACGAGATGGTTGGACAGTGTTCTCGAAGCTACCAGCATGAGTTTGACCAAACTGCGGGAGGCAGTGGAGGACAGGAGTGCCTGGCGAGCTCTGGTCCATGGGGACACGAAGAGTCGGACACGACTAAACGACAACATAATATACTTAATATTTTAAAACTCTCTAAGCAGTGTAACAGTATAATATTCTGTAAGAAGTATCCTTGAAGATTCATCTTAAAACGAATAAAACAGTGATATAAAGTCATACAAAACAGGAATTAGAATTTATTCATATACAGTGGTACCTCGGGTTAAGTACTTAATTCATTTCGGAGGTCCGTTCTTAACCTGAAACTGTTCTTAACCTGAAGCACCACTTTAGCTAATGGGGCCTCCTGCTGCCACCGCACCAACGGAGCACGATTTCTGTTCTTATCCTGAAGCAAAGTTCTTAACCTGAAGCACTATTTCTGGGTTAGCAGAGTCTGTAACCTGAAGCGTATGTAACCCGAGGTACCACTGTAAAGGTGTTCTATCCCAAACCTTTCCTGCCACACCATTTCAAATTCCAATACTGTGATCAGAATTGACTGTGCAAAACTGAATAGCAGTATGCAAAGTAACCACATGCTCATATTATTAAATGCTGAATTTCTAATTTTCTTAGTGCAAAATGTGTGCTTAATATACAAACAGCCTTGATTATAGCTGATCCAAATGCATTAAGATACATGGGGGACCTCCAGATCAGACTCCGAGAGGGCAGTAAGGTGTGGAGAAAAGTTTGCTTACTTGTTAGTTTGATGGAATGATTGTCCCTGGAGCCTGTTAGATAATTGGGGTTAGTCTGCTTGCAATATTTTATGATGGAATGGTTAATAGGCTACTTCAAATTACGCTTATTTTCAACTAGAGGAGAAAAGAAAATCAGTTTGCCAGGTTCATGGAACTAAATCAACCTTGGAGTCAGATTTTATCTGACATTGCAATAGATTAATAATAAAAAAAATCAAAGAAAAGCCATGTTCTAATTACTGTGAGGAAGTAGTACGAACTGTATGCTGTGCATCAGACCTGCGTGAATAAGAATTAGAAATGAAGGCCAACATTGTATGAACTTTAAATAGTGTTGGCCACATATAAATAAAATATTTGTATTTTTCTGTTCAGACTTGCCCATTCCCTTAATACATGAAGACAATAGCTGAGCTGTGGGAGACAATCAGCTAACACTGCCTGACAAGGAACTCTCTGCTCCCCAACCCAGTCAAATTGGAACTATCACCCCCATGCCAGTGTTTTCCTGTTTGTGCCCGTTTTTGGTACACCCATAATGTGTCTCAACTTCCTCAATTGCTAATTTTAAATTCAAGGAAATTGCAAGTATGGTTGGACGAAAATCTGCTTTATTTACATACTTGGGAGTAGCTAGAATACCTCACCCCTCCAACAATCTGATAAATTCTTCTTTAATCTGATCTAAACCAGTCCTTTTGACCAAACAAGGATTTCTAGTGCAAGACATCCTATACATGTCTTGTCAGAAGTAAGTAAGTGGGACTCAATCCCAGGTAAACATGTATAGGATTTCAGCCTCTGTTAACACATCTCTTTTACACTTTGCACAGAATGAGGTGATACGATTCTGGATTGCACTACCTCAGACCAGAGATGGGGAGTCAATTATTATTTTTTAACAGTTATCAACATTAGAAGATTTCTTCTGGGAGAAGCTACCACATCATGGGGAGGGCCATGCCAAACCTTTCTCCCTGATGTGGTGCTTTAATTTGGGCAGGGACTTTTCCGAACCGCCATGCCATTTCCAGACCACCATGCCATTGTGCAGAATGCGGTCTCCTTAAATCACAGTGGCAGCAGGAGAATTGCTACAGCACGGCTACGACAAGAGCAACATGAAAAGCCCGAACCTACATGGGAGGAGTCTGTTCTGCAGTTCCTGCTCTTGCAAGTGATCACCCAAATTCTGGATTGGATCATGCAAAAATTAGGCACTCTGTGTTAGTTTCTGTTCTTATCACCGTGCAGCTGCTTGGAGTCACAAGGCTCTGTTTACATTCCAGAGACCTTCCAGGCTGTTGGAAGTCTCACGGGAGAGGAGACGGGATGTAACGTTAGTGGTTTCCTGTTCCTTTGTTCAGTTGCTCTCTGCTTTCATAGAGAGAGGATGTCTTTTCTGTCTGCGTAGCTTAGAAATAAAACTCTTTGCAATGTAGCCCAAACCTCTCCTCTCTTTCCTGTGCTGGAAACTCTGCTGAAGAATGTGCCTGAGGCCTTATCAAAGGCTCAGGTTGTTAAACACGTTGGGAGGCGATTCCGAAGGACTCGGGGGAAGAAAATGAGCTTTGTCAGCTTGGCCGAGCGGAGATCCCGACACTCTGTTGCTCTCCCATCTTCCCAAGACAGTGACTCGCTGCTGCTTACAGAGAGGGGCAAAGTTTGGGAAGCTCACTGTGGTGCATGGTGACAGGAGCTACAATGCTGCACCATATCTCACCCTCTTGGTAGGTGGCAGTGACCCACGGTGTTGGAAGCCAGGACATAGCTGTCAACTTACAGATTTGAAAATAAGGGACCAGCAGCCTCGAAAATAAGGGATCAGCAGCCAAAAGAAGGGATTTTCTGGGCACAGCTATGTTCAACTTCTGAGCCCTTCTGAGCCAAAGGCAGAAAGCCCAGCCAGCAGCCAAATGAAGCCTCATCAATAAGGGACAGCAGCGGGACAAGGGACTGTCCCGCCAAATAAGGGACACTTGACAGCTATGAGCCAGGAGAGTGACAGACACACACACACACCGCTGCCTCACCAGCCACCACTGAGTATTGTTTCCTGTCCCGTGGCCATGGGCTTGTTTCCCACGTTATTCTGGTGGTGCAAAAATGAGACAATGCAGGTATCTTTAAACAGCTTCATCCTTATTTCCCCCTACACCTTCAAGAGATGAATCGCCCTACGCCAGCCTTTTGTTATGACTCCAGATGCTTACCTTCTGTCTTCTGCTGTGGTTTATCTGCGAAAGATAGCAATGGTGATCGAGACCTCTGGATAATGGGCATAGCAGGGTCACTGAATGTAATGGTATCCTTGCCACCTGCAAGTAAAAGGGTATGGAAACATGAACTCTCCAACACAACTGAGAAGTTTACTAATGCAACGTTTTAAACAGTGAGGCTACATTTAAATAAACACATGGTATACGCCCAACAGGCATATTTCAGTAGCTCTGCTCTATAGAAAAGGAAAAGCTATGCTATGAGCCAAAATATGTACTACTGTTCAACTGCATTAAACCCAATAAGACCACTTTGAATGAGCACATCTGGTTAAAAGATGCGGTTTCCTCATTTGACAATAATTTAAAGAAATAAATCACAAGCTAGATGCGTTCAACTGCAACCCAACCCTATCAGAAATTATGGAAGTATCTTCTGTGTAAAGAGTAATACTGATACAGATAATATATCTGTTTAGATCTTAGGTTCACAGAATTCCTCTCCAGGCATTCAACCTACATGATAAGCAAACATGGGGGTGGGGAATGGGAACAAACACTCAAGGTCTGCTTCTCAGTTGCTGCTCTGATTCTCCAGGTTTCTAAAGCACGCAGGGAACCTCCATTAGAAACAGGAAATTCCTCCCACTGAGTTCCTCCTTGAGTTGGAGGTTGATCAGAATGGTGTTAACATGCTCATTCAATGCCTCCCTCCCACATGTTTACTTAGCATGCCAGAAGAGGAACAGAGAAATGGCTTTCATGAAAAACGAATGTTTTTTGAAGTCATATCTATGGACAGGAATTCATGCACATATGTACAAATGCGCACAAACATATATCTAGGATCTTTTTCTTACAACCATCCTGGAACTGCTGAATTTCCAATATACAGGGCCCATTTTAAACAGGAAACTGGTGCAAAAACATTATTCCTGTGACAATTAAAGATACTGCTTTGGGGCTGCTCCTATTTTGACCTACCTATGATTTACACATCTTGAGGCACTTGTGTATAGTTCATATAGGGTGGGGGTAGGGAACTGGACAAAAAATGTAGCCTTAGGGAAAGGAAAAAGCGGTAATAGGCAACATTTAGACGGGAGGAGTGATCTGGGTATACCTCCAATGGGTATATTTCAATGGGTATTCAGCCAGGGAGCTACTTTGAAAAAGCAAACCAACGAGCACAAGGTGATTTATCAGAAGAGGCCTGAAAAACCAGACTTGCATTTACAGAAGATTAGAATAAGATACCAATCTGTGTAAGAATATATTGCAAGAGCGTTTTGGG
This sequence comes from Podarcis vaucheri, assembly GCF_965113315.1. Lineage (NCBI taxonomy): Eukaryota > Metazoa > Chordata > Lepidosauria > Squamata > Lacertidae > Podarcis > Podarcis vaucheri. Next base: position 71,374,187 of record NC_138767.1, on the reverse strand, counting down.
AAATTTCTACCACAGCACCTACTAATACAAGCATCTTAGGCGAAATATGCTAGATATTATCAGGATTTATAAAAATCATTTTAATGGACGATGGATATCTGACAACTGCAATATAGATTAGCAAATTCAAGCTGGGGGTGGAGTGTGGATGGGGAACAGCATATGCTATGGATTTCAAGTACAAATATCATATCACCTTTGAACTCGCTGGGTGGGCTTAGGTAATAATGGATTTTGAAGAGATTACTGAGATAATGGTGCTGTAAGTATTGTTATTTTACTGCTACCACCTATTTATTTAGACCCACTGTCCAATTAATGAGAATTTCTTATTACAGCATTACTTGGACCTTTTTAACTCCTCATTTTTGTAGGATGTTTGACTTTTGCAGGCCATGATTTCTAAAACCAAAATTTGTTTTCTTCTGCTTTTATCTTGGAGCATTCTGAATGAGTCCTTCATTAAGTCTGTATTGGACTTTGCCCTCTTAAAAATCAGCTCATTTCATTCCCAAGCCTTCATTCCCAAGCCTTCTAATAGAGAAACAAGCAAATGCCTACGCAGCTGGGGCAGATGGGTCAACAGTATTTTTGTAGCGTGCCAAAACCCTCCAAAATTGACATTCAGTTTTACCTTTTAAAATGTTACTGTTCCTATGTGTCGCAAATTTTGTGGTCCCTTAAAGCATGCACCATTTATACCATGGGTAGGCAAACTAAGGCCCGGGGGCCGGATCCGGCCCAATTGCCTTCTAAATCCAGCCTGTGGACGGCCCGGGAATCAGCGTGTTTTTAGATGAGTAGAATGTGTGCTTTTATTTAAAATGCATCTCTGGGTTATTTGTGGGGCATAGGAATGTGTTCATTCCCCCCCCCTTCAAAATATAGTCCAGCCCCCCCACAAGGTCTGAGGGACAGTGGACCGGCCCCCTGCTGGAAAGGTTTGCTGACCCCTGATTTAAACCATTAAAAAAACCCTGCTTCCATATGCCTCTAACCATGATACTGTACTAGGAGGCCAAAAGTGTGTTTTTTATATATATATTCCTCTGCGGAAGCTACTTCTTCTTTTTTTAGGAACAAAGTGCACCATCTCTGTTTCATGTGTTTGCATGCAACACGTAGCTAGTCCCTCAGAATAGCTGTACTGCTGTTTCTATATTAAAACAGTGACCCCGAAAGTATTCTAGGTAGAGCTATTGCCTGACAATGCATTATGCCCTCTCTCCATCAATGTTTATTGACTCCAGTAGAGGCTGCTATACCAGGGTTCTTCCCTGCGCAAGTGTCACCCCTTCCTGAAAGTGGGGCAATGTTGGCATGGTGTAGAGTCCTACAGGCTTCTCGTTTATCACCTCAAAATGAGAGTAGAAGGCTGAGTAGCTTTACTTTTCTGTTACCTTGTTCATTATGTGTGTCTATTCTGTGTGGTTTAGCGCATGGAAACATAGTTTGGTAACTTCATCAGAAATCTAAAGGGAAATTCCCTCTACATGTGGAGGGGGGGGGAAACGCTGAAGGGCAGGTGTTAATCCTGGTCTCCAAAGACTAACGAGGTTTTTCAGCTTTACTACGTAACACATTATACGGGACGTGGGTGGCACTATGGTAAGGTTACCAGATGTCCCCGTTTCCCGGGGACAGTCCCCAGATTTACCAATCAGTCCCCATACAAAATCCATTGAAGTTGAAAAGTGTACCCGGATTCATTGAAAAAAATCTGGTAACCTTACACTATGGTCTAAACCACTAAACCTAGGGCTTGCCGATTGGAAGGTTGGTGGTTTGAATCCCTACGCTGGAGTGAGCTCCCATTGCTCGGTCCCTGATGCTGCCAACCTAGCAGTTCGAAAGCACGTCAAAGTGCAAGTAGATAAATAGGTACCGCTCCGGCAGGAAGGTAAATGGCGTTTCCGTGTGCTGCTCTGGTTCGCCAGAAGCGGCTTAGTCTTGCTGAACACATGACCCGGAAGCTGTTTGCAGACAAACACCGGCCAGTAAAGCGAGATGAGCGCCGCAACCCCAGAGCCATCCACGACTGGACTGGTCAGGGGTACCTTTGCCTTACATAACACATTTCCTTTACAAGACTGAATGGAGGAACATACAAGAATCTGGTCCTGATTAAAATTAAAGATCTAACAAATGAAAGAGGAAAGCAGGAACCAACTCACGAATCTTCAAAAAGAAAAGTTAAATTGGCTTGATTCAAACGCTTGAATAAAAGGAGACTTTTTGTTTTTATCTACATACTTGCTTAGCATGTGTCGCACTCCAAATATCTGAATCAGTATTTTGAATGGCTAAAATAAGAAACATTTTAACTCAAGTATTAATTAAATTAGGTTCCTCTTATCTCATCTTTGCTATGATCTGTTGTACATTAAGTTCTTGTCACAGGGATACTGTCAAAAACGGCATCCCCAAAAGGGTGACTTTGCCACCTTCCCTATACAAGTTCTGCAATGCTCCTACTAAAAAAATGTGTACATTAAAAGTGTGTACTATATTGATACACCTTTGGTCTATCTATTCTGGTTATTTAATTGGGGGTGTGAGGGATAAATCTTGGAACTTTCTACATGCAAAGCTTGTTCTCTACCATCCCTGCTGTCCTTCAATGCGTGAGGATGTAGAAACCCTGAATGAGTTTGGCATGTCCACCTTCTCCATTTACCATCAGTGTCTTTATGTTCCATGATGTTTGGATCTGGAATGCGTAAACCAGATGGCAACACTCACAGAATTAAAATGTAAGTAGCAACACTGGGTGTTATCCATACTCATAATTGCTGAGTTAAAGGGAGGGAAATTGTCTCGACTTACTGCTTGTCATTTTTTATTTTTTTTTAAAAAGCTACAAAATCACATCGTTTTGCACAACCCGTGATTATATTCAGAACTAGCTCGTATCCTTCCTTATTACCATTTCTCCCAATTAAAAATAATTTTACAGTGTTCTGTATTTCTCTTGTGGCCATCTAACTTACTCGGTTGAACATCTTAATCTGACAGATATAGAAAAACATTCAGATAACATTTCCATTTATTTACATGCAGTGACAATATTTAATGCACCGCTAAGATTTGTTACTAAAAATACATATGTCAAACAGAACCTACTCCCAAATCCCACTGAGACATTGTAGCTCAGGCCTTCAGGCAGCAAGGAAAAAAGGAAGGAAAGAAAAGTTATTATATAAATATTAATTTGATGCCTAAACAGAAATAATAGAACAAAGGTATTCTAAAATCACCGTCTTTTTTTTTTTTTTGCTAGTGTTCTGTTTTAAAGGTCAAAACACTCTATTTAGTGGATTATGAGCTACTTGAAACAGAAGACCAAACCCTAGAGTGTGAGCAGCAATTGACTACAAGCCAAGATGAGGTGGGTCTACATACCATGCTCTGCAGTCACCATGTTTAAGCATTGTACCTCTACCAAGCAAACCATGGTTAAGGCATTTTCGCTTGCAAGATACACGTACACTAGGAACAGGGCATGTGTGAGCAAGCTCAACTTTGGTTTCAATCCATGTTTGGGATCTTAATCAAGATTCAAGGAACAATGGTTGTCAGGCCATGGAAAAGGTCAAGCTTCAGGAAGACAGGTTCTGGGGTGAGCTAGCTAGCAGACCAAGTAGGCCAGGAAGCAGCTGTGCAGATCAAAATACACACGGGTTCAAACATGTATCAAAACAGGCAGCGGTCTGGGCAGAATCAGAGGGGTCAGAGGAAGGTATATAATCAAAACCAACCAAGTAAGTTACTGTGTGGGAGGGGTGGCAAAAGTGGTGGTGTGCTCTCACAAAGTTCGTACAGGACATTTTTTTCCTGGCCAGAGATTTCAACTACAAATCCCAGAATCCTCAGGAGGAAACTGATGCCATGTGTGCCATTCTCAACAAGGTTAAGACTCCAAAGGAAATGAAAACACAGTGTCAGTTTTCAGCTGAAGATTCTGGGATGTAGTCTTGGTCCACAGCAAGAAGGGATGATCTGCTGGGGTCTCCGAGAAGTTCTGTGTCCCCCTGTCATGACCTGTTGTTGTTGTTATGTCTAAATTTGCACCCTGCCTTCCCCAAGAGGAGCCCAGGTTAACTTTGTTGGCCTTGGGGCAGAGAAAGGGGGAAGCAGGAGTGGCCATTAGAACTGAGTCAAAGCACAGCCCTAATTGCAAGGCTGCCATTGCCCTGATCCCAATCTCAAGCATCCAAGAAGGGGCTCTCACTAATGTGAGCACAACGTCACACTCATTAGCCTAGTTGGAAGCCTCAATCAATGCACAAAGTTCAGTCTAGCAATCTTGCAACGGAAACAAGAGTATGGATAGTGTAGGAGGCAAGGCACCACACCCTGGCTGCAAGGAAATGCAATTTCACAAGGCCTGTAGGAGCTTGCACCAAGAAGACCTGGGCTATAATCTACAGAAAGGGAAACATATTAACAAAGATGAAGCTATCTGGAGGAGTGGCACTCTGGTTTACAGGAGGGAGATTATGTCCCTTGTAATCAATTATAAAATGAAGTATAGCAGGAGAAGGAAATAACTAAAGCAAGTGGAGTAGAATTAAGAGCAGAAATATATACTCAAAATGATCATGTGGGCTATCTAAATTTCCTGGTATGTATATTTCAGTCTTCAGGGGAAGATCATAGGTGTGAGTGTGGTCTGGATTTTGGAGTTGCTGGTTGTTGTTTCTTTCCCTTTTTTAAAAAAGCAACAACAGTATCCTAGATGCATATAGAAGACCACAATTCAATCCTGCTTGCTATGGGTACATATCCAGTAGCTGAAATTAGCTGCCTGAATCCTGCATAAATCGAGACTTGAACTCACTGTGCATCAGCTGGTGTGTGGGAAGTTCAACGCTGCTTTATGTAGTTATCACCTCTCTACTCCAGCAGTCCAGCTTTGCCAGGTGGATGGGGCCCCCCACCTATCAATCGCCCAATGTCAATATGACAACAGATGCTTGACAGGTGGCTGGTACCACTCACTTGTCGGTGAGGCGGGGAAGATAAGCGATCTAGTCCACCAGGCCAAAAATATTCCCCACCAGGGCACTGTGGGAAATTCAAAATGGCAGGTGGAAACTAGAGCAGGGGTAGGCAACCTAAGGCCCTTGGGCCACAAGCAGCCCATGGGGGTCATTTAACTGGCCCACAAGCCATCTCTGAACCAAGAAGCCTGCTCGGCGAGTTCCCACGCGCCGTGCTAAACTGGCACAGTGTGATGCCTCACTTCCATGGCGCAGAAAATCGCATCTGCTAATGCGCCGAAAAATCACGTCTGCACAGATGCAGAAAATTGTGAGTGTGCGCACTCAGGCACGCGCATGATCCAGCCCACGGAGGGTTCTCCGCTGGAGTGAACTGGCCCAGGCGAGGTAAACCTTGCCAACCCCTGAACTAGAGGATTACCACGGCTACCAGGTAAACTCATAGCCAGGAGACTGAATGGGCTGGTAGGGTTGAAAGCAGCACTGCTGAGTCCTGCCAAAGAACATGTGGCCTGACAAGCTACTGCATGCTGTGTGTCACTGCTAGCCCTATCATTGAGTTCCAGGGTAAGGTTGCTTAGGATTGCTATGGCTTCCTGCTTTCTTTCCTCTGGCGACTGAACACACATCAAATTAACGATGGGGAGGCTAACACCTAATTTTAATCTTACTCCTGCTCTGAGCATCTATGCTTGCAGAAGTGAGAACATAGTTCAGAAGTGATAACAACCAGTCAGTCCAGTAAAACAAAATTCGTTTCCTGGATCTGCATTTCTCAACCACATCTAAATATTCATTATTATTATTTTATTTATGAAAGCAAGCGGCAAAAGGGATTTATGGATGTCAGGGCTTCTGAATAGACCAGGGACAAAACAAAATGCATTCAGGCATGCAATAAAATATGCTAGGTAAGATATTCTTAGTCATATGCTAACTTTTGATATTAAATACCATAAAGGCAGAGAAAACTGTTTAAGAGTTATGAAAAGAGTCTACAGTTTAGTGAAAGCATTTTCTTGGAGAAAAATGTCAGTTTCAATAGTTTCCAGGCTGAAAAGTTCAGCAGTTCCACACTGATAATATTTTATATACCTTATTATAGCTACATTATATGCCCTATTCCATCAATTTGAGTGTTCTTACATAGTCAACCAATAGGCAATTACAGCAAGGCTCTTGATTCTGAGGTCCACTGAGATAGTGCATAAGCAAATTTCTAGACCATTCATTATTTATGCTTGACAACCATCATGGTGATGAACTCGATAGAGGGAAGTTGTGATCAGCCAGTTTGAGATCGCTATCTGACCAGGCCAGGAAGGACTTGACCTCACTCTAAATGCCCTTCTTTTGTCACTGAGATAAGCACAGAGTTATGTTATCACATCTTCTATATGTTCCCTGTTGGTTGGGGTCATGCTAAAAAAAAGAAAGTAGTTTTTCTTTATTTAGAAGAAATGGACTAAACCTGTAGCTGACCAGAGAAAAGGGCTACGAACACAAAAGGTGAATGATTATGTGTGATCTTTCCAAGGAGAAATTTGCACACACATAGCCAACATTGCTTTTGTGCTGAAAATCAAGAGTCAAACATTCAGCACAGCCATTAACTATTTGTTAACTGTTCCGTCATGTGAACTAAACACTCCTCAAAATGCTGATGTCTTCCATAGACACGACAATTCTCAAGGATGTACATACTATGCAGCATACTATACAGTATATTGTGCCATGAACAATATACATTCTGCAGCCTATACTGACTACAATAGAGGCAGCCAATGTAGCACTCTCCAGATTGTAACAGAAAAAAAATTGAAATGTTGATCTGCATAGCAAATACATTGTCCTAACAAGAAGGCACAATTTGTAAAGCGAATTTCAGGAATATGTTTGAAGTAGAAAAAAATTATAACATGGGGGTGGACACCAAATTTTATTAATAAAATTTCAATTGTGTTATTGAAATGTATCTTTTAAAATAATAGATTTAAGCTGCAATCCTATATAGGCAGCGACCATTTTGCGTGGGGATTCCGTTCCTGACTGCTGTGATTGTCAGCGGGAGGGCTGGGCAATGCTAGGTTTTCAACATCGCAATCTGTCGCCAGCCGTAGGGATCTGGGGATACAAGAACAAGTTGCATTGGCCCCAGCATGCAAGGTGCAGGGTGAAAACTCCCTCAGTTCTCACGGGGGGGGGGGGCTGAGGTGCTTTCACCCCAATGTCTCGTGGGCTGGGAACAGTGCAGCTTCTTTGTGTGGCTCAGGTGGGGAGCAAAAAGGGTCCTGCCCCCGCCCCCCAGCTTTCCACTGTTCTTGATTTGAGTTTCTACTGAAATGAGGCTGAATTTTAATGTTGTATTTTAATCTTGTTTTTATGTTGTATTTTAATCATTTTTATACCTGGTGTTAGCCGCCCTGAGCCCGGTCTTGGCTAGGAAGGGCAGGGTATTAATAATAATAATAATAATAATAATAATAATAATAATAATAATAATTATTATTATTATTATTATTATTCCTGAACCCCAGCTGAGCGAGCTGTATGCCTCTTGAGCTTGCACATAAGGCATCAAGGCTTGCTCACCTGGGGGGTGCGCGATACAGCTTGCTCCTCCCTCTGCGGTATGAGGGGCAGATTGCGATGGCGGCTTCACCTGGCAGTATATCGTGGGTGAAACCGTTGCTGCTACGGTCCCTCTGCCGCTAGAAGCTTGATGTTGAAAGCGGCGCTGATCACAGAGGGAGTCAGAAGTGGTGTTGGTTTCATCCGCAATATATTGCCAGGACGCGGGTGGCGCTGTGGGTTAAACCACAGAGCCTAGGACTTGCTGATCAGAAGGTTGGCGGTTCGAATCCCCGCGACGGGGTGAGCTCCCGTTGCTCAGTCCCTGGTCCTGCCACCCTAGCAGTTCAAAAGCACGTCAAAGTGCAAGTAGATAAATAGGTACCGCTCTGGAGGGAAGGTAAACGGCATTTCCGTGCGCTGCTCTGTTTCGCCAGAAGCTGCTTAGTCATGCTGGCCACATGACCCGGAAGCTGTACGTCAGCTCCCTCGGCCAATAAAGCGAGATGAGCGCCGCAACCCCAGAGTCAGCCACGACTGGACCTAACGGTCAGGGGTCCCTTTACCTGTTTTAAAGCTGCCATCGCAGTCTGGTCCCGGGTGTTGTATCAATACATTGCACAGGCCTAGTCGGTGGAGAGCCCATAAGCCACTTCACCCTGTTACACTTGGCCCGTTCTGCTCTCTTCTCTCTCTTCGACAGACACGCAAAGGGTTGCTGTCTGTAAATACTTGCTGGGGAGTTAAGTCTCACTGAACTCAATGGACTTTGTCCAACCAAATCGCCCTCAGAGCAGAGCCACTGAAATCAATGGACTTAAGTGAAAAAAGCCTACTGATTACAATGGCTCTACTTTGAGCATCACAACCCAGTGAGGTTCAGTTCTAAATGCACATGGATAGGGACTGCATTGTTAGAATTGTTTTAGCTTTCATTTCCCATGCTCTTACTATGCCTTAGGCACATCTGCATGGTAAAGAAATTAAAATAAATCCTAACTCCCAGCTCTCCTGAAACTAAACTACTACAGAATTGCATGTTTGAAGGCTTCTGTGTCAAAAAGGCCCTTATCCATGGAAAGCTTTTATTGGAAGGACAAAGTTTTCACATAGAGAGAGAAATCACAGGCAATCTCCTGGTGGCATTCCCAGGTACTTTTTCTCCTTAAGTCTGACTAGCCTACACGTTCAGGAAAATTATGTGGCAAGATGTGATTGATAAATGTAACACATCATTAATTATGTTGTCAAAGAACCTTTAAAATGCTTCCATTTCAGAAAAATCTAACTGTTTTGTGTGAAAGAAAACAAAGATTTCTTATTCAGTAAAAATATTTTCATATTACTTTTCTTATAGAGACTAAAAAAACAAACCCTGCAGCAAATGAGGAAAACAATGCATTTTCTAATGTAAACAGCAGGTTTCTTATGAAATACACATTTAAAAATGCCCTTATGTTCAGATACCCCCAAATTAAGTACGACTATGAATTCTGACTTACCTGGAAGACTCCACAAACCAGAGACTTCTAAAGTCCTCAACTTTTTCTCCAGTTCTGCTACACGATTGCCTAAGATTCTGAAATGAAGATAAAATGTTCCATGAAATGTAAATAAAAGTATAGTAATATCACCACGGATGGGCATGTGCCCTGTTTATATTTGATGGGTGATATCCAATGATAGGTGATATTCAGTGTCATGAGAGAAGACATCCGCTTATGATACACAAATTTACATTTAAACGTATGGTATAGATTAATTCACGTGAAATACATATATTTTTTTCACATCAGGTTAGAAATGTCTCCAATATATCAGAAATTATTCTGAAATAATATATGTATGACATGCCCAAGCAATCCACCCACTCCTGAAATTTGTGTACAATCTCAAGGCTTGCTTGTATTCTGCACATTTGCAGACTACATTAATGGGTTCACTTCTCCTTCATAATTAATCAGAATGCATTCCTGCATATTTGCCTCAAATCCACTGATCTCTTGTTACCATACATCCAGTCTACATATGAGCAAATCCTATGGAATCTGCAGTTTACTTGACTTAACTACTGTAACAAGGAATATGTAGTATTATTGCAATATGTATTTACTAGTGACTGTAATTAAGGATGTGTTGAGGAATTCAATTTTAGTGAATTCCAGTGTGCCCTGACCTAATCTATACGTCTCGTGCTAATGTGTACTCCTCACTGCAACTTGATTTTACACTTTCTAAATTGTTCCAATGCAGCTAGTGAGTAAAAAGCCAAACCCTATAGTTTAAAAATTGTGTATTTTGAAAGAAAAGAGTTTTTAAAATATCAATATTTTGAAAGAAAATATCTCTGTAATGCTAATGGAACTGTACAGTACACCTCAAAGGAATGCACATTCGTGTTTATCAAGCCACAATTGTGAGTAACTTTAAAAATGTAAGGTCAAGGGTTTTGGTAACATATTATGAAACCATGCGGCTGTGTCAGAGCCACTTAAGTTTCAGCATCCTGCCTAACTTAGCCAGTAGCGAAACCTAAGCACTTCCATTGAAATGCAGTGGTACCTTGTCTTGAGTCTGCCTCATTGAGCAGCCATGTTGTCGAACATCCGCAGCAAACCTGGAAATACCGGAACGGGATACTTCCAGGTTTGCTGCTCACACATGTGCAGTAGCACAAACCACTCTTCGTGCGTGTGCAGAGCGGCACTTTGCCGTGCGTCCTTTTCGTCTAGCGTCCAGGGCTCTGGAACGGATCCCAGTCACAAAACAAGGTACGATCCAGCGCCGAGGGCCTTCTGGCGGTTCCCTCATTGCGAGAAGTGAGGTTACAGGGAACCAGACAGAGGGCCTTCTCGGTGGTGGCGCCCACCCTGTGGAACACCCTCCCTTCAGATGTGAAGGAAATAAGCAGCTATCCTACCTTTAAAAGACATCTGAAGGCAGCCCTGTTCAGGGAAGTTTTTAATATTTAACGCTGTACTGTTTTTAACACTTGATTGGGAGCCGCCCAGAGTGGCTGGGGAAACTCAGCCAGATGGGTGGGGTATAAATAATAAATTATTATTATTATACGACTGTAACAGCATATTCTTTCCTTTATTAACCCTGCCACTGAGTCCTTTCTGTTTCTCTGTGTTGGATTTTAGACCATAAGCTTCTTAGGGCGCAGAACTGTCCTCCTGTGCTTTGCAAAGCACCATGCGCATGGATGGTGGTTATAATGCTGGTGATGTCAGCAATATGTATCTCTCAAAACTGATGTACTAGGTTAACGGCAAAATAACTACAATTTCACAATTCCATAAAGATGCACACCCACATTCACATTGTTTGGCGTTTTCTCTATACCCCAAGATAAAAGCCTTTAAAACGAAATGCAAAACAGATTTTGAACTAAGTCAACTGAAAGTTCGAACCCCGTATGGGACAACCGCATATTCTTGCATTGCAGAGGGGTCTGAATAGATGAACCTTAGGATCCCTTACAACTCTGCAATTCTCTGTTTCTGTGAAAGTGCCTACTTGTTGGTTTGCCTTTGATGCTGAATGACCATGTTCTTCTCATGGATTGTCTCCAGCAAAGCAGTAGCCAAAGATTTAAGGTCATAAATGGACTGTGGTGTGGCTGGCAGGCTGCATCCATGATCCTCTGATAACAACTCTTGGACTGGAAAAATAAAAACAAAAGAAATACTGACTTAGTTTTATGGAGATAGAAGCCTGGAAATGACACATCAATAGACATCGGGGGCGGGGAAAGAATCAAATTCTATTCATTATTACTGCAACCCCTTGATCTGTTTTCGTTGAAGCCCCGGAAAAGCAGTTCTTAGCTTCTCTCACAGAAATGGTGACTTTTTGAGGGTGTTCATTGTATTGCTCAAAGTTATTGCAGTATCTCAAAGTGAGAACATGAATACATGAACACAATCTTCGCTGTTTTGCTGAAGTCTCAGAATAGCAGTTCTTAGTTTTCGGAGAGAAAAGGCAAGACAAAAACCAATGCAGTACCTTGCTTAGCAGAAAGGACTCCAGTTAGTGCACTGCTATTTGACTTGCTGTGAGACTTGGAATTTTTCCTCCTCTCTAGTGCATTCTAAAACAAACAGCAATCAAAGAATGGTAATTTGTTTTATTATATAAAAAAAGGGTTTTTTGAGTAGAAAATGTCGACGTAACTTTTGATTAGACTGAGAGATTAAGAAATCAAACTTTGGTCCCTCAAACTGTCCAAATTTATTTATTTATTAAAAATTTGTGCATGAATATGTAACCAGCAGCAAAGAGTAACTTAACACAGCATCCATGTTGTCTGTAAGGTTTCGCCAAATGGAAGATTATTTTGCTACATATTCACACCCAACTTAAGTAGAAAACAGAGGTACATAGGAAAATATTTCAGACATCCTGGATATTAATCTAAAATAAATATCCCACTATATCACAATAAAAAGTATTTTTGGTGTTTTTATATTGTAAACTACCCTGTGATCCTTGGAAGAAGAGTGGCATATAAATTAAATAATAACAATAAATAAAAGAGTCATTTTCAGAATACATAAGCAATATTAATGGTCGCTTTCAACTGAACATGATGGATAAATCATCTTATTGTTGAAAAAAATCTAAACAGATTTGGGCAGCTGAAGAATTGTACAGAATTCTTTTACAGCAATTTCTTCTGTAGCAATTGCATTCTCATGGGGGATAAAGCTAATTGAGATCTATCTTTTCTAACAAGCAAATAAAACATGTTTTAATCACTATGGGTATGTGATTAAGCCTTCCAATTCTAGCAGAACGTATAATGTTGAAAACCTTTATTTAAAAGAAAATAGGTCAATTACAGGTACTAAAATCACCCTGCAGGTTTCTATGAGCACAGCAAAGGTGTGGCACTCTGTATTTTTGTGAATGAATTAATCTACTTTCTAATCAACTCTCTGAATGTGTAACATGACAGAAAACAAATGCAGGTGCAGACCACAAACACATGAATGAAACTGATTGCATATTATATCAAAAAAACAAATCTACCTTATACTTTACAATATTTGATTTGAGAATGTTGACCTCTTCTTGAATTTGCTTTAATCTCTCATGAAGATATCTGGAGAGTCAGAAAACAGACTATATTACTTTCATGAAGCTGTTTATCCATTGAGCCATTTTAAAAGGTAACAGAAAGTAATGCAGAGATAGTGAAAGAGCTGAAGTTTGTAATTTGCTTATTTAATTAATTAGCAGGATTAATGTACTGGTTAAGCATCAACAATCTCTAAGTGGTTTACAAAAAATATACATTAAAAATATCAATAAAACCAAATTTTAAATACAAGTTGACCTAAACATTTTCAAAGCGTAAGTAAAATCAGCAGCTTAAAAAATACCATAATAAAATAAAATCTCATGATCAAGTATATGTCAAGTTTACATGGATGGGTAGGCTTGCCTAAAAATGTTTTTTAGCAGACACAGGAAACAATACAGGGCACAGTATCAATGGGGAGGGAATTCCAGAGTGTAGGATCAACTCCTTCTAAGCGCAGAGCGGACATTGTGTGGCACTTGTAAATGTGCCACTTCTGCAGAGTAAAGAAGTCAAATGGACATACATGGGGGAAGGTCATCATTCAAGTAACCAGGCTGCAAGCTTTAAAAAGTTTTATGCGCTAAAAGCAACATCTTGAACTTGGAACAAATTAGCAGCTCAAAAAATGAGGGGACTCAAGCTGCAATGGTGAACTGAAGGATTCACCCATCCCTCGCTAAGCCCATTATAAAACAAGCCCATCAGAGTCCTGGCTAGCTAGCCCCACCCCTTAAAATTTAATGTTGAATAAAATTGGTGACAGTGGACAACTCTGTCGGGTACCTCACTGGAGTCTGTATTTCTCTAGCCTTGTTTTATCGACCCACGTTGAAGGAGTCAGATTAGTGACAATCAATTTAATCCTTGAGATAAACTTCACGCCTAACCCCGTATTTTGTAGAACTTGAAAGTATTGCCACACTATTCTATCAAACACCTTTTCCACATAATTAAACAGCTGGGTGGGGCTTTTTAAGAAACAGTGATAGCTTCTTACACTTGATAGTATGTTACTGGCTTTATTTTTTTTAAAAAAAAATCTTTGTAGTGCAAATTTGGCTCCAAAGTCTTCTGGAGTATCTTACTGCTTTCAAACTAAAATTTAGAACTGTAAAATACTAGCAATGACTTAGGTTTTGAGGTGACCCTTGTGAATGCTATGTGGCCCATTCTCCCGATAACTTATAACAATTTCTAAACAAACTCACCTGTTCTCCATACAAAGAGCATCAATATCGATAATGCGGTTTACATGTCCTCCAAGAACATGGTTAAGCTCCTGGTTTAATCTGTCAGACTTATCTTGGTAAGAAGAGCGCTCCTCTTTTACATCCTGTAGTTCATCCAATGCTGCTTGAAGATCATGTTGCAGAGTCTCAATCTGACAAAAAACCAGAACTCAAATGCATCACTGTATTCTGTTGAATATTATATTAACCTATGTGCAAAATAACCTGTTTCTGCAAGCAAACCTTTAAAAAAGAGAAGTTAATAACCAAATTAACGGTAAAGGGACCCCTGACCTTTAGGTCCAGTCGCAGACGACTCTGGGGTTGCAGTGCTCATCTCACTTTATTGGCCGAGGGAGCCGGCGTACAGCTTCCGGGCCATGTGGCCAGCATGACTAAGCCGCTTCAGGCAAACCAAAGCAGCACATGGAAACACCATTTACCTTCCCACCAGAGCGGTACCTATTTATCTACTTGCACTTTGTGCTTTTGAACTGCTAGGTTGGCAGGAGCAGGGACTGAGCAATGGGAGCTCACCCCGTTGCGGGGATTTGAACCGCCGACCTTCTGATCAGCAAGCCCTAGGCTCTGTGGTTTAACCAACAGCACCACCCACGTCCCTAATAACCAAATTACATCTCTCCTTATGGTAGGGAGCCTGGCTGAGGCAAGGGAGGAGGCTGAGCAGAAGCGATGGGCAGGAGGGGAATTTAGGCAGCATTTCAGCCCCATACCCTTTTAACTATTAAAACTGGATTATGTCCCAAAAGGAAATACTTCTTCACACAACACATTTATTTATGAAATTCAAAGCCCAGGTGTAGCAATGGCCATTAGAAAGGAACTAGACAAATTTCCTGAGGAATTTGGAGAGGAATTTGGATTTCATGCTTTGCTTGTGGGCTTCTGGGTAGCATCCAGCTAAATGCTGAAGGTAATTGGATGTCAGATGAGGTGATGTCTGGCCTGATACAGCAGGTCTCTTTATATGTTTTTACTTCTGCCCTACAAACAACTCAAGATCCAAAAGTATATTCTGGAGGTACCAGGAACAGATGTACAATTATAAGCCATGTTCATTGGTAAGTACTTGTTCTCGTGCTTTCTCCAATTGCTGGACCAGGTCTTCACGTTCATGTGGTGCGAAGTGGCGTGCCCCAACCTCCTCATCTCCGAGTCTTTGCTTAGCTATTGTCATCCTAAGGAGCTGAAAGAAACACCAGCAAGTTAGTGCTTGAAATAAGGCAGTTTAATGAGGGTTAATGAAGGCAGTATAAGGGATGTTCTACATTGTGGCGTTTGCCCTCCTAGGTGGGTCATAAGGAAAGGGTTAAATGAGTGTGAAGTGATTGGCCAGTGGGAACCCAAGGGGAGAAGTTAGAGTTAGAGTTGTTGGGAAGTCAGTTGGGAGTTGGAGAAGGAAGCGGGAGGATAAGTCTGTGGGTTGGTCTAGTTTAGATGTGAGAGAGTGAGTGAAACTGTTAGGATGAGTCAGACAGACAGTTGGGATAATCAGTTAGAAGTTATTAGGAAGGTATAGGCTGGTATAGAAACTAAGGATAAGAAACTGACAAGAAAAATTATCTGAAACCATAAACTTGTTCATGCTTATAAAATAAACTTGATTATTTGTTTTAATGTTAACAACTGTCTGGACTCGATGTGTACCTGAGAGAAACGGGTTGGTGGCACCGAGGAAGCAATCACAGTGGTGGCACAGGGGTCAATAGACTGTCAAACGTCAGGGGACCCTGCGTGATCGCCACAAAAGTGGTGGCAGAGGTGGGATAACAACTGTCTGGACTCCGTGTGTACCCGAGAGAAATGGGTTGGTGGCAGCGGGGAAGCAATCACAGTGGTGGCACAGGGATCAATAGACCGTCAAATGCCCAGGGACCCACACACATATACAAAGATAAACCTAGGTTTACCACCAACAATGCATTTAACAGGTAGTTGTAGCCAATCACAGGCCCCCCAAATGGGCTCCTGACTTGTGTGATACCCATATATGCCATCAGACACATTTCTCTGATCAGCTATCCTCTATGGTTGGTAGAAGAGTAAGTGAGAATTGCATAACTCTGTACTACACACTTAAGGTGATGTGTGGAGGCCTGGGTGCAGTTATCTCACCTCAAATGGAAGAACCCAGATGCAAATCAGGTGTACGCAGGTACAGCCTCATACATTACTATATGGTGCACTGAAGGAGTATGCTCACCTGTTCATCTACCATGCAAAGAAGACTGCTAGGTGGTTAAGTCTGTCCCATTAGGCAACATCAAGCAATGGCTTCCATGTGCAGAGTACCAATCACAGACCGGAGGAATAGCTTTAATATCGTCTTATACAAAATCCTTTTTACATTGTGACAGTTCTTATGTTCTGCTGTGATGAATCAATGCACATTCATGCATGAACTACTCTCAGTTTTGCCCCTAAATGTCCCTTTTTCTCACTGTTGTAGTGGAAGCATAACAGTATGTTTAAATCCAAATCAGTCTCCAATATGTACAAAGCATGTGTAATATTATTGTTTTTGTTTAAGCACTTATTTCTATTATGGACTTTCTTTTAATTGTGCTCTTAGGTTATGTGAGTACATCAACAGAAGAACAGGATATATAAATATATGATGATGATACAGATGTCTGTGAGTCCTGTTTTATAACAAATGTGTGCACGTGTGAGGGGCAATCTTCTCACCACTTACAACTTCCCTATTCAAATCTTACCTGCCCGCACCCCGTTTTCCCTTTGGGTGGGTTACGATAACAGTAGCAAGCCTGACTTCAAGTAAAGCACTTGGGGAGAATGGATTCAGTTTGAGGGTTAGGCCAGACCTGCAGCTCTCCAGGTGTTTCTAAACAACAATTCCCATCAGCCCCAGCCATCATCCCAGGAATGATGGGGAGTTGTAATTTAGCATCACCTGAAGGGCTAGATTCCCCTCCCCTGATTAAGGCAATTCTTGTCCATGTGCCCCTCCCTGCACTTACACACACTTAGACCATCCCCATTGAGTCAATCACCCATCTCCTATTACCCTCCTGAGAAAAACCCCACCCCACCCTCCCACTATATATAAGGGTCTGGTGACTTCTTTTTCAGTGCATGCACACAAAAGCTTATACAGTGGTGCCTCGCAAGACGAAAAGAATCCGTTCTGTGATTCTCTTCGTCTAGCGGTTTTTTCGTCTTGCAAAGCAAGCCCATTGATGGATTAGCGCTATTAGCGCTATTAGCGGCTTTTAGCGGCTTATCTGCTGATCGGATCAGCTGATAAGCGGCTTAGCGGCTTAGAAAGGGGGGGGGGGAGGAAAAAACTCAGCAGGAACTCGCAAGACATTGTCGTCTTGCGAAGCAAGCCCATAGGAAATTCGTTTTGCGAAGCACCTCCAAAATGGAAAACTCTTTCGTCTAGCGTCAGACCAACTGCGTCAGACCAACATGGCTACCTACCTGAACATAGAACACACTTAGACAATTACGTGTTTGTCAGTGTGTTATGTCTCAAATAGCCCTCAGGCTTTCTTTCAGTTTTAGCTGGAGGACAATTATGAGAATAACAATTAAACACATATCTAGAACATTTAATTATTTTCTTGAACTTCCCTATCAGTAGTAGCAATAATCTATCCATACTATTTTAAAAAAATACCTACAGCCTAAAATATAAAGGTAAAGGACCCCTGGACAGTTATCTCGCTTCAGGCTGAGGGAGCTGGCGTTTGTCCACAGACAGCTTCTGGCACAACGGGACACCATGACAAGTGCCAGAGAGAATGGAAATGTTTACCTTTCTTCCACAGCGGTACCTATTTATCTACTCGCATTGGTATGCTTGTGAACTGCTAGGTTGGCAGGAGCTGGGACAGAGCAACAGAGGAGCTCTATCCGCTATGCGCATTCGAACTGCCGACCTTCCGATCGGCAAGCCCAAGAGGCTTAGTGATTTAGACCACAGCACCACCCGCTACCCTTAACTCAGAACTAAGTTCCACTGAGTACCTAATTTCAGTGAATGAAGTCCTCAATCTGGGATTGCCTTTTGTACAGCTTTGTTCAATGCTTCAGACACAGCAATCTGTTTATTTACAATGAGAATTCTAAAATACCACTGCAGTTAAAAAAACCCTCATCAATGCCCGTGTTAGGCAAGATGTGCCCAATATGAAAAACCAAAATATTTCACCAGTGTTTATGTGATCTCCAAAAGCAAGTATTCAAACTAGCATGAACTCAATTCGGAGCCAATCGTTTTCAAAGCTACCGTCAAAAATGTTTTGAGGAGTGAAAATAAAGTGCGCAAGTTACCTACAAAATGATGAGGCCATAGTGGATGAAACTATTTAACTCCAACCCTCCCCCCTCCACATTCTGCATTGCTGGGAGAGAGAAAGAATTACATCTCAGTGGTCCAATTTGTAGAATTGACGCAGAGGCATGAGAAATCTGCAGTGAAAACTCCCATGACTTAACATTTTGCAGCTGCGCTACAGAATTAATGCACATCATTATATTTCATGAAATAGAAGATCACTCTTCTGAAATTGAGCATCACATATTAAGGCTACCTAAAGCAATTTCAGAATGCCAATCACTTAAGTACCTATGGGCCAATTAAAATATTGCTGATGCAAATGACCCGCGATCCTCTGCTTCAGCCCCATTAAGCCCACGCTGCTGTGGCTGCTATTCTTCATTTGACAAGCTCCACAGGGTGACTGACTTGCAGGCCTCAATGAGGCATTGACCCCCACGTTGCTTTCATTTTGGCAAATTGGGCTGTTTTCGCATTCCCTGCCAGCAAAAATGGGGAAGAAGAGGAAGGTGTTATGTGTATGTTTTTAAGCACCAATTTATTTATTTTTTAAAAAACATTTTTACTAATAATAAAGACATGAATGGAAGATGGATGGAAAGGGGACTAAGAGAAGCTGGTGGTCAAAGAATCAAGCCCCTGAGTTTTAATTTGACAGCAGAAGCCTTACAAGTAGCTGTTATTGCAGATGAAATTCTGGTAAGGTGATCTCTTTAGCAGTTTGTGGGTCAGATCTGGTGTTGTTCTTCTATGTCCAACCCCCCAATTCAACAGCCTACCAGCTTACGGGGGTCCATCCCTTAGGGTTCCCCCCCTAAGTTTTGTGTACTGGTGCGAACCTTGGGGCTCTTCCAGCCCTGGTGACACTTCCTTCTTGAATGTGCACAGTGCTGTTTCAGCTATGGACCAACACTCAGAAAACTGAGTTCATAACTATTCTGGATAATGCTTTGTGTTTTTGGTTCTTTTTCTTATGCACGATTGTGAACAGCTTGAATGTAAGGTATGTGGGGAAACGACATACAAACGAAGCAACTACAAACCAGGATTTTGGATTCCACGCTCCTCCTGGGTTTCCAAGGTGGCAGGTGTAGCCAGGAGAGTCTTTGCTAAGCATAGACTAGAAAACCAGCGGCACCTTTCCCCAAATAGGACAGGCCTAGCCACATTCCTGCATGCCTTAGTTACTGCATTTTTCGCTCCATAAGACGCACCTGACCATAGGATGCACCTACTTTTTAGAGGGGGAATGCAAGAAAAAATATTCTTTAAAGGGAGCGCTGAGCAGAGCCTGTATGCATCCCAGGCTCTGCTCAGTGCTCCCTTTCACGAGCTGCAAGGAGTGTGTGTGTGGCGCTTTCAGGCTTTTCCCCAAGGAGGGAGAAGGGCAGTCCCCCCGCGCGGCTCTTTAAGGGGAGCGCAGCTCTTGCGGGCTTTTCTGAGAGGTGGGGGAAGGGACTGAGGGGCTGCCCTCTGTCCCTTCCCCCACCTCCCGCAAAAGCCAGCAAGAGCCGCACACTCTTTAAAGGGAGCAGGGCTCTTGTGGGCTTTTCCGGAAGGTGGGGGAAGGGACAGAGGGCAGCCCCTCAGTCCCTTCCCCCACCTCCTGCAAAAGCCAGGGATAGCTGTGTGAAGCCTCCTCAGGGCAGCGGGATGAAAGCTCCCCGTGCCCTGAAGAGGCTTTGCATGGCTAAGCCAGAAGCTAGAACAGCGATCCCTCTCACTGTTCTGGCTTCTGGGATAGCCGCGCAGCCTGCATTTGCTCCATAAGACGAACACACATTTCCCCTTACTTTTTAGGAGGGAAAAGATGCATCTTATAGAGCGAAAAATACGGTACATCTGGACTGGAGCAGTATAATGCATTCACATGCACTGTCTTTGTAGACTGTTTGGATGACATTTATTGGGAGAGGTCTGTGTGTGTGTGTGTGTGTGTGTGTGTGTTTTTCATCTGAATCAGGAGAGGTTTTAGACCAGTGCTTGGAGGGACTGATGCTTTGACTGCTGGCCAATAAACTGAAGCTGAATCCTGAAAAGACAACGGGTGTTATGCGCGCCCCGGTTCTCACATCTGGGAAGCGGCCCCTTTTGGTCGCTGTAATCCATGCTCTAGTAACTTCCAGATTGGATTGTTGCAATGTGCTCTACGTGGAGCTGTCCTTGAAGATAACTCGGAAACTTCAACCGGTCCATAAACACAGCAGCAAGATTAGGGGCTGGGGTTCCATTTAGGTATCACATAACCCATTTTAAAACAGCTGCACTAGTTGCCAGTTTGTTTCTGGGCCCAAATCAAAGTGTTCATGTTCGTGTTTAAAGCCCTAAATGACTCAGGCCCCAAATATCTGAAAGACGACCTCCTTCCTTACAAACCCTCTCGGGTTATGAGATCAGCAAAGAGTGCTCTCTTACTAGTTCCTCCACCCTCAAGAGGCTCGGGATTAGGGGGTTGGCATTCTCTGTGAAAGCCCCTAAACTGTGAAAGCCCCTAAACAACTTTAGTATACAATTCCTGGTGAATGCTGAAAATGTACCTCTGGCTTTTGAGACTTGAGATGTATATATTTTGGAACCCACCTTATTTTTGCGATTGTAAGTTGTTTCAAACTGAATTTAATACTGCGTTATAATGCTGTAACCTGCTCTAGGACCTTAGGGTGAAGGGCAGGTAATTATTATTTCCTGCTCTGTAAAATTTTGCTGCTGGGTAGCTTACAGGGGACCCAAGCTGGAATGGGTCTATCTAAAGCAAATCTTTGCTTAAAATTAGAAGAAACTGTGAAGAAGAAAGAACACAAAAGATAGAAGCTGTGCTCTGGTGCAGATGCAACGCTGGCTGCCTTCTAACTTCAAAGGTGATGTAAGGAGTCAACCATGGAGTTCTGTAACCCCTACCTGCACATTTCACCTTCCTCAAGTGAATGTCCATCTTAACTGCAGATAATGAAAACATTTTTGGGGGTAGGGCTCCAAATGGATCGAGATAAAAAAAGCCAATGTTAAAATGTGGTTTTAAATCCTAGTTAAAAAGGGAACCCTTCTAAGCTTTCACCCAGTAAGCTGTTTATCTTTTTCTCTCACCGTGAAGGTAAGGCTCCTTTAAGAGATGGGGAAGAGGAAAAAACAAAATCATCAGAAGTGAAGAGATGTGTCTAGAAGCAGAGAAAAGAAGCTGGGAAGTAAACTAAGATGCAGTTCTCTTGTATTAAAGCACAATAAATTATTTAATGTTTCCAGTATTGCTTCACAACGCAAGGAACAACACACTCCCTAAAACCAATCTGCCACTCCTACTCAAAATAATATTTCACTACGGGTGACTCAGAACTATTGAGCAGTTCTTCCAGAAAACTCCAGATTTTCCTATCTGCCAGAAATAGTGGAAACACTTTTATTTCTTTAGTATTTTGCATTTATTGTCCAAAAGGCACATTCTCTCCGTGGTGGCATGAAACAAAGATACCTTTAAACCTCAGGCAAGCTGCATCCAGGAGCAGTTCTGGTGGTGTGTGTCAGGCCTGATAAGAGATTGTGATCGGTCACAAAAATAAACAGCCTTAGAACTCAACTTGCAAACTGCAGTGTGTGCGTGTCACCACAATTCTGTTAACTGCTGTTGCAAATTCTTCGGACAGATTGCCAGAAAATGCTTTTGGGTGCTTTGTAACATTTGAGATGCA
The DNA here is from genome assembly GCF_965113315.1 of Podarcis vaucheri. NCBI lineage: Eukaryota > Metazoa > Chordata > Lepidosauria > Squamata > Lacertidae > Podarcis > Podarcis vaucheri. The sequence continues at coordinate 71,352,282 of NC_138767.1, read as the reverse complement.
CCAAATAAATGAAAAACCTAGGTTGTTTTTTTAAAGAACATTATGTAATTAATTTGCTTTTGTACTTAATCCACTTGAACATGGGTTTTTTGGCCACAACCAAAAAGGTCATTGGCTAAAGCACATTCCTCACACAGTTTTCAGTTAGTTATTATCAAGTATTTTTAAGCAACTGCACAACTTAAAATCCCCCCAAACCCTGTAAAAACCATGCCTCTGCTCCTATTGATAGATATGTCTACTGAAGTATTTCCCCTCCTCCTCCCGCCCCTATGGCCCAGTTTGCTTGGGGAAAAACAACTGTATGAATCACACATCCAGGCAGAGTTCACCCATAAAGCATCTTTTCAGGCTGCAAAAGCAGCTGCTTGCTCATCTCTTGCCAGAGGTGACACTGGCAGAGACCATCTGGGCATTCACTTTGGAAGAGATAGAAGCACAACGATCAAAACGATACCAAAATTATTCTTTGGGGAGTGTGCATGCTTTAATTATTATTACAGTGCTTTTGTCTAATATGCCAACAAAATTAACAATCTGCCAGCGCAGCGGGGCTCGCTTTGCTGAACCCAATGGTTCAAGGAACACGTTTTAAAATGCCTTCCCTCGTAAGAACATAAGAAGAGCCTGCTGTGTCAGGCCAACAGCCCATCTAGTCCAGGATCCTACTCACACAATGGCCAACCAGAGGTCCACAGGAAGCTCACATACAGAACACCTGCAATTCCCAGCAAGTCTGACAGTGGAGGCACAACACGGCCATCATCTAGAAACTTCAGGCTGGCACAGGAGAGGGGTCCAAAGTGGGCATTCATCTGGCAATGGGATGGCATAGGATCCAGTGGATCTGCCACTGGCCCAGTTCTACCACCTTAGCACCCTGTTTTGTGGTCCTCAACAAGTTCCCCTGAGTGTGAAGATTGGTGGCAGTAGCCTCCCATCTGCTCAGGCAGATATCTGGCCTCCACTGAAGCAGATTTTTTTCTTTTATATTCTTTTACTTTTTCGAGCCTGTGTGTGCCCTTCCAACCCAGGAAAGAAGCACATTGATCATTATTTTAAGCAGTCAAAAGGCTATCCCTCCCTGGGATTTCACACTACTGACATCAGATTTCATCACAAAGAATAAAGCCTTTTACTTTCTCGTCGGCAAAGCCTCAAATAAATGAATTAAGATTAGATAGCAAAAGCTAAAGGTGAAAATAAAGCAGGCAGTTTTATACAAGCTGGAAGCGCTCAAGTATTCAGAGGTTGTGGAAGTCTAAAAGCTTTGTGGGGTTTGCCTCGGGCAAGCACTGCCGATGCTGACAGCTGTTTCTCATCCATTTGTCCTCCTGTCTATAAACATGTAAATAAATAAAAAGATCTGTGCCAGGACATAAGACCACACTGCTTTCCCCTCCAAAGTTTACTGGCTTTGGGTTCTTATACATAGCTCAGAAAAGAAAGAACAAGATGCATCCCAGTTTGCACATAACTATGGTTTGCTGTGAACACTTCTATCTGGGCTTTTTGTCTCCTCTCTGCTGGTATTCTGGGAGGAAATGATCCCTACCTTAGACATCCAAACCAGGGACTGTCATTTCTTTTGCTCCAACAAACTACAACCAGCAGTACAGTCAGACAAGAACAAAACTTGGCTACAGTTTGTGGTTTGTTGGCTGCAGATCATGGAGTGGGAAGGAGCAAAGTGGATATTCTTCACACATGCACAGTAAGCCATGGTTTATGGCTTACTGTGATGTGCAAACCCAGCTCCTAGCTACAATCCTTAGAGTTGAATCCATGAATGCAAATTGGGCATCACTGCGTTTCAGCTTGAGGATTAATGCCAGTGTAAACAAACAAGGTTTTAACTCATGCTGGGACTCTCAGTTTGAAAGATCTTCTAAACAGAACACTCTGCAGAGAAAAACGAATGTGCACAAATCTTGTACATGTGAGATACTGGCAAATATTAAAACTACCACCACAGAAAGCAATTCATTGCTGAACATTACATGATTCTTTTAATTCTATAAAAGTGCTGCACAGCAGGCCTATGATAAATTTAGCCACTATAAGCTAAAACATTAATCTTGTTCAGACCTATTGGGAAACAGTGGTTTCCTATTGTTGTTGTTGTATTATTTATTAAATGCTTTTTTTTTCACAAAAAACCAGAAGCAACATTAAAACTAAATATAAAAACAGTAATAGGAACCTAAGATGCCCATCCATAATACATATAAAAGGGCAGATCTAACTCAACCTACCTCACTAAAAAGATGAGCAAAAAGGAGGCCACGGATAGACCCAATACCCTCTAAATTAAGGTTCTAAAGCCTAAGTGAATAAAAATGTTTTCTCCTGGGTCCTAAAAATAAATAACGGTGAGTCAGGCATACCTCCATGGGAAAGCAATTCACAAGCAGGAAGTTACCACTGAGAGCACCATTCTCATGTTGCCAACTTCCACACTTTCTTTGGAGAAGGAGAAGGGCATCAGATGACAAACACAAGTTCAGGGTTGGTTCTCAAGGAGTGTGGTGGTCCTTAGGGTATAAAGTCCTTGAGTATTTATAGGTCAAAACCAACACTTTGAATTGACTTCAGTAACTAATTGCCAATGGATTTCTGCCACATTGTCCCATTCAGCAACCTGGCCACTGAATTCTGCACCAGCTGCTGTTTCCAAACTGTCTTCAAAGGCAACTCCATGTATAACACATTCCAATAATCTAACTAGAGGTTACAGAGCATAAGCAACAGAAGCTAGGCTCTCTCTGTCCAGATAGGGGCATAGCTGGGCCACCAGCAACATCCTGGGAGGAATAAGGTGAAACTGTGAACCTCCCTTGTTATTTTTGCTAACGGATTATGTATGCCGTATATACAATCTTGCTATATTTATAGTATTCAAATGTGGTTGTTTGTATATTATTATATTTGCTATCGTTTGGCGATGTTATTATGAAATTGTTATTACGTTATTGTTTTGTTGTCATTATGAAATTGTTTTTGTAGTGTTTGTTTGGAATTTATTCCTGTTTTCTTTGTTGCAAGCTGCATTGAGCATAAATTTTTTTTCTGTGCAGAAAAGCACCATACAAATAGAATGAATGACTGAATGACTGAATGAATGACTGATGAAAGGCACTTTGCACCACTGCAATAGTAGTGAATCCAGAAGTACTCGTAAGCTATGCACCTGCACCTTCAGAGGGCGTGTAAGCTCCCATTCAAAGCGGGCCCTGCCCTGCCCATGTGGTCCAGGAAACAACCCACTAACAGTGCCTCAGTCTGATCTGGAATAAGCTTCAGTTTGTTGGCTCACTGCTGAGGACAGACGTTGGTTTACCACATCCATTGCCACACATATTGCTCACAATACACACCAAAACTCCTGAAGATTCCACTCAGCAGTGTCATGTAGATGTTAAGCAGCATGGGTGATAAAATGGATTCTTGTGGCACCCCACATGGGGCTAAATAAGACTGCCCAGGCACTACGCTCTGAAAACAGTCATCCAACAAAATGAGGCCTAAACCCTGATTGAAATGGATCTAGAAAATCAGTTTTCCAAGAAAGCTGGGATCTGGCCACAATCAAGTGCTCAAGAACTCAAGAAGGTTTATTAGCAATCTGCTGATAGTTATTTAGGTTTTCTTAATTCTGCAAGGGTTTCTTATGGTCTTACCACTGGCACCTTTAGGTAGAGAGACACCTCATCCCCCTACAAGAAGAAATTCATCACCAGCCAGCCATCCCTTCCTTACTAGTCTTATTCAGCCACAATGGGCAAAGATCAAGAGCACGTGGTGTCCCAGATCAAACCAACTGCCTTGTTCACATCAAATACAACTAGACTAGACAGTGATCTGGACCCTTCTTGCAATTCATCTGCAATAACAATGGAGCTGATGTCCCAGCAGAAACAAGCAATTTTATCCTCAAACAACTCACAGAGATAAGCAACTGCATCACAATGAGCCTCAACCATGTACCATCCTTATTTATGCAAGAGGGGAGGAAGTTTAAATCTTCCTATTGCAGTTTGGTACAAACTGGTTTCTTGCTAGACTGAATATGAGAAACTGTGCTTTGTTCAAACCAGTTATAACAAAACAAAATCAAACCAGAGTGTCTCGATACGTGTGAACCAGGCTACTGGCTCTATTCTTCCATATATTGTTGGGAATATATACCAGGACAGACTTTGCTCGTGTGCTGAAGACATCGATTCCATAAAACATATTTTGTTGCATTGTGCAAAATATGAGCAAGCCAGGGCTGAACTGATACTACCCTTGCTGGTACCTTTCCCGGGAAAATCAGAGGCTCACTATGTCAGGTTCCTACTGGAAGACCGGACAAATGCTACAACATTAGCAGTGGCAAAGTTTTTATCGGTGGTTGCAAGAACAAATGATCCCTATATTCTAAACCACGGGTGTCAAACACAAGGCCCGCGGGCCGAATCCGGCCCGCCAGACCTCGTCATGTGGCCCGTGTAGCCGCCGCCGCAGGCCGCCAGCTTTCACCTTTATTCTCGCTTTTTTTTTTTACACAAGAAAGCGCATGCGCGGCAGCCTACAAGCCAGAGAACGTCTGCCCTCTAGCGGCGCCGGCCGTTCTACACAGGAAACCTCCACTTCACATGCATTCAGGAAACCTCCACTTGTTTTTATATTGAGCGCATATTGAGTCCTATAGATACAACCGGCCCTTTGAGGGTGACCAAACTGCTGATGCGGCCCCCGATGAATTTGAGTTTGACACCCCTGTTCTAAACAAAATGCTTGTTTAACCTGGAGGTAGGCTGTATGAATTGTGTATTACTTTGTAATGATTTGTTGGGTCTCTGGACTGTAATAAAGATTGGTGGTGATGAATACATATGGCAGCAAAGAATTTTAAACAGGATGGAATTTTGAACTAAGGCCTAGGCAGCATCTTAAAAGGTGAGATATCACCTTGCTGACAAAGGTCCGTATAGTTAAAACTATGGTTTTCCCAGTAGTGATGTATGGAAGTGAGAGCTGGACCATAAAGAAGCCTGATCGCCAAAGAATTGATGCTTTTGAATTATGGTGCTGGAGGAGACTCTTGAGAGTCCCATGGACTGCAAGAAGATCAAACCTATCCATTCTGAAGGAAATCAGCCCTAAGTGCTCACTGGTAGGACGGATCCTGAAGCTGAGGCTCCAATACTTTGGCCACCTCATGAGAAGAGAAGATTCCCTGGAAAAGACTAGTGAAGCCTTTTCCTCAGCTATTCCAGATTACAATTCCCATCAGCCCCGGTCAGTCCAGCCATGAAGGCTGCTGCTCTGCTTTAAAATCCTGTTTTTCCTTAATCTTGCACTTTCTGGATTGCACTATTAAATCCTGGTTTTCAACGCTTTGCACATGGATAAAACTACGATTATTAAATGCATTTGAGTTCATATATATTAGTTAACACAGACAAGTGACATTTGTTTAATACCTAGTGCCAGAATTACAAGTAATGTTCCATATAAACTGCTAAATTTAGGAATGAATTTATAAAGTGGTGATTAGCAGGCAATGTTTTAAAATAAAAAAGTAATATATATGTATATATTTGAACCCTCCCATCTGTCTTTTTAAGCAGCAAAATGTGAATGTACTCCTGATATAATGGACCTTTTAAAATGGTGCCTGCACTTACTGAAAATACTAATTTTCTAGTAAAAGAAAATACTAAATCACAACAGAAAGTGATCTGCCTCTCCTTCTAGTGATAATTTATTATGAAACACTAATTAAAACTATGAAAGCCAGCAATGATTAACTCAAAACAGCAGTATAAAGGGTATGTCAAGCTTCTAAATATTTGGCTTTTAAATCACAATATATAGAAAGTTATTTTGCAAATTGCAGTAGGGGATTAATGGAGCAGGCGGGGGAGTTTATGGACTCATCCACTTTACAATTCTTAGATTAGGTTTAGATGGAGCCAGGAGCCAGTGCTTCTTACATTCAAGAGAGAAGGAAAACTACAAACCAGAGAAGCCACCTTACCGTTTCTCAGGTATCAACAGAAATGTTTGTGACACTCAGAACTAACTGCATTTTAATATTTTCCTCATTTAATCTTTGAAACAGAATCATATCATATACGAAAGTATCAGCTCTGCTGTTTGAATTCTCCAACTATAAAATGATATTCTGCAAAAGGAAATGGGCGTTTGAAGAGGGAGAATTCTACACAGTACTAGGGTGGAAAAACTGCCAATTAAGAACTTGATTACAAATGGGATATGAGTTGTTAGAGAGTCAACAGATAAAACTCTAGGGGGGGGGAATGTAATGCCTTTTTGAAGAAGTTTTAAGACCTCCTGAAACGTATGCACATACAAACCAAAATGTGAAGGGTCTACCTTAAAGGATCAAAGCTCAAGTACAGCAAACATTTTCCTTTTAACCTGGGCTTTTGGCCCTTAATTTGAAGAGTTTCAAGTATTTGTGACCTCTGTTAGTGGGGAAGGGTTGTCTTTATCTGTATAGTTGTTTTTTAATTTTTTATTTTAATTTATTTAATTTATTTTATTATAATTTTTTCCCCACACTAGTTTTATTGTTTTTGTAGGTTGCTTTGGGTCACTTTTGCTAGCAAAGTGGCATAATAATTATACAATATATTAAAACCCTTTTGTAATATAAGGGACTGCTATTTTTATTCTGGGATTTATGAGTTTTGAATACTGAGCAACTGCTACAAACACATACACAGCACTATGAAAGGCACAGTGCAAAAGTTGCATAGATGTTATCAATTCTTTTTGGATTGGACTTCCAATTTAAATACCAATAGATCACAATCTGGAAAACTGCAGGCAAAACTGTCTTTGGCTGCGGTTATGCAAATTGAATGAGAGACTAGATTACTTCAAAAGCTATAACCTTTTTACTTTCAAATGCAACTTGTACAATACCTTGTTGTCCCCTTGGACTTCTCCCAGCCTCTGCTCAAGTTCTTTGATCTCATCTCCCAGATGCTTATTTCGATCCCGAGAATCACTCAGGAGTTGGGCAAGATTAGCCTAGGAAAATTGCAAAGTTTCATCAAACAAGAGTGAGTCAAAAGCTGGATGATGAAGATGTGACTGAGAAAAATCATTAAGCTTTATGCAGTGCGACATTTGTATATAGTTTGACTGGTGGCGAGGGGAAGCAAACGCTTCATTAGGCCAAAAAGCATCATTCCTATAACTAAAATTACTGCAAAAAAATAAAATAAATCAACCATGCGTGCACATAAACCTTGTACATAAACAAAGACAGATGGCAGCACAAATATCGTTTGATACCACAGGGGGAAAATCCTGCCACACTTTGTTTACTACAAGGGATTGAGACCAGTGGCTAAATATCACAAGGCCATAATTAAGATGAGGAAGTTTATGAAAAGAAATATTATTTACATTGTCACTCACTTACAAGTGTACCTTATCAACTGGTGCAATCCAATGGGAATTTATCCTGGGCAAAGCTCCCTGAAGTGAATGGGAGCTGCACAAGAAGATTAAGCACGTTCTTGCACAGCTCTCGCTCACTGGGTTGGAGCCAAACGTGCCTTGTTACATGCAAAAGGCATCTTCTGCCTCCTAGAGCATTGTGCAAGAAAAGAACAACTTGTGCAAATTCTTATACACGTGGAAGTAATGAGGACTACTATACAGCTTTTTGCTTCTCATGCAAATCTCAGCCACTTTCTCATTTTCAGAGTGAACCATCTGCACTGGTGATTTGCTAACCATGGTTTTGCAAACTGCTTCTAACCTCCATTGCTTTGGAGCTGGCCATGGTTACCAAAAATGGAAAGTGTATGCTAACCAGTGTTCATTCAAGAAGAAGAAGAAGAAGAAGAAGAAGAAGAAGAAGAAGAAGATATTTATATCCCGCCCTCCCCAGCCGAAGCCGGGCTCAGAGTGGCTAACATCAAATGTATAACACATTAACATAAAATCAGATAATCAATTAAAATACATCCTCAAATCAGATCAGGATCAGAATAAAATCCAATCAGATGGCAATCCGCAGATTAGGGTTGGGGACCTTAAATGCTCACCAGGCCCAACTGTTTGTGCTGAACTTATATGGGCCTGTGAGAAAAATTGGGAGGCCACTTTCATGCAAGTTCTTATGAAAGGGGAGAGGGAGTCAGACTGAACCCCGACCAAAGGCCTGGCAGCTCCGTCTTGCAGGCCCTGCGGAAAGATGTCAAGTCCTGCAGGGCCCTAGTCTCTTGTGACAGAGCGTTCCACCAGATTGGAGCCACAGCCGAAAAAGCCCTGGCTCTAGTTGAGGCCAGCCTAACCTCTCTGTGGCCTGGGACCTTCAGGATGTTTTTATTTGAAGACCGTAAGTTCCTCTGTGGGACATACCAGGAGAGGTGGTCCCGTAGGTATGAGGGTCCTAGAAATGAAAGGATGGAGTTGTATTCCTTTCAGCTGTAGATATTTAGTCAACCTATTATCATTTATAAACAATTGCTGGCAGTAATTATGAAGAGCTGTTATTAACTCTGCAGGAAAGTCACAAAGCCGTTATTTAGAAAAGTTATCACATATGCCTATTTACAAATAATAGATGGTGGAAGACCTATTTGTCTGTTGCTTTCCCTTAGAATGTCTATTATAACTTCCTGGAAACTGCTTTGACAAAGGAGCTATCTAATGTGACACAATTCCTGCTATGGTTCCAAACTGGTTTGTGCAGCCTTCATCGGCTATATGAATTTGGGAGAAAGCACCCACAGGAGTCAATGGGAACTTCAACCATGGCTTCAAGTTGGCTTGATTCAAACAAACCATCGTTACTAACCAGTCAGTCAGTTCAGATGAAACAAGCTGTACTAAACAAAACTGGAAAATGAAAATTCCAAACACCTCCCTCTTAGCCATGTGGGGGGAGAGGAAAGAGGAGTGGACAAAACCATCGCTTGCCAAGCCTTGTTCCATTTTTTGGACATCACATTAAACTATGGTTTGGCACAGCATTGAACAGCTAGCCACTGACACATCTGCAAAACCTTCATTTCCTTTATTTTTTATTTATTTTTATTTCAGTAACTTTTTATTGGGCTTTATAAGCAGGGATCATAGGAGTAATAAATGATAACCAGAGACAGCTGTGTGCAGAATTCCTGGATTGCCGGGGGTTGAGCTAGATTCCCACTCTACAGTTCTATGGGATTCCATGAGATTCGCATGTCATTTGTACATCACCAAAATAGCACAAAAAATCTGCAGTAGGATCTACAACTTATGGTTCATTATTAGCATTCAGTGTACAAGTTCTTGGTTCATGGAGTGGTTTAAATAAAAACAGTAACATCAAGGAAACAAGACAGAAGAAAATTAAGATATCATTCAATATCACATAGATAAAATGCCTAATCAAGGGCCCTTGTGGTTGTGTTTAGATTAAGTATGAGTAATAGTCATTTTTTTCTCTTACCAATGAAACAGTATAAAGTGTTAGTACAGTCGTACCTTGGAACTCAAACACCATAGCTCCCGAACAAATCGGCTCCCAAATGATTGAAACCTGGAAGTGAGTGCTTTGGTTTCCAAACAATTTTCGGAAGCTGAACGTCCGGCACGGCTTCTGATTGGCTGCAGGAGCTTCCTGCAGCCAATCAGAAGCCGCGCTTTGGTTTCCGAACATTTTGGAAGTTGAACGGACTTCCGGAACAGATTCCGTTCAACTTCCAAGGTATGACTGTATACTGATGAAAATGGGAGGGAATTCCTTCACAAACAAAAATGTCACCAGGACAAAAGCTGCCAAAAGCAAGAGGGCCTATGGAGCCATCTGCAGCAGATGCTCTTTGAAAGCTTCTTTACATAAGCAGAACTAGCCTCAGCCTGAATAGTATTCCCCCCCCCCCGGGCTCCCATGACATAAAGCTTCAAAAGTAAGGTTTTTCGGTCAGCACAATGAACAGAAGACTTTGGGGAAGGGTAAAACCAAAATAAACCAAAGTACACTTGCTATATGGCAATTTGATAAATTCTCTCATTACCCACCCCAAGTAGAAAAAAGCCAGTAACCAAAGTAACATTCTCCCTAAAGCACCCACTACCCTAAAATTCGATTTCCGTAACACAGCTTTTGAAATCCTGCCACAAGTTATTTTGCTTCAGACTACTGAAGGGTGGATAGTAACAAACTTAATGCACCCTTCAGTCCTCTGCAGATAAATGGTAGTTAGCACACAGAAGTTGTTAGCCCATCCCACAGCTGTGCCCTGTAAAGTAGGTTTTTGGATGAAGGGGGGAACAAGAGGGCAAATGTGAGAGACAACAGTACGAAAGCCATTTAGACAGAAATGTTCAAACCATGCTCAAGTCTCTTAGAAGCTTAAATTATTTTCCAGTGTTTAAGCTCACAGCTCAAGTTAGACAACTGGAATAAAGGAGAACAGGTAGAAAAATCTGATGAAACATCAAGTACACTTCAGAAGTGTGATTGATAGCAATTTTTATTGCAATTTCTACTTCAATGGTTTTGTATGATTGTGGCACCCAACTTAATGCAGTAAAACCTGCTTTGCTTAGTAAGAGACCCTAGAGCTCAACACCAACCACAAAAATTGATGATATCTGCTAGCGTTACATTTTTGTTGTAGAAACAAACTTTCATGCATTAATTTTCAAGTGATGAAGGATATCTGTCACAGTCTTTCCACGCAAATAAAATGCTTTTGGAGCTCTAGCAAGGATATTTCCAACAAAATGCACAATCAAACCAATGTGTATTGGAGGGAAAGTAAGCTCACCATCAGATTTTATAATAAATATGATTCACCAGAGAAATACTAACACTTCGTTTAACGAAGTGCCCAAACAACATATTCCTAATACTAGGGAGGTGGTGCATAGTCAGAAGAACCAGACAAAGTTTTGTAAAACAAGTTTCCAGCTTTGAACACTTCTAAGAATGTTTTAAGACTAAAATTAAAAAAGGAATGAAAGTGAGGATAGACCCAAGATATTGTTCTGCATTCCCCACTTCCTGGAACACTTCCTCCATCCTTTGATGGAGCACCTAGGGTGTTTGTAAGGACACCATACCTATTTGCTTTATTTACATATATGCAAGCAGAGCAGCTTCTAAACCGACCTGATGCTTAGAAAGTTCGGGTAATTTTCATCTGTTTTAGTATTTTAGCTGTTGTATGTTTTAAATAGGGTTGTGGCTTTTTTCATGATTTTACTGTTTTACTTGTTGTAAGCCACTTGGATGGTTTTTGTTTTACAAGAAAGCAGTGTATAAATAAAAATAGACATCCCCATGGTAGAAAGCAACTCCACACACTCTAAATCCAACTGCCAACACCTAGATGTGCTTCATCTTCTGTGTGCCCAGTTCCAACACATCCTCAGTGCCCCACTGTAAATTATTTTTCTGCCCCTTCCTGCTGGCCAGAAGCTATTGCTTTCCTAAACTCTAATTAGTATTGCAATCCAGAAGCTAGTGAAAGATTCCTTGGTATAGGGAGATACCATTCTGAATTAGGAAACTGTGGTCTAAGCTCTGACAAACCAAAATTGGAAACCATGGTTCGATCTTAGTTTGCAAGCCAGAATAGTTACTGGAACTTAAACCACAATTTTCAGTTATGACACAACTTGTCCTTCTTTCCTAGACCCAATGAAAAATGGTGGCTTTAACAAACACCCTTGCATTAAGGCATATTGTCAGGGAACTGACATCGGAGGAAAGGGAAGTGGTAGGGCTCCCAGAGACTGGGAGAGAGTCAACAGCCAAGGCAGGGACCAGCAGGGGGAGCGCGGGGTCTCTGGAGGAGGATCTCAGTAATGCTGAGAGAGACGCAGCAGCCCAGGCAGGAAGCAGAAGGGGAGAGAAAGGGGTGAGAGACACTTCGAGCGAAAATAGCGGGGAGGTGTCAGAAGCAACTGCAGGGAGACCTATGCTTCGCCGGAAGCTGTCACGTCGTGAGTCCAGGAGACGCGTTTCCGTTAAGGAACTTCTTTGCTGGAAGCGCTTCCGCAGACAGCCACTGTCGGACTCTACAAGTGACTAGAGCAGACATGTCTGAGGAGCTCTGTCACACACAGAGGTTTGTGGGGTCGCACAAACTCTGAAGGGGCACTATTTTAAGCACAAGCAGCTAATCATCCCCTGACAGCAGTCCGACAGTCTCTGTACGCTGCCTGTGCAGGAGAAGGCATCATGAGCAACCCAGCAGGAGCCGGAGCCGCAGGGGGTGGAGCTGGTCCAAGCTTGGAAGACAGATACCGAGCATTGGAGGTCCAACTTGCGCTGCAGACGGCGAGGCTCGAGGAGAGGAGGGCTCAAGATGCAGACAAGAAGGGGAGAACCACTCAGTTCCCCAGAAAGGTACCAGGATTAGTGCAGAAGTTTGGGGGGGACCCCAAGGATTACCATGCCTTTAGGACTGAAATGCAATATGCCCTGAATGTGCAGTTTGATGAGTTCCCTGATGAGGAATCCCGAGTTGCTTTCGTAATTGGGCATCTTGAGAAGGGAGCGCGAGATTGGGTTCGACCCCTGATGGCAACGCACAACGATATCCTGAAGGACACTATGAAATTCTTTCGTGCAATGGATATCATGTTCTCCAGCGATATTGAGGAGGGGGTAGTGCGCAGACAGCTAATGGCTTGCAAGCAGGGAAGCAGATCTGTCCGTGAGTACTGGACTGAATTTACCATGCTGATTCACAGATTGGGGTGGGATTTATCGGCAGCACCCATTCAGATGCTATTTGAAGAAGGTCTTTCTTCAGCTGTGAAAGACGAGCTGGCCAGGAGCCCCAGGGCGGTGTCTATGGATCAGCTGACCAAATCTGCGCTGACCATTGGAGCGCGCCAGGAGGCAAGAGCCTTGGAGAGGCGGGAAGGGAGAGGGGAACGTTGGAAGGAGTTACGCATTCCAGACATTCCTGAGCCAGCTTTCCCGCCGGCAGAGCCGATGGAAATCGGAACAGCCCGCGCGCGCGCAGTTTCAAAGCCCAGTGAGGGGGCGAAGAAGGAGGGAAAGGGACCCCGGAAATGCTATCTCTGCCAACAGCCAGGCCACTTTGCCAGAGTCTGCCCCCAGAGGAAGGAATGGCAAGGGATGGTGGGAACTGTTGAGGGGGAAGAGCAGGGAGAAACGGAGCAGGTAAAAGCCAACGCCTGGTTGCCAGCAGGGCACTGCAGCCAGGCCAAAGAGCAGTGAAAGTGCCCCTTTCCCAAGTGCCAGTGCCAGAAGCTCCTCGACCTGCTCTAGTGATTGAAGTGTCGCTAGAGTTGCAAAATGGACACCCCCTAAAAATAAAGGCGCTGTTGGACTCAGGCAGCTCCTGCAATTTTATGAGCAAGGAGTTTGCGGCTGAACACCAGATACAGACTATCCCCTTAAGCAACCCCCTGCAGGTGACCACGATCGATGGCAGAGAACTGTTGGGAGGAGGCGTCAGCTTGCAGACCATCCCAATGATAATGAGGGTGGCAAGGCACACAGAACTGATAGCGTTTAATGTGGCCACCTTGGGAGGCGCTCCCATTATTTTGGGAATGAGCTGGCTAGCCCTACATGATCCGCTGGTGGGCTGGCATCAAAGAGTGGTTTCCTTCGGTTCCGCACATTGCTTAGAACACTGCAGGGGGGAAAAGGGGTCAGCAGGGGCCCAAGCCACCCTAGCAGGGACGGAAGTGATGGAGAAGGGGAAGGTGCCATCACAGTATGCTGATCTCAGCGACGTGTTCAGCGAGAAGGAAGCTGACCAACTACCCCCGCATAGGCCCTTTGATTGCCAGATCAATTTACTCCCTGGAGCACAGCTTCCTGTAGGCAGGTTGTATGCCATGTCAGACAGGGAGATGCAGGAGTTGCGAGCGTTCATTGACAAGAACCTGAAGAGAGGCTTCATCAGAGAGTCCAAGGCAGCGGGGGGTAGCCCAGTGTTTTTTGTGGATAAAAAGAACACGGACAAGCCGAGACTGGTATGTGACTTTCGGGCCCTAAATGCAGTGACAGAGCCGGTGGCTTTTCCTATGCCCAGGATTGATGATATTTTGACCAGGGTGCGAAAAGGAAAGATTTTTACAAAGCTGGACCTAAGGGGGGCGTACAACCTGATACGTATAAGGAAAGGGGATGAATGGAAGACCACCATGTTCACCCCTTTGGGGGCATTTGAATATCTCGTTATGCCTTTTGGATTACAAGCAGGCTCCGCGTGTTTTCAAGCCTTTATGAACCATGTACTGGGGCCTTTGCTCTACAAGAATTGCGTGGCCTTCTTAGATGACGTGTTGGTGTATTCGGAGAATGAGGAGCAACATGTGAGAGACGTCAGAGAAGTGTTGAGCAGGCTGCAAGCCAACAGACTGTGGGTGAAACTGGAGAAGTGTCAGTTTCATACCAAGGAGGTGGAATTCCTGGGGTACCGCTTGTCAGACAAGGGGTTGGCCATGGACCCCGGCAAGGTTCAAGCGGTGCTGGAATGGAAAACCCCCAAGACTAAGAAGGATGTGCAGAGGTTCCTAGGGTTTGGAAACTTTTATCGTAAGTTCATCCGAAACTTCGCTCACCTGACGGCGCCCATCACGGACTGTCTCAGCAGCAAAAAGAAGTTTGTTTGGACGGGGGAGGCGGAGCGAGCGTTTGAGGAACTGAAAAAGGCCTTCGCCTCTGACGAACAACTTCTACATGTGGATTTACAAAAAAAGCTGAGGGTCGAAACAGACGCTTCTGACAGAGCCATAGGGGCGGTGCTTCTTCTGCAGCCGGGGAAGGAGGGGTCCGAGTGGCGACCGTGTGCCTTCTTTTCGCGAAAGCTGAACAAATCTGAGAGAAACTACACGGTGTACGACCGGGAACTTCTTGCGATTTATGAGGCCTTCCGGAGATGGAGGCACCTACTAATTGGTGCACAACAGAAGGTGCAAGTACGCACGGACCATAAGAATCTAGAGTATTGGAGAACTGCGCGAGTGCTCAACCAACGGCAGTTGAGATGGGCCCAGGAGTTCTCCAAATTTAACTTTGAGATTTGTTACGTACCAGGCCAGGAGAACGTTAGGGCGGACGCTCTCTCACGCAAACCTGAATATTTGGAGGGAGAGGGTGCACCCGAAGAGACCCATGTCATTCCCGAGGATCGCTGGGTGTGTGGGGCGGCATTGGTGGGGCTAAGGGAACTGATAGAGGGAACGGTGCAGGATGAATATGCCCAGGACAAACTCAGGGGTCTCAGGAGGGAGGGAGACAAACCCGGGGGTTTTGAGGAGAGAAACGGGGCGTTGTACTACAAGGGAGCGTTATACGTACCTGAAGGAGAATTGAGGGAAAAGGTACTCAAGCAACTGCACGATAGCCCCACAGCAGGGCATTTTGGGCAACACAAAACCATGTGGCTGGTTACCAGGGAATTCTGGTGGCCCAAGGTCAGGGAAGATGTGCGGGAGTATGTGAGAGGGTGTGACCGATGTCAACGAGCCAAGGGGGAGAGGCGGGCACCGGCAGGTTTATTAGAACCACTACCCACGCCGGAAAGACCATGGGAGGCAGTGGCAATAGATTTTATGACTGATCTGCCCAGGTCCAAAGGGAAGACAGCCATTATGGTGGTGGTAGACCTGTTAACCAAGATGGCCCACTTTATAGCCTGCTCACATGCGGTCACAGCAGAAGAAACCGCTAAATTGTTTGTGGAAAATGTGTTTAGATTGCATGGTGCCCCCTTGAGGGTGGTTTCGGACCGAGGGAAACAATTTACTTCCAGGTTCTGGAGGAAGCTCATGAGCTTATTGCATGTAGAGGTGAATTTTTCCACTGCCCGCCATCCAGAAACCAACGGGCAGGCGGAAAGAGCTAATGGTGTCCTCCAGCAATATTTGAGGTGTTATGTGAATGACAGAGAGAATGATTGGGTGGAGAAGCTGGCGTTGGCAGAATTTGCCTATAACAATGCGGAGAACGTGTCCACGGGAATGAGCCCTTTTTTGGCCAATCACGGGTGTCATCCCCGAGCCTTCCCAGGGGGGGAGGGGGAGAACTGGAGCGTTCCAGCCGCAGAACAGTTCGTTGAAGAAATGGAAGCGATCCATCGCCAGCTCCAACTTAATTTAAACAGGGCGAAGGAGGAATATAAGAGGCAGGCAGACAAAACCAGAAGGGAAGGAGAAAGCATTAGGGTGGGGGACCAGGTGTGGTTGTCCACCCAAGGGTTACCATTTAAAGGAGGTTGTAAGAAGTTAAGACCCAAAAGGCTGGGCCCATTTGAAGTCACGCAACAGGTCAACCCAGTGGCTTTCAGACTCCGGTTACCTAACCACATGAAGTTGCACCCAGTGTTCCACAGATCATTGCTGTCACCGTATATAGGGGACAGAGAGGGGAGGGTCAATAGGGGACCAGCTATGGAGGAAAAAGAACACAGCTACCATGTAGCGGAGATTCTCGATTCCAGGTGGAGGGGAGAGCAAGTAGAGTATTTGGTAATGTGGGAAGGGGAGCCGGAGTCGGAAAACACCTGGGTCAGGGCAGAGGATGTAGATGACGAGGTTTTGATTGAAACTTTTCATCAGAGATTCCCTCGGAAACCCCAGCCAGTGGCGAGGTTCCGGAGGGAATACTTCGCCACCACCGACGAAGAAGAAGAGTTGGAGGGGTTCGCTGATTCCGAGGTGGAGGAGGATTCAGCGAGTCGGAACGAAGACCGATGGAGGGAAATGTTCGAGACGTCGGAAGATGAAGAGGATTCTTTTAGGGGTTTCAGCTCCTCACCGCCCAGAGGAGAGAGTAGGGGCGGGGGAGAGGGGGGCCCTGGAGGGGAGGTGGATGTCAGGGAACTGACATCGGAGGAAAGGGAAGTGGTAGGGCTCCCAGAGACTGGGAGAGAGTCAACAGCCAAGGCAGGGACCAGCAGGGGGAGCGCGGGGTCTCTGGAGGAGGATCTCAGTAATGCTGAGAGAGACGCAGCAGCCCAGGCAGGAAGCAGAAGGGGAGAGAAAGGGGTGAGAGACACTTCGAGCGAAAATAGCGGGGAGGTGTCAGAAGCAACTGCAGGGAGACCTATGCTTCGCCGGAAGCTGTCACGTCGTGAGTCCAGGAGACGCGTTTCCGTTAAGGAACTTCTTTGCTGGAAGCGCTTCCGCAGACAGCCACTGTCGGACTCTACAAGTGACTAGAGCAGACATGTCTGAGGAGCTCTGTCACACACAGAGGTTTGTGGGGTCGCACAAACTCTGAAGGGGCACTATTTTAAGCACAAGCAGCTAATCATCCCCTGACACATATGATAAAAAACGGAGGAGGGAATTTGTGACACAACACTTCTCCTTAGCCGAATAAGCCACTGTTGATTAACCTGCATGGGCCTTTCTAGTTGAAAATATTATAGTCAAATGAATTCAAAGCTTTACTTGAAAATTATTTTCAAATGGAATGCTTTTAAATATTTTAAAGACGTGACAACCCAAAGTATTCATTTCCATCACAATGTTTGGGTTTTATGGGGGAAGGATTGGGAATGAAGACAGTGAAAACTGTTGTCCTACTAATTATAGTATGCCCAAAGAACTGACAATATGCCACTGCTATTCTCTAATCTACTTCAACAGAGGGCATGTTCAATTTCCCTCTCATTGTTGATAGAAGTGTTTGCACTACTTGTTAGTTACAGTTTAGACTGTGGCAAACCCGATTCAGAATTTCTCTTTTACTAGACCAGTGGTTCCCAACTTTTTTCCTGGCCGAGTGCTTGAAAAGTACTAAGACGGACCATTTAATGATTTTTCTTCTTGTTCTAGCAATTGTAACGCACTGCACTAGACACTGTGTGATTTTTAATTGTATGTTTATTGCTTCTTTTAACGTGTTTTATTGTATTACAATTTGAATTCTGTGGAAATCAAATTGTAACAATAATACAATATGAGAAATAAAAGAAGCAATAAAAAACAGTATGAATATTTAACGTGGATACGCTGTGGACCACCTGATTGATACCTGCAAACCAATGATGGTTTATGGACCACGACTTGGGAACCCAGTACTAAGAAGTATGGAACAGTTTGCAGAGGGGATGATTGCACAGGATATTGATGAGAAAGCAGTGTCTTGGAAGCAGGGGACCCTACAGCTCTGGTGTACTCCTGATTCAAGAACGGTACACTCCTTCTTTCTGGGATGATAGCAGGGGCAGCTAGAGGCATTTTGGCAAGAGATAAAATGCCCTGATGCCATCCTTGTGATGGGGAGGGGGCACTGTGAGACTCTGCAAGGGCTTCCCCTCAAGGCAAAGCCCTTGAAAAGCCTTGCCACCCTGCTGGGTGGAGGGGAGAAATTCAGCAAGGCTTCTCCTTAAGAGAGCCATGCCTAGTGGCGGCGCGAAACAGGAAGTGCCTTCCTGCCACTTCCACCACAAGATCTCAGCGGAAGCTGGTGCCAATTCCGGCAGAGGCAGAGCAGGTGGGGTGCCTGCGGTGGCTGCATCTCCACCTCATCATCGGGGAGACCCTGCTAGGATGACAGCCCATTTTCCAATGAGCACACAGCTTCAGGAGCGGGGATGCATGCAGAGCATCTGTTGGAACTTTTATTGTTGATTTGCAGGTTTACTTTGCTTTATATGGATTTTCACCAAACCTCCTTGAGGGTCCAATGGGATACAGGTTTGAAATATAAAGTGAGTATAGTGGTACCTCTGGTCACGAACTTGCAGTGGTACCTCAGGTTAGGTACTTAATTTGTTCCGGAGGTCCGTACAGTGGTGCCCCGCAAGACGAATGCCTCGCAATACAAAAAACTCGCTAGACGAAAGTTTTTTCCGTTCGCGATTTGCCTCGCAAGACGAATTTCCCCTATGGGCTTGCTTTTTTCTTTGACTAAAAACAAAGACATGTTTTGTTTATAAAGTTAATTTATTTTCCCTTAAATTTTTGAACTGGTCTTTACAGTATGTGTGACTTTACAGAGCAGTTAATAAACTGTTGTTGTACCAAATTTGGCTTTGTTTGGACTTTTTTTGACCATAGGAACGCATTAATTGATTTTCAATGCATTCCTATGGGATTTCGTGCTTCGCAAGACGAAAAATTCGCTAGACGACAAAAATTGCGGAACGAATTAATTTCGTCTTGCGGGGCACCACTGTACTTAATCAGAAACTGTTCTTAACCTGAAGCAACACTTTAGATAATGGGGCCTCCTGCTGCTGCCGCGCCGCCGGAGCCTGATTTCTGTTCTCATCCTGAAGCAAAGTTCTTAACCTGAAGCACTATTTCTGGGTTAGCGGAGTCTGTAACCTGAAATGTATGTAACCTGAAGCGTATGTAACCTGAGGTACCACTGTAATTTGTTCCGGAGGTCCGTTCTTAACCTGAAACCATTCTTAACCTGAGGTACCACTTTAGCTAATGGGGCCTCCTGCTCCCGCCGGCACGTGATTTCTGTTCTCATCCTGGAGCAAAGTTCTTAATCTGAGGTACTACTTCCAGGTTAGCGGAGTCTGTAACCCGAAGTGTTTGTAACCCAAGGTGTTTGTAACACGAGGTACCACTGTAAATTAATTAGCGGAATCAAAATAACATAGTTTAGCAATATTTTTTTTTAAAAAAACAAAACCAATGACATAGAGCAGTAAATTATATGTGCATGCAAGCAGAAATGAAACCTACCTGCTTTCTCTTTTCAGGAGGAAGAGATGGATCCCCGTCCTACAAGAAGGGAGTTTACATGTCACTGGAAAAATAACAGGACTTTATAAAGTAACCTAGTTTGCTTGAAAAAGTAATTTAATGAAGCACTGCAGTACTGCAATCAAAGCACTAAGAGGTTTAGACTGTAAGGTCGAAGCTGTTTCTATTTGTCCTTTAAATAGTAGTGAATACATAATTATGAATTAAATAAAAATGAACAAAAATGAACAAAAACAGTATCATGAACACAGAACTACAAGGATTACAAGGAAATGATTAATAATGCACAATGCATTACAAGAAGCCAAAGATTTAATATAAGCAGATATTAACAGAAAGTTATCAAACCAGTTACATACAATCAGTTCCCGGTATTTCTTTTTCAGTGATTGGTGCTTCTCCCGTAGCTGATTAGCCATAAGCTTGTACTGGTCTCTCTCTTGCTGACATGTGTCCAGCTCTTTTGAAAGAATTAGCAGTGCTTCCTTCTTACTTTCCAGCTTCCTTTTACACACCAAATACTGCAAGAAAGTCAAGGCAAAAAGTTTGTACGTGCCGCTTGAAAACAAAACAAAAGAATACCAAACCAAACCGGTGCATTGTGCAAAAGCACTACTTTAAAGGCAGGGGCACACACTTTTAAGCTGCTTTAAATGAACTATGGGCTGCGTCAGTTTCTGGGTTAACATTATAACCTTTAGGATGTAATCCTGTGCCCACATTCTTGAAAATAGATTTATTTCTAAGTACATAAACATACTGAGGATTGTAGTTAGGCTGTGATCCTATATGTACCTACATCGGAGTAAGCCCCACTGAACATAATGGGAATTACTTCTTCGTAAACACACACATAATTGAAGTATCAGACCACAGAGTGCTTAATTCAGGTAGCAGAGATGCATTTTCTTTCACTACTCTATAAAAGTAAAAAAAGCTATCCTATTCCCTCCATTTTGATGACACCCTTTTACCCAACAAAGCCCAATATTTTTTCTACTAGCTACTCACGAACTCCATTACAGCCTTCCAAATGCAATATAATCTTACCCACGTGTGAGGTTTTTAGGCCCATCCCTTTAAAAAGGACATTTATATGCACCTAAAATATGTAATGTGCTTTAGTGTTTCATATGTGTAAAAAGCTGCAGAATTTCTTTCTGTTCACACTTGGTCTGCAATCAAAAGACCCCTTTTGCTCTGCTCCTTTTTGAAGACGGGAGGAAATGTAGAGAAGGGCTTTCTTGAACCTTACAGCCCTTATTTCTACTGGTCAAGGTGCATTAATATACCTGCAGGTCATGAAGAAATAATAATGCATTGAGTGGTACCCAAAAGTAGCAAATGCATCCTTTCAAGAGTCCTTTAAAGGGAAGGAGAAATCATTCTAGGGTAATGAACTCTGAAGAGGACACCTCCACCTTGGATTAATTTTATTACTGGCAGCAGCAAAGTTGAATTTCTGCCATAAACCTTCTGGGTTATGATGCCTTGGCACTACCCTCAATAAAGCAACATTATTGTTCTTATCCATATAGTGACACTTTAAGAGTGGCCAATTCCCTGATTAAAAAGGCATCTGGAATCTGCAACTTTTTATGCACCATTGAAATGACATTGGAACCTGGAATAATGATGAACTCTGGATAGGAAACTGCTATATGCTAAAGAAGTTAAGAGTCTGAGCTACAAGGCCCCAGTCAAGATTAGACGGTAGCCTTAAGCAAGTAAGTCACTGTTTTCTCAGCCTCAGCTCCCATCTTTAACATGAAGAAATGGAATGCTAGACATAACAGATCCAGGAATTCTGTTTTGGTTTCCTTATCCCTAAACATAATTAGTCATTAAATTTGGATTGGCAAACTCCAGTTGGCACTTATTCTCCAAAACCAAATCAGAAACCCATTTCAAACAGTTTTTTATTTTGATTTGGAAGGGAAACACTAACTATGATTTGCCAATTTGAATGCTACGGCTTACTATGGTCAGGGCTAAAGAGGAAACGGAAATGGAAACACAAGCCTCATTTCATACTCCGGGTAACCAAACACAGCAATGAAACTTGCAGATAGGCAGATAAATATGGTTGTGGAGACCTTGTTACTACTTCAAGAGTTCATAGAATCATAGAATCATAGAATCATAGAGTTGGAAGAGACCACAAGGGCCATCGAGTCCAACCCCCTGCCAAGCAGGAAACACCATCAGAGCACTCCTGACATATGGTTGTCAAGCCTCTGCTTAAAGACCTCCAAAGAAGGAGACTCCACCAGTTAATGAAGAGTTAGTGTTGTTAGCCGCCCTGAGCCCGGCTTCGGCTGGGGAGGGCGGGATATAAATAAAATTTATTATTATTATTATTATTATTATTATTAATGGTTCTCCGTGTATGTGGCGATTGCTCCAACTTCTCTCCAAGCACAAGTGGGATCAAATAAACCACAATCCCTGACTTAGCATTAAATCCAAACCAAGTACAGTGGTACCTCAGGTTAAGTATTTAATTCGTTCTGGAGGTCCGTACTTAACCTGAAACTGTTCTCAACCTGAAGCACCACTTTAGCTAATGGGGCCTCCTGCTGCCGCCGCACCACCGGAGCACAATTTCTGTTCTCATCCTGAAGCAAAATTCTTAACCTAAAGCACTATTTCTGGGTTAGCGGAGTCTGTAACCTGAAGTGTATGTAACCTGAGGTACCACTGTATCCTGGTTTCTTTCAGTCAAACAAACCACAACTGGTATGCCAAGAACAATTACCCTAGACTGAGTGTGAGAAACAACCACAAACCCTGGCTCAGATTTACACCTAAAGTCCAAGCTCCAAGCATGAATCCCAGTTAAGTTTGAAACATTAAGTCAGGGTTTATGCCTTGTTTCTCCCACTTGAACTGCTTTGAGGGTTTTCTACAATCAAGAGGTAAAAAAATTGTGTGAAACAAATAAAGTGGGAGCCATCAACTGCAGCTTACCATGATGTGCAAGTGATGATACTGTGATATACTGGTTTTAAAATACAGTGGGGGGTTTTGCTTTTAAGACACAAATAACCACTTTTATTTGATTTCTTTCTTTTTTTAAAAGAGTCACCATTTACTGTAGATGGTTATAGCTTCCGCTATTTGTTTTTAGGTATTTTTTTAAAAAGTGAATCTTCTGAATACATCTTCATGTATTTTTGCAAAAATAAACTATTTAATGCTTTCATTAAATAGTTGTTAGATTCAAATTTCATCTGCTTTTCTCTTGTTCTAAATATCTTCAAAATAATAATTTTCATTGCTGTCTATTGACTTATATCTACCACTAATTTACCATCGTAAGTGGACTATGATTGCTACAAGATCATATTAAGTAAAGACTGATATAATACATTACTGCTTGAACTGCCTTACTGCCTGCTAACTGCTTTAAACAAAACAGAATGAGAAAGACAACATTACAGAGAGGTGAAACAGCTCTCCTCTCCATCAAATGGTCCCTGTTTGTCCATAGCTATTTTTAGTGCCAAATCCGCTTTGATCTCATTAACTCCTGAACAGAAATGACCTCATAATCTGATAATGCCAGGACATTTGTCAAGTTATTGGAGAGGGGAAATCTAAAAAGTGAAAGACACACCATTATAAACTTCGGAAATTCAGATTACGGTGTCACTTATCAGCTTTGGCCCATCTTCATTTAGAGCAGTGGTCTTCAACCAGTCTAGACCCAAGGTGCACCATATATTCCTTGCCAGGCACACAGGACTCACTTTTACATTTTCACTTTTGATTTATACTTAATAGTACAGTGGTACCTCGGGTTAAGTACTTAATTCGTTCTGGAGGTCTGTTCTTAACCTGAAATTGTTCTTAACCTGAAGCACCACTTTAGCTAATGGGGCCTCCCGCTGCTGCCGCGCCGCTGGAGCACAATTTCTGTTCTCATCCTGAAGCAAAGTTCTTAACCTGAAGCACTATTTCTGGGTTAGCGGAGTCTGTAACCTGAAGCGTATGTAACTTGAGGTACCACTGTACTAGCGTCTCACCACCTATTACACAGAGGTAGTAGCATACATTTTTTTCTAAATGCAAGTGAACCAATATTTCATGTACTATTGGGCAAACTTTCAAAACCTTTTAATACATATAGCTTCTCTTTTATTTCTGGGGTTCTTCTCTTCCTTGAAACCTGTGGTTGATATTGAGAAAGATCACCATCGCTATTTATGCTTGTGTTTTGTTACCAAAAAGGCCTATCAATTTCACCAGCTCCTGTCTCTGCCACCTGCTTCCGGCTTTTTCTTCCCTACCTTCTGGTCCTGCCTCACCTGTCTTGCCTTTGCTCTTCTCTCTTCTTACCTCCCACATTCTCTTTGCCTCCTCCTTGCACCTCCCAGTTCCTCCTCTGTTATCACTTACTCCCATCTCACCATCTTTCACAATCCTTTCTCTCGCCATTCTCTTTACCTTCTCAAACTTTTCTATACTTTGTTCCTTCTACTTCATTTCACCTGTTCATTATTGCCTGCCTCCATCACATTTTCCTTTCCTCGCTTTCTTCCACCTTATTATCACCTTCTCTGCCACCATCGATTCACTTCTCTGTGCCTCTTGCTCACTTCTAACATCAGCAGGCCTGAAATCAAAGTTAGAAGCACTTAACACCCTCGGAACCTAGTATACTGTAGGTGGCAGTTGTTCTTTCTTGCCCGTTAGCTGTATAATACTTTGAGGAAATCCCCGATTCTTCCACATTCAAGCACCATATGGCTGTAGTTCCAAAACACGTCACCCCCCCTTTCAGTTTGCAAAATCTTGCCATTTTATCATTCAACTAAATAAAATTAATTTTCATTCCAAATCAACACTGAAATAGTAAAGTGGCATATTTATTTAAGAGTAAGTCCCATTAAAATAAAGGATTTGCATATTAATTTAATTAAGATTAACTAATGAGATCCTCTCCCTTTCATACAGATTCCTCCTTCTTTCTGTCATCTGTGGACTCCTCTCTCTCTCTCTCTCTCTCTCTCACACACACACACACACACACACAGTCAGTCACCTGTCTCTGTCTTCTCCTTGTATCAGCTTGTCTGAAATCAAATGTACAAATCTGACGTTTCAGGACCCTCAGAACCTAATAAAGGCACCAGTTGTTTGCTGTTTTGTTTTACTTATTTCCTTTTTAAAAATTATGTATTTTATTCTGCGAACCACCCTGCTATTTTCTAATGAAGGGCAGTCGAAAGAAAGAAAGAAAGAAAGAAAGAAAGAAAGAAAGAAAGAAAGAAAGAAAGAAGATAGATAATAGAAGCCAAACTAGCTGTAAGGATGTGGAATACAGTGCCACTCCTTGCTACACATGCCGTATCTACTTCCTGCTATGTACTGAGAATTTGTCACTATTTTATTCTAATATGCAAATGTCTGGGCAATAATAATCCTAAGCAGCCAAAAAGAATGCAATGCTTTCAAAGTTTTAATATCAGAATGGCTAAGGACTGGTTCACACATGGACATACACATGTTCACTTAACACTTGGTGACTTGCGGTTGAATGTGCAAGCTAAGAAGCACTGAATGTTTGTTGACATGAGGTAATAATAGGTAGATACATGGGGAATTTTTTATTTTTTTAAAGATCAAAGTGTTCGTAGGTGGGTGTAAACTAGCTTGTGAGCATTGATGTCCTCCAGCACCAATTCATCCCCCTTAGGGCAGCCCTTTAAACTGCAAGGCAACTTTATGGATATGGTACTGTACTGTATTTGTGTTATCACAGAACAAGAGTTGAGTTAGCCATCTGTAAAGCAGCCCTTTCCTCACTTGTACCCCATTTAAAGTTTGCATCACACTTAAAAAAACAAAACAAAAACCCCATGCTTGTTTAAAAATGTAACATTTGAATGTGAGAAGCAAATGTTTCCATACACATGTCTTGCATGCGAATATTCATCGGACAGACAGGCAGAGGCCATTTGGTGGCAAATCCAGATTTTATGCAACATAGTGTGTGAAATAGTGCTCAGAAGATGTCTGTGATAAACATCTACTGTGTAATCTGAGGGGGATTGTAGCTTTTACTATATTGAATCATTTGAACCACTGCTTCTAACCCTGAAGACAGGTGAGTGCATATGAAACCTTGTGTGGCACTTTCTTAAGAAGCAGCTGCAGATCTAAGCTTTAAACAAGAACCATTTCCTCAAAGAGCCCATAAAATCCAATCATCCAGTGCAAAACAGGTTTCAGAGCTGGTTTCCAGGAAGGTTTGCTTTATCACAGTGACATCAAGTGCCAGGTCTTTAGACCAGCAGTACAAATAGACAGGAACACAGGTAGTGGGGAGAAACTGTAAGCATGATCTCATGCACATTTATTCAGGAATAAATCCCAATTAGCACAACTGAGTTTATTCCCATGTAACCCTGTGCACACTTATTTGGGTGTTATGTCCCATTAAACACAGCAAGACTTACTTCTGAATAAACATTGGTAAGTCTTTTATGTCTTTATTATATGGACCCTTAAAGTTTCCAATAGGCAAAGAAACCCAATAAATATGTGCAGTTCCAGTTTTCCATCTCAGTTCCTATCTTCACTTCTTCTTTTTGCTATGTTTTCAAATAATTATACTTGACTAATTTCCTGGTTAATAATATGAAACTGTTTTCTCTTTTTCTTAAAACTAATGGTAAGTTACCAAACAGGATCATATGGAAGCTTTAGATGTATATAATAATGTACATAATTGAGCACCGCAAGTGAGGATGAGCGAAATATTGTGGAGTTGCGAGGGCTGGGGAGGTAAAGAGAAGGAAAGACCATTTCTTCTCCCTTTCCATCACCTGCTGCTAACAACTTATCTCTATTTACTTTCCAGCCCTCGCAACCAAAAATGCATCTTGAACAGGTTATTAGTCCTACATTTTGCATAGGTTCAAGATTAGGGGCCTTTAGAGTCAAAGAGCATCTTACACAAATCATGGCCAGGATTGCAAGGCCTATTTGAAAATACACACCCAAATTCATTGTGTATTGTTGCTTTTCTTACAGAAATCCCCCCCCCCCAGGAATGTTTAAATATTTAACTTCCCACCAGCAGTTACCCTATCCTCATGGTCAACACATGAAGGCAGTCTGCTTTCCTACTTCATTCTCTGCTTTGTAGAGCCCAGAGCACACTGAACTGTCACACCAGAGTGAGAAGTTGTAAAGGTAAAAGGTAGAGGACCCCTGGACGGTTGAGTCCAGTCAAAGGGTGTGGCGCTCATTTCGCTTTTCAGGCCGAGGGAGCCAGCCTTTGTCCACAGACATTCCCAGTCACGTAGCCGGCATGACTAAGCCACTACTGGTGCACCGAGGACCATGGCGAGTGCCAAAACACACGAAAATGCCATTTACCTTCCTGCCGCAGCTGTACATTTTTATCTACTTGCACTGGTATGCTTTCGAACTGCTAGGTTGGCAGAAGCTGGGACAGAGCAACAGGAGCTCTCTCCACTACACGCATTCGAACCACCGACCTTTCAATTGGCATGCCCAAGAGGCTCAGTGGTTTGGACCATAGCACATCCCTAGTTAGCACAAAGCTTCACAGAACATGGAAGGGGAGGGAGTCTCTTGTAGGTGGTCTTCATCTTGGCATCATAAGGTCACCATCCTTCTGCACCACAAAACATTTAATACCACTACCATTTTTTGCCACATACATTAGTTGTTGTTTTATTCCGGCATTTCAGGGGGGCTGGGCTGGAAGGCCCTTGGGATTCCAATTCTATGATTCTAATTATTAGAATGCTGGTACTCCATATGTGACCATAATCATTCATAATTGCCAATAACTGCCTGTGCCAACATTTCCCATCATTTCTTAGAAACATTTTCTCAGAGCAGAAGCAACATGGCATGAGAGGTGGTAATGGAAGGGCAGGGAGTAAGATTGGGGTTGAAAGAAGGCACAGCTGCCTGGCACTTGTTTAGGACCCCAAACCTAGCCCAAATTAATATGAATATCATGGAAGTGAAAAGAATCATGGACAGGCAATACCCACTTTATAGAAGCGTTGCTGACCCAACGGCTGCTTAGAAAGCTTGCTTACACTCTGATTGACACCCTTTCTTATAATCTTAGAGTCTGGCTGTGTTACTCAGCTGTGGGTGTGAGATGGTGGTACAATAATATAGGAATCAAAGTGTTCTATGACTACAGAAGGAAGATGTTATTGAGAACATCAGCAGAGAATTGAATCCTAGGGAAACAGCCATTTTGAGATACTGTGGCAAACACTAGTCAGTGTTTGCCTAAGTTGACTAGTTCCAACAACACTTCAATCACCTCTGGTCTTTTTATGAAGTTTACAGTGGCAATTATAGCAGTAGGATTGCAAAATTCTTTTTTTTCCTCTTGTACATTGAAAAGCTACAGGGTAGCCAAAATTTAGCAGGTGAATGTGTCATTTTGCCTTCCCTCTAACAAGGAAATGATAGGCTCATATTCAGCCAACAAAGATTCTGTTAAAAACACACAGAATCCTAGCCAGAAGAAAAACAGTAAGTTGACAACTGAATGAATTAATAGGCACAAGTTAAAAATGGAAAACAGAAAAGAGGGGGGGGCAGCAACAGAATCACAGGGGGTGGAGGAGAATTTAACCCACTGGTCTCACCTATTGTTTTTTTTAATGAAAATTATTTCCCTGAAGCTGCAACTTACATGAGGAGGGAAGCCTTCACAGGGCAAATATGCTATGCAGATATAGCATAAGCTGCCTACTTACGGTACATTAAAAAAAAAAAAAAAACAGCAACAGCACATTACTTGCAATCATGCAATGGACATTAAATCTAGTTTGGCCCAGCGTGGCCAGGTCCTTTGAGGGCGAGAATCAAGAAGCCAAAGCCTGATGGGGGATGGACAGATCCCATTAGCATGCAATAATAATAATAATAATAATAATAATAATAATAATAATAATAATTTACTTATACCCTGCCAAGTAGGGGACATTGCCTGACAAGTTAACAGGCGGAGAATGACAGCAAAATCCCTTGGCATCCGTCTGGATCGTGGTGCATGCCCACCCCTAACCTACATATATTTACTTGGATATGGTGACGAATCTAAGAGCACATGGTTGCATATTCACGGACTTCATTTAGAAGCGTGCGCCTGCAGCCCTCCCATTCACCCAAAAAGTTTGTGTTGAGTGAATAGCACTGCAGAAACCTCTGATCGCACCCCAAGACCTGGCAACTCATTTTGGGGAATTCCTGACTCACAAGGTCTCTCCACTAAGTAAAAAAAATAAAAATGGGGAGATGGGAATAGCAAACGTTTGCTGCTTTAACAGAAATAAGGGAAGATATATACCTCGCTCCCGACCCCCTCGCCCCCAAAGTGACATACAGGTAACACCCGTCATACCCCTCCAAGCAACAAGTGCCAACCATCCCTGCGGTGACACGCAACCATCCAGCTTTTAGCACTGGCCACACCTGGGAAAACTGAGGCAAGTTTTGAGCTTAGCCCAGCTGCTTTGGAGGGCCAGGGAGGTCGTTTGCCTCAGACGCCCCCCCCCCCAAAAAAAATCCCCCACCATTGCAACCCTTATGCACGCTTAACTGGGGGGGGGGTGGATTCACAAGTGACATGCTGCACAGTAAACACGCATCGGGGGAAGTGGGGCTGCAAACCTTAATTGCACTAAAGAGAGGAAAGCGAAGCAAGCCGCTCCGACTGTAGATCGCATATATATATATATATATATCGGAAACGCCAGGAAGGAGAGGGATGGGCGACCCGGTGCCGGCTGGCAGGAAAGCCCCATTGCACCAGTATCGCGGGTTTTTTGCAGGCCTGTTTGGGGGGAAATGGCGGGAAAAGGCAGCTCCGCCTTCCAGTCCTCGGCAGGCCTCGTTCCTTCTCCCCCTCTCACCTCGCTCACCAGTCCCTGCCAGTCGCTCTCGGTGCGGCTGTTGGAGTTCATGGCGGCGGCGGGGCGGCTCCAGCAGCTGCCGGCGGCGAGCAGCCGGGTCTCCTCAGCGCCGCCGCCGCCGCCGCTGCTCCTCCTCCTCCGGCTGCTTTTGCGCGACGTGGGCTTCGGGGAACACAGGCCGGCCGCCGAGCCTCGCGTAGAGGCGGGGCCCGAGCCGAGGCGGCCTCGCCCGTCGCCTGCACCTGCTGTTCTTCCCGGGCTCCGGCGCCTCTCTTTTGCGCTTTAGAAAGAAAGAAAATGAGCCTCTGAGCGTGAGGGAAACTGAAGGCGCGCTGGCTTGTTGGCCAGGTCGGCCTGAGGCATTTGGGGGCCTGAGGTGAACCCCGAGGCCTTTTTGGCGCCTGAGGCGAACCACAAAATGCCGCCTCCTCTCCCTTCTCTCTCTCTCTCTCTGAGGGAAGAAAGGTTGAGTGGAGAAGATGTCAGGAACAAGGGTGGTGACCCTCAGGGTCCCTTTTCACCTCAGGATTCTGTGATCTACATCAGGATCCGCCACCCAAGGCAGTTGCCTCACCTTGCCTGACAGGTGGGCCGGCCCTGCTGTTGGTTGTTAACACTTTTGAAATACTTGCCCCTCACGGCCACTTCTTCAGTAGCCTGAGGCAAAGCGACTGTAAACGTTAGCAACAAAATCAGGGGGAAATACTGAACTATTATTATTATTTGTAACCTCTCCATTCTGAAGGAAATCAGCCCTGAGTGCTCACTGGAAGGACAGATCCTGAAGCTGAGGCTCCAAGACTTTGGCCACCTCATGAGAAGAGAAGACTCCCTGGAAAAGACCCTGGTGTTGGGAAAGATGGAGGGCACAAGGAGAAGGGGACAGCAGAGGATGAGATGGTTGGACAGTGTTCTCGAAGCTACCTGCATGAGTTTGACCAAACTGCGGGAGGCAGTGGAAGACAGGAGTGCCTGCCGTGCTCTGGTCCATGGGGTCACAAAGAGTTGGACACGACTAAACAACAACATCAGGATCCACCGCCCAAGGCAGTTGCCTCACCTTGCCTGACAGGTGGGCCGGCCCTGCTGTTGGTCATTAACATGTTTGAAATACTTGCCCCTCATGTTCACTTCTTCAGTAGCCTGCGACAAAGTGACTGTAGACATTGGCAACAAAATCAGGGGGAAATACTGAACTATTATTATTATTATTTGTTGTATTGTCCTTCATCCGAAGATCACAGGATGGTTCACAGCGTAAAAGCACTAAATCCAAAACAGTAGCTAACAAACAGAATGACAACACACCCTGCCCAGGCACATTTAAAAGGCCTTAGGTTGTTTAATAAGCCAAAGGACTGGAAGAATAGGAATGCCTGGTGCCTAAAGATATGTAAATAAGACACCATTGTGGAGAGCATTCCACAAATGGGGAGCCATTGCAGGAAAAGATTGTTCTCCTGCTGCCACCATCAAGAGTTCTTGAGGAGGCACACGAAGAAGGGGCTCAGATGATTGAAGATGGAAGTCTTCTTTCTTCTTCTTTGGCAATCACTCGTAGTTGGGTAAGATTGTCTTCCATAAACATGGTTTTAACAATGAGTCCGTAAGTGACTGTGGAGGCCAATTCTGGATCCACACGTCCTTCCACAGTGGGAACATTGGTTCCCGGGTGGGAGTTGATCACAGTGTGGATTTGCCAAGTGTGCCTTCCTCTTAGCACATTTCTCCCTTGTGTCCTGAGTTTGAGTCTCTTCAAAGCCCATGACACCTTTGGTCAAGGCTGTTCTCCAACTGGAGAGCTCGCAGGCCAGTGCTTCCCAATTGTTGGTGTTTATACTACATTTTTTTAGATTTGCCTTGAGACAGTCATTATTTTTATTTCCCCCCAAATTTTTTTATTGATTTTCAACATTTATCACAAAAATAACATAACAAAATACACAACAAAGAAAAAAACCCCACCACACTACAATAAACTAAACACACAAGAAAAAAAGATTATCTCTTCAAATATCCAACTTTCATCACATTGATGCCTGACTTCCTCGAGTCCCCTCTAACTGAATTTCATTATATCACCTTTATAACAGTTCTCCAAGTTCATATTTCTAATAATATTAACTCCTTTCATTTACTAACCTCCTTTTTTATATTCTAGTCCACGGGTGTCAAACACAAGGCCCGCGGGCCGAATCCGGCCCGCCAGACCTCGCCATGTGGCCCGTGTTTGACACCCCTGCTCTGAAGGAAAGAGGGATTTGTTCCCCCGCCTTGCGCCTCGCCCTCCCGGGTTGCAGACGTGGGATCGCTGCTGCCCTCTGCCGATCAGTGCCCCCACATGGTACCGACCTCCAAAACAGCGCACCCGGGAGAGAAAAAGAGAACGATTTCCCTCTCCACCCTCTTCCTGGAAAACAGAAACGGGCAGCGCGGAAGCCTCGTACGGCAATATAACTTTACACGTGTACAGTGGTTGCGTCAGAATTCTGAATCCTTCACTTTCGCGGTGAAGGCGGCAGAGCTCCGGTCTCCATGGGGGTGCAGCATAATAGTCGGATTTGCCTGCTAGATTTACAACAAGGGCATCACGAGAAACGCTTCGGGCAACATCTCCGCCCTACCCCCGCCCTACCCCGGGTCTCCCACCCTTTCTTCCTCATTCACCCCGCCTGTCCCCGCCAACTTCCCTTTCCCCTCCCGCAAAAACGCACCTTTAAATCCCACCCATGAACGTGTATGAAGCTGGTGAGCACCCACGCGCCCCTTCCGTCCTGTATTGGAAGGGACGTCCCCTCTCTCCATCCCCATTGGCCGAAAGTTTGGGAAAGGGGCGGGGTTGGGGAATATTCCGCTTCCCCAGGAGCCGGTAAGTCTCTCTTTTTTTTAATGTGCAGTATTTTTTCCTCGCATGTTTCCTGGCGATGAATTCCCATCCCCTTTTCTTCGCGGGAGCCGACATCCTTCACGGTAATGAAACACTCCCACCCAAAATTTCTGGCCGGTTGCTCCAAGCGTCTGCCAATGAGTTCGGAATTCTGCAAGACCTCTTGTCCTGCACTCCATGAAACAATATGAGTTGTTACATAATTCAAGAGAGGAATGGTTTAGCAATCATTTTTTAAAATCCGCTTTAATTTTTATTATTATTCAAAAACTGCACTTTTAATTCTGGCTTCAGTCACCAGTCACTCCTACAAACCTATTCTTTCTCAGTCACCTGTACTTACTTTTTCCTGTCAGTGCTGTACTTTATGCAGACAAGTAGCAAGATGTCCACCTAGCATCTGTAGAAAATGATGTGATCCCCCCCCCCCATGTTTATCTCAGATTGCTGTTTGAAGTGGGTGGGTGGGTTTCAGAACTGTTTGATTATAAGTAGAGTTTGTGGCAACATTATTGACCCTTACAATGCAACTAACGACTCAAAGCTTCTCTACAGAGCTGACTGTATTTTTAGGCAGAGAGAGCTGATTGCCTCAATAGACACATGCCTTCTGGCTGTGTCCTTCTGCTGGGGGACAGAGTTACCTATTCCAGGCATGTCCAATGTCTGTTTTGGGGGGCCTAATCCAGCCCCTGTGGCAGTTTATTTCTTGGGGTCAAAGCCTAAAAAAAGCTCAACAACTTTGGTCGGCCCTCAGGCATGTTCACTTCATCAAATCTGGCCCTCTTTGAAAAAAGTTTGGGCACCCCTGTTCTAGTCCCTAATATTTACTACTACATATTCTTATTCTACCCCTAAGCCTATTCATTACTTCCAATAATTTTCTAATTATCTTATATTACAATATTTAGCTAAATATTCTTTAAATTTCTTCCAATCCTCTTGTATCACCTCTTCCTTCTGATCGCAGATTCTTCCAGACAGGTCGGCCAGCTCCAAAAAATCCAACATCTTCATCTGCCATTCTTCTATTCTCAAACACTCTGCACTTCTCAAACACTCTGCACTTCAATCAGGAGAAAGCCGCACTCACAGAGCTCAGCCGATGCTGGATTTCTGCGTCAGTGTTGGCCCTTGTGAAAAGATAACTGCCCACGTAGGAGAAGTGATCAACATTTTCCAATGTTACACCATTGAGTTATATTTGTGGTGCTGCAGAGGGGTTATTTTGTACTTGGTGCAGCACTTTGGTTTTTTGGTTGTTGAGCGATAGGCCAAGCTTTTCATAAGTTTCTGCGAAGATATTTAGAATGGTTTGGAGGTCATCCTCTGGGCGTGCACACACTACGTTGTCATCAGCATACTGAAGCTCTAGGATGGCAGTTACTGTAACCTTACTCTTTGCTTTCAGCCTGCTCAGATGGAATCTTTGGAGGAGTTGGAGAGTTGCACGCTGACCAATGCACAGTCTTCGCAGTAAGGCTCTGTTCCCATGGCATGAGTAGTCACAAAGACCGGTAGATTCTTATCTGCTACAGCCTTCATCCACCTTCACAGCCATTGTAACCTACCACTTGTTATCATCTGCTTGTTCTGTCGTTGAGGACTTCTTGGATCATTCTTTGTCTAGCTCCTTCCCTTTGACCTTACCGCCTTGGGTGACCCTGCTGAGAGTACGAGATTCCTGATGGCTTCGCTCACAAGGGTCATAGGAACGTGCAAGCCCGCTCACCACGACAAGGTGATGATCCAGCGACTGAGAGATGGAAGTCTAAAGCACTTTGACAATAACCAGGGGCTAGAGTTTTTTATTGTAAAATGCTTTTTTATTTTTGCCTTTCTGCCCTACAATGAGTCCCGAGGCACTCAGAAAACATAACAAATCTCAGCTTGTTGGCATCCATGGAGACACAGTGGAGTATGCCTCCTGGAGTGAAGTCAAGTCACTGTGGTAGCAGCCCTGAAGTAACTTCGAAGGGGCAGTATGTATGGATGTCCTGGGTTGCCCAGATGACAAGCCTCCTGTCTCGGCCTTGCTGATATGGTCCAAAGGAAAGCAGAGCAATATGTTTGGCACCAGCTTGGCTGCAGGAGTTGCCGAAAGGAGACACCCAAGGTGCCGTCCAACCGTCTAGGGCTCTACTCCAGATTTGTGTTGGGTTTATTCCTGAGCTTTTTCTTCTCTAGAAGGTTTAGGATCAGAGTTTTCCTTCTCCTAGATGGGCTACCTTCCCAGTCTGGCAAGCTCCATCTGCCCCTCATTTGCTGCTACAGCACATGCAGTAACCACCTTTGTTTAATACTATGTTTCTACATACCACAAGGATGTTGATTTTAAAGAAAAAAGAAAACACTATCAGAGTATGGTTACATAGGTTTTGCATGGACAAGTACATCTGTACAGTATTCTCAACTTTTCTCATTTTTGTTGTGGGATGCATATTTGTATCTCTGTATGTGTGCCAGTTTTAATACTCTGATTTGAATATGTTTAGATTAATATTGTGGTATGTCTTAGCAAGTCTATTAACAATTTATACTTTATTTTTTATAAAAATGAATAAATGTGGAACACGCAGCTGTGATATTTTATGTATGATGCATAACTGTTCTCAATAATATTTCCTGTTTTGAACCTGAAAAGGCATGCAATCTGCTTTTGTGGTCCTGCTACTAACTTTCATACTACAGGAATATAATGTGAAATCAGATGTACATCTGCAGATATCAAGGATTTTGCCATAATCCTTGGAGATAGAGCACCTCAGACCAACACACACACACACACACACACACACACACACACACACACACACACACACCTGTGTGCATGTGTGTGTATATATATCCAGTTCTCATATATATATATATATATATATGCAGGTTTTGGTGTGTTCCAGTAACAAGAAGCCGAAAGCACCAGCCTGAAGATGACGAGTGAGACCTCGTCGAAACGTCGCACAGACACCCCGACTCTTACACGGGAAGACACCCGAAGACACCAAAACCTGCATTCCTATACCCGTGAAAATCTACGAAAGCATATATATATATATATATATATAAAAGAACTGGACATATATACCCCGTATTTTTTATTCATTCATATATATGTGTGTGTGTGTGTGTGTGTGTGAGAGAGAGAGAGAGAGAGAGAGAGAGAACTGGATATTTCCACATTATATGCCTGAAGCATATAATGCATAATGTCTCAACAAGGCATTACACCTCTAACATCTATCTGTCTTAGACAGTGTATTCCTATAAAGATGTTGTGGGGTCCAGTATACCCCAAACATTATTTTTTTGCTGGATCAATCTTAATTTTAAATTGTAAGGAAACATCATGTATAGATTCTAAAATAATTTCCATTGCTTGGGTTGTATAGCACATTCTAATTCCCCATTCCATTCCTTTAGCCACCTGTGAAGATCCAATGATGTTAGAGCAGAGGGTCCATAATTACACATCAACAGGTGTTGTGACTGAAGATAATGCCATTCAGCATTCACTGGTAAGTGATATTTAAAGTACAATATTGTATATGGTCCAAATTATTCAGCTGATCTAATGTACAGCTCCCACGGTCAACATACTATCACATAAATTTGAAACCTCATCAATTATTAAACTGTTGTAATGTAAACACTATCTTTTCAACAGCCTGTACTTCCTTAAA
Organism: Podarcis vaucheri; assembly: GCF_965113315.1. Lineage (NCBI taxonomy): Eukaryota > Metazoa > Chordata > Lepidosauria > Squamata > Lacertidae > Podarcis > Podarcis vaucheri. The sequence goes on along the minus strand of NC_138767.1, from coordinate 71,316,100 downwards.
GTTTCAGGAAGTAAGACATAACAGTACCTGAATTTAGAAATCACTAATCATCAAATTGGGACGTGGGTGGCACTGTGGGTTAAACCACAGAGCCTAGGACTTGCCGATCAGAAGGTTGGCAGTTCGAATCCCCATGATGGAGTGAGCTCCCATTGCTTGGTCCCTGCTCCTGCCAACCTAGTAGTTCGAAAGCACGTCAAAGTGCAAGTAGATAAATAGGTACCGCTCCGGCGGGAAGGTAAACGACATTTCCATGTGCTGCTCTGGTTCACCAGAAGCGGCTTAGTCATGCTGGCCACATGACCTGGAAGCTGTATGCCAGCTCCCTCGGCCAATAAAGCGAGATGAGCGCCGCAACCCCAGAGTCGGTCACGACTGGACCTAATGGTCAGGGGTCCCTTTACCTTTAATCATCAAATTAGGTTTCTGTTTTCTTATATATTCTAATGATCTCTTTTAATTTCTCAGGTTCATTTATAATAATTGTCAGGGGACTGCCATCGGAACGGGAGAAAGCCAGGGGGATACAGAGAGCCTCTGCTGCTCCTGAGGAGCAACGTCTTGTCCAGCAGTGGAGAAAGCCACACCTCCAGGGGAGCAGAGTGGGAAGGGGGCAGCCAAGCGAGGGGAGGGCTCAAAGATGCTACTGAGAGCCCAAGCGCCTCACCTAGCCCAGCTGGCCAGGCCCAGCTTATGCAGAGGGATGAAACGTAAGGAGGGAAGGCAGAGATTTTAGGGTGTCTAAGTTATTATGTTGGGGGAGAAACCGGAAGGGGCCACTCCCGGAATCTGCAAGTGACTGAGAAGGACATGAACTTTCTGGTTCTGCACTGTAAATAGTTTGCACAAATAAAAACCTGCTAAAGACAGGTCGGAGTCCTGCCTGGTTACTCGTGAGCAACCACCTCACCACCTGACAATAATGTTTTTAAAAGGATTTTCTGGACCAGTAGAATGCAGTTTCAGTCTCCACGCTGAATCTGTCCCAGCTTCTTCTCCCTGGCAAAGCTTAGAAAGAAATGACTCAATTTTCCATGAGGGCAAGAAGCTGCTTCCCCTTTGCTCTCTCAGGGACACCACACATTATCAAATGTATTTCCCATCTTAATTATCTTAAAGTATAGTCTAGAAGCTTGGAAATAAGTAGGTAGCATCACCAAACACCTCACTGGCTTCCAAACCCCCACTTTCCCTGACATACTGGCAAAGTTGTATTTTTCTTCAGTTATCTCTATTTATGATCACTTCCAATTATTTTTATTCTCTGAGGCTTTAGCTTCCTCAGTAGTGCTCTTCAGTAGAAGAAAGGTGGCTCATTTTAATCCTGTTATCTTACTGCACATAAATTTAGTGAACTTATTTGTTTGAATATTAAATGTGTGTGTGTCTACACACACATACACAGACCTGAGAAATGAAGTAGGATTAATGAATCTGAGATCAGAGTGTAAAGTAAAAAAAATATTAACATGCCTTATGCCTATATTCTTTTGCATTACATATTTGAAGTTTGGTGACATTTACCTATCTGTTGATTGCAAGTCATAAGTGATGGTCGACAAATATGACCTGTTTTGTTTGTTGTGGTAACATATCTAGATCATCAATAATATCATCTATTGACATAAGTGAGGTATAGTGCCATGTTTGTCTTGCCATGTCAAAAATGGTGCCACTATGAAGAGAGCCTGATACTTTGTAGTCCTCTACATAGTAGTATGCAGCTAGACATATTTATTTATTTATGCTTTGATTTTTAAAAAGACCTAAAACATAGAAATACCGTTATGGAATTCAAAAGTGGAGATAATCATTATTATTTTATTTATTTTTATACAGTCTTCGACTTTCCCCCAGAACTGGGATTCAAAGCTGCTTACAAAAATTAAAGCCAATATGGATAAAACACTGATAACTAAAAGCATGTGAAATATAATAGTTAAAATTAATTAAATTATAATATAATGTAAAAACATTATGACTTGTTTTATTTCAGAACCAAAACTGGTCTCTGCCACCTTAGGATTTCTCTCATTACTTGGAATTCAGAAGCCATCCTCTCTCTGGGTTCTTGCCCTCCTTATATTGTCTGAATACAGACTCTTCCTCTCTCTAGATACTAAACAAGATGGTCTCTTGTGAAGGGTGGTCCCATTAAGGAATTTCATGCTCAAAGCATCCGCATTTATCATTGCATGGTTGAAATGTAATGCTGCGTTCGGCAGTACCCATGTGCAAATTTTTAGTTTGCTAGTAATCAATCGTGGGGCTTTAGAATAATCAAAATCAATTAGAGAGAAACTTTGTAACACTAGTATGACAAAATGGTTTGTTTCAATTATACTAATGGGTCGCAGCTGGAATGAATTGATGGATTCCCCACTGAAATCAATGGAGCTGAGAATTGGCAGGAGCTCTGGAAAGCTTCTCAGGAACTGTGGCAGTGTTGGAGGCAGCACCCATAACAGTGCTTCCAGTGACCATCTGCAGCATTCGTCTTAAAATTACCTTTTAAAGAAACATAAGAATTGCTTTGATGGACCAGACCAAAGGTCCTTCCAGTGCTTCATCCTGGAAACACCCTATGGGAGGCTTTGGGGCATTCATGAACAGGGCATTTAAATTCATAGACTTTTGTTTGTTTGTTTTTTGTTTGTTTGTTTGTTAGTTTGTTTGTTTCTCAGCCACAAGGGCCCAAACAGAGTCATAAAAGCATGAAAAAATTAAGGAAAGCAAAATACAGTGGTACCTCGGGTTAAGTACTTAATTCGTTCCAGAGGTCTGTTCTTAACCTGAAAGTGTTCTTAACCTGAAGCACCACTTTAGGTATACCGGTCCGAGGCCGTTTGGGGCTTTTAAGATCAACACCAACACTTTGAATTGTGCTCGGAAACATACTGGGAGCTAATGTAGGTCTTTCAAGACCGGTGTTATGTGGTCTCGGCGGCCACTCCCAGTCACCAGTCACTTGTACAAAAGGGCGGCGTGGAAAATAATCATGTCACCAACCAGCCTAATTGGTTGCTGGTTCATTGTTGCTAATACGTTGGGATGGTATTCCTATCCTGCTCACAATCTACTGGAATGAATGGGAGCTGTGGATTGTCCATCTTAGTTTAAAATAGTTGTAAACAAATACCACTCGTATCTGTGATCTTAGAATCATAATCCATGTCTCGTTTTTCATAAACATAAATGACTTTGTCATTTTGGAATGCAAATCTTGTTGTTCAATGCAATTATAATGGAGGCACAAATTCATTTCAAACTCTTCAGCCCTAATCAATCTTGGCAGACTAAATAAAGTATAAAAGTACATATGTTTAAAACAATATTGCCAGAAAATCCAGTTGTGGAACTACATGAAGAATGCAAGAGTATTTTTTTTTATTTTTTAGATTTATATAATATTTTCAAAGAAAATGTTTCACAACAATATACACCAAACATATAATATAATATAATATAATATAATATAATATAATATAATATAATATAATATATAATACAAATTTAAAACTAGGTAAAAGCAAGCATTTCATTATAACTAAAAGCACAAAATACTACTAAAAGTAGCACCAGCTAACAGCAAGACATGGCCATAGCAAAAACTGGACACACCAATAGACTACAGTGGTACCTTGGGTTAAGTACTTAATTTGTTCTGGAGGTCCGTTCTTAACTTGAAACTGTTCTTAACCTGAAGCACCACTTTAGCTAATGGGGCCTCCTGCCGCCGCGCCACCGGAGCACAATTTCTGTTCTCATCCTGAAGCAAAGTTCTTAACCTGAAGCACTATTTCTGGGTTAGCAGAGTCTGTAACCTGAAGCGTATTTAACCTGAAACGTATGTAACCCGAGGTACCACTGTATCTGATAAAAGCAACAGTAGAAAGAGTAGGTCTTTAAGTCTCCTTTAAAGACAGCAAGTGATTGAGTCTGCATAACATGCAGAATCGAGTTCAATAACTGGGTTCTTCACCAAGAAGACACTGTTCCTTCTGCCCATCAACCCTAATTGTCTTTGTTGGTGCGCATCTAAGCAGAGCTTCTGAAGCTGATCTTAAGGCAGTAAGAGAGATGGATATTTTGCATAGGCAGCCTTTCAGGTAAAGGTAAAGGTACCCCTGCCCGAATGGGCCAGTCTTGACAGACTCTGGGGTTTGTGCGCCCATCTCACATCTATTGGCCGGGGGCCAGCGCTGTCCGAAGACACTTCCGGGTCACGTGGCCAGCGTGACAACGCTGCTCTGGCGAGCCAGAGCCGCACACGGAACGCCGTTTACCTTCCCGCTGGTAAGCGGTACCTATTTATCTACTTGCCCCCGGGGGTGCTTTCGAACTGCTAGGTGGGCAGGCGCTGGGACCGAGCAGCGGGAGCGCACCCCGCCGCGGGGATTCGAACCGCCGACCTTTCGATCGGCAAGCCCTAGGCGCTGAGGCTTTAGCCCACAGCGCCACCTAATCCATTCAAAAAGCAAAAACCCCCAATGATGTTGCACAAATGACCTGTCTACACCAGTGCAAACCCTTAAGATGAATATTCAACACTTCTATCTACGTGCACAGTCAACTAGTGTTGGACCCTAGGTGGGTTGTGCTGTGATGGCTCATCAATGAATAAACTAGTTTAGTGCAATAAGGTCTATTAGACATCATGGAGTGATACAATGGGGAGCCAAACATGTGGTTGCCATTTTATGCAGCATCTATGTATTTAGCATATTGTCTAGTTTGACCATCATTCTCTTACTTTGTAACAGAATTTGAGATATCATATGGATTCGGATTATGGAAAAGAGCTCTGCTTGAAAGATCTAGAGCTCTTAATTTTTCAATAAGCCATTGAAACTCCTCTTCCTTCTCTTCTTCCAGGCTATTACACACATATTCAGCCTGCTTTGCATTACTGGATGCTTCTATTGGCCGGCCTTACAGAGCTGTTGCAAAGACTGTTGTATTCTTGAATGTGAAGTGCCTTGAATATTGATTTGATATATTAATTAGTTTAGTTATAATTAAAGCCACATTTATCATGCAGATGAATGCTATTTATAGAAAAGTGTATTGTTCTCTGCACTTATGTTCTAATTTTGACCTGCACTTATGATGCATTTATTTCCATTTGGTATTTAATCAGGTGCACAGATGGTGCTAAAGAGCAGGTAGAAGTGGTTAATAACCTGTGAAGTTTAGGCAATTTCCCTCTGCCTATTGAGGAAGCTAGTATGTTGAGTACATGGGATTCCTGTATGACAAATTTGCATTGCCACAATAGTTTTGAGTCAGTCACTCTGTGAAAGTGCCTGGTTCAGGTGCTCTGCAGCTCTGTCTGTTTCTATCTTCCCAGCACAACAGATGAATCACGCGATGCTCTGTATTTTTATTCATGCATACCCTACCTTTCTGCACCATGAATTCTTACGTCTTACTGACACCATCTGCTTCTTATGTCTAAACCAATTTATATTCCATTTCAGATGCTGTTCCCTATCCTCTTCTGCCTGACCTTGTAAATCCATCTCATGGTGTAGTCATATTAACAAATGCTTTCCTGAAACCTGGATGAATTATACTGATGGCTTCATCTTATCCATTCAATAATGTGTAGAAATGACCCTAATACATTTGTCACACATGATCTTCATTTAACTGGTTCATGCTGACCGACTCCCTGCTAAATCATAACCTTAACTGAATTGCAATCTTCTTCTTTATAAATGTTTCCATTATCTTTTCCTCCATTAACATCAAAATGTAGAAGTCGGGGTTGCTGGATCTAGGTATCTTTCCGACAACCATAGAAGTCACTTGACAGTCCGCTGTGCTCTGTATTGACGACAAGCCTCTTAAAGAAAAAATATTGAAGCCCTGCAAGGTGTAATAGTTGTATAAACGCTCACTGTAATGCATTAGAAGATGGCGGATTGCTTTACTGCTGGCATGAAGCGACACTGGGATGAATGACGGCACAGCCATTCACAATGTGGCCAAATTATTGCGCTGTACAGGAGGTATATAGCAGCAGCTAAAATTCAGTTAGTTGATTAGATGAAAGTTTAAAATATAATGAAGACCAAGATACCAAATCAATTTGATCAGTAGTATAAAAGTGCACTGGGAAAAGTACACTTTTATATTACTGATCAAATTTTCCCAGTAGTGATGTACGGAAGTGAGAGCTAGACCATAAAGAAGAATTGATGCTTTTGAATTATGGTGCTGGAGGAGACTCTTGAGAGTCCCATGGACTGCAAGAAGATCAAACGGATCCATTCTGAAGGAAATCAGCCCTGAGTGCTCACTGGAAGGACAGATCCTGAAGCTGAGACTCCAATACTTTGGCCACCTCATGAGAAGAGAAGACTCCCTGGAAAAGACCCTGATGTTGGGAAAGATGGAGGGCACAAGGAGAAGGGGACGGCAGAGGACGAGATGGTTGGACAGTGTTCTCGAAGCTACAAACATGAGTCTGACCAAACTGCGGGAGGCAGTGGAAGACAGGAGTGCCTGGCGTGCTCTGGTCCATGGGGTCACGAAGAGTTGGATACAACTAAACGACTAAACAACAACAAATAAAAGTGTACAGAGAAAGTGAGGCATCTAATCATAGCCTGCATTTTTATCAAGGCTTATAGTTTGATTAGGGTCTGTATTTTAAAATGAGCTTAAAGATTTTCAAATGTTTTATGCCAGGCAGAAGACCAGCTGCCTAAGTACTTTGGCAAGATGTTTATCCTCCTGGACAAGGGGGCCCCCTGATTTATAGCAGAAAACAATTCTCAAAGTCGTAAAAAGGGAATTACAGGCTGAAGAGCAAGGTTACACAGACCCTACATAATTAATAGTTGGTAAATAGTAAAATAAAACCATGTGCCTCCCATTAAAACTTGAGCCATATCTTCCTAAGGTTAAAGGCCAAGAGCAAATGGAAAAGAAAGCAACTGGCTGGAGAAGGGGAGTGTAAAAAGAAGAGGCTTTTTTTCCCCATTTTATTTTGAGGCTGTAAACTGTTCCTTCCTATTTGAGAAGGTTTATTCTTCTAAAAAGCTATCTATGATAATGTATGAAATATACTGGCTTAAATGTAATTATGCAAAGGATCTAGAAAGAAAGAAATGTTAAATTCTTATTTCACAGAGTCATATTGCTGTAGGAGACCAGAGGGGCAAACGAGCCCAGCCCCCTGCCAGACAGGAGACGCCATCGAGCACTCCTGACATATGGTTGTCAGGCCTTTGTTTAAAGACCTCCAAAAAGGAGATCTTTCATGATGATGCATGAGAATGTGAACCCAAGATCTCTGACATCTGTTTAAGATAAAAATTTAAAACTATTAACCATCTGTTTTGGAGGGCAATAGGGCAAGGAGGGCAAGAGGTGAGCTGGTAATTAAGGTTCCTTGTTGAGACAAATGTAAGATATATGACTACTTATTTGTCATTTATAGATAGAAGAATATATAGCTTTTTGTATCCCATAAAAGGCAATAGGAAATGGGTGTATCTTTTAGGATTGGTTATAGCAATCAGCCAATAGGAAATTCAACCAGGCTGATTGGACAGAGGCAGCCAAAGGAGGAGCAAGGGGGCTGGGCTGAGGGAATATAAGTGCTGGCCATAATGGCAGGAGGCCAGGCCAGAGCTTGGTAACCATATACCACTGTGCCTCTCATTTATTTGTCTGACAAATAAATAATTATTTTAATTTCTCTATTGCTGCGTTGAATATTTCATTCCAGCTAAGCGTTAACCACAAGCAGGGTGCTACAAAAGCAGACTTGTGTCATCTTCATAGATGTCATTTTAGCAAGTTCTGTAAATCTAACACAAGTCTGGGGAGGGGAAGAGTGGATTTAAGGCCTTTCTAGGCAGAGAAATCTGCCAGTGTGTTATAAGTGAGCAACAAGTCCAAACTTGTTCTGAACGCGATAAGGAACCATAAAAATGTTAAGAGGGTGCTCTTGAGAAGGAACAAAAAGTTCATAGATATAAATGGTGAACCATAAGAACTGGTGGAGAAGGGCAGAAAGGCAAGGGAGGGTTAGTAAAAGGGAAATGACATAAGGTGAAATCCAGTGGTGTCACCTGCAGAATAGACTTCTGTTCATGCAACACAGTGCACCTTTCTTTCCTCTGAAGCCCCACCCCCAAATCTGCTCTAGGCAGCCAGGGGGATCATCTGGCACAGACCAGGGGGAATTGGGGCTGCAAGAGTAAAAGTCATTGCATGACTGGAAGTCCATTTGCATTGGTGTTGGATGTCAACCTTAGAGATCCTACCTAAGAACAGCAACAGAAAAAAGTACAAATTTCGCAGGATACCTGGGTTTCAGTTTGCGTGTTGGTTTTTCTAAGGTTTGATTAGATACATAATTTGTTTCCTTTCCAGGTTTGAGGCCAATAAAACATTTTGTTCATTCAGCATATGGCCTATATTATCAGCTTCACATACCTACCTCCTTAAAGGTGTTGGGGGGGGCAATTTTATGTTTCCAGTTTGTAGAATTGGTTGCAAACGAAAGCTGTCATTGGCAATATTTATATTTTTGGAAAGTTAGAGACACTACGTGCTGTTAGAGTTTTCAAGCTAAATAACTCTGGTATCCCTGCTGTGATAAAGGGCACTGTTTGGTTGTTTACTGTGATTTGTCGCAGTATGTTGAACATTTACAATTTTTACTTTTTTGAAAGTATGTGAAAAGGGAGCATATGCCTTTAAAAAAAACAAAACATAAAATAAATATGTGACGTGAATCCGGAAGAAACTTACATCAGTGTGGGACGCAGGTAGAAAAGAGGGTGGCAATGTTATCTTTTCAAATAATTATTTCTTCTAACCAGCAAATAGAGATACAGAAGGTCATTCAGAGCTTATAAATGCCAACAGTGACCAGCCACAAGTCAAGAATGTGCCATAAGTTAAGTCTAGAATATTTGGCTGCAATCAGCTCCACTTCACTGGGAGTAAGGCCCACTAAATTCAATAGGACTTCAGAATAGATATGGGGCAGACTCACACTTAAATTACATCTACCACACATTTAAAGCACATGAAGTAAACCCCAAGAATCCTAGGAGCTGTATTTCCACCCTGCACAGAGCTACAATTATTGTTGTTGTTTGGTCGTTTAGTCGTGTCCGACTCTTCATGACTCCATGAACCAGAGCACGCCAGGCACTTCTGTCTTCCACTGCCTCCCGCAGTCTGCTCAAACTCATGTTTGTAGCTTCGAGAACGCTGTCCAATCATCTCGTCCTCTGTCATCCCCTTCTCCTTGTGCCCTCCATCTTTCCCAACATCAGAGTCTTATCCAGGGAGTCTTCTCTTCTCATGAGGTGGCCAAAGTATTGGAGCCTCAGCTTCAGGATCTGTCCTTCCAGTGAGCACTCAGGGCTGATTTCCGTAAGAATGGATAGGTTTGATCTTCTTGCAGTCCATGGGATTATTAAGAACAATTATTAAGAACCCTTAACAAACTACAGTTCTCAGGATTCTTTGGGAGAAGTCCAGTGCTTTAAAGGTGTGTTGGAAGTGCTTTAAATGTGTGGTGTGGATCTACCCCATGGGATTGCACTGTTATATGAGGACGTGCCATCCTAGTGTTTACTACTGTACGTATGCAGCCCTGTCATATGCTCCAACCATTTGCCTGTTATATGCTCCAACTGTCCTTGTTAACTAGAATCAGCCTCTGTTTGTCCTTATTTTGCTTTTCGGATAAGGATTTTAAGAATTGTTTCTGTGTGTGATTTTTTTTACTTCAGACTCATTAAGCATTCTACCTCTTATACTGAGATAATACTGGCCTGCTTTACAGGTATCCTGTGTAGGGTTTACTAAGGTGGTTTTGAAACTAGGAAATGTACTGTTTTAAATGTTCCATAGTATATTGTTTTCCCAGTAGTGATGTATGGAAGTGAGAGCTGGACCATAAAGAAGGCTGATGGCCGAAGAATTGATGCTTTTGAATTATGGTGCTGGAGGAGACTCTTGAGAGTCCCATGGACTGCAAGAAGATCAAACCTATCCATTCTGAAGGAAATCAGCCCTGAGTGCTCACTGGAAGGACAGATCCTGAAGCTGAGGCTTCAATACTTTGGCCACCTCATGAGAAGAGAAGACTCCCTGGAAAAGATCCTGATGTTGGGAAAGATGGAGGGCACAAGGAGAAGGGGATGACAGAGGACGAGATGGCTGGATAGTGTTCTCGAAGCTACCAGCATTAGTTTGACCAAACTGCAGGAGGCAGTAGAAGACTGGCGTGCTCTGGTCCATGGGGTCATGAAGAGCTGGACACAACTAAACAACAACAACAAGTATATTGCTATCTGAAACACACCTTCTCTACACTCCTAGATGTTACCAATGTGGATGCTCATGGTAAGACAGCCATTGGTTGCTAGTGCAACAGCACAAAAGCACCTAACATCATGTTCTAGGTTTAACCTGTCCTATGTTTCATCCCAGGGTAGATTGATGGATTTATCAACTCCCAGCTTGCCTCTCACATTAGATAATTAACTTGGGTGATAAGAGAGGATGATTAGCAATAGCCAGTTCCTAATAGCTACTTCACACATTCAAGTAATAGCTGCAATTATCACATGATAATGAGTTGGAAGAATTATGAGAAACAGGATGATGCACTATTGCAGTACTAATATGCTGCTGGAATGCAGCCCAAATGCTCTCTGTTATGGCACTGATGCCGCTGAAAGAGGCCAGGGATACTGGTGACTCACTCTGAGCCATCAGTTTGAGAGTCAGTTCTTACATTATGGGAATGGCATGGTTACTGATCCACCATAACTTCAGAAACATGAAGGAGTGTTCCTCCCTGTTATGTTTTGCTTGGTTCCTATAATCTGAAGGATAAACCCTTCTCAAAGTCACACACCCATGGCATGTGCATTATACAGCCACTCAAAAGTTGAATTTCTTTGTGGTGGCACCCTGAATGTGAAACACCCTTCCTTTGGGAGTTCCATAGGCTCCCATTTCATTATTATTATTATTATTATTATTATTATTATTATTATTATTATTATTATTTGTATACAGCCCTATACCCTCAGGTGTCAGGGTGGTTCAGTGTCTGCTAAAAAGCTTTTTTATCTGCCCAAACCTTAATGTGCTGGTGAAAAAAACAGGCAACTTTCTTACAGCTTTTATTGGTATTAACTGATATTTAACTGTTCCTTGTTTTTATTTTTATGCATTGTATCACTGTTTTTTATGTTTGCAATCTCTCTCTCTCTGCCTCCACTGACCTGGGATCAGGAAAGACAACGGGCAGGATGGAAATTTACTAAATAAATAAAATTTCTAAATACTTTTTGACATAATTATGATAATTTAAATAAAACATATCTCACCTTAATGGGGAATATTGTAATCGGGTGACCTTTGTTCCTGTTCAGTCTGCTTTCCAGGTGCCAATAACAGCTGACGGACAACTTTTTAAAACTAGACTTGGACCAGATGACTGTTGGTTTTTTGTTAGGTATATAAAAGGAGAATTTCCTTGGCTGCCTAGATCCAGGATTGGGGCAAGTACTCTTTGGTGAGAGAAGCGCAGCAGAGATTTAAAATCACACAATCTGTAGCAAAGTAAAGAGTAGAAATACAGGTTTTTAGATCTTTAAAACATCCCTTTCTAAGCTGCTTCCAGAGTTCTCCACATCCCATAGCATAGAAAGAGACTGTGCATTTGGTAAGTTAAAAATGGTTTCCTCATAAACTCTTCAAAGATCAGATTCATATATCTTCTACTTATATCTACTTGATGCAAACACTGGAGCCTGATGTTAGTTTTCTTGCTGTCAGTGTTATGCCTCCATTTTGTTTTGCACAAAGAATTTGAGTTCTTTCAAGGATTCCATTTTAAATTTGCTGTATTGTTAATACTGAACAGCCTTTTTGTTCAGGGTTGGGAAGTGGAAGAAGAGAAGGCAAGGCAAATAAGCTGTGGTCCCAAATTCCACTTGCCTTCCAGAACATTACATCTCCTGAAACTGCAGATTGCAGACAGCTCTCTGGCATGCTCTTGAACTGATGATGTTGTCTGTACAGAAACAAGCTTATAGGGATGCCAGTAGAAATGACCTCTATTTTTTTTTCTGTGTGGCAATGTCAAAAGTTGTTTTGAAATATTTCATTCCCACCCTCCTCTTTTTAGGTTAAAATATGTCCACTAAGCAAAGGACTCGGAGGGAAAATAGAATGTTTTATGTTACACTTACAGTTTAAAAACCCCAACCACTGTTGAAATGAAACCTAACTTACATAAGGTAAAGGTAAAGGAACCCCTGACCATTAGGTCCAGTTGTGGCCGACTCTGGGGTTGCTGCGCTCATCTCGCTTTATTGGCCAAGGGAGCCGGCATACAGCTTCCAGGTCATGTGGCCAGCATAACTAAGCCGCTTCTGGCAAACCAGAGCAGCGCATGGAAATGCCGTTTACCTTCCCGCTGGAGCGGTACCTATTTATCTACTTGCACTTTGACGTGCTTTCAAACTGCTAGGTTGGCAGGAGCAGGGACTGAACAACAGGAGCTCACCCAGTAGCAGGGATTCGAACTGCCAACCTTCTGATCGGCAAGTCCTAGCCTCTGTGGTTTAACCCACAGCGCCACCCGCGTCCCATAACTTACATATCAATTCCAAATTATCTTGGGAAAAGAGTTGGGACATTGATCAGCTGACTAATCAGTCTTTCGTCTAGCTCAGGACCAGGTTTCTTGAGAGACTATTATACCTTCTACACCACGAGGTCACGATGCCGATGAGACTTCTCAGCCCATCTCACAGACTTGCATTTGCATTTACAGTATATGTAGATTGTACTATAGGTCTATGCCCTGAGTCTTTTCAGTACCTCAACCACATTTAGCTCACCATCCTTACCCCAGTACCTATGCATGCTTGTGAGCTGCAATCTAATGTATAGTTATTCTGCAAGAAACTCCACATAAATCAATAGGACTAACAGTCCTGTCCCTGAGTTCTTGTATGTTGGCAGATGTAGACTGTGCATGCCTTATGCGGGGGCAGAGAGCATGATCGGTGTTGTTTATTAATAATTTCAAAATTACAGAAAAGAAAGAAAAATAAAATAAAAACAACACTACAATACATAGGAAAAAAAACAAGAAGAAAAAAAAGACATAAAAACCAGTATTGCAACAATATAGCAAAAAGATAAAAAAGAAGGGGGAAAAGACACAAATCCCATATTACATATTTTTAACTTCCATTTGCTTGTTTCATTGACCTCCTCACACCTCCCTTTTTGTATTCTAATTTGATTGATTATTTCAGCAAATTCTTTCCATCTTTCTCAATTTTTACTAAATAATTTATCTTGACAATTTAACCTATTAATTAACTCAACAAATCCTTTCCATCCTTTCCCCATATTCTGTTATTCAAATTACCTTAAGTTATTTAACCTTATCTTACCAAAAAATACTTTAGAGCTTAACGCTTAATACTCGATTATACATAACTCCTGATATCTTTTCTATTAGAGTCATATAGTTTCATTCCAACATTTTCCCTAATGTTCATTAATTTTAGGCTAATTCCCTAGAAAAAAAAATAAATTTTCTTCCAATCTTCATCCAACATCTCTTCTTCCTGGTCTCGGGTCGTGTCAGTCCTTACTGTCCATTCCATCTAGTCCATCAACCTGGTAATCTAATGTCCGAGGCCCTTAAGTCTCTTCCATGTCCCTTCTGCAGATCTTCTTCTTCTTGTTTATACTTGCACTTTTCCTTGTCTTTTGTTGGTCTCTTTAAGAAAGAGTTTCTTTCCTTTCTCATTGGGGAGTAGGTCTCTGGGGGATTCAAACCCAAAATTATCTTCGTCTCCCTTCATCCAACCAGCCCATTCCCCAGAGTCCCACTCCCCACAATCATCAATGTAGTCCAAAAAATATTTAAAAACCTATTTTGAGGTCTCTCCAAAGTTAAGAACCTCCTCAGCTCCAGACTCCCCCTGGCCAACTCCAACTTCAATCTTCAAAGACAGCGGCTTCTACTCCTGTAGGGCCTCGGGTCTCTCCATTTGTATTATTTGAGGTGCAACCGCAACCTCCTCCATTATCTTCTGCACTTGCCCAATCAGTACAGGTTCCTGAGTTGGTCCCTGAATAGTTTCTGTATCAATATTCCCTGTTTGTCCACAGTTATTAACCACAACAGTCATCAAATCCATTTTCTCATTCATCAAATCCATCTTCTCATGCATCTGTTCCAGCAAGGCACTTGTCTTGCATAAAGCAAGCACCAAAACTTCCTCCCAGCTCATATTTAGTCAAGGTCAAAAAGGACTGGTCCCACGATCTTAATCTGACAGCTGTAGAGTCCTCAAGTAGACGCAGCAACAATTTAGCAAGCTCCCTCCAGAGGAGACAATTTCTATTTGTATCCATTTTTTTTAAGGCAAGTCCAATGAAGGAAAATTACTTTCATTTTTCAGATATTTTGTTTCTTTAGAATGCAGAAGGCAACATTGGAATCAATTTATTTCTCTTCTTTGGCTATCTGTCAAAGTATTCCATTCACAGTCAATGAACCTCTCCAAGAATTTCTGTCTCTGACACCCCGTTCCCAGGTTAGAGACGGTGGAAACTTATCTTTCTTCACTCTCTCTCCTGCAGGCGTTAAACAAAGTCCCCCCCCCCTTTTCTCCTGCTTCCAAGGGGGTTTCAGTAATTATAAATGAAGGAAATTTAAACTTTTTTAACGACTTTCCAGACTTTAGCTTACAAGGTTTTTGCTTCAGTCTATGTACAAAAAGTGGAAGGCGGACTTCCTATTTTGAACCTTCCCGCTTCGGTGCCAAATTAAGACATTTCTTGATCCAATTTTCCGTTTCTACTCACGGGTACTTGTTTTAAATCCAATTGTCCACAGGAAAAAGTCAGCGCTCTCCGGCAATGGCTGTGCGGCTTCACTCCGTGAAAGTAGCAATCAGTTCGCAGCACCGTGCCGCTCACCCCACTTCACTCCAAAGCCCCAAAATGGGGTTCCCGGTGCGTAGGGGGGCACTCCTGGTGCCCTGCCGAACCCCACGTTCCCAGGCTTCCTCCGCCTGGGATTTCTAGCGGGTCCCCACCTTCGCCGCGGCGGGAAGACCCAGTTTCTATGGAGCCAGTTCCTCCGGTCGGAAGAACTCCGCCATTAGCCGATGGCGCTAACCCGGAAGTTCCCTGGCATCGAGCATGATCGGTGTTGTTAGGTGTTGTTAAGGGATGCTGTGGGAGTTGCTAAATTCTCTTTTAGTTCTGCTGGTATTGTTTTGCTTTTATCACACGATGTTATGGCGACGCAGCGTCTGCCAGCACAGAAGACCATTGAATTGACCTGCTAATTCTGAAGAAATATGTTAAGAATCAGGGCATCAAGCTCTTGTTATCCAGCTAGTAACAGACTATTAATAGCATTCAGCATTCAGCTATTAATAAATCCACCAGAGGGAGCTCCCATGGACCTCTAAATATAGGAGATGTTGTATGTTAAAATAGGCAAGAAAATAAAATCAGAATGCCATTTTTCTTTTTCTTTAACCCTGTAAAGCATCATTCATTACAAAAAAAATGGTGTTAAAAAAAAAGTACAAAGGTGGAAGTAATCTAACTGGACACAACAATATAGTAAGAGTAAATTTTTTGAGGTCTTAGAACAAAGGAAGGAAGTCAATACGTGTTTATGTACGTAATGATATGGTTTTTTTCTGTAGATGCGTGCTTTGTTTAGTTTTGTTTCCTTTTTTCTTTTTTTTTTGTATGTTCCATTTTGGTATAGTATTATTTTGGATTCAATGTTTGTAATTTTTGTTATGATTCTGCTTTGAAAATAAAAAATTTTTAAAAAAGAAAGTTACTTGCTGAAACAAAAAAATAAATAAAATAAAATAAAATCAGAATGAAAGGTTGCTTATGCAAAATAATGCTTTTTTGCAGCTCTGCCCAATGTGATTCTATTGTTTGTTTTATATTTCTAGCAGTCCAAACTAATGGGGTTTTTTATATGCTATAATATTTGAGTTTTTGCAGCATAATCCTACACATCTTTTACTGATTCCATTGTCTTACTGCCAAATAAATATGTGCAGGATTTTAACCTAATATTAGTTTCATCATCATTATCTTGTTGAAACCAAAACAATTAGAATAAAATTAAAAGACACTTCTGTATAATAAATTAGCAAAGGAATACAATTCAGAATAATATAGATTGTTCTAATAAAAATATGTATGAATTATTACAAATTATTGAGCATGATCCAGCTAAAGGTAAGCACTTTGAAGAGTAAAGTGCCTGTTATAGTTATGGCCATTTAATTTCATATAAGAAAGCGAAACGTGCTCAGTGGAGCTTTAAAGCACTTACAGTTGAATTATCTGTAAAAAAAATTTAAGCACTAGTAAATAAAATTAAGCATTTTATGACACTGACATTATGGAGGAAATTATATGGCGTTGCCCAGATAGATGTACCAGGTCTTTGTCGCTAGAGATTTCTGGGCATTTTATTTGATATTTGTAGTCCATTTCAGGATAAATAAGCATAAGAAGGAAAACAGTGGTCTTGAAGTTTCCCACAAATGGCAGATTGAGCAGACACACAGGTCAGTCACCTGGTCACAGTCTTCCCCTACTATCCATTTTATTTCTATTTAAATTATAGTAATTACTTCCTAATTTGCATATATATCTTAGATTTTAGATGTTGGAGTGGGCTCCCGAACTCTTCCCCTTCCCCTGCAAGAAGCTCGTGACACGGGGGAGGATAGTTTCATCTTGGAAATTGAAGAGCTTGTGTTGATGGAACGATTGCCATGCAGCTATTGTACTTTGAATTCTGTAACTTGCTGTGGCCACATCCACTACTGCCATGCAACCCTCTGCAGGTTGGCCAATAGCTCATGCAGCCCTCGGATTTAAAACGGTTAGCTACCCCTGCCTTGCAATATGCATTGTTTTTATTGTTTGCAAATCTGCATAATGAATTTCTTCTTTTTAGACTGAGCTCCCGTTGCTCGGTCCCTGCTCCTGCCAACCTAGCAGCTCGAAAGCATGCCAAAGTGCAAGTAGATAAATAGGTACCGCTCTGGCGGGAAGGTAAACGCCGTTTCCATGTGCTGCTCTGGTTCACCAGAAGTGGCTTCATCATGACACGGAAGCTGTACGCCGGCTCCCTTGGCCAATAAAGTGAGATGAGCGCCACAACCCCAGAGTCGTCCGTGACTGGACCTAATGGTCAGGGGTCCCTTGACCCTTTACCTTTAAGTGCCCACCCTAGGGGACGCGGGTGGCGCTGTGGTCTAAACCACAGAGCCTAGGGCTTGCCGATCAGAATGTTGGCGATTCGAATCTCCGCGACGGAGTGTACTCCCGTTGTTCGGTCCCTGCTCCTGCCAACCTAGCAGTTTGAAAGCACGTCAAAGTGCAAGTAGATAAATAGGTACCACTCCAGCGGGAAGGTAAACGGCATTTCTGTGTGCTGCTCTGGTTTTGCCAGAAGCGGCTTAGTCATGCTGGCCACATGACCCGGAAGCTGTCTGCGGACAAACACCGGCTCCCTCGGCCAGGAAAGCAAGATGAGCACTACAACCCCAGAGTCGTTCACGACTGGACTTAACTGTCAGGGGTCCTTTACCTTTACCTTTGAGTGGCCACCCTAAATAGATGCTGAGGTACTCTTCTGCTGTAGAGTTGTATTCCAAGTACCAGCTGTCAATGGATTCTAGCTCAACTGTTCGTTTTATTTGGCTAAAGTCAGCTTGCTTAATTTTGCTCCCAGCTTTGGTTGAAGATAAAGCCTTCATGTAATAACAGGCTGAAAATTAAGCTTCAAGCAAATTATCTTTGGGGATTTGGAGGGATCTTATCTAGTTGGGAATTAATCCACATTGCTTGTTTTAGGGCTTTATCAGTCCCTCTGAGACTGTTGAAAAAGGAACTGTTTCCCAGTGTGGTACACAAACAGCGCCATAATGCACATTGCTGATGAGAACAATAGGCACTTGAATATTTAAACTGCACACTAAGAGCAGCTGGCAAGCACCATATCAGAGCTTATAATAGAAAAAATTCCCAAACTCTAAAAGCTCCGTTGAAGACCTGGTGTGATTTTTCTTTCCCTACCACAGTGCTGAATCAGTAGCAGGAGAAGCTATATCTAGTGGAATTTCTTCTCCTTCTAGTTGATTCTCTCAGTCACCAAATCAGGAAATACTAATTCTATGAGGGTAAGTGATGCAGTGATCAGGTTCAAAGGAGAACGGGCTTGCAAACCATTTAAGGTATAGCTTTTTAGGTACACCTTTTCATATCCTTGTATGACAAGCAGCACCCGCTCACATTCTCTCTCCTGCACAAATATTTAGCAGGGAGAGGCAAAATGGGTATGTTTGGGGAGAATCTGGGGTTCTACAACAGCAGCAAGAATACTCATTGCAAAGTATTGGAAGACACAAGGTTTACCCACTCTGGAAGAATGGCAGATGAAGGTGATCGACTACATGGAATTGGCAGAAATGACTGGCAGAATCCGAGACCAGGGAGAAGAGTTGGTGAAAGAAGACTGGAAGAAATGTAAAGACTATTTACAGAAATATTGTAAAATTAATGAATGTTGGAAGGATGTTGGATAGAAACTAAGGGGTTTCCAGCTGTAATGCTTTAGGAGATACGAAAAAAAAAAGGTTTATAAATGGGTAAAAGCTTAATGGTAAGGATTTGCTGAACTAACAAATTGAAGTGGAATACAAAGAAGGGAGGTATGAGGAGGTCTGGGGAAATAAGCGTAAGGAAGATATGTTATGGAAAATTATTTGTTTTTTAACTGTTTTTATGTTGTATTTTGTATTTTGTTTCTTTTTATTTTTTATTTCTTTTCATTGTTATATGTTAAAAACTTTAATAAATATCTTTTTTTGGGGGGGAAAGAGAATCTGGGGTTCTAGAAGAGCCTGGAGTACTTCATTTACTTGGGTAACATGTTATCAATCACTTTTTACATCAACAAACATAATATAACCTTTGCATGACTTCAGTTTTTAAACTGCCCAAACATTCTTTTTGAACTTCCCATTTCCCCTTGTAAACACCATATTTTTCTCTCTATAAGATGCACCTGGTTTTAGAGGGGGACAACAAGAACAAAAATATTCTCTCCCTCTCTGTGCTGTACCCCTTGAGCGAAGCGGCAGGAGAAACGGAGCCCCTTCCATTTCTCCTCCCGCTTCGCTGAAGGGGCGCTACGCAGAGAGGGAAAGCTGTGCAGCACCTCTCCAGCGAAGTGAAGCCAGGAGAGCAAGAGGGATCGTTGCGCACCGACCCCTCTTGCTCTCCTGGATTCAGCGAAAGCAACGCGAAGCCTCCAGAGCGCAGTGGGAGCAGTCCCACTGCACTCCGGAGGCTTCACATTGCTTTCGCTGAAGTCATGGAGCCTGCATTTGCTCCATAAGACGCACACACATTTCCCTTTACTTTTTAGGAGGGGGAAAGTGCGTCTTATAGAGCAAAAAATACGGTACCCATTTTGGGTGTGGCTGCCATTAAAAAACAACCTGCCCCTATAGACTTATGTGCAAGCATAGATGATAATGATTTTATAAATGTAAGTGGTTGCCATGATCTTGGTAGATGCAAGAGAATATGTCTGGGTAAAGAAGCAAATGCTCTTGCCTTTATTGTAAATAGCTTAATGCTTGTCCTGCTTTTCTTTTTCTTGGCCTCATCTTCAAGTATAGTATTACGCAACCTCTGCAGAAACTGATCTTATAAATTTAAAACTGATAAAAATGACTGTGTGTTAATGGGGAGTAAAACAGGAAAGTAAAGTCTCTGTGGAAGAACTAGAGGGACTGAGAACCTTGAAGAGAATGTTTTTTGATTTACACTGTTGTAGGAGATTCTATTCTCTATTTAAAGATGTATCTTTAAATACGGCGTTAAGCTTAGAAACGTCTTTCCTTTCTTTGTCTCATTAGACAACAAAGTCAAGTTGTACTGCTGAGAATGCAGGGGGAACCAAATATATGTTCTTCTTCCAAACAAAGAGCAATAGAGAGATCATGACTCACTAGTTGATGCCAACCTTTTGTGTCAAAAGGACTGTTCAACCTAGCCAGCTTTATAGCTGGAACTGTTTTCCCACATTAATGAATCCAATGTTTACTAAGTTCTGACTTGGATAGTTCCTAAACCTTTGAGGAGTAGGGCAGAAGCCAGAATTTTGCCAGGGGTAACTTTTGCCTGCTATCATAGTGCTGCAGTAAAGAAATAGAGACTTCTGAGGAAACCTCACATCCCTCCCATACAAGAGCGATTCTACACTTTACTCAGAATGAGGCTGGAAATGATAGAGAGTTCTGAACTGTACCACTTCAAAGCCCATGTGAGAGTCAAGGTCACATTTTTGAATACTCCCTTAGATAAGAAACTCTGTAGGATATAGTAAGCCATCACATCAAATGACTCCTTCATGTGCTAGGCTTGTGATGATTTGAGCGGGAAGATGTTAAAAAATATAATTTTCCTGCAATCTAAAGTGGTGCCATGCAGAATTCTACCACTTCATTTCTGTATTACTTGGGAAATGACTGTATGGCTTGAGACGTGATCACACACACCCTTCTCAGGATGAGGACTTTGAAATCCCAATGCATACAACATAAAAAATGGCAGCCTGGTTTAGCCACTTTTCAGCAATGGACCATAGCTCAGTGGTGAGGCACATGTTCTGAACCCAGAGGTTCCCAGGTCCAATCCCCTGTTACCACTAATTACAAGCATCAGGTAGCAGGTGATAAGATCCCAGAGAGAGCTGCTACCGTCCAAATAAACAATACAGGGCTAGATTGACTAATGGGCCAATATGGTATTGGGCAGGTTCTGGTCATGAGAAAGGTCACATTTCTAGATACCGTAAATGACTGCACCTTATAACAGTTGGGCATGGAACTGACCAGAGGTGAGGTGACCCTGGACTTAATCATAAGTGGGTGCACTGTGAGATGTAAGTGTTGGTAAATTGATTGGAAATAGTGACCACGCTGCTATCAGAGTTATAATCTATGTAAGTGGGCAATTGCCAACATAGTCCAACATAGTCATATTTGGCAAGTTCTCCGGGGGACTAGTAAAAAAAGAACGTAAGGAAAAGTTGAAAGGAAAACCACATGGATCAGTGAGAATGCACACTGCCGATCAGGACAAATACTCACCAAGTCAAAGAGGATACCAGCCAGCCAGCAAAATCAATGGTGCTTTTAATGGCAAAAAGGCTTCCTTCAGAAAATGGAAGTAAGGGTTCCAAGCTTCAGGGGTCTTTGGCACATTTTTACCAGTAACTCTTCCTGCCTCCTAGCCTTGCCACAGCTGCCTCCAATCCTCCCCCCCACCCACAAACACCCACTTACTTTAAAAAACAAAACATTATTGTTGCAATTTTGGTGGCAGCACTGCTGGCTTCTCTGCCACCTCTGTTGGCACTTGGGTTCTGAGAAAGAATCAAGGGGATCCTTCTTTTCAGAACAGAAGGAGAATAAGATAGAACTGGTACATTGTGTGAGATGACCAGAATAATGTGCCACCACTGCAGTGAGACTTTCAAAACTTGGATTGTTATTTTTCAAGTTGCTCCAAATATGAGGCTTTGAAAAAGGGCCTTCTCAAAGTCCAGGTGAGACATGGAGGTAGAGGGTGAAGCTGGACCCAGCAATGAATAAGTGGGCAGAAGGCTTGGCCCTCCACCCATTATTGATTTGGCCAACCCATAGCTGTCAACTGTCCCTTCTTTGGTGGGAAACTCCCTTATCCCAGTGCCATGTCCCGCTGCTGTCCCTTATTGATGATGTCCCTGGGTTTCATGCTCGCCTGGCTCAGGAGGGAAGCAGCGGCTCGGGTCGAGAGAGAGCACACGAGCTGCCGCGTCTCCATCTCTCCCTTTTCGCCCTCAGGAGCGCGTGGTGAGGAGATGGGTGGCGGCGGGCGGGCAGGCAGTCCCTCTCTTGCGAGACCTCCGCCGTGCTGCCAGGGGAAGCTGGAGGCGGCGGCGGCTGAGGAGGTGGCCTGAGGGAGGAGGAAGAGGAGGGGATGGGGAGGGACGCAGAAGGGCGGTGCTTCAGCGGCTGCCATGGCACCGCAACCACCTCATGCCAGGCTCGTGGACGGCGTGGGTGAGAGTCTCTTTCCCTCCCTCCTCTCTCAGGCGGGGAAGGGCCGATGGAACTCCTCGCGCCAGGACGACGGCAGCCCCGACGTGCTGCTTAGCATCCCCTCCAACCAGTGCAGCATCTTAATGTAGTGATTTTCTCCTCTGCATCCCTTTCATAACTCTGTTTTTATAAATCATCTGTCCATCCATAGTTCAAATTTTTACTACAAGTTTTCTGTCAATCCTATCAATGTATGTAACTATTTACAATAGCTTTTCAGCTAAATTATAAACTTTCCCCATTCTTTTTTAAAGAGGTCCTCTTCCTGGTTTCTAATTCTGCCTGTAAGCTTTGCCATCTCGACGTCGTTCATCAGTTTTGTCTGCCACTCTTCTTTGGTTGGAGTTGTAGACCCTTAGGATCATCTAGTCCAAGCCCCTGCAAAACACAGTCAGTTGCAGCCAAAGCAGCATGGCTCCATTAGTCGTGGATTTCTGTATAAGCTAAGCAAAATCCCTTATTTTGGCTGCTGATCCCTTAATTTCGAGGCTGCTGGTCCCTTATTTTCAAATCTGTAAGTTGACAGCTATGGGCCAACCACTGGTGCTAAGTCTGATGGAAGTCTTGCCCAGATGAGAACTAAAAGGAGCACAAACTTTTTCAAAAGAAATGCAAGCAGACAAAAAGACTTTTTAAAAAAGAATATAACATTGCTAAAAACATCGTGAAAGCAGGAAAACCAGCTAGCAAGGTGGATGATGAAGTAAAAGGTGTGCTAAAGGAGGAAAATGAAATTGCAGAGAAGCTGAATGAAGGCTTTGCATCTGTCTTCATTGTGGTTGATGTAGGGCAGGTCCCTGGACTAACCTTCTCTGGATGAGAGCCTGAGGAACTGAAGCAAACTGTGGTGACAAGACACAAAGTTCTGGGCCTTAATGACAGAATTTAAAAAATGAACAAATCATCAGGTCTGGAATCCACCCCAGAGTTCTTTAAAAAATCAGATGTGAAACTGCTAACAAAAACACCTTACTTGTCGTCACCAACATCAGCTTCCATAATACCTGAGAACTGGACAGTGGCCAACATAGCAGACATTTTTGAAACGGTGAAATCTGCTATGATTAAATGGGCACAAGATGTTGGACATAATATTATGATGGCTGACTGGGAGCAGTTATGGACCACTGGTATGAAGTTTACGGCATGTAATGCCTTAAAAGAGAATTTAATGAAAATGATTTACAGGTGGTACATAACACCAGTCAAGCTTGCAAAAATCTACCATTTGCCCAATAATAAATGTTGGAAATGTAATGAAAGTGAAGGTACATTCTTTCACCTTTGGTGGACATGCCCAAATATTAAGGCATTCTGGGAGATGATCTATAATGAAATGAAAAAGGTATTTAAATATACCTTTCTGAAGAAACCAGAGGCCTTTCTCCTGGGCATGGTCGGCCAATTGGTGCCAAAGAAGGATAGAACTTTTTTCATGTATGCCACAACAGCAGCAAGAATACTTATCGCAAAGCACTGGAAGACACAAGATCTACCCACCAGGGAAGAATGGCAGATGAAGCTGATGGACTACATGGAACTGGCGAAAATGACTGGCAGAATCCGAGACCAGGGAGAAGAGTCAGTGGAAGAAGATTGGAAAAAATTTAAAGTATATTTACAAAAATATAGCAAAATTAATGAATGTTAGAAGGATGCTGGAATGAAGTTACATGGTTTTAGCAGAAATGTTATAAAGAATTAAGTAAAAATGGATTGTTAATGGGCTAAAGTGTAAAATTTAAGGTCAGACTGGGTTAAGGTAAATTATAGAACAAAAATTGAGTAAGATGGAAAGGATTTGCTGAAATAGCTAAATTGAATTAGAATACAAAAAAGGGAGGTGTGAGGAGGTCGATGAAACAAGTAAATGAAAGACAGAGATATGGAAATACTGGATGTGTTTTTAAATGTTTTTGTTTTTAAATGTTTTTGGTTTTTTATTGTTGTGCTGTATTGTTTTCTATTCTGCTTTTTATTTTATTTTTTATGTATTGTAACTTTTTATTGTCTCTTTTTTCTCATTTTTTGTAATTGTTAAACTTTTAATAAATATCATTTTAAAAAAAAGATATTTTTAAAAGGGAGCTGGGAGTATAGACTCTGGTTAGCCTAATTATTACTTTGGGAAAGCAGTAAAGTGGCCAAGTTTGCTAATAGGTATGGGGAAGGAATTTGGTTCGGTTCACGTTTTAATGCAAACCTACCTAATTTGCACTTGCCCAAAACAATATGCAGACTGAAAAATAGCTCTGCTTTGAATTGCATACTTCTTTGAATTTCTCAGTGCAACAGAACACTGTGTACAAAAATGCATATGCTAAGAGAAATTGTGAAGTAAACAGCCCTGTTACCATTTTGGTGAAGAGTAGTGTGTAAATATAGGGACGCGGGTGGCGCTGTGGGTTAAAGCCTCAGCGCCTAGGGCTTGCCGATCGAAAGGTCGGCGGTTCGAATCCCCGCGGCGGGGTGCGCTCCCGCTGCTCGGTCCCAGCGCCTGCCAACCTAGCAGTTCGAAAGCACCCCCGGGGGCAAGTAGATAAATAGGTACCGCTTACCAGCGGGAAGGTAAACGGCGTTCCGTGTGCGGCTCTGGCTCGCCAGAGCAGCGTTGTCACGCTGGCCACGTGACCCGGAAGTGTCTTCGGACAGCGCTGGCCCCCGGCCAATAGATGTGAGATGGGCGCACAAACCCCAGAGTCTGTCAAGACTGGCCCGTTTGGGCAGGGGTACCTTTACCTTTACCTTTAGTGTGTAAATATAAGGTAAAGGTAAAGGGACCCCTGACCATTAGGTCCATTTGTGACCGACTCTGGGGTTGCAGCGCTCATCTCGCTTTATTGGCCGAGGGAGCCGGCGTACAGCTTCCGGGTCATGTGGCCAGCATGACTAAGCCACTTCTGGCGAACCAGAGCAGCACAAGGAAAAGCCGTTTACCTTCCCGCCGGAGCGGTATCTATTTATATACTTGCACTTTGACGTGCTTTTGAACTGCTAGGTTGGCAGGAGCAGGGACTGAGTAACGGGAGCTCACCCCCTCACGGGGATTCGAACTGCCGACCTTCTGATCGGCAAGTCCTAGGCTCTGTGGTTTAACCCACAGCGCTACCTGCGTCCCATGGTGTGTAAATATATTAATAGATAAATAAGTTCTAAGGCAGACTATTTGGTTTGATCCTGCAGGGCTCTTATTATATTCTTAGGGACTTAATGTATATTTTTCCTGCATAAAATACTTCAGTGTTCTCATTCCTGGGTTTAAAAACTACAGCAAAATGTTTGGTGAAATGTAAGAATGTGTCGATGAAATGTCGGCCAAAGGAAGCAATGAGAGTAGCAGAGAGAGTAATGCGAAGAGAAATTACAGCAGCGCAACAGTGATAGCAAGGGAGCCATCTTGCAGAATATGTCACAGCTGTGCCCTGTGCAGCTGTGCAAGTTATTTTGCTCCCCTAATTATAGGACTGTGCAGGATGTTCATTAGGCATCAGCCACCCTCTCTTAGTCACAGAAACACTGTGGATTCTCAATATGCTGTACAAAGTAGGAATGGTTCTTTCCGTAAGGGGGCTAATGTGTTCAGGGATGTTAGTCTAAGCAATTCTGAAATATGCCACGGGTCTGCAAAATATATTTTGCCCTGGTCTCCAAAAGAAGTAATTTTGCTGCATAAAAAAAAGAAGTAAAATAATATTTATAATGTATTCATATTTTGTTATTCACATTTTTGTAAGAGTTTCAAATATGTACAAATAACATACACAGCCATTTCCAGCGAGGGTGTTGTGGTTCTCTTTTGAAGCAAAAACAACAAATTGCCCTGTGGCACCTTAAAATCTAACAAATTTATAATGGTGTAATCACATTGATCACAATCTGCTTTATCTGTTCCAGTCTATGCATGGTATTCAGTGCTAGTCCTTGTCAGACTAGACCCGCCGAAGTAAATGGACATGACTAATTTAGGTTCATTAATTTCAGTGGGTATACTCTTGAGTAGAACATCTTTGAATCTCTTTCAAGGTTCTAAACCACTTATGGTTTAAATATGTATACTTGGAGCTAAATTATTTATATGCATCCTCTAGGGCTGCAACATTACAGTGCAATCCAGGCATGTTTACTCAGAAGTAAGCCCCAGTGAGTTCCATTGGATTTACTCCCACATAAATGTGTATAGAATTGCAGTCTTAATCATCTGACTATTAACAATTATCAGAGTGTTGAACACTTACAAACATCCCTTTTATAAACACCTCTTTACTGTTGAGTCCTTCCTTCAATTTTAAAAAAATAATGATATACTGTATGTATAAACATTTAAAAGTATATAAATGTGTACACTTTTCAGTAAATATGGTTCCTAAAGCAACTTACAATTAAAATTCACCAGGAGAAACAAAATAAATAAACAAACAAAGGTGTGTTATGTATGATGGAGAGAGGAAGTGGGATGATATTTTCCTTTTGCTATTCTACCTTCTCATTTTTTGAGTTGCCACACCGTGCTTGCTTAGATTATTTCTTCCATGTATTTTTCACTAAAGCCAATTGCCAAATCTTCTCACACACAAAAAAACAGTCAGTATTCTGATGACAACAGAGAATAGTACAGCTTTGTTATTTCTACACAACTTCAATTTCTACACAACTTCAACAAATACTGGGGCATCTGTTACAGCTTGGAGTAATACAGTGGTACCTCGGGTTAAGTACTTAATTCGTTCTTAACCTGAAACTGTTCTTAACCTGAAGCACCACTTTAGCTGATGGGGACTCCTGCTGCTGCTGCTGCTGCTGCTGCTGCAGCTGCCGCGCCGCCGGAACACGATTTCTGTTCTCATCCTGAAGCAAAGTTCTTAACCTGAAGCACTATTTCTGGGTTAGCGGAGTCTGTAACCTGAAGCGTATGTAACCCGAGGTACCACTGTACTGATAAACTGATGGCTGCCAGATTGTGAAGGGATCATTATAGGTGTTAGTCTACAGCAGGAGCAGTCCAGCTATGGGCCAGTCCACCGTCTCTAAGACCATGTGGTGGGCCGGACTATATTTTGGGGGGGAAATGAACGAATTCCTATGCCCCACAAATAATAATAATAATAATTTATTATTTATACCCCGCCCATCTGTCAAACATTAAAAGCTTTCCTAAACAGGGCAGAGATCATTCCCTAAATAACCCAGAGATGCATTTTAAATAAAAGGGCACATTCTACTCATGTAAAAACTGTTAGGATATTTCCGTTCCACCTTAAAAGGGAGCAGGATGTTCGTGTCACAGCTTGCGTATTTCCTGTTCACAGGATGTTTATGTTTGCTATTGCTTTCGTTTCTCTCTCTCAGTCGAAGACACTGACGCAGGACAGTCATGTCTTTCTTTGTTCTGATCAACGCTGAATAAAAGCTTGTAAATAATGCTCTCCTTGGTGCGACTTTTGCTGTGCATTATCTGCTGATAAGAGTGTGCAAGAGCCCTGGAATGTGGCAAGGTATTTCCAGGAAACTCGGGTCGCTAATAGCTCATATTGCGTGACTACGGGAGATCGATGGATCGTCCGGCAGCCGGCTTGGGGGCCATGATGGACTTTATCTCCCTGGCAGTATCCCAACAAAAACATGCTGATTCCTGGACCGTCCGGGGGCCGGATTGAGAACGCAATGGGGCCGCATCTGGCCCATGGGCCTTATTTTGCCAACCTCTGGTCTACAGCATGCATTGCTCATGTGTGGCATCACACATGCATCGTGTGACTTTGCACCAGGCCGGTCTGGTCCCTGTGGCATCTCCCGACACTGTGTAGGTCGATTCAGCCTTCACAACATCACAACAGGTCCCCTCAACATGGGGGCGGTGCTGAAGCCCCTTCAAACAAATATTGAGGGGGTGAAGACACCTCCAACCCCTAGAGTCGATGCACCTGACATCTACATAGCACAGAACTGCTAACTATGGGTGTGATGGCCTGGGATTGAGACTCAGAGGCTGAACCTGAGGAATCCCAGCCTGCACAGGAGTCCCCGCCTCCAGAACCAGCTGAGCCGGGGCTGGGGCCTGAGCCTGAAGGGTTCTCACCTGTGCTGGATCCTCAGGTGCAGGCATCAGCTGAGTCTGCTCTGGCTCCTGAAGTGATGGAGGACCCATTGCCTGCAGGTGCTCCACTCTCAGCCCCGTCAGGGGGAAGCTGAGGTTGCCTCTGGGTCCGGTAACCCTCTAGCCTCTCCTGAGCTGCAGAGGCTCAGGGCAGAGAGGCGGAGGGAACTAAGTTCCCGCAGGAGGAGTGCTCGCCTCCAGGCCAGGAGAGGCGAGTCGCCTGTGGACCGGGGCCGCCCTATGCCTCGGGGCAGATAAAAGCCAGCCAGTCCCAGGTTGCGGGAGCAACGTTGTTGGTCACCTGTTCCTGCCTGTACCCTGTCCTGCTCTTCTGCCAGAGTTCCTGACCCCACCCGACTCCCCGCCTTGGACCCAGCTCCAGCTTTGACAGACAGCCTCCATACCGCACCATCGACCTTGGACTGGACTCAGATCTCGCCTCTCGGTTAGCCCCCGGGACCAGCACAGTGGCTCTGCTCTAATCCCTGTGTATGACACGCTATTGCAAAGGTTGGATTTGAAGAGCAGCTATTATAAGGCTGGTTGTTATCGCAATTAGTATGCAGAGGACTTTGAACTTCCTCACATCCGCTAACCAGTTATCCTATGGACATTTAAAATCAGCAGCTTATTGATAATAGCAGATGGCAAGTGTTTTATTAACCACTGCCCTTATACACACCACAATGAAACGGAGAAAATTGCAGGAGAGCACCTGCAGCTGGAGGATGATTCAGACTGCTGAGTAACAAGAACCGAAACAGGCGCAGTAGTTAGAAAATGATCATTTTTCACACAATCCAGTACTAATGTCCGAGCAGTAAATAGAAATAAATGTGTTGACAGATAAGCCCACATATGCAAATGAGAAAATAATGCAAGCTAGATTTAAATGTGGCAGTGTAAGCCTTTGCAAAATGACCTTCAGAGATGCACGTGGGGAACAATAGAGTAAAAAGAGGAGTTTTGCTGAATCTAGCAGATCTTGCACAAGCATCGACTAGAGCGATTCTGGCAAATGGTTCAGGTTGCATTTTCTGCATGACCTTGAAACTCCAAATGGACTTCAGTTAATAGGTGTGAAAGTAAGAAGGGATTCAGGATATTCATAATATATTTACTATATTTGAGAGGTTAATTAAGAAATCTATACACCTGGGCTCCATGATCACTGCAGATGGTGACAGCAGTCACGAAATTAAAAGATGCCTGCTCCTTGGGAGAAAGGCGATGGCAAACCTAGACAGCATCTTAAAAAGCAGAGACATCACCTTGCCAACAAAGGTCCATATAGTTAAAGCTATGGTTTCCCCCGTAGTGATGTATGGAAGTGAGAGCTGGACCATAAAGAAGGCTGATCACTGAAGAATTTATGCTTTTGAATTCTGGTGCTGGAGGAGACTCTTGAGAGACCCATGGACTGCAAGAAGATCAAACCGATCCATTCTTAAGGAAATCAGCCCTGAGTGCTCACTGGAAGGACAGATCCTGAAGCTGAGGCTCCAATACTTTGGCCACCTCATGAGAAGAGAAGACTCCCTGGAAAAGACCCTGATGTTGGGAAAGATGGAGAGCACAAGGGGAAGGGGACGACAGAGGATGAGATGGTTGGACAGTGTTCTTGAAGCTACAAACATGAGTCTGACCAAACTGTGGGAGGCAGTGGAAGACAGGAGTGCCTGGCGTGCTCTGGTCCATGGGGTCATGAAGAGTCGGACACGACTAAACGACTAAACAACAACATACACCTGCTATGGTTCTCAAAAATCTACAGTTGCCGCTGTTTTTCAAGAAAGGTTCTTGCATCTTTGACAATCACACAGCAGGCAGATGTTCATTGTGTAGCTTTTGCTCCCAGGTGCACCTGTTAAATTTCTGGCTAGCACAGACCAGTCATTAGATACAGGCGTTCCTGTATGGAACACATTACTGCAAGCAGTTACATGGGAGAAACATTATAGGCACAATCCAATCAAAGTTAAGTACTTTTGAGCCCAATAGTATTGTTTACTTGGGCCTAGGACCCACCAGGTTCAGTAGAAATGGGACTTACTCCCAGAAAAGTGTGCATAGGATTGTGGCTTTCATAGCCATTGATTTCAATGGAAGAGATTTGCAACGCAACCGTAAGCGTGTTTATTTAGATTACAACAGAGTTTGCTTCTGAATAAGATTGTTTAGCATCACAACCTTTATGTAATGCTTAAAACGCCCATTGAAATCAACAGGACTTAGAAGGAGTTAGTACAGAGTTTTTATTTTCTACTAATAAAACTTTGCAGCCCAGGAAGCGAGGAGAAGAAACCAACACCATATTGACCATTTAATTGTCTGAAGGCCATTTGAGAGCCAATGTTCATTGTTTGACAGCCATATATCTCTGGCGAGTGACCCCTTTCCCAGCCTGGATATGCTTCTCAGCTCTTTGTTGTTATTTTTTATTATTTTCTTCTCGACTGTAAATAATTGAAAGCAGGTACATGGAGACCTGCCAATGGATGGACAGATCAGTGCCAGAAAACCCTGGAAGTTCTGTTCTTTCACTGAACAGAAAGGGATACTAATGTGCTTTTCAGTATAGTGCTTCTGTCCGGAATTTTGAGTGGGCTGTTGCCAGAATGAAGCTTTTAAGATGTTCCCTAGTAAATTAATGGATCCTGTTTTTGGTCAAAGTTTGGGTAAAAAGCTATTTACAACATCTAATGCATAAACTGTGTGGTCACAGCATGTCTGCAAGTCAAATAATCTTAATCAGTTACTGGTAGCCATGTGAAGCAAGGTTGCCAACATTTGATTTCAAAAATTCTGCCTCCTTGCAAGGGGCAAGGAACACAGTGAAATTGGCTGTTGAACATGTTTGTACTATCTTGATCCCAATGCTATTCAGCATCTATATGAAGCTCTTGGAAGCCGTCATTAAGAGCTTTGAGTCAAAGTGTTAGCAGTATGTTGATGACACAAATGACTCTCTGTAACACCTGAATCAAGAGAGCCTGTACATGACCTGAACACCAGCGCCTGGGTGCAGTGATGACCAAAAACAGAAAATGGAGACTCACTCTGTGGGTAAGTAATTCCCAGGTCCAAGAACAGGGAAGTTTCTCATGAACGGGTTTCCACTTCCCCTGAAAGATCAGCCACATCATTTGGGGATGCTCTGGCGGCAAAACTGTCAATTGAAGGTCAAATGACCTTGATGGTGAAGACCAGCAACCACAGGTGCTGCAACATCTATGCACTTTTCCTACATAGGGATTGCTCAGCCACTCTGATTCAAGCATTCATAACCTCATGATTGAATGGCTGTAATGCTCTACCCTTGCGATTGGTTTGGAAGTTGTAGCTAGTGCAGAACTCAGCAGCTGGAGTACCGATTGGAGCATTTGACCATGCCAGGGATAGGCCTGGGTAATATGGCAGGTAATATGGTAATTCTGAGCGAGGAAAGAATTTGGCAGAATTTCTTATTTTCACGATAAATCATTTTGCTACCGTTGCTTTTTATGGATCTTCTCAGTAGGCACGCATATAAATATGTAGTACAGTGGTACCTCAGGTTACATATGCTTCAGGTTACATATGCTTCAGGTTACAGACTCCGCTAACCCAGAAATAGTACCTCAGCTTAAGAACTTTGCTTCAGGATGAGAACAGAAATCGTGATCCAGCGGCACGGCGGCAGCAGGAGGCCCCATTAGCTAAAGTGGTGCTTCAGGTTAAGAACAGTTTCAGGTTAAGTACGGACCTTCGGAACGAATTAAGTACTTAACCCGAGGTACCACTGTAGTGGTAGTAGGAGTATTTTGCACCTCCTTGGCTCAGCGCCCGGGGGGGGGGGGAACCACTTGTACTGCCCTAAAACCAGTGCTAACCATGCACGTATTACACCTTTGTTGAAGGAACTTTACGGTCTGCCAGCCCCACTGCAAAATGTTATGCCTCCACTTCCCTGCTCCTCTCCCCACCACTCCCACCCTATCCCTTTATTTCTGGCACCAGTGATGCCAGCACCACCTTCCTCTTCTCCACGATGCCTCCCAATTCCTCCTCTCTAATATTCAAATGTTTTTCTTTTTCTTTGCTGCTCCACTAGCAGTGGCAGCCCTGGTGGTTTCTCTGGCAGCCACCCCATCTCTTCACTGCTTCACTTTGAGAAAAGGCCAGTGGCTTTTTTCTCACTCTTCAGAGAAAGGCCTGGGTGAAGTGGCTAGGAGAGTGGCTGATAGCTCACCCACACATACTTTTGGCCTTGAACTTACCCTGGCGTTTTCCCTAGGAAGAGCTTCATTGTGAGGAACATCTGACGTCACAAGGAAATCATTCTCCATAGAGGTCCACTTCCATTCACTTGTCCTTGCGTATTTGAGCCATTTTTAGACACAAGACATCATGACCATTGTTTTGCTAACTTTATTCACATACTAACAGGGTACACATATGCATTAGTAGCATTTAAGGTTAATAATCTCATTTCCGTAAAAGAGCTATATGTATGTACAGGCTTAAAATGTTTTTATTGCTGCCACAGAACTGTGTTGTACTTTTATAAACGACCTCATTTACACATAATACATTAAAAACTGTGCCAAATGGCATGTTGTTCTTTTACCACTCCTCCTTGTACACTCTTGCACAAGTTGTACAAGTTTTAGATGAATGTGAGTATGAGATATGCATAGATATTAAACTAAAACAATACAGGGTGTGATCCAGCCAAAGCTAGATACTTTTGACCCACCGGTTTTGATGTGATTGAAATGTGTATGCTGAACTCTTGCCAGTGAAATTAATGCGACTTAAATGTGCTTAACTAGACATGGATCATGCCCATTGTCCATTCACCAAACCCAGGCAATGGTAACAACATCGGCTGAAATCCAGTACCCAGTTACCTGGGAGTAAGTCCCATTGAATTCAGTGGGACTGACGTCTGAGTAGACATGAATAGGATTGCATCAATAGTTGCGTTTGGATTAACCTATAGCCAAGCTCTTTAAACAAACAAACAACACCAAATTACATTTTGCAGCCTGGGCTTTTGTCTTTTCTGTAGTTTCCACTTTTCACGCTTAAAAAACAGTGGATGATTCAACAAGGATATTATTTTACATTCAAAAGGGTTTTTGTGTGTGTGTGTGTGTTTTAAGAAAAAAGATGTCACAGAAATCAAAATGTCTCTTCTCTGAAGTCATCTTATCTGCTCCTTTTGGTCCACTGAGATTTCAATGCCTTCCAGGCATAAGTCAGTACTATTCTGTTACCTTCCAGACACCAAGGGCATGGGAATGCCAAAGTTAAACATTTTTGCACCCTGTTATTCTAATGGAAGAATTAAGTCCAAGCCAAATAAGAGAATTATTGGTGTGCTTAGCTTTCGCAAGCGAAATCACTGTTGATTTAGCAATGGTGGGAATTGCAAAAGAAAAGCTAGCCTCCCCCCCCCCAATCTCCCAATAATCCTGCTTTGATATAAATGTATCTCAGCATATCCTAAGCATGGGAACGATCACCCAAAGCTAAGTTCTTTTAAATCTCACTGCTTTCCGCAAGAGAGTTAAGCATGCAGTTCTCTCCATAATTCTCCCCCATTAAGGTCAGTGAGGCACATGTGCATTTTACTTTGGCTAAATTATTAGCTCATTCTTACTTGGAAGTAATTTATTTTCACTAGGAATTACTTCCAAATACTAAAGTTTTCTAGGGCAGTCCTACACAGAGCTAGTAGCTGTCCCTGTTTATTTCAGTTGACTATGGAGCACATATCTTTGCATGAGATTAGGCAATTGTATCCCCTGGTTATATATATATATGTCTTTCCCAACAATGGTATGACTATTATAAATGTGGTATTCCATGCAGATTCATTGTGTGCAAGACATAATAATTTAGCTTTCCTAAATTCCACTGGAAAGGATGGATTTTCAGTGGTTGGTTCACGGAATGCCAGGTGTTGATTTTAAGGAGATTAAAGGATCTCCTTTTTGTTAGTTTACTGAAACTATTATTACTGAAACTGAATTTGGCTTGTTTTGCTGTGTGTGTGTGTGTGTATTTCTCTTTCTTTCTTCATCTAATTGGCCTCATTATACATATTTTAATTGCATTTTGATGTAACTCACTACTTTTCTGAAGTTACTGGAGACAAAGCCACTTGAATGTTCCAGTAATGCTTACTCATATGTAAATGTTTTGGAAATGCATGCACTGACCCAGTGGGTACAACTTGACAATAATTTAATA
Source organism: Podarcis vaucheri (assembly GCF_965113315.1). Lineage (NCBI taxonomy): Eukaryota > Metazoa > Chordata > Lepidosauria > Squamata > Lacertidae > Podarcis > Podarcis vaucheri. The sequence continues at coordinate 71,281,531 of NC_138767.1, read as the reverse complement.
GGAACAAAGGCTGCAATCCTATGCGCGCTTACTTGGGAGCAAGCCCTGATGAAATCAATGAGACTTGCTTCTGAGCAGGCATATAGGATTGTGCTGAATCAAAAAGACTCCAGTTAACCACAACCTTGTTTTCAGTGGCCCCTTCTGGCAACTAACTTTTTCTGGATTATGCCCAATCCAGCAACAGAGATCACACACATGGAAACAGTTTTTCATGCATGTAATCAATATAGATGCACAGCTGGATGAAGAAGATAATTAGATCTGTCAGAATTTATTAGTCAATCCACAATAGATTATGATGATAATTAACAATATCACTTGTACAGCACTTTTGAGCGCACAAAGTGCATGATACATATTATCTTGAATTGTTGCAGCAATCCTGGAGGGCAGGTGACTATTACGCCACATTGGCTCTGAAAGTACTGAGGCCTATGGTCATCTAGTGAGTTTAGGACAAAGGCAAGATTTGAATTGGCATCCTGTAGCTGGACAACGTTGATCTGATATGTCCTGACGCATTTTCCAATGCACATTCCCAAATGGGATAGGGAAGCTTGGAGAACTTGATTTTGGCCAATCACACTCACACACATGGTTGGCGCTGTGGGGTAAACCACAGAGCCTAGGACTTGCTGATCAGAAAGTTGGTGGTTCAAATCCCCGCGACGGGGTGAGCTCCCGTTGCTCGGTCCCTGCTCCTGCCAACCTAGCAGTTCGAAAGCACGTCAAAGTGCAAGTAGATAAATAGGTACCGCTCCAGCGGGAAGGTAAACAGCGTTTGTGTGCGCTGCTCTGGTTCGCCAGAAGCGGCTTAGTCATGCTGACCACATGACCCGGAAGCTGTACGCCAGCTCCCTCGGCCAATAAAGGGAGATGAGCGCCGCAACCCCAGAGTCTGTCATGACTGGACCTAATGGTCAGGGGTCCCTTTACCTTTACCTTTACTCACACACACACACACCCCAACTGATATGAGGATCAGAATGTAATTATCCTTTGGATTTTGCAGTTCTCTGAACCTTATGATAGTGTTCTCAGCTCAAGAAATGTACCAAAATGAGATAAAATACATATAGAAATAAATTGTGATAATATATAAATATGTATTTAAATATGAATCTTAGTGTGAATTTCTCTTTTTTAACTATTAATGGATTAATACAGAAATGGACTGAAATGGATTTGTGGATTAACACGAGCAAAACTGACACAGACTAGAAATGAGCTGGTTGATCTACCACTAATCTGGGGCCCCAGTTAACATGCACATCTAGTTTGCTGTAACTAGAACTGGATCAGGCCTAATGCATTTTCACTTTGTAAATCCTTGCTTAGACAGCTTGCACACACCGAAATCAATTTGACGAAATCTATGGAGCCTATTTCCAAGAGAGTGATTAGGATTACAGTGCCATAGACCTTTATGAAAGATGTTTACTGAGAATTCCTAGCTTTAAAATGTAGCCGTCCATATAATGATGTATGTTCAATACCTTTGGCTTTCTAACAGGAGTATACTAATGGCTGGCTCCCATGTGCCTGTTATATCTTGCTGCATGAGACTCATTCAAGGAATCGGGAGAGAGCTATTAAAGACAACCAACTACAGGAGATTTGGTATTCTGAATGAAGGACTCAGCTATGCAAAATAAAAAAATTCCTTCCAGTAGCACCTTAAAGACCAACTAAGTTAGTTCTTGGTATGAGTTTTCGTGTGCATGCACACTTGGTATCTGAAGAAGTGTGCATGCACACGAAAACTCATACCAAGAACTAACTTAGTTGGTCTTTAAGGTGCTACTGGAAGGAATTTTTTTATTTTGACTATGGCAGACCAACACGGCTACCTATCTACTACTCAGCTATGCAAGTGAGTGATATATAGAAATCTATTGGAATTGAGAACACCTCATACATGACACTTCTTATCTCCAGTATAGTTAGCAACATAAGAAACTATGTTATGGAAAGGCAGTTAAATTCCCATTGATTTCAGTGAGAGCTAAGCCAGTGGTTTAGTTGTTTGCGTAGCGGTTTAGGACTTCACTCAGCCTTGGAAGTTTAGTGGCTCTCACCCTAACCTCACAGCGTTGTTGTGAGAAGAAAACGGGCAGACCATGTGCATGTTATGTCTTGAGCGTACGATGAAATTGCTCCAGCTGAAATACAGAACTAAAGCTTTAGGTGGAAGGTGTCCTAAATCACAGCTCCTACAAGTTAGATCCCTCCCAACGTGCATTGGAAAATACAAACACAAAACAATTCTGGCTCCATTTTAATATAAGGATTCAGGTTTCATATTGTTATCTAATACTATTCTGTAATTCGTGACCTATTTGTTCACATGCCATGTATCATAACACAGAAGTCAGGAACCATTTTTAGAGCGGACCATATGTACTCCCTTTCCATGAACTGGAAAACTGAGGTCAACCAGAGGTACTGTTAAATAGCATGGTTGATTATGGAGGGAGGGGGGTTCGAAGATGATTTGTGGGTATTGCAGAAAGTCTCACAGTTAATTTCTAATGGAATGGCGCAGAGTGAGGGAGAATTTTCAGCTACAATCCAGAGATAATTGGGTACATATGTAGCCCATTGAAATAAACAGAATGGAAGAATTAATTGCTTGGTTCTCTTTGATTCCACTGGGATATAAACCTGTTAAATATTCTCTGGATTCCAGAGGGGAAGCTGTCTTAAGGCTGTTGCAGAAAAAACAACAGCTTTATGGCACCTTGAATACTACTAGGACTGTTGACATAAGTTTTCATAACTGCATTTGAAAAAAGTGTTCTCTAGTCTACAAACCTTAGGTAAAGGTAAAGGGACCATTAGGTCCAGTTGTGACCGACTCTGGGGTTGCGGCGCTCATCTCGCTTTATTGGCCGAGGGAGCCGGTGTACAGCTTCCAGGTCATGTGGCCAGCATGACTACGCCGCTTCTGGCGAACCAGAGCAGCACACAGAAATGGCGTTTACCTTCCCACCGGAGTGGTACCTATTTATCTACTTGCACTTTGACATGCTTTCGAACTACCTTATTTCCCACTAAATCTGCTCATCTTTACAGTGTTAAAAGATTCTTTGCTGTTTTCTCCGAATGTTGATCAAAATATTTATTGCTGTAACAGGCCAGATATTGATGTATCCAACCTCTGAGAGTGGTTTCCAACCCATAGACTATGGTGGGGAAACGTCAAATCATCTGGGCCAAGCCTATTTTTGATCACAGTCTTTTTTGCTGTTGAGATAAAGGGCTTATCCACACTTATATTTTGCCCCACTCTTTCCAGACAAAGGTCCACCTTTCAACACTGCATGTCCAAGCATTTTATTTTATTTTTTGTCCTGTGCTTTCTCTGCAAGAACCCGCTTTTAAAAGCTGAATCAGACCAAACATCAAATTAGGTTTTCTGCAGATTGACGTTTGCTCCAATTGAGATTTAAAGAGCGGGTTTTCATGAAGGAAGCTCCAAAGCAAAAAAAAAAAAAAGGGGGGGGGGAGAAGGTACTCTGGAATGGAACTTTAAATTGTGATCTATGCCTGGAAAGAGCAGAAGGAAAGTAAGTGTGGAGAAGGCCCTAATAACTGGTATTGCTATGTAGGATGGCTTTGATTTATAACCTGAGTGAAAAACAAAACCTGTTTGCTAGGGTCTCATAGCCGGTTACAACAAAGCCGCCACATACTGCAGGTCCATTCTAATTATGATTAATGAAGGCCGCAACCTGCATTCTCTCATCTGTAGCATTTGTTTTTAAATGCTGCTGAACAAAGTTTGATTCTTGAGTCATGCACTGGAGCTGCTTCGTTTTGGCATCTTCATAGCTTTTCAACAGCTGGATTGCCTGGAGTGACCTACTGCTAACATTTTCAGTGCTTCATTTAACACCGATGTGAACAGCCATCGCTTCACTGGCTTGACTAAAACGGGTAGGGAGAAAGAGGATTTGGCTCACACGGTGCAGAAATGTTATGTAAAGCACAGTGCTCCAAATAAGAGTGGTGGGTATTTGAAAAGCTCTGTTTCTAAACAATGCAGTTGTAGACCTTTGCAATGAAAACAGAACCGCAATACGGTTTTTGAAAAAGTCCATGTTAAGGTGATATAATGATGTGCACATATTCCTGATAATTTGTGTTCCTTAGGAAAGGTTGCCAGGTTTCAAATCATCAGTTACAAATTTGCCTATACCGAAAAGTAGGGTGCTGTCACTGTGCTGCGTAATTTATATTTCTTCATGCGTTGTCACCCTACTTCCCCAGCTAGGTAAAGGGACCCCTGACCATTAGGTCCAGCTGTGACTGACTCTGGGGTTGCGGCGCTCATCTTGCTTTATTGGCCGAGGGACCCGGTGTACAGCTTCCAGGCAGTGGCGTAGCGTGGGGGGTGCCAGGGGTGCCGGCCGCACCGGGCGCAACATCTGGGGGGGCGCGCTCGCTGCCTCCGGAGTCGCCGAAGAGCCTCGGGCGCAGGCTGTAGCGGAGCCGCATGTCTCGCGGAACCGACGAGCTGTGCGCGCGTCCGGGCTGAAGGCGCCCGGCAGGCAGCGGCTCTCAGCGCTCGCCGCGGAGGACGCGCCAGGCAGCCCCTCCTCACAGCCCCGCCTCCACCGGTGCTGCTGCAGCTGCTGGGCCGTTGCATTTTCCTCGCCTCTCTGCCCCCCTCCTCCTCCGGGCAAGCAGCGTCGTTTGGGCGGCAGCGGGGGGTGCAAATTACTTGCCTTGCCCCGGGTTAGGGGGCGCAAATTACTTGCGTTGCCCCGGGTGCTGACAACTCACGCTACGCCGCTGCTTCCAGGTCATATGGCCAGCATGACTAAGCCGCTTCTGGCGAACCAGAGCAGCGCACGGAAACGCCGTTTACCTTCCTGCCAGAGCGGTACCTATTTATCTACTTGCATTTTGACGTGCTTTCGAACTGCTAGGTTGGCAGGAGCAGGGACCGAGCAACGGGAGCTCACCCCGTCACGGGGATTCGAACCGCCGACCTTCTGATCAGCAAGTCCTAGGCTCTGTGGTTTAACCCACAGCGCCACCTGCGTCCCAGCTACCAGGGGGTAAACTGAAGACCCATTCACTTTAGGAAGATGGAAGATGGTGCTAAGCAGTGGAATACAGCAATCTGTCTCACTGCATGTTGATGTCTATAAAGGCGAAGATCTGATCTCTTGCTTTGCAACCTGCCAACATCAGCACTGGTGCTCTTTGGTTTAGAAAACATGCCAGATTGCAATACAAACCTAACCATAATGGACTGTGCACAGACAAGCATAACAAAATCTGGTTCACAATCTTCAGAAAGGAGTCAAATTTTATGAAAACAGGGATCCCTTCTATGTTATAGAATTAAGATGTTTAGTTTGGTAGTGTATGATGATGAACTTTCTTATAATTGTAAGTCTTTGAGCAGTGGGACTGGGTTCAAGTTGTCGCTGTCATTGTGATTATTAGTACAAATGTCCTTGTTGATAAACTTTTTTTTTCTCGGGGGGGGGGATCAATAAAATTGTAAGCAAAAAGAATGACAGGATTCTGCCACTGCCACCCCATCATCCTGAAACCACTCAATGTCAGTACAGCTTTGCATTTCACTGTTTTAATATGGGGAACTAAATGCAAACAAAACCTTTTTACAGTAAATCTCGGAATGTTTAACAGCTGAAAGCTGAGCTGATTCTTGCACGCAGTCTTCACCTCTGTGGCCCTGTCACCTGATCAGGCGGTCCACATTTTAATGAAAAGGCCGTTCAGATTGTGTGAGCGTTGCACGGGAGATTCTTTTAAGCATGCATTAAACAAACTGAAAGCATAAATTGGCCAATAGCATGAAAATGACCAAAACACCAGTTCTCGTGGTGGCATCTTGGGAGACTTGTCCAAAGTAATCAGGAAGCAAATGAAAGGAATTAGGCAGAATTAACAGGGCATGATCCTGCAAAAAATAAGCAGCAAGTCTTTCAATGGGAGAATGAAGCACACGTGTAGTTCTGTCCTAGTGAAATCAACTGTACTTTGAAAAGTTTAACTTTGGCTAGATCCAGGTCCATGTGAGGGAAAAGCCAACGTTAAAAAACATGGGAGAAGGAAATACTGGATGTGGTGGCATCACACCACTTGCTTCTTTTACTAAACATCTGATAGGTGTGGGTTGGCAGCAGCTGTATGCCTTCCAAAACAAGTGGTCAGGCCATAAATATGAGCAGAGGTGGGTTGGATTAGTTCAGATGAAGTTCTGAATGTGGAGCTGCTGTGAACTAGCCGCCTGGGAGAGATTTAGGGAACAGATCACATGTCCACTCTTTCCTCCTCCCCTAAATCAGACTGAGCATTGAAAAGACAGAGCTCTCTAGAGGCTTCTCCTATCACAGTTGCTCCAGAGGCCAAAGAGCAGAGCTCCTTTTCTTGCAGCCTTCCTTGACCAGCATGAAGCAAAGACGATGCAACAGCATTTTCATCTCGATGCTAACTTTTACAAATCCCAAACAAGCTTTTTGAGTTAGTCCGTAAATATGGTTTCTGCCAAGATCAGCTCACAGGAGGATTGGCACACTGGAGATATTTCCTCTTCTTTTCTTTCTACGCATGGCTATCCTGCCTCTTTTGGTTTCCCATCTCCATTCTCGATTTTACATCAATGTTGTCGATGTGTTAGAATTACTTCTAATGCATTGCACACTTTTTCTGCATAATTATAGGCTTTAAAGTGTCTTCACCAATGGTAAAATGGGCATGGCATGCATTTAACCAAGTTAATGCGATCCCTGATTAAATATGCAAACTTCTATAAAGTTCAGAAAACTCCTGACTAATGCCACGGGCACATCCTACCTTCAGGAAATGAGTAATCCGTCCTTTTGATTTGTTTTTATGTGAAAATGTCACTGTACATGAGTTGCCCCCTCCCACCTCCCTCCCACAGCTCCTTCATAAACTCAAGTCAACAATTATGTGTTCAAATATTTGCGTGTGGCCTTTAAAGCTGGAAGCAAAGAAAAAATCTCTTCTATCGGTTGACACAGCTGTGAACGAACGAGGTGCCTGCACGTAGATTTCCTTGAATATTTTGAAGAGCTGCTTCTCATTATCCCACTGGAATATTTGGGAGAAGGTATAGTCACTTCCCAGGGCTAGGTAGTGATGATTCTTAAAGGAGAACGGCTGAAGGGTCATGGCGCCCCGGGAAGGCAGAGCTTGGATTTCCACAAACTGTTTGCTATTCCACTTCATTACTCTGGAGTCGCCTATAAATCTTGTAAGTGAGAGGTACAGGTTGTCCTGTATTCGAAAGCTTTTCACAGCCAGCACATCTTCCATGTTGGGTATCTCACTGTGTGGGAGGAACTTTCTGGAATTTTTGTTCCATTGAAGGATAATGGGGATCTGTGAGCGGCTTGACAGGATTAGATGAGATTTTCCATCTATATCAACAAACTCAGCATCTGTGTCCCGGAACCATTCATGCAAGGATTGGTAAGAGTAGAATCCCTTGTTGTTCCATTTATAAATTGTTGTCAGACCAGCTTTTGAGCTATCTGCGATGACAAAAAAGGTTTCACTCTCTATCTGAAAGAGTTCTATGTCATTCGGCTTTGAAATGCGGGAAACTTCTATGTCCTGGAATTTGACAAACTTTGTCCAGCCTTCCTCATACTTATAAATGTGTGAGCCACCGAAAAGCTGAGCCACCACCACAAAAACCTGATCATCAATCAAGATAGCTTTGCATCCCACTATGGACTGACCTGTTGGCTCAAACAAAGTAGCAATATCAGCAGAGTACAATTAAATCTTTTAAACAATATATTGACCAATTCATCATTGTTTTTGAATGAAACCAACATAATCCAGGCAGTCAAGACAGTTATGAAGAGGCCATGTTTCTTTCTACTGAGAATACCTTATTAACCTTGCCTCTGAAGATCTGAAAAATACCACTGTCAGCATTAAATAGGACCCAATGGAATATGTTGTTGGTAGGGCTAAAAACTTCAATACTGGAGAAATGTTTAGGTCAGTCTGATGCTCTGGACAGCTATATCAAAATCTAGAGCGGGCCCTCCATTTGTTTTATTTATTTATTCATTTATTTAAAAGCATTTATAAACCACTTAATATTTTAAAACTAATATCTACTTGGTGTACATCATTAAAACAAGAATACAACATAAAATCAGTAGTGTAACAGTAGTATAAAAGCATCTAAAGTAGCTGTTCTGGGAATTAAAAACAATCTTAAGGGTCAGTGAAAGCCAGGGCAAAAAGATAGATCTTTACAATGTTGCTGGAGTACAACTCCCATAATCTCTGACCATCAGTCATAATGCTGATGGGAATTTGAGTCTGTCATCATCTGGAGGGCTACAGACTCCTCAACTCTGATCTAGGTAATCAAGCTAAGGTTCTTAGAAAACTCTCTAGCTTGAGCTGGTAGCCAGAGCCTGAAATGAAGGAAGGTCAAATTATTCCTCTGTTGATCAGGTAAAGGCAAGAGGCCAGATTCCTAATACTTACAGCAAAAAAAGAGTAACTTCTGTGCCTGTAGAGGAAGGGTGGTGAACCTGTGGCCCTCTATCATTCCCAGCCAACATGGCCAACGTTCAGGGATCTTGGAATTGTAGCCTGAAAACTGAAGGACCACAAGTTTCCCATCTGCTGTACAGGGAGCCGTAGCCTGAGCATACCCAATCGATGATAGTTTACCAGGCTATATCCCAACCCACGTGATTCATGAAGTCCCAAACAAGGAATACTGGAGTCAACTCTGCCAGTCATATTTATGGATCCCTCCTGTTGTTAGCTCATTTAAATAACTGTACTGGTCCTTCCAGTAAATGTTGTGACTGGAGGCATCCACCAAAGCAGTCTTGGAAACACATCTTGGAGAGCATAAGAGCATTCATGACTGGTGCAGAGCTACTGAATGAAAGGACTGCTACATTTACAGATTTAAAAATCAGCATAGTAGCCTTTCAGCCATAACAACCTTGGGTGTTTGCTGCTGATCAACAAGAAAGCCCTTTCTTTGAAAGAATCAGCCATGCTGAAATAGACTTGATTTGACCTAAAAATGTCCTATCCATACAGCAACCTACTTCCTGTCCTTGCTAAGGGGAACATCATCTTTCTACAACACCCAACATTTTTTTAAAATTTCATCTAAACACCATAAATTGACTAACTTGAACAAACAACAAACATGATGTTTTGCATTGGTTGTTTTCAAGTGCGATAGTTTCAAGTGAAAGGTCAGCGAAAATATGAGCTGAGAATCACCAAACAGGCAGTGCTGAACAATTCCTTGGCTGCAATCCTGGACACTTACCTGTGAATAAGTTCCATGAACTCAACAGGTTTTACTTCTGAGTAGACATTCATAGGATTGCAATGTCAACCTCTTAAAAACCTCTTTGTCAGGCTCAGACCACAGATCTTCTGGGAGCAAAACCACTGTGAGTGTGAGCTAGAGCATCTAATACATCTCAGTGAGAACCTTTGGCAGGGGAGAAGTTTTCTCCATCTTGCCTCTTCTGGTGCTGCGCTGTCTAGAACCAGAGTTTTTCCATGAGGGTGAGTTTTGGTTCAGGATACAGGAACCTGGTGAGAAAAGGGTCTCCTTCTATTACAGGGTGGGTTGTCTGAAGTGCCTTGTGCTCATTGTGCCTTCTCTTTCAAAGCTAGAGGTGGGGTCAAGCTAGGGGAGGGGGTCTCATCTGGAAAAGGTGTCCCTTTTAATTGGGACATCTTGGTTGCATTTGTGCATAGTGATGTAGCATGCTTGGTTAGAGGCTAAGAGTAGTTTGACTTAGCGCAGCACAGGGACTCTCTTCTGTGGCTCTAGAAATTGCTTCTGCGCATGTGCGCTTTCCGGCGTCTGGGCATGCGCAAAAGCAATTCGCAGCGCTGCAGACATGCGCAGATGTGATTTGTGGCATTGTGCTGTGCTGGCCCAGCCCATGGAGGATCTCTGTGGGAGTGATCTGGCATGCCCGATAAGCCTTGCTGACCCCTGGAATAGGGTGAGCCTGTGGCCTGGATTCAGGAATTGAGTACCGGTAGTTATCATAACAAAAGAGTGGCCAGGATGGTAACCTGGCAGACAGGAGATAAACAACAGACTCAGGATTTTGTTTTAGACCATCCCTTCTGATGTACGTATGATGTACTAGAGGTGGTCTTGGGCTACACCCCTTCTGTGATGTATTTATTTTTATTTATTTATTTTATTAAATATTTTCTTGTTTTACAGAAGTAAGTGTAATGCCTTGTATTTTTTCCATGTAACATTTTTACAAATCCGTTTCATTTGTTGAGACATTAGGGGGAGAAGAAAAAAACGGGGTGGAGGGAGGGAAGTTGGGTGGGGGTGGGGTCGGGTGGTGATGTTTCTATTTTGCTTAATGTACGTAGGGTTTGGTGTCAGCATTGCTTGTGTTCCTTTGGTGGCGAGAGAGGTTGGGGTTGGCCTAGGGTGTGGTTGTTTGTTTGTGATTGGCTGTGGTGATCTTTGTTTTCGTGTGTGAGTGGGGTGGGTGGGTGTTTTGGATCAGGTTAGCCATATTGATTTGCATGCTGTTGGTGGGTTATTGTCATTGTCTTGTTGGGCTGTGTATGTGATAAAGGAGAGCCATATTGGGGTGAAGGTGTCTTCTTCTGTTTGTCCCCGTGTCAGTTTCAGTTTATTGGTTAATTTTTCTAGTAGGGCTGTTTCCCATACTATTTGGTACCATTGGTCCATGCTTACCCCACCCTTCTGAGGGATGTGTCCCAAAAGTCCCCTAAAGCAGGGATGGGGAGCTGAATGCAGCCCTCAAATCTCTCTATACAGCCCTAAGCTACACCCCTTACTATAGCCATCTTTGAGTATTTGGCTTGGCTGAAATCTGTCCTTAAACAGCAATAATACTTATTGCTTCCTTGGATAGAGGATGAAAAGAGGGTGTGTGTGTGTGCGCCCGCGTGTGTGTGTGTGTGTGTGTGTGTGTGTGTGTGTGTGTGTAAACCCATGACATTTGTGTTGCCTGCTGTACTGTACACACCCATTGCTCCATCTACTTTTGTCTCTGGTCCCACTCTCTACTGGCATAAGGCTCCCAGAAGGTTGCTCATGAGTTACAATTTCCCCCATCTCTGCCCTAAAGTCTAGTTAAGACGTAAAAGGATAGATCAGTTCAGACCTCCCTACTTTAGTTCAGAGTCTAGATTTTTTGGCAGAGGTGTCCCCAGGAGCATGGGGAATGACAGTGAATTGGAACAGTTTCTTGCATGCTAACGGGCCTGTTTATCATAATCAGACCTAATGCAGTTCAATAAGCATCATACTGTCATTTATTATCTAGCAACTAGTAACATGGAGCAGTGCTTGTTTTGAGCTGTCATGTGTAAAGAGGGAGAATAGAATGGGAAGGGAAGGAGAAGATTTGAAGAAAACATCATCATGTCTTAAGGTGGAAATGGGAGGAAGAAAGGGGCAGGAAGTGATTGACTAACATTTTGAGTTGGCCATTGTGGATTCCTGCTTGCCAAATTGATAGAATCCTCTGAAGTGAGAGAAGTCAATACAGTGGTGTCTCGCAAGACGAAATTAATTCGTTCCGCAATTCTCTTCGTCTTGCGGTTTTTTCGTCTTGCGATGCACGGTTTCCCATAGGAATGCATTGAAAATCAATTAATGCGTTCCTAGGGAAACCGACTTCAGACCAGGTCCGGGGACAGTCTGTCCCCCGACCTCTTCTGAAGGCTGGGGGGGGGGACAAGGGCTTTTCTTCCCACCCCCAGCATTTTAAAAAACCCCGGGAGAGCGGAGGGCTTCTCCGCTGTCCGGGGCGATCTTAAAATGCTGGCGGGCGGCATTTTAAAATCGCCCCGGGACAGCGGAGGACTTCTCCGCTGTCCGGGGCGATTTAAAAGCCCCTGGGAAGGCAGGCAGGGGGGACAAAGACTTTTGCCCCCCGCCAGCCTTCAGAAGAGGTCCTGGACCTCTTCTGAAGGCTGGCGGGGGCGAAAGTCTTTGCTCCCCCCGCCTGCCTTCAAAAGCTGTCCGGCCAAGGCTTCGCGGACCTCTGCCCGCATCCCGAAGCCTGCGCGTGCTCACATTAGCGCGCCCAGGCTTCGCGGAGCGCTCCGCCAGCAGCGGCAGCGCTGCCGCTGCTGGCGGAGACTTGCCCGCATCCCGAAGCCTGCGCGCGCTCACATTAGCGCGCCCAGGCTTCGCGGAGCGCTCCGCCAGCAGCGGCAGCGCTGCCGCTGCTGGCGGAGACTTGCCCGCATGCCGAAGCCTGCGCGCGCTCACATTAGCGCGCCCAGGCTTCGCGGAGCGCTCCGCCAGCAGCGGCAGCGCTGCCGCTGCTGGCGGAGACTTGCCCGCATCCCGAAGCCTGCGCGCGCTCACATTAGCGCGCCCAGGCTTCGCGGAGCGCTCCGCCAGCAGCGGCAGCGCTGCCGCTGCTGGCGGAGACTTGCCAGCATGCCTCTCCTGCCTTCAAAAGCCGTCCGGGATAGCGGGAAGCGCTTCCCTGCTATCCCGGACTGCTTTTAAAATGCTGGCGCTGGGGAGCAAAACCTTTAGGCCCCCGCCAGCCTTCCTGGACCTCTTCTGAAGGCCGGGGGGGGGAAGGCTTTGCTCCCCACCGCTAGCATTTAAAAGAGGTCCCCGGAGATTTCCCTATGGGCTTTCGTCTTGCGAAGCAAGCCCATAGGGAAATTCGTTTTGCGAAGCGCCTCCAAAACGGAAAACCCTTTCGTCTAGCGGGTTTTCCGTCTTGCGAGGCGTTCGTCTTGCGGGGTACCACTGTAAATAAATGCAATGGAGCATCTTTCATTACAAAGGCTTGTGATTCATTCTTCTCAAGCGCATCAGCCTGGATAGCTCAGTTGGTTAGAACGTGGTGCTGATAATGCCAAGGTTGCAGGTTCAGTCCCCGTATAGGACAACTACATATTCCTGCATTGCAGATGGTTCGACTAGATGATCCTGTGATGGCCTGGGAATCTGATTCAGAGGCTGAACCTGAGGGATCCCAGCCTGCACAGGATTCCCTGACTCCAGAACCAGCTGAGCCGGGGCTGGGGCTTGAACCTGAAGGGTTCTCACCTGTGCCGGATCCTCAGGAGCAGACACCAGCTGAATCTGCTCTGGCTCCTGAGGGGATGGAGGACCTATTGCCTGCAGGTGCTCCTCTCCCAGCCCCGTCAGGCGAAGGTGAGGTTGCCTCTGGGTCCAGTAACCCTCCAGCCTCTCCTGAGCTGCAGAAGCTCAGGGCAGAAAGGCGGAGGGAACTAAGTTCTCGCAGGAGGAGTGCTCGCCTCCAGGCCAGGAGAGGCGAGTCACCTGTGGACCGGGGCCGCCCTATGCCTCGGGGCAGATAAAAGCCAGCCAGCCCCAGTCCCAGGTTGCGGGAGCAACATCGTTGGTTACCTGTTCCTGCCGGCACCCTGTCCTGCTTTCTGCCAGAGTTCCTGACCACGCCTGACTCCCTGCGTAAAAACGCCAATCAACTACAGTGGTGCCCCGCAGGACGAATGCCTCGCAAGACGGAAAACTCGCTAGACGAAAGAGTTTTCCGTTTTGGAGGTGCTTCTCAAAACGAATTTCCTATGGGCTTGCTTTGCAAGACGAAAATGTCTTGCGAGTTCCTGCGGGTTTTTTCCCCTCCCCCCTTTTCTAAGCCGCTAAGCCGCTTATCAGCTGATCCGATAAGCCGATAAGCCGCTAAAAGCCACTAAAAGCCGCTAATAGCGCTAATCCGCTAATCCATCAATGGGCTTGCTTCGCAAGACGAATAAACCGCTAGATGAAGAGAATCACAGAATGGATTCTTTTCGTCTTGCGAGGCACCACTGTAGAATTGCATACCCTGAATTTGCCAGTTTATAATTTAATCCCACCCCAAAATAGTGACAGTCTGGAAGCCCTGCCCCCTATATTGAGGAAAAGTATGGCAAGAAGGTTAATACCCCCTATCTAAGTTCCAAGGTTTGAATTTAACACACACACCCCACCTCTGATGTTGAGAGTTGCTTTTTGTTTTTTTAAGAATTAAAAGAGATTTGATCTCTAATATTTCATCTACTTCGGCCCATAGTGTTATTCTACTCCATACTGAAGAATCAAGTCTACTTATTGCGGCATAGCTGTGCTTTGCATTCCATTTCTTGGTCAAACTAGATTGTGGCATCTTGTGACCCTCTGAGGATTCTGCAATATATGAACTCATATTCTATCCATCATGATGATAACCATTGTTTTAGTGAACTAGACTAAACTATTTTTTATTTTTCAGTGGATCCAACCTAAATTCAGCAGAGATCAGCAAGAGATATTCTTTTCAATACGCATTTTTTTCCTGATACACGGATACTTTTTTTAAAAAGACCTATTCAAAACACACTAATAATCAATTAAGTAATATAACAAATAAGAATTGTGTGTTCATTTTTACCAGTAATGTTGTCATAACTCCTGAAGTTCTTCTCAATGTGATCCCATTCTAGCACCATGCAATTTTCCATGCTGGGCTGGGCAATGGCGACATACACGTCATTGTTTGAGTGGTATGTGTCCACTGAAACTGACTGGTAGGGTAAAATCTGATGAACCACAAAATCTGAAAATAAATGTTTGTAATTAAAAACAACAAAAACGTTACAATTGAACATGGCAGAAAACATAAAGAAAACAGACACGTTACGCTGATTTCTCTCTGGAAAACCCTGGCGTGGCAAAATTACTTTGGGGAACAGTCTTCAAGGGAGAAGACAGGAGAATGAAGTATGAATTTAAACCCATGTACTCCTTGGGGGGGACGCGGGTGGCGCTGTGAGTTAAACCACAGAGCCTAGGACTTGCCAATCAGAAGGTCGGCGGGTCGAATCCCCACAATGGGGTGAGCTCCCATTATTCGATCCCTGCTCCTGCCAACCTAGCAGTTCGAAAGCACGTCAAAGTGCAAGTAGATAAATAGGTACCGCTCCAGCGGGAAGGTAAACGGCGTTTCCGTGCACTGCTCTGGTTCACCGGAAGCGGCTTAGTCATGCTGGCCACATGACCCAGAAGCTGTATGCTGGCTTTCTCGGCTAATAAAGCGAGATGAGCGGCACAACCCCAGAGTCGGCCACGACTGGACTTAGCGGTCAGGGGTCCCTTTACCTTTACCTTACTCCTTTTTTTCACTTGAAGTCACTTTCACCTGATCAGAAGCAGACCTGCACAGTTAAAGACATGAGTCTGACAATGTCCTACATAATTTTGGTCTTAACTCCAATGATATATTATGTGCTAAAAGACACACGTTTCCACACACTGTGCCTTTCTGTGACTATATCCTCTGTGTCTCTTCTGGTTTCTGATACCTATAGTATCTTGTAAGTCTTAAAGCTATGAAATTTTGAATTAACTAATATATACAGGTGATTCTACCCTTTTTTTGAGGGGGGGGACTGAAAAGGAAAGTCTTAAATGATGTATCCAGTTTGCTCTGAAATGACAGAAGTCAGTAGCAAAGGAGGGCATCCCAGCAATTTGTTTCACAGTATGGATTCTAAAGAATTTCACTTCACACTGCTGGAATACTCTATTAAAAAATGCATTTCCTTTCAGATTGTTCCTTCACGAATAGAATTGCTTTGCTTTCTCAGCATTTTCCTTCTCCTGCAGTTGTTTTGAAAACTAGAACACATTTTGCTGATTTTATCCAACATTCTCATGTGTAGCTGTTGATCAGCTTTGTGGCTGGATGATGCCCCTCTGACTACCATGTTCAAAAAGCCTTTGGTCAGTTACTATGCAAGTTTCAACCCACCAAAGACTACAAGCCACCAGCCTGTAGTTTGCTGTGTGATATTTACAGGTTACAATACATGGAGTAAATATAAACAATATCTTTTTTTTAGTATTTATATACCACTTTCCCCACATTTTCCATAATCCTTACAGCATAGTAGGCCAATATATTATGCCCATGAGCAGTAGTGGTGGTTGTTGGTTTCTGCTCTCTTCACTGTGCAGCAAAGTGCTTGTCACAAGACAATGTTTACATTCCACAGTCAGAGTACTGTTGGGTTTTCCCACGGGAATGGGAAGCTGGATGTGACGTACACTGGCTTCCTGTTTATCACTGTTTTCTCTCGGTGTTCGTTATTCCGACGAGAAGGACGGTTGCTTCTCTGCTCCCGCAGAGGCAAGATGCATGTTTGTAATTTCTCTACAATGAACTGTAAATAAAGCAACTTAAAGCATGTGGCACGTACTATTCATCATTCCGTTGTGCAAATGGACTCTGCTATATCAACATTTTGGTTCCGGGCCCAGAAAGACGTAAATCAAACTGAGGAATGCCGGCAGAGGAACAGAGGAACGGATCGGCGTTATCTGCTCTGCGCGTCAAGTTTGATTGATGAAGGTATGTGCTCATGCTCCCGGAGCAGCCTGCCAGCTCCTTGTTTATGCTTTATGGCTGGACTTTGAACTTTTAAAGCCGTTTTGCCGCGTAACAGGCAAAGGCTCCAAAAGGCACAAGCTCACAGGCTTGGATGGCTGGGAAAACGAAAGTACTTTTAAAAGTGCTTTTGGCTAAAGCTGCAGGACTGTGACGCAGCTCGTTTTAAGCAGCAAAAATGGCAAACGCAAAGCTGGTTGATGCTTTTGGGATTCCTAAGCTCAATAAGAATAACTACACAGAGTGGGTGCAGTATGCAGAGGCAATTCTGCGGAAAGAAGGTCTGTTTAATGTTATTACAGACAACCCCCCAGCTCCAATTACAGCTGATTGGAATGCTAAGGATTCCAAAGCACGGGGAACGCTTACGTTGATAGTATCCCCAGAAGAGCTCTGTCTGTTGCGTGGAAAGACCACAGCCAGAGAAATTTGGGACACTTTAAGACAGGCTCACTTGAGGACAGAAGCTGGTTCCTCAATGTACTATTATGCCAAGCTGCATGATATGGCTCTTGCTGAAGGTGGAGATGTGCGTAAACACCTGATGGAGATGCAGAATCTAAGACATGAGTTGCAACAGAGAGGACTCAACTTTCCAGAGGCTATGTATTCCTTCATGATACTACATTCTTTGGGACCAAGTTGGGAGTCCGTTGCCACTCAGATTGCTGTTCAACCAACTGCTCAGCTCACAGTAGCCTATGTTACTGCCGTGATCCAGAATGAAGCAGATCGCCGGGGTGCTAGCTGCATGGGAAAGGGGGAGTCTTCACAGACGTCATCCCAGAGTGCAGTGGAACCACCAGAGGGCGCCAAAGCTTTGAAGGCAGTGAAATGCTACTCGTGTGGACGTCTAGGCCATATGCAGAGGGAATGCAAATATCCCAGGGCCAAGACAGAGCAGCGCAGCGGAAGTTCATCGCGTGGAAAAGGCCAAAGCAAAGGCAAAGGTCCGGTCTCCAGGACAACGCAGCACAAGGCAATGGTCTCACGCTTCACTCCAAAGGTTGCAAAGGTCCAGAAGACGTCTAGATCTTTCTTCGTTGTTGATTCAGCAGCTACACACCACATGTGCAACGACAAGAGACTGTTCGTGTCTTTTACACCGCAGGAAGGTGCGATTCACCAGGCGGATGACCACACGATCCCCAGTCAAGGCTACGGAACTGTTGTTCTTCACAGTTTGGACTTAGAGATACATGATGTACTTTACGTTCCAGATGCCACACACAATCTTCTCAGTGTGATGCAGCTGAATGAACGGAACATTGATGTTTCCTTCAAGAACAAGAAATGCACCATCACAAAGAAAGACGATTATGTATTGCATGCTGAATGTGTTGATCGTTTGTTTGTTTTGTATTATGATGATGTTGTGCAGAATGATACTTGTTGCATTGCAGGTTCTAACAAAAGTTTGCATGCAGGATGTATTCATGATTTTCATCGAAAATTTGGTCATTTGCATTTTGAGGCAGTTTCTAAAATGCCTACCTTGGTTGAAGGTATGACTATTAAACCCTGCAGGTACCACATGAAGTGCAAGGCATGCGCAGCAAACAAGGTGAAAATGGCTGCGAAAGGTAAGGTGTCTAGTAGGCAAGCTACAGAACCATACCAGATTGTTCATGCTGATTTAGTTGGTCCACTATCGCCCTCTTTGGGTGGCAATAGGTTCTTCATGGTTCTCATTGATGCATTTTCCAGGTATATTTATGTTTACAATCTCAAGCAGAAATCAGAGGCTTTTCCAAGGTTCAAGGAATTCTGTGCTTGGTTGGAAAATGTGCATGGTAAGAAGATAAAAATTCTTTTCACAGATCGCGGGGGAGAATTCACTTCTCAGCAGTTTGAAGCTTTTCTGACTGAGAAAGGAATTCAACACGATTTGTCCAGTCCTCGCTCGCCATGGCAGAATGGGCTATGCGAAAGGGCAAATCAAACATTGCTTCAAGGCTTAAAAACCTTGCTGCATGATGCCAATCTTCCAGAGAGTTATTGGGCCGAAGCTCTCTCATGTTTCCTTTACAGTTACAATCGCAGGTTATCTTCAGCGATTGGTTGTACCCCCTATGAGAAGATGTTTGGCAAGAAACCATACATCAAACACATGAGAATATTTGGTTCAGACATGTGGATTCATTCACCACAAAGCTCCAAATTAGGCAAGCGTGGATTGCATGGTATCTTTCTAGGTTATCAGAAAGGTTCTTACAGAATAATGATGACTGACTCCAAGACAATTAGGCTCACAAGAAGTGTTGAGTACAATGCCAAGTGGGGGGAGAATGTGGGAATTTTCCAATGTTATCCTGATGACAGTGATGAGACTGAGGATAAGCAACAACAACCCACACCCACTGATGAAGGTTCTGATTCGGAGTCTGAAACTGAATCAGATAAGTCAGAGGATTTCAAGAGTGCGAAAGCCTCTATGCGACCCTCTGAAAGCTCTGATCAGGAATTGGAAGAACCATTGTTCACAATAGGTCAATTTTCTCCAAAGAAGGAAGAGGAGAGTGTTGAAGACCAAAGGCTAATTCGCAGGTCACAAAGAGCCACAAAAGGCAGACCTCCAAAGAGATTTGCTGATGAATTTGCTAAGACAGCAGTAGCAGCTGTTAAAAGCTCCAAGAAGGTATTTGAACCTTCAAGTTTCCAAGAAATCCAGGATTTGGATTCTAAGGAAGCTGAGCCATGGTTAAATGCCATGAAGGCTGAGCTTGATTCCTTAGAAAAGAACAAAACTTGGGAGCTAGTTCCAGTAGTTCCAGGAATGAAACTGCTTGGAAGCAAATGGGTCTTCAAAGCGAAGACTGATCAAAATGGCAAGATAGTCAGACACAAAGCCAGATTGGTAGCCAGAGGTTTTGCACAGGTACCAGGTGAAGACTATCACGAGACCTACTCACCCACGGTGAGATATGAGAGCATTAGGCTTATGCTCAAGCTAGCTGCAGAGGAGAATCTACACATTAGTCACCACGATGTGAATACAGCGTTTTTGTATGGATCTCTAGGTGAATCACTATATATGCTTCCACCTGATGGCGTACAGGTAAAACAGGGATTTGTTTGTGCTCTAAAGAAGTCCCTTTATGGTCTCAAACAAAGTGCACGGTGTTGGCACACAAAACTCACTGAAGCATTGTTTTCTCTAGGTTTTCAACAAGGGAAAGCTGATCCATGTGTATTTGTCAAAGAGGAGGGGCAAAAGAAGCTGTATTGTTTGTTTTATGTTGATGATATTTTATTCTTTTGGAAAGATGTCACAATGTACAATAATACCCTAGCTCAACTGAAAGAGCACTTTGACATGAAAGATCTTGGTGAGGTAAACAACTACCTATCTCTGGAAATAGAGAGAGATCAAAGTGGTAACATTCTAGTACACCAGTCACGGAAAATTGCTGATGTGTTAAGCAAACTAAACCTGATGGATGCTAACCCTGTAGACACACCCATGACAACAGGTTATCAGGTAGAAGACACTGAAGAAGCATTTTCTGACACTACACTGTACAGAAGTGTGCTAGGCAAGCTAAACTTCATTGCCAGATGTTCAAGACCTGACATTGCTGTTAGCTGTAATTTGCTAAGCAGACAAGTCAACAATCCTACTGTTAAGGATTGGAAAGCTTTAAAACGCATAGCACGCTATTTGAAAGGCACTATGCATTACAGACTGAGATTTAACAATCAGAAGTCTGGTGGTCTTGAGATCTTTGCAGATGCAAGTTTTGGAAGTGACACTACAGACAGGAAAAGTACGTCTGGAGTTTGCTACATGTACAATCAGGGTCTATTTGATTGGTCATGCAAGAAGCAAACAACAATTAGCTTAAGTACTTGTGAAGCTGAACTAAATGCACTGTCTTATTCACTTAAGGATTGTGAATGGTTGTTACAATTGTGCAAAGACATGAAAATTCCTGTCAAATGTCCAATCCAGGTTTACCAGGACAACAAAGCATGTTTGGCTTTGCTGAATTCGGAAGGTTGTAAGCAAAGCACGAAACACTTGCAATTGAAGGTGCAACATGCTAGGGAACATATTCAGAAGGGACTCGTAACGGTGTCCTATATGCCAGGTAATGAAATTCCTGCTGATGTATTGTCCAAGATTGTATCAAGGGATCAACACTGTACCTATGTACAGAAGTTGGGTTTGTACTGATATTGTACGAACACGCTGCCCAGTGATGTTCACGGAAAGGGGGAGGATGTTGGTTTCTGCTCTCTTCACTGTGCAGCAAAGTGCTTGTCACAAGACAATGTTTACATTCCACAGTCAGAGTACTGTTGGGTTTTCCCACGGGAATGGGAAGCTGGATGTGACGTACACTGGCTTCCTGTTTATCACTGTTTTCTCTCGGTGTTCGTTATTCCGACGAGAAGGACGGTTGCTTCTCTGCTCCCGCAGAGGCAAGATGCATGTTTGTAATTTCTCTACAATGAACTGTAAATAAAGCAACTTAAAGCATGTGGCACGTACTATTCATCATTCCGTTGTGCAAATGGACTCTGCTATATCAACAGTGGTGAGAGGTAAAGGTAAAGGGACCCCTGACCATTAGGTCCAGTCATGACCGACTCTGGGGTTGCGGCGCTCATCTCACTTTATTGGCCGAGGGAGCCGGCGTACAGCTTCCGGGTCATGTGGCCGGCACGACTAAGCCGCTTCTGATGTTTAGCTTCCCGCCGGAGCAGTACCTATTTATCTACTTGCACTTTGACGTGCTTTTGACCTGCTAGGTTGGCAGTAGCTAGGATTGAGCAACGAGAGCTCACCCCACTGCGGGGATTCAAACTGCCAACCTTCTGATCGGCAAGCCCTAGGCTCTGTGGTTTAACCCACAGCGCCACCTGCACCCCTTGGGTGAGAGATAGTTACTTGCTTAAAGACACCCCACATGGTTGAGTCAGGTCTTGAACCAGAGAATCGCAACTCACAGAATATGATCTTAACTACGGCCTCAAACTAAGTATGCAACATCAATGAATTGGTGAATGTATATAAACACAGGTGATTGTGCACATTCACAGGAAAGCACTAGGAGAATGTGCACCAACCGACAGCATCAACAGGGAATTTTACACATGGTCTGGTGAGTGAAGATAACGGTCAGCAAATGCTAGAGAATGTGAAAGTATCAGAAATGTTTCAAACATGGTTCAGCGAATAAGCACAGCATTTGTGTCAGTTCTGCGCAACAGCCAGGCCTATTCTCCTATTTATGTTGACATACCAGTATACATACTTTCTGGTTGACATTGTCTACCTGTACATACACCTCAACAGCACTTGGAAGACTAGGCATGTGAATGCAGAAGACCCGTTAGTAAAGAATCTTCACACCATCATGTGAAATCTAACAGTCACCAGCATTTATGCACATCCCCCACTGAACTCAAAATAATGACTACACACTTCTGGAGAAGTAAATGACAGAAGCTGTAACTCTACTAAACACACAACAGTTAGTTTACCATTGTTGATACACCACTAATAATAATTTCATGGCCTTAGCATGGTCCTTAAAAAGCAGAGACATCACCTTGCCAACAAAGGCCCGTATAGTTAAAGCTATGGTTTTCCCGGTAGTGACGTATGGAAGTGAGAGCTGGACCGTAAAGAAGGCTGATCGCCGGAGAATTGATGCTGTTGAATTATGGCGCTGGAGGAGACTCTTGAGAGTCCCGTGGACTGCAAGAAGATCAAACCGATCCATTCTGAAGGAAATCAGCCCTGAGTGCTCACTGGAAGGACAGATCCTGAAGCTGAGACTCCAATACTTTGGCTTCCTCATGAGAAGAGAAGACTCCCTGGAAAAGACTCTGATGTTGGGAAAGATGGAGGGCACAAGGAGAAGGGGATGACAGAGGACGAGATGGTTGGGCAGTGTTCTTGAAGCAACCAGCATGAGTTTGACCAAACTGCGGGAGGCAGTAGAAGACAGAAGTGCCTGGCGTGCTCTGGTCCATGGGGTCACGAAGAGTCGGACACGACTAAACAACTAAACAACAACAAACCATGGTCCTCTACAAAAAGTAAAGACATACCAATAGCAACAGGCTTTGCCTATGCATATACACTTTTTCTTCATACACTCCAGGGAAATTTCAATCCTTTCTCATTTTGATGTCAGTTTATTTCAGTCTTTACTTTTGGTAAATTTTCTGGCACTCTTAAGTTTTCCCACTGAGTGCTTAAATCTTCCTGCCTCCTTACTTGCATTTCGCATTTTGTCTTGGGAGTTTATAGTAAGACTAATCTACTTTTATATCGCCCCCTAAACAAGATTTCTCAGCTCTGACAGTTTGCTCTTGTAATGCTGGAGAGCACAAAGCCCTTTGCCATTATGAAACCTGAACAAATGGGGGGGGGGCAGGGATATTTTTTTGATGTCCAAGGTATGTGAATGACTTGCCAATAATTTCCTTCTCCTACTATTCGGGGGAGGGGGGGATGCTGCTATTCTTTGTTGTTTAGTCGTTTAGTCGTGTCTGACTCTTCGTGACCCCATGGACCAGAGCACGCCAGGCACTCCTATCTTCCACTGCCTCCCACAGTGTGGTCAAACTCATATTCGTAGCTTCAAGAACACTGTCCAACCATCTCATCCTCTGTCGTCCCCTTCTCCTTGTGCCCTCCATCTTTCCCAGCATCAGGGTCTTTTCCAGGGAGTCTTCTCTTCTCATGAGGTGGCCAAAGTATTGGAGCCTCAGCTTCAGGATCTATCCTTCCAGTGAGCACTCAGGGCTGATTTCCTTCAGAATGGATAGGTTTGATTTTCTTGCAGTCCATGGGACTCTCAAGAGTCTCTTCCAGCACCATAATTCCAAAGCATCAATTCTTCGGTGATCAGCCTTCTTTATGGTCCAGCTCTCACTTCCATACATCACTACTGGGAAAACCATAGCTTTAATTATACAGACCTTTGTTGGCAAGGTGATGTCTCTACTATTCTACTATTGCTGATATCATAATATTAAAAGAGACATGCATGCATGTGAAAGAGAGGAGGATCCCCACACTCAGGAGTTCTTGTGGGTTTGTGTGCCTGCTGCACACAATCAAAGAGTTAAACAACTACCTGACATTTAGAAGACATCTGAAGGCAGCCCTGTTTAGGGAAGTTTTTAATCACTGAAGTTTCAATGTATTTTTAATCTTTTTGTTGGAAGCCGCCCAGAGTGGCTGGGGAAACCCAGCCAGATGGGCGGGGTGCAAATAAATTATTATTAGTAGTAGTAGTAAAGGTAAAGGGACCCCTGACCATTAGGTCCGGTCGTGACCAACTCTGGGGTTGTGGCACTCATCTCGCTTTATTGGCCGAGGGAGCTGGCGTACAGCTTCGGGGTCATGTGGGCAGCATGACTAAGCCGCTTCTGGCGAACCAGAGCAGCGCACGGAAACACTGTTTACCTTCCCGCTGGAGCGGTACCTATTTATCTACTTGCACTTTGACATGCTTTTGAACTGCTAGGTTGGCAGGAGCAGGGACCGAGCAACAGGTGCTCACCCCATCGCGATGGTTCGAACCGCCGACCTTCTGATCGGCAAGTCCTAGGCTCTGTGGTTTAACCCACAGCACCACCCGCATCCCATTATTATTATTATTATTATTATTATTATTATTATTAAGTATTAAATGGCACTTGAAGCTTTGACTTCACATGCAGGGAGAAAAAGCTGCCCATTCTTTGAATCCAGGTTCACACTAGCAAAACGGAGAACTTAAAGTTGAACTAGATGTGACAGAAGGACACAGGGCTGGTGTTGAAAACATCACTGTCTATATTTAGTTCTCCCCTGTGCCCTGAGCGAGACGCATCGCACAGCATGCGGTCCCTAAACTGTTTCCCCACTCCACTTCTCTACATTAACTGCCACTAGCAAGAGAGGGAAAATATACAGTTGTGGTGAAGTAATGACACAGGGTAATTGTGTCACTACATGCCACTGGGAATGAGACACTAGATCACGGTTTTTGCCAACAGAGCCATGTTGTCCATAACCTTTAATTCTACCATTAGTCTTGTCTTACCTTCCTTTGTCTGAGCAGATCCAGGAAGACAAATCCATTCTAACAGTGCAATACTACATATGCTTAATCAGAAGTAAGGCTTACTAGGCCGTACTAGTAGGTGTTTCAGAAAAACAACAGAACAGAAGGTGTCAGGAAGCAGGGATGTAGGAGAAGATTAAGAATTAGGTAGAAGGAGAACATTTTACACACAAAGGAGTGGATTTCTGAGAAATAAGGATTAGCTTTTTAACTAATCTGTCATCACTTGCCATGTAAATAATAAACTGGGACAATTAAAAATAGGACATTTGTGTCAGTGCTAGCAGAACAGCAGCCTGGGAAAACACCTTATCAGCATTCTTGGTGGACTTGCATAGCTCAGACTTCTCATTATTCATTTGCTATGAAATATACCTGTAGTGGTGCATTCGTCATCAAAACTTGAGACATCATTTAACTTCTTGTCCTGAAATTCGGCTGGACCAACACACAGGACATCCGAAACAGTGGAATTGGTCATCTTTAACCACAAAAACAACCACTTGGCTTTGCAGTCACATTCAAACTTATTTCCCCTTAAATCTCTAAAAGGACACATAAAAAAAAAAAACAGATTTGAAAAGGTTGTTATTGAGCCAACAGTCAAGTATTTCTTCAAGTTACTTGTAATATTTAACTCAAACAACATTAGAACAGTTCAAAACCGATTCTGGTCAAAAAGTTGACAGCCCACAAACCCTGCTTTCTACATGAGGTGGGGAAGTGGTGATGTTGAAATGAATGGAGGCTATATAGGTGAAATATATATTAGATTGTAACATGCTGCAAATTTGTTGAGATAACTCTAGGCTGTAAATATATCTGTGAATACAAGCTGTCACAAAGTATATTGTGCATAACCTAAAGAACACGCTTATTAATTTGTTGGAACAATCGTTTCCCATTATTTATGAAATCTAATATAATACTTTCCAAGGATTATTATACTGGTAGCTGAAGGTTACCATATTTTTATTATCCACTTCCTCTGATGAACTCTTATATGGGTAACCTTGAACAAGTAAGTTTCTCAGCGTCAGCTAACTCACAGGGTAGTGGTAAATGTAAAATGTGGGTGGGGTGATTGACAGCATGCATGTTGCCCTGTGGAAAAGGCACTCTATCTATCTATCTATCATTTATCTATCTATCTATCTAAATAATACAGTGGTACCTCGGGTTACATATGCTTCAGGTTACAAACTCTGCTAACCCAGAAATAGTGCTTCAGGTTAAGATCTTTGCTTCAGGATGAGGACAGAAATCGTGCTTTGGCGGCGTGGCAGCACTGTACAGTGGTACCTCAGGTTAAGAACTTAATTCGTTCTGGAGGTCCGTTCTTAACCTGAAACTGTTCTTAACTTGAAGCACCACTTTAGCTAATGGGGCCTTCCTGCTGCCGCTGCGCCACTGGAGCACGATTTCTGTTCTCATCCTAAAGCAAAGTTCTTAACCCGAGGTACTATTTCTGGGTTAGCGGAGTCTGCAACCTGAAGCGTCTGTAACCTGAAGCGTCTGTAACCCGAGGTACCACTGTTAATGCAATATAGATTTCCTGTATGGGAGAGTCATTTATTTATTTCCTCCTGTGTTATGATTTTTGGTAATACAGTGGTACCTCGGGTTAAGTACTTAATTCGTTCCGGAGGTCTGCACTTAACCTGAAACTGTTCTTAACCTGAAGCACCACTTTAGCTAATGGGGCCTCCTGCTGCTGCCGCGCCACCGGAGCACGATTTCTGTTCTCATCCTGAAGCGAAGTTCTTAACCTGAAGCACTATTTCTGGGTTAGCGGAATGCGTATGTAACCCGAGGTACCACTGTATTAAGGAGCGGCTGGTGTAGTGGGACAGTGTTGATCTTCTGAAACCAGCATCACTGGCTGCTTATCAGGGTGGGGCACCCGCAGAGCCCCAGCCTCCACCATCGCTCTTCCCTGCCCCATCATGACACTTGTTCTCACATAAACCACAAAATATCACAAGCATTTCTAGCGACATTTAAAAAAAACCTAGACCACGCCAAGAAACCTTGGAGTACATTTAAAATTTTGGAACAGAGCCTCCTCCCAAGCAGATCTCTAAAAGGTTACTGCTGAATGCGGCTTTTGGTATATCTGCACTTTCACAAAAATGCACTGTTGAATAAGCGCTTAAACTAGGGCATTGTGACTGGTGTGACACTGGAAGCAGAGTATGGCTGTGAGGATTCCATCCCTGATTCACTTACACTTTTTCGAAACCAAGTCAGTCAACTATACTAGATTTCTGTGGGTCTCTTTTCCAACCCTCCTTCCTTACAGTGGTGCCCCGCAAGACGAATGCCTCGCAAGACGGAAAACTCGCTAGACGAAAGAGTTTTCCGTTTTGGAGGTGCTTCGCAAAACGAATTTCCTATGGGCTTGCTTCGCAAGACGACAATGTCTTGCGAGTTCCTGCTGGTTTTTTTCCCTTTCCCCCCTTTTTCTAAGCCGCTAAGCCGCTTATCAGCTGATCCGATCAGCAGATAAGCCGCTAAAAGCCGCTAATAGCGCTAATAGCGCTAATAGCGCTAATCCGCTAATCCATCAATGGGCTTGCTTCGCAAGACGAAAAAACCGCTAGATGAAGAGAATCACAGAATGGATTCTTTTCGTCTTGCGAGGCACCACTGTATTTGTTTTCCCCAGAGACTGGAATGGAGAACCGAAGATCAGCTGGAGGGGGAAGGGGAAGGGGGCTGCTAAACCCTTTCTATTCCTGCATTTTGTCCACATACACACCCAGCTACTTTCCCACGCTTGGGTGAAAAGATGAAGGATCTCCATATCTTTCCCTTTGCAAGGTGGGCAAGTTTGAGTTGAAAGAAAGCATGAAGGCAAGAGTTAAGAAGCCTATCTCTACATGCCCTTCTTCAGTCCTGAGTGGCAGCTTGTCAATACAGTGGTACCTCGGGTTACATATGCTTCAGGTTACAGATGCTTCAGGTTACAGACTCCGCTAACCCAGAAATAGTACCTCGGGTTAAGAACTTTGCTTCAGTACTGCTTTTGGTTTAAAAGAAATATGGAGGAAAATAACAAAGTAATTCAATTTAACATCAAATTTGGCCCAGAAGTACACTGGAAATGCTGTCAATGGGCTGTAATTCTAAGTGAGATCTGAAAAAAGTTCGGTAAAATGTGCAAATGCCCCTAGTTTGCAAACGTTTCTTTGTGTCGGATAAGGGCACATTCTATTCGTGGGGTCATTTCATATATTCAGCTTTCAGTCATCAAGTGTTGAATAATTGAGAGATGGCAACTCAAGTGATGTACATGTTACTTGAGAACATATATATTTACTGAGCAATATATAATTTAAAAGTGGGTGGTCACATGCATCCAAATGTTAGATAAAGCACCCATGCAGAAGAATTAATTACCATGACTCTTGCTATCATGAGAACTTTAGCAAAAAGGTAATGAAAAATATTTCACTTGGCAATCTGGAATGAGGCTACCAGAAAGCAAGTGCCGGTCGATGTATTTGTTTTCAGCATCAGTTCAAACTACAAACAATATTCCAAATTCCAAACTCGGAGTTTAGAAACCCACACAAGGACAGGCTTGCAATAACAACAACACAAACGCTTTGGTTGGCTTTACTTACAGTTCAATCAGAGAATCTAAATCACTGAAGACATCCCTTGGCAAAGCTTTAATCTGGTTATTGGCCAAAGAACTGGAAAAAGTAAAGTTAGGTGTTAAAATAGTTGAAGAGATGATAATCACTAAATAGAGCAGCACTTAGGTAATGTCAACCGTTGGATGATGCCCAATTCCCAATGTTGACAATGACTAATAGGATTATGAATGAATTACGTAAAACCCTTGAACGTTAATGGAAACCTTAACACTCCTGACTTAATTCATGAGAATAGAACGTTGCGGCTCTTGTTCATAAGTTTGTAATGACAAGCTTTGCAAAAACTAGTTTCAAGGTGCCATCAAACAGATTTCGTTCTGTTTTTGTGGCTTAGGATGAAGAAAGTACACCTACAAAGGTTGCATATAGAATTACATATTTTAAGTACAGTAATGAGCCTGCTGAATTTGCATTTGCTCCTTCTAGGCCACATGCCCAGGCCTCCCTCACACAATCAACTTTAGGAACAAGTTCTTCCTGCTTTTTACAGGAAATGCTCATTGGCTGCCTCATTAAGCCCCTGAGCAGCCATTATGGCTCTTCCTGCTTCTCATTGGGTCCAGAAATGAAGAGGAGGGAAAGTAATTAGACATACATGTTGCCTTGTGCATATGTTGGAACATGCAGATAAGGATATTTAAAATTATCATGTTGATTTGCAATTTCTGATGTTCTGGGTTGGTGAGTCGGAGACCCCTGACCCGACCTCTTGACCAGTGCAGGCCCCCCAGCTGATGCCTAATGATGTTGCTAAATGCCAGGCTTGTCTGGGACTCTTGCAAAATCTGACACGTTTACTCCCCACATTACGAAATCGTTTATATTCAGACATTGTCTTATGACACTAATACAGTGGTACCTCTGGATGCAAACGGGATCCGTTCCGGAGCCCCGTTCGCATCCTGAAGAGAACGCAATCCACGTCTGCGCAGGTCGTGATTCACTGCTTCTGCGCATGCATGCTATGTCATTCTGAGCATCTGCGCATGCACGAGTGGCGCAACCCGGAAGTAACGTGTTCCGTTACTTCTGGGTAGCTGCGGAGTGCAACCCGAAAATGCTCAACCTGAAGCAACTTTAACCCAAGGTATGACTGTAATCATTTACCATGAAAGAAACACCCCTAAAATTGACTCCACACGATGTGTTTCTCTTCATTGTAAACCATGAGGTGATTGCAATCTAAGTGTCTTGTAGAGCACATGAAGAACACAGAATACATTGCCTCCCACCACCTATTCTAGGTTCATTTGATTCTTTAGTCTTAACAAAAAACAAAAAAAAGACTTTATCCAACAATGAGGGCTAGAACATTTCTTGTTTCACATTTTTGCATAGCCCACTGCGGCTTATGCAGTGAAGTGAGAAATATACCATAGCTGTACCTACAGTGCAGGTACTGGGAAATCTAGTTTGGGGCAAGATATAAATAATTCAAAGTAGCATTAAAAGACTTACAGGTGTGTCAAATCTCGAAGGCCACGAAATGCATTTCTTGAAATGGTTTCTACCTTGTTTCCTTCAATAAATCTATGCAGAAAGATTTGATTGAAAGACACACGTTAAAGAGAATGTTTCAGTTCGTCTGGTAGAAGAACAAAAGCAAATACTGAATAAAACGTGAACAGCATTATTCCCAGGGCTTTTTCCCCAGACAGAACTCGCTGGAACTCTATTCCGGCACCTCTTATGTGGGTGCCATTGCCGTGAGTTCCGGCACCTCTTTTTCTATAAAAATAGCACCAATTATTCCACTTTTCTTGGCTTAAGTGTCTGCTGTGGTCTGATTAACAAAAGCCTCCATTAACCAAACTGCTCATTTCAGTGCACACACGAGAGTCACCCTCAGGAGCTTTGTGTGAGCAGCAGGGCTCTTGCTAGACTTTGTGTCAGGCTGCAATATGCTTTTATTGCTTGTCATGTAACAACTGTCCCTGTGAGTCAGACATAAGTAAAGGTAAAGGGACCCCTGACCATTAGGTCCAGTCGTGGCCGACTCTGGGGTTGTGGTGCTCATCTTGCTTTACTGGCCGAGGGAGCAGCGTACAGCTTCTGAGTCATGTGGCCAGCATGACTAAGCCGCTTCTGGCAAACCAGAGCAGCGCACAGAAATGCCGTTTACCTTCCCGCCTCAGTGGTACCTATTTATCTACTTGCAATTTGATGTGCTTTTGAACTGCTAGGTTGGCAGGAGCAGGGACCGAGCAACGGGAGCTCACCCGTCACGGGGATTCGAACCGCCAACCTTCTGATCGGCAAGTCCTAGGCTCTGGGGTTTAACCCACAGCGCCACCCGCGTCCCACACATATATACTGCTTAAATAGCCCCAACTAGACAGTGGATAACTCTTTGCCACTTGGCCTACGTTCATAACATCACCATGTTGGACTGGTGTTGTTTCAATGCACAAGCATTTGGCCACATTTTTGTTTTTGGAAGAAAACTGTAAACATAATTTTTAAAGAGGCACTAGGTGCAAAAGAAGTGAAGGCAACCAGGAGCTTGCAGCAGAAGGAATACATTGCCTTCCCAGCTCTACTCCTGTGGACACCTAGAGAGTAACTCCCAGTGAATATTATGGGACATACTTCTGAGTAAGCATGCATAGGCTTGTGCTGTTATATTTCTTCACACATTTGTAACCCCACTCTCCTGAGTTGAAGCTGCAAAATTCTAGAACCAATATAAAAGGAAATTCATGACCCAGAACTTTTAAGTCCCACTGGTTCCAATGGGAGATATTAAACCATGTGGTTATCTCTCCTACTGAAATCAGTAGGACTGAAAAGGACTTACTGATTTCAACATTTATACCTTACTTTTTTTTAATTACATAAACAACTCAAAGCACCATACAAAGATACTCATAAAATGTGTAAAGCACAGCTAAAGTAGGCTACGTCACTAAAATCGATTTCTTATAAAAAAACAACAACAATCCAGCAGCAAGTTAAGACTATTCAGCATAAAAACCAAGGGTTTGGCACATTTAAAATATGAATTGGGTTGGATCTTTATTATGGAGGAACAGTATAAATCAAATTTGGGCAGAGGGAATACATTTGCTTTTTGCACCCAATCTGTAACCCTGCCCTGTCATCGTGGCATTAACTTAATCAAAACAATAGGTAATATGGATTGGCCTCCTGAAGCTGCATGAGATATATGCACGTGAGCATTTTGATTTTGTGGTTAGGATATAGAATGAAAAGGAGGTCATTGAGAAAGTGGGGAGTCAACTTTTTTGTTTAATTGGAAGGCTCCTGGTTCTAGGAGGCTACTGAAGTAAGTGCAGTGGTACCTCGGGTTAAGTACTTAATTCGTTCCGGATGTCCGTTCTTAACCTGAAACTGTTCTTAACCTGAAGCACCACTTTAGCTAATGGGGCCTCCTGCTGCTGCCACGCCGCTGGAGCAAGATTTCTGTTCTTATCCTGATGCAAAGTTCTTAACCTGAAGCACTATTTCTGGGTTAGCAGAGTCTGTAACCTGAAGCGTATGTAACCTGAAGCATCTGTAACCCAAGGCACCGCTGTATTGGCTGATGACACACCATAGCTGAGGCTGTGTTTCCATTTTTTTAATGTAAACAGCAACAGTACCATACAGTGGTAATATTAAGGGCTGTAGCTATTTCTGTCATCCTTATTTGTTATTTTTGACATTAATTCTATGGCACAGAGGGGGAAATGCATCAATTGGGATGCAACAGAGCACATGATTGCACTTAGGTAAAGGTAAAGGGACCCCTGACCGTTAGGTCCAGTCGCAGACGACTCTGGGGTTGCAGCACTCATCTCGTTCTAAAGGCCGAGGGAGCTGGCGTTTGTCTGCAGACAGCTTCTGGGTCATGTAGCCAGCATGACTAAGCTGCTTCTGGCCAACCAGAGCAGCGCACGGAAACACCGTTTACCTTCCCGCCAGAGAGGTACCTATTTATTTACTTGCACTTTGACGTGCTTTCGAACTGCTAGGTTGGCAGGAGCAGGGACCGAGCAACGGGAGCTCACCCCGTCGCGGGGATTCGAACCGCCAACCTTCTGATCGGCAAGCCCAAGAGGCTCAGTGGTTTAGACCACAGCGCCACCCGCGTCCCTTTATGACTGCGCTTAGAAAACATATTTGTTTAGGTCAAATTTCCCATTTTTCTGTGAAAACTCACAGTGAACTCACAGTAATTCAGCACATTTCGTGAGCTTTAAATGCTCTCCGATTGAGTCCACACACAATACGTCTCAGCTGGAATGAGGTGCCCAATTTATCACCAGCTCTTAATCATTATCACGTTGGCTGGGATCCAAAGAGCTACTTCAGGCACACCAAAGGACTTGAACATGATCAGTGGGATTTTTTTAAAAAACAACAGCAGACACCCCACCCCATCCCATGCCCTACTACAATCTGCTTTGGAAAGTCCCTTCAGTTTTAAAAACAGTTTCCAATGTGGCATCGGTGGTAGGGGGCCTGTTATTTGTGAAAAGACAATTCAAAGCCCCTTTGCAGTGCGTGGAGTCCTTACCCTTAACACATGAAACGTAACACAAAATACATGTTCAAAGTAAGCTATAACTTCTCCAGTTTTGTGCAAAACCTTATACGGTGCTTAACGACAAAGAGCTGTGTGGCACCTTAAAAACTAGCAAACTTGAAGGTGCCGCA
Source organism: Podarcis vaucheri (assembly GCF_965113315.1). Lineage (NCBI taxonomy): Eukaryota > Metazoa > Chordata > Lepidosauria > Squamata > Lacertidae > Podarcis > Podarcis vaucheri. The sequence goes on along the minus strand of NC_138767.1, from coordinate 71,248,690 downwards.
AGACTGGTTTTGCTGAAACAGACAAGCATAGCTAGCCCTCTGGAAATAATTAGACGTTAAGTGCTGAAGAGAAAGGCAAGCAATATTGCACGGTCAGCGTTCCACTGCAAGTTGCCATGTGCTAAATGGGAATTCATGTACATTTCCTGCGGAGAAATGCACAACAGCTCCCTGTTTCTGGAGCCCAGGCATTGCCAGTTGGGGAATTGTATTCGTTCCTAGTATGCACATTATATCTTGCAGTGGAAAGCAGAAAGATGAGAATGTTCACACGCATTCACTTGCCCCACATGAGTCACAACATGTAATGTCATCTAGAGAAAAGAACATTTCCTTCAGGGACAGTGCACTGGTAAATCATCAGAGCAGCTTCGTCCATTTAAGAAATCTTAGTTTACTACTTTAAACAAAAGAAGGAACTTACAAGTACTCGAGATGGAACAGACCCCCAAAGGCATCATCCCGTATGATAGTAAATGAGTTAGAATTCAGCAGTCTAAAAAACGGAATGCAAACATTAAGAGGGGGGGATATTTTTAAAAGGCCACCATACAATTTAAAGCACTGTGAAGAAATGCTAGACAAAGCTGAATTTCCCTTAGTCGGTTTCTTCAGAATGCATAAAAAGAACCATTAACAAGCCATCAGTGAGCGTTTAATACTCTCTCACACACGCCCTGCTTTGGTGCGACTAAGCACGCATTGCTTTGTTATCAAATATGACTCTGTAGTTAGTAAAAGGTAAAGGGACCCCTGACCATTAGGTCCAGTCGTGACCGACTCTGGGGTTGCGGCGCTCATCTCCCTTTATTGGCCGAGGGAGCCGGTGTACAGCTTCCGGGTCATGTGGCCAGCATGACTAAGCCGCTTCTGGTGAACCAGAGCAGCGCACGGAAACACAGTTTACCTTCCCGCCAGAGCGGTACCTATTTATCTACTTGCACTTTGACGTGCTTTCAAACTGCTAGGTTGACAAGAGCAGGGACCGAGCAATGGGAGCTCACACCATCGCAGGGATTCGAACCGCCAATCTTCTGATCAGCAAGTCCTAGGCTCTGTGGTTTAACCCACAGTGCCACCCGCGTCCTGACTCTGTAGGTAGTAGGACATAAGAACTAAGAGCCTGCTGGATCCAGGCCAATGTCCCATCTAGTCCAGCACACAGCAACCAGCCAGCTACCTGTGGGAAGCCCACAAGTAGGAAGGCCAGTATAAAGTAAGCAGCACATAAGCGGCACACAAAACGCTACCAAACCATTCTACGTTCTAAATCTTATATTAATAATCCAAAAATTGAGAGAGCTGTGTACAAGATCTACTGCAGAAGCCACAAACAGAAAACTCAATCAAACTGTGTCCAAAAGGAAGATTGAGTCTTTAAAGCTCCTTTAGCCAGGCTCCTGTAGATATCAACAAAGGTAAGTTATGGGAATAACACCACCGGATCGCTAGTCGGCATCGTTTATGGTCGGAACTACAACGGTATCTGATCGAACCTCCGACTTTCGTTCTTGATTAATGAAAACATTCTTGGCAAATGCTTTCGCTCTGGTTCGTCTTGCGCTGGTCCAAGAATTTCACCTCTAGCGGCACAATACGAATGCCCCCGGCCGTCCCTCTTAATCATGGCCCCAGTTCCGAAAACCAACAAAACAGAACCAGAGTCCTATTCCATTATTCCTAGCTGGAGTATTCCGGTGACCGGCCTGCTTTGAACACTCTAATTTTTTCAAAGTAAAGGCTCCCCTCCTGTGGTTTCCAGCAACTAGTATTCAGAAGCATACTGCCATTCTGGCTAGTAGCCACCGGTAGCGTTATCCTCCATGAATTTGTCCAATTCCCTTCTAAAACCATAGGATTTGGTGGCCACCACTGCCTTCTGTGCTCCATGAAGAATCTTTCAACTTTGTGAATGGCAGGAAGTGGAGAAAGTGGAACCTTGCTCCCTTCCAGGATGTGCCTTGTATGTGATAGCTAGGTCACCTCAATATTAGAGGGGCTGGGCATGTTGGTGGTCCAGCAGAATGTTGTCGTCAAGTGCAGTGGTTTACTTCCCCCCATAGGAATGAATGATAGCCATTTACAGTGGTACCTCTGGATGCGAACGGGATCCGTTCTGGAGCCCCGTTCGCATCCTGAAGCGAACGCAACCTGCGTCTGCGCAGGTTGCAATTCACCACTTCTGCGCATGCCGTGACGTCATTTTGAGCGTCTGCGCATGCGGCAAAACCTGGAAGTGATGCGTTCCATTACTTCCGGGTCGCCGCGGAGCGCAACCTGAAAACGCTCAACCCGAAGCTACTTCAACTTGAGGTATGAATGTATTTTAAATATAGGATTTTATTTTATTTATTTAGGATATAGTTAGATCTCTCCTCTCCTAGGGCAAGATGTTTTTTGTGTAGCCATGGGCTGGCAGTTCGGGGAGAGACCACTTTAGCTGGAATACCAGGAGATAAATTTTGGGCAATTCACCAGGCTGTTCTGTCTTTCCACCCCCTCTCAGGGCAAGATGGTCCTTAAGTAGCCTTGTGGTGGCAGCTGGAGGAGGGAGAGGCCAACTCAGCTGAATGATGGATTGTGGCCACCTCACTGGGTGCTCTGCCTCCCCCTTCTGCCTGCACAGCTGTACCCTGGGTTCTGTTTCTTTACCACATTGGGGTGTGGCAGAGTGTTGGGAAGCCACGATGGAATGCATTGAATGGGTTGGTTGGTTGATTGATTGATAGATTAGTCAAAGTTCTACATCACTGTCAAACATTCATTTAGCATTTCTGCTGACTTGGGTTCCTATAGTGCTGTTTAATGTTTTATAGTTTAAAAAGAGAGCTGAGTAAAACAGTACCAAAAAAAAAAAAAATCAATGCCAAAATATGGTCATCATTTAATAACCATAGAAAATGTTAATATGAATGTTGATATAATGATTTGTATGGGAACTGCTCTCAGAACCTCGATAGAACAAGCCAGGACCACCTTGGAAGAGCAGAGTGGCAAGACATGACTTTATTGGATTAAAAAAGGGGGTTAGAGGTGCTCTTGGATAGCAGAATAAGAGGAACAGAATCTATGACTACTAGAAAAGAGTAGCTCATCCTAGTGAGCCCAGCGCAGCAGAAATGCATAAAAGAACAGAATTGCACTACAACTCTGTAAGGTAAAGGTAAAGGGACCCCTGACCATTAGGTCCAGTCATGGCCGACTCTGGGATTGCAGCGCTCATCTCGCTTTATTGGCCGAGGGAGCCGGCGTACAGCTTCTGGGTCATGTGGCCAGCATGACTAAGCTGCTTCTGGCGAACCAGAGCAGCGCACGGAAATGCCGTTTACCTTTCCGCCGGAGAAGTACCTATTTATCTACTTGCACTTTGACGTGCTTTAGAACTGCTAGGTTGGCAGGAGCTGGGACCGAGCAACGGGAGCTTCACCCGTCATGGGGATTCAAACCACCAACCTTCTGATCGGCAAGTCCTAGGCTCTGTGGTTTAACCCACAGCGCCACTGCAAATCTGCAGGGACCCTCTCACCTTTCAGGCCATAAACACATTTCTAGGGACTTCTTTCCACCCTCAAGGGAAAGGGAAGCAAAGATGGGTGGTGCCATCCTTATCCTCAGATGGGTATATTCCAGCTCTTTTCCTGGTGCAAAGCAACTGTAGACCAAAAGTCCACAGAGGGACAAGCTAGGACAGAGGTGCTTGTGGAACCAACAAACTCTAAGGGTAAATTGTTGTCACTTTCCCACAGTTACCATTAATTTCTACCCTGACCATTGAATTCTTTCCAAAGTTGAAATTTTGACAGGATTTCCTAGTTCCAACTTGGGTGGAACTGGGCACTATATACAGGGAGACGGACTATAATTCATAAGAAGGCTCCAGCAGATTACAGCAGGTGCCTGCAGACCTTTCTAGGCGTGTATAGAAGCCGACTGATGTCAGCACAAACTGATGGCGTCACGAGCATGTGCTGGTGCTTGCAGCCTGCGCTGCGCTGATTCTTTTGCAAAGTTCTACATTTTATTGGTTAAACACACACACAAATACAGTTATCGCAAAACAGGAGTGCAAATATTACAGCAACCGCAAATCATAAAATGGATAAGGATTGCAAAAGTTTCAGTAAAGTCGGACGAAAGTCAGCCACAATTACTTATAACCTGAAGGGCATTGGATAGTATTGTACAGGAAGGTTAAGATGCTGATCTTCACAGTTCGCAACAATAATCTCAGCCTATCCCTTTGTTAACTGTTGTGTAACACAGGGCATTGATTGCATGCCTTGGCAGTTCACCGCATTGCTCCCAAGAGAGTCATCTAGAGAATTGGAAGCATATACATGACCTGTTTTCCAGTCTGTGGGCCATGCAAGTTTTGTGGCTGGTTCACCAGGTCACCTGCCTTGGTTGTTAGGTGGGCAGGAGAGACAGCACGGCTGCTGTTTAGTCAACTTCACCAACAATTCCCAAACCAAGATAAAATTACAGTGTGGGGTGTGGATTTTGGCAACTGCCAAGCCATCAAGCAGGCTCCTGTTTCCTTTCCACCCTGGGAGGCACCTTCTCTTTCTCAGAAGAAAGGAAGGCCCAGGGAGTTTGAGACAACAATGTGAATTGTGATTCAAAAGCATGGTGGGAACTAAGCATACTCAAGCCAACTTGGATATGGAAGGAACCAAATAGGGAATTATACTGCTATGGCAGAGATATAAGAAGGAAGCTGTTAAGTAGGAATACTAAAAAGGTGTTGCTTGTGGTGGTGGTGTTTAAGAATCCAGTTTCTTTTGGTGCCTCTCAACAATGTAACATTGCTGTTGGAGCAGAATTTCCTTCTAATATTTTAGCATAATCCTTCAATCGAATGTCAAACAAGAGAAGTGTTTGTAATGTGCACCTCTAAAAAAAAAGAAACTGGATTTGAGAATAAGCTTTACAATCGCATGTCAATTTATTTTGGACTCTACACTAACCTTTCCTTTCCTTTCAAAGCAATGACTCCTCGGCTCTTTACGTGGTTTTAGAAATTAACATTCACCACTCGTGGGTCTCAGTCTGTGATTTGGAAATAGGTATTTCAAAGTCCCAGGATGCCTCTTCACAGGCAAGAGCTTTGATCATCTCTTTTTATAAAATATAAAAATTTAATACTTACAGCAACTGCAGGGAAGGCAAATGTGAAAACATTCTCTCTTTTATTTCAGAAAATGTTCCATTTACCAGGCTCCTGAGGGGGGAAATACAAGGGGAAATCCATAGGAACTAATTACAACACTTTTTCTTGTTATTATTACCATCATCATTATGACTCTCTTTCTTAACAGCTTTTCCATGACCTTCCTTACAGTTCTTAACCTGCTCCTCCGGAAGTTTTCTATGATCTCCTTTCACCGTATTTATCAATTAATCTAAAATATTGTGTGCATTTGACTGCCTCTGTCTGAAAAGTGAACGGGGATCTGCTTTCTTCGTCCCCTTATATTATGGATTTATTTTCCTATCTATTTCATTATATGCATCATAATATATTGTGCTATAGCTGTAGATACAGACGACATACGACTGAACAGAAGCAATCAGTGAGTGAAACAGAACTGAAGACTGACTGGAGGGTTTTGAAGCCTAGCAGATTTTAAAGCGAGGCAAGTTGAAAAGTCCTACATTACCAAAGGCAGTGAACTCACTCTCAACTTCCAGGACCCTGAATCCTATTTGTTCCAAGATAGTTCAGACCAGCTGAAAATCATTTCTTCCCCTCTAGTGAGAACATGGTCACTTACTCGCAGAATCTCCCCAATTCTTTGAGTTTCATAGGCTGGGCCTTTTCTCCCGCATCACCCGCCCCTCTCTAGTCTTTTGTCATCTCTGGAACTGCCTGCTGCTGCAGCAGCATCTTCTTCTCGCCCTAAAACAACATCTCCCGGCTGAGCGACAGCGCAGGCATCTCCGGAAACGCCAGGCGGGCGCCTCCCTTCCCATGCGCACTGTTTGCGCGGAGCAGCCGGAGGGGGCAAGTTTGGTGCTTTGCTTTTCCTAACACCCTCTGAACGTCAGAATCCTAGAATCGCGGAGTGAGTGTCGGGGTGGGGGGAGACCCCCGAGGGTCATCCAGCCCAACCCCCTGCAATGCAGGAATCCCAAGTAAAGCATGCAGGCGCGCCGCCCCAGAAGGGAAGGTCTGGTGCCATCCGTGCGCCGCGTTGCGCGCCAGCCACCCACCCACCCATCACCCTTCTTGGCTCGACTTACAAGGAGCTGATGTCTCCGGGGCTCCGCGGCACCGCCGCCGCTCCGACGCAAATGATGGACTCTTTGGTGCAGCTGCAGATGGCGGGACACCGCACCGGCTTCCTCACCTGGGCGCGCTGCAGAAGGCACGCCAGCGCCAGGAGCCAGAGGCAGCCGCTGCCCAGCCAGCCAGCCATCGTGCGCCCTCGGCCGCCGCCTCCGCCGCGTGGTCCCCCTTTGGCCCTGCTGCGCTCGTGGCCCCAGCAATGCAGCCGCCGCCGCCGCCGCTGCTACTGGAGAGGCTGGAACGGGAGCCAGGCAGCATGCTGCACCCTGAAGCTACCCCCTCTCTCTCCCTCTCTGCAGCACTGGAAGCAGCGCCCGGGATCCTGCTGTGCGCTCAGGCTCCTTCCTCCGGACTGACATCAGCGCCGAGGCCTCCCGCTCCCACCCCCCACCCCCCAGCTCCTCATCCTTCCCCCCCCCCCTTCTTCTGCTTTTCTTTCTTTCTTTTTTGGTCTCATGAATAATTCAGCCAAAGGAGAGTTTTAAGAAATCGCCGGCTACCCACCGACCCTGCGCAATCGGAGGCAAGGAGCCCATCCTCTCCATCGGAGTTTCCCATATCCGCCCCAACACCAACCCCCGCCTTATAACCTCACCCCGCCCAATCAATAGTTCTAAAAGAAGGTCCGTCTTATTATGGGGCGAATTCCCATAGCAAGGGGGCATGGGGGGAATTCTGGGCGGCTTCCCAGAGCGCAGTGAGGGCTGCCCAAACGGTGGGGGGTGATGATGATACCAGTGCCGTAGCGTGGGTTGTCAGCACCCGGGGCAAGGCAAGTAATTTGCGCCCCCTAACCCGTGGATTTGCGCCCCCTAACCCTAGCCCCCAGATGTTGCGCCCGGTGCGGCCGGGCCCCCCTGCACCCCCCACGCTACGCCACTGGATGATACCTATATTTATGTTGTTGTTTAGTCGTTTAGTCGTGTCCGACTCTTTGTGACCCCATGGACCAGAGCACGCCAGGCACTTCTGTCCTCCACTGCCTCCCGCAGTTTGATCAAACTCATGCTAGTAGCTTCAAGAACACCATCCAACCATCTCATTCTCTGTCGTCCCCTTCTCCTTGTGCCCTCCATCTTTCCCAACATCAGGGTCTTTTCCAGGGAGTCCTCTCTTCTCATGAGGTGGCCAAAGTATTGGAGCCTCAGCTTCACGATCTGTCCTTCCAGTGAGCACTCAGGGCTGATTTCCTTCAGAATGGAGAGGTTTGATCTTCTTGCAGTCCATGGGACTCTCAAGAGTCTCCTCCAGCACCATAATTCAAAAGCATCAATTCTTCGGCGATCAGCCTTCTTTATGGTCCAGCTCTCACTTCCATACATCACTACTGGGAAAACCATGGCTTTTACTATACGGACCTTTGTTGGCAAGGTGATGTCTCTGCTTTTTAAGATGTTGTCTAGGTTTGCCATCGCCTTTCTCCCAAGGAGCAGGCGTCTTTTAATTTCGTGACTGCTGTCACCATCTGCACTGATCATGGAGCCCAAGAAAGTAAAATCTCTCACTGCCTCCATTTCTTCCCCATCTATTTGCCAGGAGTTGATGGGCCCAGTGGCCATGATCTTCGTTTTTTTGATGTTGAGCTTCAGACCATATTTTGCGCTCTCCTCTTTCACCCTCATTAAAAGGTTCTTTAATTCCTCTTCACTTTCTGCCATCAAGGTTGTGTCATCTGCATATCTGAGGTTGTTGATATTTCTTCCGGCAATCTTAATTCCGGCTTGGGATTCATCCAGCCCAGCCTTTCGCATGATGAATTCTGCATATAAGTTAAATAAGCAGGGAGACAATATACAGCCTTGCCGTACTCCTTTCCCAATTTGGAACCAATCAGTTGTTCCATATCCAGTTCTAACTGTAGCTTCTTGTCCCACATAGAGATTTCGCAGGAGACAGATGAGGTGATCAGGCACTCCCATTTCTTTAAGAACTTGCCATAGTTTGCTGTGGTCAACACAGTCAAAGGCTTTTGCATAGTCAATGAAGCAGAAGTAGATGTCTTTCTGGAACTCTCTGGCTTTCTCCATAATCCAGCGCATGTTTGCAATTTGGTCTCTGGTTCCTCTGCCTCTTCTAAATCCAGCTTGCACTTCTGGGAGTTCTCGGTCCACATACTGCTTGAGCCTTCCTTGTAGAATTTTAAGCATAACCTTGCTAGCATGTGAAATGAGTGAAATTGTGCGGTAGTTGGGGCATTCTTTGGCACTGCCTTTCTTTGGGATTGGAATGTAGACTGATCTTCTCCAATCCTCTGGCCACTGCTGAGTTTTCCAAACTTGCTGGCATATTGAGTGTAGCACCTTAACAGCATCATCTTTTAAAATTTTAAACAGTTCAGCTGGAATACCATCACTTCCACTGGCCTTGTTATTTGCAGTGCTTTCTAAGGCCCATTTGACTTCACTCTCCAGGATGTCTGGCTCAAGGTCAGCAACCACACTACCTGGGGTGTACGAGACATCCATATCTTTCTGGTATAATTCCTCTGTGTATTCTTGCCACCTCTTCTTGATGTCTTCTGCTTCAGTTAGATCTTTACCACTTTTGTCCTTTATTATGGTAATCTTTGTACGAAATGTTCCTTTCATATTTCCGATTTTCTTGAACAGATCTCTGGTTCTTCCCATTCTGTTGCTTTCCTCTATTTCTTTGCATTGCTCGTTTAAGAAGGCCTTCTTGTCTCTCCTTGCTGTTCTTTGGAAATCTGCATTCAATTTCCTGTATCTTTCACTATCTCCCTCGCATTTTGCTTGCCTTCTCTCCTCCGCTATTTGTAAGGCCTCGTTGGACAGCCACTTTGCTTTCTTGCATTTCTTTTTCATTGGGATGGTTTTAGTTGCTGCCTCCTGTATAATGTTGCGAGCCTCCATCCATAGTTCTTCAGGCACTCTGTCCAGCAAATCTAAATCCTTAAACCTGTTCCTCACTTCCACTGTGTATTCATAAGGGATTTGGTTTAGATTGTATCTTACCTGTCCAGTGGTTTTTCCTACTTTCTTCAGTTTAAGCTTGAATTTTGCTATAAGGAGCTGATGATCTGAGCCACAGTCAGCTCCAGGTCTTGTTTTTGCTGACTGTATAGAGCTTCTCCATCTTTGGCTGCAGAGAATATAATCAATCTGATTTCGATGTTGCCCATCTGGGGATGTCCATGTGTAGAGTCGTCTCTTGTGTTGTTGGAAAAGCGTGTTTGTGATGACCAGCTTGTTCTCTTGACAGAACTCTATTAGCCTTTGCCCTGCTTCGTTTTGATCTCCAAGGCCAAACTTGCCAGTTGTTCCTTTTATCTCTTGATTCCCTACTTTAGCATTCCAATCCCCTATAATGAGCAGAACATCCTTCTTTGGTGTCACTTCGATAAGGTTTTGTAAGTCTTCATAGAACTGGTCAATTTCAGTTTCTTCAGCACCAGTAGTTGGTGCATAAACTTGGATTACTGTGATGTTAAAAGGTCTGCCTTGGATTCGTATCGAGATCATTCTATCATTTTTGAGACTGCATCCCAGTACAGCTTTCGCCACTCTTTTGTTGACTATGAGGGCCACTCCATTTCTCTTACGGGTTTCTTGCCCACAGTAGTAGATATGGTAGTCATCCGAACTGAATTCGCCCATTCCCGTCCATTTTAGCTCACTGATGCCCAGGATGTCAATATTTATTCTTGCCATCTCATTTTTGACCACATCCAACTTACCCAGGTTCATGGTTCTTACATTCCAGGTTCCTATGCAATATTTTTCTTTACAGCATTGGACTTTCCTTTCGCTTCCATGCATATCCACAACTGAGCGTCCTTTCGGCTTTGGCCCAGCCGCTTCATCAGCTCTGGATCTACTTGTACTTGTCCTCCGCTCTTCCCCAGTAGCATGTTGGACACCTTCCGACCTGAGGGGCTCATCTTCCAGTGTCATAACTTTTATATGCCTGTTGTCTTTGTCCATGGAGTTTTCTTGGCAGGGATACTGGAGTGGCTTGCCGATTCCTACTCCAGGTGGATCACGTTTGGTCAAAACTCTCCACTATGACCTGTTCATCTTGTGTACCCTGCTCGGCGTAGTTCATAGCTTCTCTGAGTTCTTCAAGCCCCTTCGCCACGGCAAGGCAGTGATCCATGAAGGGGACCTATATTTATACAAAGTACCAAATAATAATACAGTGGTACCTCGGGTTACATATGCTTCAGGTTACATACGCTTCAGGTTACAGACTCCGCTAACCCAGAAATAGTACCTCGGGTTAAGAACTTTGCTTCAGGATGAGAACAGAAATCGTGCAGTGGCGGCGGCACAACAGCGGGAGGCCCCATTAGCTAAAGTGGTGCTTCAGGTTAAGAACAGTTTCAGGTTAAGAACAGACCTCCAGAACGAATTAAGTGCTTAACCCAAGGTACCATTGTAGTTCTAAAAGAAGGTCCATCTCGTTGGTGGGGTTATGGGGCGAATTCCCATAGCAAAGGGGCATGGGGGGAATTCTGGGAGGCTTCCCACAGCGCAGTGAGGGCTGCCCAAACGGTGGGGGATGATGATGTTGATGATGATAATCATACCTATATTTATACAGTGGTACCTCAGGTTACAGGAACGCAGGTGGTGCTGTGGGTTAAACCACAGATCCTTGGGCTTGCCGATCAGAAGGTCGGCGGTTCGAATCCCCACAACGGGGTGAGCTCCCGTTGTTCGGTCCCTGCTCCTGCCAACCCAGTAGTTCGAAAGCACGTCAAAGTGCAAGTAGATAAATAGGTACCGCTCCGGCAGGAAGGTAAACGGCGTTTCCGTGCACTGCTCTGGTTTTGCCAGAAGTGGCTTAGTCATGCTGCCACATGACCCAGAAGCTGTACGCCGGCTCCCTCGGCCAATAAAGTGAGATGAGCGCCACAACCCCAGAGTCGGCCACGACTGGACCTAATGGTCAAGGGTCCCTTTACCTTTACCTACTCAAAGTACCAAATAATAATACAGTGGTACCTCGGGTTACATACACTTCGGGTTACATACGCTTCAGGTTACAGACTCCGCTAACCCAGAAATAGTACCTCGGGTTAAGAACTTTGCTTCAGGATGAGAACAGAAATCGTGCAGCGGTGGCACAGCGGCAGCAGGAGGCCCCATTAGCTAAAGTGGTTCTTCAGGTTAAGAATAGTTTCGGGTTAAGAACCGACCTCCAGAACGAATTAAGTTCTTAACCCGAGGTACCACTGTACCAAATATTATTGTGTAAATAAGAATCATTAAGGGATGGGCACTACACTTTGTCCTCACCCAGGGCGCAGTATTACCAAAGTCTTGCACAAGGATGGCATCAAGGATGTGATGTCTGTATGCACTGAGCATAATTCAGGGTGATTTGTGACGATCATAGCATTGCAGTGTTGGAAGGGGAACCAAAGGTCATTTAGTCCAACCCCTGCAATGTAGGAATCTCAGTTACATGACAAATGGCCATCTAGCCTCTGCTTAAAAACTTCCAGTGAATGAGAGTCCACCACCTTCCAAGGGAGTCCATTTCGCTGTCAAACAGCTCTTATGGTCAGAAAGTTCTTCCTGGTTGGAATCTCCTTTCTTTTAATTTGAATCCATTTTTGGGTTCTAGCCTCCAAAGCTGGAGAAAACATGCTTCCTCCATCCTCCACGTGACAGCCCTTTAGGTAAAGGGACCCCTGACCATTAGGTCCAGTCGTGACCGACTCTGGGGTTGCGGCACTCATCTCGCTTTATTGGCCGAGGGAGCCGGCGTACAGCTTCCAGGTCATGTGGCCAGCATGACTAAGCCGCTTCTAACGAACCAGAGCAGCGCACGGAAACGCCATTTACCTTCCCGCAGGAGTGATACCTATTTATCTACTTGCACTTTGAGGTGCTTTCGAACTGCTAGGTTGGCAGGAGCAGGGACCGAGCAACAGGAGCTCACCCCGTTGCAGGGATTTGAACCACCGACCTTCTGATCAGCAAGTCCTAGGCTCTGTGGTTTAACCCACAGCGCCACCCGCGTCCCTCAGGATACTTAGATACTTCAAAAAGGCTATCATAACACCTCTCAGTCTCTTCTTTTCCAGGCTAAACATACCCTCATGGCTTGGTTTCCATCTTGGTCACTCGATCATCTTGGTCTCCCTTCTCTGCACATATTCCAGCTTGTCAATATCCTCCTTAAATTGTGGTACTCCAGGTGTGGTTTTATTTATTATTACTGGACATGAAGCAGAGAAACAGGCCAATATTTATTACAGCAGGCAAATAACCATTAATGCCCAGTATCTATTGAAGGCTCTTATTATAGGGACGTGGGTGAGGAAAAGTGTCAGATTTGGATCTGGGAAACACGGGTTCAAATTCCTCCTCAGCAACAAAGCTCACTGTGTGATATTGGCCCAGTCAGTCCCACTTGGTCAAACCTACCTTAGAGGTCTGTTGTGAGGATAAAATTGGACTGGGGATGCCATGTACAACACCTTGAGTTTCTTGGAAGGAGGATGGAATGCAAATGATGTGATAGATTGTATTTTAATATTCTGGAAGCTGCCTAGAGTGGCTGGGAAATAAATAAAGTATTATTATTATAATTATTGATTTATTGATAGATAATAATCTTATGCAGCAATATCAGATTTCAGATTTGTTCATTATATCAATGCAAACCCTTACTCGTTCGTTCTCCCTCTTGAGTTTACTAGCTGCTATTCTTTATTTTGCCTGCAAGAGCCTTTCTCACTACTACATATTTTTGATTCAAGTTTGTTCAGGCAGACCAATCTAATTTCCAGTGCTATTTTTCTATAAAAGAGGTGCCGGAACTCACCATGAACACCTCCAATAGCACCCACCTGAGAGGTGCCAGAACCGAGTTCCTGTGAGTTCCAGCTGGGGGGGGGAGCCCTGCTAATTTCACAGAAAATTATAAACCAAGGCAAATCTTTGCTTGTTACAGACCGATATCTCAAATTATCTAGTTCAACCCGCTGCAATTCAGGAATTTCAATCAAAGCATCCATGACAGATGGCCATCCAACCTCTACTTAAAAATCTCCAAGGAAACAAGAGTTCACCACCTCCTGAGGGAGACTGTTCCACTATCAAACAGTTCTTGCTGTCAGAAAGTTCTTCCTGATATATTTAGTTGGAATCTAACTTTCTTGTAACTTGAATACAATTGATTCAGGTCCCTCCTTCCTGAGCAGATCCATCCAGGTGGAGGAACGGCACATGACTTGATCTTCATGCCCTGCGGTGTTCTGCAAACAGCAACCCCAGACATCTCTTACTCTACAGTTAATCCCATTGAGTTCAATGGGATTTGCTCCTAGGTGAGTGAGTCTAGGTTTACAATCACAATTTCCCCAGTGCAGTCCACTCCACACATCAGGGTCGTGATGAGCAACTGACTCACATGGTCTGAACATACAAAGAGCCCTGCTGGATCAGACCAGATCTAGTCCAACATCCTGTTCTCACAGTGACCAACTAGATGCCTATGAGAATGACATAGCTGTCAACCGTCCCTTATTTGGCAGGAAAGTCCCTTATCCCAGCGCCATGTCCCGCTGCTGTCCCTTATTGATGATGTCCCTTAAATTTCCCAGGTTTCAAAGGAAGCAGCTCCTCTCCCTCCCTCCCTGCCGGCCAGGGAGGAGGAAGGCTCCAACTGTGTTGCTTGGCTGCTTTGCTCACCCAATAAGGAGTCTAAAAACGACTGGGGGTGGAGCTTGCATGCTTTGTGCCGATCAAATCGGCCGCGTTGCCTGGGGACTCGCCTTTGCTCAGTGCTTCCCAGCAGAGAGGTGACGGTGGTTTTCCTTGCTGCATCCCCTTTGCCGGGTTGCTGCGCTGTGGGAACCACCGCTTGAGGCTTCGTTTGGCTGCTGGCTGGGCTTTCTGCCTTTGGCTCGGAGGGGCTCAGAAGTCGAACATACCTGTGCTCTAAAAATCCCTTATTTGGGCTGCTAATCCCTTATTTCCTAGGCTGCTGGTCCCTTATTTTCAAATCTGTAAGTTGACAGCTATGGAGAATGAAGCTTGCATGTTGACCTTGTGTGCAAAAGCATTCCCCCCGTTCATGATTTCCAGCAACTGGTCTTCAAAGGCACACTGCCATCAATACTAGAAATTGAGGTTTTGGGTGAAATGACCTTGCAGGCTAGGATGGACTTCCTGGCGAGCCAAAACTAGCCTGGCATGCACCTCTGCACCACAGCTAATGGTGCTGTAATGGCTGCTGTGTGCGCATGGTACCAAGGTTTCCCTATGCCAAGAATCCCAGGACTAGGCTGTAGCTCATGATATATTGTTCATCTTTAAACTGTCACAAGGCAGTTCATCCCACAACCAGGAGCTAAGCAGCCGTAATACCTTAATGGTGCTTTAAAATACTTCCGTTGATTTCTTCACAGTTACTGAAAATTTATAGGAAATATAGAAATAACCTCTCTGGACTATATCAAGTTCTTTCAGGTTACGTGCGTTCTTTCCAAAAGTGCCCAGCCAAAGGACAGGGTGGAGGTCACTGTAAATATGGAGCTGTCATTTTAAACTATAATAATTAGTGCATTTATCTGGTTTATATAAGAGCCTTTTTAGCGGCAGTCATAATGACATCTTGTGGCAATTAATTCATAAGCTAATCCTGTATCACACAAAAAAGTACTTAACTGTCATCTGCTGGGAACTTTACTGTCAATCAGTTTCACTGGATGACGTCAAGTTCTAATATTGTGAATGGGAATGATTCCTCTCTATTTATTCATCATTTTGCAGACCTCTTTCATCATGTGCCTGGTTTATTGTCTTCTTTTTTAGACCAAGAAGCCACAAATGATCTAACTCTTCCTCATATTCTTTATCGGTTGTCCTGTTGGTGAGCCTTTATTATCATCTTTTGCTGCACTTTTTGGACCTTTGGAAGTTTTATATACATTTTTTGAGGGTGTAACCAAAATGCTTTAAATATGGCTGAACCATGCATTTATATGATGGCGCTATCATATTTTCCGTTTCAATAGTCCTTTCATCTATTTTGCCTTTTCGGTCCTGTAACAAAAGTGAAGGCCACACTAGACATGACAGAAGCACTGAGCGCATACCCATCATTTTTATTTTCATTCTGCCATTTACTTATTTATTTACAGTTTTTCTTACCTGCCCACCTTGGGGTCCCAGGGCAGGTTACCACAATAGCATACACAATTACCGCAATTTCTGGCGTATAAGACGACCCCCCAACTTTTCCAGTTAAAATATAGAGTTTGGGATATACTCGCCGTATGAGACTACCCCTCTTCCAACGCACACCAAATAAAATTTTTAAAAACCAGTCTCCAGTCCGGCTCGGAAATCCGCTCTACTTCCCAGTGGCTAGGGGTTTCTGGGGCAAATTTTCAAGCATATTTCTGCTTCATCTAGAGAGCTTGGTGTCCTCTGATTTAATTTACTGTCGTTTTATCCTTTGGGGAGAGTTGCTGCAGGTGCTACTGCTGTAGCCGGCGTATAAGACGACCCCCAACTTTTGAGAAGATTTGCCTGGGTTAAAAAGTAGTCTTATACGCCAGAAAATACAGTATATACAGATAAAATAGTTACAGTTCAGACTGGAACTTAACAATATAGCAGCCTCAGCTGCCTCACCTCTTTGAATTCTGGTGAGGAAACATTAGGCAGAACTTTAACCTTTCCTTCCATGCTGTTTTCCTAGTGGAAATTGACCCCAAAGCTGCTTATTAAGCCAGTAGGAGAACACACCTACATGGGTCTGTATTTCTACCAGGATAGTGTTCACTGGAAGAAAAGTCCTGTGGGGGCTTCCTTCTCCATGCTAAAGTCCTGATCTAAATCAAGGAGCCCTGTGGCTGCTAACAGCAAAAGCCAAAACATTTAGTGATGCATTCATGCATTTTTATCATCACATCTTATTTGGCTTGAGCTTGACTATGATGGCCTGGGAATCTGATTCAGAGGCTGAACCTGAGGAATCCCAGCCTGCACAGGAGTCCTCGCCTCCAGGACCAGCTGAGCTGGGGCAGGGGCTTGAACCTGAAGGGCCCTCACCTGTGCCGGATCCTCAGGAGCAGACACCAGCTGAATCCGCTCTGGCTCTGGAGGTGATGGAGGACCCATTGCCTGCAGGTGCTCCTCTTCCAGCCCTGTCAGGGGAAGGTGAGGTTGCCTCTGGGTCCAGTAACCCTCCAGCCTCTCCTGAGCTGCAGAAGCTCAGGGCAGAGAGGTGGAGGGAACTAAGTTCTCTCAGGAGGAGTGCTTGCCTTAAGGCCAGGAGAGGCGAGTCACCTGTGGGCCAGGACCGCCCTATGCCTCAGAGGAGATAAAGGCCAGTCAGCCCAGTCCTAGGTTGCGGGAGCAACATCGTTGGTAACCTGTTCCTGCCAGCACCCTGTCTTGCTCTTCCAGAGTTCCTGACCACGCCCGGCTCCTTGCCTTGGACCCCGCTTCGCCCTTGACGGACAGCCTCCAGACCCTTGACCTAGGAGACCCTTGACTCAGACCACGCCACATGGTAACCCCCCCCCCCCCCAGGACCAGCACATTGACATTTTCAGGGAACTTTCTACTATGCATGTTCTGGAGAGCATCTCAGCAATCTTCTTTGTTCACTTGTCATTTCTACTCATTTTCCTCTCCTCAAGATCCATAGAATTGTAGGGTTATTTCTGTTTCTCAAATATGGGGTCAGCTGTACGAAATGGTCTGAGTCTTCCATTTGGCTAGTGGTTTAATTTCGATCTCTCTCAAGGAGCTGTTAAATGTGAAAGGTATTTGAAACATCTGGAGGGGCTGATCTGAGCTACGATGGCTCACAACAGATTCTGACGTATGGTGCCGGTCACTTCTGGGAAAAAGTAAGTCTATGCTGTATCAGTCTCACGGCACCCTGCTGCAAATGCATTGCTGCAGAGCAAAAAGCAGCTTCCGGGAGCAATTTAGGTTGGGGAAAGGGTTAAATACCTTCTCACTGAGCACCAGTACAGTACACTGATCTTCAAAGCAGCCCCTTGCTTACACAAAAGTCGCAGAAGATCCCGAACACAAATCTCTCACATCATGCTTCTTCTTGTTTAGTCGTTTAGTCGTGTCCGACTCTTCGTGACCCCATGGACTAGAGCAGTGTTTCCCAACCGGTGTTCCGCGGCACACTAGTGTGCCGTGGAACATTGCCTTGTGTTCCGTGGGAGGGAGGCGGGCGAGTCGGGCGGCGAGAGGCGGGGCGGCGGCGGCGAGCACACGCGGGGCGGCGAGCGAGCGAGCTCCCACATCCCATCGCCGCTCGCTTCGGCCAGCCTACTGGAGGAAGGCGTGAAAACCTCGCACATGCGCAGGCCTTCCGCCTGCGACAGCCCAGTAGGCCGGCCGAAGCGAGCGGCGATGGGATGGGGGAGGGAGCTCGCTCGCCGCCCCGCGTGTGCTCGCCGCCCGACTCGCCCGCCTCCCTCCCACGGCACACCAGCCTACCTCCGTGGGAGGGAGGCGGGCGAGTCGGGCGGCGAGAGGTGGGGCGGCGGCAGCGAGCGCCTCGGGTGAGTCAGTCCGGCCTTAAGCCCTCCTGCAGTTTATTATATGGAGTTTCCTTCTTTCTGATGAAACGATATGCTTTTTTGCAGCAGCTCCGGGTGCTTCCTCTCCCCTCCCTCCCCCCTTGCTCGTGATGCAATTCCCGCAGCAATTTACACGGCTGGGAACCCGGGAGGCGCTAGGACCCAGCCGAGCTCGCCGTGTGAGTTCTGGCTGCGGCTGGACTGCTCGGCTCGAGTTACGGAGCTCCCCGACGTGCTGAGCTCGCCGTCTCACCGACCGGCCTCCTCCTCCTCTACCCGAGGAATTGCAACAAAACCCGCCCTTATCAGCTCCGCAGCGCTCAGTCGATAGCGCGGCCCTGCGCGCACCAGCGCCCAGACATGAGCTGACGTCAATGCAGGGGCAATAATAATAATAATAAAACCCGTGTTATTTTTTGCCGATCCAAAGTGCTGGCAGGCTGGCCAACACTTAACGTGTGAACCCGAGTCCGACACGGGCCCCGACCCGCTTTTACATCACTCCTCTTGTTGTGCATTGCAAGGAAAAGCCCGATGAAAATGCGCCTAATACCAAGTACTTTTGCGGGGAGTGGGGGTGTCCTGATCTTTGCAGCAACAAAACACGCACACATCCCTCTACAGGCCGCTTTGTGGAAGATTCACTTCTTTGGCTGCTTGTCAAAATAATGTAACCTGACTGCTAATGCAACTGTTACTTTTCGTGGCCATATACCTACACGGTTAAGGTCTTTGGGAGAGCACACTGTAAATAGAAACTTACACTTTCGTGCGTCCCTCCCGGCGCGACGCTGCGCGGTGACGTCACGGGGCTGTAATGGTGGTGTGCCTCGAGATTTTTTTCATCAAACAAGTGTGCCTTTGCCCAAAAAAGGTTGGGAAACACTGGACTAGAGCATGCCAGGCACTCCTGTCTTCCACTGCCTCCCGCAGTTTGGTCAAACTCATGCTGGTTGCTTCAAGAACACTGCCCAACTATCTCGTCCTGTCATCCCCTTCTCCTTGTGCCCTCCATCTTTCCCAACATCAGGGTCTTTTCCAGGGAGTCTTCTCTTCTCATGAGGTGGCCAAAGTATTGGAGCCTCAGCTTCAGCATCTGTCCTTCCAGTGAGCACTCAGGGCTGATTTCCTTAAGAATGGATCGGTTTGATCTTCTTGCAGTCCATGGGACTCTCAAGAGTCTCCTCCAGCACCATAATTCAAAAGCATCAATTCTCCGGTGATCAGCCTTCTTTATGGTCCAGCTCTCACTTCCATACGTCACTACTGGGAAAACCATAGCTTTAACTATACGTATAATAAGACTATACATATAATAACTATAAGTAGATTGTAAATGTTTTAAAATAAATAGAAGATACACAGAAATGGGAAGTGAGCGTCCACAAGCACATACTTCCTACGCATTTCAGTGGCTGTTCTGATCTGATCAAAGTTACGCTTTTATATTTTTTAATTCCATGAATGAGCTGGATTTTCATCTTAAAAGTGGTTAGGCTTGGCTATTCCTTTGGAGCCAACTATGTAGCGGAACTTGTGGATAAAGAGAGATCACGCAGGCAGCTTGTTCCTGTGACCCATGCTGCCCTCAGCCACCATAATTCAAAAGCATCAATTCTTCAGCGATCGGCCTTCTTTATGGTCCAGCTCTCACTTCCATACATCACTACTGGGAAAACCATGGCTTTGGGGAAAACATCATGCTAAGTTAGGTCCTTCCTGCCTTCCTTCTGCCATGCAAGGAGGGCAATGTTAATATCTGTCTAGCAAATACTTTGTATGTAGGAGTCAGTGATCAACATTTTTTATTGCTTCTATTATGATGCTCATGCTTCAGTTTTTAAATTACTCCCCATCTGTATTTTCAGACTTTTAAAAATTTGGACAGTTTTACTGCAAATGCCATTTTTGTAAGTATGTTGTTACTCAATTTTCAGAACAGAACAGAATCAAACAATAACTTGAGTACAATGAATTGAGTCATACATTTCTTGGATTACGCAGAGTTCTGTGCCCTTATTTTACACATTGATCTTATTCCGAAACACTCACTTGGTGCTGAACATATTAGGGTGTGGGCACCAGGGCAGCTTCCCTTGAGAGGGCAGTTCACATTCAGGGTGGCAGGATCATTATGAGCTATTAAACTTGCTTTTGTGGGGGGAGCGCAAAAATGTGACCACTAATTCAAGTCCTCGTCTCAAGTGCTCCCGTGCTCTTTGCTTTTGTCAATCTAGTGTGGTGCTCTTCAGATCTATGCTTAAAGACCAGGGCCTAGAACTCTTCAGGCAGGTGACGCATAAATGCATTATGTGGTGGTGGTGCTATATGAATAATAAATACTTAATAATGCAGTACAATTCAAAAAAGAGATCCAACAACTGGAGCGTGACAGTGCAGTTTTCAGGAGCCATGTGTTGTGTTGTTTTGCTTTCTTCTGGAGCATTTTACACATTCATGGTGGTGAGGTTTTGTTCCGTTTCGTTTTAACACACATAACGACTTTCTGCCTTTCCTCCCACGGTAAACAAATGACTTTTTCAAACAACTTTTCTCACACGCAGGAGAGCAAAGTAATATGACTCCGTTCTGAATGTGATGCCATCAGCTTGCCGGCACACTGAGAGGCACGTAAAGAATATTGTATGTCTCGTTCTTTATTCACCTGCGAAGAAGTAGGAGCCTTTTCTGGCCTCCAGCTACACCTGTGAGTGCTGAGTGGAGGAAAAAACAAGGGGTGAGGGGAGGTGTCATTCAAAACCACTTCTTTTCAGTTGAATGGAACGTGAATCTCTTTGAGAGATGTAGGAAAATAGCCTATATGTAGCCCATATTTTCTGAAGCAGCCCATATTTTCAGGGTTAGACAGGTAGGGTGATGGGATGCAGAAAGAGAACAGAGTTCCTTGATCTGGATTATATTTTCATCTCTAGTTGCTGAAGGGGAAAGATTCTGAAACATCTGGAGGATCTACAATAGACATGCAGCTGCATAGTGATACCTTGCTGCAGATGTTGAAGTACATTGCTAACACTTCTCTGCCACTTCTCTCACACGCACACACACATGTGAGCAAAGGAAAGGGGCGTGTTACAAAGCAGATCTGTCTTAACAATCTCCCATGTGTGTTTGTGAATACTGTACTGTATCTTAAAGGAACGATATTGCTCGAACAATAATCAATGGCTACAAGTAATGAAGGGATGCAGGTGGCGCTGTGGGTTAAACCAGTGTTTCCCAACCTTTTTTGGGCAAAGGCACACTTGTTTGATGAAAAAAATCTCGAGGCACACCACCATTACAGCCCCGTGACGTCAGCGCGCAGCGTCGCGCCGGGAGGGACGCACGAAAGTGTAAGTTTCAATTTTTTCCCCTCCCCTCCTGTGTAAAGGGGAATGCACTCTGCTAAGTAAAGGCACTTGCCACAGGGCCACGCAGCCAAGGGGTCTAACTCTGCAGGGAAAAGCTTCCTGTCTTTCCTCTGCCCCCTCCCCACCGGAAAGGGATGGTGGCTGCAGGCTCTGCCCCCCCCTTAACATCTGCAAAATGATTAAGGCTGATACATTGTGTTACAGGATTTTATCTAGGTAACTTCCCTGAGCTGTCAAGTTGAAAGGGTACATTCAGGCATATTTGCAACATTTAACAACTTTAAAGATGTGCCCCCCCCCTGTAATTTCCATAACAGTTGGAAGGTCAAAAATATAACCTCCTATGACAACTCCTGCAACCCATGAGCTTTCAGACAAAGATCATGCATGGACAAATGTAAAGATCTTTGGAAAGTATTGATCGAAACCACAGTAACAAACGAATCAATGTATCTTCAAGGGAAAGAATAAGTAGATCCATTTGCATATATAGCTCTGTAGGCTTAATTATATTCCATTGCTATTTTGTTATTGCTCTTTTCCTCTGCTTCTATTTATTTTTAATGCATGTAACCTTTTTATTCCCCCTCCCCCCCCCGCCAATTTAACTCCTTGTAATACTCTCAATAAAATATAAAGAAACAAGAAAGGAGATTCCCACAAAACATTAGGAAGGCCTTTCTGGTGGTGAGAGCAGTCAGACAGGGGAAGGGGCTTTTAGGGAGAGGTCGGGGGGGCATCTGCCAGGGATGCTTTAGCTGTGAGTCCTGAATTGCTGGGGGTTGGACTGGATGACCTTTGGGTTCCTTCCACCTCTATGATTCCATGACCTTTAAGGGAAGTCACCTCCATCTTCCTCTCAGAGCAGATGCCCACAAGCCCTGGGCGGGAAGAGCCAGAGAGAGAGAGAGAGAGAGAGAGAGAGAGAGAGAGGAGAGGAGAGGAGGAGGACATTCCTAAGAACCGGCAGCTCAGCTCTCACCTCCCTCCAGGAACCAGAAAAGCCAGTTTAGGGCTCAGATCTTTCCCACAGGCCTTTCTGAGTTCTTCTCCGGGGACACCCCAGGATGGCCAGAGCGTCACAAGAACCGCACCAGACATTCACCAGACCCCAAATCTTTCCCCCTTCCTGGCCTGAGAGGCTGCAAATTCTACCTGCCTTCCCCCCTCCAATTGATCAACACACAGAGATGCAGGTGGCCAGGGACCCACCTGTGCACACCTGAGCCTGCAAGGGGCAGCCAAGCCCCCTTCACCGCCTGCCCCCCCGCCAGCCCCCTCTCCCCTCCTCCCTAGGCGGCAGCTCCGCCATGACCACAAACGGCGGCGGCAGCAGCAGCCGCGCGCGGCCCGGGCTCCCCTCGCCGGCCGCGGGAGCCAAGGGGCGCGACGAGGGAGCCAAGGCGCCCGGCAGAGCAGCCCTCTCGGCCACGGCAGCCCGGCTCTCCCAGCCCCCGGGGGCCGCCCTCCTCCCTCGCGCACCCGCAGCGTTCCCGCCCGGAGAGGCGGCGGCGGCAGCAGCAGCCGCGCGCGGCCCGGGCTCCCCTCGCCGGCCGCGGGAGCCAAGGCGCGCAATAATTTTTTTAATTATTGGGGGGGCGCCTATGAATGAGAGGCGGGCGCTGTGGACGGAAGCGCTGCCCGCCGAGCTCGCAGGCAGCCAGGCAGGCAGACGGCGAGAGCCCCGCGCTGGGCGGCCTCTCCTCGCCGCCGCCGCCCCGCCTCTCGCTGCCCGACTCGCCCGCCTCCCTCCCACGGAGGTAGGCTGGTGTGCCGTGGGAGGGAGTCGGGCGGCGAGCACACCGGGGCGGCGAGCGAGCTCCCTCCCACATCCCATCGCCGCTCGCTTCGGCCGGCCTACTGGGCTGTCGCAGGCGGAAGGCCTGCGCATGCGCGAGGTTTTCACGCCTTCCTCCAGTAGGCCTGCCGAAGCGAGCGGCGATGGGATGTGGGAGGGAGCTCGCTCGCCGCCCCGCCTCTCGCCGCCCGCCTCGCCCGCCTCCCTCCCACGGAACACAAGGCAATGTTCCACGGCACACTAGTGTGCCGCGGAACACCGGTTGGGAAACACTGGGTTAAACCACAGAGCCTAGGAATTGCCGATCAGAAGTTCAGCGGTTTGAATCCCCATGACGGGGTGAGCTCCCATCGCTTGGTCTCTGCTCCTGCCAACCTAGCAGTTCGAAAGCATGTCAAAGTGCAAGTAGATAAATAGGTACCGCTCCGGCGGGAAGGTAAACGGCGTTTCCGTGCGCTGCTCTGGTTCGCCAGAAGCGGCTTAGTCATGCTGGCCACATGACCCAGATGCTGTATGCCGGCTCCCTCGGCCAATAAAGCGAGATGAGCGGCGCAACGCCAGAATTGGCCACGACTGGACCTAATGGTCGGGGCCCCTTTACCTTTAGCAGTAATGGAGGGAGATCACCTGCATGGATTTCAACGAGAATGTTTGTGTCTGCTTCACATGCTGTACCCTTTGTTGTTACTTCCTAAAGGTAAAAGGTAAAGGACCCCTGACAGTTAAGTCCAGTTGCGAACGACTCTGGGGTTGCGGCGCTCATCTCGCTTTACTGGCCGAGGGGGCTGATGTTTGTCCACAGACAGTTTTTCCAGGTCATGTGGCCAGCATGACTAAGCCGCTTCTGGCAAACCAGAGCAGCGAACGGAAACGCCGTTTACCTTCCCACCGGAGTGGTACCTATTTATCTACTTGCACTTTGACGTGCTTTCGAACTGCTAGGTGGGCAGGAGCAGGGTCTGAGCAACAGGAGCTCACCCCGTCACAGGGATTTGAACCACAGACCTTCTGATCGGCAAGCCCTAGGCTCAGTTGTTTAGACCACAGCGCCACCCGCGTCCCTGCTGTTACTGCCTAGTCGTATGTATTTGTTCCACCGACGCTGGGCAGGGAGGCAAAAGTTCTGTTCTAGCGGGGACCGAATCAGCAGTCCTGGGAGTTTGCTGGCCTCTGCCTGCTTTAGTGCACAGCACCTGAGAGTCTTCTTGGCTGCAAGGTTATATGCATTTATTCGGTGTTGGGTGAGAGACATCCCTCTGGCTTGTCCTACATGGATTAGTTTCCTCTCTCTGTGTGTGGTTGCATGTGGGCAACATCATTGGCAAAGTCATCGATGGGTAGACTTTGGTGATGTTTCCAGACGTAACCATGTCTGCTCTTTTTAAAATGCTGTTTTGGGGTTTTGTTTTTCGGTGGTGTGCTTTTTCCTGCTCAGATATGGTGCATTTCAACAGAAGCAGAGTGTCTCCACATTGTAACCCTCCACACTGTAATCCTTTCTCAAGGAAAAGGAAATGAATGGGAACTAACATGAGCTATTATTCAGTGTAAAAAACTACCACAAATGCTCTTAAAACACACAGCACACAATCCAACCAGTGTGAAGTCAGTCACATTTTTAAAGAGCTTTTTAGAATAGAAACATGTGCTTTTGACATGCTATCCTATTATTATTATTATTATTATTATTATTATTATTATTATTATTATTATTATTATTATACCACCCTATACCCGGGGTTGTTGTTGTTGTTTAGTCATGTCCGACTAAACGTATGAGCCCCATGGACCAGAGCATTTATAGGATGTAGATGTTCCCTTTATTATTAACATGTTTTGACTAGAAATATAGGCATTTCTCAGGAATATAGTTATTAATGTGGTGGTAGTGGTACTGATTTTTTACCTGCCCTTCACAACAGTGTCCCAGGGTGGGGTACCGCAATTTACAGTTCAATATTCAATAATATTGAAAACTGTTATAACAAATTACAGATCAGTCCTTCACAGAGCTGAAAAATCTCGTCAAGAATAAATGTAATGGATTTTTATTTCTTTAAATGCAAGGGAAAAAATTGAGCTTGTAAAAAAAAAAGTCATTGCAAAATGTTATCTATTTCTTTAATTACGTATGGTTTAAAATATAGGGGAACACATATGCCCCACCCTATATGGGACTCCCCTACTGCACAACTGCGAAACCATAGCTGTGTCCTCCTTTGCACTTCTTCAGACTATGAACAGAAAGTATATTTTGGGTTAAGTATTCTGTTCCTGAAAAATGGATTAATGGGAGTGTATACTGCCAAAACACATTGTTACAACAGCATCTCCATCATCTGCAAAGGGCAGAGGCATCAGCAATGCTCATTACTGCACACACCTGTTCACCACATATTATTGTTTCCCATGCCAAATGTGTAACATTTGTTTTTAATTCCACCTATTTATTGTTTTGATGGAGACCAAGCATACTTGGCTGGCATCTAAAGTAGAGCAGAGCTGAAATTTCTTAGAAGAAACTTTTTCTGAGAATCTTTCTGGGTTCTTTTTTCTGAGCCCAGATTGGAGCAAAGGCCATTTTGTTTTTTTGTCCCGTCCCCCCAATATGATCTTTTATTTATTTTCCAAATTTCACACTTCAAATACACATTATGTTACATTTTACATTTGCAATTTGCTTCTATGAGCTGACTTCCCTCCTTCCCTCTTCTGACTTCTTTTTGTCACATCAAATTTTTTCCCCAAGTCTTTTATCCATTCTAGATATTGTTGTTCTGTTTACGCATTTTCCAAAAATTATCTGTATGTAAATAAATCCTTCTATATATACAACTCTTGCTGTCTATCTGTATATTATTTGCATCTACCATTGGTTACTTTGATTACAATACACATTATACTTCTTATTGTTGTTATTCTTTTTCAGTAAAGATATTTATATTACACAGGTTTAATTCGATTCTACTGATTTCTCTTTTCACATATATCTTTCCTATGTCCACATAAATTCCTTCCATTCTTTTTGAAATGTTTCATCGCCCTGTTGAATTTCCCCCATTAATTTGGCTATTTCCGCATACTCCATTACCTTCTCTTGCCAATCTTCCACTGTTGGTAATCGCTGTTGTTTCCAGACCTGTGCTAACAATAACCTCACTGCTGTTGTTGCGTATAGAAACAATTTCTGATCATTCTTTGCAATATCTTCCCCAACCATTCCCAATGAGAATGCTTCCAGTTTTTTCTGGAACGTATATCTAAAGATCTTATTGAATTTGTTGTATATGTTTCCCCCCCAAAATTTCACCTTGTCGCATAACCACCACAAGTGAAAGAAACTAACCTCTTTCACCCCACATTTCCAACGTTTTTTTGGAATTGTTGGAGCAAAGGCCATATTGCACAAGTATCTCTGATTATTTTCCAGCACATTTTTTTTTGGGGGGGGGGGTTGACAGCTGCCATTTAAATACCCGACCCCACCAGCGCGCGCACACACGCGCGCACACACACACACACACACACACACACACACACCTTGCTTTGGAACAATGCTTGGATCAAGCTGTTACGTACTGAGTTGAATAGGATCCAAAATGCAGCAGTATGATTGGTCCTAGAACAATAGGATTCAGAATGCAGCAGTCTGATTGGTCCTAGAACAATGCAGTAGTATGATTGGTCTGCAGGAGCCACCCAATCCAGCTTCAGATGGAAGTGAACCCACAGCCTGATTGGCCAACAGGAGAATTCCGGAATTAGCCAATCACGTGTGTAATAATGTATATAAAGCAGATACTCTGGGGAAACTTTCATTCCTCCTCACCACTATGAGCTGAATAAAGAGCATGAAATCCACTCTCGACTCTGAGTATATTTCACAAGCCATCATGGGAAAGGCAAAATGGTGGTAAGGCTGCTACTGTTGTCGCTTGTAGTGACAGCAAAAGCCACAACAGCACAATACCACTTCTGAATAAGGAAGGTGCTGTGCTATAGTCACTGCCAGGGCTGGCCCACGCATGAGACAAGGTGAGGCAACCACCTCAGGGGGCAGCAGGATCCACAGGGCAGCAGATCCAGATGTAGATCTTTATTCTGTCCTTGTTCCTGATGTAGATCTTCACTCACTCCTTCTTCCTTGGCAGGGAGGAGGGTGTCGTTTTCTGGTTCGCCTCAGGTGCCAAAACGTCTGGGGTCAGCCCTGGTCTCCCCACCCCTGAGAAACAGTTGGAGAAATTTGGTGAAATTATGCCCCATTTTCTCTCCCCACAAATAGGGTGGTGCATTCTGACAAATCCATTCCACTTCCCAGTGGGGAGGAGTTGCAGTGGACCACGAAGCCACCCACTCCCCACTGGGGGTAGGGGACTTTGTCCCCCATTGCCTGGGGTATCCCGGCCACGTCAGAGCCCGGCCAGCCAATCTGCTGGCTGGGGGGGACGTGGCGGGGGCCGTTTAAACGGAGGAGCGAGCCAGAGGACTTCCTCTTTGGCTTGCTTCCTCAATCACCCGCCCTTCCTCCCTATTTTGCAGGTTAGGCAATGGCCTTGCTATGGACTTTGGTTGGTCGTCTTGGTTGTCCGAGGGGCCTGGTAGGAATTTTTCCACTTGGCAATTTGGCACTGGCCATTTGGTTTTCACCTACCTCGTAGCAATTGTCACAACTTTGTTAGGGTTGCGGTTAGGCATTGTTTGACCTTGTGTGGGGGAGGGGAGGTGTGGCCATCACCTGCCCCTCCATGCTTAAGGGTATTCCGTTAAAGGAATCTCGAGGTGTTGATCTAGTCTGAAGCCCGGCTGGGGGCTAGGGCCTTGACACGACCCTGACGGGAACACCAGGGGGAGCTTGAGTTGGTTCGCATCAACAGGGCTTCCC
Organism: Podarcis vaucheri; assembly: GCF_965113315.1. NCBI lineage: Eukaryota > Metazoa > Chordata > Lepidosauria > Squamata > Lacertidae > Podarcis > Podarcis vaucheri. The sequence goes on along the minus strand of NC_138767.1, from coordinate 71,220,817 downwards.
CTACCGGTGGCTCACCCTTACTGATGCACCAACCGACAGCATCAACAGGGAATTTTACACATGGCCTGGTGAGTGAAGATAACGGTCAGCAAATGCTAGAGAATGTGAAAGTATCAGAAATGTTTCAAACATGGTTCAGCGAATAAGCACGGCATTTGTGTCACTTCTGCGCAACAGCCAGGCCCATTCTCCTATTTATGTTGACATACCAGTATACATACTTTCTGGTTGACATTGTCTACCTGTACATACACATCAACAGCACTTGGAAGACTAGGCATGTTAACCGGTCAATGCAGAAGACTCGTTAGTAAAGAATCTTCACACCATCATGTGAAATCTAACAGTCACCAGTATTTATGCACATCCCCCACTGAACTCAAAATAATGACTACACACTTCTGGAGAAGTAAATGACAGAAGCTGTAACTCTACTAAACACGCAACAGTTAGTTTACCATTGTTGATACACCACGGATAATAATTTCATGGCCTTAGCATGGTCCTTAAAAAGCAGAGACATCACCTTGCCAACAAAGGCCCGTATAGTTAAAGCTATGGTTTTCCCGGTAGTGATGTATGGAAGTGAGAGCTGGACCATAAAGAAGGCTGATCGCCGAAGAATTGATGCTTTTGTATTATGGCGCTGGAGGAGAGTCTTGAGAGTCCCATGGACTGCAAGAAGATCAAACCTATCCATTCTGAAGGAAATCAGCCCTGAGTGCTCACAATGGGCAGGAGTCAGATATAGTCAGGTCCAATCAATGCCTAAGCCAATACCGCTCACATTCTGTAATTTCAATAAAGTTGTGGCCAAAATTTGCCCAATAACATAAACCTAATATCCGTGTCCTTGTGTGAGTTATTTCCAACGAGGGGGTGGCTGCGGGGTCTCGACATGCAAGAGTATTTGCCCACAGCTTTCATCTAGACTAGAGAGACATGCAAAGATACTTTAACATCAACAAGGTATATCTGTTCAGTACTTTCTTCCCTTTGACAGCATCTTGTGGCTCATAGGATTCAGGCGCTGTGAGGGGCAAGTACGTTTACTCTTGCAATTGTATTCTTTATTTAGATTTGGGAGAGAACAAGAACGTTTTAATCTTAGCTGTGTTCCCTTGGTCTTTACCACCCAGACAAACAGACACATGCTGCGTCCCAACAGGGAGCAATCCTATTATTTTTAATGATCTGTGTTGTGTACCATTTTTGCTACTAAAGCTAAAAGAGCATTTCTCCCTAAAGTCAGCTGTTTTTTCTAGCTGAAGTAGCCTTGAAAGATGACACAGGAGTTGCTCTGCTGTTCTCCAGAGTTCAGTTCCCTCAGGATGGCCATTCGAAGGATTTGTTTGTTTGCTTGCTTAAAGTGTTTGTGCGTCACTCATAACAATGTTCCCTGGGCAGCTTAAAACAATAAAATAATGTCTGTCACTCATTTTTTCCTCCCCAGTTTCAAAAGCACATGTCTGAGTCCACAGGATTGCAGCATGTGTGCATTTGCTAAAATCCGTTTAAAATACTATTACACCTCACTGAGAGCAAAAAAAAAAGGTGTACAGTGGTACCTCAGGTTACATACGCTTCAGGTTACACACTCCACTAACCCAGAAATAGTACCTCGGGTTAAGAACTTTGCTTCAGGATGAGAACAGAAATCGTGCTCTGGCGGCGCGGCAGCAGCAGCAGGCCCCATTAGCTAAAGTGGTGCTTCAGGTTAAGAACAGTTTCAGGTTAAGAATGGACCTCCGGAATGAATTAAGTACTTAACCAGAGGTATCACTGTATTTAGAAAAGAGCAATGTATCCTGTCGAAATGTTGAACACCCATTCCAACAGAGCTAGGTTGCAGCCTCAGTTTGGCATGAAAATTGATTTAAATGAAGTACATTTTCACACATGCAGTGCCGGATTTACGTCTAAGCTAAACAAGCTATAGCTTAAGGCCCCACTCTCTTGGGGGCCCCAAAAAAAATTAAAGGAAAAAAACCTGGATGTACATTTCCAAAATATAAGAAAAAACAAATGAAACCTACATTCAGCAACAGTGTTTTGTGTTGCGTATGGACCTATTAGGTCCATAAACTACCATATAGCATATATTCAACACAAAAAACAGTGACAAATTGTTGTTGACAAAGGACAGCTGGACATATAAAGGTGCCTATTACCTTCAGTAGCTAAATCCAGCCCACACACATGGGATGTCATTTTGTGCAATGATATTCTGTTGGATCCATTGGGCTGCAAAGTTGAACCTTATATTTAACGCCACCCATCCTATTTGCCCTATTATCACAGAAGAAAACTCTAGTGAATTTCTTTTAAAAATCTACGTATGCAAAACCCAAGTCCAAGGCCCCTCAAATATTTTATGGGAGGGGTGGTGAAGGGACTCCAGCCCCTAAGAGTTGGATCTTCTGTTGCATGCACAAGCAACACAAGAATTGAATTGGGAGGCAGATACTGTGACCAGTGACCTCCAGAAGGCAATGCTGGAAGGAACAATTAAGGCTACAGTGGTACCTCAGGTTACATACGCTTCAGGTTACATACACTTCAGGTTACAGACTCCGCTAAGCCAGAAATAGTGCTTCAGGTTAAGAACTTTGCTTGAGGATGAGAACAGAAATCGTGCTCTGGCGGCGCGGCGGCAGCAAGAGGCCCCATTAGCTAAAGTGGTGCTTCAGGTTAAGAACAGTTTCAGGTTAAGTACGGACCTCCGGAATGAATTAAGTACTTAACCAGAGGTATCACTGTATTTAGAAAGGAGCAATGTATCCTGTCGAAATGTTGAACACCCATTCCAACAGAGCTAGGTTGCAGCCTCAGTTTGGCATGAAAATTGATTTAAATGATGTATTTTCTCTTAACTTATTTGAAGGTTAATGCTTGCTTAGATCAATTGGGTTGGAACGGGCGGGGGGGGGCGGGTTTAAGCTCTATGATGCAGCACTAAGCAGTGGTAAGGAATAATATGGATTTAGCAGCACAAATACTCGGAAGATTTGTGTACATAGCACAGGCAATCCTTGTTCAAGAAAAGATATCTGGCTTAAAACTTTAAAAAATGTGCATGTAAGCGTTTTCACTTAGTCTGTCAAAAGATTTGTCACTGCGGAAAAATAATAATTATTGGAGGAATCCAAGTTATGGAAGAGCACTTCACGTGGTTCCCAATTTTGCACAGAGAAGAGAGCATTTCTACAAGGCTAACCAAGGCCACAAGTTCTGTCACTATAGTGGGCAGAGGGAAGAAAGTCTTTCGCACAATACATAATTAGCCGGTGGAATTCCCCTCCACAAGATGTGATGGTGGTCAGTCTGGATGGCTCAATGCTAGTAATGCAGAATCTTTGAGATGCTTTATTTCATATTTATTTTGCATCTTTCCCCTGCCACCTTTTGAAAATGAACATGCTGGGGAGGGGTGGGCTTCTAGTTGGTGTTAAAGCATAGCTGTCAACCATCCCTTACTTGGCAAGAAACTCCCTTATCCCAGCGCCGTGTCCCGCTGCTGTCCCTTATTGATGATGCCCCTTAAATTTCCCGGGTTTCAAAGGAAGCAGCTCCTCTCCCTCCCTCCCTGCCGGCCAAGGAGGAGGGAGGCTCCAACTGTGTTGCTTGGATGCATTGCTCACCCAATAAGGAGTCTAAGAACGACTGGGGGGTGGAGCTTGCATGCCTTGTGCCGATCAAATCGGCCGCGTTGCCTGGGGACTTGCCTTTGCTCAGCACTTCCCAGCGGAGAGGTGACGGTGGTTTTCCTTGCTGCATCCCCTTTGCCGGGTTGCTGCGCTGTGGGAACCACCGCTTGAGGCTTCGTTTGGCTGCTGGCTGGGCTTTCTGCCTTTGGCTCGGAGGGGCTCAGAAGTCGAACATACCTGTGCTCTGAAAATCCCTTATTTTGGCTGCTGATCCCTTATTTCTGAGGCTGCTGGTCCCTTATTTTCAAATTTGTAAGTTGACAGCTATGTGTTATTTTATTTAAGCATCAGCTAAAACTTTAAAAATGGGACACCAAAAGCAAAGTAAAGGTAAAGGACACTCAAAGCACCGTGTTGTTGTTGTTGTTTAGTCGTTTAGTCGTGTCCGACTCCTCGTGACCCCATGGACCAGAGCACGCCAGGCACTCCTGTCTTCCACTGCCTCCAGCAGTTTGGTCAAATTCATGCTGGTAGCTTCGAGAACACTGTCCAACCATCTCGTCCTCTGTCGTCCCCTTCTCCTTGTGCCCTCCATCTTTCCCAACATCAGGGTCTTTTCCAGGGAGTCTTCTCTTCTCATGAGGTGGCCAAAGTATTGGAGCCTCAGCTTCACAATCTGTCCTTCCAGTGAGCACTCAGGGCTGATTTCCTTCAGAATGGTTCGGTTTGATCTTCTTGCTGTCCATGTGACTCTCAAGAGTCTCCCCCAGCACCATAATTCCAAATCATCAAAAGTAAAGCTGCTTTGCTTCATATTTAGTGTGCATCTTTTCCCTGCCACCTTTTGAAAATGAATATGCCAGGGGAGGGTTGGGCTTCTAGTTGGTGTTAAAGCTTAAAACGAAGAACCACGTTGCCCAGGTATGTGGCAGCTTTAATTCTGATCTCTCAGTGCTGCAAGGAAATATCACATTGCTGTGTGTTTTATATCATCTTTCCTGGGCCTCTTGAAAACAGGTGTGTAGATTGAGCTGGTGTTTGAACATCAAATGCATAATTGTGACTTAAGCCTACACATCAACTTTCATTCTGATATCTCCATTTCCAACCAGATAATATTTCTCATTATTCAGCACCGGGGCGTATGTTTGCTTGTTATATATTATCTCAATTGAACGCTGAGTTACGAGCCTGAAATATGGTATGGGCATTTGGGACACAGCTCTGCAGATCAGGTTTCAAAGATTCAGCATTCTTGCCTGGAGCAGAAAGATTGGTAGCAGCAGGCCAGTTGTCTTTCAGGACAGTTTATAATAATAATAATAATAATTTATTATTTATACCCCGCCCATCTGGCTGAGTTTCCCCAGCCACTCTGGGTGGCTCCCAATCAAGTGTTAAAAACAGTACAGCGTTTGCTTGCTGTGACTGATCTTCTCATCAGTGAATTCGCAGGGATATGGTTTGAAAAGTACTAGATTGGGCTCATTCACGAACCTTCACATGAGGAGGAATTTACGGCAAAAGTAAAAGGGTAAGAGGGACGCGGGTGGCGCTGAGGGACGCGGGTGGCGCTGTGGGCTAAAGCCTCAGCGCCTAGGGCTTGCCGATCGAAAGGTCGGCGGTTCGAATCCCCGCGGCGGGGTGCGCTCCCGCTGCTCGGTCCCAGCGCCTGCCAACCTAGCAGTTCGAAAGCACCCCCGGGGGCAAGTAGATAAATAGGTACCGCTTACCAGCGGGAAGGTAAACGGCGTTCCGTGTGCGGCTCTGGCTCGCCAGAGCAGCGTTGTCACGCTGGCCACGTGACCCGGAAGTGTCTCCGGACAGCGCTGGCCCCCGGCCAATAGATGTGAGATGGGCGCACAAACCCCAGAGTCTGGCAAGACTGGCCCGTTCGGGCAGGGGTACCTTTACCTTTACCTTTAAAAGGGTAAGAGCAGTAATTGGATAGGAGCAAAAAACCTGCCTTTCTTGGCGTGCTGAGGAAAAGGGGCTTGAATATAATCTTGGCTGTTTATACCAAAACTGTATGTTTTCTAATCTCCTGTGTTTCAGTGAAATTTGATTCAGTCAATAGTTCATTTCACTCAGCGAACAAACAGCCTTCCTCAATGTTCCAAGAGCTGGTTGCCGGGTAAACTCTTAGCAGGGGAAAGCTCATTTGTATTCCACACCCTGAGTCCCGGTGATAAGAAGCCAAATACTCCTAGGAAACCGCACAAATGAAATATGGCACGCGGGAGGCGAGATATTTATAGAAACAAAATATCAGCATTTTCCACACATTTACACAAAGCAATTTCAGGCTTTTCGTGAGGAGAAAAGAGCAGCGCTGGCACTCGGCTCGCTTGCTTCCCCCTGTAGCCACACATTGGGGAGGAGCGCTCAAGGAATGGCCACTGCAGATTAAAGATCAATGGCAGCACATTACAAGAGGCTGCCATATTTTCGCTCCTAAGATGCCTTTGTAATAAAAACGCCCTCTTTCAGACAATAAACAGGGTTACCAGGGTGAAATGACGAAGCACTCGCTAGGAAATGGGTTTACTTTGAAAGCGTCACTCAGCATACAGAGCAGAAAGCATCTGCATCTGATGGTGCAGAGATCAGCTGTGGCTTTCCTTGGGCCTCTGCTTCAATTACATAAGCCAGTGGTTTCCAAAATGAGATCCAGAGGACTCTGGTGTCTCTCAGAAACGTAACAGAGAGCATAAGTAACTGATAAGAGCGCCCTCAAAATATATAGAATCATAGAATCATAGAGTTGGAAGAGACCACAAGGGCCATCGAGTCCAACCCCCTGCCAAGCAGGAAACACCATCAGAGCACTCCTGACATATGGTTGTCAAGCCTCTGCTTAAAGACCTCCAAAAGAGGAGACTCCACCACACTCCTTGGCAGCAAATTCCACTGTCAAACAGCTCTTACTGTCAGGAAGTTCTTCCTAATGTTTAGGTGGAATCTTCTTTCTTGTAGTTTGGATCCATTGCTCTGTGTCCACTTCTCTGGAGCAGCAGAAAACAACCTTTCTCCCTCCTCTATGTGACATCCTTTTATATATTTGAACATGGCTATCATATCACCCCTTAACCTCCTCTTCTCCAGGCTAAACATGCCCAGCTCCCTTAGCCATTCCTCATAAGGCATCGTTTCCAGGCCTTTGACCATTTTGGTTGCCCTCCTCTGGACACGTTCCAGTTTGTCAGTGTCCTTCTTGAATTGTGGTGCCCAGAACTGGACACAGTACTCCAGGTGAGGTCTGACCAGAGCAGAATACAGTGGCACTATTACTTCCCTTGATCTAGATGCTATACTCCTATTGATGCAGCCCAGAATTGCATTGGCTTTTTTAGCTGCCGCGTCACACTGTTGGCTCATGTCAAGTTTGTGGTCAACCAATATATACAGTGGACGCTCGGGTTGCAAATGTGATCCATGCGGGATGCACGTTACACATAGCTGTCAACTTTCAGATTTGAAAATAAGGGATCAGCAGCCTCAAAAATAAGGGATCAGCAGCCTCACCTGTCCCGGGGACAGTCTATGGGATATCTAACAATCCGGGATAGCAGCGGGAAACAGTGCTGGATTAAAGGAATTTCCCGTAAAAAAAGGGAAGGTTAACAGCTATGTGCATGTTTGCAACTCAAAGCATTCGCAACCCGCAGCGGCGCGTCTGCGCACGTGCAGGTTGCGATTTGGCACTTTTGCACATGCGTGACCGCTGAAACCCGGAAGTAACCCGTTCCAGTATTTCCGGGTTTCGACGCATCCATAACCCGAAAAAACGCAACCTGAAGCGTCTGTAACCCGAGGTATGACTGTGTCTGTCTGTCTATCTATCTATATCTATCTATCTATCATCTATCTATCTATCTATCTATCTATCTATCTATCTATCTATCTATCTATATCTGTATCATCTATCTATCATCTATCTATCTATCTATCTATCATCTATCTATCTATCATCTATCTATCATCTATCTATCATCTATCTATCTATCTATCTATCATCTATCTATCTATCGATCGATCGATCGATCTATCGATCTTGCCCATTGCTACTAGTCTTTCCTGTCATAACCCAGCCACAGGAGAATGTGACTTTTGTCTAAGGGGACATACTCTTTGTTTGCAAGGGGGTGACAGTGAGATCCAACAAGTCCAGGTCAGAGTGTCACATAAACTGTGTGCATCCCATAATATGCCCCCAAATCCTCAACGTATTTTGCCCGGCAAATTCTTATTTGTTTTGCTTATTCTTGCCCTAGCTATAATCTCCTGATTGCATATTCCCAATGACACCTGTGAATTTGAATCAAGATATTTTAAAGCAGCCAGTTGCACTTCTCCATGCTTTTCCGTTTGCATTTCTTTGAACATTTGGCATCACGTACACATCCTTCACCCAAGTCTCCTAGGTGGCTTGGCTGATAGACTCCTTCTCGCAACTCTGGCTCCGATGTAGGCTTCCCTGTCTGTCACTTGGCAGTAGAATGCGCGGAACTGCCTGCTTGCCCTCTGATTGGCTCTTGCATTTGGGAAAACATCCCTGTTGGCTGCCTGTTTATTTAAGGTGGGGCAAAACTAGTTTGCAGAGGACGGCAGGGAATTATGTATTTGATTACTTCATAATCCGTAGACTGGGGAAAAGCGAGACTTGGCAAAAGATTCAAGGAACGCATGCAGTGCATGGAAATCCTCAAAGCAGATGAACGCAAACTGAACCTGTGTTCACACTCCCGTTTGCTGTGCACTCACTTCCTTTCCAAGGCTGGGTTTTTAATCAGTGGTTCACACATGATCCAAAAGTATCCCATAGTTTGTCACAAGAGGCTGCTGTTTAAAGCACTGTTTCTGAAATCAGCTCCACTCTGACTGGAGTCCTTAATAAAAAAATTCCTTCCAGTAGTACCTCAGAGACCAACTAAGTTTGTTATTGGTATGAGCTTTCGTGTGCATGCACACTTCTTCAGATACACTGTGTACACTCTGGGCGGCTTCCAACAAAACATTAAAATACAATAGTCTGTTAAACATTAAAAACTTCCCTAAACAGGGCTGCCTTCAGATGTCTTCTAAAAATCTGGTAGTTGTTTTTCTCTTTGACATCTGGTGGGAGGGCGTTCCACAGGGCGGGCGCCACTACCGAGAAGGCCCTCTGCCTGGTTCCCTGTAACTTGGCTTCTCGCAGCGAGGAAACCGCCAGAAGGCCCTCAGCGCTGGACATCAGTGTCTGGGCAGAATGATAGAAGAAGTCTTGAGCAATACTTTCACCTTTTTGCTCTGCATATTGTAGACCACAGTGCTGTTCTGCACTTCTTACAGTCAAAAAAGCATGGAATTGAAAAGTGTCTTTGGAAAATGTCAGCTAGAAAGTGCCACAAATGGCTTTTAATTGGACAAAATTATAGATGATGAAAAATGGTTGAAACAGAAGATTAAGCTCTTTGTGACTTGCGCCTGCCCTTTGCGACTCTGCGAAACACCATGCATGCAGATTATTATATATAAATAACAGGAATAACAGTAAAATAATACCACCGCCACCAGGCTGCTACATCTATTGTCTGGATTTTTAAGCACAGCTTCTAGGAAGCAACTCTTCATAATCTGAGTGCACATTTTGTTCTTTACTTATGGCTTATCTGCCTAGCTTCTCAGGAACAGTAATAGCTTTCCTGGCACTCAAACGACAAGGAAGAGGTTGCTGAAGTCAGTATGCAATCGGCACAACTAGAGATTTTGGAAAGCAGCAGTGCTTAGAAGTATCTGACTTGAGAAGAGGCATTTTCTGGAGCATGTCTTGGCCTATCCTGTGCCAGTTAAATTGGAAATAAACCACAATAAACTGGGCGAGACTGGCTCCAAAGTCGGTGTGCACAATGGCTGCTGTTCTCATTTTGCTGTCTCCACAAGTGTGTTTCTATTCTAGCTTCTGTCAGAAGGAATTAAGACCAGTGACGCATTCTTCCTACGAAAAGAATATATTAAGTAGAAAACACCTATGGGTTCAGCGACTCAAATTAACTTGCAACCCAGAAATGTCAAAAACGAAAGAAAGATAGCACCCATTGGAGTGCACGCCGTCACCAAACACTTTCAAGCTTAACTCTTCTTGGTATTTCTTGGTTGGTTGTGGTTTATTTATTCATAATAGTTGCATGCTCCCCTTCAGTAGAACTTCTAGGGTGGCTTATAACAAATTATAAGACACACACCACTCCCATGGTGCTGGATCCACTGTGAAGCGGACAAAGTCTCCCCCACTTGTGATGGGACCCTCATGAACAGTGTGGGCCGTTGTTCAAGAGCTGCTGGAAGAAGAGGATAATCATTCCTAATTGTGCAGTGATACTTTGGATGACAGAGGGACGCGGGTGGCACTATGGGTTAAACCACAGAGCCTAAGACTTGCCGATCAGAAGGTCGGTGGTTCAAATCCCCGCGATGAGGTGACCTCCCATTGCTCGGTCCCTGCTCCTGCCAACCTAGCAGTTTGAAAGCACGTCAAAGTACAAGTAGATAAATAGGTACCACTCCGGCGGGAAGGTAAACGGCGTTTCCGTGCGCTGCTCTGGTTCGCCAGAAGTGGCTTAGTCATGCTGGCCACATGACCCGGAAGCTGTACGCTGGCTCCCTCGGCCAATAAAGCGAGATGAGCGCCGCAACCCCAGAGTTGGCCACGACTGGACCTAATGGTCAGGGGTCCCTTTACCTTGGATGACAAGAACTCTGGAGAGAATAGAGCTCCGCATGTGCAACGTGCCTTGACCCAATTTGGGGTGTTTTCTCCCTTTCTTGAAGCATTTTGTGGGGCTATCTGCCTCTCTGGGGGCTTGGTCCCTTTGGGGATGTCCCAGGCTCCATGCCTGAATTCTTAGCATTTGCTTTAAAAACACAAGTCTGCTGCCTAACAGAGATAAAGGTCCATGTACAGTGGTACCTCTGGTTATGTACTTAATTAGTTCCGGAGGTCCATTCTTAACCTGAAACTGTTCTTAACCTGAAGCACCACTTTAGCTAATGGGGCCTCCCGCTGCTGCCGCACCGCCGGAGCACGATTTCTGTTCTCATCCTGAAACAAAGTTCTTAAGCTGAGGTACTATTTCTGGGTTAGCGGAGTCTGTAACCTGAAGCGTTTGTAACCTGAAGCGTATGTAACACGAGGTACCACTGTAATAACAAAAATATATAAAATATAAAATAATAATACAGCGGTACCTCGGGTTAAGAACTTAATTCGTTCTGGAGGTCCGTTCTTAACCTGAAACTGTTCTTAACCTGAGGTGCCACTTTAGCTAATGTGGGCTCCCACCGCCGTTGCGGCAATTTCCGTTTTTATCCTGAGGTAAAGTTCTTAACCTGAGGTACTATTTCTGGGTTAGCGGAGTCTGTAACCTGAAGCGTATGTAACCTGAAGCGTATGTAACCCGAGGTTCCACTGTACGCTCGGTGCTCTGTCCAACTGCTTTGCAAGAAGCAAACCAGTTATTTCCATCCAGCATTCGGACTCTCGAGCACAAATATCACAGGATGAGATTTAAATGTATACACACATTTCTTAAATAATTCAATACACTTCGATACCTTAAGGCAGAGTTGAGAAGCTTCAAGCAGGTTGGACTACATGTATTTATTCCCATCCCTACTTCCTCATCCTTACTGGCTGCCCTTAAGCCCCCAACCACAATTTTCTGGGTTTGGGCTGTTAGCTGAAATCTTTAATGTAAGAGCACCGCTTTTTGGACTTCCAGAATTCTTCCCAAAGCATGTCCTGGAAGCGTCGGTGTGGCAGCCTCTGAGACATTAGCCAGAAATGCTTTCAGCCAGGTTGAAAATGCCTTCCACTGCTTAAGGGGCATAGCTGTCAACTTACAGATTTGAAAATAAGGGACCAGCAGCTTTGAAAATAAGGGATCAGCAGCCAAAATAAGGGATTTTAGTCAACCAGCTGAAATACAAAGTTAAAAGGGACCAGATAATTTGGGAGAGCAGCACCAGTTTTTAGCCCTTTGTGTCCAGAGGTTGCTGCTCAAGACACCAGCTGGTGAAACACTGCAATTAAATAACTACAAGCAGCAACCACTTTTCGCGCAAAAAGAAGTTCAAGCTACGAAGATGCTGCTGCAGTTCTGTATCTTTTCTCTCGTGCTCCATTTGCAGCTCTCAGTTCCATCAGGCGGGGCGGGAGGAAGCGGGGGGGGGATAACACCCAAAGTAAACCCGCAGATTAGATCATCTAGGCAGTGGCGTAGTGTGGGGGTGCAGGGGGGGCCGGCCGCACCGGGCGCAACATCTGGGGGTTAGGGTTAGGGGGCGCAAATCCACGGGTTAGGGGGCGCAAATTACTTGCCTGGCCCCGGGTGTTGACAACCCACGCTACGCCACTGCATCTAGGCTAGTCCCCCACTACAAATCTGTGGGAGAAGCGCTTGCGGTCCTTCCTCCGCTTTCTCCCTTTATGGTTAGCCCTTGGAACACCTGCCCGCGCCTCCACCTTCGCCTTCGCCTCCTCCTCCTCCTCTCTCTGAACTGCTTTCTCTATGGTTGCCCTCGCTCTCCTCTCAAGGCTCCTCAGCAATGGCTGCCCATTTCATCTGGGTCCTTTGGCAGCGCAGCCACATTCTGGCCTAGCAGGAGTGGCGGTGGCAACGGGCAGAGGGGAGGCCCCAGGCAGAGAGGCTCAGTTCGGCGGCCGCGAGGAGGATGGCGGTGGAAGGGCCCGAGGCTCCCGCCAGTCCCAGCGGGAAGGGGCTCCCGGGGCCAAGGCTGGTGAGAAGAGGCCAGAGGGGGCTTGGCCGGGCAGCCAAGCAACACAGTTGGAGCCTCCCTCCTCCCTGGCCGGCAGGGAGGGAGGGAGAGGAGCTGCTTCCTTTGAAACCCGGGGAATTTAAGGGACATCATCAATAAGGGACAGCAGTGGGACACGGCACTGGGATAAGGGAGTTTCCCACCAAATTAGGGACAGTTGACAGCTATGTTACGGGGCAAACCATAAGCTCTGGGAAAGATGGCTCCAAGGGCCAGTGCTCCATCATTGGTAGGGAACGGAAAGGGGTGTGTTGGAACAGATTATGGAAAGGCATTTGATCTCCATCTGGCATCATTTTTCTCCTACTGACCCTGGGAGTCTGTGGCACCCAAGCAGAAGAAGTTAGCTCTCCCCAGCATAACTAGTTCTGAATCTACTAAACTCCTTATCGACTTCTACTTTGTTAAGCAGCGTGCAGGCTGAAGTCCTGCGCTTTGCAATTTATTGTTTATCGACTAAAATAAAAACATGAAATCAAATTTGTTTCACAAGGCTGATCTTCTCTGTTGCTGTCCTATAAATCTATGTGTCCTGTAATTGCTTTTCTGAAAATTTTGCTCAGGATTGATCACGATGACTGTACCTGCTTTCCATCCAGGTAGTTGTTTCGCTCATTTCCATAGAATTTGATGTATAACCATGTCCACTATTAAGCTCAAGTGAATGATTGCAGATTAAAGAAAAAGAAAGCCTCACATGTCTAGGGCTTTGTCTGCACACTGGGAACTTCCATTCACACAAATCAACCACAGGCCAAACAGCACTGCTCCAGAAACTTACTATATATTAAAATGTATGCCACTTTATGGAACCTTCAGGCCCCATAAAGCAGTATAGGTAAAGGTAAATGGACCCCTGACCATTAGGTCCAGTCGTGACCAACTCTGGGGTTGCGGCGCTCATTTTCGCTTTATTTGCCGAGGGAGCCGGCGTACAGCTTCCGGGTCATGTGGCCAGCATGACTAAGCCACTTCTGGCGAACCAGAGCAGCGCACGGAAACACCATTTACCTTCCCGCCGGAGTGGTACCTATTTATCTACTTGTACTTTGTGCTTTTGAACTGCTAGGTGGGCAGGAGCAGGGACTGAGCAACGGGAGCTCACCCCATCCCAGGGATTCGAACCGCCGACCTTCTGATCGGCAAGTCCTAGGCTCTGTGGTTTAACCCACAGTGCCACCCGCATCCCATAAAGCAGTATACAATTATATAAAAAAATGGAACAAGCGCACCATAATTAAAAGGATCAGCACAATTAAAGTGCAATCAACAGAAAAGCCACATGACATGTAACCATGCAGAGAAAACAAGTTAATTTAGACCAATGCTTTTTTCTGGGGGGGACGCAGGAGTATGCATACCCCTATTTCCAGAATCTAAGGGTCACAACAGCAAAGCCCTGCCCCACTTACCTGCCACCCAGAGTTTAGATCATGGGTAGGCAAACTAAGGCCTGGGGGCTGGATTCGGCCCAATTGCCTTCTAAATCCGGCTCGTGGACAGTCCGGGAATCAGCGTGTTTTTACATGAGTAGAATGTGTCCTTTTATTTAAAATGCATCTCTGGATTATTTGTGGGGCATATAAATTCATTCATTTCCCCCCAAAAAATATAGTCCGGCCCCCCACAAGGTCTGAGGGACAGTGGACCAGCCCCCTGCTGAAAAAGTTTCCTGACCCCTGGTTTATATGGTTCTGGCAGATCTCACATGGGCAGCTGTAGGGAATCTTGGACCTCCAGATACTGCAGAATGACAATTTCCATCATTACTGGCCTTTAGCCAAGTTGGCTGGGGTGGATGAGAGTTGTAGTTCAGCAAGATTTAGCGGCCCAGTGGTTCTCTACACCTATCCTAGAAGAAAAGGATTTTGTGGAAGCAGGTGGTCCTAAATCACACTCCTATCCTTCTCCTAAATTATGGTTTAGAGGCGTTAGCCAACACTCTGAACAGAGCTTTGGCACATACTGGGAGCTGACACAGATCGAAAGGTGATGGAATCACATATTCTGAAGTTGATTCTCAGCTGTGCACCAGGAATGACACTCATCTAGGACTGCTCTGAGTGACCGAATTGGTTTCAGAGCCCCAGCAACCTTTGTAAAAGGAAGCCATATAACAGATGCTTATATGGTTCCTCTTCCATGACTATTATTAATAAGCATGCATGCAGCAAGCAGACAGATCTATGGAAAGACAGACAGATAAAGGGTTAAGTGAGGAAGGCTGTTACCAGGAGGAAGAAGCAAGGGGGGATGCCACAAACTGCCAGGGTTTTTTTAGGGGGGTAGGCGGGGTCCACTGGGGCCAATGAGCAATGCCAAGAGACAGACTGAAATATACTCGGAGTCGAGAGTGGATTTCATGCTCTTTTTTCAGCTCATAGTGGTGAGGAGGAATGGAAGTTCCCCCAGAATGTCTGCTTTATATACATTACTTACACAATGGGCCCCATATGATTGGCTAATTCCGGGATTCAACTATAGGCCAATCAGGTTGCAGATTCACTTCCACCTGGAGCTGGATTGGGTGGCTCCTGTGGACCAATCAGACTGCTGCATTCTGGACCCTATTGTTCTAGGACCAATCAGACTGCTGCCTTTTGGATATTATTCAACTCAGTACATAACACATACCTTTCAGCCAACCCATGATTTCTCTCAGAATGTGTATGATGTGAGTAACAAGGTGGGAAGAGGCCACTCAATATGATCTATGGAACACCATCAGTTGTGCACCCAGTTTTGACAATTAGAAAGGGTAGTTGCCGTCTCTTTTGATATTGTGTAACTGTTTTCCCCAGAATACATTAAATAAGAAATCTGCTGACTTGGTATCATTTATATTTGGTTCCCTTTTTCTGCACTTTTAAGTAGCAAAATTTCCTGGCCTTGCATCACTTTTGGCATCATGTATACAACTAGAATGTGGAGATAACACACCGCTCTTGTAATTTAAGACTGATGATCCTGTGTAGTTTGACAGGTATTTACAGCAAAACTGCATTCTTGTAAGGTAGTCAGTATCAGGCTGTGGAAATTAGTAAAGTTCAAAACCAACCCCCCAAAAAGGTGTCGTAGAGTTGCCAGGTCCTACCTGCAGCCCATGACTTGTAATGTTTACCAGTTCTGTCATTGCCACTTCCTTTATCCGCCATCAGTGTAATCCTAACTACGTCTACTCAGATCTACTATTGAATTCCATGGGGTTTATTTCCAGGTAAAAAGACAGAGGCTGCAAACACCCCATACATTTAAAGCATATCCCTTCTCCCAAAAAAATAATTGTGGGAACTACTGGTAGTTTGTTAAGGGTGCTGGAAGGAGTAAACTACAGTTGCCAGGATTCTTGGGGGGCCCTTTAAATGTTTGCATCTTTAGGTAAGGTAAAAAGGTTAAGGACCCTTGGATGGTTAAGTATAATCAAATTCAACTATAGGGTGTGGTGCTCATCTCTGCTTTCAGGTGAAAAGAGCCGGCGTTTGTCTGCAGCTTTTCTGGGTCATGTGGCCAGCATGACTAAATTGCTTCCGGTGCAACGAAACACCATGATGAGTGCCAGAGAGCATGGAAGCACCGTTTAGCTTCCTGCCGCAGTGGTACCCATTTATCTACTCGCACTGGTATGCTTTCGAACTGCTAGGTTGGCAGGAGCTGGGACAGAGCAACAGGAGCTGAACCTGTTGTGCAGATTCAAGTTGCCAACTTTACGATCGGCAAGCCCACTTTCATCCCCTCCAAGAGATCAAGCTGACAAGTATTACTGCAGCCTAGTTTCTCCCAGGAAAAATTCTGGCGGCAGGTGGCATTTGCCATACCAGATGCAAATTTTTATTTCTGTTTAGCCTTTCCATTCAGGAACACCCCGGGGCTCAATTCTCAATACTCCACAGTTAAACAAATATATCTGGGGCTATAAAACATGCTGTGGTTCTATCCCTGGGAGACGTAACAGGGGGCTTACTTCCAAAGCAATTGTATGCAGGATTGGGGCCTGAACGCATTCTGTGGGCAAATCTCCAGTCATTCGGTAGGAGCAAATGTCTGTTAAACATTTTGGAACAGTTTTTTAAAAATGCTAGTGACCTTGATATGGTGACCACAGCACCTGTTTCCCCCTGATAAGATCGTTTTTTATATATATTGCCTTATTTGCTGCAGTATTTCTGTCTAGAGTAAGCAAATTCTCCTAAATACTGCCTAGGATTCGGCTGTTTGGAATGCTGACCTGTATTTCTTGACAAGGAGGTTGGGGGGGGGGGAGTGGGGGAGGTTGACTTGCAGTAAAGAGCCAAATGGGATATATCACGAGGAGTAGGAGGAAGAAAACAATCTTAGAGCACTTTCTTTCTCAATTACTGAAACGGAACAGTTTAACTGGCCATCAATTGGCTTTCCAGATGTCATTTTCTTGCTCTCATATTCATCTATCTGTCAATCCTACAAACAGTGAGGGAGCCAACTATGCGTTCCTCAGAGTTCAGAGATAATGGCTGCGCATACACAAGAGACTGTGAAATAAATATTTTGGGAAGGGGATGCCAGATTTTCCACCTTCACCGCATCAAGCAGCTGGTCCCTTACCTTTCCTGCCCTGATCTGGCCACAGTGATCCATGCGACGGTCACCTCCAGGCTTGACTACTGTAATTCGCTCTACTCGGGACTGCCCTTGAAGCTGTCCCAGAAACTCCAGCGGGTGCAGAATGCTGCAGCGAGGCTCCTCACGGGGTCTCTGCCATGGGAGCATATTCACCCAGTGCTTTTCCAGCTGCACTGGCTCCCGGTGGAGTACAGGGTCAGATTTAAGGTGCTGTTTTTGACCTTTAAAGCCCTTCACGGCCTAGGACCCTCATACCTATGGGACCGCCTCTCCCGGTATGCCCCATGGAGGACCTTAAGGTCCATAAATAGCAAGACCCTAGTGGTCCCGGGCCCTAAGGAAGTTAGATTAGCCTCAACCAGAGCCAGGGCCTTTTCAACAGTGGCCCCAGCCTGGTGGAACGCTCTATCTCATGAGACCAGGGCCCTGCAGGATCTGATTTCTTTCCACAGGGCCTGTAAGACAGAGTTGTTCCGCCTGGCCTTTGGCTTGGAGTCAATTTGATTCCCTCCCCCTCTTTCTTTTTTCCTTTTTCCTCCTGCGATGAGGCTGCATTTTAATGTTTTAATGTTGTATTTTAATCTTGTTTTTAAGTTGTGTTCATTCAACTTGTTTTTATTATGGGTTGTTAGCCGCCCTGAGCCTGGCCTTGGCTGGGGAGGGCGGGGGATAAATAAAATTTATTATTATTATTATTATTCAAAAGAGTTCTGAAAGTGGCCAAGACTTTGATCTGATAGACCTCCTATATCTTGAAAGCTGAATTCACCAGGTGAAGCTTCCCCCTTCTTGCAGATGAATCTGTTGAAATCCCGCTTCTTAGACACAGAAGCTCTCCTAGGCAAAAGGCTGGCGTCCCCAATTCTCGTCTCAATCATTCCTTTTTTCCTTCATAGGGTCTGCATCGATTGTCCTAGGTTAACAAACCATCCTTAACATGTACCATTCTCTAGTTTGCTTATGGACCCAAAAGACTGATGTGAGATGAAAAAAATGAAGGGAGCAAGGAAAAGAGTTCCAGGATACCGTATTTTTCGCTCTATAGGACGCACTGTACCATAGGAGGGGGAGAACAGGGGAAAAAAATTCTCCCCCTCTCTGCTCAGCGCCCCTTCAGCGAAGCGGCAGGAGAAATGGAGCCTCTTCCATTTCTCCTCCCGCTTCACTGAAGGGGCGCTGCGCAGAGAGGGAAAACTGTGCAGCGCCTCTCCAGCAAAACAAAGCCTGGAGAGCAAGAGGGATCGGTGTGCACTGACCCCTCTCGCTCTCCAGGCTTCAGGCGGCTTCAGCGAAAGCAACGCAAAGCCTCCGGAGCCCAGGGGGAGCTCTCCCTCTGCGCTTCGGAGGCTTCGCGTTGCTATTGCTGAAGCCAAGGAGCCTGCATTCGCTCCATAGGAAGCACACACATTTTCCCTTCATTTTTGGAGGGGGGAAAGGGAGTCCTATAGAGCGAAAAATACGGTAATTTTGGGCCCTTGATTCACTTTGCTTTCATTTCATGCTGAATTCTTTTATTACGCTTATTCATCTCTGGAAGGCAGAATAAGAGAAGTCCGCTTACCTTCAACGGTCAGGCGGCGCGGCCTGGCTAAGTCCACGTCCGCAATCTGGCACTCTGCTGGGGAGAATTGCAGCCTCCCTGCAGATTGGCCAGTTGTAGGCAGACTTAGGTGCAAACATCCCACGGGGATGGTCCAACTGGCCAATAGGCGTCACTCAGCCCTGCTCCTGGATATAAACTGGAGCCTGCCTAGGCCTCCTCCCCAGTTTGTTGGCAGATCACTTGTTCACTTTTTTGTACATAATCATCTAAAGACGCTACAAGGTTCAAGGGGAGTGGGAGTTGATCGCTGGCCATATTGGCTGGAATTGGGAGACCAGCAACATCTGGAGACCCAAGGTTGGGGAAAGATGCATCAACCAAGCATTGTGCTTGGTTGCAGCTAGGGGGAGAACCTGTTTGCAGGCAGCCCCCTTCCTATGAAGGGAGCCAGTGTGGTGTAGTGGTTAAGAGCGGTAGTCTCGTAATCTGGTGAACCGGGTTCGCTTCCCCGCTCCTCCACATGCAGCTGCTGGGTGACCTTGGGCTAGTCACACTTCTCTGAAGTCTCTCAGCCCCACTCACCTCACAGAGTGTTTGTTGTGGGGGAGGAAGGGAAAGGAGAATGTTAGCCGCTTTGAGACTCCTTTGGGTAGTGATAAAGCGGGATATCAAATCCAAACAACTCCTCCTCCTCCTCGTCTTCTTCTTCTTCTTCTTCTTCTTCTTCTTCTTCTTCTTCTTCTTCTTCTTCTTCTTCTTCTATGGAGTCACTTCCCTTTAGAACCCTTCTAAACACTGATACTGATGATATTTTAGGGTTTGATAAAAGCATCTCTGTTCACTTTTCTGGGATTTAATGCTAGGAATTAATTAATGGTGGCCCTGGGGATATCAGTAGAATTTTACATCTGTATTCCTGAGGTTTTATTTTATCATTTTAACTTGTATACTGCCTTAAGACAGACTGTAATAGGTAGTATAAAGGGTAAAGGGACCCCTGACCGTTAGGTCTAGTTGCAGATGACTCTGGGGTTGTGGCGCTCATCTCCTTTTACTGGCTTAGGGAGCCGGCGATTGTCCGCAGAAAGCTTCCAGGTCATGTGGCCAGCATGACTAAGCCGCTTCTTGCGAATCAGAGCAGCGCACGGAAACACCGTTTACCTTCCCGCCGGAGTGGTACCTATTTATCTACTTGCACTTTGACGTGCTTTTAAACTGCTAGGTTGGCAGGAGCAGGGACCGAGCAACGGGAGCTCACCCCGTTGCGAGGATTCGAACCGCCGACCTCCTGGTTGGCAAGTCCTAGGCTCTGTGGTTTAACCCACAGCGCCACCCGTGTCCCTTAATAGGCAGTATAAACTTTTATAAATAAATAAAACATGTTCTCCCGATTACCCCCATCAGAATTATTTTTGTTTTGGAATCAGCTTATCTGAAAAGCAGGGGAGAAATTCAAGAAATATACAGCAACCCAAACAACTGTGAATGCTGATGTAAGACGGGAGCATTTAGTAAGCTTCTGGGCTTTATCCCTTTCTGAGAAAACTGATGATTACACAGTATAGATCACTTGGCTTGCATATGTTAAGGTGCAGTGCCAACCTTTTTACATTTGCAGCCTTTTTTGCTTCCTTGACACAAGGCTGCTTGCTGCAGTTGGTAGGTTTTTATTTCTTCTCAATGTTCTGTGCTGCAGCAACTTCCCCAAACCAGAAAGATGTTTGCACATTTTTATTATTTTTTTGCATTGAATAAAGAGATTCTCTTGCATTCCCAGATTTTCTATTCAGTATAAGGACAAAAGTAGATGCAACACTGAGTATGTCTTCATCAGGCATGAGGGGGACACTATTTTCATTAGAACTGCAGAACACTTAATCATTTCCTCCCATACTGCGATCCCAACTAAAAGCACCCCCACATAGAAGAAGAAGAGTTTGGATTTGATATCCCGCCTTTCACTCCCCTTCAGGAGTCTCAAAGCGGCTAACATTCTCCTCTCCCTTCCTCCCCCACAACAAACACTCTGTGAGGTGAGTGGGGCTGAGAGACTTCAGAGAAGTGTGACTAGCCCAAGGTCTCCCAGCAGCTGCATGTGGAGGAGCGGAGACGCAAACCCGGTTCCCCAGATTACAAGACTACCGCTCTTAACCACTACACCACACTGGCTCTCACTTACATACACACAGAGCTGCTGGTAGCCTAAAAACAATTAATGTACGTATTTTTCGCTCTATAAGACGCACCAGACCACAAGACGCACCTAGTTTTTGGAGGAGGAAAACAAGAAAAAAAATATTCTGAGTCTCAGAATCCAGAACAGCAAGAGGGATTGCTGCGCAGTGAAAGCAGCAATCCCTCTTGCTGTTCTGGCTTCTGGGATAGCTGCGCAGCCTGCATTCGCTCCATAAGACGCACACACATTTCCCCATACTTTTTAGGAGTGAAAAAGTGAGTCTTATAGAGCAAAAAATACGGTAACTTTAGGAATGGGGGCTTAAATTTGCTTGCTTTCCATTTCCTTTCTCATTTCTTTTGTGCCATACCTTTTAGACTGTAAACCTGCAGCCAGGAACCACCTTTGTTGTCTGATCTCCTAACAGAGCTTAACAGGTTTAAGGCACCTACTTTATTATAAATGCTAACCTTTACATAGCTATAAAGGACTAGAAAATTTGACGCTGAGGTCCAGCGCCGAGGGCCTTCTGGCAGTTCTCTCATTGTGAGAAGCAAAGCTACAGGGAACCAGGCAGAGGGCCTTCTCGGTAGTGGCGCCTGCCCTGTGGAACACCCTCCCATCAGATGTCAAAGAGATAAACAACTACCTGACATTCAGAAGACATCTGAAGGCAACCCTGTTCAGGGAAGTTTTTAATGTGTGAGATTTTAATAAAAAAATTCCTTCCAGTAGCACCTTAAAGACCAACTAAGTTAGTTCTTGGTATGAGCTTTCGTGTGCATGCACACTTCTTCAGATACACTGAAACAGAAGTTGCCAGATCCTTCTATATAGTGAGAAGGTGGGGAGGGGTATTACTCAGAAGGGTGGTGGGAATGGGAGATTGGCAGATAGCTGAGATGAGCCTGTTGACGACTCCATGGTTTTAAGTTTGGTAATGAAACCATGGTAATTAAAACCATGGAGAGACCCGGCCTGAACAAAGACATTGGATTCTTATCTCATTATACATGACTAAGCCATTTTTCACCTTCTCACCCCTTGCCTTTTCCTGCAAGACCTATTGCAGTCGTTAAGAGTCGTCAACAGGCTCATCTCAGCTATCTGCCAATCTCCCATTCCCACCACCCTTCTGAGTAATACCCCTCCCCACCTTCTCACTATATAGAAGGATCTGGCAACTTCTGTTTCAGTGTATCTGAAGAAGTGTGCATGCACACGAAAGCTCATACCAAGAACTAACTTAGTTGGTCTTTAAGGTGCTACTGGAAGGAATTTTTTTATTTTGACTATGGCAGACCAACACGGCTACCTATCTGTAACTGAGATTTTAATGTATTTTTAATCTTTGTTGGAAGCCGCCCAGAGTGGCTGAGGAAACCCAGCCAGATGGGCGGGGTACAGATAATAAATTGTTGTTGTTGTTGTTGTTTTATAAAGATAGAAGTTGAGGTCTTCAGGTGCTACTTCTCCCAAAGCTCCCAGGAATCACATCACATACACCACCCTAGCTAGGAGGAGTTACACCAGTCAACACCCTCCTTACGACCAATAATCCATGGGACTATGAGGACTCACATTTGTGAATGTAGCATTATAGAGACATTAATGCCTTTTACCAATTGCGGCTGGTTTGACAGCTGTGGCCATTTCTGGACCGGGAAAGCCTTGCCGCAGTAGATCATGTGTTGGTTATTTCAAAACTAGATTACTGCAATGCACTCTATGTGGAGCTTCCCTCACACTTGATCCGGAAGCTGCAGTTAGTGCAGAATGCTGCAGCACAATTGCTGACAAGGGTAAGGCCTTGCCAACATAGAACATCTGTGCTCAGAGATCTGCACTGCTTGCTGATTTGCTATTGGGCCAAGTTCAAGGTGTTACTATTAGTATATAAGCCCTTAACAAGCTGGGACCAGTTTACCTATGAGATCGCCTTGACCTACACGTAGCTACTTGGCCACTTTTATTGGAGGAACTGGCACTCCTACAAGTGCCACATTTGTAAGAATTCGATTGTTTTGCATGGCAGCACCTGCACTCTGCCTCTTGAGATCAAACAGCTGTCTTCACTGCAGCCTTTTAGGCACCTGATAAAAAAGTTTCCTGTGCAGACAAGCCGACCCACGTGTTTAGAAAGTTGAGCTGTTTGTTTGTATTTTAACTTTTGTATATTTCAACAAAGGTCCGTATAGTTAAAGCTATGGTTTTCCCAGTAGTGATGTATGGAAGTGAGAGCTGGACCATAAAGAGGGCTGATCTCCGAAGAATTGATGCTTTTGAATTATGGTGCTGGAGGAGACTCTTGAGAGTCCCATGGACTGCAAAAAGATCAAACCTATTCATTCTGAAGGAAATCAGCCCTGAGTGCTCACTGGAAGGACAGATCCTGAAGCTGAGGCTACAATACTTTGGCCACCTCATGAGAAGAGAAGACTCCCTGGAAAAGACCCTGATGTTGGGAAAGATGGAGGGCACAAGGAGAAGGGGACAGCAGAGGATGAGATGGTTGGACAGTGTTCTCGAAGCTACCAGCATGAGTCTGACCAAACTGCGGGAGGCAGTGGAAGACAGGAGTGCCTGGCGTGCTCTGGTCCATGGGGTCACGAAGAGTCGGACACGACTAAATTACTAAACAACAACAATATTTCAAAGTAGGGTTGTAAATTTCCCCCCGTTTTACTGTTTTATCTTTTGTAAACCGATCTGAGTTTTCGTTCACAACCAAGTGGTATATAAATTTTATGAAAAAATAAATAAATATGTAGGATCTATCCAGAAGGGCTGGTGCATTTGCCATTTGCTGACCTCGCATCTCCACTTCTGCAGCCCAGTATAGAGCAGCAACATAGGCAATC
This sequence comes from Podarcis vaucheri, assembly GCF_965113315.1. Classification (NCBI taxonomy): domain Eukaryota; kingdom Metazoa; phylum Chordata; class Lepidosauria; order Squamata; family Lacertidae; genus Podarcis; species Podarcis vaucheri. Next base: position 71,197,174 of record NC_138767.1, on the reverse strand, counting down.
ATCTGCTACTGCTGGAGCCAGCCCTGGCAATCTGACACAGTTCAGGTGGCCTGGGGTTGGGAACAGTGTAGTAGGTTAGGGACAATAAGAATCACCTTGCTTGAACAGGCTGAGATCCATCCAACTCACTCATTTCCAACTATGGCTAGCCATTGGATGTCTCTGGAAAGCTCCTAAGCACAACATGAAGAATAAAACACCTGGCAATTTGATTATTATTTATAGATACAACTATCCTCCATGAATTTAACCCAACCATTTATCAGCTTCGGTGGGAGAACCGACGTTTTCCAGAAGTTGTTCCAGCTCTCCACACCAGTCATCATTTTTATAACCCCACAGTTCCCATCAGGACCAGCCAAAAATGAGGGCTAATGGGAGCGGAATTCCAAAATATCTGAAGGCCCCCAGGTTGGGGAATAGTGCTCTATCTAGCTCAAAGAGCAGTATGGTGTAGTGGATGAGTGTCATCTAGGACCTAGGAGACCAGCGTTGAAATCTCCACTCAGCCAAGAAGATTACTGGGTGACCAGTCACTGCCTCTCAGCCTAACCCACCTCTCAGGGTTGTTGTTGGGATTAAACAAGGAAGAGGAAAACCATGTACACTTCCTTAAGCTGCCCGATGGAAAGGTGGAATATAACTCTAATAAATGAATATATAAATAGCAGGGAAGCTAAAAGTTCCTAAATGTTCATAACCTTAAAGGGAATTTGCCTACTTAAGAAAATTGCACAATTAGCGTGAGCTGTCACATAATGTCATCAGCTTCCACGATGGTGAAAGCTGCCTCGTGGGAGACTTTATATAAAAGAGCTATCACATTACCATAAAAGCTGCACACCAGCCCTAAGCACGGGATTCTCATTTGAAATGGTGATATTGCACACATAAATGAAGAGGTCTTTTGAGTCATCCTCTCACAAATGATACACAAATTGGGGGGAAAGTGAGTTTTGGTGGGTGGCAAGGTGAGGGACAGAAAACATTCACCACAAAAAAACCAAGGAAAAACTTATAATTTATTCAATTAAGATGACCAGAGCGCCCACCTAAATTTACCTGAGAACATCCACTGATTGTAATTACTTATTCTCATGTCTATAGCAACCCGTTACAAATCAAACTCAATTATTTGAATTAAAGCTCTTAAGTCTAAAGAATTCAGAGGTTCTTCAGCAGGCATAATAACCTTGTATTGAGTCTTGTGTGTGGGCGACCTTTGAAGCTGTCTTGCTCTCACTGGCAGAACTACACCATCTTTTACCTTGCTTCCCTTATAATAAAGTTGATGCTTCACTTTAAAACACACCTAAGGGTGCTGTGTGAGTGAAAATGGAACAAGAAGGTTGCAGCAAATAAGGCAGAGTGTAGTTATGTATGTCGTAACATCCCATATAACCAAGTTTGAATGCCAGACCGCAAAATACAGGTGCTTAACACATAAATGTTATCTAGACGACTTTTCCTGACAAGAGAGAGAACAAGAAACAAACATTGCACCCCACGTGCCAATAGCACAATAACATGGTACTGCTGCTGCAACAGTTATGAATCAGTCACTGAGTATCCTGGCTCTGTTATGCATAAATGGCAATCACTACAGTTGTAGTATAGTGTAACAAGTTGTAGTATACTACAGTTGTAGTATAGTGTAACAAGATTACACACAGGAATAGCTACTGCCATATATTCTTTAGCACACAAAGGGTAGATTTATACCCAACTTCCATGGCTACCATTTCCTTCTGCCTGAATCTCACACCACTTGCGATAACCTTCTAAATTCGCTGACCGTAGGCAGTGCTACAATGCTAGGGGTCAACCCAGAAGTGGAAGGAATGCTAGCTGACTCTGACGATAACTCTAGACTTCAGAATTTCATTTTGGTGTTACTGCCATAATATGGAATCCAATACCCGGAAAGCAGCAATGCATAATAACATATTAAAATCAGCTCACAGGAGAAATGGTCTCCCTTTCGAGGCACTACAACAGTGGTAGTCAATATGGCATCCTCCAGATGTTGTTGTACAACTCCCATGTCCCTGACCGTTGACTATGCTGGCTGTGGTTGATGGGAGTTGAGAGTCCCAACAACCTCTGCACATCATGCTGGCTTCTCCTGAACTCTAAAACAAAATGCAAGGCACCATCAGAAGGGAACCCATAAAGCTTCCATCTGTAAGAGGTCTGATCAGTAAAAAAAAAAAAAAAAGCAAAGCCTATTGGAATATGGGTGAATTAAAAATGAAATCCGTTTTCCGTTAAATCATTTTGGCTCACGTGCAAAATGGAGCTCGTAAGGGAGAGAATAACCTGTTATCACTGAATAACCTGCGTTATACAGAAAGGAAAACTCCCTAACCAAAGAACTGGTTTCTTAGGTGAAAATAAAGCCATGCTGCAATATTTATCATTCACAAGGAAATGCGAATGTGTAAACATAAAAAGGAAAGTGCAAGACCCACTGAAATGAATGGGAGCTGCACAACAGCACCAATGGCGCACTTGCACACCTTTCATTCATTTGAATGGAATTAATGCATCACAGGAATGTGTCCTGCATCACTTAACGTTTTGGTTATTTCCCTCCCATTAATTGTACTGCAGGTTGCATGACATGGCCCTGATATAAACGCTGAACATCCTAAGTTGGGAAGAATCTTCCTTAAGCTATTTTCGGTCATCTTCTTCGACTAAATTGCACTTTTCCATACCGGAGGCCACTTCTTCATTCAGTGCTGGGGAACCTTTTTCATTGTTCTTCCCTTTGCTTAGAGCCTTCAAGCACTTATCAAGTCTTTTCAAAAACACATCAACATCTTCTTTCGTCATTCCAATGGCTGAAGCAGCATTGAGGTAGGCACAGTGGTATTGGTTTGTATGGGCCATGAAGCCTTTGAAAGTGTAACCACTCACTGTTTGCTGAGACCCAAGGGGAACAACCCTGAAAGGGGAGGGGGAAAGGAAAAAAAAGTTACATACAGAAATACAGAAATAAAACACAGAACAACCTAACTTGTGGAACTTTTCAGGGGTAATTATGGTGACTTAAAGGAAAGAGCCAGGTATCCTGAGCCAGACATCCTGGAGAGTGAAGTCAAATGGGCCTTAGAAAGCACTGCTAATAACAAGGCCAGTGGAAGTGATGGTATTCCAGCTGAACTATTTGAAATTTTAAAAGATGATGCTGTTAAGGTGCTACACTCAATAGGCCAGCAAATTTGGAAAACTCAGCAGTGGCCAGAGGATTGGAGAAGATCAGTCTACATCCCAATTCCAAAGAAGGGCAGTGCCAAAGAAAGCTCCAGCTACCACACAATTGCACTCATTTCACACGCCAGCAAGGTTATGCCTAAAATTCCACAAGGCAGGCATAAGCAGTATGCGGACCGAGAACTTCCAGAAGTGCAAGCTGGATTTCGAAGGGGCAGAGGAACCAGACACCAAATTGCAAACATGCGCTGGATTATGGAGGAAGCTAGAGAGTTCCAGAAAGACATCTACTTCTGCTTCATTGACTATGCAAAAGCCTTTGACTGTGTTGACCACAGCAAACTATGGCAAGTTCTTAAAGAAATGGGAGTGCCTGATCACCTCATCTGTCTCCTGAGAAATGGGACAAGAAGCTACAGTTAGAACTGGATATGGAACAACTGATTGGTTCAAAATTGGGAAAGGAGTATGACAAGGCTGTATATTGTCTCCCTGCTTATTTAACTTACCGTATTTTTTTGCCCTATAGGACGCACTTTCCCCCCTCCAAAAATGAAGGGGAAATGTGTGTGCGTCCTATGGGGCGAATGCAGGCTTTCGCTGAAGCCTGGAGAGCGAGAGGGGTCGGTGCGCATTGACCCCTCTTGCTCTCCAGGTTTCAGGAAGCTCTGCGCAAACCTTGGGAGACCAGCGTGACTTCGCGCCGGGCTCCCAAGGGTTGCGCAGAGCTGCCTGCACTCCCGGGCTTCGCGCAGCTCTGCGCCAGGCTCCCAAAGGTTGCGCAGAGCTGCCTGCATTCCGAAGCCTGGGGTGCGCTGAAGAGCGCGCCCAGGCTTCGCACAGCTCTCCGCAAGCCTGGGGAGACCGGCGTGGCTCCCTAGGCTTGTGGATAGCAGGCTGTTCTGGGGGCTGGGGTCGGGGAAAGCTTGGGCTTCCCCCACGCCAGCCCCGTGCCTGGGGAGAATATTTTCTTTTTCTTTATTCCCCCCCCAAAAAAAACCACTAGGTGCGTCCTATGGGGTGGTGCGCCCTATGGGGCGAAAAATACGGGTATATGCAGAATTCATCATGCGAAAGGCTGGGCTTGATGAATCCCAAGATGGAATTAAGATTGCTGGAAGAAATATCAACAACCTCAGATATGCAGATGACACAACCTTGATGGCAGAAAGTGAGGAGGAAATAAAGAACCTGTTAATGAGGGAGAAAGGGCTCCATGATCATTGCAGATGGTGACAGCAGCCACGAAATGAAAAGACGCCTGCTTCTTGGGAGAAAAGCAAGGTCAAACCTAGATAGCACCTTAAAAAGCAGAGACATCACCTTGCCAACAAAGGTCCGTATAGTTAAAGCTATGGTTTTCCCAGTAGTGATGTATGGAAGTGAGAGCTGGACCATAAAGAACGCTGATCGCCGAAGAATTGATGCTTTTGAATTCTGGTGCTGGAGGAGACTCTTGAGAGTCCCATGGACTGCAATAAGATCAAACCTATCCATTCTTAAGGAAATCAGCCCTGAGTGCTCACTGGAAGGACAGATCCTGAAGCTGAGGCTACAATACTTTGGCCACCTATGAGAAGAGAAGACTCCCTGGAAAAGACCCTGATGTTGGGAAAGATGGAGAGCACAAGGAAAAGGGGACGACAGAGGACAAGATGGTTGGACAGTGTTCTCAAAGCTACCAGCATGAGTTTGACCAAACTGCGGGAGGCAGTGGAGGACAGGAGTGCCTGGCGTGCTCTGGTCCAGGGGCCCACGAAGAGTCGGACACGACTAAACGACAACAAAAGGAAAGCAAACCTACTAAGGGCCCAATCCAGACTCTCAACCACCAATGCTGGCAGTCATTGGCTGTGAGACCAACTTGGGATCCAGTTGATCCAGGGCCAGCTCAGCCCTGCCCTTGGAATGCCACACTTTGCGACTTTCTGCAGGCAGGATACTACCAACGCCCCACATAAGGGAGGTTTGGGTTCCAGCTGCCCTCACCTGGGAGTGAGTGCCACTGAAATCAGTGGGATTTGCTTCAGAGTAAACATGCACAGAACCAAGTTGCATGCAAGCTCTGTCCTGCCAACCTCTGCCTATCTTTTGGGTCAGTTTTGAGACTGGCTCCAACTGAAGTGAGGCTTGCTCCCGGAAAATTTGCTTCAATGCGTTTTTGAATCGGAGGCGTTGACAGAAGTACTTACCTTGCGCCAGACACTTGTCTGGTGAAAAGCATAGATCCAAGCTCCGTGATAGCTGTCCCACTTTGTTTATCTAGCTCTCTGAGTGACATTGCTGAAAATACAAGTTAACAAGGTTACTGTAATTTATAGTAATTCCTTTCTACAGCAAACACCAGTAGAAATTTTTGGAAAAGTGTTCTCTGTGTGTGTGTGTGTGTGTGTGTGAGAGAGAGAGAGAGAGAGAGAGAGAGAGAGAAGGAGAGAGAGAGAGAGAGAAAGAAAGAAAGAGAAAGAGAAAGAGAGAGGGATGCCTAAGTGTCCCATTCATATGGGGGTGTGTGAAATCAGTGTATTTACTTATTTCCAACATTTCTATACAGTAGTACCTCGGGTTAAGTACTTAATTTGTTCCGGAGGTCCGTTCTTAACCTGAAACTGTTCCTAACCTGAGGTACCACTTTAGCTAATGCCGCCGCGCCGCCAGAGAACAAGTTCTGCTCTCATCCTGAAGCAAAGTTCTTAACCCAAGGTACTATTTCTGGGTTAGCGGATTCTGTAACCTGAAGCATCTGTAACCTGAAGCATCTGTAACCCGAGGTACCACTGTAATTCCCATTAACAACAACAACAAAACCTTCCCTGGACAGTTCAGAAGTGAAAGTCACAAACCACATTTGCCACGATATAATCACCCTCTGCTTTATTATACCACAGATTTCTTCTCTGCAGATACAACCATCCCACGACACCCTAATTACCTAAGGAGATGGGGTTGTGAGGTGTTTCCAGCAACCTCTCGTTGTAAGCTTCCGCTAATTTCTTCACATTCTCCGAAAGGTAGGAAAACATTTCCTAGGGGGAGAGAAGGGGGACCAACTGCTTTTAGTTCTTTTTTGGCTATTCTTCACCGGAAATTCGTGTCTTCAAGTTTGCCACCAAGTATTTCCTACTTAATATTTAGATTAATCCGTTAAAACAAAAGCAGCAGCAAGCAGGTTTGAGGTCGCCAAAGATCAGGGGCTGCTGGCTAATTAAACAGCATTGAGGAAACCAACAGCAGTGTCTTCCTGCATCTTTTTGCAGGAATTATTATTAATATTATTATTAGTTTTTAATATTTAATGCTGCATTGTTTTTAACACTCGATTGGGAGCCGCCCAGAGTGGCTGGGGAAACTCAGCCAGATGGGCGGGGTATAAATAATAAATTATTAAAATTTTACAGGGACCAGCTGGAAGGATGTAGCCAAAGACCAGGGGAACTTAGTTGGTCCCAAATAAAGCTTGTATCCCAAAGTAGGTGCTCCCCCCCCCGGGAAATCTGTGTTTTACCACTGAATCAGAGCAAACGGCAGAAAACCCAATTGCTGTTTGCTCTGATTTAGCAGCAAAACACGGATTTTCCTGGGGAAAGCACCAGGATAAGAAAAGAAAAGAAAAGAAATACTAGGACACAGACCTGTGCTTAGAAACACAGCACAAAAGGAAGTCTGGATGAGTCCTGAGTTCAAATCAAATTACCGTATTTTTCGCGCTATAGGGCGCACCGGCCCATAGGGTGCACCTAGTTTTTTGGGGGGGGGAATAAAGAAAAAAAAATATTTCCCCCCAGGCGCGGGGCTGGGGCGGAGGAAGCCCAAGCTTCCCCTGACCCCAGCCCCCAGAACACTGGGTTCCCAAGGCTTGCGGATATCTGCCCGAAGCCCGGGGCGCACTCCACTGCGCTCCCCGGGTTTCGGGCTGCTGTCCACAAGCCTTGGGAGCCCGGCGGGAAGTCGCACCGGGCTCCCAGGGCTTGCGAAGAGCTGCCCGAAGCCCGGGGCGCTCTCCGCTGCGCTCCCCAGGTTTCGGGCTGCAGGCTGCTGTCTGCAAGCCTTGGGAGCCCGGTGGGAACTCCTGCGGGCTCCCAAGGCTTGCGCAGAGCTTCCTGAAGCCTGGAGAGCGAGAGGGGCGCAGTGCGCACCGACCCCTCTCGCTCTCCAGGCTTCAGCGAAAGCCTGCATTCGCCCCATAGGACGCACACACATTTCCCCTTCATTTCTGGAGGGGGGAAAGTGCGTCCTATAGGGCGAAAAATATGGTAATTTCTCAGTCAGTGTAGTGGCATGAAAAATTTTGGAGGCAGGGCAGGGATTAGATCAGCCTCCTCTCGCAGATCCAATGTTATGAGGATTGAAGAGCAACCCATGTCCAACTCCTCACAAAAGCCCAGGAACAATATACACGCCATGGATAGTGGATTTGGCAGAAATCTTCACCCCTTGGCTAATCCCCCAAGCAAGACTACCACAAGGAAGCCCAAACAAAGCAGCTTTCAGAGCTGAGCTTTTAGGAGCTTTTTGCAGCAGTAAAACCAGCTAATTTAAAACCAGGGCATTAAAGCTATTAATTAATTGTGGCTGGCTGACTGAAGTGACATGGTGAAACAAGGGGGAACGAAACAGTAAACACCCGTGATTTATTAAATGATCTGCTTTTCAGAATTATTTCCCCCCCTATTTTAATACGCGTCTAGATCTTACAAGCAGCTAACTAAGCAGTTTACCGTACAATAAATTAGTAGTGCCATATATTCGGCTATACTTTTTGTGAGGCCAAATCCATATCTAACCTCTATTAGAAAATCTGGCTACTCTGTGAGGAATTTACGAGGACTCCAAACACAAGTTTTACTTAAGAGAAATGTAACCGAATTCCATTGATTTTTCTACATTGCAAGTGCTATATTTAACTCAAGACACAAAAGGATCTTATCATACTAGAAGAGTATTGAACAACTTAAGCACTAAAATGCCAGCTAAATTTCCAATGGGGGAAGTGAAGAGATTAGATTAAAAAGGCAAGTAAAACAATGCTTTATGCTAGATCAGCAGCGTTTGGGGGGGGGGAGTTAGCTCCAAAATGTGTGGCATATCCACAGCTCTCAAACGGGTATAACTGAGGATGGATTTCAATAACCAGTAACCCAGAGATATTCACAAATTGCAGTTTTCACACAAAAGAAAACAGATGTCTCAAATGTGTGTGTGTGTGTGTCCCATGTTACACAGTTCGAGTGAGTAGACATGTTGAGTGAGTTATTTTCAGGAGAATTTGGCTAACTCTTTGTTAGAACAGAACCATATGCTACTCTGATGTACTGAGAAGCCATGGTTTGGCAGTATGAGAATGAACTTTGGGGTCACCTGCTTCCCCCTCCCCTTTCCATTCCTTTTTTGTGCCAAGATTAGAAACTTCTAATTGCTTTTTGTGGCAAAGTTTGCCTATCTAGATGAAGGGCAAACCAATGGACCACAAAACAGAATCCAACGCTTTCTCTTTGCCTTCCTGCTTTCCCCATATGCCAAGATTAGAGACCCAGAATCTTGTGCCTGGTGCATGTTCATAATGCGAACCATGGTTTAGTGCAGGGGTCAGCAAACTTTTTCAGCAGGGGGCCGGTCCACTGTCCCTCAGACCTTGGGGGGGGGGCAGACTATATTTTGGGAAGAAAAAAAAAGAACGAATTCCTTTGCCCCACAAATAACCCAGAGATGCATTTTAAATAAAAGGACACATTCTACTCATGTAAAAACACGCTGATTCCCGGACCGTCCGTGGGCCAAATTTAGAAGGTGATAGGGCCGGATCCGGCCCCTGGGCCTTAGTTTGCCATGATACTCTGGGTGGCAAGTAAGTGGGGCAGGGCTTTGCTTTTGTGACCCTTAGATTCTGGAAATAGATCCCTTGAGAGGCCGGTCTAACCTCTTTGCCACTAACCTTTTCAAGACTGGTGGGCCTCTAATCTAAATCAGTGTTTTTTTTCCTAAAAAAAAGTTTAGGGGTACTCTCATTTTCCTACTCATTGAAATAAAGGTAAAAAGGTAAAGGTACCCCTGCCCGAGCGGGCCAGTCTTGACAGACTCTGGGGTTTGTGCGCCCATCTCACTCAAGAGGCCGGGGGCCAGCGCTGTCCGGAGACACTTCCGGGTCACGTGGCCAGCGTGACAAAGCTGCATCTGGCGAGCCAGCGCAGCACACGGAAACGCCGTTTACCTTCCCGCTGGTAAGCGGTACCTATTTATCTACTTGCACCCGGGGGTGCTTTCGAACTGCTAGGTTGGTAGGCGCTGGGACCGAGCAGCGGGAGCGCACCCCGCCGCGGGGATTCGAACTGCCGACCTTTCGATCGGCAAGCCCTAGGCGCTGAGGCTTTAACCCACAGCGCCACCCGCGTCATTGAAATACTGCCCCTCAATGAGGCCAAACTGAGATTCACAAAATGTTTAGGGGTATGCATACCCCTGCGTCCCCCCCCCCCAGAAAAAAAGCACTGGTCTAAATTAACTTGTTTTCTTTGCATGTTTACGTGTCATGCGGCTTTTCTGCTGATTGCAGTTTAATTGTACTGATCCTTTTAAAAATGTTGCGCTTGTTCCATTCTTTAATATAATTGTATACTGCTTTATGGGACCTGAAGGTTCCATAAAGTGGCATACATTTTAATATATAATAAGCTTCTGGAGCAGTGCTGTTTGGCCTGTGCTTGATTTGTGTGAATGGAAGTTCCCAGTGGGCAGACAAAGCCCTAGACATGTGAGGTTTTCTTTTTCTTTCATCTGTAATCATTCACTTCAGCTTAAGAGTGGACATGGTTTAGTGTTTCATCTAACTAGACTTTCCAAAATCTTAAGTGGAGCTTGAACCCCCCCCCCCAGCAAATGAATGGTTGGGATCCAAAGTGCAATGGACAGGCGCTTTACTTACCAATAGGGTATTTTCTGCTTCCTTCTCAGGTATCGCCCTACCACTACCATAATAGTGGCTGCTGGAAGGAAATGATCTTTCTCCACCTGTGCAGGTGTGAAAGGACTATTCCACACAGACAAGTGGGGAGTTTGGATCCTGCGTCATCTCAATCAGACAAGACAGATTACTGATAGAAAAGCCTGCTGAAAAGCACTACACAGCTCCTCCACTGCACCACTGTTTCATGAAACTACTAAGATAGGCAGTGCAGTACAGTGGGTAAGGCTAGGTGGGCTAGCAATACCTGCATGCAACTATCTGCTCAGAAGTGGAGCAAAATGGGTGGTTATAACAGGGATGGGAGAAGGACAGATTGGCATTTTAGGGGATGGGTGCTGCCTTAGGGCAAACACTCCCTAGCCCCTAGGCAGCCTGTTTATTTGTCAACAGTATTACAAAAGCACTGAAAGCCTCCAGCACTTTCTCTGGCCTTGCAAAAGGCTGTCATGGATCCATTTATCGCTCACGGAGGTGGAGAGCATGAAACATGTTCCTTTGCGTCACGCAGAGGGAGGAGGAATCTGGGCCGAGCTATCAGGTTCTGCTGCAGAGATTAACCTCCCCTCTGCAAGACACTGGCTAGGCACTTTATTGATGCGAGCTCAAATAACCTGCAATAAGATTTGACATGAGGATAAGGCAAGAAAAGGGAGGAAATTATTCTGATTTTTTTTTAATAGCCTGGCTTCTTTTTTTGAGCAGGTGTAGTGGAACCAATATAGAAAAGAGCACTCAATGTCAAGCTATAAATAGCTCCTGCTGAGAACATAATAGCTGTGCCTCAGCTTTCACACAGCAAAAGGCAATAAACCACCACTATTAAATTTTACCATTCAGGAACACACACATTCAAAGTACACTAAAGAAAAGCAAGGTGATAGTTCTTATTTCTACAACAAATCTGAAACAAGAAACTGATTCACAACATTTAGAAAATAATGCTTATGGAGCAGAACTACTTTTTCAGTGAAAATATATGGTTGAGTTGCTTAGATTTGCTTCTTCACCAAAATCGTTAGCATCTAATTCTTTATTTGTTACATTAACTAAAGCATTAACAAATGAGTGACATATTAATCATTTTTAAAGATACATGGTCTTCATTGAGCTTTGTCATCTACCAAAGCCAAATTATTTGTGGTTCCCAACAATTCAAAATGAACCTTAGTACCTGTGGTCCATATTCAGCTGACTGGCAGAAGCCAGCACATTAATTCCTGCTAGTGCAATGGGACTTTCTTCCTCCTCTCCTCAAGGGTACTCTATGCTGTCCCCAGATATTCTTTGGAAGGTTTGAGAAAACACCAGAACAGAATAGTTTTTCGGGATGGTGTGAGGAGAAAGATCCATTGCACAAGCAAAATCTGTGCTGACAGAACCTTAGCCACAGCTCTACATTCAATACAACCCTAAGTACTGACACTATGAATCTAACCCTCAACTTTATAGAAGTATAGACTGACTTTTGAAACCTGTGTGCATGTGGACTGGAACAGTACAATTGTTTTCATTTTTAAATGGTAATAGTATACTTGTGAAGAATCATTAGGAATTTCACTTCATTTCATCCCAAGGTGGGACTTTCCTGGAACAATTACAAATTAGCTGTTCCTGCTGGTACCTAGGCCACTGGCCAGACTAGTCTCAACATTTCTGTATTAAAGATTGGCGCTTATTTCCCTCTTCTCTGACTACCTTCAACATGTAAGAGGAAGAACATATTGCCCTTGCAGGAACTTCCCTCCCTGCTTCTTCAACACGAGTCACTGATCTTGCCTGTGCCTCCTGGTTCAAAGGAAGCAAACTCTGTATAGTGGTACCTCGGGTTAAGTACTTAATTCGTTCCGGAGGTCCGTTCTTAACCTGAAACTGTTCTTAACCTGAAGCACCTCTTTAGCTAATGGGGCATCCTGCTGCTGCCGCGCTGCCGGAGCATGATTTCTGTTCTCATCCTGAAGCAAAGTTCTTAACCCAAGGTACTATTTCTGGGTTAGCGGAGTCTGTAACCTGAAGCGTATGTAACCTGAAGGGTATGTAACCCGAGGTACCACTGTACAATGACTCATGCAGAGATGAAATAGGCAGCCTCCTCTGAGTATGGTGGCGAAATCTGCCATGCGTTTTCAGCAGGAGTGACTGACAGATCCCATCCCATCTGATGCGGCCACAGCAGAATTGACATCAGCTTTCCTCACATCCCAACACACACACACACACACTTTGGGAGGAGTTAAGATCAAAGCAGTGAATCATGCCGTGATGTAGAGAGTGGCTTCCTTCGTACATGCACGCATGTGGGGTACTCTAGATTCACATGGCACTTATCTTATTTATATCTTGTGACATGCACTGCTAAGAAACTACCGACCTGAACACAGTATATCTTGACATTCTTATTGCAGCAGCAAATGAGGAGGCAGCACCACATGTCATGTTCAACCATTTGTCTGCAGGCCACAGGTTGGAATTTTTCTGTTTTGCTTACACAAAGCAACCGCACAACGGCACAGGCGTCTTAGGCATGAATTAGAGAGGCTTCTATTTTAGGTAGCAGCAAGTCACTTTGTTTCTGCCTAACACAAGAATAGCTCTAAGCTTGCAAAACAATAAAATAATATATTAAATATTCAAGAGTTCAGAGATGCGAGAACTGAAGTAACATGCATTTGTCAAGAATCCCTTACATCAGCAAATCAGAAGATCTCCCACATCACGCTAGAGTGGGGGGAAAGCAATGATGCAGTATTTGTTGATGTACTGCCAATTCAGGTCAATTATTAGAGATTAGTCAGATTTCCACAAATGCACTTCAGTTAAAGCAGAGGAAACCTTGCAAATATAATTCGGCTACCATTTTGTTTTCTTCTTCTTCCTCTAGGTCCCAGTTGTATTTCGATGTCCCAAGTTTTGTTAGCCTAAAAATACTCCCTTAAAAAACCCCAATGCTTGAGAACCACTTTATTAAGCACCCTCTCCCACATACAAACACACTCCCTGAAGTGTTGCAGTCCAAGAAAGGGCAGTGACACGCATATAGCAGGGTCTCGTCTTAGTAGTTTTACAAAGATAGGAACAAATTTAGGAGATTCTGTTATGAGCGAGACACACAGCGGGGATGCCAAATTAAAATTGTACTTCCAATTGTCGTTTTTGTGTTGCCTAGAGTTTAAAGATGTTGTGGTGTGATTAATGGGTTGTTGATCAACTAGTCCCTCTGCAACTTCAAGTGCATCACAACACTCACAGTTCTTTCCCCCCTGCGCAGGGCTGGTTGTTGCACTGAGACTGTGCTTGTGGACCTGTTTGATTATTTTTAGCTAGGAATCAATAAGGGAAATCATACCCCATTGATCTTATTAGGCCTTGTTGCAGCCTCATTCATCACAAGGTGATGGCATCTCAACTGCAAGACTTGGTGGTGGTTTGCAGGGATGCTCCTGAATTACTCTCATCAATTCTGGCAGGGAAGTGCTGGGTGGTTGCTTGCAGTTTTTGCTGCAAGGTCCCATTCCTCAAACATGTTGTGATCAAGACATGTCCACTACATCCTGCATTAACATCCAGCTCTCTTTTCCCAACGGTCTCACATAGACCCTAGCACAGTTTCATTTGAGGTTGCAGTCAGGGGCACTTAATGCAGATAAACCAGGGTGTCAAAAAATCAAGGCAAGCATGGGAAAAAGATACTTGCAAATTTGAAATTAGAGGGCTAGGTAATCCTATTATCAGAAAAATATTATTGGGTGGTCTTGGGTATGTCTAAACTATTACAGTCTAAGACCATAATTCAAACCCCAAACAGAATGGAAGGGCTCAATGGGGTGTCAGGACCACCACTGCACCCACAGCCATAATAATAATAATAATAATAATAATAATACAAAAAAAATATTTTTATCCCGCCCTCCCCAGCTGAAGCCAAGCTCAGAGTGGCTAACAACAGTAAAAGTAATACAATTTACATAAAATCACAATCAATTAATTGAAATACATTCTAAAATCAATTCATTATAAAATCAATTCAGAATCAAATTAATGGCAACCATTGGGCTAGCGTTCTATGAGGATTACAGAAGGAGGGGGGCAGACTGTGCCTCGGCCAAAGGCCTGGGGAAACAGCTCTGTCTTGCAGGCCCTGTGGAAAGATGTCAAGTCCCGCAGGGCCCTAGTCTCTTGTGGCAGAGCGTTCCACCAGATTGGGGCCACAGCCGAAAAAGCCCTGGCTCTGGTCGAGGCCAGCCTAAATGAGGCATCTAATCATAGCCTGCATTTTTATCAAGGCTTATAGTTTGATTAGGGTCTGTATTTTAAAATGAGCTTAAAGATTTTCAAATGTTTTATGCCAGGCAGAAGACCAGCTGCCTAAGTACTTTGGCAAGATGTTTATCCTCCTGGACAAGGGGGCCCCCTGATTTATAGCAGAAAACAATTCTCAAAGTCAAAGGGAATTACAGGCTGAAGAGCAAGGTTACACTGACCCTACATAATTAATAGTTGGTAAATAGTAAAATAAAACCATGTGCCTCCCATTAAACTTGAGCCATATTTTCCTAAGGTTAAAGGCCAAGAGCAAATGGAAAAGAAAGCAACTGGCTGGAGAAGGGGAGTGTAAATTTTATTTTGAGGCTGTAAACTGGTCCTTCCTTTCCTTTGAGAAGGTTTATTCTTCTAAAAAGCTATCTATGATAATGTATGAAATATACTGGCTTAAATGTAATTATGCAAAGGATCTAGAAAGAAAGAAATGTTAAATTCTTATTTCATAGAGTCATATTGCTGTAGGAGACCAGGGGGGCAGATGAGCCCAGCCCCCTGCCAGACAGGAGACGCCATCGAGCACCCCTGACATATGGTTGTCAGGCCTTTGTTTAAAGACCTCCAAAAAGGAGATCTTTCATTGATGATGCATGAGAATGTGAACCCAAGATCTCTGACATCTGTTTAAGATAAAAATTTAAAAACTATTAACCATCTGTTTTGGAGGGCAATAGGGCAAGGAGGGCAAGAGGTGAGCTGGTAATTAAGGTTCCTTGTTGAGACAAATGTAAGATATATGACTACTTATTTGTCATTTATAGATAGAAGAATATATAGCTTTTTGTATCCCATAAAAGGCAATAGGAAATGGGTGTATCTTTTAGGATTGGTTATAGCAATCAGCCAATAGGAAATTCAACCAGGCTGATTGGACAGAGGCAGCCAAAGGAGGAGCAAGGGGGCTGGGCTGAGGGAATATAAGTGCTGGCCATAATGGCAGGAGACCAGGCCAGAGCTTGGTAACCATATACCACTGTGCCTCTCATTTATTTGTCTGACAAATAAATTATTATTTTAATTTCTCTATTGCTGTGTTGAATATTTCATTCCAGCTAAGCGTTAACCACAAGCAGGGTGCTACATAACCTCCCTGTGGCCCGGGACCTCCAAGATGTTTTTCTCTGAAGACCGTAAGGTCCTCTGTGGGACATACCAGGAGAGGCGGTCCCGTAGGTACGAGGGTCTTAGGCTGTATTGGGCTTTAAAGGTTGTGACTCATGCGGACCAACCGGCAGCTTCCAGGATGGAAGGCACCAGGTTGGTCAGAATGTAATGCTAAACCATGGCTTAGAACTACATGGACAAGCCTGAGCAAAGCTCCAGGCTCTCGTGGCAGACTTCAGAAGGGCAGGGTGATATATCGTCCAAAACCGGTTTGAAGGCCATATAATTTTTGACCTGGCAATATAACCCAAATCACGATGTGTATGTGTGTTTGTGTGCTATGCAAAAATCACAATGAGGGAAAAACCGGGAAGCCAGCCAATGCTTTTCTCGGTTTTTGCAGCCCCTGTTAACTCTGCTGGCTCAGCTCTCCCCTGTCTCCTGCAGGGGCCAGTGAATCACAAGAAAAGGTGCTGGCAAAAATCCTGATGCGAGAAAAACAGTGCCTCTACATAGCTCCATCCTTATTTCAGACATTGTGATATATTGGTATATCACAATGTTTAAAGGTAAAGGTAAAGGTACCCCTGCCCATACGGGCCAGTCTTGACAGACTCTGGGGTTGTGCGCCCATCTCACTCAAGAGGCCGGGGGCCAGCGCTGTCCGGAGACACTTCCGGGTCACGTGGCCAGCGTGACATCGCTGCTCTGGCGACCCAGAGCCGCACACGGAAACGCCGTTTACCTTCCCGCTAGTAAGCGGTCCCTATTTATCTACTTGCACCCGAGGGTGCTTTCGAACTGCTAGGTTGGCAGGCGCTGGGACCGAACAACGGGAGCGCACCCCGCTGCGGGGATTCGAACCGCCGACCTTTCGATCGGCAAGCCCTAGGCACTGAGGCTTTTACCCACAGCGCCACCCGCGTCCCTATCACAATGTTTAGCTGGGGATATATTGCGGTGTTGAAAACCAGATACCACCCAGCCCTAGACCTCAGCAAAGTTAACTTTTAGTTTCAAAGAATATCAGCTTAGTGCTATTTGTGAACAAGGAATCTTGGTTTAGAACAAACAAACGTTTGCTAAAGAAGCTGAAGGAGAGGCCGATGCTCTTCCTGGGAGTGGGGAAAAGAGAAATAAGATAGAAATCATTTATTTTCTATTTGAGTTTCTTTCATAACCCATGATCTGAAGTTGGTTTGATTGGCAAGTTACCATTGTTTGTTGTAAGTCAAGATTCCTGGTTTAAGCATTCCTGATTTGTACATGGGAGGAAGCAAGAAGAGTGGGGAATGCCCCAGCCTCACTGAGACTCATCCATGTACAGTGGTACCTCGGGTTAAGAACTTAATTCATCCTGGAGGTCTGTTCTTAACTTGAAACTGTTCTTAACCTGAAGCACCACTTTAGCTAATGGGGCCTCCTGCTGCTGCTGCTCCTGTTCTCATCCTGAAGCAAAGTTCTTAACCCAAGGTAATATTTCTGGGTCTGCAGAGTCTGTAACCTGAAGCATATGTAATCCGAGGTACCACTGTAGTGCTGAACTATAGATAAACTTTGCATGCATACCAGCCCACTGTGGAAATATCCAGTGGTACCTCGGAAGTCGAACGGAATCCATTCCGGAAGTCCGTTCGACGTCCTAAACATCCGGAAACCAAGGCACGGCTTCCGATTGGCTGCAGGAAGCTCCTGCAGCCAATCAGAAGCTGCGTAAGCTGCACTGGACGTTCGTGTTCCAAAGAACGTTCGCAAACTGGAACACTCACTTCTGGGTTTGTGGCGTTCAGGAGCCAAAACGTTCGACTTGCAAGGTTTTTGGGGATCCAAGGTACGACTGTACTGAGAAAAGAGAGCCCTGGTAGTCAGCCCATTTAAAAACAACAACAAAGACATAGCTACAGGCCAAACAAGAAAGCTTCATGTGCCTACTGCAGCTGAGGCTCCAAAAATGTTTGTTACGTGTTTATTACAACTTAAGATGTAATTTGCCATCAGTTAATTTTGAAATATTACCTTTCTTTCTTTTAGCAGCTGTTGATACCCCTTTGTGCCCAAGGTCAGCAATGTAATGAGAAGATCTAATGAAGGAGAGGCTGAAGCTCTTCCTGGGGTGGGGAAGAGAGAAATAAGATATAAATCATTTCTTTTCTCATTAGGGAGAATAAGCTATTTGAGTTTCTTTCAGGGTTGTTTCCTGAAGAAAAATCCATTTAAAAACTATATACCTGGGTACATTTTGCTGATCTCCTGTATGAAGGAGTCACTGAAGCCAGCAATGATAGCACCACCTACTGGAACCATGAAGTTTTTGTCCAAACTTTGCACAAACGCATCAATTCGACCTCTTCGTGCTCCCTAAAAAGACAGACACAGAACCAAGATGAGAACCAAGCTGACCTATCCTTAATCTATGTGATTAAACAAGGAGCTGGTCTTTAAAAAATCCAGTTTTAGCTTATTTTATATCTACTGCTTTTTGTATTTTTACTGTTGGTACAATAATTGCTTTTGTTTCTGATGTCTTTAATCTGTTTTGTATTGGTTTTATGGTTCTCTTTTGCCGGCTAATTAAAAGATAAATAAACCCAGTAGGCGTATGAACAAAGTATTAGTCAAAGCCACCAACCATCAGTACAGCCTACCAGGAAAATTAGAATTGTCAGTCCTTCTTGGCACATATTTATTTAAAGCAACTCTTTAGCTGTAAAGGCTCCCAGACAGCTCACTAAAATCGACAGTCTGCCTCCAAAAGAAAAAGAGATAGGGAAGGAGGAGGAAAGAGGAAACTCAGGCATTTGTTCTTAAACATCTTGAAGTTTTTTAGAATGACCAGTTGGAAGGGAAATAGTTCTGGGAGAGGAGGAGCCAAAAATAAGTGTGTTGCATAGCTGTCAACTTACAGATTTGAAAATAAGGGGCCAGCAGCCTCGGAAATAAGGGATCAACAGCCAAAATAAGGGATTTTCAGAGCACAGGTATGTTCAGCTTCTGAGCCCCTCCGAGCCAAAGGCAGAAAGCCCAGCCAGCAGCCAAACGAAGCCTCAAGTGGTGGTTCCCACAGCGCAGCAACCCGGCAAAGGGGATGCAGCAAGGAAAACCACCGTCACCTCTCCACTGGGAAGCGCTGAGCAAAGGCGAGTCCCCAAGCAAAACGGCCCATTTGATCGGCACAAGGCATGCAAGCCCCACCCCCCAGTCATTCTTAGACTCCTTATTGGGTGAGCAACGCAGCCAAGCAACACAGCTGGAGCCTCCCTGGCCAGCAGGGAGGGAGGGAGAGGAGCTGCTTCCTTTGAAACCCGGGAAATTTAAGGGACAACATTAATAAGGGACAGCAGAGGGACACGGTGCTGGGATAAGGGAGTTTCCTGCCAAATAAGGGACGGTTGACAGCTATGGTGTGTTGTCAGCTGAACTGAACTGACACTGAGAATGGCCCTACTTCCCTCCTCAGCCTTCACAGTATCCTGATAAAATGACTCCTGCTCAGTGATAGTTGAGGGAGGGAAAGAACCAAAGGCAGCTAAGTCTCTTATCAGGGTCTTGCACAATTCCCATTCACGTCAATGGAGCTTGATACAGGAGAAGTGTCTGGTAGATTGTGCCCAGGTTTCTTTACAGGGGCTCCTTTGTTCCTTGTTAAAACTGTTTTGGAAAACCATGTTAAACAATAGAGATTAAAACCACAGGACGGGTCTCTTGCAACACCACTCTTCTCCAAAACGTGCCATGAGGTTTTAGCCACAAAATTCCTGTTCAGTAAGAGACCTTCCTGTAAGATCACAAATGCATATCTCAATTTACAGTTGGAGGATCACTAAATTAATCTGCATTCTCACGCTGAACTGCTTAGGAAGTGCGAGTCTTTTAACAGAAAGATTTATTTACATTAACGTATTTCTAGCCCACCTAACCAAGGAGACTTAGGAAGTGGCTGGCATTTTAAGAATAGAAAACATGCTAAGATAGAACAGCAGCAGAATAAAATAATCCAGCTACGATCCTAAAATCAGCAAGGAATAAAACAACAGAACAACATATGCTAAGTTAAAACATCTGTGCAGATAAACATGTTGTCCCCCACCACCACCTTAGTGCCAAAAACTCATTATAGGCACCAAGTGTGCAGTCCGATGGTGTGTGCTCCACAAGCAGGGTGCCAACACAGAAAAGGACCTGTCCTCCTGTTCTCCACCTCCTTTTCTTCATCTGGTGGGAGAACTCAGGACAATGACCATCTCAGATAGCATCAGGGGATGCATTGTTTCAGAGTTGATCCCA
The DNA here is from genome assembly GCF_965113315.1 of Podarcis vaucheri. Lineage (NCBI taxonomy): Eukaryota > Metazoa > Chordata > Lepidosauria > Squamata > Lacertidae > Podarcis > Podarcis vaucheri. Next base: position 71,177,292 of record NC_138767.1, on the reverse strand, counting down.
AGCTACACAGGGCTTTATAGATTATGTTAAAGCCAGTCCTTTGAATTGTACGTAGAATTGCACACAGAGCCATCCAGTGCTGCATCTAACAGCACCTCCAGTCTGTGAATTTGACCCTCAAGGAGTGGAAATCTATTCAAAAAGGTCTGAACACTTATTTCCCAGGTGTGGTCAACCATCTACCAACACTACCATCCTGCCTAGATTGAGCTTTAGAGTGACATTCAGCTCTATTTTGAGTACAGTGGTACCTTGGTTTACAACCATAATCCGTTCTGGAGGTCTGTTTGTAAACCAAAACAGGTTGTAACCCAAGGCACGCTTTCGCCAATGGAGCCTCAAAAAAAAAAAAAAAGAAAGAAAAAAAAGAAAAAAAAGAAAAAAAAGTTCATAATCCAAAAAAATGGGGTGTAATCCAAAAAAAGGTTGCAAACTGGGACATGCACTTCCGGGGTTGACATGTTTGGAATCCAAAACTTATGCAAACCAAGACGTGTGCAAACCAAGGTACCATTGTAGATCCACTGAGATTAATGAGCACAACTAAGTTATATATTAATTTTAATAGGTCAACTCTGAGTACAACTTAGTTGACTACCACCCCAAGACCCCACGTTTACTATAAATTGTGCATCCCCCATCAGCAGAGCAGATCCGTTTTCCCAATGCAAAGCAGAAAACTTATAAAAATATAAGTAAAAGTGATCCCTTTGAATGTCTTAACATAAATCATAAACAAACAGGAGCAAAACAGAAAGCAGTGTGCAACCCAGTGGACTAATGGACCAATTGTGCTACTCAGTATTTTCTTGACAAGGCTATCATTAGAAGTGATTTATTATTTCCATTACAGGTGATGTAGAAAGTTAAATTGTTCTTCACATTTTGATCTCAGCGTTCCTATGTAACAGTGGAGCTTTCCACAATACAAATGTTAATTTGGCTACAGCCAGCTCTGAAAATATGTTTGTGAGGATGGGAAGAGTGGTGACTGTCCGGCCTACTGCTTGTTCATTGTCTGCCACACTACTGTCTTTACACGCATCTCATTTCTGGCGTTCAAGGCCTGAGGGGAAAAAAGATAGGGTGGGCGCAAGCCCCACCTGGTTCCCCAGCGCCAGATCTTACCTTCCTTAGGCAATTTAATAACAAGTCTGTGTTACAGAGGTCTCTCATCTTCAAGTTCTTTCATTAGATAATTCTTTATCTCTGGAATTTTCTGGCTTGGCACATCAAGATTCCCCCCACCCCACTCAGTTCTATGTGGTGCAGCTGCCGTAAGACCGTCCCACCCCAAACCATGTTTTGCAAATCAGGATCCACCCCTGAGGGTACATGCCTACCCCAAAGCAAATTCCCACAACCCTGATCTTGTTGGTATTAATTTAGTTTTGTTCTGTGTGTGTTGGTGCTAGCTTGCTTTCTCATTCAACAGAATCTAATGCCAGCAGCTGGAGTAGGTTAATATCAGTGTATGTTGAACAGTTAGGGAAGGAAGGTGTCATGGGTGCTGTGACATAAGGGATACAGGGAAACAGACCCCACACCAACGTGAATTCCCCACTTCAAATATTTTGATGCATCCCTTGTTTTGCCGTATGCCTTTATCGGCCAAAGGACAAGAATTGTTGTTGTTGTTGTTTGGTCATGTCCGACCCTTCGTGACGCCATGGACCAGAGCACGCCAGGCACTCCTGTCTTCCACTGCCTCCCACAGTTTGGTCAAACTCATGCTGGTAGCTTCGAGAACACTGTCCAACCATCTCGTCCTCTGTCGTCCCCTTCTCCTTGTGCCCTCCACCTTTCCCAACATCAGGGTCTTTTCCAGGGAGTCTTCTCTTCTCATGAGGTGGCCAAAGTATTAGAGCCTCAGCTTCAGGATCTGTCCTTCCAGTGAGCACTCAGGTCTGATTTTCTTCAGAATGGATAGGTTTGATCTTCTTGCAGTCCATGGGACTCTCAAGAGTCTCCTCCAGCACCAGAATTCAAAAGCATCAATTCTTCGGCAATCAGCCTTCTTTATGGTCCAGCTCTCACTTCCATACATCACTACTGGGAAAACCATAGCTTTAACTATACGGACCCTTGTTGGCAAGGTGATGTCTCTGCATTTTAAGATGCTGTCTAGGTTTGTCATTGCTTTTCTCCAAGGAAGCAGGCGCCTTTTAATTTCGTGACTGCTGTCACCAAGAATTGCATCTTTCCAAATGCAGCTTTTTAAAAGTTCAGATTCCATAACTATGTATGCCATTAAAATACCTTTAACAAACAGATTTCAGCAACAATCTAAGCCACATTCCTAAAATCCCAAGAAGTCTGGCCTATCTTAACATAGGGGTCACCCCCAAATGGAGGGAGGGGGGAGATCAAGAAAGCAGAAAGCTTATGAAAACTGGCTAGCCAGATGGCTAGACAAGGACTACTGATGCAGAAAAGTTCCACAGTATTTATACTCATGCTCAAGATAGGCAGTTGGAAAGGGGCTCAAGACTCCTGCCTCAGCAGGCATCCCCATCACATGCTGCTAAAGGGCAGGTGTTAACTCAATCTGCTGCTTCTGGCTGCATATCCATAACCTATACATCAGCGCAATCACACAGACACAACAGTGGCAAATCTGAGCAGCTCAACAATTTAAAGGAGCTCAAATTTTGCAACAAAGGAAGTTGCACAAACAGTGACGTCGTTTTGCACGAAGAAGTACTGGTGGCAAAAGCCCCCAAATTGGGGAAACCGTATCCGAGAGCTCGAAATGGCCTTAATATTGGGTTAACTGATTTGTGGGCTGAACTGCCCGTTGGTTTAGAAAAATTAGATGGATGTCAATTCATATGCAGGGATCACATTAATAAACAACCATAACAAACACCTAGTATTTATATAGCACCTTTTCAGTTTTTTAAGACATGTATATATCTTTACAAAAGATCTCTCATGTCGGTATTATTATCATCACACACCCCAGCATCATACTGCAGGTGCATGCATGCATGTACAAAGCTTGGACTGATAGCAGCAATTCCTCCCTGCAAGGGTGGGGGCCCATTCAGATACCCCATCCCCCAGGAGACTGATTCAGGAAACTGGGGATTCCCGAATATTCTTGGGGGGGGGGGAGGGTGTCTTCCAGTGGAGAAGGCTGATGATCCTGGAGAAGCTCTGGTTTTGCGATGGAATGGTGAGATGAAATACGGTTGACACAATCGCTCCTGAACATTGGCTCCTTGGTATTCTAGGCAGCTTCAGAATCATAGAATCATAGAGTTGGAAGAGACCACAAGGGCCATCGAGTCCAACCCCCTGCCAAGCAGGAAACACCATCAGAGCACTCCTGACATATGGTTGTCAAGCCTCTGCTTAAAGACCTCCAAAAAAGGAGACTCCACCACACGCCTTGGTAGCAAATTCCACTGTCAAACAGCTCTTACTGTCAGGAAGTTCTTCCTAATGTTTAGGTGGAATCTTCTTTCTTGTAGTTTGGATCCATTGCTCTGTGTCCACTTCTCTGGAGCAGCAGAAAACAACCTTTCTCCCTCCTCTATGTGACATCCTTTTATATATTTGAACATGGCTATCATATCACCCCTTAACCTCCTCTTCTCCAGGCTAAACATGCCCAGCTCCCTTAGCCGTTCCTCATAAGGCATCGTTTCCAGGCCTTTGACCATTTCGGTTGCCCTCCTCTGGACACGTTCCAGTTTGTCAGTGTCCTTCTTGAACTGTGGTGCCCAGAACTGGACACAGTACTCCAGGTGAGGTCTGACCAGAGCAGAATACAGTGGCACTATTACTTCCCTTGATCTAGATGCTATACTCCTATTGATGCAGCCCAGAATTGCATTGGCTTTTTTAGCAGCCGTGTCACACTGTTGGCTCATGTCAAGTTTGTGGTCAACCAAGACTCCTAGCTTCAGGATATGGAGCAAGCCGGATGAAGCAAATAATAATAATAATAATAATAATAATAATAATAATAATAATAATAATAATAATAATTTATTATTTATACCCCGCCCATCTGGCTGAGTTTCCCCAGCCACTCTGGGCGGCTTCCAATCGAGTGTTAAAAACAATACAGCATTAAATATGAAAAACTTCCCTAATCAGGGCTGCCTTCAAGTGGCGCAAGACTTGCTCTGCACCCAAACAATCCCTGGTTAGTGCACCTAATCATGCAGTGTAGAAGACTCATTTTGCAGCCTGCACTGTGGCCAACTGGTGGAGTTCTTTTAGACAGTTACTTACTAGAGCACAGGTGTCAAACACAAGGCCCGCGGGCCGAATCCGGTCCACCAGACCTCGTCATGTGGCCCGTGTAGCCGCCGCTGGCCGCCAGCCTTCACCTTTTTTTCTCCCTTTTTTTTTTTGACACAAGAAAGCCGCCTCCTCAGCGCATGCGTGGCAGCCTACAAGCCAGAGATCGTCTGCCCTCTAGCGGCGCCGGCCGTTCTACACAGGAAACCTCCACTTTACATGCATTCAGGAAACCTCCCCTTGTTTTTATATTGAGCACATTTGAATATCTACTTGCCATTATTCTGACTATGTTTGTGCTTTCAGAGCTAGTCATTACAAAAAACAGTAATAATTGAATGCAGTGACAATAATTTATGATAATAAAGAGTGGACACATAGTCCTACAGATACAACCGGCCCTTTGAGGGTGACCAAACTGCTGATGCGGCCCCCGATGAATTTGAGTTTGACACCCCTGTACTAGAGCATTTGAGGACTTGCTGTGACCAACTGGCTGCACACTTTGAGGATAAATTTGCTTGACTTCAGAGTGACCTTGACTCTGCGGTTGTCACAGTCGCAGATGAAGTATCCGACGCCACCGTCCGTGATGTGTTGTGGGATCGGTTTTGCCTTATGCAGTCAGCTGACGTGGACAAGGGGCTTTCAGCTATATCCCCAGCTACATGTCCTCTGAGCCCGTCTATCCTGGCTGTCTAATTCTAGAAGCGTGGGTTGGGTCAGAATGTGCTTACAGCTTCATTGTGGAAGGGGGTGTGGTACCTGCTACCTTGAAAGAGATGGGGTGGTACAGCCTCTCCTGAATAAACCAGCCCTGTACCCCTTGGAGTGGATTAACTATTGACCAGCTGAAAATACTCCTTTACTTGGGGAAGGCCATGGAAAAGATTGGGGGGGTAGGAGCAGTTGCAGGCATTCTTGGATGACACAGATTGTTTAGATCCATTCCAAACTAGGTTCAGGCCTGGCCATGGGGCTGAGTCAACCTTAGTCGTCCTAACAGATGACCTTTACAGAGAGTGGGACAGAACCGAGTGTGACTTTGCTCCTGCTTCTTGGTCTCTCTGTGGCCTTCAATACCACTGACTATGACATCCTCCTGGACTAACTCTGTGGAATGGGCATCGTTCAAATACTTTTTATATAACTTTTTTATTGAAATGTTAATGTTTTATTTCATATTTTTGTAAACCACTTATCGAGGTTTCCTTACAATCAAGCAGTATATAAATTTTGCAAAAAATAAAAAAGTAAGAGAAAGAGAGGCTGTAGCTTTCCTAGGCTTGCATCAGGTATTTCCTGGCTCACAACTCATTTTCTTAGCCACTGCACTATCTAGTCCTTGCATAGCATATTCTCCCAAAGCTGTGTGCTTGAAATTTAATTTCTCTATTCGCTTTTAAATACCATGACAGCTCATTTTCTGTTGAGCACTCTTAACCCACCCAGGTCAAGAGCCTTTTACTCTCCCCACATGTCAGGCTCTGACACTTCAGAATTCTGAAGGCTGAGAAAACTGGTGTGGATCGCGGAATTATCACCCCACATTCTGAGTTTATCTTCTCTCTCTTTAGCAGCTATTGTCCCTGCTCCTTCCACTCCCATTCTCTCAGGAAAATTTGCGACTAGTAAGAGACTTAAGTATAGATTAAGTTAAGTATAGTGGCAGCCGCCCTGTGGAACGCCCTCCTACCAGATGTCAAAGAGAACAACAACTACCAGACTTTTAGAAGACATCTGAAGGCAGCCCTGTTTAGGGAAGCTGTCAATGTTTGATGGACTACCGTATTTTAATATTTTGTTGGAAGCTGCCCAGAGTGGCTGGGGAAACCCAGCCAGATGGGCGGGGTATAAATAATAAATTATTATTATTATTATTATTGATAAATAACAGAGGGAAACACAGTATTGCCAGCTAGAAAGCTCCAAGTTTCAAAGTTGGTGTAAAAGTCTAGTTAATCTAGAGACGTAACAGCCAAGATAGAGGTAAATGTCCCTTACCTGCTGAATGAGATGCATACATTTGGAGGACTGGACTCCATATGCATTATTGACTATGTGGGGGATGTCATATCTTGCACAAATCTCAGCCAATTCTTCCAATCTGCAAATATAAAATTGAAATTTGGGCAAACACAGTCAAGGAGAGAAAAGTAATAGAAGGAACCTGGGAGGAAAGACTGAAATAAATTAAAAGGAAACGTAAGGGAAACAAAGCAGAGTATCTCAGTTAGCCTCCTACTGCTTAAGATAAGATGGAAACAGTTCAAACAGTTCAAATAGCTGCATAACCTACAAGGGGATTATGGAAAGCCGGTGACATATTTGGCTTTGACTTTGAACAGATGAGCATATCACCAAAAGCTTTTGCAACTTCCTAAGTTTCATGCCGTTTGAGACCAAAGCCCTTAGAATATGGTATTAGTTCAAGAGTTATTTAGACGTTAGCTAAAGTTGCATTCTTATCTATTTTTCTAATGAGTATTTGGACTAAGAATTCAGTTTAAAAAGCACTTATTTTACGGTCCAATACAGTGGTACCTTCGTTGTCGAATTTAATCCGTTCCGGGAGTCTGTTCGACGCCCGGAGCCGTTCAAAAACCAAGGTGTGGCTTCCGATTGAGTGCAGAAGCTTCCTGCATTCAATCGGAAGCTGCAGAAGACATTTGGCTTCTGAAAAACGTTCACAAACCAGAATACTCACTCTGGGTTTGTGGCGTTCGGGAGCCAATTTGTTCGGGAGCCAAGCCATTCAACAACCAAGGTACCACTGTAGTGGTAAACATAGTTGTAATTATTTAGAGGCATTCAATTTCTTTATAAATCACAATCTTCCCATCTATCTAGATTTCAACTTCAATGGGGACCAAACATATAAAGCAGGCATAGGCAAACTCGGCCCTCCAGATGTTTTGGGACTACAGCACCCATCATCCCTGACCACTGGTCCTGTTAGCTAGGGATGATGGGAGTTGTAGTCCCAAAACATTTGGTGGGCCGAGTTTGCCTATGCCTGATATAAAGTCTGTTGTGAAAATTAAATAGTTCAGGACATATTGAAATGATTTAAACCAAAAAAACCCAACTTTCTGATTAGGGCATTTTTGGGGGCAGGGGGAAAGTATGTCTACTAACTGAATGCTAAAATACCTGAACAGTACCCAAAGATCTTCGGGTGCAGCTCCCATGTCTTTTATACTACAGAATCTAGGTGTAGTTACGGGAACAGCTGTGAAATTAAGGGCCATATCCAATCATGCAGTTCCATAGGTGATTCTTCTCCTGACCCCTCCAGCCCCCTGGGAGCCCTCAAAATCAGTGTGGGGAGCACACAGGAGAAGGAAAGAAAACAGATGTCCCATTTTTTTTGTCTGATTCACTGTACAGCGCTACCAAGAACAGTGTTACTTGGAACATCCTGTTCCAAGAACATCCATCCATACCAAGAACATTCTGTCTACTGGACTGCCTACATATGTACAATTTTCACAATAATTAATACGATTCATAACCTATTGTGTCATCTGTGTAATGCTCAACTTCATGACACTTTTTTTTTTGCTTCTCATTCATTCTTTAACATAGGAAATCAGGCTTAGGTTCAATGTACTATATTTAGCAGGGGGATAAGGGATTTGGTTTTAAGAGAATGTAAATGTAGATTCTAATGGCTTTTTCAAACTCAGATACAACTTAAAACCAAGTTATTTTAGGGAGCACTTGGTATAATTTCATTTATTCAAAAATCCATTTATATAAAATCATCCATTTTTAATCCACCCTGGCCCAAGAGATGAAAAATTGCGCCTCTGAGCTATAAATCCAATCCAAGCTAATTTGGCAGCAATTAAAATTATCATTCTCTTCCTACAGCCTTAGTTTAAATGAGCTGGTAATCTATGTGCACAAGCAACTAATCCAAAGTTCACTCTATTCTGAAGTAGGTCTTTACTACTGTAGTGAAGCAAGTGGAGGAGTACGAAGTCTGAACGGCAAAAGTCAAGTTATTATTTAAAGTACCAGTGGGGGGGGGTAGGAGAAAGGGTTTCAAAGGGTACACAGCCACCCACCCACCCACAATCAGAGATAAAACAGTATTATGAAAACTACCCCCCCCCCAATTATCTTTGCCCAAAAAGAGGTACACCAATAAGACTAAAGCCTCAAAAGGGATATACGATTATTATAAGCCTGGGAAATACTGGTGCAGTAGATAGCATGTTGAACATGTACAAGAGAGGCTTGGGGTCAAATCCTCATTCAGCTATGAAGCTCACTGTAGCCTAATAATATTCAGCCATAATGCCAAACTGCAGTATGATGGCAGTTTAACAATGAACAGACACAAGCTGCAGGGTTCACATGCCTGCTCCCTGCTCCTCCTTTTCCCAAAGTGTGGGGTGATCAGTGCTTGCCTACAAACCAGTGCCAACCCCAAGTGAAACCATTCCCAGTATTATTATTGTTTCAAAAAATGTTACAGCCCATTTACTAATTGATTGTCTGATTTTATGTTAATGTGTTATACATTTGATGTTAGCCGCTCTGAGCCCGGCTTCGGCTGGGAAGGGCGGGATATAAATAAAAAAATTTATTTTTATTAATATTATTATTAAGCACGCCCTGCTTCAGAAGCCAATGCAAGGTAGGCTGTTGCACAGCAACTGAACCACCACTTTCCTCAACATTTAATGGTCTGGGAGTTCAGGCAGCAATTGTTAAGTTTGATGTTATAGACTAAGATGCCCTCCTTGCAGGAACATCAATTACTTTTGCTCTTGGTTGCAGGAGCTCTGAACAGCAAGGTTGCAGAGATGCCAGAGTTCAAAGAGATTCAAAGGGCCACTCTCAAATGTATTTAAAGTGAAATACAGGAGGAAAAGGATGTTTTAAAACCATCTGTTGTGTGCTTTATTTTATATAGATATGTAAAAGGTAAAGGTAAAGGTACCCCTGACCGTTAGGCCCAGTGGTGGATGATTCTGGGGTTGCAGCGCTCATCTCGCTCTATAGGCCGAGGGAGCCGGCGTTTGTCAGCATGACTAAGCCGCTTCTGGCGAACCAGAGCAGCGCACGGAAATGGTGTTTACCTTCCCACCACAGTGGTACCTATTTATCTACTTGCACTTTGATGTGCTTTCGAACTGCTAGGTGGGCAGGAGCTGGGACCAAACAACGGGAGCTCACTCCATCGCGGGGATTCGAACCACCGACCTTCCAATCGGCAAACCCTAGGCTCAGGTAGATCTGGCTACTGAATTTTTGCAGAATGTAGTAGTTTAAGAATATGGGCATTTGCCATCTCTGGTTTAGAACAACAGCTAGAAAAACAGGTAGCAATCCAATCAACAAGTAAGGAGCATTTAAAGGTAAAGGTAAAGGTACCCCTGCCCGAACGGGCCAGTCTTGACAGACTGTGGGGTTTGTGCGCCCATCTCACATCTATTGGCCGGGGGCCAACGCTGTCCGGGGACACTTCCGGGTCACGTGGCCAGCGTGACATCGCTGCTCTGGCAAGCCAGAGCCGCACACGGAACGCCGTTTACCTTCCCGCTGGTAAGCGGTACCTATTTATCTACTTGCCCCCGGGGGTGCTTTCGAACTGCTAGGTGGGCAGGCGCTGGGACCGAGCAGCGGGAGCGCACCCCACCGCGGGGATTCGAACCGCCGACCTTTCGATCGGCAAGCCCTAGGCGTTGAGGCTTTAGCCCACAGCGCCACCCGCGTCCCAAGGAGCATTTAGAACCACTCAAATCAATGTGCACACCTATTTTTGGTTTGGTTTGCATTGTAACTGTGTGATCTTATACATGCTTACTGAGAAGTAAGAGTTCAATGGATTGCAGTCTAAGGGTAGAACAAGTGAGCTGGCTGAGGAGACAGGTGCTCCCGAGAAATAATTATATGAAGTATGAAAGTTTGGAGTAAGGAATACCATTATGCCTGCACTTTCCTCGGGCAGGGGTCCCTAACATGGGAGTTCAAATAGTTTTTACATGCAAAGGAATAGTGCTGGAAGAAATGACCACATAAAAGTTATAAAAGGAAAATGCCATTTCATCTGATACCTAGACAAAATGTTATAGCAAAGTTGAAATATATTTTCTGAGGTTGCAGCAATGGGGGCAATCCTGTTGAAAAGATAAATGTGTGACCTTCAGGGGTTGACAGCAGTCCTTTAATAAAAAAAAGGCCCTGCAAATGCCATTGAATATTTTAAATTCATAGTTTCAGGAATGAGACAGCGCACAACAATGTACAAAGCTGCCAGCAGAGAAATGAACGGCAAATTGCAATGGCCTGAGATTAGGCTATTTTTATTTTCACATTTCAATTCAGATTTTTTTTCCAATTCAGTTTAGTCAACATTCGCGGCACAAAGACAGAATTATTAGACCAACTTTATATCCTTTTACCACATACTTGTACAAACGCGTATTAAATCAATAAATCAACAATATATTTAAAAAACCAATTCAGTGTAGCCGAAACTAATTTACAGTAAAAAGAAAAAAAGATTCTTACTCAGAAGTTCAACTTTTATGTGTGACTATATTTCTAAAGAAGGGACACGGGTGGCGCTGTGGGTTAAACCACAGATCCTAGGACTTGTTGATCAGAAGGTCAGCGGATCGAATCCCTGCGACGGGGTGAGCTCCCGTTGCTCGGTCCCTGCTCCTGCCAACCCAGCAGTTCAAAAGCACGTGAAAGTGCAAGGAGATAAATAGGTACCGCTCTGGTGGGAAGGTAAACGGTGTTTCTGTGCGCTGCTCTGGTTCGCCAGAAGCAGCTTAGTCACGCTGGCCACATGACCCGGAAGCTGTACGCTGGCTTCCTCGGCCAATAAAGCAAGATGAGCGCCGCAACCCCAGAGTCGGTCATGACTGGACCTAATGGTCAGGGGTCCCTTTACCTTTTTATATTTCTAAAAGCAAAGACTTCTAGAGGAGGACTGCAAATTCCAGCTAGTACTTGACATTGAGGTCACAATCCAACAGTTCAATGCTGGTGTGTGTTGCTGTTTCAGTTGATCTTGATCATCTTTCCCCTACATCAGTAATTTTCAAACTTTTCACCTTTAGGAAATACTTTCCTAGCTTGCCTGCCATCAAATTTGGGACATACCAGATACCCACACACCCATGTCCTGTGGGAGAAGAAGGGTACTGGTACACAAGCTGTTCTGCAGGGAAACTTGTCAGTCATTACGGATGCATTCGCTGGAGAATATCCCTTCCACTAGCTTTCTGTGAAACCCCAGAAGTTCCTTGGACGCAGTCTAAAACTACTATCCTATCTATCCCATAATATATAGCTAGGTCAAGGATCATATGCAGAACACTCTGGATTAAGATCACAGGATGCAAAATCCTATGGATCTGCCATTTTTGAAACAACTGAATTAAAACAATACAAAAAGGTAATATGGAAATGAGGAAGAAAAAAGAAGAAGTAAGGCAAGATAAAGGTCTAAAAAATAGAGAGGAAGGCTATCTTACGCTAGGAGATGCTTTTGACCATTGCAATAATATGTGACAGTGGTAAATGTGTTAATAGGAATCACTAAACCTGTAAAACCCTTGACTGTGCTCCTCATTACGTAACTGCAGATACATATTTGCATGCATGAAGGAAGTTATTTACACAGTTTATACTACAGATCATTTTTACCACCACTACTTGAAAGACAATCCAATTTAGAGGATAAATTTTCTTATCCTCTGCAACCGCAATCACAATTTATTAGTTTCTCAGCCGACTCTTTGTCTCCCATCCACAAGCCCAAATCATTTACCCACAAAATTGGAATATGCTTCAACTTTGAAGAGAAAAGCAGACTTGAAGTGTTATATTTTGTGGAGTCCAGAAGTGTTCCGAACAAATTTTTGCTGACAACCACAGATGAAGAGTTCACAAAATGAATAGTGATGCATTTTTAGGGAATTTAAATTTTTGTTAATTACCTTTGTTTTAACTGCTCGGAATGGAATGGCTTAGGCGGCAATCCTAGCTCCACATACATGGGCGTGAGCCCCACTAAATTCAACAGAGCTTACTTACTTTAGAGTAGGCACGATTAGGATTGCACAGTTAGTCAACACTTCCTATAAGCTTATCAAATGAACACCAACAGAGAGGTAGCAGAAACATTAGACATTAAAGAAGTTGCTTTTCTATCAGTAATTCCAGCAGCTAAAGATGATATCCATCCTAATTAGAGGCCCTCAGGAAAAGCAATTTGCAAGAATAACTTTACTCCAAAGTACAGTTGTGGAGGATCATTAATCTAAAGCAGGCATGATAAAAATCGTTTGTCTGACTTTTGTTCCACCTGGTAATATTCATATCCTAGTTAGGAACTCCCTCCAGTCTTTCAATGAACTGTTGAAGACTAACATGCAAATATTGCATTATTCTGACATTTAAGATTTCTCTGCACAAACAAGCCAGCACAACAGAACCTTACCTATAAAATGCTAGCTTTTTAAGTGCAGGAGGTTTTGCTTCAATATGAGAGAGCATTCAAATATACCATTCCTTACCTGTAGTCTAGAATAGTATCTTAAAGGTAAAGGTAAAGGTACCCCTGCCCGTACGGGCCTGTCTTGACAGACTCTAGGGTTGTGTGCTCATCTCACTCTATAGGACAGCCAGCGCTGTCCGCAGACACTTCCGGGTCATGTGGCCGGCGTGACAAGCTGCATCTGGCAAGCCAGCGCAGCACACGGAATGCCGTTTACCTTCCCGCTGGTAAGCGGTCCCTATCTATCTGCTTGCACCCAGAGGTGCTTTTGAACTGCTAGGTTGGCAGGCGCTGGGACCGAATGACGGGAGCGCACCCCACCGCGGGGATTCGAACCGCCGACCATGCGATCGGCAAGTCCTAGGCGCTGAGGTTTTAGCCACAGCGCCACCCGCGTCCCCTTAAGATAGTATCTTAAGAGCTGTACAAAGAGATTCGCCTAGTCTTTTGATTGAATTCTTACTCTAGCAAGGATATAGTCAGCTTAAAACCAGACCATAAAATGTATCTCAGTCATAGACCTCCACCAAATATCTGGCAGACTGTGTCAATTACATCTGTTAACATTTAAACCTTCTTCCTTTCTGAGTTCCTGGCCATGTGAACCTCTTGTTTTTGCCAACTTTCTCCCCACTTTCCTTCCTGGATAAAGTATGTTCCTTGGTCCTTCTCGCAGCTCTGGACAATTCCCAGTCTTTCTTTCCTAGTTCCCATCCCCATCTCCCCTACACTGCTTCCATTAGCTTGAGGCTTGCTCACGATCCCGTCTCTCTATTTTCTATTTCCTCCTGTCCCTCTGCCTGTGGGTGACTCATTCTAGGACCTGAGAAGCACAACCAACGACAGCCAGAGACCCTTCTCCATTATCTGATCCCTCGTGGACAGGCATAGGCAAACTCCCGCCCTCCAGATGTTTTGGAACTACAATTCCCATCATCCCTAGCTAACAGGACCAGTGGTCAGGCATGATGGGAATTGTAGTCTCAAAAACATCTGGAGGGCTGGAGTTTGCCTATGCCTGCAAGTCTTGGACATTAGGGAAACTTAGTCAATCACAGGCAGTAGCATCATTGCTACCCTCAAAGTCAAATATAAATTATAGCTACCAAAAGTTTACATGTTGCTTTATTTACCTGTCAGGCACCCTTGGAGCAAAACATGATGTGGTAGAATGAACACAGAGTATATTATCAGCCTCAAGATCCTGGATTTTAGCTTCCACTGCCTTGAGGTCTGTACGCAGCTCGTCACCTTCTAATACATTTTCTACCACCACAGGTTCAAAACCTAGTCCAGCCAACAAAAACAATGTATGAGTGGGCATCCTGGATTCTCCTACAATTTAATCTTCACTTTATCCCCAGTGTGCCTCCTTTGTTTGATTTTATTCTCATTGCTTACTACAGAGACAACTATTTTATTAAAATTACTATTAAACTTTAATATTAACCACTATGGGTATCAGTAAATAAACTGGTATTGCATCATCAGTCCAGGAAATTATCTCACTAGCACTCGTCATACAACATCCCATGGAAAATTAAAATTAAGAGCAAGACCTGACATTCAAACATGAGATACAGCAGTCAGAGTTACTCTCTCTAGACTCGATTTAAAATATTGTTAGCAAAAACGTCCTACAAGATGGAGTGAACATCCAGCTTCCAGTAAAAAAACCTGGAAGATGGACATAATATTCTACGTGTGTCAACAGTGGTTTGAACACTCTGAAAAGAAATGCTGCAGAATATAGCAAAGGTGTTGAGGCAGCTTACATCACACTTGACGTAAATCTCAAAAAATTTGCAGACTTATTGTAAGTTAGCCTTTCAGGAGCTTATTGGCTATTTTCCTTCTTAGCAGCTATTGCAGATTTTGTGGATCTCTACCACAGGTGCTTGTCTGCAAGTTCTTAATCAGCCTCTGAACAAGCTGCTAGGATGCTACAGAATGTTCACACATATTCTCACTCTTCAAATAGAATGTGAGCAATAGAATATTGAAAATCAGTATGATTTCTGCCGAGAAGTATAAGGCTTGTGTGGCTTTAGAAAAATCCTCACATGACCTAGGGACAAAAGAGACAGTGTGTTTCAAAGATAACTAGGAAGCCAGAAAACTATAGAAGAGAAGGAAGGAAACTGAATTTTGCATATAATTACTTAAAATCATAGCTTGTTTCAGCTTCCAGTAAGTTATATATATTGCAGGCCTACACAATTTCCAACCTACCATGCAAAAACCAAAAAACAGAAACCTCTAGTCATGTATTGCAAGGTATTTGACAAGCCCCCTCCTTTTATTGCAGTCCCAGGAAGGCATTAGCAGCTAGAGGTTTACCAAGAATCAAACAACATGTTCAGAGCTTGTGCTAAGCAAGCAACAAGAATCCCCAGCACTCCACACAAACCCTTTTACCTGCAGTGATCATTGACTTGAAACAGGATTTCTGGTCTATGCGGGGCCAGATAATGTATTTTGCCTTTGGTCTCTTATGTCGTAGTGTTAGGAAGCATAACGTTAGGCTCATGCCAGTTGCCATGGGGACCACAAAGCAGCTACTTGCTGTCCTGACACCTGCAGGTAAAAGACAAAAATCCGATGTGAAAAACAAATGCTCTTAAAATATTGAAAGTACCTGTAAGGGAACACATGCACTTGGCTCCACACTTACCGGCAAGTTTTATGATATCCAAGGCAACTGAATTAGTAAGTTTGTTCAAGAGACTGGAGCCTGCAGCTTTTGGCTGAACAGCAGAAATATCGCCTGATCTTCCAATCCCATGGATCAACCTGGAAACGAAACAGAAGGTTGGGAGGGAAATGCAACCTTTAACAGAAAAATAGTTACTCAGATACAGAGTTTTGCACCAGGACTTAGTGAGAACCAACTTCATGAATTGTACTGGCATTAACTTCAAAATATGTGACTTGGCGCTGTGGGTTAAACAACAGAGCCTAGAGCTTGCCGATCACAAGGTCGGCGGTTTGAATCCTCGCGACGGAGTGAGCTTCCGTTGTTTGGTGCCAGCTCCTGCCCACCTAGCAGTTCGAAAGCACGCCAGTGCAAGTAGATAATTAGGTACCGCTCCAGCAGGAAGGTAAACGGTGTTTCTGTGCGCTGCTCTGGTTCACCAGAAGCGGCTTAGTCATGCTGGCCACATGACCTGGAAACTGTACACCGGCTCCCTCGGCCAATACAGAGTTGGTCACGACTGGACTTAATGGTCAGGGGTCCCTTTACCTTTACCTATGTGGCTTACTGTAAATCCAGTTATTGTATCTACCGCTATGTAGACCTACAAAACTTGTGACCCACTAATTTGAAGGCAGCCAACAGCTGTCTATGGCAGCTTGGCAATTTAGCCAGTTCTGCTGCCTGCCCTGCAAACACAAGAGGGGATGCTGAGCTCCTGGAAGGCTCCAGTGACCTGGTTTGCAATTTCATGGTATGCTGAACTCTGGTTTACCTGCATCACGTGAACATGCTGACTCCAGTAGATGAGTTTGCATTCACTTTGCTACTTGACGGTCCTTTCAGCACAGAGTGGCATGACAGCTGAGTCAAGGTCTCTTTGTCTTAACCATGATCTGTGGCCAATATCTCTTCCATGGTTACATGACACAGAATGAAACGAACTGTCTAGGTTCCCTGTCTCCCTCTCCTACAGGATGCTCTCGCAGTTGCCGTTGATGGTTCCTCAATACATTCCAAACATTACAAGACCCTCAACCCAATGTTTGCCTTCCTTAAGGAGCTGTGCAAGGTAAAACAAGACTCTGAGCTCTGTCAAAGTCTTCTGTGCATGCCAGAGGACCTGAATGCAGAGGATGGGTCGTTCCATTTCACATGGAGGTTCCTTGCAAGGACAGAAGCAAAATAGGTCTCTGCATTGATTCTGCCTTCTGCTAAGCCAAGCAGGAAGAGAGACATATTGGTCCCATTCTCCCCAGTTCTTTAACACACACAGAAGAATTAGGTGAGGGGCAGGTGGCAACCACATATAAGGAGTGGGCTTGCCAAAAAACATGGAGCTCTTTGTCATTCTATCACTTACAATTATTCCAACACTGTAATAATTATAATTCTTACAGTGTTGGAATAATTGTAAGTGATAGAGTGTCAGTTATAATGACAGCTGGAGCAACAAATGCATACTGTTTGGAGCAGCAAAGTAAGCTTATATTTAAAAATCTGTCGGCTGTAAATTATACAACAGCCCAATTGAGTGCCAGATGACCTGGGACTTTAGGCCCTTAGAAGCTGAGTTTGCCCATAAGCTCTGCTTCATTTGAATAAAATCAATTTTAATGGGCTTTTGTTCATGTTAGCCGCAATTAATCTGTCATAAGGGTCATTTAAAAATGCAACTCCCATAATTCAATATATGCATGTAACTGATGTTTAATATGTTTTTGTTTTAATATATGGGATAGAAGAAATTCTGATTAGTGCGCTGGTGAAGGGTAAATGTTCCACTGTAAAACTAATTATGCTGAAGTAGAAGAGAAGAATACATCATTTATTTCTTCATCCAAAAATTCAATTTCACTATGCTAATATTTGTTAACATAGCAGCAAAGAAATTATTTTCACATTTTTAGCATACCAAGCAGGGGCTCGTATGTTCAAAAAGATATAAAAACCTGCTCATACAAGCAATCTACTCGCATTAGGAACACAACATCTGAGAAAAGGACCTGTTTGTAATTATGGTCTCTCTTTTCAGGAACCATGAACCTACTGTTATCGTTTAGGATGACAGAGAACAGGCTCACAGTTCAACTGAAATACCTGTCCTTATGTCCTTAAGATGAAACCAACTCTGTCTGCTCTGGCAACACTTATCATGTGTGAAGTTGGAAGAAAGAGGTACTTGGGCAGAAGGCTGTACCTTCTTGTTACAATTGGCTGACCTTCTGTTAAATAATGCACACATGGTGCGAGAAACACCATGAATATATCCCCCAAGTGCTGTATGCTTCTCCCACCCTGCCCTTAACTCTTTTGCCTTGGATGATGGGAATATTGGAATGATGAAAATTATTTCTGTTCATAACACAATATCAAGCTATAAATGTACAGTATAAGCAAATTCAAAAATTTGCAAATGAACTAAACCCAAACCGAAAACCATGTATTAGCGTAATGAGATTCTACATGCAATCCATGAACTGGACCAGTGCTACACAACTGCAATACAGTGGTACCTCGGGTTAAGAACTTAATTTGTTCTGGGTGGTCCGTTCTTAACCTGAAACTGTTCTTAACCTGAGGTACCACTTTAGCTAATGGGGCCTCCCGCTGCTGCCACGCCACCGCCACACAATTTCTGTTCTCATCCTGAAGCAAAGTTCTTAACCCGAGGTACTATTTCTGGGTTAGCAGAGTCTGTAACCTGAAGCATCTGTAACCCGAGGCACCACTGTACTGTTATCTGTCTGCATTATGGATATGGTTGGTGTGAATGGCTGAGATCTGTATGTTAGAGATTACTAAGGATGTGTTTGGGAGACATTACTATGAAGGAAAGCATGGGTATAGCTTCTACTTCGGTGATTTTGTTTAGCTGCTAATAATGTTTTAAAAGATGCAGGGTTTTTAATGTATTTTTCTATTTGATTTTTACTTCTCTCTTTGTATTCTTTAAGAGTGGGAGTGATCCAGCCCATGACCAGTAAACCTTGCAGACCCCTGGCTTAGATACACACTGGGTCTGTGTCTAGCTATCACCTCCAAGAAAATAGCCTTCACAGCCCAAACCTTAATTACCAGTAAATTCTAGCACGCATAAACATACAGCAATACAATGGCTGAGCCCTCATTTTGGGGAATATAAAATCTAGTTGTTACCTAGTTATGCACATTCCTTCACGGGAGGAAAACAAGTATAAAAGAGAAATAAGTCACTTGTCATATTAAAAAAGCCATATTTACCTGTAATGCCGGCGGGCTACTAGCCCTGATGCCACTCTTCCTTCCCTCTCACCCACACCACAGTTGCCTAGGAAATTATTGCTGTCCATAATTGCCAGTTCATGGAGGAAAAGTTCAATAGTGCTTTCATCCCATCCATCTTCAGGACATTTGCCCTTCAGAAAACAGTACAATTAAATACAGTACAGTTAAAGTACATACATTTACACATTGTTGTTGTTTCATTTTCTTAGATAAGCTAAACTAGAATAAGGAAAAATGAAACTAACTTGAAAAATGAAACTAACTTGAAAAAAACATGTTTTAAATTGAAAAGTACTCTGTTATTGTGAAGTATTGCAAAGAAACTTCTTTTTAAACCCACCAATGTCATTTAGTTTCACGCAGAAAAATATCAAGGTGTTCAAACTCACACCATTTGCCTTGCAGGATTGCAGCATTGGCTCACTTCAGGTGCTGTACCCATAGTTTGGTGAACATGCAGCAGGTTTGCACACTTCCTTTCCCCCTCTCAAATGCAAATGTTGAACTCCCTTCTATGGCTCATAACAACAGTTTACGGTTACATCTTCACTGGGGCTAAAAACAACAGTTGACCAGGACTGCCTGAAACCCTAACTTGAAATGCTGGCTGGAAACAGGTTTGCATACCACAATTTCTTCCCAAATCCTGGTAAGCTCTAAACCACAAGGCTTTAACTGTGATTAAAGCAAAACGTAGAAAAGAGAAAAAAAATTCACATGCAAGAGGGGTAAGAGTGCACATATCCTATCTCAATTACAGTTTAGATTAGTTTAGTTTAGTTGTTTAGAAAACTGTGAAAGACTGTCTGAACTGAGTCACCATTTCCAATATAGCAGGGGTGGCCAACTCCCAAGAGACTGCGATCTGCTGGCAGTGATCTACCCCCTTTTGGGGGGGTTCAGGTCAAAGTTTTTGAGCTTTTTTTAGGAAGCCCTGTTTTGGGGGATGCAGGGCAAAAAACCTGAGCTTTTTCTAGGGGAGCAAAACTTGTACAGCTTCTTTGAGGGGAGCCACTGATCTACCACACACGTCCAGTGATCTACCGGTAGTTCACGATCCACCTGTTTGACGTGCCTGCAATATACCGTATTTTTCGTTCTATAGGAAGCACATTTTCCTCTCCAAAAATTATGGGGAAATGTGTGTGCGTCCTATAGAGCGAATGCAGGCTGCGCCGCTAAGCCCAAAGCCAGAACAGGAAGACGGAGCACTGCGGAGCGCTCCGTCTCGCAGTTCTAGCTTGGGGATGGCTGCGCGCACAGCCTCTCCAGGGCAGCGGGGCGCTGCGCTCCAAAGGCTTCAGGCATCTTTGAGGCTGGCGGTGGGGGCAAGCAGCGCTTCCTCCCACCGCCAGCCCCACAAGCTCTGGTGAATGTACCTTGAACACACCTTGTTTTAGAGGGGGAGAACAAGGGAAAAAATTTTTCCCTGTTCTCCCCCTTCTATGGTCCCGTGCGTCCTATGGTCCGGTGCGTCCAATGGAGCGAAAAATACGGTAGTTACCACTTTTGCTTAAATTTCAAAGCTAACAGGGAAACCTAGTCCAGAAGCATAAGGATGAAGTTAACACTATCTCAAGCTATGTTCACAATTAAGTGTGCATATGGAGAGGACACATTATTTTGCTGATGAAAAAAGACTGTGCAAATCATCCAAGGTTATTTCCTTCAGTAAAGTGTCTAAGGTAGGTAGGGAGTAAACAAACAAATTCAGTGGGACTTTCTATGAATGCTTACTCAATAGCATTAGGTTACATATTAAGCTGGCCAGACCTAAGAGATGTAACTAACAAGTCACAAGAACAAAGGTTTCTGACAGCTCTGCCAAAAATAAGGCATTATTACTTCCTGCCTTTCCTCCTATGCATCTCGATGGGCCTGGCTAGGTATGGAAAATCACAAAATATATATGATACAAAACTCATTACTATTTATAGTGTGCTTCTTCTTCTATGAGTAGACAATTCTCAGACCCATACCATACAATTTAAGAACACCCAACAAGCATTTAAAGCACATGACTTCCCCCAAAGAGCCCTGAGAAACTATAGCTGCCCACTCACAGAGCTACAAGACCCAGAACCCTTAAAAACTACAGTTCCCGGCGTTCTTTTTTGGGGGGGGGGGTCACACACTTAAAATGTGTGTTGGATGCACTTTAAAGTGCATTCAGAGACGTGGCAGAGTAAATCGCCCTTAACTGCAAAGAGACAAAGGCTGCCAGCAGCTAAAACCATGCCAAGGCGCCAGTGGGAAGCTTCCGACCTTGCTGCTATGTGGACAAGCCACCTTAAGGTCCATAAATAGCAACACCCTAGAGGTCCCGGGCCCTAAGGAAGTTAGATTAGCCTCAACCAGAGCCAGGGCCTTTTCAACACTGGCTCCGGACTGATGGAACGCTCTGCCTCATGAGACCAGGGCCCTGCGGAAAGAAATCAGATTCCGCAGGACCTGTAAGACAGAGTTGTTCCACCTGGCCTCTGGCTTAGAATCAGTTTGATTCCACCCCCCCTCTTTCTTTTTCCTTTCTCCTCCTGTGAAGAGGCTGCATCCTAGAGTTTTAATGTTGTATTTTAATCTTTTTAAAATTGTATTTTAATCAACTTGTTTTTATTATTGGTTGTTAGCCGCCCTGAGCCCGGTCTTGGCTGCGGAGGGCATGGCATAAATAAAATTTATTATTATTATTATTGGCCTCCAGGGTTTTACATCACAACCAAACTCAGAAACAGAACGGCCGGGGTGGGGTGTCCTTTTGCGCCCAGGGCTGCATAAGAGCTGTAGCTCAGTGGCAGAGTGCCTGCCTTGCCATGTTCAGTCCCCAATGGCACCTCCAGGTGGAGTCTAAACCCTGGAGCAGGGGTCAGCAAACTTTTTCAGCAGGGGGCCGGTCCACTGTCCCTCAGAACTTGTGAGGGGCCAGACCATATTTTGAAAAGAAAGAAAGAAAGAAAGAAAGAATTCTTATGCCCCACAAATAACCCATTTTAAATAAAAGGACACATTCTAGTCATGTAAAAACACGCTGATTCACGGGCCAGATTTAGAAGGCGACTGGGCTGGATCTGGCCCCTGGGCCTTAGATTGCCTATCCATGCCCTGGAGAGCTGCTGCTAGTTAGTGTGGACAATACTGGGCTAGATGGAATAAATGACTCAATAATAATAATAATAATAATAATAATAATAATAATAATAAATTTATACCCTGCCCATCTGGCTGGGTTTCCCCAATCACTCTGAGCGGCTCCCGGCAGAATATTAAAAACACAATAAAACATTAAAACTTCCCGATACAGGGCTGCCTTCAGATGTCTTCTAAAAATAAGATTAAAAGGTAAAGGGACCCCTGACCATTAGGTCTAATCGTGGCTGACTCTGGGGTTGCGTCACTCATCTCACTTCATTGGCCGGGGAGCCGGCGTACAGCTTCTGGTTCATGTGGCCAGCATGACTAAGCCGCTTCTGGCGAAGCAGAGCAGCGCACGGAAACGCCGTTTACCTTCCCGCCGGAGCGGTACCTATTTATCTACTTGCACTTTGATGTGCTTTCGAACTGCTAGGTTGGCACGAGCAACGGGAGCTCACCCCGTCACAGGGATTCGAACCACCGACCTTCTGATTGGCCAGTCCTAGGCTCTGTGGTTTAACCCACAGCGCCACCCGCGTCCCAAAAAGTCAGATATTCCTCCTTAAATTAGCCTTTTATTCAGGCCATGAGGACTAGAACCTTGCTTTTTGTTGTTAGGCAGCTCCCTACGTTCTGTGTTCCATGACAGGCAGAGGCAATCTCAGCCCTCCAGATGTTTTGGGACTACAACTCCCATCATCCCTAGCTAACAGGAACAGTGGTCAGGGGATGATGGGAGTTGTAGTCCAATCTGGAGGGCCGTTTGCTTATGCCTGTTCCATGAGAATGACACCTCCGGGGGGCGTGGCCTTAAAAAGCAGGCGGACGGGTGGGCGGAGCCTCCGGAGGCGAGGCCACGCCCCCACCTCCCGCTTTCCCTCAGAAAGAAACGACGAGTAACTCCCCGCCGGCCCGGCTTTTTACCTGCTCCAGTAAGGCCCGCAAGCGGAGCTCGTGCGCGCGGCGCCCCTGCGACCCCTGCCGCACGTAGGCCGCGTTCACGAGCCTCTCGCTGGCCAGGAAGTTCTCCGCATTCATGGCGGAGGAAAGCGAGGGAATGAAGAGGCCGGCGCTCTCTGCCGAGAGGGAGGGGCTGGGTTTCCACGCGCATGCGTACTCCGCGCGCGACGCTTTCGTCCATCAAGGGCAGTGAGAGAGAAGGGCGCTCTCGACGTTATAAGAACGTGAGCGACTGGCGGCCCCTATCGGAGAGGAGGACGAAGGTGGAAGGTACTTTCCGAACGGCGCCGCTTTACAGAAGCTTTCGTTCTGCGCACGCGCAGTTAGGTCAGTGATGGGGCTCTACAGATGTTGGACCACAGTATCTTCATCCTTGGAGTCTTTTGACAACATCTGGAGGTCCAGTGGGTCCCTCCTACTGGTTCCCTTATCCTTGGTGCGGAGAAACTCCCGTAGCAATACTATTATTATTATTATTATTATTAATTTCATTTATTAAACTTTATCAAACCCTTCATCAGTAGATTTCAGGGCAGTTCACCGCAATTTATCGCATTTGTTAGTCGTTTTATATCTTGCCCAAGGCAAAGTTACCAGGAGTGAGCAACCTTTTGGATTTCACAGGTCTCCTCCTCAGGCCAAACATTTTAAAGAAGGGGGCTGGGCAGAGAACAGAAGGAAGTACTGCAGACAAAAGGTGTTGCCAAGTCTTGTTTTGAGTGTATTTGAATGAAAACTTTGTTAAGGAGCTTTCAGTCAAGTTAATGAGTCTGGGCAGGTCATCAAAATGAGCAAAAAGTGTGCAGGGTGTATGTAGTGATCATGTGGACAGAATCCTTAAATGATGCTAAGCATGGGCGTAGCCATTTTTATTGGGGGGGGAGTAGGCTTCTGTTGGGGGGGCAGAACCTGAGTTAATTTTTATTGATTTTTATTGATTTAGGGAGGGGCAGCTACCCCTCTGCCCCCCTTGGCTACATCCATGATGCTTAGGTTTTCCATTCCCCTCCCATTTTAATGATTAGTTTTGTGCATCCCCTGTTTTGCAATATTTTTAACGACTGGAAATTAAAATTCAGTTTTAAAGTTGTCCTAACCTTGTTTTCTTGCATGGGATCAAAGTTTTGTTTTTAGAATTTGAAGATCTGTGGCCCTGATAATAATTTGACAACGTATCATGTGGAATTATATTTAGTGATGTAAATATATTTGTTTTCAAATAGGAAATATTTTTGCTTCATGATGCTGTTCTGCAATGCCGCCTACAGTGTGTGTTGAATATGTATCACAAGAGGGCGCCATCATATAACTCAATCACACAGTAATTTATTTTCATTATATTGCCTTTATTCCTCCTACAGCCACGATTGAACACAAGGCTACAGAAAGAGAGAAAAGCTGACATATCTTTTAGGTACAACAAGTTAAACAAGCATGAAATCTCATTTAAGTCATATAAATGCATTATATATGTAAGAATACATATAATTAATCTATTACTAATTACCGAATCATGATTTTTGGTAGTGGTTCCCTCTTTATGGCATGTCATCCGTGGTGGTGATGTGTCTGTTGATCTCAGTATGAATATTCCTCACTCATTATTGAAATTCAGGAGGAATTTAGAAATATTCCTGTTTACTGATTACTAAGTGTGCAGGTGTGACATTATTAGCTGTGGGGATATTTGAGAGTTTTTAATTGTTTTATTATCATTTTTTTTAATGCATTGTTTTGCTGTTTGCCATCCTGGGCTTCTGTAGGACAAAGGGAAGGATAGAAATTTTACAAAATTACAGTTTACAAAACTTCTGCATCATTCATTTTCATAAAATGCTTTACTCAAAAACTTTAGCATCTTCCATAACTTAACAGAAAAAAGCTTTTAAAGTACAACTAATAAAAATTTCTATTTTACAGGTGTATCATTCCATTCCTTACCTCTAGGGCATGTCCATTACTTTCAGTGCAATCCTGTGCATTACTCATATCCTGTGGTGGCTGGTGACTATTGGAACTGGTCGGACAGAAGGCAGGAAGGTCACCAGGAAGTCAGACAGGCAGTTTTGTCTAGTTTTCTAGTTTTGTCTTCATTCTCCTCCCTGCTGAATTCTCCAAGGGGAGGAGGGGGCTACCCTTCGACTGGGTGGAAGTAAGATGGTAGCCAGGTGGCAGCTGGTTGAGATTATACCAAGGGTCAGCAATTTTTTTCAGCAGGGGGACGGGCCACTGTCCCTCAGACCTTGTGGGGGGCTGGACTGTATTTTGGGGGAAAAAATGAACGAATTCCTGTGCCCCACAAATAACCCATAACGGTTACATCATGAAAGGGGAGGTCTGGTGGCAGTAATCTGAGCATCCTGGATCCTGCTCCATGGTTCTCCTTGCCCTCCACCAAACACCCATCAAGTGTAACAAAAAAGATATTTCCATTTCCCTGTTTCCCAGCCAAGTTAATCACATCCTTTTGTCCGCATCTGGGTTTGTTATTTCTGGAATGGCTCCTGTCTGGCACTCAGGTATCAGGATGCCAGGAATTATCACTCAGGCAGAGGGGCTGCTGAGTAGCTGAGCTCACATGTCTATATGAATTTCTGACGTTTTCCAGTGAGCCAGTACATAGATACATTTATCAGTGAATTCTTACATTTGGTATCGTGCAGCAAAGGCCCTTTGAATAGATAGGAAGAAACTGTGATGAAGTTTCAGATCACAAAAGTCACAAAAGTGTGCTGGTTTTGGTAGTGGGCTGCATGTGCATGATATCTGCTGGAGGGGCACCCCCCAGCCTCATCAAGGATGAGAGTACCCCATAACATTTCTGGGGGGGGGGAGCACTAATAATAAAACTGAGTTTCACCTCCCTGGCGATGACTAGCCTTCCTCCCATAGCTGTCAACCGTCCCTTATTTGGCGGGAAACTCCCTTATCCCAGCACCGTGTCCCGCTGCTGTCCCTTATTGATGATGTCTCTTAAATTTCCCGGGTTTTAAAGGAAGCAGCTCCTCTCCCTCCCTCCCTGCCGGCCAGGGAGGAGGGAGGCTCCAAATGTGTTGCTTGGTTGCCTGGCCTGCCTCCCTCCGGCCTCCTCTTGCCAGCCTCGGCCCCCGGGAGCCCCTTCCCGCCGGGAGCCTCGGGCCCTTCCACCGCCATTCTCTTCACGGCCGCCAAACCGAGCTTCTCTGCCTGAGGCAGCATTTTCGTAGCTTGGACTTCGTTTTGCGCGAAAAGTGGTTGCTGCTTGTAGTTATTTAATTGCAGTGTTTCATCAGCTTGAGCAGCAACCTCTGGAAACGAAGGGCTAAAAACCGGCACTGCTCTCCAAAATTATCCGGTCCCTTTTAACTTCGTATTTAATGTGGTCGACTAAAATCCCTTATTTTGGCTGCTGATCCCTTATTTTCGAGGCTGCTGGTCCCTTATTTTCAAATCTGTAAGCTGACAGCTATGGAAGAAACTGTGATGAAGTTTCAGATCACAAAAGTCACAAAAGTGTGCTGATTTTGGTAGTGGGCTGCATGTGCATGATATCTGCTGGAGGGGCAACCCCCCAACCTATACATAAATTCCTGCAACAGCCTCATCCAGGATGAGAGTACCCCTAAACATTTCTTTGGGGGGGGGGAATAGTAATAATAAAACTGAGTTTCCCCTCCCTGGCGATGAAAGGCCTTCTTCCTCCTCCACCACCACCACCTGTAGCAACGGGATGCTGGCCCTTTAAATCCTCAGGTAAGGCGCTTCCGCCCTGCCTGCCTGCCTGCCTCCTCCCCTTCGCCAATCCCGCGCCCACCGTGCGCACGCGCAGTAGGCCACCCGCGCTCCCACTCGCTCTCCCAATGCTGCCCTGACTTTCCCCTCAACTTCGCGAGAGGGAGAGGCGGCCGGACCTTTTTTCTCCCCGGCGCGCCCGCTGCTCCTTTCCCCTCATGGCGGAGTCCGGGGCCGAGCCGGTTCTCGGCCCAGAGGACGGGGAGGAGGAAGAGGCTGACGACGAGGAGCTGCTCCAGCTGGGGACGGAGGCGGCGCCCGGCAGCCGGGCCGCCAGGGGGGCTCCGGGAGGCGCCGTCAGGGTCAGCCTCGGCGGCGGCTCGGCTGGGCCGCAGCTGGACTACGGGGGAAGAGCCGGCGACGACGGGAGCGACGACGACGACGACGACGAAGAAGAGGAGCCTCTGCTGGGCTCGGCGGCCTCGGGCCGGAGGGGCGGCCGCCGCCGCCGCGCCACAGGTCAGAGCCGCCTCAGGGTTCTTCCCCGGTTTGTTTGCTCGTTTCCACGGTGAGGCGAGTTCGCAGCGCCCAGGTGGGGGGGGGGGAGGTGGTCGGGCTGTCATCCGGGGCCTCTGAGTATTTGAATTTATTATTATTTTGCCCTTAAAAAAAAAATTAGAGGGGGAGGGAGTTAGAGCTGGACCCCCCCTCCTCCCCCCTTTCTCTTAATTAAGGTGGTGGGCATCCCCCCCAGTATATGAATTTTCCCACATCCCCGCAGCTGAAATAGAACCGTCCGTTTTGCTTCCTCGAGTGTAATCTTGCCCCTTGCCCCCCCCCCTCTGTCATGAAACCAGGACGTGGCTTCTCTTGTCAGGTTAATCTGGGTGGGGGGGGGCAAGGAAAAGGCGATTTTTCTGCTTGTGTTTTTGACATTTGTCAGTCCGCCGCCACCCGCTTTTATTTTTTGACGTTTTGCGTATCATTTCGACCCTCTTTAAGTCCTCCTGCTTTTTAGCATCCGTAAATACAGTGGTACCTCAGGTTGCATACGCTTCAGGTTACAGACTCCGCTAACCCAGAAATAGTGCTTCAGGTTAAGAACTTTGCTTCAGGATGAGAACAGAAATCGTGCTCCGGCGGCGCGGCAGCAGCGGGAGGCCCCATTAGCTAATGTGGTGCTTCAGGTTAAGAACAGTTTCAGGTTAAGTACGGACCTCCGGAACGAATTAAGTACTTAACCCGAGGTACCACTGTAGTTGTTGTTTTAGCTTTCCAAGTGCTTAATTCCCGCTGGTCTGCAAACCTAGTGCAACAGAATGAGGTGGCAGGTGCTGGCTGCTTGTGATTGCTGATCTTTAATATTTTTTTTTTAAAAAAGAAGCTTCTTGCAGGTGTAGGAAGCCAGGAGACCGGGCTGGAGCTTTTCACCTCAATGTACTTGCGTGTTGGGAATGTTTTATTGGACCAATTGGATGCGTTGCATGCTGTTGGATCACAACTGGGGAGACCCAGCTTCAAATCCCCACTCGGCCTGTTAGCTCAATGGATGACCTGGGCCAGTCACTCTGCCTCAGTCTAATCCACCTCATTAGGGTTATTATGGGGATAATGCCATGAACACAAGTCTTAAACTCTGTGATCAACAAACCCCAAACACATGCCTTCGCCTGAATCCTAAGGTCTATTCCACCATGCCATTCTTTCTTTTGCATGTTCAGACCAAGCTTAAGTAATCCTTGGAACAACTCCCTAAAGTAGGTTACTGCTGTTATCTGTACATTGCAGATGAAGAGGAGGATTAATAATCTGTCTTTGGTTGCTCCATGAGCTCCTTGTAGAAGTGAGTTGTGAACCAAGAAGTCCCCAATTCAGAAATGCCATTTTGTCTCAAAGCAAAAAGTCCACCTGATGATATGGCTGCTCAGATGCATGCTAGCAAAACAGTGCATGAAAGCACTGTTTGGCCCTCGTGTCTGGCAAACAGACATGTTTTTTCCAGTAGGTGTAGATATTCCATTTTGCTATCGTAGTGAACAGTTGCTAATAGGTACAAAGTTTAGATAACCTGAATTGATACCTGAATTAGTTTGCTTTTCTCTCTCCCATTTTTTTCTCTCCTATTCTATATTGTGAACCTTCAGGCAGCAGCTGGCTACCTCGTATTTTAATCTCTGTAGAGCACTTAGGAATTGGGATGCGGGTGGCGCTGTGGTCTAAACCACTGAGCCTAGGGCTTGTTGATCAGAAGGTCGGCGGTTTGGATCCCTGCAACGGGGTGAGCTGCCGTTGCTCGGTCCCTGCTCCTGCCAACCTAGCAGTTTGAAAGCACGTCAAAGTGCAAGTAGATAAATAGGTACTGCTCCGGCAGGAAAGTAAACGGTGTTTCCCTGCGCTGCTCTGGTTCACCAGGAGTGGTGTAGTCATGCTGGCCACATGACCCGGAAGCTGTATGCTGGCTCCCTCGGCCAGTAAAGCAAGATGAGCACCACAACCACAGAGCCGTCTGCGACTGGACCTAACGGTCAGGGGTTCCTTTATCTTTATCTATAGCACTTAGGAAATATAGGTGCTTTATAACTATTATTGCAATCCCATGCCTGCTTACCTGGGAGTACACTCTATGTTGGGACCTAATGACAATTACTTTTGCAAAGACATGCCAAGGATTGTGTGGTAAGTGATAAACGCAGTTGACAGTCCTAATTTAAACTGTTTTATTTAGCACATACAGGAAATGTTGGAAGTATTGCCGAAATGAACTTCTTTTTGGATGATCCAGAATTTGCTGAAATCATGCAGCAAGCAGAACAAGCCATAGAAAGTGGAGTCTTTCCAGAAAGAATCTCACAGGGATCCAGTGGGAGCTACTTCGTCAAAGATCCTAAGAGAGTGAGTGCATTGGTTCCCAGACATGTGTATACCTGATTGGTAAAAAAACAAAAGGTGGAATGCTGAACTAATGGGCAAAGTTAAGTACACATTGTCACATTGGGGCTTGTTTTGTTAACCCCACACTACGGTTTCTGCAGATGAAATGAAGAGCCTGGAAAAAAATACCCCCCCCATGACCATATTAAAATGATGGTAAAGGGTCAAAAAACACTTGCTTACTTTTATAATGTAAGATCTTAAAGACAAAGAAACAAGTTGCATATGAAATTGTTATGGCCTTTGGTTAATACAATAAATTTTGGTATATTAACTAGACTTCAGGAAGATTTCATCCAGCATGGCATCCTTGAGAAGGAGTTTGAAAAATGTGGACCAGAGAGTGGCAGAAAATATTTATTTCTTGCCATGGTCTCATGGTCTCTTCAACTTCAGTGAAGAAATTGGGCTTGCAGAATTCAAGTAAAACAGCTTTAACATGAAATCTGTTGTGTTGCAGCATTGTATTTCAAACCAGTTCTGTGGCTTTCTCATTACTACCTGTGGCAATAAGCAAATCTTTCTCTTTCTCAACTCATTTGTATTCACATGCAATATCTAAGTGAGAGGTCTGCAACAGCTATATTGCCAAAGTATGTTCCAGAATACATCAGGAGTGCCAGGGTGTAGTTGTAACTCGTGTGGCTTGTGTCCTTGTTTAGTGAGAATTGTGTGGGTGAGCACAGGTTTAGGTTATAATCCTAACTCCACTCTACCTGGGAGTATACCCCATTTAATTCAGCAGGACTTCTGAGTTCAGCAACTTTTGACTGTTCTGAAAAGCATTTGATATATTTATGTATGGACATCAAATGAACATCAAATGTTCCTGCATTGCAGGGGGTTGGACTAGATGACCCTTGGGTCCCTTCCAACTCTACAGTTCTATTAACATGGTGTATTATTTCAGTTTGGTTTGCTGAATATAAATGAACTGTGTAGGGCACTGGGAGTTTTTCTGGAAACCCGTACTTTAGTAATAGTGATATTTATACCCTGCCCATCTGGTTGGGTTTCCCCAACCACCCTGGGCGTCTTCCAGCAAAATATAAAAACGTAATGAAACATCAAAGATTTAAAAACTTCCCGAT
Organism: Podarcis vaucheri; assembly: GCF_965113315.1. NCBI lineage: Eukaryota > Metazoa > Chordata > Lepidosauria > Squamata > Lacertidae > Podarcis > Podarcis vaucheri. Next base: position 71,146,727 of record NC_138767.1, on the reverse strand, counting down.
ACAGGGCTGGGTATAAAAAGGGGGAAGACACAGGGCTGTAGATAGGATAGTAAGGTCAGAAAATAGAATATTGACTAGCAGGCACAGGTGTTTTTAGTAGCAACCATTTTAGCTGGAGCTATGTGATTAGCTGTAAGAGACAATAGCTAATGTATATTCAGAGCCAGAAACTCATTTCCCTGAGGCAGCATCGAGTTTCTGGTATACCTTGTTAATGATTATTGGCAGGGGGATTGTCTCATGCCATGCCATGGTAGCAAAAGAGAAACCAAGGTACTGACTCAGCCATTCTGAGCCTTTTAAATTGTCTTATTTAGCTAATGTTTCTTACCAACAGAAAATTTCTAGTTGAACTTTTTATTATATAGAGAGGCTAATGGGTTGTAAAATCCTAAGAGAACTGTTCTGAGCAGTAGAACCAATAAGACAAAAAGTATTGTGGCATCTTAGAGGTTGGCTGATTTGCTGTGACATGGGTTTTTGGCTCATCCTTAATAAAATATGAATTCAAATTTCTCTTTTGTTTAGAATGCAGATGACATACCCCACACTACTATGGCAGTAAGTTCAGTTATTTCCCCTGTGCCATGTTGTTCCAACACAAAACAAGAAATCATTATTAAACTACTCCCCTTTCCCTCGTTCTCTCCCATTTAAGCAGTTTACAGGTACAGGCCTGCTCAACTTCAATAGTAGAACTGCATTGCACATCTTCAGGCCACCCATATGTGGGTGCTCTCTCACTACATTTTTAAGACTTGCCTCTAGGGAACAACTTACCTATCATTTTCAGGAAGTCAACTGGAACTGAGAAAGTGGATGTGTATGTTTATGTGAGCTGAAGGATGCTGCAGACAAAGCAATCTAATAAAGTGAAAGATAATGGTGATCTAATGAACTCAAATACTGATTGCCAACCTAAGACTTTCTGTCTGACTTAGTGACTGAATGCTCTTCGTTTTGTTATAATCCTATTTTAATGCAAAATGTATGATCACTAATTCTCTTACTTAACTATTCCTTTGGACAACGTCTAATGGAGGTCATTGATTGCAGGTTGTGTAACTGGTGAATGTATTTATGAATGAGCCCTTGGTAATAAAGCAGTAGATACTGGGTCCAGTCCTACTCTTGTCAGTGAAAATGAAAAAATTCATTCCAGTAGCGCCTTAAAGACCAACTAAGTTAGTTCTTGGTATGAGCTTCAGATATTTGAAGAAGTGTGCATGCACATGAAAGCTCATACCAAGAACTAACTTAGTTGGTCTTTAAGGTGCTACTGGAAGGAATTTTTTTATTTTGACTATGGCAGACCAACACGGCTACCTATCTGTATCTTGTCAGTGACTTAGACTTGATATCTATCATCTCTCTCTAGGGGTCTTTTACTGCCAGCAGGTCAACCCAAAGCAGCCAGTCATGTACACACTTTACAGCAAAGCGTGCATTGTATGTTTTAGCAGAATGCTTCCTTCTAAAAAGAGTTTGAGCTTAATTATATACAGTATTTTGATGCAAGCTGTAAATGAATTACTTTTGAAAACTCCATTTGCACATTTTTAGTCATTATCCATAGTGCCTTAGGGTATTTTACTGTAGGTTTCATCATTATTTTGGTCATTCAGTGTAGCAAACCTCATAGATAATAATAAGCATTGGTCAAATTGACATTATTCTCACTTAGTACTAGGTTCAGTGCATAGTCAATCTTTCAGCATACTTCTGGTTGCTGCAAAGGTAAATCTAATAAAATTGCCACTTTCAATGCTCATATGCAGAGCTAGAGTTCAGCTAAATAGAAGTTCAGCTGAAAAGATAGAGTTCAGCTGAATAGAATTGCATTATATTATTTCCATTCTAACATAGATCAGTTGTGATCCCAGATAAAACAAAAAGCAATTGCTTTTGTCTTTTTATTTTTTAAATACTCATTTTCTATGGGTAAAGCAGCTTGCATTTTTGCTGCATATGTCCTCTAAGCCATTCTGTTAGACCCCTCACTTGAGTAGTTTAGTGAAGGCATTGCAACTCAGAAGCTAAAGGCACAGCATCTGTTTCCTCCCGCTTAAAATGCACTATGTGAAATATGTGTTACTGTGTACACTGTTTGAGAAAGTGTGTGTACTTGTTTGAAGGGAATGCTTACGCATTCATGGACCATTTTTGTCATGAATTTAGAATTTGCTGACAATTTTATACCGTACCAAATGAAGATGTTAATGTTTAGTTTCCTGTTTTGCTGCCTTTATTTAAAGTGTATTTATATTGTACTTGAGCCACAGAGAAGAGATTTTGTAAGAGCTGCTAGTCACCTTAACAAAACCCAGCAAAATAGTCTTGTTGCTCTCTCCAACCGTGTGACGCTAAGTCACATCACCCAATGCACAACAACATGGTTGCATTCCACAGTGTGAGTTGTAATAGGTGTGGCCCTAGTGAGAACTCTAGCCAAGGCTATTCAGGAGGCAAACTGTTCCATAGATGATAAAATACCAGGTGGACATAATGCATTCTTTGACTACTTTCAGAATGAAGGCATTTTAATAAATACTAACTACTTACTTCTTTCCTCAGAAATCGATTGGAGTATTTAAACCAAAATCTGAAGAGCCTTATGGTCACCTAAACCCAAAATGGACCAAGTATTTTCACAAAATGTGTTGCCCTTGCTGTTTTGGCAGAGGCTGTCTTGTTCCTAATCAGGGATACCTCTCTGAAACTGGTGCCTATCTTGTGGACAGTAAATTGGGATTGGGAGTGGTGCCTAAAACAAAGGTAAGAAAGATTTGTACCAGGAGTTGACTCTGTAGAAATAAGACGTTGCAACCTAAACTGTGTAATTAGGGGGTGCAGGGAGGGTGGGGGGCACTGGGAGCCACAGCGCGGGGGGGCACTTATCGTGTCCAAGCCACATGTCTCTTCTGGTAGTGATGTGGTGGCTCAGGAACCTGCAGGCTTCGTGCTGCCTGAAAAAGCAATGTGGGCCTGCAAGGCGTCAGAGCAAAATGGGGCTTGGGCACTGGGATTTTGTTCCTAGGAGGTGATGACCAAAGTCACCGTGGCACATATCTTAATGTCTAACCAGGACAGCTGCAACATTTTCTACACGGGCTGCTTTTGAAGCCTATCCCTATACTTAAGTTAGTTCAAACTGAGGCCGCCCATTTAATTACAAGATTAAGCTGAAGGAAGCACATTACACTTACGTTCAGAACATCTATTCTGGCTTCCTGTTGTTTCTGGACTAGACAAAGTGTTTTTAATTTTTGAAGTTCAAAATGGTTGAGGCCCAGTTATCTAAGCCAACACCTTATTCCTTATATTAAGTGTCCACACTTAAAGTCTCCAAAGCTAAAGACTCTAAATCCTGTTTTATGTTGTTTGTTTTAAGGTTATCTGGATTGTTAGTGAGACCTTCAACTACAGTGCAATAGATCGTGCAAAATCAAGAGGCAAAAAATATGCTTTAGAAAAAGTGCCAAAAGTTGGCAAAAAATTTCATCGAATAGGACTACCTCCTAAGGTAAGCCCCTTGAAATGCTTTATTTCCATATGTTTCAAGGGATTTCCTCCCTTTCTGTTGGTCAGAATTCAAAAAGCACTATCTCCTCATACCAAATGCCCAATTTTTAAAAGTGGGATTGCGTCTCAAGAAAAGTTAGAAAGAAAACCAAACACCGCACTGAGTATACCAGTGCTCATGGTTTTACTTTCGTTCCGAAATAATACTTTGTGGGTTTTGTATGTCTTTTCTTTGATCTTCTTTGTTTGTTTGGCCTTATTAAGACTGTTATTACTATCTCTTTATTGCTGCCACTTCCCATTAATTCTTATTATCTTCAGATTTCTGTATAATCCCCATTGCTCAAAAGAGTCCTACAAATGACCCTGAGAAGTTACCCAGGCTCTAGGAAAATATAGGCACAGCTGTCCATTTGGCACAATTCAGAAGAAGTGCAGAAACAAGAATATAGCCAAGAAAATTGCTGAATAACATTTTCAGTTGTTACAGGCGGTGATGCAATTTCCTGCATAGTTCATGCCTCCCACCATGATTAGCATAGTCAAAATAATACAAATCAAGAGATATATCTCAAACTTGCATTATTTTCACCATTTTCCACAACCAAGCTATTCAAATTCAGAGTTCTAATGTGTCCATAACAGGGAATGTCCTTAATAGTTCCACAACTGCCAGACTTATCTAGGGTTGCTATACGTCCAGAATTTTCTGGACATAGCCAGGATTCGGCTGTCAGAAACAGTGTCTGGGTGGAAATCGCTGAAATGTCCAAGGAAATCCGGATGTATGGCAACCCATCTTGGCGGTGTCATTTTGGCAATTATCCTTAAAAATAGCTCTTTTTTGCTCAATAAATTTTGTGTCCAGATTTTCGGTTACTGTATTGAAATATGGCAACCCCAGCCTTACCTATTGCTTCAGTTTTCTTTTCCCTAGCACATGCTTGAATATTTTTGACTATTTTAACTCAAATTTAACAGCTCTCAGATCTCAACTTGAATCAGTTTCATGGGCTGAATCTATTCCAAGTCCAAAGTTTTGGAGGATAAGTCTATTAATAGCTTCTAGTTATGATTCTTATTATTTCTCCAATATGCCTCTGAATACCAGGTGCTAAGGATAAAAGTGGGTGCATGCTATTGCACTTGTATCCTGGTTGTGGGCTTTCTGTAGGCCTCTGGTTGGCCACTGTGACAGCAGGATGCTGGACTGGAAGGGCTATTGACCTGAAGCAGGTTGGCCACTGTGACAGCAGGATGCTGGACTGGAAGGGCTATTGACCTGAAGCAGCAGGCTCTTTTATGTTCTTATTTACGTCAGAATCAGCAGGGCTGCTCTTTTGTTCATATGCTACATTTGTTCTTGAGGCAGGACGCTAAATAAATTAATTTAAATTAATAAATTTAAAATAAGCAGTTGATATGATGCAAATTAAGAACAGAACACTACTTGGATATTAGGTACTTTAAGAATCGATTTTGTTCCTTTTCTTAATGCAGGGTTTATTTTAAATTTCAGGTTGGCTCCTTTCAGCTATTTGTGGAAGGCTACAAAGAAGCTGACTATTGGCTCAGGAAATTTGAAACAGACCCTTTGCCCGAGAATACAAGGAAACAATTTCAGTCTCAGTTTGAAAGATTGGTAGTGCTTGATTACATAATCAGAAACACTGGTATTTAATAGTTTGTTTGTTTTTTACTTCCATAGCTCATACTCATTTTTCTGGCATGCCTGTTCAACAAATAATTAGGTGGGCTCCCAGTGGGAAATTTCCTAGGACAGCTAGTGGGGGTCCACGTTAGTGCTGATCCTTAAATTCTCATTTGTTCCTTTGTAGCCCTATCTGTACCTGCCCCACACAGGTGAAGTCAGGGCTGGGACAAGTGGTGGTGGTTTGTGGGGAACAGCCTCACAGATAAAATTGGGAGCCATGCCAGTATTCATTAGGTCCTTGGCTGGAGGTTTTCAAACCCTATTTGAGAGATTTGACACTGTTTGAAGTAATATGCTTATACTATGCTAGAGCAGGGATGGGGAATCTGTTTCAGCTTAAGGATCACATTCCCATCTGAGCAACCTTTTGGAGGCCGCATGGCAGTGGTAGGCTTGAGCTTAATTTTGTATAGTAGACTATCCCCCAGCTGGGAAAACAAGAAGCATTATCCAGGGTCGTATTTCAGCTTTGCAAAACTACTCAAGGAGGGTGCAAAGCAGGGCTGGTGAGCCTAGGAAGAGTCCCAGAGGGCTGCATTTGGCCCCAGGGTCCTATCTCTGTGCCCAAAAAGGGGCAATTGCTATGAATGTCCATTCTTTGCTGTGATGTACAATGACGTACTATGAATCAAGCAAGGCATTCCTCTGCATTTTAGAGGAAAGGCTTCTCATACTGTTAATTTGAGAAGGGCTTCTGAGAGTTGTTGCCAGTCAAATGTTTGGGTTGGACTGATACTTGCATCTCTCTCTGTTCCTGAGATTATAAAAGGTAGCTCATTTATGCATAAACCCTTTCTAGAAGGGTAGCTGTGTTTGTCTCTTGCAGCAGCAGTATTCTTTTGTTGCTCATAGGGGAGTAGAAATCTTTACCGTTTCATCATCATCAGGTTTTCAAACATCATCATCAGGTTTTCATATTTGTTCCTAGGAACAAATGAGAAAGTGTGGGCTAAACCAAACAGAAACTGTCACATCATAGTTAAGATGGTTGTGTTCAAGTGCTTCCTCATCAGTGTTCTCTCAGTAGTTTAGCTGGGGATCCTTTAAAGATGTGGGCAGCAAAATATCATAACTGGCCCATGTAACAGAATAGCTGTGGCTTTATCTACCACAGAACTTCCCAAACTGTGTGTCACAACACTGTTAGTGTATCGGCTGCGGTGTGTCGCGCATGCGCTCCCCACACTCCTCCTGGGGTTGGAAAGGGGTTAATGTAACCTCCAGTTTGCTAGTACAGTGGTACCTCGGGTTACATACGCTTCAGGTTACAGACTCCGCTAACCCAGAAATAGTGCTTCAGGTTAAGAACTTTGCTTCAGGATGAGAACAGAAATCGTGCTCTGGCGGCGCAGCGGCAGCAGGAGGCCCCATTAGCTAAAGTGGTGCTTCAGGTTAAGAACAGTTTAAGGTTATGTATGGACCTCCAGAACAAATTAAGTACTTAACCCGAGGTACCACTGTAAAACTGAATTACTTTGTTGTGGAATGATGCATGTCTAAAACGCGTGCCACTGACATGAAAAGTTTGGAAAGCTCTGATCTACCGCCTCACTGTGAGATTTATCTATGGGACCATTAAAATGATATACACTGTGGCAACATAGTGTTATTTGTAGCAGTGGTTCTTCATTAGTACAACATCTCAGATTCTCCACAGCCTTTCTGAAGCTAACGGTCCCATCATGTTTTTACAAGCTTTTCACAATACATATTTTCAGAGCTGGGAGGTAATGTATTACTTCCAGATTCCCCTCCAGTACTGTATATTTCAGATAACATAATAGTAGTGTTTTAAGGTCATATGGTATTGGAGCCACTATTATTTCTGTAATGAAATTACAAATTGTCCTCCAATTTTTTTGGATTATTGGACAGTGTCAAAATATGTGTACAGTATAAAATCTGAAGAAGTATGCATGCACACGAAAGCTCATACCAAGAACTAACTTAGTTGGTCTTTAAGGTGCTACTGGAAGGAATTTTTTGATTTTGACTATGGCAGACCAACACGGCTACCTATCTGTAACTAGTATAAAATCTGAAAGAGATCCGTTGACTTTGCAGAAACAGTTTTGCACAGTTGGCTATATGTGACTTGATCAGCATGGTGTTAGATTGGTATAGCTTTTAATAAACATTTTCCTTTAGCTTTATCAATATTTATCTTAGCTGAATCTTGGCCCATGTCCAACTCCATTCTGCTGTAGCTTCCTCAAATGTTTAGTGAGCAGAGGAGGAATTTGTTCTGTTTTTTCCTTTATAAGTAAAGGAGTATATAAGCAAAGGATTCTTACTGTTCTGAAAAAGGGACCCAAATATTTTTGTGAACTTCTGCCTCAGCACAAATAAAGTCCCCCTTGTAGTTAAACGGGCAGAGAGGACAAAAAACCCCATATAATGCAATTCAGAATATGAATTATATCATGAGGATTGCATTTTCTGACTATTGCTGCTTCATGAAAAAACCGTGGCATTGTAATTTATATGAAATTTTTATTTATTTAACTATCCCAGTTCTCTAAAAATGATACATTTATGATAATTATATTGGAATTTGTCATTTCAAATATATGCTTTATTCTAATGCATTTCACTGATTCTGCCCCCCCCCTATTTTATTTGAAGACAGAGGCAATGACAATTGGCTAGTCAGATATGAAAAGCAGAGTGATGAGAGTGAACTTTCTGATAAGGTAAGAAGACAAAAGATGCTTGTGCTATCATTAAATAATACAGATATCGGTAAAAAGACAGTGTCTGCGTTCAGGCTTACAGTCTAAATGCCATGAGACAAAAGGAAAAGGAAATGGGAGGGAGGAGGAAAATAGCAGGCGTAGGCAGTAGTTCTTAGTTCTTGTAACAACCAGAATAAATTGAAAGAGTTCCACAAGAGGAGGAGCCAAAGGTTGCTCTCAGCTCTGCCCTGAAGCCCTACATGCATGTGTGTGTGTCTCAGCTGTAGCCTCATATAATGGCTGCTGATAGATGACAGTTGGAGAGAAATGAAATAACAGGCCCACAGCTATGTTGCAGTGATGTTTCCTAAACCCTAAATTCAAATATGAAAGCTTTGTTGTTATGTCAGATATCATATTTGGAGGTTTTTTTATCCCCCCCACAGATTATACTTACTATGCTATACCACATGTTACATTCAAAATTATTAATGTTATGTGAATTACTGCAGGTAGAACAAATAGTTGATAACAATTACCGTATTTTTCGCCCTATAGGACGCACTTTTTCCCCTCCAAAAATGAAGGGGAAATGTGTGTGCGTCCTATGGGGCGAATGCAGGCTTTCGCTGAAGCCTGGAGAGCGAGAGGGGTCGGTGCGCACCGACCCCTCTAGCTCTCCAGGCTTCGGGAACCTCTGCGCAAACCTCGGGAGACCGGCTCCAAGGGTTGCGCAGAGCTGCCTGCAGTCCCGGGATCAGCGCAGCTCTGCGTGGCCACCAGGAGCCGGGCGCGAAGTCCCGCCCGGCTCCGGATGGCCGCGCAGAGCTGCCTGCAGTCCTGGGACCAGCTCAGCTCTGCGCGGCCATTGGGAGCGGGGCGCTAAGTCCCGCCCCGCTCCGGATGGTGGCGCAGAGCTGCCTGCCGTCCCGGGATCAACGCAGCTCTGCGCGGCCACCGGGAGCGGGGCGCTAAGTCCCGCCCCGCTCCGGATGGCAGCGCAGAGCTGCCTGCAGTCCCGGGATCAGCGCACTTCTCCCCATCGCCAGCCCCACAAGCTCGGGGGACAGCGGGGAGGCAGAGCATGCCTTCCCACTGTTCCCCGACCTGGTTCTTCCAGCCCCGCACCTGGGGGGGAAATAAATTTTTTTTTCTTTATTTCCCCCCCAAAAAACTAGGTGCGTCCTATGGGCCGGAGCGTCCTATGGGGCGCAAAATACGGTATCATCCCGTTACATTAGGCCAAGAGCAACACAAGTGAGCATGCCCTCTCAGACTAATAAAAACACTAAGCTAGTGTTGCAATAAGGCAAGAGTTAAGCTCTATCCAGTGGTGGAATATATGTACAATGTGGAATTTTTGATATTGTTGGATCGAGCTTGTGATGTGATAATGAGCATGTTATAACCAGTAATTAATATATTTGATGTTTTTTGAGGTTATTGTATAATCCTGTTTATGTGACTATTCAGAATAAAAAAAAAATTTAAAACTAAAAGTACTTTTCTTGCAGGATATTCAATGGATTGATAAAAAAGAACCTATTATTAAAATTGCAGCAATTGATAATGGTTTAGCTTTTCCTTTCAAACATCCTGATGAATGGAGAGCATGTAAGTTAAAAAAAACACAAGAAGAAGAAGTTGAATAAATGTATCTACTTTTCATATGTGTGACTATCTCTTTGTAAATAACTTTTTTGTCTAGTGGTACATCATAGTGATTATGTACTTTGCTGATAGATGGTGTAAAATCTGAGAGCTATCACTGTTGCCTATGTGAACCTCCCTAAGCCCTAAGGTCTGCTGGGAATGCAAGACTCTGTATCCTGTCTCTTTTAGTGGCAAAGGTCATGGTGGGGTATTTTATATGGACGAGGGTGGCGCTGTGGTCTAAACCACTGAGCCTAGGGCTTGCCAATTGGAAGGTCGGCGGTTCGAATCCCTGTGACGGGGTGAGCTCCCGTTGCTCAGTCCCAACTCCTGCCAACCTAGCAGTTCGAAAGCACATCAAAGTGCAAGTAGATAAATAGGTACCACTCCAGCAGGAAGGTAAACAGCGTTTCCGTGTGCTGCTCTGGTTTTGCCAGAAGCGGCTTAGTCATGCTGGCCACATGACGCGGAAAAACTGTCTGCGGACAAACGCCGGCTCCCTCGGCCAGTAAAGCGAGATGAGCGCCACAACCCCAGAGTCGTTCGCGACTGGACTTAACTGTCAGGGGTCCTTTACCTTTTTACCCATCCTTTTGAAAAACCCTTTCAAAGGAAGTGCACTATTCCCCCACTTTTTTGAGCTTTCATCATCTTAGCGGAATGTCATTACTTATAACTGTTTTTGAAAGGAAAGAGAACGATGTTATCTATTATTAACTTGTAGCTGGTTGTTTTATATTTTGTAATAATAATAATAATAATAATAATAATAATAATAATAATAATAATAATAATAATTTATTTATACCCCGCCCATCTGGCTGGGTTTCCCCCAGCCACTCTGGGCGGCTTCCAAAAGAATATTAAAATACTGTGATACATCAAACATTAAAAGCTTCCCTAAACAGGGCTGCCTTCAGATGTCTTCTAAAGGTCTGGTAGTTGTTGTTCTCTTTGACATCTGATGGGAGGGCGTTCCACAGGGAGGGTGCCACTACCGAGAAGGCCCTCTGCCTGGTTCCCTGTAACTTGGCTTCTCGCAGCGAGGGGACCGCCAGAAGGCCCTCGGTGCTGGACCTCAGTGTCCGGGTAGAACGATGGGGGTGGAGACGCTCCTTCAGGTATACTGTGTTTTAAGCACTAAATTGGCATAAATTGCTCTTCTCAACTGCATCTTTTTTTCAGTCTTTCAACTTGTCAGTTAACAGGTTAATTTTAGTTAATTTTTAGCATAAGGTTGTAAGCAGGATTGTGTATATCAAGTTGCATTTCCTGAAGTCAGCAAATGCATCTAAAAGCTTGACTATGTAAACCACCTTTTTTTCTTCCTATCTTCCGCTAGATCCATTTCATTGGGCTTGGCTTCCACAAGCAAAGGTCCCCTTTTCTCAAGAAACAATAGATTTGATTCTTCCTCGTATTTCTGACATGAACTTTGTACAGGATCTTTGCGAAGATCTTTATGAATTGTTTAAGGTAACTTCAAAAATATATTCGGCAGAACTAGTTACAGTAATGTGCAATACCTGGCAGGAAATGTAAATGTTCTGAATTGGCAAATGCTTGCAAAATATTTCTGACAAATTTGGACCCCTGGCAAAATATGATTTATTATTTAAGGTGGCATGCTGTGTACTGCTATAAATCTTTGGTTGCATAGGGGATAAGTTTGGTTTGAGTTAAGAGTTAAGTTCTGAAACTTTACTTTTTCATTTTTTTCAATTAAGACCGACAAAGGTTTTGACAAGGCTACATTTGAAAGGCAAATGTCTGTGATGAGAGGACAGGTAAGAATGCTTTTTATTGTAACTGTTCCTTTAAAAATACACTTCTGCAATATATATATGCAGAAAACAATTTTTCCTTAGTTGCTCTTTATTAAAGACAAAGTCAGTAATCCTATTCAGACTTATCTACTTAATGGTACTTCTGATTATAGCATTGTGCTATAAACTACATTGAATCTGGTTAAGACTTAACCGGTACTATAAACTGATGGGCCACGTAACCAAGAACTTAGTATTCCTAAACAGCCTGGAAACTAATGTGTCAGTCTGTACAACAACCCCCCTGTTCCTCCAAATAGTTTCTTGACTTTTCTGATCATCTTGAAGTTGACCTAGTAAGGATCACCACACACTCCGCCCCATATAGATATTGCCGTATTGCCCATTCTAATTTATTTGTATATTGCATTGTCTACAAATACATTTGTATTCAGAGTGGTTAATAGAAAATGGAAGTCTAAATACAGTAGTCATACTACATCACTATGATATAACATTGATCATTAAACAATTTTCATTTCAAATATATCAGAAATACGTTAGCCTAAAATTTAGCAGCAGGTTAGTTAAAAATAATCAATACCTTTGCATCCTAGGGTAGCCCCACAGCTGAGAACATTAGTTCCTAGCAACTATCCCTCCTTCAAAAGTTTTTATATTTCTACTTGAAAGGTCAGAAAGTCACCTCATAGTACTTCTGATACTCCGGGCCCCAGTTCTGGATAGTACAGCAAGGAAACAGCCATCCTCTAATGCAAACCACCTGTCCCCTAAACTTATTTTAGAAGTCCCCTCTAAACATGTTAAATTCTTATTTAGACAGTTCACACCTTGCCCTTCATCTGAAGATCTCAGGGCAGGTAGTGGCAAGATTCAATAAAATGCCATATACCTAAGATCATAAAATCACTGGAATTGCAAAAATCACAGCAATTACCGTATTTTTCGCTCTATAGGACACAGGCTCCTTGGCTTCAGCGATAGCAACGCAAAGCCTCCGAAGTACAGAGGGAATGCTCCCTCCGCGCTCCGGAGGCTTCGCGTTGCTTTCGCTGAAGCCTGGAGAGTGAGAGGGGTTGGTGTGCACTGACCCCTCTCGCTCTCCAGGCTTCAGGGATAGCTGCCTGAAGCCTTCGGAGCGCAGCGCGAGTGCCCGCTGTGCTCCGCAGGCTTCAAGTTCCTTTTGCTGAAGCCAGGAGAGTCTTGCTCTCCCGGCTTCAGCGAAAGGAATCCAAAGCCTGTGGAGCACAGCGGGAACTCGCGCTGCGCTCCAGAGGCTTCAGGGATAGCTGCCTGAAGACTCTCCTGGCTGCAGCAGAGAGGGAGAGCTGCGCAGTGCCCCTTCAGCCAAGCAGGAGGAGAAATGGAAGGGTTTCCGTTTCTCCTGCCGCTTCGCTGAAGGGGCTCTGAGCAGAGAGGGGGAGAATTTTTTTTTCTTGTTTTCCCCCTCTAAAACAAGGTGCATCCTATAGAGCGAAAAATACGATACTACACACCAGTGACCATTCACAAAAGCCTGGGTCAAAAAGCCATGTGTTGAGCTGGTGCCTGAATGCTATCAAAGTGGGTGCCACCCAAATGTCATATTGCCAGGGTGCCACCACAAAGCAGTCCCATTCACACATCAAATTTTATTTTAATTTTATGAAATTTTACTTCAGGAAAAGGCGCTTGTACTATACTGCTCTCTCTTTATAGGCAGTTTGATGCCATATACTTTTGTGTCTACAGATACTTAATCTTATTCAGGCATTAAAGGATGGAAGAAGTCCTCTTCAGCTTGTTCAGATGCCTCGTGTGATTGTGGAAAGAAGTCATGGTGGAAGTCAAGGACGAATTGTTCACCTGAGCAATGCGTTTACACAGACTTTCCATAGCCGGAAGCCATTCTTTTCCTCTTGGTAGAGACACGTAAATGTCTTCAATTTAGCAAGACTTTCTGTTGTGTGAAAGTTTTAGAATAATGTAATTCTGCTGTACACAAAGTGCTGGACTGCCAAAACCTCAGAACTTTTAAAAGTTTTGTGTTTTGAATGTAATACGTTTACAGTTTAAAATTGTGAAATTTTACTTCAGGGAAATGCGCTTGTCCTATACTGTATTTTTATAGACAGTTTAATGTTTTCTGTATCTAACATTAAAAGGGAAAAGAAGTTTACAGATGCCAAAGACTACTTTTGCATAAATTGTAGGAAAGAACTGCTCTGTTGGATACAAATGTCAGAAATCAAAGTCTAATTTTCCTTGTTGGAAATGAAGCACAGCCTTTTCATTCCTCTACTGCAAGAAAGCTGCTTGAACTTTTGCAACAATTACCAAATATCTGCATGGGTTTCTTACTGGTTTATATTCTCAAATATTACAGATTTATATTCTCAAATATTACAGAATTATATCTTGATCAGTTTACTGTGGAGATCTGGGACCAATACCATTACATCTTAATTTGGAGAATAAATGACATGAAAGACCAAATTAATCCTGCAAATCCGAAGGAAACTTAATTATTTCATAGTTTTTTATGCCCCGGTGTTTGTTTTTTTAACTGAATACACAAACCCCCTACAAGGTGGCATCCCTCCTTCTTTCTGCATCAACACTTTAAGGGTGAAGATGGGAATGAGCCTCAATTTATGCCCCTCACATACTTAAATTATATTGTGCGATGTACATCCCACATGCAATGTGTGTGTAGATTTCACCCCTGCTTTAAAAAAAGGTGAAATTTTTTAAATGGGTCCAATTTATATATATGAAGCTCTCAGGTTATACGTTGGAAATAGATGAACAGGTGGAGGAGTGCTGATGAACTCCCCCATCTATAAACGGTACAGGTGCGGCTGTGTGAGAATATTCTCTAAATCACTCACAGGTCGTGTTCTCCCCCCTGCTCAGCAACAGTTGAACCAGCCACAGACCACTTTCTTAATGCTTAAACAAATCCTTATAGGGAAAAGAAGATGAAGGCATGTTCAATGTCCTTTATTGATACTTCAGGGTCTCCCAAGGTGTATTTGTAGATTGAGTTCAGGATTTAGGGTGACACTACATTTTTAGGAATGCACATACAGCTTGTCTCTTTGCATAGCTATTGCCTTGTCTCGATTCTTTGTGGTTCACTTGTATAGATGGAGAATGGAAAAGGTTAATATATTGATCAATCACAATATTATATAGGGTTTCTTGAAACTGTTGTCAATGCTCATTAAATCCATCAGCTGACGCCAAAGTGGAAACCTCCTGTTACTAATATATTAAGAGCCTGCTCCTTTGAATTATTGGATAGCAGTACCGCAGCTCCGTCCAAACCTGACTGTGAATCAGAAGTTTATTCTGGGTATTCCTGACCATTTATAGTCATAAGATTCCTCAGCAACCCAGAGCTATTTTGTTGGATTTAACTTGGCGTAAAACATCAGTTGCAGAGGTAATTTTACAGAAACTTGGAATTTAGTAATACCTGTTGTACATCCATTGATCCGCTTGAATGTGAGGACCTCGGGTACCATCTGTAGGAAAGATTGCTTCTATGAAAAATGTTTTTTGAATTTTTAGCCATGCCGTTATCTCAAGCTGCTAAGCAATACTCCTGAACTCCCCAGATTGGCCTTTTTTATTTTTTTATGTTTTGAGGGGGTTGATAAAATGTAGCATGTTAGAGCAATGCACTTAATATACTAAATAAAATGTCTAAGCCTTAAAATGTAAAGCATACTGTGGATTTAAAAAAACACACAAAACTGTCACATTTCTAAGTTTATTGTGGCTTCAGTTTTTATCAACCCTTGTAATTTTTTTATGAATGCATAAGATCACCAGACTTTGCTGTCTTAAAACAATAAAAATGATGGTGTGAAATGTACTTCTTTTTTGTCTCATAATTATAACATCTGTATCCCACTTCTCTTCCATGAAGCTTAGGGCTGGTATGCATTGGTTCCCTCTTCTTCTTCTTCTTCTTCTTCTTCTTCCTTCTTTCTCCTCCTCCTCCTCCTTGCAACAGTTATGTGAATTAATTCAGGCTGCTGGAAGTGTGACATGAATTTACTCAGTTAATTTTATGACTGAATAGGATTCGAATCTCTGTTTCTGGCTCATGTCTTCCAACTGTACAGGCTACATTCATTATCCAACCATGCATCAAAGATCAAAATCACTTGCTAGTCTTTATGTGTGGCATCCAAAGGGCATAACGTGTTTGTGCTGCATAGACAAATTTATTTTCATGGGCAACCTTTGTAGGAGAGGTCATCAACCCTAAAAATGTGAGAAGTGATGGTGTAAAGCAGGCACCCCCAAACTCGGCCCTCCAGATGTTTTGGGACTACAACTCCCATCATCACTAGCTAACAGGACCATTGGTCAGGGATGATGGGAACTGTAGTCCCAAAACATCTGGAGGGCCGAGTTTGGGGATGCCTGGTGTAAAGTTTTCATATCTTAGAAACAAGGTATTGAAGTTTATGTTATACAGGCAGCATAATGGGGGTGGGGGGGGAAGGTTTTTTATGGTAATATTTATTATTTTTATTTACCTTTCCACCAAGGAGCTCAAGGTGACATATATGGTTATCCCTCTTCTCATCCTAAAGTAGACTAGGCTGAAAGATGGTAACTGGCCCTAGGCTGAATGTGGACTAGAAAGAAGCCTGGTCTCCCAGATCTTTAGTCCAACACACTAACCACAACACTCACACTGGTTTCATGATGAGTCATGAGCATAGCTCAAATTAAGATCTTCAATAAAATGAGGAAGCTGTACGCGTGGAAATGCTCGGTGCAAATCTCCATTCCTCTCCGACTCAGCAGTTGCTTGCAGGTAAACAAACATCTTAACTGGACTGCATGTGAGCATGGGAAAACTCGAGTTGTTGGATCCCGGGGGTCTGACTCAAAGTTTCAGAGTTTCAGCTATTGCTGCCTTAGCATCTATGGGGAGTAAAGTCTCAGGGTGAGGAGCCAGAGGTTTCTCTACCTGCGATTATCAGAACCTCCAGGTATGGTAAAGGTAAAGGGACCCCTGACCATTAGGTCCAGTTGTGACCGACTCTGGGGTTGCGGCGCTCATCTCGCTTTAGTGTCCGAGGGAGCTGGTGTTTGACCGCAGACAGCTTCCGGGTCATGTGGCCAGCATGACTAAGCCGCTTCTGGCGAACCAGAGCAGCGCACGGAAACGCCGTTTACCTTCCTGCCGGAGCGGTACCTATCTACTTGCACTTTGACATACTTTTGAACTTCTAGGTTGGCAGGAGCAGGGACCGAGCAACGGGAGCTCACCCCGTTGCGGGGATTCAAACCACTGATCCTCTGATCGGCAAGCCCTAGGCTCTATGGTTTAACCCACAGCGCCACTCGGTCCCTTCCGGGTATGGGGTGGTATATAAATTCAATGAATAAATGAATGACCTGGCTCTCTTTATTCTTAACTACTATCATAGCTGTCAACTTTTCCCTTTTCTTGCGAGGAATCCTATTTGGAATAAGGGAATTTCCCTTTAGAAAAGGGAAACGTTGACAGCTATGACTATTATAGCCTTCCTTAATGTGCAGCTACACTTGCTGCTTTGCAAATGATTCATGAAGGTTCTTCACTGGTGAAAGTTGGTGGTGGTGTTCTTTTCCTCCTTCCATCGGCGAGACTTCTGTCATTATGTACTTCCCATGCAGTTTTAGAGGCTTACATGCTTCCTAGAGATAAGAAAATCTTAGAGATAAGAAAATCCTAGAGATAAGAAAAATATAGAATAAATTCTAGAGATTGGAAAATAAGATAGAGAGGAATAGATCCTAGAGATAGAAAAATATAGAGAGAGGAATAAATTCTAGAGACTGGAAAATAAGATAGAGAGGAATAGATCATAGAGATAGGAAAAAATAGAGAGAGGAATAAATCCTACAGATAGGAAAAATAGAGAGGAGTAAACACTAGAGAGAGGAAAAATATAGAGAGAGGAATAAATTCTAGAGATAGGGAAGAAAAGATAGAGAGGAATAGATCCTAGAGCTAGGAAAAATATAGAGAGAAGAATAAATCCTATCGATAGGGAGAAGGTACAGGAATAAACCCTAGAGACAGGGAAAAGCGAAAGGAATAAATGCTAGAGATAGGGAAAAGATAGAGAGAGAGCCTAACTCTCGTTCCTGTGGTTTCGGAGGGAGCCGCCTCCTCCGAGAGGCGGCGTGCGGCTCGGGAGCTGAAAAAAAGGCGCTGAAGAACCAGGGCGCTCGGGGAGGCTTGAGTTCGAATCCTCCTCTCTTTCCCGCACAGAGAGTCCGCGCTGCCTATCTGAGCCTTGACCTCCCTGGCAGGGTTGTTCGTGTTTCTCGCGCGTAAGGGGCGCGAAATGGCGAGTAGTGGGGCGGGGATCGGGGGAAGGCGAAAAAGGAAAACACAGCAAAAAAGGGCGGAGTGACGGGTCAGCCGCTTGTCGGCCATTTGCATTTGGCTCCGCCTGCAATCGGGGAGAGGAAGAGCCGCCCGGGGGGAAGCCGCGATGGAAGACGGGCAGCGCCCCGGGGTGGCGGTGGTGCTGGATCGGGACCCCTCCAGCCCAGCTCCCCGTTGCCCTCACGGTGAGTCGCCCTCCCTCCCCATCTCGAACGATGGCCGCATGCTGCAAATCCCACTTTTCTTCCGCTTTCTTCCCCCACCCCTGGCAAATCTCGCCTGTCCATATAATGGTCGCCTTTGCACGCCGCCTTTCCTCCCCAGGAGCTCAAGGCGGCTCAGCCTTCAGCTTTGCGCCTCCCCGTTTCCTCCTTACAACAGCCCTGCGAGGGAGGCTAGAGCAGGCTTCCTCAAACTCGGCCCTCCAGATGATTTGAGACTACAATTCCCAGCATCCTTGACCACTGGTCCTGCTAGCATTCCAACTTGTCTAGCCGAAATAAGTTCCCTTGAGTTAAGTGGGACAGGTTGCAGCAGTAAAACAGGGTCACTTCTCCCAGTGGGGCTTAAAAATTGCCTACCAGTTTTTCTAGGAGTTTATTTGGAATTTGGAGTGGTTTTTTTAACTTGTTTCTGTTAGCTTCATTGGGCAGTTTAGTGATGTGTTGTTGTCTTTCCGCTTAATCTACATAATGAGGTTGCCACATTTTTTCTGTAGCGTCATGTTCTTCCAAGAAGAATTGGAAAATAAAATGTGAAATATACTTAACGAAAGGCAGAGCATCACGGAGGCAAAAAACCAAACAAAATGGAAAATGGAAGCAAAAGCCCTGTTGGACCTCCCTGACCCAGAGTTTCTCCACCCCCGATATGGTGTCAGTTTGTTTGCTCCAACCCTTTGTAATAATAATAATAATAATAATAATAAAATAAAATAATTTTATTTATACCCCGCCCTCCCCAGCCAAGACCGGGCTCAGGGCAGCTAGCAACCAATAATAACAAGTTGATTTAAATGCAACTTAGAAAACAAGATTAAAATACAATATTAAAACATTAAGATGCAGCCTCTTCACAGGAGGATAAAGGGAAAAAGAAAGAGGGGGAGGGAATCAAATTGATTCCAAGCCAAAGGCCAGGCGGAACAACTCTGTCTTACAGGCCCTGCGGAAAGAAAGCAGATCCTGCAGGGCCCTGGTCTCATGAGACAGAGCGTTCCACCAGGCCGGGGCCACTGTTGAAAAGGCCCTGGCTCTGGTTGAAGCTAATCTAACTTCCTTAGGGCCAGGGACCTCTAGGGTGTTGCTATTAATGGACCTTAAGGTCCTCCGTGGGGCATACCGGGAGAGGCGGTCCTATAGGTACGAGGGTCCTAGGCTGTGAAGGGCTTTAACGGTCAAAACCAGCACCTTAAATCTTTGGGGTTCCTTTTACTATCTCACTGCAGAGTTACCCCAGAAAATATTCCTGCTTTCCTCATAGCAGTAGTCCATCTCTATCGGTGAATCCTCTGAAGGAATAAATACCATTCAGTTCTTCTCACGGGCGGAGGTGGGGGCGGACCGCCCGGGGTGCCTTTGCTGAGGGGGGTGATATTTGGCGCACCGCCTGCCCGCGACTCCCAAGCCTACCCCAAGCTGTTAGGGGAAGGGGGGAGCTGCAGTGCTTTGCCGGGGGCATTTCCTCCCTTCCCCCTTCGTTTTCACAGCTGGGGGAGGCTTGGGAGTCACGGGCAGGCAGCGCGCCGGGTGTCCACCATTGGTGGCTTGCTCCGCCCCCGGTTGCAGGGCACGCGCGCTGCTCTGTGCACCCGAGCCGCTGTCCCGCGATGTGGGGTTTGCCCGTTTGTTTAGAGCCTGTCTGTATGGGGGGGGGGAAGGTAAAGGGACACCTGACCGTCGTGACCAACACTGGGGTTGCGGCGCTCATCTCGCTTTACTGGGCGAGGGAGCCGGTGTACAGCTTCCGGGTCATGACTGAGCCACTTCTGGCGAACCAGGGAGCCGGTCCACTGTCCTTTAGACCTTGTGGGGGGCTGGACTATATTTTTTGGGGAAAAAGAAAGAACTAATTCCTATGCCCCACAAATAACCCAGAGATGCATTTTAAATAAAAAGACACATTCTACTCATGTAAAAACACCAGGCAGGACCCACAAATAACCCAGAGATGCATTTTAAATAAAAGGACACATTCTACACATGTAAAAACACGCTGATTCCCGGACCATCCAAGGACCGGATTGAGAAGGCGATTGGGCCAGATCCGGCCCCCGGACCTTAGTTTGCCTACCCATGATTTAGAATCAGTGTTTCCCAACCTTTTTGGGCAAAGGCACACTTGTTTCATGAAAAAAAATCTCGAGGCACACCACCATGCCAGATGGGGAAAGGTCACTTTTTACTTATGTAAAAAAAAATAAAAAAATAGTAACAGCATAGAAGGTAATGGTTAGGCTAGCATCCCTCTTCCAAATATGCTAGGTTTTTATTTGCAGGGACTGTTCTACATGGGAAAGCATTCAGCACTGTCATTCTCCCATCTGCCATCTGAATTGGTACTATTCTGGGTCAACTTACTCTGCTGCATGTGTAGATGAAAATGGCACCAAGTGTGGGGGAGGGGGCAGAACAGGTTTCAGATACAGGATATTAAGCATACACGTACTTCAGATTGAACTGGTTGCTTGCTTTGCAAGTTTTCATTTCCCAAATGACTGCCTTGGCAAGCGCAATACCTGCCAGGCTCAATGCCGGTCTCGCGCTGCCGCTTCCCGCGCTCTCAAGGACCCGGGAGGAGGAAGGCGTGAAGGGAATCCCGAAGGCGCGAAAACCTCGCGCATGCGCAGGCCTTCTGCCTGCGACAGCCCAGTAGGCCGGCCGAAGCAAGCGGCGATGGGATGTGGGAGGGAGCTCGCTCACCGCCCCGCGTGTGCCTATGTGGGGCACGTTACAGCCCCGTGACGTCAGCGCCACGCAGGCAGCCAGGCAGGCAGACGGCGAGAGCCCCGCGCTGGGCGGCCTCTCCTCACCACCACCGCCCCGCCTCTCGCCGCCCGCCTCGCCCGCCTCCCTCCCACGGCACACCAGGCAACGTCTCGCGGCACACTAGTGTGCCGCGGAACACCGGTTGGGAAACTCTGATTTAGATTCAGTCTCACACAGTCCCCATCCTACTGGCATGGCTGTGAGAAAGAAGTTGGAAGTTTTTTCTTCTCTTTCAGATAAAGCGCTGGTTTTCTCCAAAGTTTTAATTTATATTACGAGTTGCAGAACTCTGTATCCTTACTGGTCTACGTAAAAAAAGAAAAAGAACTATATAGAGAGATTTTAATCCTCTCTGTTCCCTGCAGCCATGTGGACAGAGAAACAGGCTCTCTCCTCCCCCAGACATGCCCAGATAAAGAATCTGTTGCCGGGAGAATTCTCGTTGCTAAGCAGACTTGCTTCAAGGATCAGTTCAAGTTTATTTTTGGAATCCACCAACATTTATTTCCACCCGCCTCAGTATTTTAGTGTAGGCCTTAAATTTGCGTGTTCAGACCCAGAAACCTCCCACTAAATAAATGCACACCTTTTTTTTTGCATATTATTTTTAATTAGTTTTTTAACATATCATTTCCCACAATAATTAAACATACTTTTACATCTTATTCAATTTTTTTCCTTCCATCAATCCTGTCTGAAAATTTTCCAATCTAATCTCTCAGTATGCATTTCTTATCTTCCCTATTACATTTCAAACTCATAACCAATATCTCTATCTTTTCCTCCTTTGTAACATTTTGTATATTTCTCCTTACAAAACTTCTTGTAATCCTACTAGCGTAATTTGTTGATTACAGTTGCTCTTCAAATAATTCATATACTTCTTCTTTCAATCTTCTGTAAATCTCTGGTCCCGCAGATTTCGAATCCTCCCTGTCATTTTGTCCAATTCTGCATAGTCCATTAATTCCGTCTACCATTCTTCTTTCGTCGGAATTTCTTCTTGTTTCCATTTCTGGGCTAACAACACTCTTGCCAAATAAATACACACTTGACTCAAATTTTGGTTTTGGCTTTTGGCAGAATTTAGGCCACAACTTTATTGCTTACAGAAAGTGACTGGTTGCATAGGCTTCTGGTTGGACTAGGTCCCTGCACCGTTGCAGGTAGCGCTGACCCAGAGCACCAGCATAGGTCAGCCAAGGCTGAACACCTGGATAAGTGGAAAGCCGGGAACAGGCTATCTCCGCCACCCAAATGTCCCCCTGGAATCAGGCACGGGCACAACCCCCTCACAGGGGTTGACCAAACCATCGAGTCCCTGGATTCCATTAATTGAATACCCTTCACATAGGGATGGCGAGAGCGTTCTCCCATCCCTATCACCTGAACCAGAGCCTATCTGCAACCTTACAAGTTGTGACGATTTGCTACATGGCAGGCGAAACCCAAATGGCAACAGCCAATCAGCCAAGTGGGGGAAATTCCTGCCGTGCCCCTGTCCCAACGACAGATGACACAGGACGGCATTGCAAGGTCAAGCGCAAAGCCTGAAAAGTAGGGAGAGGTGGGCAGGTGTTCCGAATGCACACGCCGAAAGAGGAAGCTCTGGGTCACGTGCATGGGCATAAATAGGTCCCTCAAACAGTTTGGATTGTGTCCCATTGGCCAGATTGCACCCAGCTACGAGGGACGCGGGTGGCGCTGTGGGTTAAACCACTGAGCCTAGGACTTGCCGATCAGAAGGTCGGCGGTTCAAATCCCCGCGACAGGGTGAGCTCCCGTTGCTCGGTCCCTGCTCCTGCCAACCTAGCAGTTCAAAAGCACGTCAAAGTGCAGGTAGATAAATAGGTACCACTCCGGCGGGAAGGTAAACGGCGTTTCCGTGTGCTGCTCTGGTTCGCCAGAAGCGGCTTAGTCATGCTGGCCACATGACCTGGAAGCTGTACGCTGGCTCCCTCAGCCATTAAAGCAAGATGAGCGCCGCAACCCCAGAGTCAGCCACAACTGGACCTAATGGTCAGGGGTTCCTTTACCTTCACCTTTACGAGGGACCTACCAATCGGGTGTTGTGGCTGACCAATTGTACCCACCCACAACACAGGGTTTCGGTTTCCAGGTCTCACCACAATACGTGCCCTCTTTAAGGGAGGACCCGATTTCACCCAAGTTCAGTCAGTTTCTTCTAAATACTTTCTCCCTTGCCAGTATCCCCCAAAGATTGCTGACAGGTCAAGTGAGATCTTGAAAGTCTTCCTTTGATGCACTTAATCTTTTAAGAATAATGTACTGTTTTTTATTTAAGAGCCTATATTTCAATGACTTAAGTGGGAACGAGCTGTACCTGATTCATTGGGGCATCAACTTAAGTTTATTTTTGTTATCAATCTCAAACATTGACTATTGCTATTGCTTGTTGCAAGACTCTATTATTCCTGCCCCCAGAAAAAAAATAATTCCAGTGTTTTCGGAATATAGATCTTTCAATGCTTTTCTCTCTTAGGCCCCACCCTTCTGTTTGCAAAGATTGTTCGAGGAAAAGAAGAGGGAAGGAGATTTTACGCTTGCTCTGCTTGCAGAGAAAGAAGAGACTGTAACTTTTTTCAGTGGGAAGATGAAAAGGTATACAGAAAGAATAAAGGTTTTAACAGTACGGTTGATACATTTAATCCTCAAGAACATTGTCAAAACACCAAATCTGAACACTCTTAAATTGCATTGATTTTCGTTAGAGGATTAAGCACACACAGTATTTAACTGTGGTTTGTATTCTCAGTTTGTAGAGTTCTGGTGAGCAAAGGGCTTGCTAAGGAGTGGAATCGTAGGGTTAGATCCAGATACAATCATACTTAGCCCCATTAAAATCAGGGTGGATTTGATTTAAAATAAATCAATTTAAAACACGATTTAAATCACTAGTCAGTAAGACTTGATTTAAATCATTTTTTTACAGAAAGACTCATTCTTGATGGTATAATCTTAATATTTACAACCAGATGAAGGTTTCATTTTTGGAATAATAAATTTTCAGAGCAGTTTTTACAGTTATATCAAAAATTACTGATTTGGTTATACTATTAGAAATACATAGACAGATAATTATGAAATTATTGTGAGGTTTAATAAGTTAAGTGTTTTTAGTTGGAAAACTTTTCTGCTGTACTTTATTGGAAGGAGAAAAATAATCATTTCCTTAATAACAATTTAAACAATTTATTTAACCAAAACAATAACATTATAGCATATGTATCCATGTTTGTTAACTTATGTGGTTAATTTTATATTTTATTTTTAAACTTAGACTGAGTTTTAGCACACATGAAAAACTTAAAACAAATCCTTATTTCCTGATGAATAGCCTTTGGACTACAATGTAACTTAAATAGAAAACTATCTTTAGAAAGATTTTTCCTCCAAAAGCATTTTATTTTAAAAATCCAATTTAAATTTCTAAAAAATCCATTTCTTTAAATTTTTTTAAAGAAAATCATTGATTTTTAGTCACCCTGATTGAAATCAATGTGATTTAAGGTAGGCAGGACTGAGTCATCTCACTGATTTCAACAGGTCTTCTCAAAGCATTAAGAACAGCTCGATTTTAAATGGGATCCGACTCATAAGAGACTTCCTCATAAATGTTAAGGTGTGATATATAGCTGGTACCTTTATATATTGGTATCTACATATTGCTGGAATTTTGTTCACCAATACAGCTGGACAGTTAAGTATCTTGCAGAACCGCAGGAATTCATACTACAGTAGTGTGCCCATATGAAAACTAGGTACTCTAAAGAATACTCAGTCGCAGTGCTTTTTTTCTTAAAAAAAAATGTTTAGGGGCACTCTCATTTTTCTCCTCATTGAAATACTGCCCCTCAATGAAGCCAAACTTAGATTCACAAAATGTTACAGAGTATGCGTACCCCCAGGAAAAAAGCATTACTCAGTGGTGTGTTTTTTTAAGCTGTGTGTCATTGGCAGACATTTGACATACAGTGGTGCCTCGCAAGACGAAAATAATCCGTTCCGCGAGTCTCTTCGTCTAGCGGTTTTTTCGTCTTGCAAAGCAACCCTATTAGCGGCTTAGCGCTGTTAGCGGATTAGCGGCTATTAAAGGCTTAGCGGATTAGCGGCTAAAAGGCTATTAGCGGCTTAGCGGCTTAGAAAAAGGGGGGGAGCGGAAAAAAATCGGAACACTCGCAAGATGTTTTCGTCTTGCGAAGCAAGCCCATAGGGAAATTCGTCTTGCAAAGCAGCTCAAAAACGGAAAACCCTTTCGTCCAGCGGGTTTTCCGTCTTGCGAGGCATTCGTCTTGCGGGGCACCACTGTAAAAGAAGGGGAGAAAATGGGGAAATTGGCTGAAGACTTTAGAAGAGAGAACCAGTGAATGTGCACATCTGAAGTCATGTTTCAGTCATTTAGCAAAAAATCCACATTTTGCATTATTATTATTATTGTTATTATTATTAAATTAAATTTGTATACCACCCTATACCCGCAGGTATCAGGGCGGTTCACAGGATAAAATCAGAATATAAAACCTCAAAATACATGATCAAAATAAAAGCAAAAACATCCCAGTAGTTCTTCTTCCCAAACGAAGCAAATACTTAAGTATGTAGAACTGAGGACTACTATGAAGCAAAATTTGGATTTTTAAAATTTCTGAGTGGGCCATAGATTCTGAGAGAGAGAAAATTGAAACTTGAGCTGGACTGAATTCTCAAAAACCGTATCTGTTTGTGATAAATATTGTATGTATTGTAAATATGTAAATATTGAATTTCTACGTATATTTCATACACGGTTTCCTCAGGTATCAGAAGCTAGACTTTCAGCACGGGAAATTTACAACCAACGCCATCAACCATTATTATCTCACAGAGACAATGTAGAGAGGTACCTATACAATTATTATTTTTATTTGAATGAATCAGTATTCCTTTTTTAAAAAAAAAAACAAAAAACCAGGGGTAGTATTTGGTGTTCCTGTACTGCCTAGTGCAAGAGATTTCTCCTTGCAGAAAGGAATTTCCCCCTCTTTGCTCCAGGGAATCTTTTGTTTATTTATTTGTACTTTATACATTTCACTAGTTTTATACATTTCACTAATTTTACATTCATTTTGACATTTCAAAACTCGACTTCCATCCCCCTCTTTCTGCAGTTCCTTAAATTTATTTTCAATGCCTTCTGCATATCCAAATTAACTTAATTTGCTCATTTATTCATCTTCTTTAAATACATTCTCTTACAAAGCCGCAGGTTGTTACAATAATCCTGCCCATGTTTTTATCTATTTATAATTTTTCTGTAAATATTCAATTAACCGTTTCCATTCATGTTTTCTTGATTTCTTATTCTCCTGGTAAGTTTTGCCATTTCTGCATACACCATAAGTTTTTGTATCCATTCTTCCTTTACTGGGACTCCTGCTTCTTTCCATTTTGGGGCAAGTACAGTGGTACCTCGGGTTAAGAACTTAATTCGTTCTGGAGGTCTGTTCTTAACCTGAAACTGTTCTTAACCTGAAGCACCACTTTAGCTAATGGGGCCTCCTGCTGCCGCTGCGTCGCCGGAACACGATTTCTGTTCTCATCCTGAAGCAAAGTTCTTAACCTGAAGCACTATTTCTGGGTTAGCGGAGTCTGTAACCTGAAGCTTATGTAACCCGAGGTACCACTGTAACATTCTTGCTGCTGCAGTAGCATACATGAATAGGTTTCTATACATTTCCGGTAGTTCTGTCCCTATAATTCCCAAAAGAAAAGCTTCTGAGTTTATTTACAAAGGTTATTTTAAACATCCTTTTCATTTCATTATATATCATTTCCCAGTAAGCTTTGACCTTACTATAAGGCCACCACATAATGATAGAAAGAATCTTCTTTCTCATTACATTTCCAACACTTATTTGATTTAGATTTATGCATTTCTGCCAACTTCCTCGGTGTTAGATACCATTGATATATCATTTCCATATAATTTTATCTTAGACCAGGCACGTCCAACAGGTAGATCGTGATCTACCCAGTAGATCACTGGATGTCTGTGGTAGATCACTGGTAGATCACCGGCTCCCCGCAAAGAATCTCAACTTTAGCATGCACAAGCAGAGTTCATCTAGATCAGGGGTCAGTAACCTTTTCCAGCCGTGGGCCAGTCCACTGTCCCTCAGACCATGTGGTAGGCCGGACTATATCTTGAAAAAAATAATGAATGAATTCCTGTGCCCCACAAATAACCCAGAGATGCATTTTAAATAAAAGCACACATTCTACTCATGTAAAAACACACTGATTCCTGAGCCGTCTGCGGGCTGGATTGAGAAGGCGATTGGGCCGGATCCAGCCCACGGGCCTTAGTTTGCCTACCCCTGATCTAGATGGGTGGAGAGACACTCTTAGGGTAAGGAGTTGGAGGTGAGGCTAACAGAGGACGAAGGCAATCAAATGCCGTTACAGCTCTGTGACAGATTTACAATTTGTGTTCAAATATAAGGTACAAGGAGTATGTAGCGTTGCCACAGTCGGAAAGGAGGTTTTGCAGAGAATGCCAGCTGCTGCTGTTGCCATCAGAGTGGGGAAGACACCTGGGGCATCAAGTCTTTAGTGACGTCTCTGTTGCCCATCTGAAAAGGCCTAGCCAGCTCCTCATCCCTCTGGAGAATAAGAAGACAAACGCACAATACCTGTTCACCGAGAGAAGCTGCCAGTTCCTGCTGGACCTTATCACTACGCTGGGTTTTAAAAGGGTGCTTTGTGTTGGCACCCCAAGGTAAGTCAGTAAGTATACAGTAGTACCCCTGGATACACACACCTCTGGTTGCGTATCCTTCAGGAGGCAAACCTGGAAGCATTTTCCCGGGTTTTGCTGCATGCGCACAAGTGCTCTACGCACCGCTTGCATGTGCAGAACATGCACCTCCAGTTGTGAATTCCTCGGGATAAGACTGGAGCTCCAGAACGGATCCCGTGCGCCACTGTATTTGGTCCTAGTGGGACCTGGAAATTGGTACCTCTTAGGGTTCTAAAAGGCTTTGTCTTGAGGCATTTGGCGTTGCTTAAACAGATAAGGGACGCGGGTGGTGCTGTGGGTTAAATCACAGAGCCTAGGACTTGCCGATCAGAAGGTCGGCGGTTCAAATCCCCGTGACGGGGTGAGCTCCCGTTGCTCGGTCCCTGCTCCTGCCAACCTAGCAGTTCGAATGCACATCAAAGTGCAAGTAGATAAATAGGTACCGCTCCGGTGGGAAGGTAAACGGCGTTTCCGTGCGCTGCTCTGGTTCGCCAGAAGCAGCTTAGTCATGCTGGCCACATGACCCGGAAGCTGTACACCGGCTCCCTCAGCCAATAAAGCGAGATGAGCGCCGCAACCCCAGAGTCAGTCACAACTGGACCTAATGGTTCTAAAAGGTTTAGTCTTGGGGCATTTGGCGTTGCTTAAACAGATAATGACTTATTTCTAAAACAACTTCATTGAAGTAAATAGCACTTCCTTCTCTTGAGTAATGGAAAAGTGGCTTTGGATGCTTGCCAGAAGCATTAGCAAAGCCTATCCAACATTCAGTGTTGAATGCTAATGAAACAAAACCTTAAAATGATTGTACAGTCGTACCTCCGCTTACGTATCCCTCCAGTTACGTAAAGAATTGCTTGTACCCTGTTACTTATATAGTCATGGGATTCATGGCTTTATGGGGGCGGGGGGAATAGGTGACTTCCTCGTATGTTTAAAAAGAGCATTCTGTATCATTGTGTATTTTCTTGATATTCACGTATCTTACATTTAAATGGTTCATGTTAATCTTTCTAGGCTGCATGAATTCATCAAATTCCAAACATTGCAGGATCAGGAAATTTGCATTAAGAGCCTTTTGTTAGATATTGATTTCAGGTAAGCTTTTATTAAAAGTTATTTTCCCCCTCTGATCAAAACCACCACAAAGCTTATTTTATCTAGCCAATGGGCCATGGTCAATGTTCTCTGTTTGCCAGCGGAAGAGCTCTTGTGCTAGCAGGTGGCAGAGTTTAAAGGCTGTGCAAAAAAGGAATAAAATGCAGCAGTTGTGCAGGCAGAAGCTTGTTGCGAAACAACTGATTCTTCTTGTGCAATCTGTCGAACAACCAACTTTGATAATGTGCATTCTTTTGCTTTGCACAGCAGTTGGCTACGACTCAGTATAAATGATTATTCCCCTCTGCTGTGTAGATGTAGACTTGATCTATGAGATATGGGGAAATGGTCACCTCTTTTAAGAATGTCACATGGACCCTAGGAGCAGGAATAGACCTTGAGAAGTGAAGAGGTATCTGGAGGTCAGGGGAGGGGAGAAAAGAAGGGCAGAAAGTCCTAGTGATGCAGCAATAGAACCGCTAACACATCTGCAAAGCTAAGCAGGGTCTGGTGTGGTTTCAAATTGGATGGGAGACCATGTGTTGATATTCCTGGGCCCTTCCAGTTCTATAAACCTGTGATTCTATGACAAGGCACTAAGAAAGAGGAATCTGATGGAAATGTAGGTGGCAACTTTTAAGGCCAGAGAAGACAGGAAACTGAGGCCATTTCACATGCTGACTTGAGGCAACAAGTCAATTTTTTGCAGACTTCTTTTCTTTTTTTGAATATAATGGGAATAATTAATTTACAGGTACTCTCAGTTTTATACAGAGGAGGACTTCTGCCATTACAACATGTTTAACCACCATTTCTTTGCTGGAGAGGTAAGGCCTAGCCAAATACTGGGAATTCTGTATGACTACTACATGTTGAACATAGCACTTCTCTCATTTCTTTGAATGAACATTAGGAGCTAAGCAGATATTTATTGTTATTTATTTATTGTTATTTATTGAATTTCTATACCCGGGGTTCTCAGGGCGGTTTGCAGAATAAAATCAAGATATAAAACCACAAGATACCTAATAAAAATAAAACAATAGCAACCCCCCAAAAAACACATTTTAAAAGGGCATAGGATGTAAATCGGTTCAGCCAAAGGACTGGTTGAAAAGGAACGTTTTTGCCTGGCACCTAAATGTGCATAATGAAGGCGCCAGGCAAACCTCCCTGGGGAGAGCATTCCACAGATGGGGAGCCACTGCAGAGAAGGCCCTGTTCTCATGTTGCCACCCTCCGGACCTTTCGAGAAGGAGGCACACGAAGGAGGGCCTCGGAAGATGATCACAGGGTCCGGGTAGGTTCATATTTGTGTGGGGACCTGCTCATTGGGGATTCAAAGACTTGCGTAGTCAATGCAACGGACATTTGTTTGTTCTTTCCATTTTTCTCCTGTTTCATCAAGGTGCAGCCCTGTACATGGCTACTCAGAAGGAAGCCCAGCTGAGTTCAGTGGGGCTTATTCCTAGGTTAGCATGTATAGAATTGCAGCTTAAATGTTTTAAGAAAAATACAGTGCAAGAATATCTCAAATAAAATGCGGGTGTAAAACAGATAAAATTATTCCACACGCTAGAGAGGCGTTATGTATGCTTACAAATAAAAAGGTAAAGGTACCCCTGACCGTTAGGTCTAATCGCGGACAACTCTGGGCTTGCGGCGCTCATCTTGCTCTATAGGCCGAGGGAGCAGGCATTTGTCCACAAACACTTCTGGGTCATGTGGCCAGCATGACTAAGCCACTTCTGGCAAAACCAGAGCAGTGCATGGAAACACCGTTTACCTTCCCGCCGGAGTGGTATCTATTTATCTACTTGCACTTTGACGTGCTTTTGAACTGCTAGGTTGGCAGGAGCTGGGACCAAGCAACGGGAGCTCAGCTTGTTGCGGCGATTCAAACCATGACCTTCCAATTGGCAAGCCCTAGGCTCTGTGGTTTAGACCACAGTGCCACCCACGTCCCTATTGTTGTTGTTTAGTCATTTAGTCGTGTCCGACTCTTCGTGACCCCATGGACCAGAGCATGCCAGGCACTTCTGTCTTCCACTGCCTCCCGCAGTTTGGTCAAACTCATGCTGGTAGCTTCGAGAACACTATCCAACCATCTCTTCCTCTGTTGTCCCCTTCTCCTTGTGCCCTCCATCTTTCCCAACATCAGGGTTTTTTCCAGGGAGTCTTCTCTTCTCATGAGGTGGCCAAAGTATTGGAGCCTCAGCTTCAGGATCTGTCCTTCCAGTGAGCACCCAGGGCTGATTTCCTGAAGAATGGATAGGTTTGATCTTCTCCATGGGACTCTCAAGAGTCTCCTTCAGCACCATAATTCAAAAGCATCAATTCTTCGGCAATCAGCCATAATTGCATGTAAATAGAATGTATAGGGATATCATACTTTTAAATTCATGCCTTAGAAACGTTTTTCACTACTTCAGAGATTACAAAGTGATTCCTAGAGGTTGACTGGCAGATCACCACTTAGTTTGAAATGGAAGTTGTCTCTGATCTCTTGCAGGCTGCTTATGAGATATGTGAGAAATTCTTGCAGGAGGACAATGGGAAAGACGTCATCATGGTGGCTGATCCTCCCTTTGGGGGCTTGGTTGAAGCTTTGGCATTTAGTTTCAAAAAGCTGATTGCAATGTGGAGACAAACAGGAGGTGCAGGTAACTATTTCTGATTTCTGATCAATTTGATATTAGAAAAATGAAGGCAGCTTTTCTAATTCCAAATGGTATATGTTTGCTGGACAAATACAATGCAGCAATGCAGGCGATATTTGCCATTTGTACTCATCCGTTAAAGCTTTATATGAAGAACAAGGGACAACAGCCATTACAAAACTGTTTACAGGTTTATGTGCTTTCAGGCAGCGCTTGCAGATTTTTATTATCTGTTCCTTTATGTGATGAAAAGTAATTTTTTATTTCCTTTGCTCTCCTAGATCCTAGCGACAACAGCTTACCCATACTTTGGATATTTCCATACTTCTTTGAGTCACGCATTCTTGAATTTTTTCCAAATTTCAGTATGCTGGATTATCAGGTATGGGCCCAGAGAAGTGGTATTGTGAAGTTAAAAAAAAAAAAAAGCATTCTTTTTTCTAAAGCTAGTCATTTCATGGTGGATATGGACTCTGGTAATTTATTTTGTGTTGGCTAGGAGCACTCTGAATTTCCTGTTCTGACTGATGCTTTTTGTGCTGCAACGGGAGACAATGTAGAGCATTGGTCTTTAAGAACCCACTATAAAAATGCATTGTAATTTTTTAAAAAAAATTCGTCCCAACAACAATTTTGGAGGTGGATTCAGCCTCTGAAAAGGCTGAAGACTACTGGTATACAGAATATTTCACTCTCTCCAAAGTCACACACGTTATCATTCTAGACAGGCTTTTCAGTGGAGCTACTGATGGGACTAAAATATGAAAACAGTGGCACCCTAATCTTGCTCTTTTCTTGTCTTTGGGGAACTGGACTTCTAAATATTATAAGCATAGGTAAAGAATAGATTGAAAATGTACACGAGGACTCTTTCCTGACTTGGAATTTAGCTGATAAAAGCTTTTCAGTGTGTTTCAACTCCTCTGTTGTCTTTTATTTTCTAGGTGGACTATGATAATCATGCCCTTTATAAGCACGGAAAAACAGGTCGTAAACAGTCCCCAGTTCGTATATTTACCAACATTTCACCACATTTGATAGTGCTTCCTGTGGAAGAAGGATACAGGTACAGCTTTTGCTTAACCTGAGAGGAGCTAAAAGGTTTTTGAATTTTACTTTATAAAAAAATAGTGTTTACAAAGTGTTTGTGTGGCCTATTGAGAAATCTCTTTACTTACTTGTAGCGCTGTATCGTGAATATTCCTTACAGCTGACTAAGAATTTTAATTGTTTTTTCTGGGTCTGCCAGGTTTTGCTCCATCTGCCAGCGGTTCGTTAGTTCAGACAACCAGCACTGTGAAATCTGTGATTCGTGCACATCAAAAGTAAGTGTGTTTAGAAAGAGTTTTAGCAAGACTTGGTCCTCAACTTTAGTACGTATCTTGCAGAATAGCATTTTTGTGTGACTGCAAGGGGATACAGACTTGCCCACTTTGGATTAGCACATTTCTTTCTAACAATGTGGCCTGTAAGAGGAATATCGAGAAAGAAAATAACATTTTGCTCTTCTAGTCAAGGAAGATATGCCATGTGTGCAAGGAAAAAGGGGACATTTGTATTAAAGCAGGAGGGGGGGGATTAAAAACAGGAGTGCTAAATTTTTCCATTTTTAAACTATATACAACTTTTATTATTTTTCAAATAGGATGGGAGACGTTGGACGCATTGTTCCCTTTGCAAAAAATGTGTAAAACCCTGTAAGTATTACAAATGATCACTTTTTACCATCAAATTTGCAATAAAAAGATCAAGCTCAAACTATTAAAAATGTTAAGCAGCTATACTCAACAAGACAGACTCTAAACAAATACCCTTAATCAATAAGGGACTTTGACAGGGGGTTGGACTAGATGACCCTGGGGTCCCTTCCAATTTTAAGATTCTACAGCCCAGAGTTTTCATCTGTGTTGTGGAAGAACATGGCTCCTTTTGAATTTTGTTGCCCACTCTTTCCTAGGCTGGCTAGAGACCTGAACAGGGTACAGTGGTACCTCGGGTTAAGTACTTAATTCTTTCCAGAGGTCCGTACTTAACCTGAAACTGTTCTTAACCTGAAGCACCACTTTAGCTAATGGGGCCTCCCACTGCTGCTGCACTGCTGGAGCTCGATTTCTGTTCTCATCCCGAAGCAAAGTTCTTAACTTGAAGCACTATTTCTGGGTTAGCGGAGTCTGTAGCCTGAAGCGTATGTAACCTGAAGCGTATGTAACCTGAAGTGTATGTAACCCGAGATACCACTGTATTCCCCTTAAGGGTTGCAGGAAATGATCCCAGTGGCTGGAATTCTCACAGAATTTAACAACTTACACATTTTCATTGTTACTTTTCCCGCCCTTCACAGCTTGGATTCATTGCGGCGTCTGTGGTCGCTGTGCTCTGCCGAGTCACTCTTGTAAGAATGCTGACGCTGGATCTGAGACGGGATGCTTCATTTGTGGAGCGACAGACCATAAACGCGCCACATGCCCTAATCTACATGTCGTTAGGAGAATACACCAGTAAGTTCATCCTACCATTATCTACTATGTACTTACAGTGTCAACATCCATAAAGGTTCTGAATATATATTTTTAAAGGGAGGGATTCCAAACATCCCTTCTTTATATCTTCCCTCCGGCAGCTATTTATTGCAGTTCACATTTCCAGTTTTATAGATTTGAAAGTGCAGTGCTCAAGATTATTTGCCTTGCTTTGCAGAGGCGGGAAAAAGTCAAGGCAAAAGAAGAAGAAGAAGTTGGTGGGTGTGAATGCTACAAAAACGACAGGTGGAAGGAAGATGAGAACTGCAGTATAAATTATGGGCTATGTTTGCACAAGTCCTTCATTCACTGTTCTCCAAATATTAATCTGGATACTCAATATCTGACTGAATCGGAGGCCATATTTTGCAACTGCAAATATCACCAAAACACCAACTCTTGCTGATGCACTAAATGTGTGGAAATATATATATATATATATATATATATATATATATATATATATATATATATCTCAATATTACAGTCTTTTTAGCACACTGTGTATATACGCTTTCAACAATGCACAACGATGTAACTGAGTTAATATTTTATAAATATTAATATATTTTTGCAAAACGAAACTTTGTCTTTGTTTCCTTACCTTTCCGGAGACTTCAACGACTGTGCTCATGTCTTACTAAAAAGTATATTTCAAAGCAGGTAGCAAGGCAGTAGGACGCACATCAAGAATTGCAAGAGGTAAAAGGTAAAGGACCCCTGGACAGTTAAGTCCAGTCAAAGGCGACTATGGGATTTGAGGCGCTCATCTCGCTTTCAGGCCAAGGGAGCCGGCGTTTGTCCACAGAGAGCTTTACGGGTCGTGGCCAGCATGACAAAACCGATTCGGGCGCAACGGGGTACTGTGACGGAAACCAAAGCGCATGGAAACGCCATTTACCTTCCCGCGACAGCAATACCTATTTATCTACTTGCATAGAATAAAATATATATATAAATTAGTTTGGAGATGGTATTTAACACCAGTCAGATTAAATCAAATAAACAAAGAAAATTTGGTGTTATGTTGGAGGGGATGCCAGGAAACCGGGAATTATGTTCACATATGGTGGGGGTGTAAATATGTGCCAATTTTTGGCAAAGGGTGTTTAATGAGATAACAGCGATCACTGGTTTAAAGCTGACCAAAAGTCCAGAGGTAGCTTTATTATCCATTTACGATGGGGTGGAAGGTTCGTAGGCTAGGAAGGACTTGCTCACAAATTTACTGACAGCTGCACACATTATGATAGCTAGGAATCGGAAGGGGCAAGCAGAATACAAAACGGAAGAATGATATAAAGAGGTGTGGGATATGGCTATGAAGGATAAATTAACATGTGCCATTAAGGTAAGATGGGGAATATGCAGGAGAAATGATTTTGAGGAGATACGGAGGGTATTTGTAGAATTTGTACTGTTAAAACGGAAAGGGGTCAAACCATCGCAAGAGGTATTGAAATTTTGTGAGGTTGG
Organism: Podarcis vaucheri; assembly: GCF_965113315.1. Classification (NCBI taxonomy): domain Eukaryota; kingdom Metazoa; phylum Chordata; class Lepidosauria; order Squamata; family Lacertidae; genus Podarcis; species Podarcis vaucheri. The sequence goes on along the minus strand of NC_138767.1, from coordinate 71,111,449 downwards.
GTAGTTACAACGGAATGGTCTTGGTGGTGGGGTGCACATTTTTATTTGTATTTATGATTATTACTTTGTCAAAATAAAATATTTTTTAAAAACAAACATAATTGCTTAAGCAAGGAATTCCATCGCCCCATTCAAGTATTCATGGATATGGAACTTGGTGCCTCCAATCAACCAGAGATAACAGAACACTAAAACTCTCCTAAGGATTATTCACTTAAAATAGAAAGTTTTATAGTCAGAATGGCTCCAGAATTAACTTCCCACGATTGTATGAACATGGTAAGCTAGTCAACTTTCAGTCTTCTTAACAAGATAGCAGCACTTTACAGGACTGGACAAATGCAGCTCTGAAACGGTCTATTCACACAGCATATTTACATGGATAAAGTCAAACATGGAATAAGGAACCATTTAGGGAAGGCATTCCTCTCTTCTGGTAAAGGTAAAGATAAAAGAGACCCCTGACCATTAGGTCCAGTCGTGACCGACTCTGGGGTTGCAGCGCTCATCTCGCTTTATTGGCCAAGGGAGTCAGCGTACAGCTTCCGGGTCATGTGGCTAGCATGACTAAGCTGCTTCTGGCGAACCAGAGCAGCGCACGGAAATGCCGTTTACCTTCCCGCCGGAGTGGTACCTATTTATCTACTTGCACTTTGACGTGCTTTAGAACTGCTAGGTGGGCAGGAGCAGGGACCGAGCAACGGGAGCTCACCCGTCGCAGGAAATCGAACCGCTGACCTTCCAATCTGCACGACGATTGTTTCTAGATATATACAATAGTTTCTAGATATATACAGTGGAGGCTTGGGTTGTGAACGTGATCCGTGCGGGATGCACACCCACAATCCGCAGCATCCGCAACCTGCAGCGGCGCATCTGCGCATGCGCACAGCGCAATTTAGCACTTCTGCGCATGCGTGACCGCCGAAACCCGGAAGTAACCCGTTCCGGTACTTCCGGGTTTTGGCGATCCGCAACCCGAGAAAACACAACCTGAAGCATCTGTAACCCGTGGTACATAGAATATAAATTCTATTAATGTTTAACTGCTTTTTAAGTCATTGTTTCCCACCCTATGTTTTTAGCAGTTAATAGTAATAACATTATATTATTATATACCCCACCCATCTGACTTCTTCTTCTTCTTCTTATTATTATCATCATTTATTTGTACCGTCCCCATCCGGCTGCGTTGCCCCAGCCACTCTAATCGGCTTCCAGCATATACAAAAACCTAATAAAACATTATGCACTATTTTATCAGCTGAGTCCGTCAGTTGCCCTGCTGTTTTTGTTGTGTTTTAAATAGTTTTGATTCCATTCATGTTTAATAGTTGCTTTTTGTTGTGTTTTAAATGGTTTTGATTCCATTAATGTTTAATAGTTGCTTTTTAAAAAATGATTCCTCCAGTTCGTCCATTGCGTTTCCAGCTGTTCTTTTCATCTGTAACCTGCCCTGGTCAGGGGGGAAAGGCGAAATACACACAAAAGTAGTCATCATAATGATCATCACAATCTGTAATACTAATAGAATAATAATGATATATAATGATAATAAAGGGGGGAGGTCTGTAAAAAGACCCCCCCGCGCGCCTTTTCCGAAGCGGCGCAGCCAAGCAGAAGCGCGCGCCCAGCCTGGTGGGCGGTTTTGGAGAGCGCGCAATGCCCGCCTCCTGCTCCGGAGTCACTCCCCTTTCCTTCCCCACCGGAGGAGAAGCGACGCCGCTTCCGGAGGCTGGGCCTTTTCTGCCGGCGCAGGTAGCGCGGGAGAAACGGAGCGCTTGGGGCTGGAGGACTGGATCTCCGAGGGACGGGATCTCCGGTTGCCGGGTGCGTCCTAGAGATGGCAAAGGGGGCAGCTGCTGGCTTTGGGTAAACCGGATCGACCGAGGCGCAGGAGAGCGGCCCAAACCTCCAAGAGCACCCCTTGCGATTGCAAAAAAGGAGAGGAGTGGCACCACCAGGTATAGAGTTTACATCTCTCTCTCTCTCTCTATATATATATATTTATATATGACTTCCCTTCTTCTCTTTCCATGGTTCATTTTGCATAACATAAATCCCTGCATAAATGCATAAATGAAACCATTCAGTGTTCCATTATTACATCCATCAAAACTTAACCACACTGTTGAATTTATCTTAATGCTGCCAACGTTTTCAAACGTGTACACAATTCCCTCCCCCCATATAGTCAGTAGAGGTTTTCCGATCTCTAAACCTACGTTCTTCTTGTTCTCTTATTCTAGAAGTTAGGTCCGCAAGTTGTGCATATTCTGTCAACTTAAGTTGCCATTCTTCTTTGGTTGGGACCTCGCTCGTTTTCCATTTTTGGACTAAGAAAACACGGGCTGCAGCAAAGGGACCCCTGACCATTAGGTACAGTCGTGGCCGACTGGGGTTGCAGCGCTCATCTTGCTTTACTGGTCGAGGGAGCCGGCGTACATGTGGCCAGCATGACTAAGCCGCTTCTGGCAAACCAGAGCAGCGCACGGAAACGCTGTTTACCTTCCCGCCAGAGCGGTACCTATTTATCTACTTGCATTTGATGTGCTTTCAAACTGCTAGGCGGGCAGGAGCTGGGATCAAACAACGGGAGCTCACCCCATTGCGGGGATTTGAACTGTTGACTTTCCGATTGGCAAGCCCTAGGCTCTGTGGTTTACACCACAGTGCCACCCGCGTCCCTTTACGGGCTGCAGTAATACATAAATAGCATTTTTTGACACCTGGGAATTTCAGTCTGAATTATCCCCAACAGAAAGGACTCTGGTTTTCTTTTTTGGAAAAGTACTTTAAACATTTTTTCCAATTCATTATATCCCAATACTCTCCTACCCTTTTACAAGTCCACCACATATGATAGAGTGTACCTCAGCCTCATTGTGTCTCCAGTCTCCATTATTACTTCCATCAAAACTTATTTACACTGTTGAATTTATCTTAATGCTGCCAACGTTGTCAAATGTACACAATCCCCCCATATATTCAATAAAGGTTTTCCAATCTTTTTTAAACATATGTTCTTCTTGTTCTCTTATTCTATAACTTAGGTCTGCATATTCCATCAGTTGTAAGTTGCCATTCTTCTTTAATTGGGACCTCCCTCATTTTCCATTATAAATTCTTTCCCAATACTCTTTTTACCCTTTTACAGGCCCACCACATATCCGATTTGTATTATTTGTCCTGCTTCTGTGGAGTCATCGCTGCCGCTATGCCTGCTTTTCGGCAGGTTGGGGAAAAACAGCTTCCTCAAGAAGTCATTTTTATGGCCTGGTCTCCCAAGAGGGATTTGATCGCTCTTGCAAACAAAGTTGGAGAGGTAAGGTGGTCAAATGCACTACAGAGAGCAGTATGTAAAAGTGGTAAACTTTTGAAAAGTCTTGAGTCTGGTCTGAAACGAGTTAGTTTAAAAAATAGTTCTGTGAATCCTTTATAACATAACACATGATGGAACCAGATTTGTCAGCTACATGAGATGGCAATTACCAAGCGATTGTTTTGCTGCTTTCTTATACCCTAACATGCATCTACCTTATGGGAGCAAGAATCATATTATTTTTAAAAATAATATGTCATTAAAATATCTCCAGAGTTGTGAATAAAACTTTTTTCCTTTTTCATTTTAAGATTTTATTGGCATTTAATAAGTTAGATGCTAGTCGAAGGAAATTAATGGAAAACTCATGCATGGAACAGAAACACACACACATGAACAAACATTTTTGAAATTTAAGTCTGCTTTCAAATGGCAAGAGGGGCACATTTGTAGAAAACCCACCAGAAAATTTATATGATCTCTCAGTTGGTTGAAGAAAGTAAGTTTGTGATTAAAAGTTAGCATTTTGTTATCATAGTAAGGCGTTGTTTCAAAACAGTTCTGGAAACAAATATTGGGAAGGGCATGCTAATTTCTACATTCTTCTTTCAAACAAGTAGCTAGCACTACTTCATGTTTAAAAAAAACGGGAGCAAGAAAAGCCTAGTTGATTTTGTTACCCCCTTCATCCTATGCACTCCCAATCCAAACCTAGATTTTTAAGAACAATTTTTGAAAAATCTAATAAAAGCTATTGGACTGTACCAGATAAAATCAGCTAGGATACATCAGATCTCATCTGACCGGGCAGTAGGCTATTTCCTCTAGATTAGAATATAAGCTTTTCTGTGTGTGTTTTTGGGGAAAAGGTAATTGCAAAAACCTTATGTCCAAACTGGGTTTTTTTTCTTTTTTTAACTGCATTTTCTTAAGCCGTTTCATAAAATCACAGCCTCCTTTTGTACTCTGCTTTCTCTGTATAGAGGAAGTCTGAATGTTTCTACCTTTCTTCTAAATGCCTTTTTTAGGTTTTGCTTCATCGCCTTGCAAACTTCCAGCGATTGTGGAGTTTGCCACCCAGCGAAAGCACCGGGAAGGAAGTGACGGCCCTTGCGTGGAGGCCAGATGGCAAAAGTAATGTGCAACAAATAGCGTTTATTAATAATAATAATAATAATTTATTTATACCCCGCCCTTCCTGGTTCAGAAAACCGGGCTCAGGGAGGCTAACAACAAATTTGAAACACTTAATTGCTGCAACAAAAACAGCATAAAATACAGTATAAAACATGAATAACAATAAATTCAAAATCAATTTAGGGGGGAAATCCACCCAATAAACATTAGATGATCACCAGGGATAGCTGGCTAAATTAGTCCTGTTTGGGCCAGTGAGGAGACCAGGGGAGAATTCGCTGTGGGATTCCAGAGCAGGTAATCTTCATAAAAAAGGGGAGAGGGAGGGAAGGAAGGGGAATAAAAGATCAGGCTAAGTTCAAATTGAAAGCCAGGTGGAATAGCTCTGTCTTACAGGCCCTGCGGATGGAAAATAAATCCTGCAGGGCCCTGGTCTCATGGGACAGAGCATTCTACCAGGTCGGAGCCATCACTGAGAAGGCCCTGGCCCTGGTGGAGGATAATCTGACTTCCTTTAGGCCCGGGACCTCTAAACTATGATTATTCATAGTTGTTTAAATTTTAAATCGAAGGAACTCTCAAAAAGCTGACAATGCTAACCCTGAAAAAGGCAGTCCTTTGACAATACAGCTCAGTTTGGCGTATTGCCGACAGCAAGTGATGGTTTTGGTTTGCGCTCAACCATGGTTTGCTTCAACCATGGTTTGTTATGTCCATTGCTTTTCATCACTGGCATGTACCAAAGAGGTGGTCTCTTGTGCATTGTGTATTTACCATTTCCCCATTCCTTCTGCAGTTTTGGCTTTTGCACTTGCGGATACTAAGCAAGTTATCTTGTGTGACGTGGAGAAACCAGAGAGCTTGCATTCTTTCTCAGTGGATGCGCCTATCACTTATATGCACTGGATGGAAGTTACAGAAGAAAGCAGGTGGGAACGAGGCACAGAATGAGGGCCATTCATCTGGCAACCTCTGGTGCAAATCGCTTGCAGTTGCCAAGCGGGGAAACATTTGCAAATTTACAAAAATTGAGAGCTTTCTTTAGTTTTCTGGGAAGTTTGAACTTCCTCTGTATTCCGTTGCATTATAATTACGTGTACGACTACAGTGGTACCTCAGGTTACATATGCTTCAGGTTACATACGCTTCAGGTTACAGACTCCGCTAACCCAGAAATATTACCTCAGGCTAAGAACTTTGCTTCAGGATGAGAACAGAAACTGCTCCGGCGGCACAGCAGCAGCAGGAGGCCCCATTAGCTAAAGTGGTGCTTCAGGTTAAGAACAGTATCAGGTTAAGAACAGACCTTCAGAACGAATTAAGTTCTTAACCCGAGGTACCACTGTATTGGGTTTTAATATAAGTTACTTTTAATACTGGTTGGTATCTGATGAACTTTTATTTGGAGCAGAACTCAATGAACTTTTAAGTCCATTGATTTCAGTTGGTCTATTTTGAGTATGAATTCATTGGACATTATCCATTGTATTGATATAATTGTCACATGATTTGCAATATAAACAGCTGGGATTTTTAAATGAAGATTAGTCTCCATCTATGCCTTAAAAAAAAGTTCAGTAATATGTCCTATACTTAAAGGAAACCAAAATCCAATAACCTAGAAATGAAAGGACTGTGTTTAAAAAAAAAAAGAAGCATATCTGTGCCGTGTGAAAGCTAACCCAGAACAAGAAAAACTGCCTCACTGATGAAGCTTCCACATTTTAAAATTTAACTTAGCTTGATAACTCCTGTGAAAGAACTGTATTTAAATACAGGTATTTTTAGGAGAAAAGCCAGACATTTTAGAATATGGTATTACTTTCCATCTGACTTTCCAACCTGTCTTTTTTTTTTTTTTTTTTTGTCATTTTAGTTTTGGCATAACCCAAAGAGCCTTTTTATCTTCCCTTTCAGTGTCCTCACTTCCTTTTATAATACGGAGGACGAGTCTAATCTTCTTCTTCCAAAACTACCAGCATTGCCGAAGAAGTAAGTGTTGAGCTTTCAAGCTATGTTATCTGCGGGGTGGGGTGGGGTCTTAAAAATATTCATTTAAGCAACTGTAAAATATCAATGACTTCCCCCCTTCTTTCCATGGTTCCTTTTGCATATCATGAACCCCTGCATATTTTACACAAACTAAACCATTCAGTAGTCCATTATTAAATCTATCAAAATTTATTTACACTCTTGAAGTTATCTTAATGCTGCCAACGTTTTCAAGTGTATACAATCCCCCCCATATAAACATTTTCCAATCTTCTTTAAACATGCATTCTTCTTGTTCTCTTATTCTATAAGCTGCTCATATTTCATCAGTTTAAGTTGCAATTCTTCTTTGGTTGGGACCTCGCTCGTTTTCCATTTTGGGGCGAATAAAACACGGGCCGCGGTAGTGACATATATTAATTGCCTTTTTTGACACCTGGAATTTCCATTTGAATTATCCCCAACAGAAAGGACTCAGGTTTATTTGTTTTTAAAGTACTTTAAAACAATTCCCCCCATTCATTATGGATTATTTCCCAATACTCTTTTACCCTTTTACAGGTCCACCACATAGGTTTTTGCAGGCCTTCTGAATAGATCAACAACTGAAGCTTATTTTTTATGTATAAATTTCATTTTCTGAAGTTGATCCTGAATGTCTTTACTGTGTTGGTTTCCGTTGATACCATAAAGAAAACATGTGACTTAGTTGCCAGGCATCTTCCACTTCAGGCTTCCTCAACCTCGGCCCTCCAGATGTTTTTGGCCTACAACTCCCATGATCCCTAGCTAGCAGGACCAGTGGTCAGGGATGATGGGAATTGTAGTCTCAAAACATCTGGAGGGCCGAGGTTGAGGAAGCCTGTTCTACTTCTTTATGCTAGTGCAAAGAATGTCTACTCAAAAGTAAACACCATTGAGTTACATGAAGGTTGCGTCCAAAGTACGGCTGCAATCCTCTGCACAATTATGAGAAGACATGCGTACGGTTGTCCTTCTATGGCCTACATGAACGTGTGATTCTTACTAAGAAGATATCATTGAATGTGCTGACATTTCCCCCTTTTTTTAAACATAGCTACAGTACCACTGCAAAAATTTTCAGGTGAGGCTCATTTTCTGTTTCTATCCTTTCCTTTTTAGTTATGAGGACATAACATGTTTCGTTTTGTAACTGATATTTTAAAATATTACGTTTCAGTGAAGAAAAATCTGATGAGATTATGAAACTCATGGGAGATGTCAGGTAATTTTTATTTATTTATTCTAATTTGGTTTATGTACAACCAGCAGCCTTGAATCAGTTGCTTGGGAATTCTAAGAAGCCAAAAACACACACAAACAACAAACCAGGGCAGTTTTGAAACATTCAGCCCGTCATGCAAAATTTGGTTACAATCTCTTAAATTGTGTCCAAATGCATAGCAAACAAACAGCTTTCCAAATTATGTTGTTGATACGGAGAATGAAAGAAGTTCTGATTTCCTTTTTAATTTTTTTTTAATTTATACGTTTCAAATTTATACATTTCATTAATTTTACAATCATTTTAACATTTCAAAGTTTGACTTCCTTCCCCCTCTTCTTGTGGTTCCTTAATTTATTTTTTAATATCTTCTGCATGTCCAAATTCATTTAATTGGCTCATTTAATTATCTACTTTAAGTATAAACTCTTATGAAACTCTTATGAAACTTCAGGTAATAATAATTTATGATTTATACCCCGCACATCTGGCTGGGTTTCCCCAGCCAGTCTCCCAACAGAATATTAAAAACACGATAAAACATCAAACATTAAAAACTTCCCTCGACAGGGCTGCCTTCAGATGTCTTCTAAAAGTGAGATAGTTGTTTATTTCCTTGATATCTGATGGAGGGGCGTTCCACAGGGAGGGCGCCACTACCGAGAAGGCCCTCTACCTGGTTCCCTGTAACCTCACTTCCTGCAGCGAGGGAACCGCCAGGTTATTACAGTAATCCTGCCAGTGTTTTTATCTGCTTGCAGTTTATCTGTAAATATTCAATAAACCCATTTCCATTCTTTTATATAAAAAAGTTTGTTATCTTGATTTCTTATTCTTCTGGTCAGTTTCGTCATTCCATAAGTTCCAGTATCCATTCTTCCTTTGCTGGGACTTCTGCTTCCATCCATTTGGGGAAGAGTAACATTCTTGCTGCTATAGTCACATACATGAATAAATTTCTATACAATTTAGGTAGTTCTGTCCCTATAAAGGTAAAGGGACCCCTGACCATTAGGTCTAGTCGTGGCCAACTCTGGGGTTGCGGCGCTCATCTCGCTTTATTGGCCAAGGGAGCCACCATACAGCTTCCAGGTCATGTGGCATGACTAAACCGCTTCTGGCGAACCAGAGCAGTGCACGGAAATGCCATTCACTTTCCCACCAGAGTGGTACCTATTTATCTACTTGCACTTTGACATGCTTTTGAACTGCTAGGTTGGCAGGAGCAGGGACTGAGCAACGGGAGCTAACCCCATCGTGGGGATTCGAACCGCTGACCTTCTGATCTGCAAGTCCTAGGCTCTGTGGTTTAACCCACAGCGCCACCTGCATCCCTAGTTCTGTCTCTATAAGAACCAAATAATTTGGGGGATTCTAGAAGAAATTTCTCATCTTGGTGCTCCAGTTTATGTTAATTCCCATTAACCACAAGCCAACACAACAAAAGGTTCGGGAGAATGCAATGACAGTCCAACAGCAACGGAAAGTTTGAGAAGACTACTTTCCTCGGTTGATCAGCGGAGGGCAGCATTTAGTTGTTTTGGCTCTGGTGTGTTTCTGAAGTTGGGAACGAAAATATGAAAATATTAGAAGGGGCCTTTGGATCTGAATTTTTGGCCGTTGCACTTTTGCCCACTTCCCGTATTGCAAATCCCGCAAGCTGTGGCGACGTGCACTGACTTAAATGGCTTTAAAAGGAAGTAAGACAAATTAGCGGAGGGGAAATCCATCAAGGGTCCTGAGCACAAGAGCTAAACTCTCCGACTCCTCAGGTTCAGAGGCGGTAAACGTCTTAATATCAGTTTCTGGGGGATAAGCAGTGGGAGAACCATGCAGGCAACTTTTGTTTTGAAACAATAAGTTGCCTTACACTTCCCTCCGTCTCAACCTGAGCTTGGGGTAAAAGGCACACTAATAGGACATGTCATTTTAGTGGGTAAAACTTAATTTTTACAAATATCTTAAGTATTAAAAATACATTTTGAGTGTAAGGAATTCAAATCTATAATTTTTGCGACTGGGCAACATTTAGCTTAATAATAATAATAATAATAATTTTATTATTTATACCCTTCCCATCTGGCTGGGCCTCCCCAGCCACTCTGGGCGGCTTCCAAAAAAATATTAAAATACTATAATACATCAAACATTAAAAGCTTCCCTAAACAGGACTGCCTTCAGATGTCTTCTAAAAGTCTGGTAGTTGTTTTTCTTTTTGACATCTGGTGGGAGGGCGTTCCACAGGGCGGGTGCCACTACTGAGAAGGCCCTCTGCCTGGTTCCCTGTAACTTGGCTTCTTGCAGCGAGGGAACCACCAGAAGGCCCTCAGAGCTGGACCTCAGCGTCCTGGTAGAACGATGGGGGTGGAGATGCTCCTTCAGGTATACTGGACCGAGGCTGTTTAGGGCTTTAAAGGTCAGCACCAACACTTTGAAATGTGCTCGGAAATGTACTGGGAGCCAATGTAGGTCTTTCAAGCCAATGTGTTACATGGTCTCGGCGGCCACTCCCAGTCACCAGTCTGGCTGCCGACTGGTCTACTGCTTTTGGAAAACCAAAGAATTGTAATTTTACCTTCTGTAAATGTCACGTAATGCTTAATAATAATAATAATAATTTTATGAAGGCTGTTGTATAAATATTTTAAATAGATAAACAGGCAGGTGGGATTGCTAATGTATAAGGGTGCTTCCTAATTTCTGTGCCCTGATTATCTCTCTCTTTTAAACTTTAGGCTGAATGCTCTGGTTCTTGGGGGCAATGCTGGGTTTATTGAGATCTACACTTATGGGATGTACAAGATAGCTACAGTAACGGGGGTGAGTAGGTCTTGGAATTCCCACCACACTTCTGCAGAGTGTGGCTCCACAGCGTTCCTTAGGTAAATCCTGCTCCTGAATGTTAAAAGTCAAGTCTTCTAAAGATGGAAGGAGAGATTTGGCTCTTGAAAAATTGAAGCGGCGAGCTTCTGCAGGCAAAGTACATCACCTGCCGCTGAGCCACAACCGCCCTGAGAGCCAGTGTGGTGTAGTGGTTAAGAGCGGTGGACTCGTAATCTGGTGAACCGGGTTCGATTCCCTGCTCCTCCACCTGCAGCTGCTGGGTGACCTTGGGCTAGTCTCACTTCTCTGAAGTCTCTCAGCCCCACTCACCTCACAGAGTGTTTGTTGTGGGGGAAGAAGGGAAAGGAGAATGTTAGCTGCTTTGAGACTCCTTCGGGTAGTGATAAAGCGGGGTATGAAATCCAAACAACTCCTCCTCCTCCCCTGCACAAGACTGACACGAATGTAACTCCTTTTCTCTTCACTGCATCCTTATACTGGAAAAAAGCTATATTTGTAGTGCTATCATGCAACATTTAAAGACGCCTCTCCACCGCACATACTCGACCGCTCTAAAGATATGAAATTCCCTCCCCAAAGTTATTTCTTCCTTCTAGCCTCCCACATCCCTACATGCACACATGGAAAAAGAAAACATGTCAACCCTAATCAAAACGTACTGCACTGTACAATTAAGACAAGCTTCTTTAATGGTGAATAAAAAAGTACAGTGGTACCTCAGGTTAAGTACTTAATTAAGCGTCTGTAACCTGAAGCGTCTGTAACCCGAGGTACCACTGTTAATGCAATATAGATTTCCTGTATGGGAGAGTCATTTATTTATTTCTTCCTGTGTTATGGTTTTTGGTAATACAGTCGTACCTCGGGTTAAGTACTTAATTCGTTCCGGAGGTCCGCTCTTAACCTGAAACTGTTCTTAACCTGAAGCACCACTTTAGCTAATGGGGCCTCCTGCTGCTGCCGCGCCGCCAGAGCACGATTTCTGTTCTCATCCTGAAGCAAAGTTCTTAACCCGAGGTACTATTTCTGGGTTAGCGGAGTGTGTAACCTGAAGCGTATGTAACCTGAGGTACCACTGTACACCTTTTTTTTGCTCTCAGTGAGGTGCAATAGTATTTTAAACGGATTTTAGCAAATGCACACAAGCTGCAATCCTGTGGACTCAGACATGTGCTTTTGAAACTGGGGAGGAAAAGAACTATACAGTTTTATTTTTCCCCAAAAATTTTTTATTCATTTTATAACACAAATAAAAAACACAAACAGAAAAGACAATCAATACAAACAAATTCTTGTCATATCCTTATTTTTCTAAACATTGTTAAGTGGGCTTCTCCAAGTCCCACTTACCTAATTTTCTTTTTACAAGAACTATACAGTTTTAATTGTATGAAACGTGATTCGTTCCTCAATACTAAGAAAATTAGGTGTATACCTTTTACATCGTTTTCTTGTAGGTGACTGGTTCTTGCCTCGCTTTGTGCTTATCAAGTGACTTGAAATCGCTGTCGGTTATTACAAAAGTAGAAGTTTCTCCAGAAAGTGAGCCAGAAATAACATACTTCCAAGTGAGTAAAACTGCAGAAATACTTAGCGGCAATGTTTTGCTCTGGGTTGTTTTTTTGGGTAAATCATCCTTGTCAGTTCCGTTCTACAGTGGATGTATTCGGAATGTTTCTGTGCAACTGTGTTAAAATTTGCCTTGCTGGGATGGCATTTTATAAGTTTCATAAGTTTTTATAAGTTTCCCCATCAAAAATAAGTTTCATAAGTTTTTATAAGTTTCCCCATCAAAAATAAAAGGCCTTACCTTCTAATCTTTTCTTAGAGAAAACCTTGCGCATTTTCACCTTTTGCTGAAAAATGGGACGAATTTAATTCCTGCCCCTATCTGGGCAGGCAGAGTCTAACTTCTGTTGCCTATGATCTGGTAACCTCTAGGTTAGATTACTGGAACGCATTATATGTGTTGTTGTTTAGTCGTTTAGTCGTGTCCGACTCTTCGTGACCCCATGGACCAGAGCACGCCAGGCACTCCTGTCTTCCACTGCCTCCCGCAGTTTGGTCAAACTCATGCTGGTAGCTTCGAGAACACTGTCCAACCATCTCGTCCTCTGCCGTCCCCTTCTCCTTGTGCCCTCCATCTTTCCCAACATCAGGGTCTTTTCCAGGGAGTCTTCTCTTCTCATGAGGTGGCCAAAGTATTGGAGCCTCAGCTTCACGATCTGTCCTTCCAGTGAGCACTCAGGGCTGATTTCCTTCAGAATGGATCAGTTTGATCTTCTTGCAGTCCATGGGACTCTCAAGAGTCTCCTCCAGCACCAGAATTCAAAAGCATCAATTCTTCAGCGATCAGCCTTCTTTATGGTCCAGCTCTCACTTCCATACATCACTACTGGGAAAACCATAGCTTTAACTATAAGGACCTTTGTTGGCAAGGTGATGTCTCTACTTTTTAAGATGCTGCCTAGGTTTGTCATTGCTTTTCTCCCAAGAAGCAGGCGTCTTTTAATTTCGTGACTGCTGTCACCATCTGCAGTGATCATGGAGCCCAAGAAAGTAAAATCTCTCACTGCCTCCATTTTTTCCCTTCTATTTGCCAGGAGGTGATGGGACCAGTGGCCATGATCTTCGCTTTTTTGATGTTGAGCTTCAGACCATATTTTGCGCTCTCCTCTTTCACCCTCATTAAAAGGTTCTTTAATTCCTCCTCACTTTCTGCCATCAAGGTTGTGTCATCTGCATATCTGAGGTTGTTGATGTTTCTTCCGGCAATCTTAATTCTGGCTAAGGATTCATCTGCATTCTAGGTTAGATTACTGGAATGAATTATACTGAATGCATTATATGTGGGGCTGCTGAAACAAACCCAGGTGATGTAATTTCCTCTGGCTATAATTTTATTCTCTTTCTGCTATAGTTGGACACCAGTTTGCTCTCAACCTATTTACCAGAAGTAACCCGAATGGCTAGAAAATTCACACACATTTCAACTCTCCTGCAGGTACTGTATTAAAATTCTCTGACCCATTTTGCAGTCCCGCTGAATTAAATCCACTTAGTTTAACTTGTCTAGATTAAATTGATCCATCTTTGAGAAAATTCGACTGTCGTTCTAAGGATAAGTTTCCTTGAACTACTTCCAAGTAAATGTAGTGAGGATCAGGCTGCCAGTGTGTTTTAATTCCGTTTTAACTTAATCTAGGATCGGAGGACGCCTGGGACACGGGTGGCGCTGTGGGTAAAACCTCAGCGCCTAGGGCTTGCCAATCGCATGGTCGGCGGTTTGAATCCCCGCGACGGGGTGAGCTCCTGTCTTCGGTCCCAGCTCCTGCCCACCTAGCAGTTTGAAAGCACCCCTAGGTGCAAGTAGATAAATAGGTACCGCTTTATAGCGGGAAGGTACATGGTGTTTCCGTGTGCTGCGCTGGTGCTGGCTCGCCAGAGCAGCTTTGTCACGCTTGCCACGTGACCCGGAAGTGTCTCCAGACAGCGCTGGCCCCCGGCCTCTTAAGTGAGATGGGCGCACAACCCTAGAGTCGGATACGACTGGCCCGTACGGGCAGGGGGTACCTTTAGGATCGGAGGAAAGAAGGGATTTTTTTTTATATATGATAAACATTGGTTTTATGCAGTTTTAAAATGCATTTATCTGGTTTTGATAGTGATGGTACTATGCAATTTTAAAATATTTTAATGAAAACCATGCATTAAGGTTGATTGAATTTAATTAATACGGCAGATTTCTTTCTGCAAAATTGCATTTGTTTCCAATACTATAGAAAAAGGTAGGCATTTCTGTCCTTTCTCTGTTTGTAAACAGTATATAAAGCTGTCGCTGACATGCATGTGTGAAGCCTGGGAAGAAATATTGATGCAGATGGATTCACGGCTAACCAAATTTGTGCAGGTATTGTGAAAACTCTTCCAATTCAGGTGATTGTTATTTTAATACTGCTTCTCGTAATATTTTTCCCATGTGAAGAATAGGAACAGTTATTGTCACAGTTGCAGATGCTATGTTCAAGACTAGGTAGTCCACTTATAAAAGTGACACTCTGCCCCCATGCCTGGTCTAGAGGGTAAAGAAGTTTTTAATCTTTGATGTTTTATTGTGTTTTTAATATTCTGTTGGGAGCCGCGCAGAGTGGCTGGGGAGACCTGGCCAGATGGGCAGGGTATAAATAATAAATTATTATATATGAATAATTAAATAATAATAATAATCTTTATTGCGGTCCAACAACCCATAAAATGGATTCAGAGTAAAATACAGATTCGTACAGACAACCCCCCAGGGAAGGAAAACCAAAGCGTTATTTTTGTTTAGTCATGGGTATGTTGATCTTTCATTCGTATAACTAGTGAAAGAAACTTTGCCACGGCCACTGTGATATTATTGGACTTGTCATCCAGAAGATACAGTGGTGCCTCGCAAGACGAAATTAATCCGTTCCGTGAGTCTCTTCGTCTTGCGGTTTTTTCGTCTTGCGAAGCACGGCTATTAGCGGCTTAGCGGCTATTAACGGCTTAGCGGCTTTAAGAAAAAGGAAACAAACTCGCAAGAACTCGCAAGACGTTTCGTCTTGCGAAGCAAGCCCATAGGGAAATTCGTCTTGCGGAACGACTCAAAAAACGGAAAACTCTTTCGTCTTACGAGGCATTTGTTTTGCGAGGTACCACTGTATTTGGTATAGTAGGCTTCAGATAGACCCAGCCGATTTGCCAATAGTGGTTTAATCAATAGTTCCCTAGCTTGTTCATACTGTCCACAATGCAATAAAATATGCCTCATGCAGTCGACATCCTGAGAGCATACACAGATCCTATTTTGATAAGGGATGCCCCTCAGTCTGCCATCCAGCACTTCTGATGGGAATACAGTGGTACCTCGGGTTAAGTACTTAATTCGTTCCGGAGGTCCGTACTTAACCTGAAACTGTTCTTAACCTGAAGCACCACTTTAGCTAATGGGGCCTCCTGCTGCTGCCGCGCCACCGGAGCGCAATTTCTGTTCTCATCCTGAAGCAAAGTTCTTAACCTGAAGCACTATTTCTGGGTTAGCGGAGTCTGTAACCTGAAGCGTATGTAACCTGAGGTACCACTGTACATTTAATCTGGCTTTGGTGAAAAGGTGCCGATATGTTGGTACAGACAAATTTCTAAGATATGCAGGTGTCTGAAAATTGAACCCATTGTGAATTCCGACTGCTAATGGGCCACAGATAACATGAGACTGAGATCGGAGATCACAATGTGATATTTCCCAGAGCCTTTGCCTCAGCGATTCAAAAGTGGTATAGTAGCCCAGAGAGAAGGTGGCATACCAATCTCAGTTGCTACCCCCTTTTTTAAATTAAATTTTGATTGGAAATTTTATTTACAACGTAACATAAAACCCCCCCACCCCCAATACAGAAATCCATCCTCATTACAAACACGAACATAACAAACAATAAGCATAACATACAACAATACAAACAACCAAATAAAAGACTTCCATTATCCAGTATCTGGCCTCTTTATTTATTTCTTATAGGCTGTTTCGTTTATGAATAATTATTAAGATTTTTCTAATTATAACTTAAATATCCACAAAGCCTCCTGCAGACATTAATCAAAACAAGCCAGGTATGAATTTTAGGGCACTGTTTTGTGAGGTATTCTCTGCATTTCCCCCATGCTTTTTGAAATTCTTGTCTAGTGTGCTCTCTAATTCCTCTGTTAATCTAGCCAGTTCAATATACTCTTAACAGTTTGTCTTGCCATTCCTTTTTTGTGAAAAAGGAATCGCAGTTGCTTTTCTAACCATAATTTTCATCCATGAGCTGGTAAACTCCTCGTTGTTTAGGTATGGAAGTAACCCCTTCCCTAGGCCAAAGACTGATAAATTGTGAGCAGGAACAGTTTCCCGCATTATCCAGGAGGCGTGCCGGCCCCTGCCCTGCTCCATCGCTGGCGCGCCACGCCCCCCAGAAGAACACCCAATCGGGTGGCAGCTCGGGGGCGTGGTTTAGCCGCTCAAATGCGGCCGCGCCAGCTCTCCCCACCATTGCACTGCCGATCTCCTCAAGTCACCCACCCACCACTTCCCTTTAGGGCTTAGCTATTCGCTTGACCTTGCTATGGACCTGTGGTTGGTCGCCCTGGTTGCCTAGGGGGCCTGGTAGGAGTTTTTTCCAATTGGCAAATTGGCACCGGCCTTGTGGTTTTTTCCCCCTACCTCGTAGCAATCGTCACAACTTTCTTGGTATTTGGCGGTTAGGCATTGGAATGTGTTGTTGGTGTGTGGAAGGGCAAGGTGTGGCCATCGCCTACCCCTTCACTTTTGGGTATTCCGTTAAAGGAATCCGGCGGTCGTGGATCCTGTCTGATGCCCTGTGCGGCAGGGGGTCATGGCACGACCCCCGGTGACATCAGGGGAGAGCTTATAGTTGTATTTGCCTCAACAGGCTCCCTCTACTGGTGGATAACCCTTGTCAGACTCACCCCTCTCCGAGTGGGTGGAGTCAGATTTGCTGTTGTCCAATGCCGAAGCCAATACCTCTCACATGCTGTAATCAATAAAGTTGTGGCCGTTTCTAGCCCATTAACCTAATATGCTGTGTCCATGTGTCTTTATTATTCCCAAGCGGGGAATGGGTCCTTGAATCACAATTAAATGTGTTTGTACTGCCACCTTCAACCTGCAGGAAAAGAACACAACGACGTCAGTTCAAGACGAATTTATGCAGTTGCTGTTATGGGGCAAAGCAAGGTACTGCGCAGGAAGTTGTTTTTCACCAGAGTTGTGTACTGCGTTGTGCTCACAATCAAAGTGAAATTTGTGTGTGGTGTTGTTGTTTTCCCTATACAGCCTTGAACTTCAGGCGTTGCTTATGAATCAGCTCACAGTAAAGGTATACTAATGCATATGTTAAAATACTGTTACTGCCTTTTGATTGACCCTACAGTGCTAAAAACAAAGTCTCTTCCAACAGGGCTTAAAAAAACTTGGCCAGTCCATGGAATCCTCTTATTCCAGTATTCAGAAGCTTGTCATAAGTCACTTGCAAAGGTAACATCTCCTGCTGTGTTGAGAGGGACGCAAATAAATATAGGAACTTATGGAACCAAGAAAACTCGAATACATTTGATGCTGAAGTCAGTTGAAATACCACCGCCACCTTCCCGTTCCACGGAAGAAAAATTGCTAAAATACTTCTCACTTATGCAAGGAAATCCTAGCTTGGGCTGAGTAGGAGTGATAACCAACGTTAGCCGTTTTCAGAGTAGACCCCTTGAAATCAGTGGATTTATTGATTTCATTGAGTCTACATGAAGTGTTATTAACACTCATATATCACACTATACGAGTAACAACCTAGTTAGGCAGAATTTAAACTTATTTTTTTACTTTTACCCCAGCAAAGCATAACTCTGTGGAGCTGTCAAGTTAGCTAACAGCATAATAAAGCAACATTAAAATTAAAAGCAGAATGAAACCAAACATCTTTCTTTCTTTCTTATTTATTTTATTGGGTTTTATAAACAAGAATACTGCTATACAAATAAGTATACCAAGTTTTCTCATGTCAGGAGTAACTGTGGACCAAACATCATATATAAACTATAAATCACTTGTATTTTGCTTGGTTTCCTTCAGTCTGTCAAATATTCCAGATTATTATTCTTTAATAATGATGCATTGTAGAGTGTGATGACAGCTCCTCCACTGAAATGTTTTTGCTGCCTTGCTTTTGATAGCGGCTCTGAGGCTTTGCTTTACCATCTCAGTGAACTGAAAGGAATGGCATTGTGGAAACAAAAGTATGAGTCTCTTGGACTGGATGCAACAGGAATCGAAGGTACATATTATTAGCTTTCTGGCTAGCGTGTGGATCGTCAACTCAGCTGATGTTAAATAACTGTTCTCTCTTTACAGAAGCCATTACTGCGGTGGGCTCCTTCATCCTTAAAGCAAATGAGTTGCTTCAGTACGTATTCATCTAGATCGTCGGATGCAAAGCATTTTTAGACTTTGGTTTCCTGTTTAAATGTCGGGAGCAAAAGTTTGTTGTTGTCCAAAATACAACTTAGTCTGTACAACTTAGTCATCACCTTTCTGTGATGATCCTGACCAATTGTTGTTGTTTAGTCGTGTCCGACTCTTCGTAACCCCATTGGACCAGAGCACGCCAGGCACTCCTGTCTTCCACTGCCTCCCGCAGTTTGGTCAAACTCATGTTAGTAGCTTCGAGAACACTGTCCAACCATCTCATCCTCTGTCGTCCCCTTCTCCTTGTGCCCTCCATCTTTTCCAACATCAGGGTCTTTTCCAGGGAGTCTTCTCTTCTCATGAGGTGGCCAAAGTATTGGAGTCTCAGCTTCAGGATCTGTCCTTCCAGTGAGCACTCAGGGCTGATTGCCTTAAGAATGGATAGGTTTGATCTTCTTGCAGTCCGTGGAACTCTCAAGAGTCTCCTCCAGCACCATAATTCAAACGCATCAATTCTTTGGCGATCAGCCTTCTTTATAGTCCAACTCTCACTTCCATACATCACTACTGGGAAAACCATAGCTTTTACTATACGGGCCTTTGTCGGCAAGGTGATGTCTCTGCTTTTCAAGATGGTGTCGAGGTTTGTCATTGCTTTTCTCCCAAGAAGCAGGCGTCTTTTAATTTTGTGGCTGCTGTCACCATCTGCAGTGATCATGGAGCCCAAGAAAGTAAAATCTCTCACTGCCTCCATTTCTTCCCCTTCTATTTGCCAGGAGGTGATGGGACTAGTGGCCATGATCTTTGTTTTTTTGATATTTTGTTGTAAATATTACTGATACAGTGCATAAGCAGCACTATGTCTTTTCAGAAGCACTATAGCATACTTGTATTTAAGCACTAGCCTACTAGCCAGAAGAGGTCAGGAATTGCATATGTACATGGAATTCCACGCTGGCAGGTTGGCAGAGGAAGGATGGAATATTCCACCCCTTCTCTCTTGACAGATGCAAAAAGGGACAGAATCCTGGAGCTTTATTGCCTAAAAATGAAGATTTCAGCAAGAGGTTTGCTAGAAGAGGGAAAGACCCCTCTCACTCCTCTCTCTATAGAAGTGGAACAGACTAGCAAAAAGGTTGCAAGCTAGTAACGTCTGATGAACATATTTATAAGGTTGCATTATATTAATGATATTGCAGTGATGACGTAGCTTCCAGTGTGTGGAACTGCCCACATGGAAGGAAATTCTAACGAGGGAGGTGGGCTTTAGAAACACTTTTCAGTCCGGGTAGCATTTGGAATAGGTTTTAATGCCCTTTCTATTCTTTCTTTCTACAGAGTTATAGACAGCAGTATGAAGAACTTCAAAGCTTTTTTTCGGTGGCTATATGTAGGTGAGGAAAAATTAGTGCTAATGATATAAACCAGGGTTCGATTTTATGAAGCGTAACTGAAAAATGGAAACCTACGCACATGAAGGGATAGATCTGAAACTTATTAGCTTATTTGCCACCAGGGAGCATAGTTAGTTCTGCCATAATAGGTTGGGTAAGGGGATGCGGGTGGCGCTGTGGTCTAAACCATTGAGACTCTTGGGCTTGCCAATCAGAAGGTTGGTGATTCGAATTCCCACAATGGGGTGAGCTCCCGTTGCTCGGTCCCTGCTCCTGCCAACCTAGCTGTTTGAAAGCGCGCCAGTGCAAGTAGATAAATAGGTACCACTGTGGTGGGAAGATAAATAACATTTCCATGCGCTCTGACTTCCATCATGGTCTCCTGTTGCACCAGAAGCGGTTTAGTCATGCTGGCCACATGACCCGGAAAGCTTTCTGTGGACAAACGCCAGCTCCCTCAGCCTGAAAGCAAGATGAGCGCCGCAACCCCATAGCCGCCTTTGACTGGACTTAACCGTCCAGGGGTCCTTTACTAGGCGACTCCACATGGTCAAGTCTTTACTTTTTTTCTCCTCAGAAATGAAAGGAAGCCACCCAACCTATTTACCTTTTATTTGCCTTTCATTTCTTAGGAGAAAATACAGTGGTACCTCAGGTTACATACGCTTCAGGTTACAGACTCCGCTAACCCAAAAATAGTACCTCGGGTTAAGAACTTTGCTTCAGGATGAGAACAGAAATTGTGCTCTGGCGGTGCAGCAGCAACAGGAGGCCCCATTAGCTAAAGTGGTGCTTCAGGTTCAGAACAGTTTCAGGTTAAGAACGGACCTCTGGAACGAATTAAGTACTTAAGGTACCACTGTAAAGTAAAGACTGTAAAGTCGCCTAGTTCCCACCAACAGGGACATCATGAAATAGGAAATGCCATCCATTTCCTTTCTGAAGATAGCTTAGGGCTGTGGAGGGGAAGCCATGGTCTCCCAGTGTTTCCTTCCCACACCCAGAAGGGCTGGTTTTTCAAGAAGAAGGACAAGTGGAACTGAGAAAGGGGGGGGGGCAGAATAGTCTTAAGTTTTCCACTTGGAGTGAGGGGGTTTAGGGGAGAGCAAGTTATTGTCCATCTCATCCTCCCAGAGCTGGCAATGTTGATAGGTCTTTTGAGTTTTAAATATTGTCCCTGAGCAAGTAGTCCTTCGTATTTTACACAAAGAGATACAGGAAAAAATAACTATGGCATGTTGCTGCTGCTGCCGTTGTGACATTTTCGAGCGGGTATAATTACTATGTTTTATCATTGCTGTATTTTGGTGAAATCTTCTCTCTTTTGGAAGCAAGGGCAGTGGAATGGAAATTATTGCGCTGTCCTGGTAATCTCTCTCTCTTTTTTAATTTTCCAGCCATGTTGAGGATGTCAGAAGATCATGTCCCTCCAGAGCTGAACAAGGTAGTATTTCTGTGCTCTGTCATGTATGTTCCATTTCCTACATGTATTTAAAGGCAATACCATTACACCCTATCAAATTAGAAATGTACAAGAACAACAAAAAAGGCAATCCAGTGATATCTAGCCCCCTTAACTAAATTAAATATCGACAAAGAATAAAATTGACATGGTTACTCACAGAGTGTGAGTATGACACTTTAATGTTAATTAGGGTTGTGCTTTCTTATTTGATCTGCTTCTGTATTATTGTTTTGTATTCAGTAATTTTCATGTTCTTTTAAAGAGAAATACTTTAATTTTGATGTTGCTGCTTGCAGAATTTTGGCAGCTGATTTTTAAAATGTGGATTTTCCCCCCTCTTGTTTCTCAAAGATGACTCAGAAAGATATCACTTTTGTTGCCGATTTTCTTACTGAACATTTCAATGAGGTAAGTTTTTTTTAATTTGACTGGCTACTGTGAGTAAATTATTACATTTGCACATGATCTAACTGACTTTGAGTTTTTGTTCTTTCAAGTAAAAGCAAACAGATACATCTGTTCAGGTCAGCAAAGGAGACCTGAATTTATTATTGTGATTTTTTTATAGACCACCCTTCCTCCAAAAATCTCAGTGTGGTCTATAACACTATATAAACATAACTGTGAAACATCTTAAAACAAAATAAAACTTGATAGTAATACAAATAAATGACAGAGAACATTTCAGACTCAAAACAGGTAAAACTATAGTGGCTCAGCTTTTCCCACAGCTTGAGGAAATAAATGTGCTTTTTAAAAGAATCAAGAAGACTTAAGTTACTACCAAGATTATATCCATGGTACTGGGGGAATCTATAAAATGTTACTGTACAAATAGTTCTTAACACCTCACAGATTAAGTCAAATACACTTAGCAGTACCGAGTAAATGCTGAAGACACAATACACCTATTTTTGGGGGAGGATAATTTGTAATTTCAGCACAGAAATAATTGGATAACCCAATATGCCATTATTCAGTTATTGTAAGAACCCAGTACAGGAAGAGGACCTGGAAGTAACATTACATTTGCTTTCTGCTGTGAGAGTACTTCTTGCAAAAGCTTGAACACAAATGCAACCCCTTTAGTTTCAGAATGGATTGGAAAAATGGGGATGCCTGGAATAATGACCAAATTGATGTACTATAGCAGAGAAAGTCATGAACGGATAGAGCAATGGTCTTTATTTTATTTTGGAATGATAACATTCCAGGGGAACAGTTATCCATGTAATCTATATAGTATAAAGTTGCTATATGTAGTGTTTCTCAAATATATACACGTGTGTGTTTGTGTGTTTCTGTTCTCTTAACTAGAATAATAAATCTACTGTATTTTTAAAAAGGTACCTAAAAGACAGTACTGAGGGGGCCAATCATACCTCCAGCAGGAGGCAGTTCAATAATTTGGGTGCCACTGTGGAGAAGGCTCTGCCTTATTTCACCACCAACTGCAGATCACAAGGCCTGGGGGTATTTGGAAGCTAACTTGCCTCCTTCTGATACATATCCCACCGAGGCTGTGATATAATTGAATGTGGGACCTTGGGAGTTAGCTATCTTAATAATTCTTCACGTTTCCACTTAAAATAAAATATATATTGCATTCCATGTTTGTTTGTTTGTTTTTAGGCACCTGAGCTCTACAATCGTAAAGGGAAATACTTTAATGTAGAAAGAGTTGGTCAGGTAATGAATCAAGTCTCTTTATTAAGACAGGGAGGTGGGCAAATGAGCTGCTGAAGGAAATATATTTTGCAGGTCGGAGCTAATGGCTGGGATAGCCTATCGCTCTGTAAAGCCACGTTCAGCATTCTGGAATCCGTTTAAGCAAATCAGATGAATTTATGTGAACAAATGTGCTTCACTGACAAGCTTTCCCACTCCTTACACTCAATATTTATAACAACATACGGTAAATCGAAATAATTTTGAGAACAAAAATAGGTGAGGGCCTTCAGACTATGCTAACGGGCTTCCTTGAGGCGTCTCACTGACTGCTGGCCTATATTGTGTGTTCCTCTGAACCCCCAGAATATGCATGAATTTTCTCAGTGCTGCCGTGTGGTTTAGAAATGTAACTGGCCTGGGGGATGCTGTCGGCTGTTCTGATGATGGCTGGGTACAAGTGGCTTCAGTTTGACGCAGGTGTGACTTAAATGATCCTTCATCAAAACGCTGTTCTTACCTATTTACATAACTCAGACACGGCAGAAACTGTCACATAATAATAATAATAATAATAATAATACAGTCATACCTTGGGTTGAAGTAGCTTCTGAATGAATATTTTTGGGTTGCGCTCCGCGGTGACCCGGAAGTAACGGAGCGCGTTACTTCCAGGTTTCACCGCATGCGCAGACGCGCAGAATGATGTCATGCGCAGAAGCGGCGAATCGCGACACGCGCAGACGCGGGATGCGTTCGCTTTAGGATGCGAATGGGGCTCCGGAACAGATGCCGTTCGCATCCAGAGGTACCGCTGTAATAATTTATTATTTATACCCCACCCATCTGGCTGGGTTTCCCCAGCCACTTTGGGCGGCTGCCAACCGAATATTAAAAACACAATACAGCATTAAACTACTCTGAAACCTTTGCAATGCGCCCCCCCCTCCAGTTCTTCTCTGTTCTCTAGATGTGCAGCAACGCGGGGGGGGGGGGTTCCATTTCTGACCTTTGCCTTGCATCACAGAAGTGATCTCATGAGTCACCCTCTTACAGAAGAGTATAAAAGATTAACAAAAGAGAGCTGGGCTTGCCAATAGCTTGATAGCAGACCCTAATCTCTCCAGACAGCATTCTCAGCAGATGCACCACATTGCAAAGGATTGGTCATTCCTACTTGATTTGCTCAGAGGGGGTAAGATCTCGCTGACTTTGGAGGAGTTTATTTCCTAGCAAGTATGCTTAGAATTTTCGCCTTAACAGATTTGAAGAAAACCTTGGGATTGCCAAAAGTCTTAAGAACAGAAGACATTTTATGTCCCCTGAAGGTTTTTTTAACAGCTCAGCCTCTGAGCAGCTGCAAAGATGAGGGTTCAAGTTGCAGGGGAAAGTAGCAAGCAGGAGGGAGGGAGAGTTATTCTTTTCTCTGAAAGATTTACAGTGACATTCTATAAATGTCTACTCAAAAGTATGTGTCATTGAACTCAGTGAGGCTTCCTTCAGAGTAGACACTTGCAGAATTTCTCTGTAAATCCCTTGGTAAATTAAAAAGTTGTTTTGAGAGAACAGTAGTCCCAAAAAACTTTTTTAAAAAGCATTTACTATGTCAAAGTTAAGGAATACATAATTATACACAAGCACTTCCATTTACTCTGGATTCTTCATGAAGGCGAGTGAACAAATTGCTCATTTAATTACCATATATTTTGCTCTATAAGACTCACTTTTTCCCTCCTAAAAAGTAAGGGGAAATGTGCGTGCGTCTTATGGAGCGAATGCAGGCTGCGCAGCTATCCCAGAAGCCAGAACAGCAAGAGGGATTGCTGCTTTCACTGCGCAGGGATCCCTCTTGCTGTTCTGGCTTCTGAGATTCAGAATATTTTTTTCTTGTTTTCCTCCTCCAAAAACTAGTTGTGTCTTGTGGTCTGGTGCGTCTTATAGAGCAAAAAATACGGTAACTCCTCACAATCACGAGAGTCTAGTTGTAGATGATAGTTTCATAGAGCAAAGGTTTATAACCATCTCTGATAAACTAAGATAACAGGTTATTTTGAGTAAACTGATTACTGGAAAATAAAACACATTCTAAAGCCCTAAGAAAAAGGTCACAAAACTTTCTTTAGTAGGTTATCTATTTGAAATCGGAAGGTCTGGTCATATTTTCCCAGCATCGTTGAGATATAAACTTGTCTTGTCTTGCTCTCCAGTATTTGAAAGATGAGGACGATGACCTCGTGTCCCCACCTAACACAGAAGGAAACCAGTGGTTTAACTTCCTCCAAAATAGCAACCATCTCAAAGGTACTTCATTCTCTTATTACCTGAAGAGCTGAAGATGATGAGGCTGCAAGCATTCAAGTACAGTTGTTTAATATGGCACAGTATAGATTTAGCAATTTGTGTTGTTCTTAGCAAGTGTGTTTGTTCAAAAGGGGAAGGCAGTTGAGGTGGAGCTGCCAAACTAAATCACCCACTCCTTCCATTTAAACATTTCATTCAGCCTCTGTAATATAATCTTAGGTTGCTTTTTCACCAATAACTGATTTCTTTAGATGAAATTGTGACATTTGAATGTGAATTTCATTTCCACCAGTTGGATGTATCTAGCACAGACACAACCCTAAGAAGTAGGCTGTACCAAAATATTTTCCTTTCAGAACCCAGTTTTTGACATCCTGTTTTCACAGTGAGCACTCAGGGCTGATTTCCCTAAGAATGGATCGGTTTGGTCTTCTTGCAGTCCATGGGACTCTCAAGAGTCTCCTCCAGCACCATAATTCAAAAGCATCAATTCTTCGGCGATCAGCCTTCTTTATGGTCCATCTCTCACTTCCATACATCACTACTGGGAAAACCATAGCTTTAACTATACAGACCTTTGTTGGCAATGTTTGCCTTAATAGGAGTGAATTGGGGAACAGCCTTTCTCTTCACAGGTCCATCTAACTTCATCCAAGCGTAATTAATTTGCCTCTTTATTTCCAGAAAGCCCGTTGCTGTTTCCATACTACCCTCAGAAGTCCTTGCATTTTGTCAAAAGGCGGATGGAGGGAATTATCGACCAGTGCCTACAAAAGCCGGCTGTAAGTATTCGGTCGTTGGTCGGGTTTGAGTTTCAGCAAGCAACACCGTTGTTCTCATCTGTTTTTAAAAGCAGGTTGCAAGAATGAAGTTTCCCTCTGCGGAATCCAGCCGTTGGCTGAAATGCCAAAGTTGCAGGTGGTGGCCTGTTTCCTGCTAAGTAGACTCGCTGGGGTTCAAACTCCCAGATTTGTAGCATTAATAGATTCCCTCCCTCTAAAAATAAAAAGCTGTATAGAAATGAAATTATTATTATTAATAATAACATTCTGAATTTTGAGTGAGAGAGTGTGAGGTCTCTTCTTCATGGCCCAGAATTATAGAGCAATGTGTCATTATATGTCATTTTGTATTTGTATTTTTTTTTTCATAAGGCTGATCAATACTCTACAGCCATTTAAATGTGCTTGTGGGAGGGGGGTTTATTGTTTTGTTGCTTCTGTTTTGACTATTTACTTGTGTTTTTACCTAATATTTTTTTCCTGTGAACCGTCCTGTGATCTTGTGATGAAGGGTGGCAAATAATAATAATATGCACAGGACTGTTGCCAGCATTTAGGCAAACAGCAGCTGCGACTGCATCTGCCCAGGCTGGATCTGGCCTTAAGATTTCCATTCTTTTTACGCATGCAAAAGAAGGATGAGATTCAGATAGCAATGACTGGCAGAATCCGAGACCAGGGAGAAGAATTGGTGGAAGAAGATTGGAGGAAATTTAAAACTTATTTGCAGAAATATTGTAAAATTTTTGAATGCTGAGGACAGTGAAATGAATTGAAGGGGTTCTAGCAACAAGGTAAAATGTAAGATGGGATTAATAATAGATTAACTAATAGGACATGAATTTGCTGAACCAATTTTTAAAAGGGATACAAAAATGGGAGACGTGAGGAAGTCAGGAAAATAAGTTAACTAAAGATGAGAAATTAAGAAAGAGGGAATTTTTGTTTTCTTTTATATGTGTTTTTTCTTTTTCTTTCTTTGTGTTTAATGTCTGTATTTTTGTATTTTGTAATTTTGTATCTTTTTTGTTTTTGTATTTTTCTAAACTTTTCTATTGATAAAACCTAATAAAATATTACTTAAATAGATAGAGATTCAGATAGCAAAACCACTAGAATTCACAGCATTGCATAAACTTGAAACCTCCTTTCTTGTTCTTGTTACCTAGATTGTGTCCTGTGGGCAGTCAGCTTCCGCTGTGTTTGTTTTGAATGCTAGAATAATAATCTCACAGGGCTTAAAACATACATGGGTTCTATCTACTGTTGCATTCACAGTCCTGGGCCAAATTTGCTCTTTCCGTGTCGGTGGGTGTGTTGCTGCGACTAATGTATTTTTCGCTCTATAGGACGCACCGGACCACAGGAGGGGGAGAACAGGGGGGGGGAATCGCCCCCCTCTGCTCAGCGACCCTTGAGCGAAGCGGCAGGAGAAGTGAAGCCCCTTCCATTTCTCCTCCCGCTTGGCTGAAGGGGCGCTGCGCAGAGGGAAAACTGTGCAGCGCCTCTCCAGCGAAGCGAAGCCTGGAGAGCAAGAGGAATTGGTGTGCACCGACCCCTCTCGCTCTCCAGGCTTCAGGCAGCTATCCGCAAGCCTTTGGAGCGCAGCCGGAACTCCTGCTGTGCTCCGAAGGCTTGCGGATAGCTGCCTAAAGCCCCCAGAGCGCAGTGGGAGTTCCATGCGCTCCGGGGGCTTCAGGTGGCTTCAGCAAAAGCAACGTGAAGCCTCTGGAACGCGGGGGGAGCTCTCCCTCTGCGCTTTGGAGGCTTCGCATTGCTATCGCTGAAGCCAATGAGCCTGCATTCGCTCCATAGGACATACATACATTTCCCCTTCATTTTTGGAGGGGGGAAAAGTGCGTCCTATAGAGCGAAAAATACGGTAATTTCTCTCAACTGCTTTAATGCTTTTCGTCCTTCTCTCTAGGATGTGGTTGGAAAATCCGTGCATGAGGCGTTTTGTATGCCTTTGTACAAAGCATCCAAAAGGTAGGGCTTTTGCAATGAGGAATAGCTTTTTCCCAGTTTGACTTAGAACAAAATGTTGGAAGTGCTGGAGTATTGCTTCTGAGTTTACCAGCCACGTTGTCTTCCAGGATTCTCCATTCTTTCTTTCCCATTGTTTCCTCCCATCAGTAAGTCACCATTCTGTACCCACTGAGCATGCTCAGTCTTCATGGGACTATTTGTGGGTTTGGTAGTCAAGTGTGCCAGTGTGGTGTAGTGGTTAAGAGTGGTGGACTCGTAATCTGGTGAACCGGATTCGCGTCTCCGCTCCTCCACATGCAGCTGCTGGGTGACCTTGGGCCAGTCACACTTCTTTGAAGTCTCTCAGCCCCACTCACCTCACAGAGTGTTTGTTGTGGGGGAGGAAGGGGAAGGAGAATGTTAGCCGCTTTGAGGCTCCTTCGGGTAGTGATAAAGCGGGATATCAAATCCAAACTCTTATTATTATTATTATTCAATATTTTTCTGAAGTTTTTAAAATTGTTTTTGGTATTACAACAACTATTATTATTATTATTATTATTATTATTATTATTATTATTATTATTATTATCTATTCCCCCTCCCATCTGGCTGGGTTTCCCCGGCCACTCTGGGTGGCTTCCAACAAAACACTAAAATACAATAACCTATTAAACATTAAAAGCTTCCCTAAACAGGGCTGCCTTCAGATGTCTTCTAAAAGTCTGGCAGTTATTTTTCTCTTTGACATCTGGTGGGAGGGCGTTCCACAGGGAGGGTGCCACTACCGAGAAGGCCCTCTGCCTGGTTCCCTGTAGCTTGGCTTCTCGCAATGAGGGAACCGCCAGAAGGCCCTCGGCGCTGGACCTCAGTGTCCGGGCTGAACGATGGGGGTGGAGACAAGGCTGTTTAGGGCTTTAAAGGTCCACACCAACACTTTGAATTGTGTTGACCTTGTGTTGGCCTAATACCTCCCTCTTGCCCATGCTGCTCACATGAGGACGTACTCTGAGAATGAATCTGCTATTTGCATATAGGATTTGCATATCATGCTTATGTAAAATACATTTTTAATGTTGTACACTGCCCTCGGAATTAAATAATAAATATTCTTCTTTCTTTTCCACTTTAGTGAGGATCCAACATCTCAGCTCTTCAAGTTGCCCTTTTTGTGAGCATGTAACTATTTTTCTACATTCTATTTACCAGGTGTTACGGTTTATTTTTTACTTACGGGTATCCAAATTATCATTGCAGGTGGAATGATAAATCATCCAATTTGCATTACGTTTTGTTCACGATGTTAGAAAGCTCCATATCTAAAATATACATATTGAAGAGGCATACAGACACTTCAAGGTATGATAGAATAAAAGGTGTATTTTAAGCTTTCCGTTGGATTTGTTTTAATTATAATTTTTTGTTTACATCTAGATGTAGTTCTGCAAAGCCACTTTCATTGCATGGCACGGGCCTAGATAACAGTTTCATTGATTTAGCTGTGCATTTTCACATATCATGTAATGTCTGCATAAAATACCAAAGATTTGGTTCATATGGTAACTTTTTCCACCCTTAGGTCTGCTGATAATGGGCTACTCGCTGTAGATTTTGGAAATTTTCTAAACATCAGTATTAATGAAAATTCAGGGACGAGGTTGGTATATCTAAAAATGCCTAACTTTCAAAAGCTAGCCAGATAGTAATTTCACCAAATTATACAGTGGCACCTTGGTTCTCAAACTTAATCTGTTCCGGATGTCCATTCCAAAACCAAAGTGTTCCTTAGAAAGTAATGCAAAACGAATTAATCCGTTCCAGTCTTTTAAAAACAACCCCTAAAACAGCAATTTAACATGAATTTTATTATCTAACGAGACCATTCATCCATAAAATGAAAGCAGTAATCAATGCACTGTACTATAAAATAAATAAGACAGTATTGTAGGTGATAAAAATGAAAATTTAATTTTTTTCTTCCCTGCAGTGATGATAGTCATTGTTTGGATAGGGGGCTTTTATCCATTTCTGCACTCACACAGTCAATCAATCGATCAATCAGTAGCTAAACTGGGTTCCACACAGTCACAAAAAGAAATTAACCCCAAAAGCCTCAAAAACAAAATTGCAAAATAAATAGCAAAAACAAAAACGCCAAACTTAATCCGTTCCGGAAGTCCGTTTGACTTCCAAAATGTTTGAGAACCAAGGCGCAGCTTATGATTGGTGCAGGCGCCCCGGAAACAATTGCTGACAACCGCATCGGACGTTCGGCTTCCAAAAATCGTTCGGAAACCAGAATACTTACTTCTGGGTTTTTGGAGTTTGAGAACCAAGGTGTTTGAGAACCAAGGTACCACTGTAACTTGATTAGGCAAGTTACCTTGATTCTAAAAAAGAAGGATGGCAAGATTTTAGGGAATGATCAATGTTTTGTTCTGAGCTGCTTGCAAACGTTTGTTCTGATGTAGGCCACATTGACCATAGTTAGTCATAAGCAGTGATTTACCATAAATAGGCAAGCCACACATGCTTTGCTCATCTTCCCTAGCACTGGGAGGAAACAAACCACAATCCTTGGCTTAATGTTACCTAAATTGTGTCACGCAAACCACAAGAATCATCGAATCCTGGAACTGTAGAGTTGAAAGGAACCCCGAGGGTGATCTAGTCCAAATCTCTGCAATGCAGGAATCTTTTGCCCAACATGGGATTTGAACCCACAACACTGAAATTAAGAGGCTCCTGCTGTATCTCCTGAACTATCCCGCTTCTCCCCTTCCTTGGCTTCAGAAAGTGGGTTGTTGGAGGCGAAACAAACCAGTCTCTGGCTTGTGGTGGCCGGAGATCATGATGCTATAGCAAAATATCCAGCACCGTATTTTTCGCTCTATAGGACGCACCCGACCATAGGACGCACCTTGTTTTAGAGAGGGGAGAACAAGAAAAAAAAAAAAACCCCTCTCTGCCCAGCATCCCTTCAGCGAAGCGGCAGGAGGCGCTGCGCAGAGGGGGAGAATTCACCCCCCTGTTTCCCCCCTCTAAAACAAGGTGCCGTTTAAAGTGCGTTCAGTCGCCTTCAGGCGGCTACCTTGGAAGCCTGGAGAGCGGGAGGGGTCGGTGCGCACCGACCCCTCTTTCTCTCCAGGCTTCAGATTCCTTTCGACCTGCTCTTTGGGGCTGGCGGGGGAAAGCCCACTACCAGCCCCAAAGAGCAGGTCGGGGAGCAGCGGAAAGGTGCGCAGCCTTCCCGTTGCTCTGTGAGCTTCTCGGGGCTGCCGGGGAAGCCCAGAGCTATGGCTTCTTTAGCCCCACGCACCCTCTCCCGGCTGGAGAGGTGGCGCGTGGCTATGGCAATACCCCCACCTCCCGCAAAAGCCCACAGGAGCCGTGCACCCTTTAAGGAGCGGGGGCTCCTGTGGACTTTTCTACGAGGAGGGAGAAGGGACTGACTGGCTGCGTCAGTCCCTTGTCCCTCCTGAGGGAAATCCCGCAAGAGCTGCGCGGAGCTTGTGTGCGGCTTTTGGGGGCTTTTCCTGCCTGCCTCCTCCCTGCACTCGCTCCATAGGACGTACACACATTTCCCCTTCATACGGTAAAACAGCAGGAGTATTGCAGCAAAATACATTTCCGCACTGAATGGTTTTCTTGGTGTGCATCACTTCCTTGACCACAACTAGAAAGCTTTCGCCTTATCTTGCTTATAGTTGTTACAGTTGCCTCGATGCCCATTTCTACGACGACGAAACGATCACAGTAATCCTTGCGGAGAATTCAGAACAAGAGGGAAAGGAGAGGATTTTGGCCCAGTTGCCATTGTCATCCGTATATACCAAGGAAAACCAGGGTTTGGAATTCAGCTGGAATTCTGCTCAAAGGTATGGATTGGACTTCCAGTTTTTATCTGAATCCTTTTGCATTAAGAAGGATGCAGGCTATTAGAAAGGGACGCGGGTGGCGCTGTGGGTTAAACCACAGAGCCTAGGACTTGCCGATCAGAAGGTCGGCGGTTCAAATCCCCGCGACAGGGTGAGCTCCTATTGCTCAGTCCCTGCTCCTGCCAACCTAGCAGTTCGAAAGCACGTCAAAGTGCAAGTAGATAAATAGGTACCGCTCCGGCGGGAAGGTAAACGGCGTTTCCGTGCGCTGCTCTGGTTCACCAGAAAGCGGCTTAGTCATGCTGGCCACATGACCCGGAAGCTGTACGCCAGTTCTTGCGGCCAATAAAGCGAGATGAGCGCCACAACCCCAGAGTCGGCCACAACTGGACCTAATGGTCAGGGGTCCCTTTACCTTTACCTAGGCTATTAGAAACAGCTGAACTGAAATGACTGCACATTCCCAAGTAAATGGCAAAATGTTGTTTCTCTTGGGTCAAGCGTGGCTCTTAACTTTCCTAAATGCCATTGTAGGTAGCTTTTAAAGTAGCTTCCTTCTACATACCGTATTTTTCTGTGTATAAGACGCCTCCATGTACAGTAAAGGCAAAGGGACCCTTGACTCATGATCTGGTGCATCTTATAGAGCGAAAAATACGGTATGTGATGAAACCTAGGTCATAGACTAAAGCAGGCATCCCCAACCTTCGACCCTCCAGATGTTTTGGACTACAATTCCCATCATCCCTTACCACTGGTCCTGTTAGCTAGGGATCATGGGAGTTGTAGGCCAAAACATCTGGAGGGCTGCAGGTTAGGGATGCTTGGAGTGAAGTTTCAAATTTCCATTTGGAGTTAACAAGGAATTTGTAGTCTTAGCATCTTTCTTCTCTGGTCTTAACTAGATTGGATATGCAATGTGAGGACATTCCTACACAGTCTGTCACCATCGAGGGTCAGTGGAGGGTTTTGGAGAACATGAAAGCCCAGTATGTTGCTGTAAATGGCATCCGAAAAGTTTCCTGTGTGGTGAGTATCTCATGGATAGATTTTGCATTTGACCCGTTGACACCACTGTGTTGACTGGGAGTCGTTCTCAAGTCATTTTGTATAGGACTGCAGGCCTTGTTTTTCTGGGGTCATGAGTGAAGATATTGGACTGACTCCCTCAGCAATGAAGAGCATTAACCTATATAGTAAAAATAGTTCAGTTATCATCTCTATTGGTACAGGAACAGTATTCTGCTGCAGTGAAGATGTGGAGAACAAAAATTCTTTGCTATTGCTTTGCAAATTCTTTTTATGTAGGTTGAAGTGATGTATTGTATTTCTTTGATTCTGAAGTTTTATGATCATTGTACTACATTTTTTACTCAGAAATTGTTACAGTTTTCACAACACAATAAAATTATATCGAGAACAAACGAAATGAAAAGGAAGAAAGAGAAACGACAAAAGAAAAGAGAGGAAGGCAGAGGAAGGAAGAAAAGAGAGGAGAAATAGACAATAGATATAAACACAATTATATACAGTGGTACCTCAGTTTTCGAGCATCTCTGAAGCCAAATGTTTCGGTTTTTGAACGCTGAAAACCTGGAAGTAATTGCTTCCATTTTCGAATGCTTTTCAGAAGCTTCCACTGAGTTTTTTCCCCAATTTTCCCCATTGAAATTGCAGACTTCCCTTTGCACTTCGGTTTTCAAACGGTCTTCTGGAACAGTTTGAAAACCGAGGTACCACTGTATATAGATCCCTCTATTCTAATTCTACCCTAATCTTCAGTCCACATGCAAAGGAGTGAGTCTTCCCAGCTCCCACCTGGGAAGTTTTCCTCAGTCTCACCCCCTGAGAAAAACCCACTCTTTCCTGCCTCCCTCACAGACCCCTCCCTTCTGACCGCCACGTATCTGTACGTAACTTATTTTATGTAAATTACATTAATAGAGCAATATAGAAAATAACCATCATAAAAAACAAAGAGAAAAGGAAAAAGAAAAAGCAGATTAAAAGATAAATGAAACTTTCACTTCCCTGTCTGCCAATCATTTGTGTATCAATTATTCAAAATATTTAACATATTTTCTTTTCTAGCCTTTATTGGCATAAGTTAAAACAGTAGAATCATATGATGTCATCTAAACACATTGATAATTCAAACACATACAATATATAATCATATACAATATACAATCATATACAATATATATAATATAATATAATATAATATAATATAATATAATATAATATAATATAATATAATATAATATAATAATACATATAATAGATAAACATATACAATAGGTAATCACCAATGAATAGATCAGGCAACTTTAGATTTAGCATTAAAGATCTTGGCTAAGTAATAATAATAATAATAATAATAATAATAATAATAATTTATTATTTATACCCCGCCCATCTAGCTGGGCTTCCCCAGCCACTCTGGGCGGCTTCCAACTAAATATTAAAATACAGTAATGCATCTAACATTAAAAGCTTCCCTAAAGAGGGCTGCCTTCAGATGTCTTCTAAAAGTCTGGTAGTTGTCCTCTTTGACATCTGGTGGGAGGGTGTTCCACAGGGCAGGTGCCACTACTGAGAAGGCCCTCTGCCTGGTTCCCTGTAGCTTTGCTTCTTGCAGCGAGGGAACCGCCAGAAGGCCCTCGGCGCTGGACCCTCAGTGACCGGCTGAACAATGGAGGTGGAGACACTCCTTCAGGTATACTGTGTTGAGGCCGTTTAGGGCTTTAAAGGTCAGCACCAACAGTTTGAAACCCCGAAACAATATTGTACTATATGTTGTACTACGTTTTGAACGTTTATATTTTTGTCGCTGCCTTGGATGGGCTTGGCCCATAAAGGCAGCTATCGGATCAGTAAAATAAGACCTATCTTTAAAATGTTCCCTTAGCTAAGTTCGAACCTCCGGCACATCCGAGTGTTTGAAATGGACGTGGAAGATGATGGAGAGGCGGAGGAGGAAGAAGAGGAAGAAATGGTCTCTCAGGCAAGCGCGGGCGAAGAGGAGCCCCGCCCGTCTACGAGCAACCAGGAAGAGAGTGTCCTTGCTGGCTCTGCTGAATTAGCAGATGAAACAGGAGAACAGGAATCGAGTCTCAATGCGTGAGACAAAACTCCCGGTTCATTAGCTGCAGGTGGGCAAAACTCTGGCCATAAACTATTCTGAGGGGAATTAGCTTGTACAGGAGCTGCAAGCTGGTGCTTGCGTCTTAAGCCTAATTTCGCTCTTCCCTTCCGGGAGCAGGGAAATAAACAACCGAGTGGCTGGATTAGCACCCCCGATTATGGTTCGTTTAGGAGGAAACAAACTATAAGCACCAGTAGGGATGCAACACGAAACCACTTCTCCACTCCAGGAAGAGGAAAAGGGAGCTGGGAGGGCTTGAGATGAAGGCAGATCTCAGTTCCCTAACCTATTTGATGGTCAGTGTTTCTGTCCAGGCTCTTACGTGTTGTAGAGAAAAAGGAGGAATATGGCTTTACTCTCCCAGACTAGTTTATAAAAGGCTTTTGTGGGTATGGAAGCATCCCTGACTCTTCCTTTCTTTTCCCAGTGTTTCCCAGTGCTGCTTCTTGCTTCTGAGTTCCCTGAATAAGTACAGCGCTGGAAGAAAACACACCCATATGCAGCCAGTTCATCCTGCAAACACATATCTGCCCTTTAAACTTAAGACAGTGTTGTGGTTCCAACGCTTCCCTTCCAGTCCCACTGCAACATGAGAAATGGGCTTTAAACGTGGCATTTTCCATCTGTATTTGTAATGGATGGTAAATTAAACAGTGATATTTTTTCTGCAGTGACGGTGTTGCGGTTTGTGCTTTTGATTCCACATTTTACTAATTTGTAGTTTAGGTCCGTGGTTCCCACACGCCCCACAGCAAGGCCATTTTATTTTTTAGGGAGGTAATTGGAAGCTTGTTTAGACCAAGTTAATGGCCTTTTAGGCTCCCTCCACGTGAATAGGAGTTCACTGTTTGAATAATAAGAATTACAGTGATACCTCTGGTTACATACAGGTTACAGGCTAACCCTGAAATATTACCTTGGGTTAAGAACTTTGCTTCAGGATAAGAACAGAAATCAGGCTCTGGCAGCGCGGCAGCAGCAGGAGGCCCCATTAGTGAAAGTGGTGCTTCAGGTTAAGAACAGACCTCCAGAACGCATTAAGTTCTTAACCCGAGGTACCACTGTATATGTCATGGGGGGGGGGGATATCAGGATTTTAGAGATACTTAGTTGGGCATGCCCAAAAGTTGGGAACCACTAGTCTAGGTGTTTTCTAAAATTTATAGTCTAAGGTGGGTGTTTTTTTTAAAAAGCTTTCAAATGTGAAACAAAAATCTATAAAACAATGAAATGTTTGCCTGTTGCTCAGAAGTCAACTCCTTGCCCCCAAAAGTGTTTTGCTGTTATTTTAGGATGTACCACATGCACATTAAGCAGAACCAGTCTTCTGCAAAAGCAGAGAACTTTTAGCAGTATTTTCTAAAACATCATCCAGAACTTTGATTTACTGGACCTTCTACTATTGGTGCTCTCCCCCCAGGGTCTGCAGAGAAAGTGGTCATGTTACATTATGATTTAATATATGATGTTGATGATGATGATGATAATAATAATAATAATAAATTTATTATTTATACCCCACCCATCTGGCTGGGTTTCCACTCTGGGCGGCTTCCAGCAAAATATTAAAATACAATAATGTAAATAAATACATACAGTGGTACCTTGCAAGACGAATGCCTCGCAAGACAAAAAACTCGCTAGACGAAAGGTTTTTTTGTTTTCGATTTGCATCGCAAGACGAAAACTTTTCGCGACTTTGTTAAACCGTTAAAACCGTGCTTCGCAAGACGAAAAATTCGCTAGACGGCAAAACTCGCAGAACGAATTAATTTCGTCTTGCGAGGCACCACTGTATTCTGCGCTGGAGATCAATAGTAATAACCCAGACCATTGCCTTTATTATATATATATATATATATTATATATATATATATATATAATAAAATATATATATACACACACACACATACAGTGGTACCTCGGGTTACATACGCTTCAGGTTACAGATGCTTCAGGTTACACACTCCACTAAGCCAGAAATAGTATCTCAGGTTAAGAACTTTGCTTCAGGATGAGAACAGAAATTGTGCTCCGGCGGCGCGGCGGCAGCGGGAGGCCCCATTAGCTAAAGTGGTGCTTCAGGTTAAGAACAGTTTCAGGTTAAGTACAGACCTCCGGAACGAATTAAGTACTTAACCTGAGGTACCACTGTGTATGTGTGTGTGTGTGTGTGTGAGAGAGAGAGAGAGAGAAATTAAAAGAGATTTTATACAAATAAATTTATATAGGATTGCAGCCATTCTTTCAGGTGGTTCTGCTGTGTGTGTGTCCTAGAATGCACTCGGATTATTGTCTTCTTAAATCATCTCTGCAGATAAGCATCAAGGGCAAAGTTAATAGTGCGCACTTATCGACTTTGTTTGTTTTGGACCGAACTGATGGCTAGACCTACAGTTTCCATAGGCTAGCCTTAAAAAGACGGTGGTTAAAGTGTTATCATGAGCTGAAGAATAATAAACATTTATTGCTTCACTAGACACGGCAGAGATTCCTCTTTAGAAGTAGTTGTAAAGGTGGAAAAGGTGTAGCTGGTCTTGAGAAACTTGTATTGTCAATCATTTCCCACAGCAATCATTAATTCACTTGTGTTCTGTAGTTAAATTTAAATGTACTTGTAGTTGAAAAGGATTTGTAGATCAAAGGAATGTATGAACTTTGGGTTGTTTAGGATCAAATAGTGCAGACAGCTCTGAATTTTTTCACATATTGCCTTTGTCCCATAATGTTTAAAAGATGTCTTTCCAACACACACACACACACACACACACACACACACCTAGAAGCACGCTAAATATTAAATTTAAAATAAAATGAGTCTTCCTCTTTTACTACTGGCAAAAGCTTGTGAATTGTGAATCATAGATTGAGAGATTTGCATATATAGGATGACAACGTAGCTCTGCTAAAGTTTTCTATAAAAAGTTCTGACTCTAGCAGTTATTTCTCTCATCCCATATCAGTAAAACTGATGTTAGTATTTGGGGGAGGCGGGATTTAAGACAGCAAAGCCGTCACAAATATTGGCTAGAAAGTCCTAGTGTGACAATTTCAGCTGTCATCTGTCTTGAGCCAGCTTCCCTTATGACAGAAGTCCGAACAATATAGATAATTCTGTGGTCTGGACAAACCGTGGCAAGCTCTGATCTCTGCCTGATATTACAACTGGGCAGAGCAATCCTCACCGTGTCGGAAACTGGTGGAACTGGTGCCATCTTAAATTAAGGTAGCGTAAATTGCCCCATTCCAAAATTCAGAAGTGGGCTATGAGCCAAACTGAGCCTGAAAACAAGTTTAAAATTGAATTTCACTTAGAATTTCACCTTTTTGGCATTGGCAGTACAGTGGTACCTCGGGTTAAGTACTTAATTCATTCTGGAGGTCCGTTCTTAACCTGAAACTCTTCTTAACCTGAAGCACCACTTTAGCTAATGGGGCCTCCCGCTGCTGCTGCGCCGCCGGAGTACGATTTCTGTTCTCATCTGAAGCAAAGTTCTTAACCTGAAGCAATATTTCTGAGTTAGCAGAGTCTGTAACCTGAAGCGTATTTAACCTGAAACATATGTAACCCGAGGTACCACTGTAATTACAAGTTGTGGAGGGCGTTCTAGTGCAGTGTGAGAAAACTGCTTGCATACCATGAGAAATATATTAAATTTAAAGTCTTCTGTGCTCCTAAAGCACCCCTTCATAGAGGGAATGCAACTCTGTTACCTCCTTCCAATCACCCTCTGCTCTGGGGATGGGCAAATTTCTCTGCTAGGGGCTAGGGATGAAAGCATTTCTTCACTCGCTCAGTGCAGATACAGCACAACTGCATATCCTAGGAGAAGTTTGCCTGTTGCATTCTTGTATAAAGCATCGCTTCTGGGCCTCTTGCCTTGGAAGCAGGAGCAACAACATTCAGAACAGAACATTTGTACAGAAACTGAGGGTGGACTTCACCACGGTGAATAGCTTTCACAGGCTCTAAAGGTAAATCAATTAGGATGCAAGAGCAATGCATTTTTACCATTTTCAATTTTTTTAAAAAAGGGCCGTTGCTATCAGAAGTTTGGAAATACCGAGGTAAAGTTTTGAAATACAAAGGCTTGAGAGCAATAGTGCATAGAGGAAGAAGGCTCAAAAGAAAATTTCTACAATGCGTCCCTGTGGTTTTATTTATTTATTTATTAAATTCCTATACCCCTTTATATTTTTAAGAAAAATCTCAAAGCAGTTTACGGCACATTAAATCAATAAAACATAAATAAAACCATCTGAAGTAAGTCAAATATAGAGTATACAGTCAAAGCAACGTGACAGAAAACTAAAATATTATCTTAAAGATTTCAGAATAAAACATTACACAGGAGGTCAACTACAGAATACATATTTAACATAGTAGGCCAGGTGGGAAGGGCCTTGCAGGGAGCTGGTTTTCTGACCACATCTGCCGTTTGCTGAGCGAATGGTGACAAAACACACGGAGCGTGATTTTCAGTATGCGTGCAACCATCTCAGCGCATAGCTATGATGTGCTGGAAGTTTTTAATGTTTGAAGTTTCATCGTGTTTTTAATATTTGGTTGGGGGCTGCCCAGAGTGACTGGGGAAACCGAGCCAGATGGACGGGGTATAAATAATAAATTGTTGTTGTTTAGTCGTGTCCGACTCTTCGTGACCCCATGGACCAGAGCACGCCAGGCACTCCTGTCTTCCACTGCCTCCCGCAGTTTGGTCAAACTCATGCTGATAGCTATGAGAACACTGTCCAACCATCTCGTCCTCTGTCGTCCCCTTCTCCTTGTGCCCTCCATCTTTCCCAACCTCAGGGTCTTTTCCAGGGAGTCTTCTCATGAGGTGGCCAAAGTATTGGAGTCTCAGCTTCAGGATCTGTCCTTCCAGTGAGCACTCAGGGCTGATTTCCTTCAGAATGGATAGGTTTGATCTTCTCGCAGTCCATGGGACTCTCAAGAATCTCCTCCAGCACCATAATTCAAAAGCATCAATTCTTTGGCGATCAGCTGCCTTTATGGTCCAGCTCTCACTTCCATACGTCACTACTGGGAAAACCATAGCTTTAACTATACGGACCTTTGTTGGCAAGGTGATGTCTCTGCTTTTTAAGATGCTGTCTTGATTTGTCATTGCTTTTCTCCCAAGAAGCAGGCGTCTTTTAATTTCATGGGTGCTTATTATTATAGGTCAGAGCCAAGCATGTCATTCTTTCCCTCAAAAGAAAAGAAAAAATTCCTGATTGTAATGCTGACTGCATTAGACACTGACTAAATTAGACAGTAGACCATTGGCGAGACATGATAAACACTTCACGGGTTAAACAGGGTATTAAATATTAAATATATAGGGCTTTCTGTAGATTCTCATAGGAACAGAGCTGTAAATTCTTCTCAGTGAGTACGCCTAATTGCCCGCTCTAGCTGAAGAGCTAAGATTGCGTCCAATATAACAGTTGCTGACAGAAATTTGCTGGTTAACAGAAACTTGGGAGTAGCTAGGTGATGGAATACAAAACTTGGGTATCGTTTCAGCCGAGATTTTATCTTGGTGTTTATTCAATGCTTCTAATTACACGAGCTGAAAATGCATGAAAAAAAATAGAGGGGCAAGCAGAGAGGGTTGCCTTTTTCTTATTTCCACTGGAATTAGTGATAGAAGGAAGCGTCAGTGGGTTTTATGGGGCTGCTTGCGAAAGGGTCCCTGGGCAGGGTTTTTAAAATGAGCAACATGTACAAAACAAATAACAAATGCTGGAAATTTAAGGAAAAAGAAGGTACTTTTTACCATATGTGGTGGGAATGTAAGAAAGTAAAGGACTTCTGGGAAATGATTTATAATGAGATTTTTTAAATATTGAAATATACATTTGCAAAAAAATCAGAAGCGCTTTTACTTGGTATAGTAGGTACAGAGATTTACAAGCATGATAGAAAAAATTGTTTTTATATGCGACCACTGCAGCAAGAATACTATCAGCCCAGCGATGGAAGCAAGAAGAACTACCAACTAAAGAGTGGCAGATAAAACTGATGGACTATGCCGAGTTGGCGAAATAACCTGGGAAAATTTGGAACCAGCAAGACCAGACTTTCCTGAAATTTGGTTTGATCTTTCCTGAAATTCCTGAAAAATTATGATATATTTGAAAGACAATTGTAATCAATTGACATTGCTTTTAGGGTTGCAAGAAGTTTTGTAAGGAGAACTATATGAATTATTGCAAAAAAAGGACCAAGAAGAAGTTTATTTAGGATTTGGATTTTATAGCAATAACTATTAAAATAAAATGCAAAATCAGAAAGAAAGTTAGAAAACCATTAGTCGAGGTTGACAGAAGTCCTAGGCTGTTGTCAGGGGTTCAGGAGCAGAGGCGAGGGCAAGGGCAAGGGAGGAAACAGAGAGCGAGGGGGAGGAGTCCGAAGGAAAGATGAGCGATGACGACGACCCGAGATCTCCGAGTCTTTCCAGTGAATCGGAAGATTCACAGAAAGGAGCGCCAGTGACCAGAGCAAGGGGGGAGCTTAGGGGGACACCCCAGGAAGAAGGGACAAAAGGGGGTTCAGAGAGCAGCAGTTGGAAATCGGGGCCAACGTCCCCAACAGAGCGCAGTGGGGAGGAAGGGCGCCAGGCATCGGGATCCGGCGGCTCGCCGCAGGGGGGAGGGCATGAGTCAGGAGTGGCCACACCTCCATCGGAGAGCGAAGAAACGGTCAAGCGGAAAGGTTGGGCGCGCGCGCCAAGTTCAAATGCACAGGAAGGCGGCACAGTAAGCAGCCCGGAAAGGGAGCCAGGTCCTAAAGCCCGCCGCAAGGAGACAGAAGGGTCCGGGGGGTCAGCGTCAGAAGAGTCCCGG
Source organism: Podarcis vaucheri (assembly GCF_965113315.1). NCBI lineage: Eukaryota > Metazoa > Chordata > Lepidosauria > Squamata > Lacertidae > Podarcis > Podarcis vaucheri. The sequence continues at coordinate 71,069,474 of NC_138767.1, read as the reverse complement.
AAGGAAGAGACCACGGGGGGCAGAGGGACCCAGAGAAGAACGGTCAGGCGGAAAAGGTGGAGTAAGGCTAGGGTATTAAGTTGGTGTACAGGAGGCGGGGACTCAGACGGAGCTTCGCCGGTCTAGCTTATAAGACGTAGGGCTGCACGCTGCAGCTTGGAATTGGAAACTGTAACTCAATAAAGACTTTTATAAAGTGAATGCTGGCTAGCGTGATCCTCTGTGAGCTGGGATCTGGAAGCAGCCCTGACAGTTGTGATAGTCAAAGGTTTGTTATACTGTATAAGATGGGATGTTTGGAAAACGTGCAAAAAACAATAAAAACATATATAAAAATAAAATAAGCAACATGGCTTTAGCTCTAATGCACAAATGGGAAAAATATTTGGTTCTGGTACAGCGATATGTGGGGACCGTGAAGAAATGGGATAGCCGTGGATGCATGGAGGGCTTCAGCATACAAAAAAATGGATTTGAAAAATGTGCTGTTTCAGGTGTGAGGAAGTGCCCTTGGGTTTTTTTGTTTTTTTTGTTTGTAGTTTGGCGTACCAAACAGTTAACAGCAGTAAATTTATGGTGCTGCTCTACTGAGCCAGAAGAGGGCATTGCAGCAGTATGGCAAAAGCATTGTTCCGCCTTTTTCAAAGCCAAAAACTGCTGCTTTGATGAGTCCCGAAAGGCAGACAGAACAAAATAAAACAGCAGATGCGACAGACCATAATATGCGAGTGATGCTGGTATTATTATTTATTACCTTGATTAGTTGCTTACAACATATTATGTCTCAGGGACAGAAATTTAAAAAAACAACACAATGGACAAGAGTGTGTGTAATATACTCCTATTAAAATACCATTAAATTAGGTTATGTTTACTTTTTAGAATGGCATACTGTTATGCTCACTCCAAATCTCTGAGGGCTGAGAACTCAAAGGGTACACCAGCTGTGAGGCCAGGTTCTGCTACCTTGAAATGAGGTCATGGGGCTTGTGGCATTCTTGTGATGATGTTGTTGTTTAGTCGTGTCCGACTCTTTGTGACCCCATGGACCAGAACACACCAGGCACTCCTGCCTTCCACTGCCTCCCGCAGTTTGGTCAAACTCATGTTCGTAGCTTCGAGAACACTGTCCAACCATCTCGTCCTCAGTCGTCCCCTTCTCCTTGTGCCCGCCATCTTTCCCAACATCAGGGTCTTTTCCAGGGAGTCTTCTCTTCTCATGAGGTGGCCAAAGTATTGGAGCCTCAGCTTCAGGATCTGTCCTTCCAGTGCTCACTCAGGGCTGATTTCCTTAAGAATGGAGAGGTTTGATCTTCTTGCAGTCCATGGGACTCGTAAGAGTCTCCTCCAGCACCATAATTCAAAAGTATTAATTCTCCGGCGATCAGCCTTCTTTATGGTCCAACTCTCACTTCCATACATCACTACTGGGAAAACCATGGCTTTAACTATACAGACCTTTGTTGGCAAGGTGATGTCTCTGCTTTTTAAGTCTAGGTTTGTCATTGCTTTTCTCCCAAGAAGCAGGCGTCTTTTAATTTTGTGACTGCTGTCACCAAATTGTGATAATATGGTATTATTTCTACAAGTCAATCATAAATGGAGATGCACCTTAACTCTAACCAAATGTCCCAAAAATTCACTGCTTCCCACCAGATTTGTGGGGACAATCCCCAAGATGATGTCAGCTTCGAGAATCTAAAGTTCAACCTCTCTTCACAACTCCAAATCTGCCATGCTTTTGCTCTGCTTCACACACGCACAGACACCTCAATGCCTTTTCCAGCCATGGAGCAGGGAGGAGAAATATATGCCCTTTTTGTCATACTAGCTGTCTCACCTTCCAGGTGGTAGTTTTGTGGAACAATATTGCCCCAAGCAGGGCAAAAGGTAAGTCTGGCTAATCCCCAAAGACACATTTTCAACAGTTCCTGCAACACACACACACACACACACACACACACACACCACACACAGGATGGGACTGCCTGTGATTTTATGATCCTTTGAAAGAAAGCAGCAGAAAATAACATTTTGAAAGCAGCTCTTGAGCAGTATCTTAACCCCCTAGAACAGGCATGTCCAAAGTTCATTTTGGGGGCCTAATCCGACCCACTGGATTTTTCCTGGGGTAAAATCCGGAAAAACCCTCCGCAACAACTTCAACCCTAAAAAAAGCTCAACAACAATGCTAAAAAAAGGTTAACAACTTTGGTTGGCCCTCACGGCCCTTCACTTCCTCAAATCTGGCCCTCTTTGAAAAAAGTTTGGGCACCGCTGCCCTTAGAATGCACTTGTGATGTTCTTCAAAGAAATCAAATGAGAAACAGCAACCGTTTGTTTCCTTGCCAATAAGGAGAGACATGTAGAGAGAAGAGAGATTTTAGGAAAGCTGAAAACTACTACTTCCCCACCGCTTCTTTGAGATCAATACATTCTTGCTCTCACTGAGGGGATAAATCTAGATAGACTTTCCAAAGCTCAGATTCAATGATTGTCCTTTGATGATAATTTCAGGCACCAATTTACATCTCATATTGTTAAGCAGTCATTTTTCACGTCAACTTGAATTTTTGAGCTGTCCAAGTGTTGAAATGGCCCATTTTGGCCTGGCTGCCCATTAATAAAAGCTCTGGGAGGTGGTGACAGTGATCTTTTTAACCATCCAAAAACACCCATGGGTAAGCTATCTGTTTATTGCACTGATTGTGCAGATAAAGAAACAGGCATCGAGAGAGATCAGCTTGATGAATAGGCAGGGTTTACTTGGAGTCAGGGCTAAGCCCCAGATTGTTGAGTTATTAATCCATTGGCAAACATCTCTTGCTGAAAGAAAACACTTATCTTAACCCCGAACTCTGCCAGCATTACTGTACTGTAACTTGCAACCTATCTGGATCGCACAAAGGTTTTTTGTCCTTCCCATCTCCCCAAAATGTGTTGGTGGTGGCAGCAGCAGCTGCCTTAATTTTTTAAATTGTTTTCTATGTCCCTCTGTGCCTTTCGATCATTTAAACTTGCTCCCTATGTTTCTGGAGGTCCTGATTCCCCCAGAAATCCTTACAGTTCCCCACAGAGGCTATTATCTGAATCACCAGATCTGCCAGAGCTGTCGCATTGGCTCTTGTCAGAAATAGTACACCTGGGCCAACTCTGAGCTAAAGAGAGACCAAAGAGCGACTTTAAAAACATGTAAGTTTTTCTTATTTAAGGCCAGCAACTTTAATAAAGAGATGTGCATAGCAGTGTATCAGGGATGGGATTGTAGGAAGGAGTTATTCCTCTCAGCAATAATTTGGCTTTATTTATTTTCAGTAGGTAAGCCAGATAAATTGTCTTACTCAAAGGAACCCCCTCTTCCCTCTTGCTCATCCATTGTTGTAAATAAAAATATGCCCTTTTCCCTTATGGGGTATCCAAGAGCCCATATAGAGTCCTTACATAGGTTCCCTATTGGTAGGAGAATATAACAGAGGCCAACCAGAGAATATTGAGAAGCAAAGCAGCTAGTAAGCCTGATCTTTATTGATCTGTTGCAACAGGGTGCTCCCCTCATCTGCAGGAGAGAGGAGGGACCCAGAAAAATGGTGTGCAAGGCCTTATAAAGACTTTTGAAATTCCCATCCTCTAGATCAAGACCACCCCCAGAAACATTATGCATACATCACAGAAGGGGTGTAACCTAAGACCACCCCTCAGATGCATCCCACCTACATCACAGAAATTTTAATGTTGTTTTTCTCCTGTCACAGTTTATCTCCTGTCTGGCAAGTTACTTGACTGGATTGCCTGGAGAGCCTGGCCATTCTTTTGTAGTGGTAAAATACTTATTTCCTGGGCCAGGTCACAGGCTCACACCTTATTCAAACAGACATATCCTTGAGACAGGATTTGTGAGGAAAGAGACAATGGGGAGGCTTTTCCAGTTTAACCTTGCAGAGAAAGGATTTGGTCAGTTTAGGAATCAAAATGGTTCCAGGTTGGTCTTCCTGTGTTGATCTATGTATGTGCAGTTATGAACATTACCATATATCTAAGACCATAAAATTCCTATCACACCATCATAGGCGCACCACAGTGTAATTTTCTAGCAAAAGAGGTGGCAGAACTCACCATGTTCTCTTAAAATGGCAATGGCGCCCACCTGAGAGGTGTCAGAATTGAGTTCCGGTGAGTTCCGGCTGAAAAAAAACCCTGGGTGTACATTATTTAACAAACCATGTAAATATTGAGATTGGTTGCAGGCATTAGTTAGCACCGCGCTCAATGTTGTAGCAGATTACTCCATAGATTGCCGTGTGTCGATGGTAGTGTCCTCGCCCTGTTGTTGCTTCTGATGTGTTCAATAAAATGTGCCATGTTTCCTCAAAATCCTCTCTCTCCCCCCTCCCCTTCCTCTCTCTCTAGCTTTAGGTTGCTTGGATGTTTCTAGTAAAGGTAAAGGACCATTAGGTCCAGTTGTGGCCGACTCTGGGGTTGTGGCGCTCATCTCACTTTATTGGCCGAGGGAGCCGGCGTACAGCTTCCGGGTCATGTGGCCAGCATGACTAAGCCGCTTCTGGCGAACCAGAGCAGCGCACGGAAACGCCGTTTACCTTCCCGCTGGAGCGGTACCTATTTATCTACTTGCACTTTGACGTGCTTTCGAACTGCTAGGTTGGCAGGAGCAGGGACCGAGCAACGGGAGCTCACCCTGTCGTGGGGATTCGAACCACCGACCTTCTGATCGGCAAGTCCTAGGCTCTGTGGTTTAACTCACAGCACCACCCTGGATGTTTCTACCATGAGCACAATGTTCCCAGTGTAGAAGGTAAAAATGAACTGACATTAGGATAAATTCCTCTCTGTGTATGGGGGATGCAAGGTCCCTGAAGTTCAAAAGACAGCATTTCTTCTCCACGTGGCAGCATTGAGACAGGGATGGGAGCAAGGAATCTTCAGAGAACAATCCTTGAAGGCGGCTATACAGCCCTTGAAGGAGCATAGCTGTCAATGTTTCCCTTTTTTAAAGTGAAATTCCCTTATTCTGAATAGGATTCCTCGTGAGAAAAGGGAAAAGTTGACAGCTATGTGAAGGAGTGGCAGAGAAGGGTCGGCCACTCCTTGCAGTAGCCACTGATCCTGTAGGGCTCCCGTGGGATATTAGAATTTTATCCTTTAAAACGGTGTTTGTTTGTTTGAAAAAACAACTGGTTGTTTTTAACGGTTGTGGTTTATGGAACTGCTGTATATCGGTGTGCATGTGCAAATTCTGCTTCAGACCTTTGCGCATTCTGTATGATGGCACTTAAAAATGGAAAGCGTAATGCTGGTGGTCAACAAAATAAACCTCTCTCAAGGCAAATCTAAAAAAAATATAAATAGTATAAACACTGACAACTGGGAAACAGTGGCCTGCGAGTGCTCCAATTGGAGAACAGCCTTGACCAAAGGTGTCATGGACTTTGAAGATGCTTGAACTCAGGACGAAAGAGAGAAATGTGATAAGAGGAAGGCACACGTTTGGCAAATCCACACCGTGATCAACTCCCGCCCACTGTGGAAGGACGTGTGGATCCAGAATTGGCCTCCACAGTCACTTATGGACTCAAGACTGTGTTCATGGAAGACAATCTTACTCGGCTACAAGGGATTGCCAAAGAAGAAGAAGGAGAAGAAGAAGAAGAAGAAGAAGACGACGACAGAGGGGACTTCTGAGTGTATTCATGGGTTCAATTCCAATTGGGAATCTCAAGGTTCCTAAGCACAGGAAAATTCTAAGTATTTTAATATAAATGTGCTTAGTTTTTGTTTGAACATGAGGAGGTCTGGATGATGGTGAGGGGTAAGGCTTGTGTGTGTGTTCCCTCCTGACTTTAAGCCCAAACACCTGAATAGGTGTTTGTTTCTACATACAAATACAGGTATGAATAGTCCTGTCTGCTGTGTGACTTCTTTATGAAAAAAAGTTCTGGTGAAAAGCAATTTGGGGAGAATCGTTGAGTGTACTTAATCACTTTCCTACTTTGCTTCAAAGCAACCTGATTTGGAATGTAGAAACGGGTAAAAAAGTTCAGCGCTGCTCAGTTTTCCGTTCTTCGATACCTTCCGAAGGATTTTCTTAAAAGGAAAAATAGCTTCAGGAACAGAGAAAGTGGTGCTGAAGTTTGGAGCATCTTTGCTCCAAATTTTCCCCAGCCACTTTTTCGCTTTTAAATCATTGCATCCTAAACCTGCAATTCCCTAAGAAATCTTGGAGGGAAGGGGCTGTGTGTTGTCTTTAAAAAAAAAATGGTTTGTGTTAAGTACTGAGTTGAATAGGATCCAAACTGAAGCAGTCTGATTGGTCCTAGAACAATAGGATCCAAATTGCAGCAGTCTGATTAGTCCTAGAACAATAGGATTCAGAATGCAGCAGTCTGATTGGTCCTAGAACAATGCAGCAGTATGATTGGTTGGCAGGAACCACCCAATCCTGCTCCAGATAGAAGTTAATCCACAAGCTGATTGGCTTACAGTAGAATTCCGGAATTAGCCAATCATGTGCAGCCCATTGTGTAAATAATGTATATAAAGCAGATACTGGGAGGGGACTTTCATTCATTCCTCCTCACCACTATGAGCTGAATAAAGAGCATGAAATCACTTTGCGACTCTGAGTATATTTCAGTTTGCATGAATTTCGGCCCTTAGTTGGCAGGCTTGAGCTCCAGCAATTCCTGTTTCAGCAGCTGGGAGCTGGATTTTTATTCACCTGTGCTGAACAAGTTAACCAAAGGGTGTCTCACGTTCTTAGACACTCAGGGTGGATCCAGATTATTAATGATGATGGTGGAGTGCCTCAATTAATTCAGACTGAGACAGCGATTTATCTATCCTAACCGGTTTTGTTTGGCTAGCCTTGAGATGCTTAGAGCCTTTCCAGGAAATGGAATGCCAAGAATGTGGATGTAGATCGGATAAATTATCTGCAATATTTAAATAGCTAACTTAGAAGCCTGGGAGCTAACTGCAATATTTACATGGCGGTTCTGTGCACCAAGTGCCACAGCAAAGATGCAAATCTGTTTGCAAATTTCAGTATTGGTCCCATATCTCTTTCAAGCTTTTAAATTTTTTAAAGAATCTTAAAACCTCCCCTACCCACCCACAATCTGTTGCACTGGGTGAGTAAACTGCTGCTGGTTTTTTTTTTTTTAAATCACTGGGGTCTTTCAAATGTATTGGGGAAACTGTATTTTATATTTTAATTATGCTTGTAAGCTGACATACGGCTTTCTTATGAATGGTAGCATGGTAGCATCATGCATTCCTTAAATAAATTCCCGTAGCATGAAGATCCACTGTTTTTCTGATTGACTGGATCATGCCAATGTATGGCCTTGCCCAAGACATTTTGGTGCCTGAGGCAAACCACAAAATGGTGCACCCCACCCGACCAGGGAAGAAGGGATGAGCGAAGAGCTACCTCAGGAACAAGCAGAGAATAAAGATTTACATTGAGATCTGCTGTCCCCGTGGATCCTGCTGCTTAAGGCTTGAGAAAGCCCTCTCTAGCCGCTGACAGTGGTGGAGTAACCCTCTCCGGCACCCAGTGCTGGACACCGAGGGGCGGGACAAACCACTTGGTGTGATGGCCTGGGATTCGGACTCAGAGGCTGAACCGGAGGAATCCCAGCCTGCACAGGAGTCCCCGCCTCCAGAACCAGCTGAGCCAGGGCTGGGGCATGAGCCTGAAGGGTCCTCACCTGTGCTGGATCCTCAGGTGCAGGCATCAGCTGAGTCTGCTCTGGCTCCTGAGGTGATGGTGGACCCATTGCCTGCAGGTGCTCCACTCTCAGCCCCGTCAGGGGGAAGCTGAGGTTGCCTCTGGGTCCGGTAACCCTCTAGCCTCTCCTGAGCTGCAGAGGCTCAGGGCAGAGAGACGGAGGGAACTAAGTTCCTGCAGGAGAAGTGCTTACCTTCAGGCCAGGAGAGGCAAGTCACCTGTGGACCGGGGCTGTCCTATGCCTCGGGGCAGATAAAAGCCAGCCAGCCCCAGTCCCAGGTTGCGGGCGCAACATTGTTGGTAGCCTGTTCCTGCCTGTACCTTGTCCTGCTCTTCTCCCAGAGTTCCTGACCTCACCCGACTCCCCGCCTTGGACCCCGCTTCAGCTTTGACGGACAGCCTCCATACCGCACCCTCGACCTCGGACTGGACTCGGACCTCGCCGCACGGTTAACCCTCGGGACCAGCACATGGGGGAGGCAGGGGCCATCTTGTCACCCCCCCGAGTGGCACCCGGCGCAGCCCGCCCCCTCCACCCCCCACTTTGTACACCCCTGGCCACTGATACATTGGCACAATCTGTCCTGAATTGTCTGTAGCACCACCATCTCCATGTCAGTTTTCCCTCCTTCACTGATCAACCTTTGTGTAGGACTGCGAATAAACAAAGTGGCATGAACAGAACTGGCAGGCTACTGACGAAGGACGTCAAATATGAAATTATTTTTGACACTTCTGTGTGGAAACATCAAGCCAATTGCATGCCTGCAAAGTCCAGCTGTACAAAGAAAGTGGATTTTGCACTCTTGCACAGCAAACATCTTTCCCCACCAAAACTGGATGTTTTGTGGTAAGGGAACTGAAGGTGGAATAAAAATTGTTTGACATGACATAACTGACCAGGAAGGACGCTCAACAAATAGCCAGTGCCATGTGACCTCGCCATAAACTTTGTGCAAATAAATCAGGATGAACGCTCATTAGACAGGTTGCCCAGAAGCAAACTTTATCTTGTTGAACATTTTGCAATTGTTTTGCAACTGCAGAGGTGTATGTAGCCTGGCAAATCCAGTGAGTCAGATTTTGTGTTGATGGGGAACAGATGAACCAGAATGTTTGCAACACTGAGGCAGGAAAAGAATCTCACAGCTGAGATTGCATCCCTGTACAATCTTGAAATGAAGTCATATTCCATTTCATTGGGAGCTGATCTAATATTTAGTCAAGAATCCAGTTAGCTTCATTTAAGGGGACTGAATCTTTCTTCTTAGGACCCCTCCAGACTTTTTATTTTCTGGGTGCATTTTTGCAATTGAAAAATATATACCGCATTTGTAGAGGATTTATACTGCGGTGTCCACACACAATTCCACTTTATTAGCTGTTTTGTGATGCTTGGCCAATGTTCTCGTCTGAAGAGCATTCTTGCTCTACAGCACAACGAAAGCAGGATGGAAAAACAGCAGCGGTGTTCTCCACAGCTTTAATTACAGTTCCATTGCATTTTTATGTAAGCTATGCGGGTGGCGCTGTGGGTTAAACCACAGAGCCTTGGGCTTGCCGATCAGAAGGTAGGTGGTTCGAATCCCTGTGACAGGGTGCTCGGTCCCTGCTCCTGCCAACTCAGCAGTTCAAAAGCACGTCAAAGTGCAAGTAGATAATTAGGTACCGCTCCGGCGGGAAGGTAAACGGCGTTTCCGTGCGCTGCTCTGGTTCGCCGGAAGCGGCTTAGTCATGCTGGCCACATGACCCGGAAGCTTTACACCGGCTCCCTCGGCCAGTAAAGCGAGATGAGCGCCGCAACCCCAGAGTCGGCCATGACTGGACCTAATGGTCAGGGGTCCCTTTACCTTACTAGTATATATGGTGATCAGAGATAACTGGGGGCAACTGTTATGACAAAACGCAGCATGGGACCAGGTTTGGAAACATATAGCATGACACACTTTAGGCTAGGCATAGGCAAAGTCAGCCATCCAGATGTTTTGGAAGTACAACTCCCATCATCCCTAGCTAACAGGACCAGTGGTCAGGGATGATGGGAGTTGTAGTCCCAAAACATCTGGAGGGCCGAGTTTGCCTAGGCCTGCTTTAGGCACTAATTTGAAAGATTTGTCCCAATGAACTAGTATCCTACTGATATTTGTGAGGTGGCTCCCTGTCTGTGGAATGCTCTCCCCGAATACGCTCACCTGGAGCCATCATTACATGTTTTTACCTGCCAGGGCAGGTGAAAACATTCCTTTTTCCCCAAGCCTTTGACCAATAAATAATATACGGTTTGTTGCATACACAGGTGTGTTGAGGAACTGTTACTATGCTGTGTATTATGTTTTTTATTTTTATGCTGTGTAAATTATGTTCTTGATGGTGTACACCTCCCTGGGATCTTTGGATAGAGGGTGGAATCTAAAGTGAATAAATAATAATAATTTAACTCTTGCCTTGGGTTGACCCCTAACAAACCTACCCCAACAGGCGGGCTGGTGGTTCAACGGTTTATACCCAATGCCTTGCCAAAGCCTTACATCCGTAATCAATAAAGCTGTGGCCTAATTTGACCCAATGTAAGTATCCCATGTCTTATTTCTGGGGAGATGGTAATGGGGGAGGAGTTGTCTGGCTCACGCGATGCATAAATAGACATCCGACATACTTTATTCCAAGCTGGCTGCTCTCGGACCTCACACAGAGAATATTAAATGCAATACATCTCAGCAAAGCGACTAAAAAAAGATAGGCAACAGTATCTTTTGATGCCAGCAAAGCCTTTGGTGGGTGGAGTGGAAATTTATCAACAGAGTGCAGCGCAAAATAGGTATGAGAGATATATTTATTTGAACAGTTGGAAGGCTATATCAGGGCTCAAAGGCAGTAATATGAGTAAATAGGCTTGACTTGGAAAGAATACGATACGATAAATATTTATTGCTTTTAGCCATAGGCCATTGCAAATACAATTAAAATGCACAAACATAAAGCATAAGTAAATATCATATCTGCTTCAAATAAGATCGGAATTAACTCCTTGGGCTTGCTGCTAATTATAGCCTTTCTCCAATTAACAAGTTTACTTTTACGAGTCACTGACATTTGGTTCAAAATTCTTGCTCAAATTTTCTTTGCTGCAATTGCAGACAGTGTAACTTGATAGTATATATACTCATATTCATCAGATAACAGATGGATCACTATGTCCTGAATTGGGCACCCGCTCCATTGCGACACAAAATAAGATACCAATTTCTTTCTAGGACGTGCATGCAAAGGGCAGCGCAATAAATAATGAACTAAATTCTATATACAACCATTTCCACAGATACACAATCCATTTCTTACAGGGATATGATGATACCTGCTATCCAAATAAGTGGATGCAAGTATGTGTCTTTTTTCAACAGTGGGTAGGAAATATTAGATAAGTACCCTGAAATTTGGGGTGTTTTTTAATAGCAGCATGTCGCTGAGAGGAACAATTCTTTTTAATCATTTCCATGGGATGGGATGGCAGTTGGACACACGCAAACGACCGCTCCCTGTGTTTGAATTCCCCACATAAACTCCATTTGGGTTAAATACAGAAACCCACTGAAGCTTTTACGTATCATAATACCCAGAAGCCTAGCAAAATTATACAAACTAAACTACATACTGGTGCTAGCCCAGATAAAAGGGGAATTTATGTCCTGGGCAAAAGTCAACTGATCCTGGCTTGGCTGCAGTGATTACCGTATTTTTTGCTCTATAAGACTCACTTTTCCCCTCCTAAAAAGTAAGGGGAAATGTGTGCGCGTCTTATGGAGCAAATGCTTTAACGGAATCCCTTGCAGCAGCAGCATTAGAGGGGCAGGCACAGCCAATCCATGCCCCTCAACCAATCCCAGAAGCCAGAACAGCAAGAGGGATTGCTGCTTTCACTGCGCAACGATCCCTCTTGCTGTTCTGGCTTCTGGGTTCAGAATATTTTTTTCCTTGTTTTCCTCCTCCAAAAACTAGGTGCGTCTTATGGTCTGGTGCTTCTTATAGAGCGAAAAATACGGTATGTATTTATTTGCGTATCGAGGTCCCCAAGCCACCCCAAATAACTCACATGTCACACAGAAATTTTGTTTAAGGTTTTTGGCATAATTTTTGGCCACAACTTTACTAAAATACAAACATGTGAGTGGTTGCTTAGCCATTGGTTGCGACTATCTGCCCCCCAGTGGGGGACAGACTGACATTCCACAGGCCTGCGAAAGTCAGAAAAGAGGAATACACTTGGGGGTAGCGACGGAGCACGGAACCTGCCCTCAGCCCTCCCCAAATGCAACCAGGGGCTCTTGCGTGGCCCTAGCCCCTTGACAGGGTTCAGACAAAAGCACTGGTGAGCCCCTGTATTCCTTTAACGGAATCCCTTGCAGCAGCAGCATTAGAGGGGCAGGCACAGCCAATCCATGCCCCTCAACCAACCAAACCATAAACCAATGCCTAACCGCAACCTTACAAGTTGTGACGATTTGCTACGCAGTAGGCAAAAACCAAATGGCACCAGCCAATCAGCCAGATGGACAAAATTCCTACCGGGCCCCTGCCCCAAGAGCAGACGACCCCATGACAGTCATAGCAAGGTCAAAGCGAACAACCCTAAATATAGGGAGGGGGTATGGGCAATCCGATGCACGGGTGAAAAGAAGAAGCTCTACGCCTCGTGCAGGGAGTTTTAACATTTTTGGCTGTCAATCACATAATGGCAACATTAACTTCTTCCCAACAACAAGGGAAACCCAATCACAACAGTGGCCAATGATCAATTAGCCCGCCCCACAACTTTGGAGTGTCTTGTCGGCCCCACCGCAACACGTGCTCTCCATGAAGGAGAACACACTTTATGCAATTACAAAGTTCTTCATGTCTTTTCCTAGTACTTCCAGCTGAAGTCTTGCCAAAAACAGATGTCATTATGGCAAAAAATAACTCACCACATCTACTGTATATTTTGGAAAGTGGTTTGTCTGCTGTCAGTTGGTTTGTTCTCCATACATTTGGACCTCACTCAAGACATCATTGCTAAACTTGGTACAAGGACTCCCAAGGTGGGAACAGCACTCTCTGTCAATGTTTGAGTGCTGGCTGCCATTTTGAATCAAGATGGCAGATCAAAAAGTGCCTTTGGTGTGACTGTGCTGACATTTTTGCATTGGTTCAGCTGCCTCTCAATATTTTGTCACCACAATTAGCATGAGGGTTCCTGAGGTGGAGCAGCATACTTTGTTGCCATTCGGACATTTTGAATCAAGATGGCAGACCAAAATGTCACTTTTTGGCACAACACTGCTTTTTTGACATAGCTTTGGCCACCTCTCAATATATCATTGCCCTACTCAACATGAGGAATCCTGAATGGCGATGGGGGGACGGTCTACATGGATACATAGGTGTTAGAGAACATTTCGAATCAAGATGGCAGACCAAAATGTGTATGACTGCCCATTTTTTGGCATACATTTGTCCTTCTCTCAAGAAAGCACTGCCAAACTTGACATGAGGGTTTCCAAGCTGGGAGCAGAGGTATTTGTCAATGTCTGAATGCCAGGCATCATTCAGAATCAAGATGGTGGACAAACATGTGACTTTGGCATGACTTCACCTGATACTTGGCATGATGTGCCCAAACTCAAAAATTACACTACCTATTTAAAAATCATAATACTTTCGGGTTTCTACGAATTCCCAGGGGGTGCAGGGCAGCCCCTGCTTATTTATGCATAAAGGGGAAAGGTCTAGCCTACGAAGGAACACAGAAGTGATTAGAGGGGAACTGGGCATGTTTCTGAGCACAGTAATAGTGGGGGAAACGGATCTGAATAGGACTTTCAGGTGAGGTTCTAAAGGGTGTGGCATTTAATCCAAGTCTGCTAAGGGAGGCCATTAAACCAAGTGAGCCATTTCTGCAGGCTACTTTCTAGGTTTTGGAAAATATGGCACACAAAGCTAGCGCCACTAATCTTACCCGTTATACCTGTCTAAGAACATCCCGCATTCTTCCAGGAAGACAAATTTAAGCATGAGAAAGTCGGACTTCTTGGAAGTCTCCATAAAACTGCAGTATTTGATAGTCTCGTGGATAAAAAGTAATTGCACAGAAGTCATACCCCAGGGACATCTATCCAGCGGCGGCTGAGACAACACATCAACAGTGTCTGCAGTTGAGACTCAATGGTGCATAAACGTTTGACTGAACCTGGACATTCCAGTTGAAATTGTGCATGCTGGACCTGGAATGTATGAAGTAATCAACAAAAGTGTCTCCAAGACTGCGCCGAGTGCTCTTAGTTAACCTGCACTCACACAGAATTAAAGAAAATTCCAGGGCAGCAAAACAGTTGCAGTGGGAGAAGCGACAGCAAAGGTAATGAGCTTAAAAATTGTTTTGAAAACAATTGTTTTGAAATTTGTTTTGTGTATGGTGTTATGCCCATTCCACAGTGTTCCTTCCTGGGCCATACTCCTTCCTTTGAAGCAATGCAGATTGATATCATTCTCTTTGGGTGGAACTGCGTGTCATGAGGCAATGTGGGGCTTCCCAACCCCATGTTTGACTCATAATTCTAATGAAGACATTGAGGGAGCATTTACAGGGAATAACTGATGGGAGGAGAAGTGTCTTAATAGCTATTCAATCATTGGATAAGGCTGGTCTAGTAAGTATGCCAAAATGTTTGCGTGAGCTACTATGTTAGGCGAAATCAAAGTAACGTACTCAGTTCCTAACCAGAATGTAAAGAAAGCGAGTAGCAAACCCCAGATGCCTTGCTTGTTTCTAGAATGCCAATATGGTAAACAATTTTAAATGAATTATTTTGTCCTTTACAAAGACTTAGGAGCCGTTCAATAGGAAATGATTGCCATTAAAGCAAAGGGCACAAGTTCTGGGCCAGTACAGACAACTAATTTACGATGTGGAAATCTTTTCTACTACAGATGATCATCTGTATAAATGTGAGATAAAGCTTGCAGGCTCTATCTCCACGTCAACTGCCTGGTAAATAATATTTTTTGACACCTGGGAATTTCAGTCTGAATTATTCCCAACAGAAAGGACTCTGGCTTTTTGGGGGAAAATACTTTTAAACATTTTCTTTTTCAATTTCATTATAGATCATTTCCCAATGCTCTTTTACTGAGAAAGAGGAAAATGCTTTAAAGACATATTAAAGCAACCATTATCCCCATTCATAATTTTTAAGGATTATTTGTTTAGGGAAGCAGATGGTTAAAATGTTCAAAGTACCGTATTTTTTGCTCTATAAGACTCACTTTTTCCCTCCTAAAAAGTAAGGGGGAATGTGTGTGCGTCTTATGGTGCGAATGCAGGCTGCGCAACTATCCCAGAAGCCAGAACAGCAAGAGGGATTGCTGTTTTCACTGCGCAGCGATCCCTCTTGCTGTTCTGGCTTCTGAGATTCAGAATATTTTTTTTCATGTTTTCCTCCTCCAAAAACTAGGTGCGTCTTGTGGTCTGGTGCATCTTATAGAACGAAAAATACGGTAACTGAAAGATAGGGCCAAAACAGCATCAGTGCATAGGATAGGCTTATGGAAGAGTGCACACAGGAACATTGTGCATCGAACTGTCATGTTAAAGGATCCAGTCTGTGTTTTCATGATATTCCAGATCACTAAAGTCTAGAGCAGCTCCACTCCAGGTTCTTACACAAGACTTGGGAAGTCTAGAGACTTTCTGAGTATTTATCATGCCTAATGTGTGTTAGAGGGACGCAGGTGGCGCTGTGGGTTAAACCACAGAGCCTTTGGCTTGCCGATTGGAAGGTCAGCGGTTTGAATCCCTGTGACGGGGTGAGCTTCTGTTGCTCGGTCCCTGCTCCTGCCAACCTAGCAGTTCGAAAGCACGTCAAACTGCAAGTAGATAAATAGGTACCACTCCAGCGGGAAGGTAAACGGCGTTTCCGTGCGCTGCTCCGGTTCGCCAGAAGCGGCTAAGTCATGCTGGCCACGTGACCCAGAAGTGTCTGCGGACAACGGCCTATAGAGTGAGATGAGCGTCACAACCCCAGAGTCGTCCGCGACTGGACCTAACGGTCAGGGGTCCCTTTACTGCAGCCCGTGTTTTGTTAGTCCAAAAATGGAAAACGAGCGAGGTCCCAACCAAAGAAGAATGGCAACTTAAGTTGACAGAATATGCACAACTTGCGGACCTAACTTCTAGAATAAGAGAACAAGAAGAACATAGGTTTAAGGATCGGAAAACCTCTATTGACTATATGGGGGGACGGAATTGTGTACGTTTGAAAACGTTGGCAGCATTAAGATAAATTCAGCAGTGTAAGTAAGTTTTGATTGATGGAAGAATAGAACACTAAGTGGGTTCATTTCAGGGACGCGGGTGGCGCTCTGGGTTAAACCACTGAGCCTAGGACTTGCCAATCAGAAGGTTGGCGGTTCGAATCCCCGTGACGGGGTGAGCTCCTGTTGCTCGGTCCCTGCTCTTGCCAACCTAGCAGTTCGAAAGCACATCAAAGTGCAAGTAAATAAATAGGTACCGCTCCAGCGGGAAGGTAAACGGCGTTTCCGTGCGCTGCTCTGGTTCGCCAGAAGCGGCTTAGTCATGCTGGCCACATGACCCGGAAGCTGTACGCAGGCTCCCTCAGCCAATAAAGCAAGATGAGCACCGCAACCCCAGAGTCGGTCACGACTGGACCCAATAGTCAGGGGTCCCTTTACTTTACCTTAATGTGTGTTAGAGTTTTGTTCTCAATAAAGTGGTTTGGTCACCAGTGCTATTTTTCTAGAAAAAGAGGTGCCAGAACTCACCATGGTCTACCTTGTTCTCTTATAATGGCAATGGCGCCCACCTGTGAGGTGCCAGAACTGGCTGAAAAAAAAGCCCTGTTGTTCACCATCCTTTGTAGTGTTAACCACGTGGTAAATTGGTTGCATGCTTCATCTTGTTTCATGCTAATGTCTGTGGGAAACACCTCATTACAATACATCTAACCAACTGGAAACAATGGCATCTGCCTCCTTGGGCATGAACTGTATCTGTGTTAAATTTCACACCCTGAGCTGTAGAATAACCAGATGGGGAAAACAAGGGTGTTACAGATATTGAGACAGTTTCAATCTAGTATCAGTGGGTACTGGAGACAACTCCTTTGAACTCATCTACACGGGGGAGTTTTGATAACACAGGTTTTGGCATGATGTTTATCTTTCCTGCCCCGCCACAAACAAGTTAGGATAATTAAAATTAAGTTAGCAGCATTTGGGCGATTATGTTCTAGGTTGTACACTAGGGATGCATTCACGTGGCAGTGTATTCCATCTTAACGATATTTCCCTAACTTGATTTCCGTATTATACCTGAGCTTTCATACATTGTAAAAGCCACTTCCGGAACCGAAGTGAATAAAGTAGAATGCCATGCAAGTTTAGCACTCGTTTCCATATTATTTGCAAGCAGATTTTCCGCCCTGCAAACAAATCACATGGAAATGAGCAAGGTAATTTCCACTATTATTATTACAGTGGTACCTCGGGTTAAATACTTAATTTTTTCCGGAGGTCTGTTCTTAACCTGAAACTGTTCTTAACCTGAAGCACCACTTTAGCTAATGGGGCCTCCTGCTGCCGCCGCGCGATTTCTGTTCTCATCCTAAAGCAAAGTTCTTAACCCGAGGTACTATTTCTGGGTTAGCGGAGTCTGTAACCTGAAGTGTATGTAACCTGAAGCGTATGTGTCAGGGGTTCAGAAGCAGAGACGCAGAGAAGGGTGGAAACAGAGAGCGAGGGGGAGGAAGCCGAAGGGAGAATGAGTGATGATGACGAACCGAGATCTCCAAGCCTAAGCAGTGAGTCAGAGGACTCCCAAAAGGGAGCCCCAGTGAGCAGAGCAAGGGGGGGATCCGGGGGGACACCCCAGGAGGAAGGGAACAGAGGAGATTCAGAGAGCAGCAGCTGGAAGTCGGGACCCACGCTCAAGACTGAGAGCAGCAGGGAGGAAGGCAGCCAGGCATCGGGTTCCGGAGGCCGTCAGCAGGAGGGAGGGCACGAGTCAGGGGTGGTCACGCCCTCCTCAGAGAGCGAGGCAACGGTCAAGAGGAAAGTAGAGAGTTGGGCGCGCGCGCCAAGTTCAAATGCAGCGGAAGCTGGAGCAGTAAGCAGCCCGGAGAGTGAGCCAGGTCCCAAAGCCCGCCGAAAGGAAGCGGAAGGATCAGGGGGGTCAGCGTCAGAGGAGAGTAGAAGGGAGGAGTCCCAGGGGGGCAGAAGGACCCAGAGACGTAGGGAGAGGCGAAGGAGGTGGAGCAAGGCTAGGGTATTAAGCTGGTGTGCAAGAGGCGGGGACTCAGATGGGTCTTCGCCGACCTAGGGCAGAAGGTGTAGAGCTGCACGCTGCAGTTCGGAAATGAAACCTGTAACTCAATAAAGACTCTTTTAAAGTGGACGCTGTGTGGCGTGGTCCTATGTGAGCTGGGACCTGGTAGCAGCTCTGACAGTAAGACCCATCTCATCAAAGCTTCAGAAACCTGAAACCTCGCAGCGGGAGCAGAAGCCGCTAGGGGAGGAAGAGGGGTGTCTGTAAGCAAGCTCACAAAGGTTAGCAAGATGACGGAAGAACAGAGGATCTCCGCGCTGCAAGAGGCAGTGACCCAGTTGTCCTCAGAGGTATTGGCTTCCAAGAAACGGGAGGAGGAGACTACAGCCGCCTACAGAGACCTACACGCCAGGTTTGAAATGCTTGTTAAGCAAGGGCAACCGGGACCCAGACCGGAGGGCGTGGGATTGGCACGGAGAGCAGGAGGGCTTGTGGCTCACTTCGATGGGACTTTGCAACAGTACCCTAATTTTAGAGCAGACGTAATGTGCGCACTGCAACTGCTGGCAAAAGACTTTAGAGATGAGGAAGAGAAGGTGGGGTTCATATTGTCCCATTTGCATGGGGATGCCAAAGCCTGGCTGCGCAATTTGTGGAGGGATAAAGATCCGGCGCTTCAGAATGCAGATGCCTTTATCAAAGCGATGGATGCGTGTTTTTTGTCTACTATTGATGTGGATCTTGCCAGACGGGAGATTCATGGACTAAAACAAGGGAGGGCGAGCGTCCGGCAGTATCACGCCCGATTTTTTGCGCTGGTCAGTGCTTTAGAATGGGATCGGGATTCGCCCCCTGTCAGAGACCTCTTCTGGGAGGGTCTAAGTTCTGCGGTTAAGGATGAAATTGCAAGGGGGGAGAGGCCCCGAAGCACGCAGGAGGTGGTCCAAAGGGCGCTGACTGTGGGGGTGAGGCTGGAAGAACGTCCATGGTGCAGAGATGAAGGACGTGGAGGGCGCGAAGCAGCGAGAAGTTTCTCTTTCGTTCCGAGGGAAGCAGCGCGTGCGCAATCCACACCTCCGCCAGGAGGGGGAGGGGAACCGATGGAGGTTGGAGGTGCAAGGGCTCAGTCAGCAGCCAGAGCCCTAGCACCGGCAGCAGTGAAAGCGAAGCCTCCTAGAGGGGACAGGAAGTGTTACATCTGCGAGGATCCAGGCCATTTGGCGAAGGAGTGTCCCCGGAGGCTCCACAAGCACACTGCAGCCTCAGCAATGGTGACTGCAGCAACGCAGCAAGGAGAACCACAGCAGGGAAACGACGATGTCTGGCTGGAGACGGAGGCACTGGGGCCCAGCCAGACGCATCTGTGAAGCAGTCCCCAGCGATATTGCAACCCACGGATCCCCTCCCACCCAAACCAGTAGTGCAGCTCACAGCATCTCTCCAGCTACCCGACGGCGTCACTATCGAAGTGCCGCTTTCTGTGGATTCTGGAAGCAACGCAGACTTTATAGCGCAGAGCTTTGTGGAGCAGCACGCTATACAGCTATTGCCTGCCACTCTGCCCCTGCAAGTCGTCACAGTGGATGGCAGAGAGTTGCTAGGGGGGCAGGTGGTGAAGCAAACGCCACCGATGGTGATGCGCCTTGGCAACCACAGGGAAGTCATCAGTTTTAATGTCACCCAACTGTCGGACACGCCCATTGTGTTGGGCATGAGTTGGCTGGACAGGCACAGTCCGACACTGGCTTGGTACCAGAGACAACTGATCTTCGGCTCCTCTTATTGCGCAGAACACTGCATCCTGCCCCGACGGGAGGGAGAGGAGGAGGAATCACAACTGCAGTTGGGAACGTTGCAAGCGGTCCCCCACAAATACGCGAGCTTTTTGGAGGTCTTCTGCGAGAAGGAGGCGGACAAGCTACCCCCTCACCGGCCATATGACTGCAAGATTGACCTCCTACCGGGGGCGACGCTGCCGAAGGGGCGGCTATACTCCATGTCTGAAGATGAAATGCAGGAACTCAAACAGTTCATCGAGCATAATCTGGAGCGTGGCTTCATCAGAGAGTCCAAGGCAGTGGGGGGCAGTCCCGTTTTCTTCGTGAAAAAGAAAGACACGCCCCAAAAAAGACTCGTTGTGGACTACCGCCTTTTGAACCAGATGACCAAACCGTCTGATTACCCCATGCCCAGGATTGACGACCTCCTCGCGACGGTGCGCAAGGGACGCGTGTTCACCAAGTTGGACCTGCGAGGGGCGTACAATCTCATCCGCATGCGGGAGGGCGATGAGTGGAAGACGGCCATGTTCACACCGCTGGGCACCTACGAATACAGAGTTATGCCCTTTGGATTACAAAATGGCTCTCACTGTTTTCAAGCTTTTATGCATCACGTGTTGGAGGGACTCCTCTACAAGACATGCGTCTGCTTCCTGGATGACATCCTGATTTTCTCTGACTCGCAGCAAGCTCACGACCGAGACGTGAGGGAGGTGCTCAGCAGGTTGCAACAACATAGACTGTACGCCAAGCTGGAGAAGTGCCAGTTCGACACGACGGAGGTGGATTTCCTGGGATACAAGTTGTCGGACAAGGGGATAGCCATGGACAGCACCAAGGTTCGTGCGGTATTGGATTGGAAGAGCCCGCGCAACCGGAAGGAGGTCCAGCGGTTTGTCGGCTTCGCCAACTTCTATCGCAAGTTTATCAAGGGGTTCGCGATGCAGACGGCAGCAATTACGGACACGCTCAGCTCCAAAAAAAAGAAATTCATCTGGACGGAGCAGGCGGAACAGTCCTTTCAAGCGCTCAAGCATCTCTTCGCATCGGAGAAGCAACTGCTGCATATCGACCCCAGTAAACCGTTGAGGGTAGAGACAGACGCGTCAGACAGAGCCGTGGGAGCTGTCCTGCTGCAGCGAGACCCGCAGGGGGTGTGGCGGCCGGGAGCGTTCTACTCCAGAAAGCTCAGCAAGTCGGAGCAGAACTACACCATCTGGGACAGGGAGTTGCTGGCCATTCATGCAGCTTTCAAGGCGTGGAGGCACTTCCTAATCGGCGCCAAGCACACGGTGCAGGTCTGCACGGACCACAAGAATCTGGAGCACTGGCGCACGGCTCAGTTCCTGAACCAGAGGCAGATACGTTGGGCGGAGTTCTTTGCTGACTTCAATTTCCGAATAGAGTACGTCCCAGGCGACACCAACATCATGGCGGATGCACTGTCCCGAAAACCGCAATACCTAGAAGAGGTGACGCCAGCGGCGGCCATGCACATCTTCGCACCGACGGCGTGGGCGTGTGCCTCAGCTACAGTAGACCTGGATGCGGTGCGACGTGCATTGAGGGACGACTCATTCGCGCAAGACAAGATGGCGGAACTGCTCAGAGGCACGGCTACCACGGACGAGTTCCAGGTGCGGGACGGCTTGCTCCTACGCAAAGGGGCTGTCTATGTACCAGGAGACGACCTTCGCGCCAAGGTACTGCAACAGTTGCACGACGCACCCACGGCCGGTCACTTTGGCACAGAGAAAACGATGGAATTAGTCGCGAGAGACTTCTGGTGGCCCAGGCTGAGAGGAGAGGTCGCGGACTACGTCGCGAGGTGCGACACCTGCCAGAGGGCCAAGCCGGTACACAGACCACCGGCGGGACTGTTAGAACCGCTGCAAACACCGTTTGAACCGTGGGAGAGGGTGGCCCTGGACTTTGTGACGGATCTACCCAGCTCGAGAGGCAAGACAGCTGTGCTAGTGGTGGTGGACTTGTTCACCAAGATGGCACATTTCATTCCGTGTGCGAAGGTGGCCACGGCGGAACAAACCGCCAAACTGTTCATAGATCACGTGTTCAAAGTGCATGGCCTGCCACGGTCTATCCTGTCCGACCGCGGACGCCAGTTCATCTCGTCTTTCTGGCAGAAGCTGATGGGTTTTCTAAATGTCAAGGTCAATCTGGCATCAGCAAGACACCCGCAGACCAACGGGCAAGCAGAGAGGGTCAATGCCATCATGCAGCAGTACCTGAGATGCTATGCCAATCAACAGCCTGCGACGTGGGTGGATTACCTGCCGCTAGCCGAGTTCGCTTACAACAACACGAAGCACGTGTCCACAGGAGTGACGCCGTTCTTTGCCAACAATGGGAGGAATCCCAGAACCTTCCCGGGACTGGAGAGAGTGGGGGAAGGAGAACCACAGACGGCGGACGCGTTCGCGTCAGAGCTGCAGGCGGTCCACGATCAACTCAGAAGGCAGCTGGAGCTAGCTAAGCACGCCTACAAAGTGCAAGCTGACAAGCACAGGCGGGTTGGCGAAGTGATCCAAGTGGGAGACTGGGTCTGGTTGGCAGCCCACGCAGTGCCGACCAGGTCACTTGCCAAGAAGAAGTTGGGGCACAAGCAGATCGGTCCGTACCAAGTCGAAGCGCAGATCAACCCGGTAGCCTTCCGACTGGCGCTGCCGGAGGGTTCCAGAATGCATCCGGTGTTCCACAGGTCGGTGCTCACTCCCTACAAGGCCCCTCACAGGTTCCAGGAGCCAGGGACGGCGCCAAGTCCGCTCCGGGAATGGACGGAGACGCGGGAGGTGAAGCACCAGGACCACATCAACGAGGTCACGGAGATTTTGGACTCCAGATGGGGGGAAGAGGGAGTCGAATACCTCTTAGCCAGAGAGGGCACCCGGGCCAGCGCCAATAGCTGGGTACCAGACTACGCTTTGGAGGAACCCCTGCTCAAGGACGAGTTTCATGCCCTCTTCCCACACAAACCCATGCCAGCGAGCTTCTTCGACGACTGGTTGTTCACACCCACACTTTCTTCCAGCACGTTCCATGGATTCGACTCAGAAGGGGAACCCGCACGGAGCACCCGTTCCCCAGAAGGTTCACCGGCAGGTTCGGCATCAGGCAACTCGTATTGGTGGGACGATCGACCAGAGGAGCAATGGCGCAGGAAGTGGCTGGAGATGCCAGGTCGAGCGACCGACGCAGAGACTGACATGGACGTGTTCGGGGAGGACCTCGGGTTCGAGCACGGCGGTACAGAGATGGAAGAGCAACAAGTCAACGTCGACGACCGCGAGGGGGAAGACTCGGAGGTCTTCAGTTGGCGGCCACCCACGGGGAGCGACCTGTATCCAGCATTCCCTCCCATGATGATGGAGCACCCAGCACCCACACCTGACAGCGGGGAGGGGGGAAGGGGGGGCTTCGAGGGGGGGATGGATGTCAGGGGTTCAGAAGCAGAGACGCAGAGAAGGGTGGAAACAGAGAGCGAGGGGGAGGAAGCCGAAGGGAGAATGAGTGATGATGACGAACCGAGATCTCCAAGCCTAAGCAGTGAGTCAGAGGACTCCCAAAAGGGAGCCCCAGTGAGCAGAGCAAGGGGGGGATCCGGGGGGACACCCCAGGAGGAAGGGAACAGAGGAGATTCAGAGAGCAGCAGCTGGAAGTCGGGACCCACGCTCAAGACTGAGAGCAGCAGGGAGGAAGGCAGCCAGGCATCGGGTTCCGGAGGCCGTCAGCAGGAGGGAGGGCACGAGTCAGGGGTGGTCACGCCCTCCTCAGAGAGCGAGGCAACGGTCAAGAGGAAAGTAGAGAGTTGGGCGCGCGCGCCAAGTTCAAATGCAGCGGAAGCTGGAGCAGTAAGCAGCCCGGAGAGTGAGCCAGGTCCCAAAGCCCGCCGAAAGGAAGCGGAAGGATCAGGGGGGTCAGCGTCAGAGGAGAGTAGAAGGGAGGAGTCCCAGGGGGGCAGAAGGACCCAGAGACGTAGGGAGAGGCGAAGGAGGTGGAGCAAGGCTAGGGTATTAAGCTGGTGTGCAAGAGGCGGGGACTCAGATGGGTCTTCGCCGACCTAGGGCAGAAGGTGTAGAGCTGCACGCTGCAGTTCGGAAATGAAACCTGTAACTCAATAAAGACTCTTTTAAAGTGGACGCTGTGTGGCGTGGTCCTATGTGAGCTGGGACCTGGTAGCAGCTCTGACAGTATGTAACCCGAGGTACCACTGTATTATTTATTAAATTTCTATGCTGCTCTTCATCTGAGAATCACAGGGTAGTTTATAATATAAAAACACAAAAACACATAACATAGTTCAAAAGTGCAAGTAGATAAATAGGTACCACTGCGGCGGGAAGGTAAAAGGCATTTCCGAGCACTCTGGCTTGAGTGCTATGCGCTCAAACTCTCCTGCAGCGGAGAGTTCAGCTGATTTTCTGAACTGTCTGCAGAGGCCGCCCCACATATAACGTGTTACAGTAATCTAACATTTACCAGAGCATAGACAACGGAAGTTGGGCTATCCCTATCCAGAATGGGGCATAGCTGGGCCACCAGCCGAAGATGATGATGATGATAATAATAATAATAATAATAATAATAATAATAATAATAATAATAATAATATATTATTTATACCCTGCCCATCTGCCTGGGTCCCCCCAGCCACTCTGGGCAGCTTCCAACAAAACACTAAAATACAATAACCTATTAAACATTAAAAGCTTCCCTAAACAGGGCTGCCTTTAGATGTCTTCTAAAAGTTTGGTAGTTATTTTTCTCTTTGACATCTGGTGGGAGGGCGTTCCACAGGGCGGGTGCCACTACCGAGAAGGCCCTCTGCCTGGTTCCCTGTAACTTGGCTTCTCGCAGCAAGGGAACTGCCAGAAGGCCCTCGGCGCAGGACCTAAGTGTCCGGGCAGAACGATGGAGGTGGAGACGCTCCTTCAGATATACTGGACCAAGGCTTTAAAGGTCAGCACCAACACTTTGAATTGTGCTTGGAAACATACTGGGAGCCAGTGATAGTAGGCACTCTGTGCCACCAAGGCCACCTGAGCCTCGAGCGACAGCAAAGGATTCGGATGTAACCCCAAGCTGCATACTCACTCCTTCAGAGGGAAGATAACCCCATCAACAGCAGGCAATCTCCCACCCATCCCGTCTCGTGTACCACCCACTAAAAGTCCCTCAGTCTTATCTGGATTGAATTTCAGTTTGTTGGCTGTCATCCAGTCCGTTATGGAGGAAAGACACTGGTCCAGCACTTCCACTGCCACACCTGCAGATGTAAAGGAGAAGCCGAGCTATGTGTCATGAGTATATTGCTGACAACGTATTCCAAACTCCAGATAATAATAATTTATTATTTGTACCCTGCCCATCTGGCTGGGTTTCCCCAACCTCTCTGGGCGGCTTCCAACAAAGATTAAAAATACTTCAGATGTCTTCTAAATGACCCCACCCAGCAGTTTCATGTAGATGTTAAACAGCATGGGGGGTAAGATTGAACCCTGAGATGTGCCAAACACTATGAGCTTATCTACATTCAGACTTGGAGCTTTATTTTATTAAAATGATTTCTGTCCAGCCTTTCTACCTGAAATGCAATCAAGGCGACTTACAATAAAACCACAACTAGAGATCAGAAATGCAATCTCATAAATACAAAACAACTATACGGTGGTACCTCTAATTACGAAGTTAATTCATTCCGGAGGTCCGTTCTTAACCTGAAACTGTTCTTAACTAGAGGCGTGCTTTCGCTAATGGGGCCTCTTGCTGCCGCTGCGCCGCTGGCACACGATTTCCATTCTCACCCTGGGGCAAAGTTCTCAACTCAAGGTAACTCTTCCAGGTTGGCAGAGTTTGTAACCTGAAGCGTTTGTAACCTGAGGTGTTTGTAACTCGAGGAACCACTTTAAAAGACTAGAAAGCAGCCATTAAAGAGGTGAAATTAAGAAAACACTCAACTAGAACTGCCTTCACTGCCGTGATATGAGGCAAGATATGAGGGCCCCCACAGCCAATTGGGGTGGGGCCTCAGGTTCAAAGGCTCAAGGTTTGTCAATTTTAGACAATTGTTAATTATTAGGGTTTTTTAAGCATTTGGTAAGTTTAACCATTTACCGTATTTTTTTGCTCTGTAAGACTCACTTTTTCCCTCCTAAAAAGTAAGGGGAAATGTGTGTGCGTCTTATGGAGCGAATGCAGACTGCGCAGCTATCACAGAAGCCAGAGCAGCAAGAGGGATTGCTGCTTTCACTGTGCAGCGATCCCTCTTGCTGTTCTGGCTTCTGAGATTCAGAATAGTTTTTTTCTTGTTTTCCTCCTCCCAAAACTAGTTGTGTCTTGTGGTCTGGTGCGTCTTATAGAGTGAAAAATACGGTATTTTGGACCCCTGTATCCCCCCCAGAAAAAAGGCACTGAGTAGGACATTCCCATTTTCATCTGAAAAATGTAGGAAGGTATGGATATTTTTCTTTTGCTGTTGCTTTAGCAGCAGCAGGGCTAGTAAGACCCTCCACCCTAATTCCCTAGGAAGGGAAGAGGTTGAGACCCTCGCTGGGCAGTAGCAAGGCAGTAGCAAGGTTGGGTGCAAGGCTATCACCCCTATTTTCGCCTTCTCCCCAGGTACAGCCTTGGTGCAGTGAACAGGCTAGAAAACTGCTGTTTGCTGCAAAATTGCGCAGGCGGCTGGCAGATGTGACGAAACTGATCCATGCGCACAAAGTTTCACTCCATGACTGGCCTGTCTTGGGCTGGGATTGCCAAAGAGAGCTTTTGGGAGATGGAATAAACCAGCAGAACAGGGAACAAACACAGCAGGGTGTGATCTTGAGGGTTAGATTGTTTCTCAGAACTATCTTGAGCAATTGGGGGGGGGGGAGGAAGGGAGAATACTTTGAAATACATAGAAAATACGTTGATGAAGTTTAATTTTTCTCACCCTCTCCCTAATGTCACGGGTGTAACAAAGGATTGTCCAGGGTTGGGAGGAGACAGAAGTAGAAGGAGTAGTTGAGAGTGATTTAAGCAGAGATTAAGGACTGGGCGTGAGGCATAAGAGAGAGATGACAGGAGATGTGAGTGGATGTTTTCTGAGAACGGAAGAGATTGCTTTTCAGAACGCAATCCCGAGTGGGAGAAAAAATGCCTGGGGCAGGAAAGGAGGAATCCTCTCACCCACAAGTCACATTGGATGCAAAAATTATTATTATTATTTTAAAAAATTACTTTTTTATTCAAAATTAAAACAAAACATGTTATCTAGAAACATATCATCCTTATTTTTCCCCTTTTTCCCTCCCTTCCCCCACAGAACCCACCCACCCCCATCCCCCAACTTCCCTCAGTTCCAGTCTTTGATTTCTCTAAAAATACTGTTTTCTGCATGTTACACAGTTGTATAGATCCTCAAACTATTTAGCTGATTATTATCAATAAAAAGTTTGTGAATGTTTATTCAAAACCAGCCAAGGAGTCCACTTCGCTTTGTTGCGTCTTCAAATACTTTGTAAAGGGTTCCCATTCATCTTTAAAGTCACAGTTATCCTTATCCCGTAGCTTGTATGTCAGTTTTGCCAGTTCTGCATAGTCCATCAATTTTTCTTGCCATAATTCTTTAGCTGGGGTTTCTTCAGTCTTCCATCCTTGTGCTACTAAAACTCTCGCGGCCGTTGCCGCATACATGAAGATGTTTTTCAGCTTTTTTGGCAGATCTTTCCCTACAATCCCTAATAAAAATGCTTCAGGTTTTTTAACAAATGTTAAATGGAACATTTTCTTCAATTTGTTATATATCAGTTCCCAATTTTTTTTAAATTACCTTACAATCCCACCACATTGGATGCAAATATTAGACCTTATACCCAGGGCGATTTTTGTAGAAGAAGAAGAAGAAGAGTTTGGATTTGATATCCCGCTTTATCACTACCCGTAGGAGTCTCAAAGTGGCTAACATTCTCCTTTCCCTTCCTCCCCGACAACAAACACTCTGTGAGGTGAGTGGGGCTGAGAGACTTCACAGAAGTGTGACTGGCCCAAGGTCACCCAGCAGTTGTCCAAAAATATTTTGGCTGCCTTGTGGCCACAATATTATGTGGGGCGTGTAGTTTAAACAACTTTTACTATTATACAGGAACTGAGTGGCATATGCTGTATCCCATGTAACCCATGCCCTAACCCATGCTGGGAGTTTAGGATGAAGGATGGGCAATAAATAAATAATAATGAAATAATAATAAAAAAGATGCAGTACACCTGTAAGTATTAAAGCTGCCTGCAAAATTGTTTGTATTTGTTTTGTGTTACGATGGGGCAGACTCAAAATCATTTATTATTATTATTATTATTACTGCTATTATTTGGTGAGGTGAGCTCGCAAAGGCAAAATCAGAGAACCCCAGTAGTAGTGGGAAAGGTGAACAAGGCTAAATTTAAATGTGTATGAATAAAATAAAACCTTACTGTTCTTACTGGATACCAAATGCTACGCGAAAAGGAAAAATCTTGCAGAAATTATCCATTCGCACCATTGGTGAACCTGGTTAAGTAGTCACTTATGCACAGAATGAATCTTCAGTACCAGAAATGTTCCTGGCACCTTTAATGATGAGCTTTAGCTGCTAAAAAAACAAAAACACTAATAAGGAAGCAAATACACAGGAAGGCTTATATGGTACTTCTATGGTACTTCTTAGAACACCCTAATCCTTCTCACATTCTTTAGAGACTGCAGCAAACCATTCACGTTCTCTGACACAGTTTCTGAACTCATAAACAATGATACTAAACCCAAATAGTGGTAAGGTCAGGCCAGTAAAGACATACCCTCCAACATTTCTCCAGAGAAAATAGGGATGTCCTATTCAGTAATAATAATATCATTTGTCAATGACAAACCTAGACAGCATCTTATAAAGGAGAGACATCACCTTGCCAACAAAGGTCCGTATAGTTAAAGCTATGGTTTTCCCAGTAGTGATATATGGAAGTGAGAGCTGGACCATAAAGAAGGCTGATTGCCGGAGAATTGATGCTTTTGAATTATGGTGCTGGAGGAGACTCTTGAGAGTCCCATGGACTGCAAGAAGATCAAACCTATCCATTCTGAAGGAAATCAGACCTGAGTGCTCACTGGAAGGACAGATCCTGAAGCTGAGACTCCAATACTTTGGCCACCTCATGAGAAGAGAAGACTCCTTGGAAAAGACTATGATGTTGGGAAAGATGGAGGGCACAAGGAGAAGGGGATGACAGAGGACGAGATGGTTGGACAGTTTTCTTGACACAACCAGCATGAGTTTGACCAAACTGCGGGAGGCAGTGGAAGACAGGAGTGCCTGGCGTGCTCTGGTCCATGGGGTCATGAAGAACCGGACACGACAACAACAATATCATTTGTACCTACCCATCTGACTGGGTTCCCCCAGCCACTCTTGGCAGCATAAAACATGCATAAAACATAATAAAACACTAAACATTTTTTTTAAAAAAATCTCTCTTTACAGGGCTGCCTTCAGATGTCTTCTAAAGGTTGTGTAGTTACTCATCTCCTTGACTGAAGGGTCGCATAACTCCACACCCTCCAAAACTTCTTAGATGAAAATAGGCATGTCCTAAGGAAAGTGGGAGATTCTGGGATCAAATCAGAAACTTGGACAGCTTCTGTAAATCCAGGACTGCTTCTGGAAAATAGGGACGCTTGGAGGGTTTTTAAAGAGCTACAACACTTGCGTTCTCATTTTGCATGGGCCACTAAGAAAGGTGAGGGGCAGTGTGAGATACAGTGGTACCTCGCAAGACGAATGCCTTGCAAGACGAAAAAGGCGCAAAATGAAAGAGTTTTCCGTTTTTTGAGTCGTTCCGCAAGACGAATTTCCCTATGGGCTTGCTTCGCAAGACGAAACGTCTTGCGAGTTCTTGCGAGTTTGTTTCCTTTTTCTTAAAGCCGCTAAGCCGCTAAGCCGTTAATAGCCGCTAAGCCGCTAATAGCCGTGCTTCGCAAGACGAAAAAACCGCAAGATGAAGAGACTCGCGGAACGGATTAATTTCATCCTGTGAGGCACCACTGTAGTTCAGCTTTCAGTATATTGGCACTTTATGGGCGAGCCAGCACCAATGATTTTATTCTTTCCGAAATCTGCATTCTGCAAATTACCTACAGCTTTTTGTGACATGGCAGTTATTCTCCTCTCTGTTTTGAGAGACTGTTCTTTGAACAGGCAATACCTCATTCTTCTCTTCCAGCACCTTTACAAGAGAACTCGAAGAACTTCACGAAACATTAATTAAAAAAGATGTTGGATTGCACTTCACTGTTTGCTCACTTTCTACCTTTGCTTCCTAATGTAAGACCAGCGCTATCTTCCTAGAAAAAGAGGTGGTGTAACTCACCACGAACTTCTCCCTTGTTCTCTTAGAATGGCGATGGTGCCCACCTGAGAGGTGCTGGGGGGGGAAAGCCCTGTATCAGATCTCTCATAATCAAACATCGTTATGAGGAAAGTACGAATTGCTAGCACTGGGTTACTATAGTTTATTTACAGATCACCATTCGTGTTTCCGCAATCATTCTTTTTGGGGGAACATTCTCTTGTCACTCTAGCTTAGCATCAAAGTCAACTGGCATCAAAGCCTTTCCTGATTGCCATTAACTCTGCAAGAACGTGCCAAGTAGCTGGGCGGACCACTTAGGCTTCTTGCCAAATGCCGTCAGTTGGACTTGTTTTGCCAGTCCTTGATGGTAGGCTCAAACACTGCCGGGAGTTGCCAACCGTACGCAGCAGAGAATTGGAGGCAAGGAGTGGATTTGCCTGCCCAATTCCAGTTCCAAAAGCCCATTCTTTATGAAGCAGATAGTGGATATTGGGGAAGCCTCTAATATGTTCTGTCCAGTTGGAACTTAGCTTTACTTTGGGTTTGTTTGACTCTTGACCTTAAATAATTGTTGTTGTTGTTGTTTAGTCGTTTAGTCGTGTCCGACTCTTCGTGACCCCATGGACCAGAGCACGCCAGGCACTCCTGTCTTCCACTGCTTCCTGCAGTTCGGTCAAACTCATGCTGGTAGCTTCGAGAACACTATCCAACCATCTGGTCCTCTGCTGTCTCCTTCTCCTTGTGCCCTCCACCTTTCCCAACATCAGGGTCTTTTCCAGGGAGTCTTCTCTTCTCATGAGGTGGCCAAAGTATTGGAGCCTCAGCTTTACGATCTGCACTCAGGGCTGATTTCCTTCAGAATGGATAGGTTTGATCTTCTTGCAGTCCATGGGACTCTCAAGAGTCTCCTCCAGCACCAGAATTCAAAAGCATCAATTCTTTGGCGATCAGCCTTCTTTATGGTCCAGGTCTCACTTCCATACATCACTGCTGGGAAAACCATAGCTTTAACTATACGGACCTTTGTCGGCAAGGTGATGTCTCTGCTTTTTAAGATGCTGTCTAGGTTTGTCATTGCTTTTCTCCCAAGAAGCAGGCGTCTTTTAATTTCATGGCTGCTGTCACCTGGAGCAGGAACCGGCAAGCCACTCCAGTATCCCTGCCAAGAAAACTCCATGGACAAAGACAACCTTAAATAATAAAACAAAATAAATGAATCAGCCCAGTTCTATGCATGTTGTATGACTTACAAGAAAAAAAAAATCTCCAGGTTTAAAAATACATACCATGAAGCAATATAAAGATAAACTGGAAGATTGCAACAGAAAAAAATCTGATAAGAAGCCCAATAAATGTTTACTTTCCATACATTCTAGACAGATGCAGAGAATTTATAAATAGGAACATCACTGTATCAAAGTTTGTAGGTCAAGGGCAGTGCCATATATTTTTCCATTAAGTCTATCAGTAATAAAAAGCTGTGTGTTTTACCAATAAACTTCTTTTTTTAAAAAAGGAAACAAACTTTGCCCCATAGTATCAAGGTCTTTCTTTTACATGTCAGCAGAAAAATATGCATAATTACAAATGTATATATGACCAGTCACACCTGTTGCCTTTAGGTTAGAAAGTTCCATTTCTATGGAAGTCAGTAATTACATATTTGTTGACCAGATGGGAACATTTTCTGAGTGATACACTGCAGTGAATTAACATAGTAACTCCAGTACTTTCCTAAAATGTATCAGTATTTTAGTATTATTGAGACTATGATCACAAACTGTGTACCGTGCAATATTACTTGCAATTGATTATTCCACCAAATAATGGTT
Organism: Podarcis vaucheri; assembly: GCF_965113315.1. Classification (NCBI taxonomy): domain Eukaryota; kingdom Metazoa; phylum Chordata; class Lepidosauria; order Squamata; family Lacertidae; genus Podarcis; species Podarcis vaucheri. The sequence goes on along the minus strand of NC_138767.1, from coordinate 71,037,416 downwards.
TAAGTTCTAAAGCAGAGCACAGCTCAAGCCCCAGTAACGTTCTACACTTGGTTAGGCAGTGATATAATTTGTCCAAACCAGAGCGTGCACATGCATAATAAACTCTGAGACTAACTAGGTGGATGGGCTCTTAAATACGATGCAGTCAGACATTTAAAAATATCTTTTAAAAAGTGATAGTTCACAGCAAACCAAATTTAAGCCAAAGGCAGGTACTAAAGGGGGAGTTTCCTGTAGATTTAATATTGGGATAACAAATCAACACAGCCCATCTTTCAAAGGAACAGTGGCAGTTCAAATATGCCTTATCCAAAATACTTTAAAATAGAAAGAAAAAAGAGGGACTTTGAGCTTTTTCCTGGCTGGTGTCACTTTATCTATGTGGGGATAAAGGTCTGGGCCAAGGTTCTGGTTGTTGACTTCAAGTGAATCTTCCACACTTTAATTCCTGATCTGGCAAGTTTCAAGAATAGAATGGTTGTGGTTATCATGTCCTAATCCTGCCCTAATCACATGAATCATCAGAATAATCTGATAAGACTTCCGTTTTTTCTTCAAGTGCATGTAGATAAAGCATTTACAGTGGTACCTCGGGTTACATACGCTTCAGGTTACAGACTCCGCTAACCCAGAAATAGTACCTCGGGTTAAGAACTTTGCTTCAGGATGAGAACAGAAATCGCGCTCCAGCGGCACGGCGGCAGCGGGAGGCCCCATTACCTAAAGTGGAGCTTCAGGTTAAGAACAGTTTCTGGTTAAGAACGGATCTCCAGAACAAATTAAGTACGTAACCAGAGGTACCACTGTAATGGGTTTGTATTTTTATGCATTATATAAGTATAATGTGAAGACAGAAGTGCCTGGCGTGCTCTGGTCCATGGGGTCACGAAGAGTCGGACACGACTAAACGACTAAACATCAACAACAAAGTATAATGTGTGTGTATGCACGCCATTCCTAAGGCCAAACTAGGCAGGATGACAGTTTGCAATTTTATTTTTCATTTTTGAAAAATTTCTACACTGCCCTTGGGTCCTAGGGCAGCTTCCAAAATAAAAACCCTAACATAAAATAGAAGCCATGTTGAAAATATATATGCTACGTCTATTAAATCATGATAACAGTAGCATGAGATGGGCTTGGTTTAAAAACAGATGGATGCAGCAGGCAATTTTTTTTAAAAAAAGTAGAATAAAAACAGAATAAAAGTACAGTGGAATAACACAAGACTTTGTCATCCTTCTGAAACGCAAAGGAAAAGTGGCAACTAAGCCTATTTTGGGAGGTAGCTCTGCAGTCTGGGTGCCAATATCAAGAAGGCCTGCACTCCCTTTCCCATCAATAATACCTTCAAAATTGAAAATAATACTGTGAAATAACACAACAACATCTCATAAAAATCACTCATTTCTTGGCCGTTACTAATAGCAGCAGCTAATCCATTTGTCTAATTGGGTATTTCCTCCAGAGACCCACACAAAAAGATTCATCTTCGTCTTGGTCCTGAATGGGGAACTGTGCCCCTGAAGGACCAGGTGCGCAGCCTGGGAGTCATTTTGGACTCACAGCTGTCCATGGAGACGCAGGTCAATTCTGTATCCAGGGCAGCTGTCTACCAGCTCCATTTGATACGCAGGCTGAGACCCTACCTGCCCGCAGACTGTCTCGCCAGAGTGGTGCATGGTCTAGATATCACCCGCTGGGACTACTGCAATGCGCTCTACGTGGAGATACCTTAGAAGGCGACCTGGAAACTACAACTAATCCAGAATGAGGCAGCTAGACTGGTGACTGGGGACGGCCACCGAGACTATATAACACCGGTCCTGAAAGACCTACATTGGCTCCCAGTACGTTTCCGAGCACAATTCAAAGTGTTGGTGTTGACCTTTAAAGCCCTAAACGGCCTTGGCCCAGTATATCTGAAGGAGTGTCTCCACCCCCATCGTTCAGCCCAGACACTGAGGTCCAGCTCTGAGGGCCTTCTGGTGGTTCCCTCATTGCGAGAAGCAAAGCTACAGGGAACCAGGCAGAGGGCCCACCCTGTGGAATGCCCTCCCAACAGATGTCAAAGGAATAAACAACTACCTGACATTTAGAAGACATCTGAAGGCAGCCCTGTTTAGGGAAGTTTTTTATGTGTGACATTTTAATGTATTTTTATTCTTTGTTGGAAGCCGCCCAGAGTGGCTGGGGAAACCCAGCCAAATGGGCGGGGTACAAATAAATCATTATTATTTATTAATTTATTTATTTATTTTCCTGTTTGGAAGGCAGGGAGTTACACATGCAAGGTAAAGGTAAAGGGACCCCTGACCATTAGGTCCAGTCATGACCGACACTGGGGTTGCGGCGCTCATCTTGCTTTATTGGCCAAGGGAGCCGGCGTACAGCTTCCGGGTCATGTGGCCAGCATGACTCAGCCGCTTCTGGCGAACCAGAGCAGCGCACGGAAATGCCATTTACCTTCCCACCTGAGTGGTACCTATTTATCTACTTGCACTTTGACATGCTTTCAAACTGCTAGGTTGGCAGGAGCAGGGACCGAGCAATGGGAGCTCACCCTGTCGCGGGGATTCAAACCGCCAACCTTCTGATTGGCAAGTCCTAGGCTCTGTGGTTTAACTCACAGCGCCAACCGTGTCCCTCACACGTGAAGGAGCCATTACCAAAAAGGCTCTTTCCCAGACCCCTACACTACAACACTACGAGAGCCAGTGTGGTGTAGTGGTTAAGAGCGGTAGTCACGTAATCTGGGAAACCGGGTTCGTGTCTCCGCTCCTCCACATGCAGCTGCTGGGTGACCTTGGGCCAGTCACACTTCTGTGAAGTCTCTCAGCCCCACTCACCTCACAGAGTGTTTGTTGTGGGGGAGGAAGGGAAAGGAGAATGTTAGCCGCTTTGAGACTCCTGAAGGGGAGTGAAAGGCGGGATATCAAATCCAAACTCTTCTTCTTCTTCTACATGCTTCATCCTGTGTTGCGGTCACTAAAGTAAAGGTAAAGGTAAAGGTACCCCTGCCCGTACGGACCAGTCTAGGGTTGTGCACTCATCTCACTTAAGAGGCCGGGGGCCAGCGCTGTCCGGAGACACTTCTGGGTCACGTGGCCAGTGTGACGAAGCTGCTCTGGCGAGCCGGCACCAGCGCAGCACATGGAAACGCTGTTTACCTATTATTGATGTATGGAAGTGAGAGCTGGACCATAAAGAAGGCTGATCGTCGGAGAATTGATACTTTTGAATTATGGTGCTGGAGGAGACTCTTGAGAGTCCCATGGACTGCAAGAAGATCAAACCTATCCATTCTGAAGGAAATCAGCCCTGAGTGCTCACTGGAAGGACAGATCGTGAAGCTGAGGCTCCAATACTTTGGCCACCTCATGAGAAGAGAAGACTCCCTGGAAAAGACCCTGATGTTGGGAAAGATGGAGGTCACAAGGAGAAGGGGACGGCAGAGGACGAGATAGTTGGACAGTGTTCTTGAAGCTACCAGCATGAGTCTGACCAAACTGCGGGAGGCAGTGGAAAACAGGAGTGCCTGGTGTGCTCTGGTCCATGGGGTCACGAAGAGTCGGACACAACTAAACGACTAAACAACAACAATGACCATATTCACCCTGTGTCCTCAGGCCACACCTTTCACCAACCCAGCATTTGGACCTTCCTGGAGAGTTTTTGCCTGGCTGGCACGTTTCTTGAACTCAGCGCCTCTGGGCACATCCATTGCTCTGCCAACTATTTTCTCTGGTTCTTCCCTTTCCAGCTTGCAGTCCCGGAAGGTTGCAAAGAAGAGAATGATTCGACAAAGTTTTCCTTCAGATTTTCACATACTTGGCACTTTATGAATAAAGCATTGTTTTGAGATTGACTTCTCAAAACAAGCAGATGAAGCTCCTTAGGACACTTTTTTTTGTTTGCTCAATATCCGTCTGTATTACTTAACTTTTGCACTGTAACATTGGGGAGGTCACCTCAACATTAAAAGACTAATCCCAAAGGCTTATTTTTCACAATTATGAGTCAGAGGGGTTTGCCCCTAAACTTCTCTGGTCATTTACGGATCTTTACCTTGTTCCTCCTTTCTTCACATCTGACTAAAATTCTGGCATAAAATCAAGGTTGCCTTAGCAACAGATAGTGTCATCTCAACCTCCTAAACTCTAATGGGAATGGGGATTGGTTTGGGTGGTGACCAAATATAGTAAATTCCAGAATTCCCATGCAGAAGAAGGAGTTTTAGCTTTGATAAAAGGGCTGTACTTGCCAGACTTTCGTGTGTTTTTTTTACATCTGTTTGACCCATTCAGTTCTCTTATTCTCCTATGCAGGCATTTGGTTTTCTCGAATTTGCATCTAATTCTGTTTATTTCTATAATGTGTAAATTATATTTCCATTCTTTCCAACACTCCAAAATCTGTATGAGGTATTTTGAATCACAAAAACCTGTTTTGCCCTGTCTAGAGAACATAATCTGACAATTTTTCACTACATTGAACTTTCAAAATTCTGATAACTTCAGTATTTGGAGAACAATTTTGCATGACAATGGAACTATATCAATTTATTTACCCCTGTGCTTGGAAGTGTACTTTCTTGGGGGTGGGGGAAGAGAAATGGATATTTTGAATAATTATTTTATGTCATTAGATCTATTATTTTTAGAACATTTATAAACTTTTTTCCAAAGTAGCAAATAAATTTAGAAGTAGGTGCAAAATAAAGCAAATAGAACCAGAAACCTGCCAAACATAAATAATAACCAAGCTTACCACATTTAGAAGGGTTGCGAGAATAAATGAAGTTTAAGTAACAAACTGTTGCATATAGTTTGTTCACTATCAACTCAGTTTAACCTTGCAAGCTGTTTTCACACAGTGGCTAAAAGTATGATCCACAAACTAAGAAGTCTCAGATTCAAATATTTTTTTCACCCAAGAACCTACTCACTTTGGTAAGCTACTGTCTCTCAACCTTGACCTCCCTACATCAGCAAAATGACGGTGTTAGCATAGTTTGCCTTTCAATATTGTAAAGGTAAAGGGGCCCCTGACCTTTAGGTCCAGTCGCGGATGACTCCGGGGTTGTGGCGCTCATCTCGCTCCCGGTGTACAGCTTCCGGGTCATGTGGCCAGTTCTGGCGAACCAGAGCAGCGCATGGAAACGCCGTTTACCTTCCTGCTGGAGTGGTACCTATTTATCTACTTGCACTTTGACGTGCTTTCAAACTACAGTGGTACCTCAGGTTAAGTACTAAATTCATTCCGGAGGTCTGTTCTTAACCTGAAACTGTTCTTAACCTGAAGCACCACTTTAGCTAATGGGGCTGCCGCACCACTGGAGCACAATTTCTGTTCTCATCCTGAAGCAAAGTTCTTAACCCGAGGTACTATATCTGGGTTAGCGGAGTCTGTAACCTGAAGCGTATGTAACCTGAAGAGTATGTAACCCAAGGTACCACTGTACTAGGTTGTCAGGATTTCAGTATTGTAGCAGGTATTAATGGGCAATTGTGTCATAGGTAATTTTAGACTCTGGACTGAACTGTCTTAGGGGGATCTATCGATGGCAATGCGTTTTTCTTTGAAGATGTAGTACCCAGCCACGCAGTGCCCTAATCTCTCTGCCTCTCTTGCTTGTTCTGCTGAGTGGGACGTTGGACTTCTGCCCCCAAGTCCTGCTTTGCTGTGATAGTGACTCTGGAATCTTTTGACACCTAAAATATGCTATTGTTGCATGCCACCTCAGTCTCCAATCGGTGATACTGTACATGTAATGATGTGTGGGATTCAGCCAGATAAAGGCTGCAAAACAAGTCATAGGCCTTAATTATTTCTGCGACACCCATGGCTGCAGCATGATGCCGTCACCATTACATGTGAACCAGTACTGGGTAAATTTTGCCAAATTCTGTAGCATAACCAGTCCACATGCGCGATATAAGGAGGACAATAACTAAGCTGTTGTGTGTTCCGACACACAGAAGGAAGATGGGTGTTCTTGTCAAAGGAAATGGCAGTAGATGTTGCTAAAATTTACAGGGAATTTGAAGCTTCCTTTGGTCTGTCAGTTTAAGCTCTTGTGTGACTCCTATTTACAAATTATTTACTGGCAGTAGGATCAAACCTATCCATTCTTAAGGAAATCAGCCCTGAGTGCTCACTGGAAGGACAGATCCTGAAGCTGTGGCTCCAATACTTTGGCCACCTCATGAGAAGAGAAGACTCCCTGGAAAAGACCCTGATGTTGGGAAAGATTGAGGGCACAAGGAGAAGGGACGACAGAGGACGAAATGGTTGGACAGTGTTCTCGAAGCTACCAGCAGTGGAAGACAGGAGTGCCTGGCGTGCTCTGGTCCATGGGGTCACGAAGAGTCAGACACGACTAAACAACAACAACACTTATTTGAATAAAGGGGGGGGGTAAAAGGGACCCCTGACCGTTAAGTCCAATTGCAGATGTCTCTGGGGTTGCAGCGCTTATCTCACTTTACTGGCCGATGGAGCCGGTGTACAGCTTGTGGGTCATGTGGCCACCATGACTAAGCCGCTTCTGGTGAACCAAAACAGTGCACAGAAACGCCGTTTACCTTCCTGCTGGAGTGTTACCTATTGATCTACTTGCAGTGTGTGCTTCTGAACTGCTAGGTTGGCAGGAGCAGGACCGAGCAACGGGAGCTCACCCCATCGTGGGGATTCAAACTGCCGACCTTCTGATTGGCAAGCCCTAGGCTCTGTGGTTTAACCCACAGCGCCACCCATGTCCCCACTTACTTTGAGTAATACCATGTGTCAGGGGTTCAGGAGCAGAGACGCAGAGAAGGGAGGAGACAGAGAGCGAGGGGGAGGAATACGAAGGAAGGATGAGTGGGGATGACGACCCGAGATCACCGAGCCTGTCCAGTGAGTCCGAGGATTCCCAGACGGGAGCGCCAGCGGTCAGAGCAAGGGGGGAAAGCAGGGGGACACCCCAGGAAGAAGGGTCCAGAGAGGGATCAGAGAGCAGCAGTTGGAGATCGGGACCCACGTGCCCAGCCGGGAGCAGCGGGGAGAAAGGGGACCAGACATCGGGTTCCGGAGGCTTTCAGCAGGAGGGAGGGCATGAGTCAGGAGTAGTCACGCCCACCTCGGGGAGCGACGAAACGATCAAGAGGAAGGTAGAGAGTTGGGCGCGCGCGCCAAGTTCAAATGCAGCGGAAGCTGGCGCAGTAAGCAGCCCGGAGAGTGAGCCAGGTCCCAAAGCCCGCCGCAAGGAGGCGGAAGGGTCAGGGGGGTCCGCGTCAGAAGAGAGTAGGAAAGAAGAGACCCCGGGGGGCAGAAGGACCCAGAGACGGAAGGAAAGGCGCAGGAGGTGGAGCAAGGCTAGGGTATTAAGCTGGTGTGCTAGAGGCGGAGACTCAGACGGGTCTTCGCCGGTCTGACATAGAAGACGTAGGGCTGCACATTGCAGTTTGGAAATGGAACCTGTAACCCAATAAAGACTCTTTTAACGTGAACGCTGGCTAACGTGGTCCTATGTGAGCTGGGACTGGGTAGCAGCCCTGACACCATGCAAACACTGTTCTACTCGGACACTTATATCACCGTTAGTGCTTCCAGGTTGTGCTCCACATCACAATAACCCAACTAGCTGCAGAATTACTTTGTCCTCATCACTTTGTTATTTCATTGCCAGATATTGGGATTGGATTTGGAAGGTTTGGATATAAATGCTTGCTCACCCCTGAAGTTCAATGGAATGACCAAGTCACTACCTCTCAGACTACTTGAAGGCTTGTTCCCAACTGAGCATTATTTAGCTGTTAATCCACTGTTTCCCCTTCAAATTAATCCACACTTGCACAAATCTGCATTTGCATATGAGGAACAATTTAGGTCTTTCCCCTCATATCAATAGGCATTTCCTTATGTGCTTGTCTCTGCCTTCTAATTTGTTTATCCTGTCATGCTGCTTAAGGACCTTGGTTTTTTAAAAAATCATTTCCCCACCCGGGAAGTGTGCAAATGCCTATCGTCAGGCAATTGTAAATTCTCAGCACACAGTTTTTAATGCGGTTTGCTTGCGCAGTTTTCTCGGTTTTGTGCAAGGCTGAGGGACCAAAAGGGAAAGCTCTGCTGGAAATAATTACTAGCCCAGCTGGAAAAGAAATGAAAACATGAGTAGTGGCCATGGAAAGAGGAGTAGCAGGAAGTTACAGTTGATCCACCGCCAAAATAAATTGCCTGAGGAGAGCAGTTCAGAGCCCAATTCCCCCCAATTTATCTGACTCTCTATGTATTGGGTGAACCTAAATTAACAGGGAGAAGGCATCAATATTGGTGTTTTAGCGTAACATCATGTGGACCATGCAAATTAAGTGGGAACGAAAACAAAGTGGACGAGCTCTTATGTACTGTTGTGATGGCAAAATGAGGCAAAGGCATATTCTAGTTTGCCTGGATGTCTTCAGCTAGGGTGGAGGAGAATGTTAATTATATTGTTGACCATGCAAATTGAACACCCTTAATCCAGAGATCCCCAGCACTCATTGGCTAGCTGAGGTGCGGCAGCAACAAAAAAAAAAAAACTGTCTGTGATGCATGCAAAGGTAGACAGTTCTGTTTCCACCTACTCTAGGTGTGATCCACTCAGCAAGCTAATAGAGATAAAGGTGGGAGGTGCACTTGCTTATTTGGAGAGACATTGGGAGTTTTTGAAACACTGAAGATGGTTTTGGATGTAGGAATTTTACTGAGCAGAGATGTGTCTCAGCGGTGACTGACTAGGTATGTACACCAACTGAAATTCAGGACAATAAAATAGAGCAGTCCCAGTACTTTGCAAGTGACTTGCTTGTGAAAGACTGGTTCTTTTCCCAATACGAATCAGCATTGTGAACTTTCTAATTTGCTTACTTACCTTGCGATTCTTTGATGTCATTTGATTTCTGGCTTTGCCGGGGTACGGTTACCCGGAGCGCATATAAATTTTTAAAATCTTTTCTAAAGAAAGGCACTAGGACAGCAGCAGCGGCAGCTGAAACAAAAGCTGAAGTTTTTCTACCTCAGGAGAGCAAATTATGACATCATTTCGTTTTGAAAGGGGTTCTTAACGAGTTTGGAGAGAATTAGACTTGCTTTTTATCTGATCTTTAAAAAAAAAAAAAAAGATCTGCAGCAAGATAAAACTATACCACTAACAGTGCTCTACCAGTCAGGACAAGTTTTTATCTTAAATGAAAAAGAATAACAAAGGATGCAGTGCCTGGCAATTTAGAAGGATGGATGTAATCACCTTTAAACTTTGAAGCACAGGACTATTAAAGTTCCTCCTTTATTGCTGATGGGGTATTTTCTGAGCTAAACTTTGTGCTGCCTGAAAAACTTCAGCAGGTAGCCTTGGCAAACCAGAGGGTGCAATTGGAATTTAACCTGGTGATGAAAGCAGTCCAATACCTGCTCTCTCTATATATTGTAGCTCCCCACAGAGATACCTTTGTAAATCCTTCATTGTCTGTGAAGGAAGGAGCAGGTGAGTAAAAGGAAATCTGAGCTCAAACTTTCCATTGCCTTTATGCTTTCATTGATGTTTGCCTCCCAGGTGCTCCTCTTAACTACCTACCAGATATAGCAGCCTGTTGTTCCAGTGCAGGAAATCTGAAAATTATATGGAATTCTGTTCTGTAGTCTTTTCTTAATTGTACGTCCACTGAGATATTGTAACCCATAGAGGCAACCCACATTTATTAACCATAAAATAGCTGTTGAGTTAAGAATGTTTGATTTCTAAAGATCAAACATATTCAAAGTATGGGAAGTTCATATCAAATGTTGGGTTTATTTTTTATTGTTTGTACAGAACCCCCGCTCATTTTTTTGAAACCATTTAAAAAATATATTTCAAAACTTAAGTTTTACTCAGAGTAGATTCTCTAAAATGAATGAACATGTTATGGCCATTGTTTTCAATAGGTCTACCGTGAGCAAAACTTTGCTGAATACCTACCACAATATACGTCTCGTTGCGTTTTCAGGGTATTTGCAAAAAGATGCTTTTTCTGTGGCTAATTTGCTTTGATGCACTGAGATAAAGAGGTTACACAGTGCTAACACTGTCAGGTGAATATAACATTAGGCAGACATCCACTGAGATCAGGGTAATGGTTTTTCTATTAGATCTGGGTGCTTTCTGGAAGTGGTCATTATGTTTTCTTCCTTGGGATTCTTTACTTGGGTTTGAATGTACTGTATGTTTTATTCAGAGTGCTCTTATGGCCCCAAAGGATAAAAGAGGAAAGCAGCTAACATGATACTTTTAACCGGATCTTTATCTACCGTGAGAGTAGGCAGGCTTTTGAACTTCACAGACATCTTCCTCAGTGATGCAATCAGAGACCTCAAGATCCGTATTTAAATTCTGGGCATTGCACTTCCCCTTGCCTGCACCGAGAGGAACAAATTTAAATGCCGATCGGTCACTGGAGCAAGAAGAACTTGTCCCAGCCAATTTAAACTGGTGTGCACACATGCTTATTAAAATTATGACTTGTTGTATCATGTGCAGCGCTCTCTCTCTCTTCAGTGACATCACTAGGAGTGCTGAGCTGGGTAGGAAAAATAAGTCAACACCTTTTAAGTAATGAAGAAACAAAACACTTTTTAAAAAGCTGAATCTTTTAGTCTAATATTACAAAATTGAGACAGCTGAGCTAGATTCTCGTTTGGTATAAAGTTGCCTCGTCCTGGAGCCATTTGTTGATACAGGCTGACTTGCACGAACTTTTTTTTTTTAATGTGAGTTTGGCAACACCGCATCATTTGAGCAGCATTTGAACAACATTAATGTGCTTATTGTTATTCTTATTGAATATTTTTTTATTGCTCTCTCTCTCTGTGTGTATGTGTCTCTGTGTGTGTACACCAACGTTTTATTTCCCAAGCGATGCTATTTCTGTTTTGAGATCCTAGGGTGGAGTGGATAGCAAGTTGTCTTTAGATGATGGAGACCCAAGCTAAAATCTCTGCCCAGCCGTGAAGTTCAGTGGAGGACCATGACACAGTCCTTATCTCTCAGTCTAACCTACTTTAGAAGGTTATTGTGAGGATTAAAGGGAAATGGAGACACACAGTATATGCTATTTTAAGCCTCACGGAAGAAGGGCTGGGAGAATAACTTGTTAATCCTCCTCACAAAAACCTTGCGGCTAAAGAGAGTAATTTGTCCAAGCCCACAAAATGAGCTTCTGGAAACTGTAGGACTTTAATATAGGTCTTTAAAGCCTGAGTAGGATGAGGTTCCTGCTGGATGCCAGTAGTTCTTATTAGCTGTTTTGTGTGGCAGGAGAATTCCTGTGTGACACGACAAAAAGCACAACCTCATAGACACAAATTCGAATAAGAGGCAGAATAGTGAAGGGAACAGAGTTTTGGGATCGGTTTCAGGAAAGCTATAATCAAATGCTTACTCAGCCATTAAACTTGCTGAGTAACCTTGGGCAAGTCGCTGTCTTTCATCTTTATGTACCTCACTGGGTGAAATTGGGAGAACCCCATGTACGCCTCCCGGAACTGGTGGAGGAAACTTTGCATGAGGATAATTGACAAAAGACAGGATAATTGGCATGAGTAATGAAAACTGCAGGTGCAAATAGATTTCTGCAGCCAAGTACGTTTTCACAAGCGTCCATACCGTGCGAGCTTTTACCATGGAATGTATTCCTGGCAAACATCGCTTTTGAAATGCAAAAAAACAGTAACAAAGATTTAAATATTGCTTGTGAAACCAGTCTGACAGCAGGTGTAGATAATCTATAAACAAATCGTAAGCAATGACAATGAAGAAGGATGAAAGTGGCCAATCCCAGGTGACAGTCCAGTAGGCATTTTGGAACAATTAGTTGTTTTTCAAGCGCAACTCAATTACGGCAGTCCAGTCTGGAGGTTACGGAAACATTAATGTTGTTCATTAACTGGAAGGCCCTGTCTGCATAGACAGTTGACTTTGGAGAGAATACACAAAGAAAATGTTCAACGCTTCTGTTTCTTCAACCATGACCATGGAAAGTTAGCAAGTGTTAAAATGTCTCTCCAAATGATGCTTCAGGCCAAACATACAAGGTTTTGTTTTCCTCTACTTTCGTGTATCCTTCAATATCTGAAGAGAGTACTATTCACATATGAAAATCTAACTGCTTGCTGAGTTAATAAGTGGTTATGATTGATACTACTTTCCCTCAGAAATCACCACTCCTGGTTTTGCTTCAGTTTCTCTTCGTCTGCTCCCCTGTAATTTTGAGTTTCCTAAATTGGGTTTCTTTACTGTATTCACTTGAAGTACAACTTGTCCTTTCATTGGGTTGTCATGGATGGCAAGCCGCAAACAATGCTTTGTAGTCACATACAAGTCACTGGTTTTATACCTCTTTGTGTTATACCCAGGGGAGTACAAATAACCTCTTCTATGGGAGGGAAAAAAACACCGTGAGGAATCTAGCCAAAGAATGTTGACAGTGATACTCCATGAGAGCCAATAAGTCATATTAAGGCTATTAAAGCTTGGGTATGATCCTGTCCGGTAGTTGAGTTCAACAGGACAGAGTTTCACCCCATAGTTTATTCTCCCGCTAGAAGCACTTTCATATGCTTGACATTGTTCAGTAGGAAATATTCACTGTTATACATAAAACAGAGTGAACTTCCATGAAAAATGAGGAGCAAGGTGGCTGAACGAGGGTTTGCCAATGATGTTGTTAGTGTTACAGACCCTCTAAGTGTCCTTATTTTCCAGGGACTTTCCTGATTTAGAAAAGCAGTCCCTGTTTCTGATTTGATCCTGGAATGTCCCACTTTTCCTTAGGATGTCCCTACAGTGGTACCTCGGGTTACATACGCTTCAGGTTACATACACTTCAGGTTACAGACTCCGTTAACCCAGAAATAGTACCTCGGGTTAAGAAATCGTGCTCCAGCGGTGCGGCAGCAGCAGGAGGCCCCATTAGCTAAAGTGGTGCTTCAGGTTAAGAACAGTTTCAGGTTAAGTACGGACCTCCGGAACGAATTAAGTACTTAACCCGAGGTACCACTGTATTTTCATTGGAGAAATGTTGGAGGGTATGGAGTTATCTGACCCCTGAACTGTCTGAAGGCATCCTGTATAGGGAAGTGGTTTGGTTTTTGTTTTTGTTTAAATGTTTAATGTTTTATTATGTTTTTATGCATGTTGGAAGCTGCCCAGAGCCCTGGGGCAATGCAATAACATGCGTGGGGTATAAATAGTAAAATTATCATTGTGGAATGGGACGTCACTATTTCCATCAGAGAAATGTTGGAGGGCATGGTGTTATGCGGAGTAAGAATAATAATTTTTAAGTGTAGACGGTTCAAAGAGTTTGGGCTGCTTTGTGTGAGTTGGATGGGGGACTGTCAGTCACCACTATTTTTTTAATCTGAAACTTTCCAATTCTAAAAATAACCTATTGTTCTTTAAGTTGCATACACACCATACATTTAAAGCATACCTCTCTAAAAATGAAAAAAATCCTGGGAACTGTAGTTTGTTATGGGTGCTGGGAACTGTAGCTCTGTGTGGATAAACTACAGGTCTCGGGATTTTTCTTTTTCTTCTGACGGGTGTGTGCTTTAAATGTATGGTGTACTTTAAATGGCCTTCAATCAGTCCTGTAACAAATTTAAATTAAATACAAAAAATTAAAAACCCTGGGTTTTGATAATTTTTAGGTGGGGCACTTATGCTTTAGTTTTTGAAAGTACACTCTCTAGTCTATGGGTAGGCAAACTACGGCCCGGGGGCCGGATCCGGCCCAATCGCCTTCTAAATCCGGCCCGCGGATGGTCCAGGAATCAGCTTGTTTTTATATTAGTAGAATGTGTCTTTTATTTAAAATGCATCTCTGGGTTATTTGTGGGTCCTGCCTCGTGTTTTTACATGAGTAGAATGTGTGCTTTTATTTAAAATGCATCTCTGGGTAATTTGTGGGGCATAGGAATTCATTCATTCCCCCCCCCCAAAAAAAAATCTAGTCCGGCCCCCCACAAGGTCTGAGGGACAGTGGACTAGCCCCATGCTAAAAATGTTTGCTGACCCCTGTTCTAGTTGCATCCTGGCTCAGGGGTGGAACGAGAAAGATTGGTGGAAAAGTTGTAGAGAAGGACTAGAATTCAAAATCTGCAACAAATCTGCCTGTGAAACTCTAGTCCCAGTTACATATTGTCCTCATTCGGACATAACACTAAACTACAGTTTAGAATTACAAGGCTGGGCAAACCTTGGGCTCATGTATCTGCCTTCTCTTCCTCCGACAAGGAAGAGATGTGCTTTTCTGCAGCGCATGACTAGAGAAGAATCACTGTGCTGAAAGCGATGGTGGTAAGAAGGGCTGAGATCTCACTTTGGTACTTGTGAGCTAAGTCGAAAGCACAGTAGCTTGTTAACTGGACACCTTTAGAATAAATGTACACCTTTCATTCTATTATAACACGATTACTATCACATTAACTGTGTTTATTTGTGCTAGTTTGTGATCACTGTGGTCAGCAGCGTAGTAGCAAGTCGGGGGACATGAAGATCGTTTTTTGGACAGGTCACGTACTAAAGAAGAGGCTTTGTACCTCTTCAAATTAATGCAACCTCAGGGTTACAACATAAAAGGAAAAGAGATTGGGAGGGAGAAAGAAAAAAAACAAACCCAGACACTAGTTCTTGATTAGAGGGTTCTTGTTACTGCCAGATGGAATTGAAAAATTTAAAGGAAAGGAGGAATAAAAAAAAAAAAAGGCTAACAACAATTTAATGTTCACAAAAATGAGCTAGTATCACTCCAGGAAGTCAATCGAATACTTACAAGAAGAAGAAGAAGAAGAAGAAGAAGAAGAAGAAGAAGAAGAAGAAGAAGAAGAAAGGGGGGGGGAGACAGCCATTAGCACTGTCATTTTCTACCAAAGATGAAATAAATGAATTAACAATTAGAGCATAATCCTGCACATATTTCCTCTGTTCAGTGCTGCCTTTGTTCAGTAAAGATGCACAGTTCAGCCTAAAACTGTCCGCATTTAAAGGTAAAGGGACCCCTGACCATTAGGTCCAGTCGTGACCAACTCTGGGGTTGCGGCGCTCATCTCACTTTACGGGCTGAGGGAGCCGGCGTACAGCTTCTGGGTCATGTGGCCAGCATGACTAAGCTGCTTCTGGCGAAGCACAGCAATGCATGGAAATGCCATTTACCTTCCCGCCGAAAGCACTTTGATGTGCTTTCGAACTGCTAGGTTGGCAGGAACTGGGACTGAGCAACAGGAGCTCACCCCATTGCAGGGATTCGAACCGCCAACCTTCTGATCGGCAAGTCTTAGGCTCTGTGGTTTAACCCACAGCGCCACCCGCGTCCCCGTTTAGGTGACATTTAAAATGCTTAGAACTATGTATTTTCCTCTTTAGAGTAGTAAGAGATGAAAGAGTCGAAAGTGAGAGACAATTGTTCGTTTATGTTTGCGTATTTGCTAGATCGATAAATGGGTAGCTCTTTGGGTTTGTTCAGATATTTATTTGTAATGTGGAATGCGAGCTACTTTAGTTAAAATAAAGGGGTTAGGAAATATGCTGTTGATGGCATTCCCTTGAGGAAATGGCATTGGCTCATGCAGGTTAGTATTCAGAGTTGATTGCCTCAGATTCATATAATTAACCCTTTTGCATGGAAATGCTTTGGCTCTGACCTTTCGTTGGTGCATCATCTCTTTGCAGGCGATGGCTCCAAGGCCTGAACTAGCAGGAACAGACGCAAGCAAAGCCCAAGAAAATCAAGTCATGTCTGACAGAGCGATGAACAATTCAAAAGGTACATAAATAGTTACCATCCCTATTCCTATATATCCTATATTAACATTCTGTTTAGAAGCTTGCGAGTTCTATATTCAAGGATAGGTAGGAAACAGTTATTGACTTGCTTGCTGGTTCTCTCAGGTGAAGCGGTTCCTGTAGGAAATCAGCTGGAACTTTTGCCCGCTTACTCCACCATTGCCTTGGCAGCAGAACCAGCGCCAGAATTTGACCCATGGAGTTTGCCAGAGCTCCAGAACACAGGAGTAAAGTGGTCAGGTAAGAACCTGTTGTGGATATTTATACTTTTCCACCTTTAATTTGTGTTTTCTGCATTGCAGGGGGTTAGACTGGAATGGGGTAGCCAACTCCCAAGAGACTGCGATCTACTCACAGAGTTAAAGACTGACAGTGATCTACTCCCTTTTTTGGAGTTTTTGAGTCAAAGTTTTTTTGACTCAATTTGGGCTTTAATTTGGGTTTTAATTTGGGTCAAAGTTTCTGAGCTTTTTTTTTAGGAAGGAAAGTCCTGTTTTCTGGGGTTCAGGGCAAAGATGCTGAGCTTTTTTTAGGGGAGACAAACTTGCTGAGCTTCTTTGGGGGGAGCCAGTGATCTGCCAGTGATCTACCCCAGATGTCCAGTGATCTACTGGTAGATCACAATCTACCTGTCGGACGTGCCTGGGATCCTCCGGGACCCTTCTAACGCTATGATTTTCAAACATTAGCTTTCTAGAAAAGGGTGCAGCAAAGCCCAGGTGGAAGTTGTTTTAATCATTGGCTCTGAATCTTTGTGCCTTTATTTACCTATCAGTACACGGGTGGCGCTGTGGGTTAAACCACAGAGCCTAGGACTTGCCGATCAGAAGGTCGGCGGTTCGAATCCCCGTGACGGGGTGAGCTCCCGTTGCTCGGTCCCTGCTCCTGCCAACCTAGCAGTTTGAAAGCACGCAGTGCAAGTAGATAAATAGGTACCACTCTGGCAGGAAGGTAAACAGCGTTTCCATGTGCTGCTCTGGTTCTCCAGAAGTGGCTTAGTCATGCTGGCCACATGACCCGGAAGCTGTATGCTGGCTCTCTCGGCCAATAAAGCGAGATGAGCGCAGCAACCCCAGAGCCGGCCATGACTGGACCTACTGGTCAGGGGTCCCTTTACCTTTAATACCAAACTATCTGTATTCTCTGATTTGACATGCTTTGTTTTAAAAGTGGACAGCTGAGCAGGCAAAACAACAAATCAGTGCATTGGCTAATGAAAGGTCTCCCATTGAACATGTTGCGTTTCCCATGTTATGGTAGCAGGGGAAATCTCTCAAGTTGCAACCTTCTTTTCCATTTATGTATTTAGGGTGTTCAAATGCTGTTGGGTTCTGCAACCAGGTTGTAAACAAAATTGGTATTGCTGTTGGCAAACAGATCACCTTGGACTCTACGCTGTGTCCATGGTTGATGGTGTCAATGCTGACCTTACTTCTCAACAATTAATTCCATATCTGTTGGTTTCTGCTGGTCTAGTAATCTCTCAAAAGTGGAACGATGCATCTTGTTATTCTAGGGAACCATGGTTTTAAAAAGGCATGTTCATTGCTGTTTCCGAAAAGCTGCCACCCCTCTCCAACTTTGCTTCTGCTTGGGCGGTCATTTGTGATTTACATGACCAAACTATCTTATGGCTGACACATTCCCACTAAATATGTGTTTATTTGGCAACATTCATGATCATTTGATATGCTTGGTACAACTGTGAACCTTGTCTTCCACTACGGAATATATTGTACACCACTCATTCTTTTTAAAAGCTTTCTATGACTGTTATTTTATTATTTTGTAATTATATTCTTCCTGCTACAGGGACGCGGGTGGCGCTGTGGGTTAAACCACTGAGCCTAGGACCTGCCGATCAGAAGGTTGGCGGTTTAAATCCCCGCGACGGGTTGAGCTCCCGTTGCTCGGTCCCTGCTCCTGCCAACCTAGCAGTTCGAAAGCATGTCAAGTGCAAGTAGATAAATAGGTACTGCTCTGGCGGGAAGGTAAATGGCGTTTCCGTGCGCTGCTCTGGTTCGCCAGAAGCGGCTTAGTCCTGCTGGCCACATGACCCGGAAGCTGTATGCCGGCTCCCTCGGTCAATAAAGCGAGATAAGCACCGCAACCCCAGAGTCAGCCACGACTGGAACTAATGGTCAGGGTTCCCTTTACCTTTATTCTTCCTGCTGAACTCAGTGGCAAGACATAATGCCTTGTTGTCCAAAGAGCTTAGAATGGCTTCCACGTGGATTCCCAGGCAGACTCCATTCAGGAATCTTAACAAGCTCAGAAATCCTTTGTTTTCGCAGTGGCTTGTGTCTCCAAACCATTATTTGGCCCCAAAGTTTCATTTTCCGGAGCCCTGTAGTCCTTTGGTGAAGTCTAAGGCAGTTCTCCTCTTCCTGTGGTAGGAAGATCCCCATCGGAGCTGCTTATGTTTTGGTGACAAGTGGAAGTTTAGAGTTGTGGACTGGTTCTGTAGAACCCTCTCTACCCATGGAAACACTTTACCTTCTGTATTGCCAGAGGTAGAAACAAGATGGAGGAGCCAACCAGGCAATTCCATCAGGCGAAGACACCACCTATTAGGGACATATAGTGAATTATTTAAATACACATCAACCTGTGCTGATGTGTACCACAACAGGCAATTTCAGCACTATCTTCCAACGCTTAAAAGTGCATGGGAACTCTGTTGTAATAATCTTCTGCCCCTTTTTGTTTCAAATTAATGATGCTATTTTCCTCATAATATTATGAAATTTGAGTAAAAACATAAAAAAATAAAATTTATCATTCTCACATTTTGCTTTAAGTAGGGTGAGAAGGGGTAATTGTTGTTTTTTTTTAAAAAAAACACCTTATTGGGTTTTTATAGCTTCATAAAAATCTTTTAGCTATGGTTAAATTTTAATAATGAGAACATTCCTTCTGGTTTATCATCCACCAAACTCACAGCATCAGCCTGGACTCCACAGACTTGCATGAAACCGATTGACTGTTGAAAATCAAGTATTAGATTCTTTGCTGTTTTGTATATGCAAACTTGCTTTGTATTTTGCAGAGCTGGATGCGAAAGGCAAAATACTCCGTGTGACAAAAGGATTTGGGAAGTTTGTTCTCTTGCTTGTCCTGCTCTACTTTTTTGTCTGTGCCTTGGATGTGCTCAGCTCAGGCTTCCAGTTAGTAGGAGGTAGGAAAACACTTTCATCATGGTTACCTAAGTCTCTGTTTCTGTAAAAAGGATCTTGTTGAGTTAAGCCTCAGCCCTCCAGAAGAGCCCACTTCAAACAGATGAAGAGAAAAAGAAAGTGTCAGTAAATGAATGCGGACGCCCCTTTATTTGCAAAGGCACCTTTTGTTTTCAGCATTCCAAGGGGGTGTTGACATTGCTTTAGTTTAGCTTCAGGTATTAGTCTTGGATGGTATAGATCAGGGGTCAGCAACCCGTGGCTCCGGAGCCGCATGTGGCTCTTTTACACCTTTGCCGCGGCTCGGGGCGGATACTAGCGAGGGGAGGAGGCGCATTGTGCGCCCCGACACTCCCCACTGTGGCGGGCGCTGCACTGGCTGTGACGTCGCATGGGGGCGGTGCGTGCGTTAGTCATGCACCGTCCCGACGTCACCTTCCCGCCCACCCGCTACATTGTAAGGGGCATGTACTCTGGACACTGTTTTGAAGGGGAGTGAAGAACACACACACAAAGGTAACTTGTTAATTTAACGTTTATTTCTATGAGGAGGAGTAATTCTGAGGGGTCAAACAAAGAAATAATAAAAAAGTGACAAAAAGTTATTTTTATAATGACGAGTTTTGCGGCTCCCAGTTTTTTTTCCTTCGGAAACGGGTCCAAGTGGCTCTTCTTCTCTTAAAGGTTGCAGACCCCTGGTATAGATGGTGTCAGTCGTTGGGATGAATTACAAGTCAAGCTAGACTGTTCTATGGAACCTTAAACTTTTTACAACGGTATTATGTAGTGTGAGATTTTGTGGGTAAAAGAGGGGCTGGGGAAACCCAGCCACATGGGTGGGGTATAAAAAATAAATTATTATTATTATTATTATTATTATTATTATTATTATTATTACTACTACTACTACTACCACCACTTTACAGATTCATGACAAAGGCAGTGAACACACACACACACACACACACACACACACACACACATTCTATGGTTCTATATAGTGATACCTTTCCCAAAACCCTGCAGCTGCTGTGAGAAAGGGGAAGAAGAAGAATGTCTACTGTTCGTTGCTGTCAGTAGTATCTGGACAAGGGATCTCCCACACATCTGTTTTGCCTAGAAAGTATGGCTCCAAGCAGTTTCCCCCTTGCCTCTCTCCTTTCTAAGGGAAAACCTGCTCTTTAGCAATATATAGGAACAAACAGCAATCCGGGGGAAACCCAAATGGCTGTTTGCTTCGATTGAGTGGTTTTAATTGGGGGGAAGGAATGGGACAAGAGGAAGTGTCGATATAAGCCCAAAGTCAGGAGTCCTCAAACTTGGCCCTTCAGATGTTTTTGGCCTACAACTCCCATGATCCCTAGCTAGCAGGACCAGTAGTCAGGGATGATGGGAATTGTAGTCTCAAAACATCTGGAGGGCCGAGGTTGAGGAAGCCTGCCCTAAGTCTTGGGGTGGTTTTGCCTTTGCATCAGAGCAAGCAGTTATTTACTCTTCCATACATGAATGAATGGCAGCCAAAATATTTTATACAGGAGGCATAAGAGTGGGGTTATCTGGGGGGTGGGGGTAATCTCTATTTAATGGCATAGGAAATACCTTTGGTGAGTCAATAATCACCCCTGCCACAATACGCAGAGCTGCCCCCTGGCTTCAACATCCTGCTCACACTAAAGCACGACAGAAAATTGGAAACTGGGTTTTCTACATATAGGTCTTCTTCTTTGGCGATCACTCGTAGCCAAGTAAGATTGTCTTCCATAAACACGGTTTTAACAGTGAGTCCGTAAGTGACTGTGGAGGCCAATTCTGGATCCACACATCCTTCCACAGTGGGGACATAGGTTTCCAGGTGGGAGTTGATCATGGTGAGGGTTTGCCAAGCGTGCCTTCCTCTTAGCACATTTCTCCCTTTTGCCCTGAGTTCGAGCGTCTTCAAAGGCCATGTCACCTTTGGTCAAGGCTGTTCTCCAATTGGAGCGACCGCAGGCCAGTGTTTCCCAGTTGTCGGTGTTTATACTACATTTTTTTTAGATGTTGGAACCATTTAGAAGTTGGAAACTGGGTTGTCTGCATATAGGTAGCAATTATGTTATTCAAAGACACAATCTATCTTTTTTTGTAGGCAAAGCAGCAGGGGACATCTTCAAAGAAGGCTCCGTGTTAGCAAATCCTCTTGCAGGCGTAGTGATTGGCCTTCTGGTGACAGTCATGGTGCAAAGCTCAAGCACGTCCTCATCCATCATCGTTAGCATGGTGTCCTCTTCAAGTAGGTTAATGGTACAAAGGATTGGTAGTTAATGGATGTTTTAGTTGAAATTCTTGCATTGCAGGGGGTCATCCCTTGGGGTCTCTTCCAACTCTACAATTCTATGATTATAACAGCCGTACAAGAAATATTTAAAATAACTAAGCAAGTATTAGACATCACTCCAGAATTGGCCCTACTAAACATCTTCCAAGACAACAATGTTCATTTACACCACAAAGAACTCATAATCCACCTACTTTCAGCAGCCAGAAACACCATAACCAGACACTGGAGAGACCTGTCAGGAGTAAGCATGGACCAATGGTACCAAATAGTATGGGAAACAGCCCTACTAGAAAAATTAACCAATAAACTGAAACTGACACGGGGACAAATAGAAGAAGACGCCTTCACCCCGGTATGGCTCCCCTTTATCACATAACACAGCCCAACAAGACAATGACAAAAATCCACCAACAGCATGCAAATCAATATGGCTAACCTGATCCAAAACACCCACCCACCCCACTCACACACGAAAACAAAGATCACCACAGCCAATCACAAACAAACAACCACACCCTAGGCCAACCCCAACCTCTCTCACCACCAAAGGAACACAAGCGAACAGCAGAAAACCTACATGAGCAAGGCTGACACCAAACTCTACATACATTAAGCATAATAGAAACACCGCCACCCCACCCCCACCCATCTTCCCCCCTCCACCCCTTTTTTTCTCCCCCTAATGTCTCTACATATGAAACGGATTTGTAAAAATGTTACATGGAAAAAATACGAGAGACATTACACATACTTCGGTAAACCAAGAACATCTTTAATAAAAAATAAAAAATTCTATGATTATAGATTTGTACAGGTCATCCTGAAAGTTGTGCATGCACAAATATAGAGAGCAAAGGGGATATTGGAAAAATATTTTCATAAAAAACTACTATGGGAATATCATATTGGAAACAGGAACAGACAATGTGTTTGGTGTGCCTTTTCTGTTGTAAAGATAGGAGGAAGTACACCTGATAGAACGCTGCCTTTCTGAGTAACTCTTTTAAGTTGTGTGAGACTTGGTCTGGATTTTGTAACCCTGGGTAGGAAAGGACTCTTAGGAGCAATGTTGTGGGAAGAGCCAAGGTCAGTCTGTGGTTGCAGAGCATTTATTTCAATCATTTGATCCAGGGGGAGGGGGGAAATGACAGGGGAAAAGGCAACCCTGCAAGTTTAAAATATAAGACGGAGTCTAAAATATAAGACGTAGAAAAATATTTTCCTGTTGGAAATTGGGTTGTAATGTTTTGGCAGATGACTTAGATCCGAACCCCACTGTGATCTCATTTAGCCATGTTCTAAACGCAACAGTTGGTGCTTTCTCCATATTCTGATTAGTGCAAAACAAGCTTTCTGATCCTCAAGTTGGTTACTTTTGTGTCTCAAGAACAAAGGAAGGTCCTAAGTTGGTTCAATGTACTGTAGATGCCAACACGGCCCATCTCTTCCATTTTTCATCTGTTGCTTCCAATATCTTGCAGTACTCAGTGTTCGGCATGCAATTCCGATCATGATGGGAGCCAATATTGGTACTTCCGTCACAAACACCGTTGTGGCGCTCATGCAAGCTGGAGACAGGAACCAGTTTAGAAGGTACCAGTGTTTTAAACTTAAGCTACAATCGATTATAGGAGCAGGTTGTGATATTTAACTGTAGAAATTCCCAAAATGTATGCAATGACATTTTTATTTATACTGCATTACAGTATTGCATGATATTCTGTGAACCCCCTGAGATCTTTTGATGAAGCATGGTATATAAATTTGATTAAACGGTTTCTTTTACTGGGCAGTTGAGAAAAACACTGATTGCTTCCTATATTATCTATAAAATTAAAATAGTAAACAAATAAATTAAAGTACGTCACTCTGTTTTCCGCCTTTCTCACCCTAACCTCAGTGGCTACATGCTTAAGACATGCTCTTAGCACACAAGAATACATTATGCATCTGCAAAATGTGCAATGATCGGGCTAGATGAATATTGGTTGAAGCCTTGCAACAGTACTAATATGCAGGGGTGAAGTATCCCCCGAAATATGGGCCTTTATAGTCTGGGGGCCCTTGAGCACAGGATAGCAGTGAGTCCCTCAGCCATTCCATTTCTCCTCATACCATGTCCCCCTCCTTGACCCATTGAAACTAAAATGGTTGTTGCCCAGTAGGGCAGTTCTCTGTGGTCAAAGAAAAACACGAGCATTACTATTTCACTAGTTGCCTTTTTTAAAAAAATGTTAATAGTATAACATCCTACAATACTTACAAGCAACTAACATGACTAGTGAAAGCACCTTCTTGTATAGGGTGCATCTGAACTGAGCAGTAAAGGTCCTGTCGTGACCGACTATGGGGTTGCGGCGCTCATCTTGCTTTATTGGCTGAGGGAGCCAGCGTACAGCTTCGGGGTCATGTGGCCAGCATGACTAAGCCGCTTCTGGCGAAGCAGAGCAGCGCACGGAAACACCATTTACCTTCCCGCCAGAGTGGTGCCTATTTATCAACTTGCACTTTGATGTGATTTCAAGCTGCTAGGTTGGCAGGAGCAGGGACTGAGCAACGGGAGCTCACCCCATCGTGGGGATTCAAACTGCCGACCTTCTGATCGGCAAGTCCTAGGCTCTGTGGTTTAACCCACAGCACCACTGAGCGGTAGCACAGCTAATTGTGTGGGGGAAGAGTTTGTGGTCTTATTTAGATGAATGAACTTTGTGTTGTTCCTGTGTCCATATGACTGCCACACCTTGTGTTGTGGAGCATGTGCTCCTTTCATTATCTGCACATCAGTGCTGCTTGTTTGTGTATTGTACCCTGGGATTGTGAGATTGACGTCACAAATAAATCTTCTTAAGCCAAATCATATCTACCCTACATTTGTACAGTAACCTTTTTATACAGTCCTTGTCATAAAACAGCGTTGTGAGATTGGTCGTTATTAATCTTTTATTACTGAATCCAAGAATTAATAATTTGCCTGATGATTGTTTTATCAATCGGTGGTTGCTTGGGAGTCCTCAGAGTTTACCTGATGGGGTTTTATCAGATGCCGCACAGTTTCTTTAACTGACTTTGAGCATTGGTGCCATTGCCTGTTGAAGTTGTCCCAGGCTATCTGCACCACATAGCAAACATCGTCGTGCTTTACTCTCTGCATACTTGCAAACGAAGCAGACATTTTGAGACAGGGCTGCCGACTCTGTAGGGACGAGTTGTCTTTGGCCCCCACAATATCCGATGGGAGGGAGGCCGGGCCCCCTCAGTGATGAGGGGGCAAAGAGGCCAAGCCAAGCACAGTATAGTTTCAGTGCCCAGCCCCACCTGAGCGTGAGAGAGGAGGAGCCGCTGGCCACCCCCCAAAATGTGACATCGCACACGCACCACATGCCAGACACGTGATGCCACAAGAGCGCATTGTGTGACAGGCTCCCTCAATCTTGGGCGCAACTTGGTGCCTCTGTTTTGAAGGCAGCATAGGTTTCCAGTGCTCTCTCCTCAGTTGTGAACCAGGATTAAGTAGCACCACTCCTGAGAAGCGGCTTAGTCATGCTGGCCACATGACCCGGAAGTTGTACACCGGCTCCCTCAGCCAGTAAAGCAAGATGAGCGCCGCAACCCCAGAGTCGGCCACGACTGGACCTAATGGTCAGGGGTCCCTTTACCTTTGAGGGACACGGATGGTGCTGTAGGTTAAACCACAGAGCCTAGGGCTTGCCGATTGGATGGTTGGCGGTTCGAATCCCTGTGACGGGGTGAGTTCCCGTTGTTCGGTCCCTGCTCCTGCCAACCTAGCAGTTCAAAAGCACGCAGTGCAAGTAGATAAATAGGTACCTAAACAGCATTTCCGTGCACTGCTATGGTTCACCAGAAGCAGCTTAGTCATGCTGGCCACATGACCGGGAAGTTGTACGCCTGCTCCCTCGGCCAATAAAGCGAGATGAATGCTGCAACCCCAGAGTCGTCCACGACTGGACTTAATGGTCAGGGGTCCCTTTACCTTTACCTCCTCAGTTGTGAATGAGGACCAAGTATCACCACCCCTGAGACTTCCTGCCATCTGTGGAAGCCAGGAATGCTCAGCAATAGGAAGCGTGAGCACTGAGGTGGCAAATTTCCTCTCTTGTTCTTAATCCAGACCCTCCAAGTGTCCCTGTGTTCCAGGGACAGTCCTAGATTTACAGAAGTCTTCCCGGTTTCTGATTTGATCCCAGAATGCCCCACTTTTCCTTAGGACTTCCCTAGTTTCATCAGAGAGGTGTTGCAGGGTATGTTAATCTACCGTGATAAAGAGTAGATTACTTGCTCTTTTCTCTAACAAGAACGTTAATTTACCTTTCTTTGGTGTCTTCCAGCATGTGGGTTTACCCTTTTGTCTTCCTTTGCTTTTTCTGCAGAGCCTTCGCCGGAGCAACAATCCACGATTTCTTCAACTGGCTGTCTGTGGCTGTCCTATTGCCTATTGAAGTGGCCACACACTATCTTTATCACCTCACCAATGTCATTATGAACTCATTTCAGCTTGAAAGTGGGGACGATGCCCCTCAGCTGCTGAAAGTGATCACTGATCCACTTACAAAACTTATAATCCAGGTAGGTGCTTTCCTCGGTTAGTTAATAATTGCCGAAGCATCTTTAGGTACTCAGATATGACTTGTCCCTCCCTAATAGTATTGTCGTTCTTATGGAGGGAAGGCTTCTGAGCAGACGTTATTGTTATTCCCATGAGTTAGAATCTTGTTTTTGAAAAATATGCTTCTTAGAATGTGCACTTTGCCTTCATAGCTTGACTTCAAAGTATAAGAGGGAAAACAGGATCAGTAGCTGAGAACTGATTATAAACCCTCTCTCTCTTTCTCGTATTCTTTTCGTGTATAAGACGCCCCCTATTTTTAGGGACTCCAATTTAAGAAAATAGGGACTCCAACTTAATAAAATAGGGTTGAGATTGCCCCATGTATAAGACAACCCACAGTTTTACACATAATTCTAAAGAAAAAAACCCCGAGTCTTATACATGGAAAAGTACGGTGTTTCAGTTTCCTGACATAATAAACATGAAAACCTCACAACATTACAATAAAAATAGATTAGAATTGGTTGGAAGGAGTCGTGGGGGTGAGCTAAAGCAAGCTCTGTGAAACCCAGAAAATTCAGTGCTTGAGCATCCCAAACTAATGGATGAATATTTTCAGCAAAGGCAGTCTACCCCACCAGCCCTGGTCGTAGGTTCCAATGTTGAACAGCTGTTAAGGAATTTCTCCTAATGATCAGCTGAAATTTATCCTCATGGAACTTAAGCCCAATCAGTCTAATTCTGACTTCTGTGCCCTTCAGAGTTTGAAGAGTGCTATCAGGTGTCGCCCCCACTCCGACGTCTTCCTTTCTTTTTTCAGGCTAAGCATACCTATTTCCTTTTTACTTTTCCTCTTAGGATTTGTTTCCCATACTAACTGCCCTCACGGGTACAGGAATGAAGTCCCGAGAGGGAAGGGCATGCTACTTAAAGACAGGCCCAATTGGCTTAAGACCAAAGCGCCAATAATGATTCCACTCCCTTTTTGTAGATGCCTTTTCAGCTGCTGTGATAGGAAAAAAAAGTTTAATATAGTGTTGTGTGGAGGTAAAATACAGAGAGGCCCCATATATTATGGTGTTACAGTGCGTACCATGTGTTGATCTTCGGCTAAGTGTTGTCCCGAACTCAGACCCAGGTGGCTTAAATGTCTAGCCAGAGGACCAGAGTGAAGTCTTCTCCCCTTCGGTCCGCCATCCAAGCTCTGCTTAGGCGGGATATCCTGTCATCCTTAGCAGCTGCACAGGGTGATTCCCCAACAGTTGGTCCTTGAGGCAGTCCTGGGAATTGAGGGGCGTCCGCGAAGGGTCACAACTGCCAAGGACCAGATAAGCAGCCGTTATAGTGTTACAGTACATGTTATGTGTGGGTCAGAGATTCTGATCCTTGCAGGATCCCCTCCCAGCGGAATATAGGCCACTAAGAGTTGCAAGTCTAAACCACTGAGCCTCTTGGGCTTGCCGATCAGAAGGTCAGCGGTTCGAATCGCCACAACAGGAGTGAGCTCCTGTTGCTCCGTCCCAGCTCCTGCCAACCTAGCAGTTCGAAAAAACACCAGTGCAAGTAGATAAATAGGCACCGCTCTGGCGGGAAGGTAAATGGCGTTTCCGTGCGCTGCTCTGGTTCGCCAGAAGCGGCTTAGTCATGCTGCCCACATGACCCGGAAGCTGTACGCTGGCTCCCTTGGCCAATAAAGCAAGATGAGCACCGCAACCCCAGAGTCAGCCATGACTGGACCTAATGGTCAGGGGTCCCTTTACCTTTACCTTTTAGAGTGTGACAAAGAGATGGAGGAATGTATTATTAAATGATGCAATAAACCAAACCTTATTTTCCATTTGCTTTAACAGCTTGATAAGTCGGTGATAAGTGCAATTGCTACAGGCGACGAGGAAGCAAAGAACAAAAGCCTAGTGCTAACGTGGTGCGAAACCAAGACCGAAGTGGTAAGTATTATGTTCCTGTGTTCCATAATGTACATTAGATATTGTATCGTCATTAAATAAGCAGACTACGAACCTCCAGAAGGGGAGGCTTTATCCAGCCTCAAAAAAATAATAATCCTGAAATTGGCTTTACAATTCTTCTTTCAAAGATTATCTTTGAAACACAATTTTATTCTAATTTGATTAATACCAAACTTTTTATTAAATTTGTTTGTTATGAAACAATTTAAGAAATAAAAAATAGGGAAGGGAAGACCTCCCAGGGTGAGAGACGAGGATTAAGAGCTAAGAGAGAGAGAGAGAGGAAGGAAGGAAGGAAGAAGGAAAAGAAGGAAGGAAGGAAGGGAGATTTAGCTTTGAAATTCATTGTTTGGATTGGCACAATCATACTACTTAGCATTTGTATAATGCTTTAGAGTGTTCAAATACATCCAAGCTCTGCTTGGCAAGGTAGATTAATAACAATAATATTATTATTATCCTCATTAATAGAATACTTTTCATTATGATGAGTGTGGGAGAGAGGCCAATAGAGGACTCATCCATTAGAAATATCCTACTTTCACAACTGTAATGAGTTCTTTTGAGATGCGCAATAGATCATTACAAAAAACAACAACCCTGAGATCTTTCCCAGTCTGCATCTGTACTGGAATTGTTTTAAATACGTTATTAATAATAATAATTATTATTATTTCATCACATGTTTGGCAATGCTGGGCTCCTTTGCAGGGAAAGGGTGAGATTACAAGTTTAATAAATAAATACATGTGGAGTGTTTATTTCATTGCTCTGCTTTATTTGTTGATATCTAGGATCCAATGAATGTTACTATCCCACCGTGGGAAAATTGCACCTCCCCAGACCTCTGTTGGAGAGATGGGAACTTGACCTGGACGATACGAAATATATCCACCACAGAATATATAAAAAAATGTAAGTAAAACGCCGCTTTCTGTAGCTCGTAACGCGGAGCTTTGTCGGGCTCTCGAGTCCAGCAGCCCATCTCTGCCCCTTGCATTGTAAAACCTCTTCGCAGAGACGGCACAATATAAAATATTATGGCAATGGCTCTCTTTCAGTGGGTGTGATTCAAACGTTGCAGTGGTGCCATTCTGATCAAAGGTATGCCTGTACAAAAATGAAATGTGCAGTGTGTGAGAGAGGGTTGTAGGGGAGGCGCTATAATCTTGGCTGGGGATTTTTTCCAGCACTGGAAAATTGTAGAGGCAATACACCCAAACTGCTTGTGGTGCACTGGAAGACTGTGATTGTTGCGTGTCGAGGTCCCCAGGTCCACCCCAATAACTCACACATCACACAGAAGTTTTTGTTTAAGATTTTTGGCATAATTTTGGCCACAACTTTATTAAAATACAAATTTGTGAGTGGTTGCTTAGGCATTGTTTGCGACTATCTGCCCCCACCGTGGGGGGACAGACTGACATTCCGCACGCCTGTGAAAGTCAGAAAAGGGGAATACACTTGGGGGTAGCGACGGAGCAGGGAACCTGCCCTCACCCCAAATGCAACCAGGAGCTCATTGCTATGGCCCGAGCCCCCTTGACAGAGTGGACAAGCAATAGTTAGCCCCCAATTCCTTTAACGGAATCCCTTGCAGCAGCAGCATTAGAGGGGCAGGCACAGCCAATCCATGCCCCTCAACCAACCAAACCATAAACCAATGCCTAACCGCGAACCTTACAAGTTGTGACAATTTGCTACGCAGTAGGCAAAAACCAAATGGCCCCAGCCAATCAGCCAGATGGACAAAATTCCTACCAGGCCCCCGCTCCAAAGCAGACGACCCCATGACAGGCATAGCAAGGTCAAAGCGAACAACCCTAATTCTAGGTGTGGGGGGGACGGGCAATCTGATGCACGGGCGAAAAGAGGAAGCCCTAGCCTCGTGCAAGGAGTTTTAGCATTTCTGGCTGTCAATCAATAAATGGCAACATTAACTTCTTCCCAACAACAAGGGAAGCCCCAATCGCATCAGTGGCCAACGATCAGTTAGCCCGCCCCCAACTTTGGAGTGTCCTGGCGGCCCCCACCGCAACACGTGCTCTCCATAAAGGAGAACACGCTTTCCCAGAATCATAGAATTGTAGCGATGTCCATCAGCTATACTGCTTTATATTTTTAAGGAACCGGAATAATAATGTAGGTTTCCAAACCTATATGAAAGCATCAAATAAGACAACCCAGAATAAAACACTTCAGAAGAAAATCAGATATAAAGTATACAGTCAAAGCAACATAATTAACAGGAAACTAAAATTATTTTATTTTCCTGTTTAGGGAAGCTTTTAATGTTTGATGTATTACAGTATTTTAATATTTTTTTGGGAAGCCACCCAGAGTGGCTGGGGAAGCCCCGGCAGATGGGCGGGGTACAAAAAAAATATTATTATTATTATTATTATTATTATTATTATTATTATTATTATTATTATTATTACTATTACAAAGAACGTACAGAATGCAAAAGTAACGCAGCAAAGTTAACAAAAAAGTCACCTTAACATTTCGAAATAAAACATTACTAAAGGACATCAGATATAAAATGCACATTGGAAACAGCATAATTAGCAAGAGAATAAAGTATTATCTTTTCTAATATTAATATTTTACTGAAAGAATGTCAAATATGAAGAAAAAAAGTGATACAGAGAAAAAAAGGGGAAGGTGAGGGGAAAGGATGTGTATAAGAAAATATATACATATATACAAAAATACAATGTAATAAAGTATTACCTTAAGCATAGAACATGGGTAGACAAACTAAGGCCCGGAGGCCGGATCCGGCCCAATCGCCTTCTAAATCTGGGCCGCAGACGGTCCTGGAATCAGCGTGTTTTTACATGAGTAGAATGTGTCCTTTTATTTAAAATGCATCTCTGGGATATTTGTGGAGCATAGGAATTCATTAATTCCCCCCCCAAAAAATATGGTCCGCTCCCCTACAAGGTCTGAGGGACAGCCCCCTGCTGAAAAAAATTGCTGATCCCTGGCATAGAACGTATCTGCTGCTATTGCTGCCAGTCTGCCCATGGCAGATCAGTGTGGGCAGCGGCTGTGGAAGTTCAGACTTGATGACCTCGGTTTGCACTCAGAGACAGCCAAGACTAGTAGTTCTTCAATGCCAGGCATGTTCAATGCGTGGATTGCAATCGATCAGTTGATCGTGGGATGAATGTTCGTAGATCGTGTGCCTGCCCCCTCAGGGGAAGCAGCCAGTACCCGCCTGCCCCCCCCCTGCACCCATCCCTGGGTGGTAGATCACTGCCAGTTTTTATATTGGATTGTAGATCACAGCCTACATCAAGTTGGACGTTCCTGTTCTATGTCATCGATGTTGTCAAAACCCCAAAAATTCAAATGCAACGTAAAACATGCAGTGTATCTCATCTATCTGCCCCAATGCATGCCAGAATAGGTAGACCCCTTGGGAAATACAGTGGTACCTCGGGTTAAGTACCGTATTTTTCGCTCTATAACACGCACCCGACTATAACACACACGTAGTTTTTAGAGGAGGAAAATCCGTAGGCATGCCATCCGTAGGCATTCCCTCCATAACACGCACAGACATTTCCCCTTACTTTTTAGGAGGAAAAAAGTGAGTGTTATGGTGCAAAAAATACGGTACTTAATTCATTCCGGAGGTCCGTTCGTAACCTGAAACTGTTCTTAACCTGAAGAACCACTTTAGCTAATGGGGCCTCCTGCTGCTGCTGCACTGCTGGAGCACGATTTGTGGTCTAATCCTGAAGCAAAGCTCTTAACCTGAGGTACTATTATTTTTGGGTTAGCGGAGTCTGTAACCTGAAGCGTATGTAACCCGAGGTACCACTGTACAGTCATACCTCAGGTTACAGCCGCTTCAGGTTGCATTTTTTTCGGGTTGCGGACCACCGAAACCCAGAAGTACCGGAACGTGTTACTTCCAGGTTTCGGCGGTCGCGCATGCGCAGAAGTGCTAAATCGCGCTTTGCAAATGTGCAGAAGTGCGGAATTGTAACCTTCGCGTGCACAGATGCGGGTTGCGAACGTGCATCCCGCACGGATCACGTTCACAACCCGAGCGTCCACTGTATAGCATTGGTATATTTTGGATGGATAGATATAGGAAAAGGTTTTTTTTCGTTATCATTGTTTCCACATGCAGCATCGCCATGGAGGTGAGGGGAGTTGCACTTGCATGGGGAATAACATGCAAACTTGACAGCTCCCAGAGCAGACTAATTGTGTGTGTGTGTAACTAAAAGTTCTGTATCTCTCCTCCTCCTATAGGTAATCACATTTTTGTAGACTCAGGTCTCTCAGAAACTGCCGTCGGCCTCATTCTCCTTGCCTCCTCGCTGCTCTGTCTGTGTGTTTGCCTGATACTCATCGTTAAATTACTGAATTCCGTCCTGCAAGGACAAGTAGCAAATATTATCAAGAAGACATTCAACACGGGTAACAATCTCTCTCTTTCTTTTTATTACATAGCCTAACAAGTAGAAATACGTTAAGCACAATGTATAATGGCTTTTCTTGTCCATAATGCAGTGGAATCAATAAAAGCTAGTGCAACATGGACTCAGTGGGGCATATATTTTTGTCTCTGGAGGAACGGAATGGTTTTTATCCAGCTCTCGTCCCGGGTCATAAGTGGCCAGGCAAGCCCATTCTGTCAAATGTCATATTTGGACTTTTTAAGGCAAAATACAAAACAAACAAACAAAAAACCACACCTGCATAATTAATTTTTTTTTTAAAAAAAACTATAAAGCGCTTAGAAAGCGGTCTGAGGACTTCCATGTCTCTTTCTCTTTCCCCCTTAAAAATCATTTGCTGTTGCTTGCCATGCTTGTTAAAAACTTTTGACCAATAAGTCCCTGGAAGCAACAGTATGCTATGAGGTACCATCTCTCCCTTGGTAATTGTAAGGACAAAAAACCCCATTTGCTTCTATGTACCTATGGGGATGAGTTTACAGCGACACTGTATGGGGGAAAGAAAGATGGCTGCCTGATCCATTGGATACAGACCAGGAAGGTTCACTCCAAATTGTGGAGCAAACTGAAATATTTCCCCATTCCTGCTTTTGCCTGTACCTATATATATCACCAAGACGCGGGTGGCACTGTGGGTTAAACCACAGAGCCTAGGACTTGCCGATCAGAAGGTCGGCAGTTCAAATCCCCGTGACGGGGTGAGCTCACGTTGCTTGGTCCCTGCTCCTGCCCACCTAGTAGTTCAAAAGCACGTCAAAGTACAAGTAGATAAATAGGTACCACTCTGGCGGGAAGGTAAACAGTGTTTCTGTGCGCTGCTCTGGTTCGCCAGAAGCAGCTTAGTCATGCTGGCCACATGACCCGGAAGCTGTACACCGGCTCCCTTGGCCACTAAAGCGAGATGAGCACCGCAACCCCAGAGTCAGTCACGACTGGACCTAATGGTCAGGGCTCCCTTTAGCTTTTTATATATCACCAAATGAAAAGGACTGGGCTGCAAAGAGGGGGGGAATGTTAGAAGCCCTACAATTTTTTTGACACTCATCATACATTCATGAAACTGCATGGAAGCTGCTTCCTGTGGTCCTTTTCCATTTGGATATGTGAGTTTTCCCAACCAGTTGGCAATTTTTCTTTTCCTGAGGGGCCAATTGGGTGGAAGAGACCCATCTGTTTGGCCTTTACAGCATTTGTACACTTACTGAAGTAGCAGATCAGAAGTATAGGGCGGGATGTTTGTGAAAGAAACTTTATTCTGCAGTAAATCTATGAGGCAGGGGATATTTCAGCCTCACCCAGTAAAGTATCCCTCAACCTGATTCAAAAAATATATAATGGTTGCACTCCAAGCTCTGTGATTCAGAAGGTAGGGTGCCAAGCAGGAAAAGGCAACAAATGAAACTTTCCAAACACAG
The DNA here is from genome assembly GCF_965113315.1 of Podarcis vaucheri. Lineage (NCBI taxonomy): Eukaryota > Metazoa > Chordata > Lepidosauria > Squamata > Lacertidae > Podarcis > Podarcis vaucheri. The sequence continues at coordinate 71,003,643 of NC_138767.1, read as the reverse complement.
AAAGTGTTCTATGAGGCAAGCATACCTAGCGAACAAGTCACCACCTTTTAGCTTCTTATTTCAGGTGAGGATCAAATGACTTTCAAGTTTTCTGGCAAGTGGTTTAAGTAGGGCACCCTGGTGTTTAGCTAAACAGTTCCACACATAATTTTGAGCAGAATATTCTGACTCTGATGCCTCCTTTACTTTTGTTTTCCAGATTTTCCTTATCCGTTTGCTTGGCTGACAGGATACATGGCCATGGTAGTTGGTGCTTTCATGACTTTTGTTGTTCAGAGCAGTTCCGTGTTCACATCTGCTATTACTCCACTTGTTGGTAAGTGTTGTGTGGAAGCATTTTAAGTAACGGTTTTTGGGGTGGGGGTGTTGAATTAGCCTAACTTTCAGCTACCAAAGTTAGGAGCAAATGAGGTAATTCCAGGTTTTTTTATGATACCATGTATATTTTTGTCAGATCTTTTAAAGAAACAAAAACAAATCTACACGATAGACCTGCCTAGATCTCTAGTGGTAGACTATGGCATAGAAATGGAAACATTTCCCCCCCCCTCCTCTGCCCCCCATCTCTTATGACGTGGCCTTAGACTGATAGTCCATTGCCATGCTTCCAAAATGGGGCCTTGAAAGAAATGGAGTCTTGCTGTAGACACAAATATACAATACACAATATACAATACAAATATACAATACAAATATTCTATTCTATGCATGGGACTGCCTTTGATGACAGTTCAGAAAATTCGGCTGGTTCAGAATTCAGCGGCGAGATGTTTTCAGCATAGAACACCGATTCTGGCCCAACTGTCCTGGCTGCAAATTAGTTTTGGGGCCCAATTCAAAGGGCTGGTTTTGACCTATAAAGCATTAAATGGCTCAGGACCACAATGCCTCAAGGATCCCATATGAACCAACGCGGACCCTGCAATCGCAATCCGAGGTCCTTCTTTGTGTGCCTCCTCCACAAGAGGTCTGGAGGGTGACAACAGGAGAACGAACTTTTCCTGCAATGGCTCCCTGCTTGTCGAGAGCCAGTGTGGTGTAGTGGTTAAGAGCCGTGGACTCGTAATCTGGGGAACCGGGTTCGCGTCTCCGCTCCTCCACATGCAGCTGCTGGGTGACCTTGGGCCAGTCACACTTCTCTGAAGTCTCTCAGCCCCACTCACCTCACAGAGTGTTTGTTGTGGGGGAGGAAGGGAGAGGAGAATGTTAGCTGCTTTGAGACTCCTGAAGGGGAGTGAAAGGCGGGATATCAAATCCAAACTCTTCTTCTTCTTCTTGAATGCTCTCCCCAGAGAAGCTAGCCTGGTGCTTTTGCTACATAGCTTTAGGTGTCAGGCAAAAAATGTTCCTCTATAATAAGGTTACCAGATTTTTTTCAATGACTCCAGGGACACTTTAAGTAAATAAACAAATACTACACATTCGGGTTGTTGATGATACAGCAATGGCGGTGGTAGAGGGGCAGCCGCCACCTTGACCTCAACCTCTACATTTCCCCTTCCTCCAAGGCTTCTATCTCTTTTCTCCATAAGCCTGGGCAGCCCCTGAGCTGTTGGTTTTTCTGTGGTAGTGTGGGGGGAAGAGGTGTGCGGTGGGTCAGGCATGGATGGTGGAAAAGGAGGACCGAGAACTGCGACGGTGGCAGGGCTTGGACAACATGATGCCTCCCTTCCCATCGGAGCAGCCCCAATCCCATTCCTACTTGCGTGCAAGCAGGAGGGGCGGGGATCCCTCAGCTGGGAAGGGAGGCTTCCTGTTGCCTAACTGAAAAGTCCCTGCCCCCTCCTGCTTGCACGCAAGCTCTGATAGGCAGTGTGAAGCCTCCCTTCACAGCTGAGAGATCCCCGCCCCGCTCCTGCTTACACGCAAGTAGGAGTTGGGAGGCTGCTCCAATAGGCAGCATGAAGCCTCCCTTCACAGCTTAGTTGCTGGGGTCAGGGAAGGTGGAGGCAGCCTGGAAGCTGTACCACCATCATATGGGGACTTCCAAGCAGCTCCTGAAGCCAGCCAGAGCCAACTGCTCCGGGCTGCTGAGACTGCCGCTGTTGCATTTCCCGGGGACATTAGATGAAATCCGGGGACATTCCGGGGATGGAATTTGTCCGGGGACTTATTCGCAAATCCGGGGACTGTCCCCGGGAAACGGGGACGTCTGCTAACCCTACTCTATAACCAGCCCTTTGGCTGATTAAACCATCCATGGCCTTTTAAATGTCTTTGTGGGAGAAGAAGGATTTGGTTGGGTGGGTTTTTGTTTTTTGCTTTGTGTTTCCATTCTGTCTTTTTATGTTGTAAACCGCCTTGCAGTCTTTGGATGAGGGGTGGTACATAAATTTAAGAAATAAAAAAAATGTATATAAAAATGCAGCAATGTTTTAATATAGCTGTGACCGTCTTAAGTTGTGGTAGGTAAATTGCTATCCCTTAACCTTATAGTTTTAGGGCCGTCGTAATGGACGCCGTAAACATGAGACACTTCGGAGTCTTCAAAGTGCCACATGAATAATGATAAATTCACGTTGTTGTTTTGCCCCTCAACTAGGAATTGGTGTTATAAGCATCGACCGAGCTTATCCCCTAACTTTGGGGTCCAACATTGGTACAACTACAACAGCGATTCTTGCTGCTATGGCCAGTCCGGGAAACAAATTAAAGGCTTCCTTACAGGTTAGTTGTGATTTCTGTTTTATATTATTTCCAAACAGAGAGTAAATGGGAGAATTTGAACATGACTTTTACTCCAGTCAGGACTGTTTTATCTCTTATGTAAAAAACTGTGAGTGCAATTCTAGCACTTGGGGTTTTTTGATCCAGAGAAGTCCTTTGAGCATGAACTTAACAATAAGCTTGTAGTTGTTTTCCTGGGGCTCCAGTAGAGTCTTGAACATGCTATACTAAGGTGTAAGGGAGAAGGAACATGTTGCATGTGGCTGCGTGTATATTTTCTGCTACGTTTCATTTTAAAGTCTCCATGTCTGCAAGGGTCAGTAAGGAAATGCTAAAGGAGGTGCTTGCTACTTTGTTGCTTTTGTGCAGGAAATTATTTTCTCCTGAAAACCACATTATACAATAACGTTTCCGAGTTGGATAAAAATAAATGTCTTATGCTATTTGAACACACTGCACTCATTGGAGGGCACAAAATAGGAATAGAAGATTGCCCATATTTACTTTTTGGATGACTCTGATGATGTTCAGAATGACATCTCTTAGATTCTTGAACCTGTGATGGTTTGGCATTTATATAAGCCCTGGGCTTGTTTGTTTCCTTTGTTTCCCTTTCCTTTTTCCCCTTGCACACTCCGATTCACTTCCTGTCTCAAATGGCAAATTATGGTTTGTGCTTCCCCTCCAAACCAGAGTTGGAACTCATGGTTTGAATGTCGTTCCCAGTTTTGTTTCGGAGGACAAATATAAACCATGGTTTGCCATTTCAGATGTAATGTGTGCTACACAGGAAATAAGTATGTAAGTGTGTAATAGGATGAAGGATGGGACGATGGGAACATGCACACCCAAGGCTTGTTCGTGAAATGCCAAACCATGGTCTGATGTCGTGACTAACCTCATGTGTTGAATATTTCCTCCCATGGTTCTTTAACTCAGTCTATTTGACGGATGACCATGATTCATTTTATAAAATTATGAATATAAGCTTTAATATGTTGGCTTGCTTTTTAAAACACACATACCTGGTATATCAGGTATAGCTGTATGTTTGCTGTGGGACAGATAACAGTTTGGGGAGATCTTCAGTTGGGAAAATTAGTACAGGGCACCAATACAACTTATCCTCCCCATGGCAAGAATTGTTTTATTTCCCCTTGAAACTCCAATGCCATGTCTAGTTTGGCCCTTATTTTGATTGTGTTTAAATAATTATTTAATTTTTTAAAAAAAGTTTTGAAGGTCATAATAGATGGAATAGTAGGAGAGGATCCAATGAAGGGAGGAAAACAGTGCTTTCAAGGGTATTTGTACAAAAGTCACACTTGTTTTAACGTTTTTCTGATTAGTTCTCTTTTTGCTTCATTTCGTGTTTTTTCAGATTGCTCTCTGCCACTTCTTTTTCAATGTTTCTGGGATTCTCCTGTGGTACCCGATCCCTTACACGCGCATCCCCATCCACCTGTCTAAGGTTTTGGGGAACATAACAGCCAAGTACAGGTGGTTTGCTATTTTTTACCTTTTCATCGCCTTCCTTGTGATTCCTGTTGGTGTCTTTGGTCTGTCGGTGGCCGGCTGGGAGTACCTCGTGGGTGTCGGTGTTCCTATCCTGGTTCTCTTTTTCGCTGTGATCATCATCAACTATCTTCAAAAGAAGCGGCCCGAGAAGCTGCCCGAGAAGCTGCAAAATTGGGACTACCTTCCCTTGTGGATGCGGTCCTTGGACCCGTGGGATGAGGTTATGGTGTCGACAGGCGCCACCTGTGAAAAATACTGTTGCAAATGTTGCAAACGCCGGGGAGGCGAACAAATGGCAAGCGTGGCGCCGGGGAAAGCGATGGAAGTTCATGAAAACCCAGTTTCGCTGGCTGATGAGAAAAACGCCTTTTCAAAGACACCGCAGGCGACTGAAATGAACTTGTCCACCACCCCCTTGTAGCAGAAGACAGGACTTCAAGAGCCGAGGGCTCAGGGACAAAAAAAAGTGGGGGGCAAAATGTAAAGGGAGAGGAAAGAAGCGAAGGAGGGAAACGTATGCCATCTTCTTGCACCCAGCGAAAAGTGTGTATTGCTCTGTTGGTAGCTGAACATTTGGGCGAGCAGGCGAGAAGTCAAGTCCAAAATATCAGACACACACTTAAGGACACATACAGTCTTGTGCACAAACTTGCCTCTAGTCTGCTGAGCCAGGAAGTGGGCAGCAGTACAGTGCTGGAGTGAAGGTCTGACTCTGTGCCATAGCCAGGCCTTTGGGCCTTCCTGCTCCTGTCCAGTACTGCTACAGACCCAAACTGCGTCTGCCAGCTGTGGTTGCTCAGCTTCTCATCAGTGGACCCAAAATCAGGTACACAGGGCTTAAGGCAACATTGGTACAGAAGGGATCTAGTCTGTGATTAGCAGCGTTGCATCAAGAACTTTGAGATAGTACCACCTCCTTTCTGGCGGTTTCGAAAGTTAAGGCACAGGGCATCGTAAGAAAATCTTAAAGGTACCAAACTTTTTTTTAAAAAAAGAAATATTACTGAAAGAAGCTGGGCGTGTAAGAATAGGAATTTATAATTTTTAGCTTGATGCTTCCAGTAGTTTGTGTCTTCTAGCTAGAAATCAGGATATATTTACATACCCTCCAGCATTTCTCCAATGAAAATAGGGACGTCCTATTCTATAATAATAATAGTCATAATCATAATTTTATTATTTATACCCCATCCATTTGACTGAGTTGCCCCAGCCATTCTGGGCGGCTTCCAACATATATAAAAACATAATAAAACATTTAATAAACTTTCCTATACAGGGCTGCCTTCAGATGTCTTTTAAAAGTTGTATAGTTGCTTATCTCCTTGGTTCAAGGATCACATAACTCCATACCCTCCAACATTTCTCTGATGAAAATAGGGTCGTCCTCAGGGCATTCCAGGATCAAATCAGAAACTGGGACGGCTTCTGTAAATCCGGGAATGTCCCTGGAAAATAGGGACATTTGCCCTGACTTTCTATGGCACTTGTCTTTCCTGTGCCTGAATTTTTTGAGGATCAAATTCAGAAAGAGAGAACAGTTGCAGGATCTCACCATTACAGACCTGGCTTCCTTCAGACAGAGCACTTTTTCAGAAGAGAGAACAAAGGGAGTTTCCCATTGAGATTCCCATTGAGGCCCACGTCTGCTCTTGGCAAAATTAAATTGCATAAAAATGGAATGTGATTTGAAACTATTTGCTATGATAATTTTTCTTTTATAGCCAGGGACATAGGAGCTCCTGAGGAATAACCTCCTGTGACCCAAAACTTAGAGCATGGCAAAAACTGGCCTTTCTAAATAGCACCCCAATAACAGAGTGCACCTTGTCCTATGATTTCTGGCTGCAACAGCAGCATTTAAGCAATACATTTTTGCAAGTACAGTCAAACCTTGGTTGTCGAATGTAATCCGTTCTGGAAGACTGTTCGACTTCCGAACTGTTCGATATCCAAGACGTGGCTTCTGATTGGTTGCAAGCCTTCCGAAAAACGTTCACAAACCTCTGGGTTTTAGGCATCCTGGAGCCAAAACGTACAATAATGGAGCTGTTCAAGAACCGAGGTTTGACTGTAGTATCATGCAATATTGCGTTCAGGTCGAGACTAAGACCCCCATGGATGAAATTTGCAGCATATGCAAAAAAGCACTTTTGAGATTACTGCACATTTTTAGGTCTTGTAATTTTGTAATGAATTCCAGGCCAAAGTGTTTGACAACCTGACGTTTTCCCAAGGGGATTTTGGAAGGGGCTTATGAGAATCAAACCCTGGAAAATATTATGGGGCTGGGAGTAACATGTCCTAACCATACTGCTGCGTCATCAGCTGTGGATGGAAGACCAAACCATCAGTTGATTTATGTAACATAGTTGCATCTGATGTGCATCATTTATTTATTTGACAAAAAATACTTTGAGGTGAATTTTAATTGTTAGCTAAGACTGAGCAGGAAATTTTAACATATACGTCTGGCATTGTCTAAGCTTTGATCTCAGGGGATGGAACAAGTATGAAGAGGACATTTATATCTGCAAGATTAAGTAAAAGTGAAGGATTCTTCTCCTCCAGTTGTTCCCATGGGAAATATTTTACCTTTTCCTGTGGGGATCATTAGGGACTTAGATGTGTCCACCTGCGGCCAGACCTTTAAAAAGGTTCAAAAGAAAGTCACTCCCACTTGTTAACACATCAGAGACGATAAAATGATGTTGAAATAGGCTAGCTAAAACTCTAAGTCAGAACCAGCCAGATTTATACACCTTTAAACTCCATTGTTTATGATGGAACGCCTTCCACTGAAATCAGTGCTATTTAAAAGTGCTTAAATTTGTCTACATATTTTTCTCCACTATAATTTATAATGAAAGTGAGAAAACATGCAGCTCAGTTCTATGCACATTTACTTAGACAGTAACTCCTACCACGTTCAGGAAAGCTTAATCATAAGCAATTTTTAACTGAAAAACAGTATTACATTTTTTTTTTAAAGAGGGTTTTGTCCTGTGCACAGACTTTCTGACACTAGCATTTTTGCTTGCAGTTGTTCTTAAAGAAGTGGGTTTCTATCTTATAGTTCCACTGATATTTGAGGTTGTATATGGCTTTTATATAACTTAAAGCAGTCACCTGTTTTATATAAGAAAAATATTCAGATTTTATACAATGGATTGCACCTGGTACAAAGGGCAGAGTCCATCCAACACGAAGCACTTTCAGTCTCATTGTAATTTTAGGCTGCTTTCATATTACCACTTACCTGGAAGTCAGCTTCACTGAGCTCAGCGGAGCTTACTTCTGAGTAGAAATATGCAGAATTGCACTGTTAAGCGTATGCCTCACCCTCCTACTGAATTTGATAGGGCATAATCCCATTGTATCTATATTCTTTTTATGTCATGTTGTTAATTGCTTGTTTTTTCATGGAAAATGTTTTCTTTATGCTTAATCATTACTAGCTTATTTAACATATCTGTCAGAGAATGTTGACAAACTTATTTTTAAGTGAAACTGTGTTACTCTGCAATAACTCTGGGATAGAGGCAAGCAGCTTATCTGGTTTCTGGAGAACTCAGTCACAGACCATATTATTTGAACCTCATCTACCTCCTTCTCTCTAGCATCATCTACCTTTAGAAGGGGTGTTCATAAAAGCTTATAAAAGACATGTTCTCTAGTCCAATATTGAGTTTTTAGGAGGGGAAATCTGATGCTCTGAGGCTAGGGTACACAGATTTGGATGAGGGTCTCAACTTAAAAACACTGAGAGGAGGCTGGACAGAGTTACACTTACGAAAAGGAGAAGACCATTACTAGTATTGCGTTTTTCTTTATGTTCCAACACAGAGCTCCTTTCTTTGAGAGTTAAATGGGAGTCCTGATCAGTCAATTTCATTCTGGGCAGTTTGTCGAACTTAAGGCCAGTTTGTACAACTGGCAGAATAAAGTGGTGAAGCTTTTCCTGAACTGTAACATTTCATTTTGGATGGATGGTACACATGGTTCATCGTGAAAGAAAACCCTCTTTGCACACTGGAAAACAGAATAAGGGGAAGAAAGGTAGTGTAGAGACCAAGCTAGTTGCGCGTTGAGGTCCCCAAGACACCCCCAAAGAAAAACACAATTTTTGTTTAAGGTTTTTGTCATAATTTTGGCCACAACTTTATTCAAATTACAGCAATGTGAGTGGTTGCTTAGGCATTGGTAGCACTAGCTGACCCCGCCCGGGGACAGCTCTGACATTCGCACACCCGGCGAAGTCAGCAAGGGTAAGTCACCTGGGGAGAGAGACGGGACTGGGAACCATGCCTCACCTCTCCCCAGAATGCTCCCAGGGGCTTGCATGGCCCTAGCCCCTTGCCAGGGGGTTTCGGGCAAAAGCATGGGGAGCCCCTGGGTTCCTTTAACGGAAAACCCTAGCAGCAGCAGCAGCAGCATTTTGGAGGGGCAGGCACAGCCAAATCCATACCCCTCCACCAACCAATTCCCAAACCAATGCCTAACCGCAAACCTTACAAGTTGTGACAATTTGCTACGCAGTAGGCAAAAACCAAATGGCACACACTAATCAGCCAAATGGACAAAATTCCTACTGGGCCCCTGCCCCAAAGCAGACGATCCCATGACAGGCAATAGCAAGGTCAAGCAAACAGCCTAACATTAGGGAAGGGAGGGCGGGTGATCCGAAGCACGCAGCGAAAAGAGGAAGTTCCTCGCTGCGAGCATTGTATTTAACAAATAGGGCTGCCAATCAACAAATGGCAACATCTAGATTTCCCCAGTAACAGCCCGCCCCGGCTTAAAGGATGGCCAAACCATTTGCCTAGCAACAGTGAGGTGTCCCTCAGCCCCGCCCGCAACCCGTGCTCTCCATGAGGGAGAACATGCTATGTGGCAGCAGAATGTCTGCTATCAAGATCTCTGTTGAAACCCAGTTATTTTGAAATGGCATAGATAGAGCAGGGAGATATAGTGATAAATTGTCCTATTATTGCATTCAGATCGCTATACCGGTTTCAGACAGTTTGAGATCCATTCCAGAGCCAGACATCATGATATATCAGTATATTGCAATATTTAGCTGCTGATATATTACAATGCTGAAAACCAGATATCAGCCAGCCCTCGACATAGACAGTGGTGTAGATGGGTCTAAGGCTAGGAGCAAAAAGAACATGCAGAGGTCAGATCCCTGGAAACCAGTTTTCTTCCCACTTGGTTCACTTCCAGTATTGCTGAGGGGAAGCCATGGAGGAAGGAGGGAGGCTGCCAGAAGCTAAAACCTTGGATGTACTCCTAATCAGTACATTCTCCATTTTCTCCTAAATCTACATGATTTCTACAGGTCCAGGTTTAAGCAAACAGATCTGCTACTGCTACAACTTTTTGGGTCCTAAACGGGTACTTTTGTCTATTGCAAACCTTCAACCCTCCACCTCGGTGTAATCTACACATGTATAAAAAAATGCTGTGAAAATGTTTTTTTTTTAAAAAAAAAAAAACAACAACCAACAACCACAAACACGTTTTGACAAACACATTGAATTTTGCATAACTCACTTTCGCCATCTAGTGTCACATGTGTATATTGCACTTTACAACACATCTAAAATGTTTTATTTGATGCTGCGTAGCTGAGTCCCTGCTCTCCGAAGTTATACAATTCTGGAAAGGCTTTTGCACTCGGTTCTACTGTTTTGCACATGAGTTGCATACTTTAGGAAAAAAACTTCCTCTTCCCTAGGCAGTAATAGGAAAGGCCTGTTGAGTGTTTTGCTGCTGACTCTCACCCCAACCCAGCAAAAGTTGTTCCATGTGGAAGTAAGTTAAAGTGTAGGTGGGTTCCCACGAGGCAAGACACAGTGATAACAGCAAGAACCGTTATTGAATTAACAGAACTGGACAACAGGGGCAAAAACAACTGCTTATATACATTTCTGAAGACCTGGGCCACTCCCACTCCCAACATGATTGGCTGCCTAAACTTCCAAGCTGCGAATCATGACTCAGAGTTTCAGGGCCAATGGCAGATGCCCAAATCCTGAAATGTTCTGCAATTGGATATCATGTATCAAATCAGAACACAGGCTCAGAATCCTTAGTCCAGACTGAAGCTCAGGCAAACCCAGACCACTGAATGCATAACATAGGTTTCCATATGTATCGTCCGAGCTGGATTGGGACCTGTGTGCGTTACAAATAGATGCAGCATTTGAGTCCATTTGAAAGGTTACATTTCTGCGGAAAAGCTTCTCAGGCAAGGGAGAGTAAGGAGGCTGAAACCAGCTTTCCCCATTCCCCCATTCTGGCCAGACCACTGGCTTCAAATATTTTAGCTCTGTGGGTGCACAGTCTAGATCTTCTGATCTTGGTGCATTTTGAAACACTCACCCCACATGAAATTAGAAACAGCAGCTGTATTTTATCCCCTCTGTGACATCTCATGAACCCCACACTGCCATCATCAACACATTGGAGGGGAACGTGTGAGAGGGGTCCCTTTCTCTCCTAGATTTAGAACACTGGCCATGCAAGAAATTTTATTCTCTCGAGTGCTGTGTACATTAAGCTGCCCCTGTCTTGCAGTGTGAGTGAAGTAGCCTCTCCTTTGTGTGGAAATCTCAGAGTCTTCTTATGGAAACGTCAACTCCTGTCATATCTTTTAGCTTTTTAGACTCTTTATTTATAATTGTTTTTAGTGTATAGTTTTTTCTCTCTCCATAAGTTGTGTAAGAAGCACCTCAACTTGAGATGTGACTTTTATATTGAACATTCCAATTTGGCGCACTGTGGTAAGAAATGCTTTTAAAGAAGAGAAATGGCTTTTGAAATGGTATTTTTTTGTGTCTGCACATTTGGTTCACATGCACATGTCATGATAAGCCACGGTTTTCTTCCTGCTTTGCTCCTCTGCAGCCGTAAGCGGGAGATGCAAAGCAGAAAGGTGTAATAAGGGGTGGGGAGAAATTTGATCCAGTTTTTATAGGCAAACCATTCTCTGAAACAATACCTGGACTGAAACACAGCCAACATTGCAATACAGTTCTCCAGCCAAGAAATGTGTTACAAAAATGCATATACTAGGGTAAACTGTGTATTACCCTGGTATATATTTGTGGAAATAGCTTACAAAATGCATTATATTGGATAAAATTGCATAGTAAAATGCGTATATTGGAAATTTTCAGTAAAATGCAGAATGTTCACAAGGACTTGCTTTTTAAAAATTCACCAACTGATGAGGAAATGTGGAGAATTTAGAAACTGAGGAAAAAAGCAAAAATGACAGATTCGCCCACCCTTGAAGACAATTATGTTTGCTTTCCCGCTACATCTCAACCCAGGATTGTGATTTGTTGCTCTGTCACAAGTGAGAAAATCCATAAACCAACAACAAACCAGAATTAAGGCTGGAAACAAAACATGATTCTGGATTCTGTTGCAACAGAAAGCCAAGCTTAATTGCCACTTCCCGGTTTGTTTGCTGTGGCGCAATGGGTCCGTTTGTCTGGCTGTTAAGCACAAAGTTGGTGGTTTGAGACCACCCAGGGATGGCTGTGGGCAAGATTCCTGCACTGCGGGAGGTTAGACTTAAATGACCCTCGGGTCCCTTCCAACTCTTCAATTTTATGATTCAATTATCCTCCTGCTTGTGCAAGGGGAGTAGTGAAACATGCACTATAAACCACATTGTCATAAACTCTGGCCTGGCTTATGATGTGTTTGAATGTGGCCAAAAGTGTGGGTGGCAATGTTATTTTAAGTTGTAACGAGATTTGCTGATAAAGCACAATTAAAACCCTTAAAAGATGAAACTATATCTGCAATGTATTCAAATATTTAACTATTTTTATGGACTGTTCCCTTTTTTTGCTGTGAATGAAACTTCTCTTTTTGTATTAAGATTTCTTCATAAATTAGGAGGATAGTATGTATGACCAGCAATGGGGAAAGATGTGATTTTGTAGTCTGATTTTGTTCTTTAAAGGAAGTACAGGCCATTCAATGAGAAATTAAAGATTTTTAAAACAGTTCCACAATCTACATTTTTATGCTGTCAACATTTTTGCAGAAAGCTTTGGCTCATATTGTTTCTGTGTGTGTGTGTGTGTGTGTGTGTGTGTGTGTGTGTGTTGTGTTGGCTGTTAATGCTGCTCATGGAGTGAGGAAGAAGGAAATACCTATTTTCTGTACAAACATTCAAACGTCTACCAGCTCCACCTGGTACACAGGCTAAGACCCTACCTGCCTGCGGACTGTCTTGCCAGAACGGTGCATGCTCTAGTTATCTCCTGCTTGGACTACTGCAATGCGCTCTACATGGGGCTACCTTTGAAGGTGACCTGGAAACTGCAATTAATCCAGAATGCGGCAGCTAGACTGGTGACTGGGAGTGGCCGCTGGGACCACATAACACCGGTTGAGAGATCTGCATTGGCTCCCAGTACGTTTCTGAGCACAATTCAAAGTGTTGGTGCTGACCTTTAAAGCCCTAAACGGCCTCGGTCCTGTATACCTGAAGGAGAGTCTCCACCCCCATCGTTCAGCCCGGACACTGAGATCCAGCGCCGAGGGCCTTCTGGCAGTTCCCTCATTGCGAGAAGTGAGGTTACAGGGAACCAGACAGAGGGCCTTCTCGGTAGTGGCGCCCACCCTGTGGAACACCCTCCCTTCAGATGTGAAGGAAATAAGCAGCTATCCTATCTTTAAAAGACATCTGAAGGCAGCCCTGTTCAGGGAAGTTTTCAATATTTAATGCTGTACTGTTTTTAACACTTGATTGGGAGCCGCCCAGAGTGGCTGGGGAAACTCAGCCAGATGGGAGGGGTATAAATAATAAATTATTATTATTATAAACGGAGCATAGCGGAGTTAGCTAGGCTCTCACAGCACCACAAATTAGGGATGTGAGAATGCAGCAATTTCTATTCTGACCCATGTTTGTCACATACAGAGCTGTTTCTGTTCTACTGCAGTTCGGCTTCCAACAAAAACTACATTCTTCATCTCTCTGTCCTCAGAAAATTCTGTGGCAGAATTTTGCATGATTAATTATGTAATTGATTGTATTATTACACACAATTCATTTCAATGCAAAGAAAACACAATGCAAATCAATGGGGGGGGGGTCATCAGTTAAAATATAGTTTGCATATTTTGAGATTCTGACAAGGTCTAGAACTCCCAGACACGTTTTTATATAATTTGGCATTCCTTTATGGCATATACAGTGGAACCATCATTTTCAAGACTTGCCAAATCTAGAACTATACTTGATTATCAGATAACGTTGATAGTCTTTGCGTGGACAGGCAGAGTCCCCCAAACCCTGGGCGGCCCCCGTGTGAAATAATGACTCAAGACAACGTGCTATGGGATTAAAATTGGCCACAACTTTATTATGTTTCAGATGTGGGCAGACCTTGGCTCAGGCACTGGCTGTTTATCCCTCCCAGTCCCTCGCTGGGGATCTGGGGAACATCAGGGTTATCCAGTGTGAGTGAGGGATGGGCTGGCTCTGGAGAATATGTGTTCCAGGAGAGAGTCCATCCCTGTTACACCGCCACCGCAGGGGAGAGCAATGACGACCTCTAGGCGTACGGTCAATGCCTCCCCTCAAACAACCCCTTTAATGGGGAACCCTAGTATCGCTGTTGCTAAAAGGAGGGGGGCGTGGGTCACCTCTGTACGCCCTCCCCCCCATTTAGGGAAGATAGACTAAAGGATTCCGCCCAAGGCCCGATACCGCCAAAGTTGTGACGTTTTGCTACGGGAAAGGCAAACCTGCAAATGCAGGAGAATTTCTTTCCAGCACTTCAACAGCATCCTTGACGTAGCAGTGCCTGCGTACCTGTGGAGAAAAGGTTAACCTGCAAAAGAAGTCTTAACTGAGGGTGGGTAGGGTGGGAGAAGCTCTGGAGCCAACTGACAATTCCCAAGTAAGATCCTCCCCTATTGTGTGGGCAGGTAGTCCTTTCCCCTACCTGGCCTGATCACCTTGGCAACGCCTCCCCAGGTGGGATTGGGCAACTGGATGAGGTAGGCAGAGACCTCCAGGTATCCCACCTGGGGAAGGGGAAGCCAAGCCTGTGCTAATGGTGCCGCTTAAGGGTCCGGGGGGCTGCGTGCGACCACGCAAAGGGCGCCCCCCATTTAATGTGGGGAGCGGTCATTACTTGGACTTTGTTATTTAAACTCATGTTGCAACAACTTATTCTGTGTGCCTATTTTAGAGTTTTGTTTTGCATGTTTTAATTTTCATCTCTTAGAATTGTTCTCTCTGTTTTATATACATTATAAAATGAAATAATAATAATAATAATAATAATAATAATAATAATAATAATAATAATAAACTTTACCAAAAAAAAATCAAAATAATGCAGCCAATCACCCATAAAACAACATCCATTGGCACTGACAGAATCATATGAAAACTAAAACCCCAAATGCAAGCAAAATGTATTCACCATCAGACTAAAGAGAAACTAAAATTAGAAATTAAAATAATATTGAGATGTTTGCACAAATGTGACAGTTCGATAAAAAATTCTAAGCCAACAGCTCTCTCAACACAAGGGACTATGATTTCCTTGTAAATAAACTGACACATATATCAGCGAAGGAAAGTTGAAACTTCTTTGGCAGAGGCCATTCTTGCAATTAAACGGTTGTAAAAGAACCTGAATTGCACGATAAATTATCTGGAACTTGAAGTGCACTATAAATTATCTTATTTGCCAACAGCAAGTAAACAAAAGAAGAAGTATTATGAATGCCACTGGGCACTTTTCTTGTGAGAGTCGGGCTTCCCTCATTTAGCATCAAGAACAGGAAGAAACAGTTCCATCCTCACTGGGTTAGCTTTGCTCTGGGGGAACAGCCAGGTAGCACAAGCACAAGCAGCGGAGAGGACAAGAGGCAAGCTCCGGTGTATATACTTAACACATTTTACATTGTAAAGGTAAAGGGACCCCTGACCATTAGGTCCAGTCGTGGCTGACTCTGGGGTTGCGGCGCTCATCTCGCTTTATTGGCCGAGGGAGCCAGCGTACAGCTTCCGGGTCATGTGGCCAGCATGACTAAGCCGCTTCTGGCGAACCAGAGCAGCGCACAGAAACGCCGTTTACCTTCCTGCTGGAGCGGTACCTATATATCTACTTGCACTTTGACGTGCTTTCGAACTGCTAGGTTGGCAGGAGCTGGGATGGAGCAACAGGAGCTCACCCTGTCGAACCGCCAACCTTCTGATCGGCAAGTCCTAGGCTCTATGGTTTAACCCACAGCACCACCCGCATCCCATTTTACATTGTACCCTTAGCTTAAAAAGTATCCTGCGGGGGACCTTTATTTATTTAAGGCAAGATGGTATATAATACAAATGGATTAAATTCAGGTTACTTCAAAAATACAGTGCGATTTCACTTTATTTCGTCCACAGATGTTTTTGTGCATTATAGGTTTGGTTCCTTTATATGGTGATACTTTCTTTCAGTCACCCAGCCCATTTAACAATCCTGCTCCTGAGATAAAAGGTAAAGGGACCCCTGACCATTAGGTCCAGTCGTGACCGACTCTGGGGTTGCGACGCTCATCTTGCTTTACTGGCCGAAGGAGCCGGTGTACAGCTTTCCAGGCTAATATAAATCCTGTGATGTGAATAGAGGGTAAATAAGAACTTGTAAGAGAAGATGTAAATTAGGAAAACCGTAGCAGGGAAGGAGGGAAGTTGGGGTGCGAAATTGTGCAAGGTAAATAAGATAACGCAAAATGTTGATTGTAAAAGTTTAAGTTTTATTTATGTTTGTGAAAATCAATAAAAAGCATTGGGGGGGAAAAGAAGGCCCTTGGTGCTGGACCTCAGTGTCCAGGCTGAACGATGGAGGTGGAGACGCTCCTTCAGGTATACTGGGCTGAGGCTGTTTAGGGCTTTAAAGATCAGCACCAACACTTTGAATTGTGCTCAGAAACGTACTGGGAGCGAGTGTAGGTCTTTCAAGACTGGTGTTATATGGTCTCGGCGGCCGCTCCCAGTCACCAGTCTAGCTGCCGCATTCTGGATTAGTTGTAGTTTCTGGGTCACCTTCAAAGGCAGCCCCACATAGAGCGCATTGCAGTAGTCCAAGCGAGAGATAACCAGAGCATGCACCACTCTAGCGAGCCCGTCTGCGGGCAGGTAGGGTCTCAGCCTGTGTACCAGATGGAGCTGATAAACAGCTGCTTTGGACACAGAGTTGATCTGCACCTCCATGGACTGCTGTGAGTCCAGAATGACTCCCAGGCTGCGCACCTGGTCCTTCAGGGGCACAGTTACCCCATTCAGGACCAGGGAGTCCTCCACACCCGCCCACCTCCTGTCCCCCAAAAACAGTACTTCTGTCTTGTCAGGATTCAACCTCAATCTGTTAACCGCCATCCATCCTCCAACCGCCTCCAGACACTCACAGATTTTTACCCAGGGCTTACTCCCAAAGCCTTTCTTACAAATGAGAGGATGAGGTTTAGGGTCAGAGTTGTCCTTCTGCTAGATGGGCTATCTTCCCAGTTTGACGAGCCCCAGTGGCCCCTCATTTCCTTCGACAGCACATGCAAAAACCACCTTCTTGATCCACTTTCGGTCTTGTTTGCTCAATCCACCAGAGCCTGTCTTCGCATGCAGGGAAAGCCCTTAACTCAATGAGGGTTTGAGACCCACCAGCTACCCTCACCTGGTTTAGCCTGCCAATCAAAGCCGTTTTGACAGGGGTGTGGCGGCGGCTGCATGCTGACAGCTTCTTGGAGCCACAGATGAGAGCCTAGTGCAGGGTGGGGACCAAAGGCGGACAGAAGGAGCACGACATGTCCCCCACCAGAGGTACCACCCGTCCCCTAACACCCCATACACCCGAGCAGGAAAAACAATGCAGCAGATCTAAGAAGGTATAGAAAGAAGCTGAAAACTGGCAGAGCATTCAACATGGTGTAGGCAAGGCAGAAGAGAATCTTTTGGACCACCGGACTGCAATGTTCCAGGCATCACACTTTAGCCTGGGTATGTTTAGCATGCAGAAGACAGGGAAGACATGAAGACGGTTGCCAAATATGCAGAATTGCTCTCTCTTGCTTCAGAGGGCAGGACTGGAATCAGTGGGTGGACAGTGTGCTTTCCTAATAATAGCTGCAATGCTGGAAAGCAAATATTTCCTGGAAATAGAACTTTTTCTACATTTATAACACCCGAGAAGCATATTTACACATTTACTCATTTGTTCCATTGTGTCAGTGATTGCAGTTAGGCAATTTTAGTTACCGTATTTTTCGCTCTATAGGACGCACCCGACCATAGGACGCACCTTGTTTTAGAGGGGGAGAACAAGAAAAAAAAATTCTCCCCCTCTCTGCTCAGCGCCCCTTCAGAGAAGAGGCAGGAGAAACGGAGCCCCTTCCATTTCTCCTCCCGCTTGGCTGAAGGGGCGCTGCAGCTCTCCCTCTCTGCCGAAGCCCGGAGAGTCTTGCCCTCCCAGCTTCAGCAAAAGGAACCTGAAGACTGCGGAGCGCAGCGGGACGTCCCGCTGCACTCCGGAGGCTTCAGGTGTCATCCCTGAAGCCTGGAGAGGGAGAGGGGTCAGTGCACACCGACCCCTCTCGCTCTCCAGGCTTCAGCGAAAGCAACGCAGAGCCTCCGGAGCGCGGAGGGAGCGCTCCCTCTGCGCTTCGGAGGCTTCGCATTGCTATCGCTGAAGACAAGGAGCCTGCATTCACTCCATAGGACGCACACACATTTCCCCTTAATTTTTGGTGGGGGAAAAGTGCGTCCTATAGAGCGAAAAATATGGTAGGTCATTTAATGCTCTTGCTCTCCCTCCGCTTTTATGATGGTAAACTGCACTACTTCACTTACTTCCAAATGTGCTAAACCAGCCCTGGAGACCCTCCTTCTCATTCTGCTGAGTGTGACCCTGGACTTCTGCCCTCAAGCCCTGCCCTTAGTGGCACCAGTAAATTGTGTTCAACAGGATTCCCCTGCAGCCTCGCAGCGTGACCCACTCTATTCAGTGGGGCTTGCTTTTTACAGACTGAAAGCACATGTACCCATTGAACTTCCCCTCACTGTGGGGATTATTCTTGAACTTCTGACTTGGACTTCAACACAGACCCTGTTTGCCTAACATCCTTGATGCTTCTAGCTTAGCAAATAGAGCTGGGAGCAATAGTGTTGCCAGAATACACACCCTGTCTTAATCTTCCTTCCCAGAATGTCTCAAGTGAACTGAAAACTAAGCTTTGGGTCGGATGATGTATTTTTACATAACTGGATGCTGTTGACTTTAGGAGAAGCAATAGAAGAAAAGTTAATCACTTTGATCGGTCTACACTTTAAAATGACCTTATGCAAAGTCAAATAAAACATGTAGGACACCAAGTGCTAATCTACTAGGAATTATGTTCACCACACTGCTACAAAGACCTGAAATTCGTTGGAAATGGAGTTCCCCTTTTAAAAAATTATTACCCACAACAGGTCTGTAAAAGGAAGAACGTCGATAAGATACTTGAGAAAATGAGATTGATCTGAATCAACATGAAATCACCTCTGGATGGCTCATTCTCAGTTTAAATAGTACTGAATTCATATAACAACGTGGGTAAGTGTTATTCCAGGTAATTCCTTTATTAGCAAGTTTTTGTTGAATTCACATTTTTGACACACCTTATTGGAAGCTTGAACCTTTTGACGGAAGATGGGCTGGGCAAGGCCACCCATGAGAACATGTGAGCCTCAGGTGGCAGAACCATGCTTGTCTGCATGTGATTGGGTTCAGAGAAGACAGTAGTGGCAGCATACATGTGCCTTAGGGGCAGGCAGAGGCTACAACCTCCCCTCCAGCCAAGACCAAGGCCTAACCTCACAAAGTTGTGACGATTGCTAGGAGGTAGGCAAAAACAAAATGGTGGGTGCTCATTTGCCAAGCGCAAAAAAATCCTGCCTTGCCCCAATATGGCAGCCAGCGTAATCCATAGCAAGGTTGTAGTATGAACTGCAGTAAAATTAAAGGGATGGTGGGGAATCTGGCGAAAAAATGGGACAGAGGAGGAACTGCCAGGCCGAGCTGCAATTTATCTCCCCAGGAGTGGGCCCAGGTGGCGCTGGTTGACCAGTCAGGCCCACCTCTCTCCCCCCCCCGGGAAAGCCTGCCTGCTCATGCCAATTGCCGGCAGGCAACCAAACCCTGGCGCCCTCGCCGGATCACTGCAGGGCCCATGGCGCAGCCGCAACACTGCCCATCAGATAAGGTCAGCAGACTTGTGGCTGACTATTTGCGTATTACAGTCGCACCTTGGAAGTTGAATGGAATCTGTTCTGGAAGTCCATTTGACTTCCAAAATGTTTGTAAACCAAATCACGGTTTCTGATTGGCTGCAGGAAGCTCCTGCAGCCAATCAGAAGCCACAGAAGCCCTGTTGGATGTTCGGGTTCCAAAAGAACATTTGCAAACTGGAACAATCTCTTCCGGGTTTGCGGCGTTTGGAAGCCAAAACGTCCGAGTTCCAGGGCAGTCAACAACCAAGGTATGACTGTACTCAGTTTCTCATCCATGGACCCCAAACCACAGGAGCTTAAGATATCTATTCTATGATTAGTAGGGTTGTAAACAAGTATTTTGCAATATTATCACCTCTCTTCCAATGTCACTTTCAGTACGTGTTTATAGCAATCTATATCTAATAATCAAGTACAATCCACAAAGCAGAACAAGCACGGCCGCTGACACCTCATGGGACAAGAATCGTAGCTGTCCAGTCATAGGAGTCTGAATGCTGGAAAGCAAAGATTTCCTGAAAATGAGACATTTTCTGCATTTACAACACCTGGGAAATATGGCTGCGTGCTGTGATCCTAAACATGTTTACCCAGACATTTGTTCCGTTGTGTCAGTGATGAAGTTAGGTCATTTTAGACTCTGGACTCTGTCCTTAATGCTCTTGCTTCTCTGAAGGATGTATCACTTCAAAATGTGGAAAGCGAGCGCTGATATGCTAGGAGACCCTCCTGCTCATTCTGTAGTTTCTGCCATAAACTCTAGCCGTCACTGGCATGACTGCATTGCGTCCAACAGGAATTTATCCTGTAAGTGTGCTTGAGGACTGCTCCTAAGTGTGACCTGCTTATTCAGTGGCTCTTGCTATGTACCCATTGAAGTCACGGTGGGGATTATTCTTGAATTTCTGGCTCAAATTTCAACACAGACCACTGTTTACCCGACAATCTTGATGCTTCTAGCTTAGCAAACAGAGCTAGGATAATATTGTGGCCAGGACATACAGCAATGTCATATAATCTTCCTTCCCAGAAGGTCTCGGTGAACTGAAAACTAAGCTTGTTCTTTCACATAAAAGTGATTAAATTTCTCTTATCTTCCCCCCTCCCTCCACTTGAAGGTACATATTGATCCCTACCCTGACCCTAGCATATATTTAAAGGAACATCCTACTCATCTTGCTGTGACCAGGTATGTTGGCTGTTATCTTCCCAAGCTCAGACGAAAACGCAAGACTGTGATAGTATTGCTAAATTAAGGCCTGTATGCAAAACACCAATTGGATGTCAGTTTAATGACTCTGTAGAAAGGAATCCCTCTTCTTTCTGCCCCTTATCAAATGGGGGATTCGCTTCAAAAACACAGTATGGCTGACTTAGAACTTAAATCTAGACCTTAATCTCTTCCGAAATTAGCATTTGGGGGTGGTCACATGTACACTTTTGAAATTGGAGACCCAGAACTTTTTTGAGCAGCTAACACAACTGCTTTGGCAGAACAGATTAGGTATAACAAGGCAACCCTAATAAATAGTCTTTAAAGAAACATTTCCCTCTGATTGGAAACAAAATATGCCAGCTCTGGGGTAGTGTACATTTCTGCTGGATTTGAGGGCACACAAGTGAACTAGGAAGGCATTCAGCCATATGAACCCAAACTTTTCTGTGGTTGTCCCTGATACATCCCCAAACTACCCCCTTATTGGTCCCACAGTTATCAAGGGTGCAAAGGTTCTGAGATGGTGGCAGAACCTGACATCTTCAAGAATGGAGATCTATTTCTCATAGGAGAAGGTTCAATGTCTCCTATGGCCCCGGGGCACCTTCCAAGGAATATAACAAGGTGGGAAACTGGTTTAAGTTCCCCTTTCCAGTGAACATAGAAAGGTGTTCTTGGGAAAGGTGGAGGTAGAGATCTCAAAAAGACACTTCTCAACAACCTCTGTAGACTTCAATCCCTGGGATTCCTAGGTAAAGCAGGTCACTTGGTATAAACTATATATATATGTTGTTGTTTAGTCGTGTCCGACTCTTCGTGACCCCATGGACCAGAGCACGCCAGGCACACCTGTCTTCCACTGCCTCCCGCAGTTCGGTCAAACTCATGCTGGTAGCTTCGAGAACACTGTCCAACCATCTCGTCCTCTGTCATCCCCTTCTCCTTGTGCCCTCCATCTTTCCCAACATCAGGGTCTTTTCCAGGGAGTCTTCTCTTCTCATGAGGTGGCCCAAAGTATTGGAGCCTCAGCTTCAGGATCTGTCCTTCCAGTGAGCACTCAGGGCTGATTTCCTTCAGAATGGAGAGGTTTGATCTTCTTGCAGTCCATGGGACTCTCAAGAGTCTCCTCCAGCACCATAATTCAAAAGCATCAATTCTTCGGTGATCAGCCTTCTTTATGGTCCAGCTCTCACTTCCATACATCACTACTGGGAAAACCATAGCTTTGACTATACGGACCTTTGTCGGGAAGGTGATGTCTCTGCTTTTTAAGATGCTGTCTAGTTTTGTCATCGCTTTCCTCCCAAGAAGCAGGCGTCTTTTAATTTCATGGCTGCTGTCACCATCTGCAGTGATCATGGAGCCCAAGAAAGTAAATATAGTTTATACCAATTGACCTGCTTTACCTAGGAATCCATAGTAGATGGATAATAGATATGGAGATATATCTATTAAAATATTAAGAATATATAATCATTTCAACGTGGTAAAAGTTTGAGAGAACCAGTATGGAGTTCAAATTGTGAGCGTTCCATTTTCTGCCATTAGATTCATTCAGAAATAAGTTGAGCTATTTTCCCCAAAATAGATAAAAGCATCTTATTTCCAAGTCGATTGAATTTGAAATTAAACTCGCTCCAATAAGCCCTGGTCCTCTCCCCATCCTTCTCACTTATTGAACAGGTGTGTCAGGAGTGGCAAGCTATGGCAAGTGGAGCAAGGAAGACTGGTATTTCTCTCCTGCCCTTTCTGGCAGAATTGAGCAGGTCATTGGGTGTGGGAGATGGGGGGCACACCTCAATAGCCAGTAAAACGACCAAAAAAGTTGGTGAAGGAAAGGTAGCGATGGGAATATCAGTGCATACCTGACGCAAACTGTGAGAAGAAACAAATAATGTACTTAATTTGTGCATTGCAGAACACCTTTCATTTACAGGGCACTTAAGTTAAAGGCTTATCTTATTATCATCTTTTTTATTACTTTAGTCCAATCAATAAATTGCTGGCACGGCATTTTTCATCTCTAATATCTCCAGTTTGATATCACCATTGTCGTCACAATGGCGTCAAAACATCTGCTAGCGTTTATTATGGCAATTTCTACGACCAATCTCGTTTCCGTTTCACATGTCAGTTTGCCCTTAAAAGACTCAGCAGCCTCACACTTGCATTTTGTATATTTTCAGTGGAAACAATATTTGATAACAATATGCAAGATGCCACGTGGGAGCATAACAGGCACAATAAAATGGAAGCTTAGTTGTCTGTTTTGATGGTCAGGCCCTCATCTGTGCTCTTACTAGAGGTTACCATGGTTCATTTGTGGTCATTCCCAACTGTATACTAGTTCATACGTTGCAGGCAAAGGCAACAAGCACAATAATAATAGAATTGCACCTTGCCGACAAAGGTCCATATAGTTAAAGGTATGGTTTTCCCAGTAGTGATGTATGGAAGTGAGAGCTGGACCATAAAGAAGGCTGATCGCTGAAGAATTGATGCTTTTTAATTATGGTGCTGGAGGAGACTCTTGAGAGTCCCATGGACTGCAAGAAGAGCAAACCTATACATTTTGAAGAAAATCAGCCCTGAGTGCTCACTGGAAGGACAGATCCTGAAGCTGAGACTCCAATACTTTGGCCACCTCATGAGAAGAGAAGACTCCCTGGAAAAGACCCTGATGCTGGGAAAGATTGAGGGCACAAGGATAAGGGGGTGACAGAGGACGAGATGGTTGGACGGTGTTTTTGAAGCTACCAGAATGAGTTTGACCAAACTGCGGGAGGCAGTGGAAGACAGGAGTGCCTGGCGTGCTCTGGTCCATGGGGTCACGAACAGTCGGACACGACTAAACAACTAAACAACAACAAGGAACCCTGAGGAGTCCAACCTTCTGCAGTGCAGGAATATGAAGCCGTCCCAGAGGGAGATTGAACCTGCAACCTTGACATTCACAGCATCATGCTCTAACCAACTGAGCTATCCAAATTCGTAAACCACTTCACAGCCAGAAGCCACTTAAACTGCATACAGCAATATTGCGTATTAATGAAACTAATGTGTAGATTTAATTTGTGCTTTAGAAAAGTTTCGATGTGTTGCCCATAAATTATCTTCATAATTGTTAAAACAACTTTATAAGGTACAGCAATATCAGAAGCAGCTTTTTCTAAGCTCAGATACCTCTTCAGTGCTGAAATACCAGTGGCCTTGACATACATACATACATACATACATACATACACACACACACAGTGGTACCTTGGGTTAAGTACTTAATTCATTCCGGAGGTCCATTCTTAACCTGAAACTGTTCTTAACCTGAAGCACCACTTTAGCTAATGGGGCTTCCTGCTGCCGCTGTGCCGCCATAGCACGATTTCTGTTCTCATCCTGAAGAATAAAGAATGAAGAATCCTGTTCTCATTCTGTTCTTAACCCGAGGTAATATTTCTGGGTTAGTGGATTCTGTAACCTGAAGCGTATGTAACCTGAAGTGTATATAAACTGAGGTACCACTGTATATATTTAAGGTGAACAAAATATTCCTATATACTGTCTTTGAAATGACATTTTGGAGCCCTAGCCCACCAAGGCAAAAATGATTTTGGAGCACACTACGACTGATTAAGACAAGTCCTTTTCCCCCAAACCAGGTCTATCAATTCTCCGAACTGAAAATAAAACCCTGATTAATTTTAAAGGAACAGAAATCGCTTTCCCAATAATACAATAGGACCGATTATGTTCTAGTTCACACTATTTCTGAATCTGAAAATAAATTACCTCAAGTTCTACAGGACACTAAATCTGAAGGTCCTTCCTCCTTGAATCAAAGTGTCCCCTTTCTAACCAAATTTTGGGTGAAACCTTCAAGGCTGCTCAAGCAAGGAAGTGCTACAACAACAGCATAGCCTACTCCCACGGTGAGAGCACCCGGCTAGTCGCAAAAGGGGGGGGGGCATTTTCCAAATTGGCGTAGAAAGGGGAGGTTTCCATCTCCTGAAGACATCAGAGTGTCACTTCTTGAGAAAATGCATGCCTCAGCTGCTGGAGCGGGGATGCTGAGGATTCAAGACATCCTCCTCTGAATTATTTGACACAGTAGGTTCTCTGGGCTCTGCTGGTCTTGTCTCACTAGTATTTTCCTCTGTGGAAGAGAGTTCAGCTGGAGCCTCTTCAGGCATTCGTGATATCCGGCGATGAACAACTGTTGGAACACACAATATAATACAGCAGATAAAAGTAGTGTTATAGATTAGCACGCCCACCATCACTCAGGTGATGCAACTATTGGGTTGTGGCGCTCATCTCGCTTTCAGGCCGAGGGAGCCAGCGTTCGTCCACAAACAGCTTTCCGGGTCATGTGGCCAGCAGGACGAAACAGCTTCTGGCTCAACAGGACACCGTGATGGAAACCAGAGCGCACACAAAACCATTTACCTTCCCGCCACAAAGGTACCAGTTTATCTACTTGCATTGGTGTGCTTTTGAAGTGCTAGGTTGGCAGGAGCTGGGACAGAGCAACAGGAGCTCACCCCATCACGGGGATTCGAACTGCCAACCTTCTGATCGCAAGTCCAAGGGGCTCAGTGGTTTAGATCACCTCTCCAACAAGGAGGACTACGTACACAGCTCCAGATCCTGAAGACACCCTTTATGAATATGGAACCTGATTCAGTAGGGAGATTCGCACACAGAACCCACAGTCCATATGCAGATGGCCTGGAAGAGCATCCTTTTCTTAAACAGTACCTTGCATAGCAGAACCGTCAAGTGTACTTTGCCCTTTTTAACGTCTGGATTCCTATTCAAACATTTCTTATGGTGACTCTTCTTTTGATTTAAATTTGATGGTCAATTCAGTTCCCCATATGATTTATCATTTGCTTAAAAGCACTTCTAAACCACTTAATCTTTCAAAAGTCTCTAAGCAGTGTTCAGTAATGTCTGTGTGGCATCATCGTTATTATTTATCCAATTTCACACCCACCCTTCTCCAAAACATTCAAAGGCAGGTCACAGCCAGTGGAAACGACAATATTAATAGCAGTTCAAAACAAATACCAAATTCTCCAAATTCCCTTCCTTCACTAACATACTTTGTGTTATGTACTGAAGTTCTCACCCTGGGCCAGCAGGGGGATACTGTAGGTAGTTATGCAAATAAGGGATCAAAAGTGGCGTTCAGTGATTGGACAGTTTTAGAAAATTGTTACAGTTACGTTGTACTGGAGCTCTATATAAGCAGGCTGACTGAGCCCTTCAGTTCAGTTCTGTTCTGGCCTCTGAATAAACAAGAGCTGTTTGAAGAATCGCTGTGTCATCTGATATGTTCACCCACAACTTAACACTTTGCCTCCTTTGCCCATTAGAGTAATGAAAGCTTATACTAATGGCAAAATCTAGCAAATGCTAAGCACAATCCACTAAAAGCTATGGAATGGGAATTAAGTTGTTACTCCTGTTAAAATAAATGACTATAGTGCACTTAACATGTAGGATTGTGGTTTAAGCGGTCTGCAAAAATGAGGTATACACTTTCAGTGTCTCCCAGATTTACTACTGTGGTCAAAACACCTATCGGAACACGCTTACATATTTCAGATCACTCATTTGCTGCTTAAACACTTTAACTCTAGTCTTATTAATTCTTGCTTATAGCTTTGCACATTCCCTTCTCACCTCTTTCGGGGACTGATGCTTCTTCACCTCTTATTGCAAAATAATTTTCCTTTCTGAGCTAATCTGGGATTTGCCATCCCCATCCCTATTGTAAAGGTAAAAGTAAAGGGACCCCTGACCGTTAGGTCCAGTCACGGACGACTCTGGGGTTGTGGCGCTCATCTCGCTTTACTGGCCAAGGGAGCCAGCGTACATCCCTATTAATAAAGGTAAAGGATCCCTGACCATTAGGTCCAGTTGTGACCGACTCTGGGGTTGCGGTACTCATCTCGCTTTATTGGCCAAGGGAGCCGGCGTACAGCTTCCGGGTCATGTGGCCAGCATGACTAAGCCGCTTCTGGCAAACCAGAGCAGCACACGAAAACGCTCTTTACCTTCCCGCAAGAGTGGTACCTATTTGTCTACTTGAACTTTGACGAGCTTTCGAACTGCTAGGTTGGCAGGAGCAGGGACCAAGCAATGGGAGCTCACCCCGTCGTGGGGATTCGAACCGCTGACCTTCTGATCAGCAAGTCCTAGGCTCTGTGGTTTAACCCACAGCGCCACCCGCGTCCCAATACGTCCCTATTGTAGAAGTCATTAAACTCTGCACAGCAAGGTAAACGTTAAATTGCAGGTGAGGTTCCAAGTTCTTAGGCTGAGCGTGCGTGTGGACTCGATGTCAATTTATGCTCTCTGCATGACATTTCAATACCATCCTTGAGTAAACCGCATTGATCTGAATCGTAGATAACCTTAAGATTACACTATAAAATAATCAACTGAATCACAGTTCCATCAGGTGAGAAACATGGATGTTGTAAAGAAAATTGTCTCTTCCTGCTATCTTGTCTTGTTAATATTCTACCAACAATCCTTTTTTTAAAAAAATATATCTAGATGAATGCTTTAGTTGAATACTGACTAGAAACAGGTTTAAACCAGCTTTATTTGGCTTTCTCACGCTCGGAGACCAACTGAACCACAAGTAAAAAAAAAAAAAATAAATAAAGGTTAAATACCGGTTGCAAAAGGGACGCGGGTGTCGCTGTGGGTCAAAACACAGAGCCTCGGACTTGCCGATCAGAAGGTTGGCAGTTTGAATCCCCGCAAAGGTGAGCTCCCGTTGCTCGGTCCCTGCTCCTGCCAACGTAGCAGTTCGAAAGCACGCCAAAGTGCAAGTAGATAAATAGGTACCACTCCAGCGGGAAGGTAAATGGCGTTTCCGTGCGCTGCTCTGGTTCGCCAGAAGCGGCTTAGTCATGCTGGCCACATGACCCGGAAGCTGTACGCCGGCTCCCTCGGCCAATAAAGCAAGATGAGCGCCGCAACCCCAGAGTCGGTCACGACTGGACCTAATGGTCAGGGGTCCCTTTACCTTTACCTTACTGGTTGCAAATAAGACTGCACAAAATCTTTACACCCACCCATACTGGCAACACCCGCCTCCCTTTCCAGGATTTGGGTGAGGGAACAGGAAGTGCTGTATAACGTAACTCCCCCCAAAAGCTAGCTGTGTCATGCCTGTATCAGTAAAAGGAGAAGAAATAATTGTCCTTCTCTCTCACCCCATCCCAATAGATGAAAGAGGGTTGATTTCTTTTATTCTTATAATAATTTTCTTTTATTCTTATATAAGAATAAGAATAAAAGGAAATTATTATAAATTAGTTTGGAGATGGTATTTAATGCCAGTCAGACTAAATCAAATAAACAAGGAATATTTGGCGTTATGTCGGCAGGGGATGCCAGGAAACTGGGAATTATGTTCACATGTGGTGGGGGTGTAATGATGCACAATTTTTCTGGCAAAGGGTGTTTAAGGAGATAACAGAAATCACTGGGTTAAAGCTGACCAAAAGTCCAGAGGTAACATTATTATTAATTTACGATGGGGTGGAAGGTTCGTAGGCTATGAAGGACTTGCTCACAAATTTATTGACAGCTGCACAAATTATTATATAGCCAGAAAGTGGAAGGGACAAACAGAATATAAAATGGAAGAATGGTATAAAGAGGTGTGGGATATGGCTATTATGGATAAATTAATATGTGCTATTAAAGTAATACAGGGAATATGTAGGAGAAATGATTTTGAGGAGATACAGAGGGCGTTTGTGGAATTTGTACTGTTAAAATGGAAAGGGGTCAAACCATCGCGAGAGGTGTTGAAATTTTGGGATACTGGATAGTTATAATGGAATGGTCTCATTGGTGGGTGCACATCTTTATTCTTATTTATGTATGATTGTTACTTTGTCAAAATAGAAGAAGAAGAAGAAGAAGAAGAAGAAGAAGAAGAAGAAGAAGAAGAAAGTTGGTTGAATCCCTCACAATGTGGAAATGCAACAGAACTATCCACTCTCAGAGGCCGTTGCTCACTAATCAGCCATGTGGGCAAGTCCTTCAATCAGGAGACACTTTTAGGTCCATGACTCCTGCAGAGACACCACTGGGCAGTCTCTTTTGAACGGAGAAGTAGTTCTGCACTTTTGAGGAGTAAGGTCAGTTCTTACACAGTATATAATCATGGGAAAAAAATGAAACAACAAACCCTGTGCCTCAGCTTAGAAAACACAGATGTAGAACCTCAGCATTGCTCATATTCCTTTTATTACTCCACGAGAAGTTCCACAATTACTTGTCTGGAATTTATATAAGCAATATATTGAAAAAGGGAGGTCTCTAGTTACTGGAAGGGACGTGGGTGGCGCTGTGGGTTAAACCACAGAGCCTAGAACTTGCTGATCAGAAGGTCGGCAGTTCGAATCCCCGTGACAGGGTGAGCTCCCGTTGCTCGGTCCCTGCTCCTGCCAACCTATCCAGTTCAAAAGCACATCAAGTAGATAAATAGGTACCGCTCCAGTGGGAAGGTAAATGGCGTTTCCGTGTGCTGCTCTGGTTCGCCAGAAGCGGCTTAGTCATGCTGGCCACATGACATGGAAGCTGTACACTGGCTCCCTCGGCCAATAAAGCAAGATGAGCGCTGCAACCCCAGAGTCGGCCACGACTGGACCTAGTGGTCAGGGGTCCCTTTACCTTTACCTGGTTACTGGTGGTATCGGGCTAGGCTATACAGTCATACCTCGGGTTGAAGTAGCTTCGGAATGAGTATTTTTGGGTTGCGTGCTGCAGCGACCTGGAAGTAATGAAGCACATTACTTCCCGGTTTCGCCGCTCATGCATGCACAGACGGTCAAAATGACGTCACGCGCATGTGCGGAAGCGGCAAATCGCGACCTGTGCACACGCAGCCACAGGTTGCGTTCACTTCTGGATGTGAACAGGGCTCCGGAATGGATCCCATTCGTATCCAGAGGTACCACTGTACGTGGTCCCTTTTTAAAGAGCTGCTGGTTCACAAGGTGTGAACCAAATGAAATAAATCAAATAAATAAATCAAAATGTGGATCAAAATGAAATAAATGAAAATAAAATATGAATAAAATCAGAACTGTGCAAGGCTACATTTTCATTCCATGCTTTTATTATTTAAGCTGGCATCCGATCTCAATTCTTTCCCCTCTGTAGTGAAAAAGTAAACTACGCTTTTTGACCTGTTTGCCTTCAGTAGTCTTTAAAAATCTACTTTGATTCCTTTTTCTATCGAGGAAAACAAATGGGACAGAGCAACAGCTTATGTAATCAAAGACATGGAATATTCTATTTAAAAAAGCCTTGTACACTTGTGATTTTATTATTATTATTTTGTTCTTCAGCTCTATGGCTGCTGCTAGATACTTACCCAACAGAGCCCGGAAACACTGTATGACAAATACAACCAATGCAGAGACAAACAAGGAGCCCAGGAAGTAAATCTGCAAGGAATTCAGAACCTTGTATTAGCCAGAGCACAACATGCTAGGCATTTACTCAAAGAACAGTGGAGTTGTACGCACCAGACTAGAATGCAAAGTTGTCTTCCAGAAAACACGCAGGTGGAAATAAAGCAAAGCTAAAGTGCATGGACTGATTGATTCTTGGTTGCTATAGCTCCAACACCTACGGACAACAATAAGAAAGACATCAATGTCAAATAAAAAATATGCCTAGGACCCTCGTACCTACGGGACCACCTCTCCTGGTACGTCCCACAGAGGAACTTACGGTCTTCAAACAAAAACATCCTGAAGGTCCCAGGTCACAGAGAGGTTAGGCTGGCCTCAGCCAGAGCCAGGGCTTTTTCGGCTGTGGCTCCGATCTGGTGGAACGCTCTGTTACAAGGGACTAGGGCCCTGCGGGACTTGACATCTTTCCGCAGGGCCTGCAAGACAGAGCTGTTCCACCAGGCCTTTGGCCAGGGCACAGCCTGACTCCCTCCTTTGGCAATCTTCACAGAACTCTAGCCCAATGGTTGCCATCAATTTGATTTGAATTAATTTTATAATGAAATGATTTTAGAATGTTGTATTATTTTATTGTTGTTAGCTGCCCTGAGCCTGGCTTCGGCTGGGGAGGACAGGATATAAATAATAATAATAATAATAATAATAATAATTATTATTATTATTATTATGGCTCTCAGCAGCCTGTCGCAAGAGCAGACAAGGACTATGCAGATGAAGGAGTAAAGCCAGGCAGATAGAAGGCTTGAGTCTTAACTGGGGCCATCAATGATAGGGCACAGGTGTGGAGGACTCCCTGGTCCTGAATGGTGTAACTGTGCCCCTGAAGGATCAGGTGCGCAGCCTGGGAGTCATTTTGGACTCACAGCTGTCCATGGAGGCGCAGGTCAATTCTGTGTCCAGGACAGCTGTCTACCAGCTCCATTTGGTATGCAGGCTGAGACCCTACCTGCCCGCAGACTGTCTCGCCAGAGTGGTGCATGCTCTAGCTATCTCCCGCTTAGTCTACTGCAATGCACTCTCCGTGGGGCTACCTTTGAAGGTGACCCAGAAACTACAACTAATCCAGAACGCGGCAGCTAGACTGGTGACTGGGAGTGGCTGCCAGTCCTGAAAGACCTACATTGGCTCCCAGTACGTTTCAGAGCACAATTCAAAGTGTTGGTGCTGACCTTTAAAGCCCTAAATGGCCTCGGTTCAGTATACCTGAAGGAGCGTCTCCACCCCCATCGTTGTCCAGCTGAGGTCCAGCTCCGAGGGCCTTCTGGCGGTTCCCTCGCTGCGAGAAGCGAGGTTACAGGGAACTAGGCAGAGAGCCTTCTCAGTAGTGGCACCCGCCCTGTGGAATGCCCTCTCAGCAGATGTCAAAGAAATAAACAACTATCTGACTTTTAGAAGACATCTGAAGGCAACCCTGTTTAGGGAAGTTTTTAATGTGTGAAGTTTTGTCGTGTTTTTAATATTCTGTTGGGAGCCCCCCAGATGGGCAGGATTTTAATAATAATAATACTAATAATAATAATAATAATAATAATAATAATAATAATAATAATAAGTTGTTATGTGTAGATGTCAAGGAGGAAGGGTCAGCAGACACAGGAGAACACTTGAGGAGGCCTGGCATTCTTTTGGAAGAGTACTGTGGCCCAACAAGCCACCCTGTTTTGCTGTTCTTGGTGGCTTGTGATAACTTTTCCGTTCCCCAAGACCAGGAATTCTCAAGAATTCTACCTTCAGGAAAATATTTTCCC
Source organism: Podarcis vaucheri (assembly GCF_965113315.1). Taxonomy (NCBI): domain Eukaryota; kingdom Metazoa; phylum Chordata; class Lepidosauria; order Squamata; family Lacertidae; genus Podarcis; species Podarcis vaucheri. The sequence goes on along the minus strand of NC_138767.1, from coordinate 70,971,681 downwards.
CAGGATTTGCTTGCCAGAGGAACTTCATGGAGCTCAGGGAACACTATCACTTCACAATGAGCATGGGCCCATTCTGAGGGTGCTCAGAGCTTCTCCTGCAACTTGCACGCTGCATGGAGAAAATAGTGGCAGACAGAGAGTTGTCTTCCAGGAAAGGATTTGCCGTTACTGATCTTCTCTTTGAGGAACTCTTGATATGCTTCTGACAGAACCCAGGGTCCCCTAGAATACATTTCGAAGACCACCATCTTAGGCATTTTAACGTTGTTGCCGATTTTATGGCACCTTGCTATTATTTCTGTTGGTTCACATTTTACACCATGCTAAATAAAAACCTGCTCTTAACGTTTTAAGGACGGCAATGATGGACAAGAACAGTCTCACCTTTCATAAAGCTCCTGGAGCACGTTTGCATTACTGGAGTTGACGGTCCTGTCAATTCCTAAATGATCTAAAATGTGATGAGGGATGGAATAGCCTTCTTCCAGGAGAACAGCCAAATTAAAGAACCCCTGCAACGTGCAAAACGAAGGCATTTCCAGTCAAACAAATAGCACTTCACGGCTCTGTGGCAAAAGGCGTTGGGCGTTTTTCCTTTTAAAGGGGACAAGGAGTCAGAGAAGCTGGTGAAGAATTCACCAAGACAGATAATTCAGCCCTGGAGCAAGAAGCTCCCTTGTCAATTCATAAATTACAACCTGCAAGAAAGCTCAACAGCTTTAACCTCCCCCACCCCCCAAATTGGGGGCACTTGGGCGTTTTTTTTGCACCCTGGCGCTGCATAGCGTGTTCTCCCTCATGGAGAGCACGGGTTGCGGGTGGGGCTGACAAGACACCTCACTGTTACTAGGCAAATGGTTTGGCCATCCTTTAAGCAGGAGCGGGCTGTTACTGGGGATATCTAGATGTTGCCATTTGCTGATTGACAGCCCTATTTGTTAAATACAATGCACGCAGCGAGGAACTTCCTCTTTTCGCTGCTTACTTCGGATCACCCGCCCTCCCTTCCCTAATTTTAGGCTGTTTGCTTGACCTTGCTATGCCTGTCATGAGGTCGTCTGCTTTGGGGCAGGGGCCCAGTAGGAATTTTGTCCATTTGGCTGATTAGTGTGTGCCATTTGGTTTTTGCCTACTGCGTAGCAAATCGTCACAACTTGTAAGGTTGCAGTTAGGCATTGGTCTGGGAATTGGTTGGTGGAGGGGTATGGATTTGGCGGTGCCTGCCCCTCCAAAATGCTGCTGCTGCTGTTTCAAGGGTTTTCCGTTAAAGGAACCCAGGGGCTTCCCCCATGCTTTTGTCCGAAACCCCCTGGCAAGGGGCTAGGGCCACGCAAGCCCCTGGGAGCATTCTGGGGAGAGGTGAGGCATGGTTCCCAGTCCCATCTCTCTCCCCAGGTGACTTACCCTTCCTGACTTCGCAGGGGGTGCGAATGTCAGAGCTGTCCCCGTGCGGGGTCAGCTAGTGCTACCAATGCCTAAGCAACCACTCACATTGCTGTAATTTGAATAAAGTTGTGGCCAAAATTATGCCAAAAACCTTAAACAAAAATTAAGTGTCAATTGTGTTTTTCTTTGGGGAGTGTCTTGGGGACTTCGACGTGCAAATGCTAAAGACGGCCCTGAACGTGACCGGGGTTTGTGGGACACTGCAGATCTCAAGAGTCTTCAGAAAAGGCCTCAGGTTTTCTGATGATCAGCCCTTTCATTTCCCAACCAGCAAGAACCTACCTGTGCGTCTCCATACAAGGCAGCTTGTGCATACATCTGTACTGAGATATCCAAGTTTCTGGACTGATTCCGATATCCATAGTAGTAGAAATCTCCCACCTTCAGATAAGCTGTGGAAAGAATCATAGAATCATAGAGTTGGAAGAGACCACAAGGGCCATCGAGTCCAACCCCCTGCCAAGCAGGAAACACCATCAGAGCACTCCTGACATATGGTTGTCAAGCCTCTGCTTAAAGACCTCCAAAGTAGGAGACTCCACCACACTCCTTGGCAGCAAATTACACTGTCGAACAGCTCTTACTGTCAGGAAGTTCTTCCTAATGTTTAGGTGGAATCTTCTTTCTTGTAGTTTGGATCCATTGCTCCGTGTCCTCTGCTCTGGAGCAGCAGAAAACAACCTTTCTCCCTCCTCTATGTGACATCCTTTTATATATTTGAACATGGCTATCATATCACCCCTTAACCTCCTCTTCTCCAGGCTAAACATGCCCAGCTCCCTTAGCCGTTCCTCATAAGGCATCGTCTCCAGGCCTTTGACCATTTTGGTTGCCCTAAAGAAGAAGCAGCTGCATTAAAGACTGCGCAGGTGATTCCCTCCTTCGCAGCTCAGGCTATGACAAATTCCAGTGGTCCTGATCAATGATCTTTTGCAATGATCTTTGATTGATTGCAAACAAGCCAGAAGGAGGTCCTTTTGCGCCCAGAGATGGAAAGAAGATAAAGTCCCTACCAGGACAGAATGGCAAATTAAGTTGGTGGATTATGCCGATTTGTAACTTATCTTAAAAACCCATTGCAAACAGTTAAAATCATTAGTAGGATGGGAATAACACATGTAGTTTAATTGTGAACTTTGGACACAATGGAGATGTAAAATATCTGGATTATCATAAAAGATGCAGGAGGAAATGATTAACAATACAACCCACAAATGGGAAGAGAGGAGTCCAGGAGTATTGTTTTTATGTTGTATATTGGATAAAAGGTAAAGGGACCCCTGACCATTAGGTCCAGTCGTGGCCGACTCTGGGGTTGCGGCGCTCATCTTGCTTTATTGGCTAAGGGAGCCGGCATACAGCTTCTGGGTCATGTGGCCAGCATGACTAAGCCGCTTCTGGTGAACCAGAGCAGCGCACGGAAACGCCGTTTACCTTCCCGCCGGAGTGGTACCTATTTATCTACTTGCACTTGGACGTGCTTTTGAACTGCTAGGTTGGCAGGAGCAGGGACTGAGCAACGGGAGCTCACCCCGTCGTGGGGATTTGAACCGACAGCCTTCTGATTGGCAAGTCCTAGGCTCTGTGGTTTAACCCACAGCGCCACCCGCATCCCTTGTATATTGGATATATGATTGTAAAACTTTTATCTGAAAACCAAATAAACCAATTATTTAAAAACGGGAAATAGGAGGTGATTTTGCAACACTCAAAAGCACACGAACAATTTTATCTTTAATGGGTTGTTATACGTACCAAAGGAGGGAGCATTTTTCTGAGAAACCGAGAAATTATAATATCTCCAAATGCAGTCAACATCCATGTATCTTTCTGTCATATTCTAGAACACAGGATGTGGGAGAGAAAGAATGACTCGTATGCTTCCAGGAAAATATTTAAGGATTTAAAACAAGAGGGTGTGGAATCAGATATACTTACTGGCCTCTCTTCGCAGAGATGTGCCAGGTTTGTCTGTGACACCTCGATTCCAGTCTCTGCAGACAGAAGGTAATAAAGCAGGGCTTCATGCCTAAAACCCAAGGGGTGTGAGAAAGAGAAATGCAAGGTGAATACAAGGAAACTTCAGAAATAGTTTGGCACAGTGGTTTCAAACAGAGGCAGAATACCGATAACTAGGAAAAACTGGACCGCGAGCGCTCCCATTGGAGAACAGCCTTTGCAAGTTCAGACCTTTAAACCTCCCCCTTAAATAAATTCAGACGAGACTCAAATTTTTGGTTTGGTTTTTGGCAGAATTTAGGGCACAACTTTATTGATTACAGAAAGTGACTGGTTGCATAGGCTCTTGGAGGCAGCGCTGATCCAGGGTTCCAGCATAGGTCAGCCAAGGGTAAACACCTGGATAAGTGGAAAGCCGGGCACGGACTAACTCCGCCACCCAAATGTCCCCCTGGACTCAGGCACGGGCACAACCCCCTCTCAGGGGTAGACCAAACCATCGAGTCCCTGGATTCCTTTAACAAAATACCCTTCACATAGGGATGGCGAGAGCGTTCTCCCATCCCTATCACCTGAACCAGAGCCTATCCGCAACCTTACAAGTTGTGACGATTTGCTACACGGCAGGCGAAACCCAAATGGCACCAGCCATTCAGCCAAGCGGGGAAAATTCCTGCCATGCCCCTATCCCAACGATAGACGACACACAACGGCATAGCAAGGTGAAGCGCACAGCCCTAAATATAGGGAGAGGTGGGTGGGTGTTCCGATGCACAAGCCGAAAGAGGAAGCTCTGGGTCATGTGCATATGTATACATAGGTCCCTTGATCCATTTAGCTTGTGTCCCATTGGCCTGATTGAACCCAGCATCAAGGGACCTACCAACTGGGTGTTGTGGATATTCAATCAAACCCACCCACAACACAGGGTTTGGTTGCCAGATCTCACCGCAATACGTGCCCTCTTTAAGGGAGGACCCGATTTACCAAAGGTGCCATGGGCTTTGAAGACGTTCGAACTCAGGACGAAATGGTGGAACGTGCTAAGAGGAAGGAACGCTTGGCAAACCCTTACCATGATCAACTCCCGCCTGGAAATTGGCCTCCACAGTCATTTGCGGGCTCACTGTTAAGACCGTGTTCATGGAAGACAATCTTACTTGGCTATCAGTGATCGCAGAAGAAGAAGAAGAAGAAGAAGAAGAAGAAGAAGAAGAAGAAGGGGAGGAGGAGGAGGAGGAGGAAGAAGAAGAAGAATAGAGACAGATTGTTCAGCAGTACTGATATTCCTCCTGGAATGTGCCACAGCAAAAGAGTCTTAAGTCTGTTTTAGGGCACATTCTCAATTGACACAGGATAACAATAAGACCCGAGGAGCTCAAAGAAGCCACATTCGCTCTTTATTTCCACATCACAACATCCCTGTGAGGTAGGTTAGGCAGAGAGACAGTGATGGGACAGGTTAGAGTACACACCCTGAAACATTCCACAGAATCATCTGCAGAACACAGCCCTTGCTTGGGAGAGAAGGAAGGGTTCTGAGAAGACAACGGGTTTAAATTAAAGACACAATTAGAGATGACATCGGCATAGTTCAATTCAGCTCATGCAGAAGTAATACAAGGTGGGGAGCTTTTGAAGTGTAACCGTGTTGTGCAGGTGGCAGCAGTTGAACATCTGACCTACCCATGCCCCCCCAAAAAACAACACAAAAACCTTCTAAGAAAATCTCTTCTCCCCTCTGAGTGGTGCAGCAGTAAAATGGATAGCAAATTTGCAAAGCTAAGCAGGGTCCAGTGTGGTTTCAAACTGGATGGGGAACACATATTGAGATTCCTGCATTGCCGCTAGATGATACGTAGGGTCTCCTCCAGTTCTCCAGTTCTCTGATTCTATCCTAATATTTCTTTCCATTGAGAAAGAAAAGACTGGCTGAAAATTTGGGGATTACCGTATTTTTTGCTCTATAAGACTCACTTTTTCCCTCCTAAAAAGTGAGGGGAAATGTGTGTGCGTCTTATGGAGTGCATGCAGGCTGCGCAGCTATCCCAGAAGCCAGAACAGCAAGCGGGATCGCTGCTTTCGCTGCGCAGCGATCCCTCTTGCTGTTCTGGCTTCTGGGATTCAGAATATTTTTTTTCTTGTTTTCCTTCCTCTTGTGGTCTGGTGCATCTTATAGAGCAAAGAATACGGTATCTAATTCAGATACATGAGTCCACTCCTGTTATGTCTAGTTAGGCCCTAAGAGTTTCGGAAAAATGACACATGATGCGGAATGCATCGCTTGTAGCTGAATTAATCTTAAGAAAGCAAATTGTAAATGGCTGCTTGTGCTCCCACCCTGACCCCAGCCCATGGTCATGGTTAGGACTATGTCATGAAAACTCTCCCTGCCTGCAGAGATGCTATTAGATCTTGAAAAGAAGATTCCACCGGGCCTTCCCTCCAATCTGAAATAGGTTGTGGCTTTTACACAGAGCTGGGGAAGAAAGGTTGGCACTCCGAATCAACAGCTACATCTACTGGTCAAAACTTAGAAGTGAAGGATAAGGATTAGCAGCTGGTTTAAACTTTGGCAATCTGCCTCCTAGCTTTCACATGGATCCTTTGCATGTAGAGTTTCACCAAACTGTAGCCAGAAAATGCTCTGGGAGTTCTGCGTGTGGATTGAGATACACTAACTTCAGAAAGGGCATAAAGTTGTCTGTGATGGTGTTTATTATTATTATATTTGTGATGTAAGGGTGGTGCTGTGGTCTAAACCACTGAGCCTCTTGGGCTTGCCGATTAGAAGGTCGGCAGTTTGAATCCCCACGACGGGGTGAGCTCCTATTGCTCTATCCCTTCTCCTGCCAACCTGGCAGTTTGAAAACACACCAGTGCAAGTAGATAAATAGGTACCACTGGGGCAGGAAGGTAAACAGTTTCCATGCGCTCTGGTTTCCATCATGGTGTTCTGTTGCACCAGAAACGGTTTAGTCATGCTGGCCACATGACCCAGAAAGCTGTCTGTGGACAAACGTTGGCCTGAAAGCAAGATAAGTGCTGCAACCCCATAATTGCCTTTGACTGGACTTAACCTTCCAGGGGTCCTTTACCTTTACCTTTATTTGTGCTATAATGGAGGGTTCATTAGGTTTTTCTGCTTTGAGCACTGAATTGTTTTAGGTCATGCTGAGGGCAAAACTAGAGGGAATGGTGGAGATCTGATGTGCCAAAACCTAAGAGACTGGAGATCTAATAATAGGTTGCAAATGTCTCATCTAGTTTGTCCCTGAGTTTTTCATATCAAGCTAATGATTTGGCCTTTGCACAGATATATCTGTTGGGAGCACAGTGTTAGGAAAAGGATAAATCAGTCAATTGTTCTAATTTAGCTACTATTAGGTAGCCATTTCACAGCACAGAAGTATAGAATTCCCATTCTGAATTGCATTTATCTTTTGGTGTCATTGTGTTATTTCACTTTCTCAGTTCTCTTGCATATAACAACAACAACAACAACAACAACAACAACAACAAATGTATTATTTATACATACAGAAAAGGAGCACCAGACCTACCAAGACAATTCCAGATAAGCGTTGAGAGCTTTTTGAATGACGTGGCCTAAATAGCCGTTCTTTTCTGCCACATATTTTGCCCAGCTGAAAATAAGAACAGAAACATTAGCATTCGAAGTCTGCGGCCAACTTTGCAGCAGGCAAACGCCTGCACATACCTCAACCCGAATCAATGAACTCTAGGAGAATCGCCTGCTTTCCAACATGCTGTTTCTCACGTTCTTCTAGCCCCTTGCTTTCTTGACCGTCTCTGCAATGGCGGACACCTGCCAGCAGCCCTCACATTGTGAAGAAGTATGAGACTGGCCCTCAACTCCATTATGTACCTCCAGGTTAGGATGAGATGGGGACCTTCTTGGGGGAGAAGAGAAAGGAAGGAGGGTGTTTGCTTCACTGCCAATGTAAGACTCAGGGCTCCCTCCCTCCATGAAATGTGCAATTTAAGCTTCAGAAATGCAAATCCCCTCAGCCCAAAAAGTGACACAATGAACAGGGTTTGAAAAAGAAAGAAGAAAACAAGTATAGGTTTGGAACGTCATGGTCACTGAAAATTGGGTTCTCCTCCCAGAGAGCACATGTTTGCGGTGAGGTCACCACAACTGACTCTCTATTGCTGGGGTGGGTAAGTTTGGATTGCCAGAGCTACCCGATTGGTCTCTTGGAAGCTTGAGACTTGTTCTGGCCAATGGGGTTGCAGAAATTGCTTCCGAGGGACAGATATATACCGCTGCACTTTGCGATTCCTCTGTTTCGCTTTGCGCACCGGATCACCCGTCCCCCCTCCCTATATTTAGGGTCCGTGTTGACCTTGCTATACCATTGTGGGTCATCTGCTTTTAGGGCAGGGGCCCGGTAGGAATTTTTCCCACTTGGCTGATTGGCTGGTGCCACTTGGGTTTTGCCTACCATGTCGCAAATCATCACAACTATATAAGGTTTGCGGTTAAAGGTAAAGGTACCCCTGCCCGTACGGGCCAGTCGTGTCCGACTCTAGGGTTGTGCGCCCATCTCACTTAAGAGGCCGGGGGCCAGCGCTGTCCGTAGACACTTCCGGGTCATGTGGCCAGCGTGACGAAGCTGCTCTGGCGAGCCGGCACCAGAGCAGTGCACGGAAACGCCGTTTACCTTCCCGCCTCAGTGGTACCTATTTATCTACTTGCACTTAGGGGTGCTTTCGAACTGCTAGGTGGGCAGGAGCTGGGACCGGAAAACGGGAGCTCACCCCGCCGCAGGGATTCGAACCGCCGACCATGCGATCGGCAAGCCCTAGGCGCTGAGGTTTTACCCACAGCGCCACCCGTGTCCCTCAGGTTTGCGGTTAGGCATTGGTTAATGCTTGTGGAGAGCATGAGGCGTGGCTGTGACTTGTCCCTCCGATGGTTGCTGCGTAGGTATTCTGTTAAAGGAATCCAGGGACTTGCCATGAATTTTTCTGACCCCTGAAAGGGAGATAGGGCCACGCAAGAGCCCTTGGGAGCACTCTGGGTGTGATCTTAGGGATCTGCACCCATCCCAATCGATCTCCCGGGGTGCTTACCTTGACTGACCTCTGCAACTGGCAGTTGTCAGTTCTGCTCCTTGTGGATAGTCTGGGACAGGTTCAGATAGTCTGAACCAATGCCTAAGCAAACCAATCAATAGCCTGTAATCAATAAAGTTGTGGCCAAAATTACACCAAACCTCAAACTAAAATTTGAGTCATGTGTGAATTTATTTCTAGGCAGTTTTGGTGATCTTAACACGCAACCATTTTTATTATTATTTTTTGCAGTCACAATGATTCCTGGTTTAAGAAATTTGATTTTTATTTTATTTTTTTGTTCTCAATGCATTTCTTAGCACTACTTACATTACTGCTTTTTCAGGATCCCTGGGGAAGCTCGCTAAGTTTCCTGTGATATAATATTGTGAACACCGCAATGTGCCTTCCATGTGACCACTTTCTGCCGCTTTCAAGAAATAGTCAGCAGCAACAGTCTGCAAAGTGGGGGGGAAAGCAGCAGAAAAATAAAACTTTTGCTTGTTTCATCTTTCTATAATGTTAACAATTTGTGCATAAGGAAAAATGCAAGTTTTTAAAAAAAACTGAAACAGAAGTTATTAGCTACCATTTGTGTACTGATCGCCATTTGAAATGGCCACCTCTCTATTAAAATTTTGAGAATCCAAAGAGAAAAATGTTGTTTAATCCGTGCTGCAATATCACCAGAAGGCAAATAAACAAACTATTTACACTCACTTTATTTCTCCCAGTTATTCCTGGATACGCTCCATCTAAATATAAGACGCCGAGGTTGAAGGATGAATCAGGATTGCCCATAGCTTCAGCTTTTAACCAGTATCGGGCTGCTTTCGCATAGTCTCTTTTGAAGTTATGATAATACCAGCCCAGGCCATTCAGTGCCTGAGGTAGTCCCTGCAGGCAGAAAGGGAGCAAAAGGGGAAATCTTAAGATCTTTCAGGCTGAGAGTGTTTCAATCCCTGATTTATTTTGTTCAAGGACCCAACACCTTAAGGAAAGACATGGACCTAAGTCCAGGTTGCTCTCAGATAAAATCCCCGAGGACATCTCCCACATTTTGTTGGAAGCTGCCCAGAGTGGCTGGGGAAAACCCAGCCAGAGGGGCGGGGTATAAATAAATTATTATTATTATTATTATTATTATTATTATTATTATTCCCAGCCAATTGTCAAGCAATCAAATCAAACCTGCAGAACAAAGTTACCTTGGATGCAGCTTTCTTCATCAGATGTAAAGCAAGTGTTCTGTTCTTTTTCACACCTTGGCCCTAAAGCAATGACAAAAATCAGGATTATACAAAGCCTTTCCTATTCTTCTCACTGAAAAGTCACATTAGAGGGACAAAAATTCAGATGTAACTTTCAAATATGCAGGATTCTCCCATGATTAATTGGTATCCAAGCAAAAAAAATGGAGTTTCTTCCTCCTCAAAGCACCCAAATATCTTTTATGCTCGTGAAACATCAAAAACCTCGTATCCAATTGACAAATGCGACCTCCTCATCCCACATTGATATTAATGTGTAAAAGGTAAAGGTTAAAGGTAAAGGACCCTGGATATTAATGTGTTGTTGTTGTTTAGTCGTTTAGTCGTGTCCGACACTTCGTGACCCCATGGACCAGAGCACGCCAGGCACTCCTGTCTTCCACTGCCTCCCACAGTTTGGTCAAACTCATGCTGGTAGCTTCGAGAACACTGTCCAACCATCTCGTCCTCTGTCGTCCCCTTCTCCTTGTGCCCTCCATCTTTCCCAACATCAGGGTCTTTTCCAGGGAGTCTTCTCTTCTCATGAGGTGGCCAAAGTATTGGAGCCTCAGCTTCACGATCTGTCCTTCCAGTGAGCACTCAGGGCTGATTTCCTTCAGAATGGATAGGTTTGATCTTCTTGCATTCCATGGGACTCTCAAGAGTCTCCTCCAGCACCATAATTCAAAAGCATCAATTCTTCGGCGATCAGCCTTCTTTATGGTCCAGCTCTCACTTCCATACATCACTACTGACTGGGAAAACCATGGCTTTAACTATACGGACCTTTGTTGGCAAGGTGATGTCTCTGCTTTTTAAGATGCTGTCTAGGTTTGTCATTGCTTTTCTCCCAAGAAGCAGGTGCCTTTTAATTTCATGACTGCTGTCATCATCTGCAGTGATCATGGAGCCCAAGAAAGTAAAATCTCTCACTGCCTCCATTTCTTCCCCTTCTATTTGCCAGGAGGTGATGGGACCAGTGGCCATGATCTTCGTACCAGTGGGTAATTCCACACAGAGGCACGTTCTGTTAAATGGAAGTCTTGCCCCAAAAGGGAAAGGAAAAATGGACCCAATACAAGATGCAAAAAAAAAGGGGGGGTGATAAGGCCAGCAATAAAAGAATTGTTTAAATAATTCAGAATAAAAAAATTCTTTCCAGTAGCACCTTAAAGACCAACTAAGTTAGTTCTTGGTATGAGCTTTCGTGTGCATGCACACTTCTTCAGATACACAGTGTATCGAGGTCGAGGGAGCCAGCGTTTGTCCACAGACAGCTTTCTGGGTCATATGGCCAGCAGGACTAAACCACTTCTGGTGCAACGGGACACCGTGACAGGTGCCAGAGCGCATGGAAACGCCGTTTACCTTTCCGCCGCAGTGGTACCTATTTATCTACTTGCACTGTGACATGGTTTCGAACTGCTAGGTTGGCAGGAGCTGGGACCGAGCAACGGGAGCTCACCCCGCTGTGGGGATTTGAACCGCCAACCTTCTGATCGTCAAGCCCAAGAGGCTCAGTGGTTTAGACCACAGCGCCACCCGCGTCCCAGCTCTATGCACTTTTCAAGGGGATGGGGGCAGACAGCAGCATCTTGTGTTGGGAGGGGGAGGGTACCATGGGAAGGCTACCTGCCCAAATGTGGTATTTATGGGCAGAAGAAATAAATCAAGGGGCTCGGCTGGATTGCTGGGTTGGTGGTTGTTACGTAGTGAGTTGAATAGGATCCAAAAGGCAGCAGTCGGATTGGTCCTAGAACAATAGGATTCAGAATGCAGCAGTCTGATTGGTCCTAGAACAATAGGATTCAGAATGCAGCAGTCTGATTGGCCCTAGAACAATAGGATTCAGAATGCAGCAGTCTGATTGGTCCTAGGACAACAGGACCCAGAATGCAGCAGTCTGATTGGTCCACAGGAGCCACCCAATCTAGCTCCAGGTGGAAGTGAATCCGCAACCTGATTGGCCTACAGGTGAATCCCGGAATTAGCCAATCATGTGGGGCCCATTGTATAAATCATGTATATAAAGCAGACATTCTGGGGGAACTTCCATTCCTCCTCACCACTACGAGCTGAATAAAGAGCATGAAATCCACTCTCGACTCCGAGTATGTTTCAGTGGTGGAAATCACTCATTTTACACCGGAATGTTTATTTTGATTATGTAAGGTATGCAAAGAATGTTTCTCTGAAATGCTGTCACATTCTATAACAAAAGCAGCAGTTTCTCTATTTTACCTTGAATAACACGATGGAATAATCATAGAGAGATACAAGGTCTCCTGTCTCCAAGGCTCCCTTTGCATACCACTCAACAGCTGCTTTAGTGTTTTTCCCCACTCCTTGCTGGCCCCAGAAAAGCATCTGTCCTAAACGTTGCTGAAACAAAAGGAAAGATGTTCATAAATCTCAGGTGTGTACTTGTCAAGATCCATTTCAGAATTTCGCAAATCTATGCGAATTTTTGTAAGTCCAAGGGAGGTGCTTAAAGTAATCTAAAAATTCCCTACCAGACAAGAGTGGCAGATCAAGTTGATGGACTATGCTGAAATGGGAAAAATGACTGGGAAAATCAGAAATCAGGAAGATCAAATCTTTAATAAGGAATGGGGAAAATTTATAACTTATCTTGGAGACCACTGTATACAGTTAAAATCGTTAGTGGGATTGCAATAACACTCGTGATGTAACGAGAACTATAGATGTAATAGAAACATCACAATTTGGATTACTATAAAAGACGCAGCAGAAAATGTTTTAGAACAGAACCCATGGAGGGGAGGAGGGAAGTCCAGGGATTCGTGGGAGTCTTGTATTTATGGAAGGTGTTGTGGTATGGGTGTAAATTTTAATATGGAAAACCAAATAAACAGATACATAAAAAAATAAAATAAAATACTGTATTTTTGCTCCATAAGACACACTTTTTTTCCTCCTAAACGGTAAGGGGAAATGTCTGTGCATCTTATAGAGCAAATGCCTATGGATGGCGGGGGAATCCTGCTGCAGTCGCGAGCAGAGGCTCCTGTCCGGTTGGCTCCTTTAAAGCACATGGATCCTCAGGATTTTTGTATTGGGTCACCCCAAGTTTACCATCAGATCACATAGCATGTTCATGGCTACAGCCTGCACAAAAAAAAACCATGCACCCATTGTTTCCTGCGGCCATAATGGTACAAAAACGTGGTTACAAAGGACGGATCCACATGGATTCTCAGGATTTTTGCATTGGGCTACCCCAAACTCACCATCAAATCACATGTCTGTGGCCACAGCATGAACCACAAAAATCATACATCCACTGTTTCGTTCAGAATATTTTTTTTCTTGTTTTCCTCCTCTAAAAACTAGGTGCGTCTTATGGTCAGGTGTGTCTTATGGAGCGAAAAATACGGTAATCTAAAAAATACAGCTAAGCAGTCAAATGAGGAGAGAAGAAGAAGAAGAGTAGTTTGGATTTGATATCCCGCTTTATCACTACCCGAAGGAGTCTCAAAGCAGCTAACATTCTCCTTTCCCTTCCTGCCCCACAACAAACACTCTGTGAGGTGAGTGGGGCTGAGAGACTTCAGAGAAGTGTGACTAGCCCAAGGTCACCCAGCAGCTGCATGTGGAGGAGCGGGGAAGCGAACCCGGTTCACCAGATTACGAGACTACCACTCTTAACCACTACACCACACTGGCTCTGTGGTGGGCTGTTTCAACAGGCTAATCACATTATCTTGCAGTGGTGGGAGCTATGTATATCTGAATCCCCTTCAGTGTGGTTTGGAATACAGCATCCCTGTGAGCTGTTGTGGGTTGAGCACCCGGCCTTGCTTGCCACAACCTTGATTTTAGCCAAGTGAGAAGAAGTTGCCCTTCGGTTCAGTTTCTAGAGAAAGGACGATTGTTCAGGTCTACTAGCAAACACTCCACCTGCGCAGCTGCGTTTCCTCTTGTCGCTTCGTGCTTCAACCACATGAAGATGTCGCCATTTTCTTTCGTTTGAGCTTTCAACAACTCTTCGTCCCGGAGCCTGATGGTTTCTACAAACGCCTAGGAAAGAAAGAAAACATTAAACAGACCAATGGCGAGAGGAGAAGAGGAGATCTCATTCATAACACTGAAAATGTTAGGTGCTGTCTAAGCGCTCTTGCACTCAGAGCTCTTGACAGTTTGCCTTTGAGTCAGTCAGTACTAAGGAAGGCCAAAGAAAATGGACTACTATTGGCTCTGCCATCTTGATTCAAAATGTTCCCCAACACCCATGTATCCATGTAGACTGCCCCTCATCCCCACTCAGGATTCTTCTTGTCAAGTAGGGCAATGATATATTGAGAGGTGGCCAAAGCTATGTCAAAAAAGCAGTGTCATGTCAAAGTGACATTTTGGTTTTTTTAATAAATTTTTATTGGAAATTTTATTTACAACATAACACAACCCCCACCCCCCAAGACAGAAATCCACCCCCATCAGACACAAACATAACAAACAACAAGCATAATATACAACAATACAAACAACCAAATAAAAGAGTTCCTTTATCCTGTTTCTGGCATCCTTATTTACTTCTTTACAAAACTTTAGTTTATGGTTGCCATCAATTTTGATTTTAATTAATTTTTATAATGTTTATAATGTTGCCCTATTTTAGTGCTGTTAGCTGCCCTGAGCCCGGCTTTGGCTGGGGAGGGCGGGATATAAATAAAAGTTGTTGTTATTATTATTATTATTATTATTATTATTATTATTATTATTATTATCTGTTTCCTTTATGAATAATCATTTAGATTTTTCTAATTATAACTTAAATATCCACAAAGTCTCCTGCAGACATTAATCAAAACAAGTCGAGGTATGAATTTTAGGGCACTGTTTTGTGAAGTATTCTCTGCATTTTCCCCATGCTTTTTGAAATTCTTGTCTAGTGTGATCTCTAATTCCTCTGTTAATCTAGCCAGTTCAATATACTCTAACAGTTTGTTTTGCCATTCCTTTTTTGTTGGCACAATTTCTTTTTTCCAGCAAGGATCCTAATTGGTAAAAACTGGAAAAAAGAAATTGTGCCAACAAAAATGGAATGGCAAGACAAACTGTCAAAGTGACATTTCGGTCTGCCATCTTGATTCAAAATGGCACCCAGTGTCCGAATGGCCACAAAATATGCTGCTCCACCTCAGGAGCCCTCATGCTAAGTGTGGCGACAAAATATTGAGAGGCAGCTGAACCTATGCAATTTTGGGGGGGGAAAGTCACACCAAAGTCACTTTTTGATCTGCCATATTGATTCAAAATGGCATCCACCAAAGAGCAATGTGTTACTTGCAGAATGCACCAAAGTTATTCCCTGACGTCTCCCGCCAAGAGCAGGGTTTGGAGCTACTAAGATGGCTGCCCCTCACAAGAGGGTTTTTTGTCTGCCTCTCCACAAAACTGATTAAAAGATCACTGGTAACAAAGCTGAGCAACAACTTTCCCCCAAAACTGATTGCAACCAGTCATAGTTAATAACAGTACTGGGCTCGGTGAGGAGATGTTTTGAATTGAGCTCGGGCAGCCCTGTATGTTCAAGCTGAACTTAGTACAGTGGTGCCTCGCAAGACGAAAAGAATCCGTTCTGTGATTCTCTTCGTCTAGCGGTTTTTTCGTCTTGCGAAGCAAGCCCATTGACGGATTAGCGGATTAGCGCTTTTAGCGGCTTTTAGCGGCTTATCTGCTGATCGGATCAGCTGATAAGCGGCTTAGCGGCTTAGAAAAAGGGGGGGAGGGGAAAAACCCAGCAGGAACTCGCAAGACATTGTCGTCTTGCGAAGCAAGCCCATAGGAAATTTGTTTTGCGAAGCACCTCCAAAATGGAAAACTCTTTCGTCTAGCGAGTTTTCCGTCTTGCGAGGCATTCGTCTTGCGGGGCACCACTGTATCAACATTGTCACTTTCTTTTGGGAATTATAGGGACAGAACTACCTAAATTATACAGAAATTTATTTATGTATGCTACTACAACAGTATGGGACGCGGGTGGCGCTGTGGTCTAAACCACTGAGCCTAGGGCTTGCCGATCGGAAGGTCGGTGGTTCGAATCATCGTGACGGGGTGAGCTCCCGTTGCTCGGTCCCTGCTCCTGCCAACCTAGCAGTTCGAAAGCACGTCAAAGTGCAAGTAGATAAATTGGTACCACTGTGGTGGGAAGGTAAATGGCGTTTCCCTGCACTGCTTTGGTTCACCAGAAGCAGCTTAGTCATGCTGGCCACATGACCCGGAAGCTGTACGCCGGCTCCCTTGGCCAGTAAAGTGAGATGAGCGCCACAACCCCAGAGTCATCCGTGACTGGACATAACGGTCAGGGTCCTTTACCTTTTTTTACTACAACAGCAAGAATGCTACTTGCCCCAAAATGGAAAGAAGCAGAAGTCCCAGCAAAGTAAGAATGGATACAAAAACTTACGGAATATGCAGAAATGGCGAAACTTACCGGAAGAAAAAGAAATCAAGATAAACTTTTTATAAAAGAATAGAAATGGCTTACTGAATATTTACAGATAAATTGCAAACAGATAAAAACATTGGCAGGATTATTGTAATAACCTGCAGTTTCATAAGAGTTTATATTTAAAGTAGATGAATTTGGATATGCAGAAGATATTAAGAAATAAATTTAAGGAACCGCAGAAAGAGGGGGAAGGAAGTCAAACTTTGAAATGTTAAAATGATTGTAAAATTATTGAAATGTATAAATTTGAAAAGTATAAATAAAAACTTTTTTTTTAAAAAAGGCATTGTCACTTCAAATTTCAGTCAGGAGGGTTATTCACTACAGTGATTTGGCAGAAAATTTCCCAGTAAGGTATTTGGAAACATTCCGTTTTCAGAAAGACGGGGAACAAATCTCAACTGCACGTTTCTTTTTACCTGGTCTCCTTCGGAAACATGTTGATCACGTGGCGTCTTTAAGGCGACATCACTATAATAAGCATATGACAATTCCAGATCTCGTGGGTAACCATTAATGGCTTGGTAATGCTTATATCCGAGACTCATTAAGGCCAACCTATCACCGCCCTGAGCTGCAACCAAACTGTACAGTAGCCCCTGGCAAAAATTAAAGGATAGGAGCGTAAATTTAATCGTGGCCAATAGAAAAACCCCAGAGAAATAAGAGTATCTACATTGCGAATCATAGATTAAGTTCAGTACAGTGGTACCTCTGGATGCGAACAGGATCCGTTCCAGTGGCCCATTCACAACATGAAAAGAACGCAACCCGCAGCGGCACGTCTGTGCACGTGCGGGTTGCGATTCGCCGCTTCTGCGCATGATGTCATTTTGCGCTTCTGTGCATGCGTGAGCGGTGAAACCCGGAAGTAACCCTTTCCGGTACTTCCGGGTCGCCGCGGGACGTAACCTAAAAGAACGTAACCTGAAGCGGACGTAACATGAGATATGACTGTAAATAGCAGCAAGCGTAGAACGGCAACTGTAAGCTCTGAGGGGTTTTTGCAATCCTGGCCATAGCTGTCAACTTTCAGATTTGAAAATAAGGGATCAGCAGCCTTGAAAATAAGGGATCAGCAGCCTCACCTGTCCCGGGGACAGTCTATGGGATATCTAACAATCCGGGATAGCAGCGGGAAATGGCACTGGAATAAGGGAATTCCCCATCCCGCAAAAAAAGGGAAAGTTGACAGCTATGATCCTGGCCCTGTCATGACTTTCTGCCTCAGATGAAGATGAGGAAGACCAGGTGGGTTGTGAACACCCCCTTCCATTATCAGTATTTCTCAAAACGTTGGAGTACAACTCCCATCATCCCTGACCACTGGTCCTACTAGCTAGGGATAAGGGGAGTTGTAGTCCAACAACAGCTGGGGGACCCAGGTTTGAGAAATGCTGCATTAGCGAGACGGCCTGCTGCCACCCTTGTGGCTGATGACTGCCACGACTGCCACTGCGCCTCCCTCTTTGCCACCCACCTGCTGCCCACCAATGAAGTAGCAGTGATGCCAGCACACCATGCCTCATCCTGAGGAAGGGGTCCTTCTGGGCGAGATCACACAAGGAGCTCTCACGCTGCTTTCCTCTGCTGCGAGAGCAGGAGATTCTCGTTTGAAGTTAGCACAAAACTTTCCAGCTGACTTCAAAAAGCAACACGCTGCCGTTTGCGCAGGCGGCAGTGGCACAGGCCCTCTCTGGATGATCTCACCTGCAATGCTTTGTTCTGAGAAAGGCTAGGTGCCTCCTCAGAATGAGGCGCAGAGCGGCCATGCTGTCACACGGGTGGCGCTGTGGTCTAAACCACTGAGCCTCTTGGGCTTGCTGATCAGAAGGTTGGCGGTTCGAATCCATGCGATGGGGTGAGCTCCCGTTGCTCTGTCCCAGCTCCTGCCAACCCAGCAGTTTGAAAGCGCACCAATGCAAGTAGATAAATAGGTACCACTGTGGTGGGAAGGTAAACAGCGTTTCCAAGTGCGCTGGTTTCTATCGCAGTGTTCTGTTGTACAGTGGTACCTCAGGTTACATATGCTTCAGGTTACATACGCTTCAGGTTACAGACTCCGCTAACCCAGAAATAGTGCTTCAAGTTAAGAACTTTGCTTCAGGATGAGAACAGAAATCGTGCTCCAGCGGCGCGGCAGCAGCAGGAGGCCCCATTAGCTAAAGTGGTGCTTCAGGTTAAGAACAGTTTCAGGTTAAGTACGGACCTCCGGAACTAATTAAGTACTTAACCTGAGGTACCACTGTACCAGAAACGGTTTAGTCATGCTGGCCACATGACCCAGAAAGCTGTCTGTGGACAAACACCGGCTCCCTCAGCCTGACAGTGAGATGAGCGCTGCAAGCCCATAGTCGGCATTGACTGGACTCAACTGTCCAGGGGTCCTTCACCTTTTACCTTACCATGCTGTTGAAGCAGGAAAGGAGGAGGAAGTGAGGTGGCAGTGGCAGCAGGGAGCAAGCGGAGATGTGGTCTCAGGTGGCACATTGTCTTGTGCCAGCTCTGCTTACAGTTATGTAAAGTAATAAGGCCAGTAAGGAGCAAATGAAGCAATGTTTTTTTCAAGAGAGCTGAAAGGGATATAGCAGAACCTTTGCTTCCCAATGTATAAATAAACGTTCCTTTGTCTCTCTGTCTTCTTTTGACGCATGCACACACACACAGAGAGAGAGAGAGAGAGAGAGAGAGAGAGAAAGGAGTATCAGAACAAGATTGTAAGAATAGTCAGGGTGCTTGTAAGAGGGAGCTGAGAGGGATAGGCTGTCCTCAGTCCTGCCCTATGCTGATTTTGAGTCGAAGAACAGAGACCAAAGTGACTCTTAGTCCTACTCTCTGGAGGAAAAGGGGACTCAGAACACACTGAGGGGTTGTGGTCTTGCGGAGAATATCACAAATAGAAAAAGATGCCAAGCGTGTCGATCAGAGGTGAAAGGTGGAAGTGTGGAAACACCACCTTTGACTCTGAAAAAACTGTCTCCAGCCTAAAAGTGGGACTTGGGAGATGAAATAGCAACTATTGCTAACTCTCAAGCTGTTCACAGGCAAAAGTGAGGCATCCAAATTCTTACCTGAGCTGGGTCTGCAGGCCTGCCCAATCCTATTTCAAAGATCACGCCAAGAGCATAGGACGCTCTGTGATCTCCACAGCAGCTGGAATCCATCAGGGACAAGACAGAAGAGTTTATATAACGTACGCCATCAGCTCTGGAAAGATTTTGAGCCGCCATCTCAAATAAGCTGCGTCCAATTTCTAAAATGGCGTCCTTTTGGCCTTCAGGTGCTAAAATCATAAGATATAAATGTTCAATTAAACTACTGGCTGTGAAAACAAGCAGGTTCTGATTAGGTAGCTTTAATTTCCCACACGCTTACTATTAAGTAGATTTGGTGCCTAATCCAAAGTTACTATAAGGGGGTGAGGGGGTTGCAAGACACACCAATAATGTTGTAACATGTATATTGTACCGTCACTTTCACAGATTCACAGAGGTTATACATATAGCACCCCAGTCATGTGGCAGTTATCCTTCACTTTCCAGTGTAATTTATTATCGCTTTTCTTAGTGCAAAAGGATGGCAATTTTTACAGGGGAAGGGGAGTGAATCTGTTGTTCAAAACAAATTTAGTCCTTGCTATTTATTGCAGGGCATTCATTTTCTTTGTGGTGACAGAAATGAAACTGCACTCTCATTCCACAAAGGGCACATACTACTTGTTAAGTTGTGGGTGAACATATCAGACGACACAGCGATTCTTCAAACAGCTCTTGTTTATTCACAGGCAAGAACAGTACTGAACTGAAGGGTTCAGCCAGCCTGCTTATATAGAGCTCCACTAGAATGCAACAGTAACCATTTTCTGTAACTATCCAATCACTGAACGTCACTCTCAATCCCTTATTTGCATATGTGGACCTGAGTGAAAACTATCTACAGTATCCCCCTGCTGGCCCAGGGTGAGAACTTCAATACATAACACTAGTATCTACCTTAATGTATCAGAAATCCCCACAAAGTGTGGAAGGAGCCAAAAATATCTCTTTGGGTCTGGCATCTGATGTGATTTTCTCCCTGTGCCACTAATATACAACCCTGGGGGCTGGTATGCCACAATGGAGAGCGTAAGAGCAGAACCTTATTCCTAACACAATTGTTTGTTAAAATGTGGTCCAAGGAGAACCAGCAGTCTCTAAGATCATGGCGAAAATGAAAGAGGAAAAAGCTGAAAAGCCACATGTTTCTTGCAAAAGTTAAGTGATTGATAAAGAAAAGGAAAGAAGTAAAATCTCCAATTACCTCCTGATAACTGTAGACCTGACTCTTGCAACTGTTTAAACATGTTGTAGTATTTCTCCAAAAGTTCTTGTCTCCAGCTGAAGGCTGCATCCTTGGGGCATCCTCCATATTTATTGATCATTTCCAGATAGTAGTTTTCATAAAGGCCTGGAGAAAATGAAAGCGAGTCATCTGAAGGCAGCCCTGTTTAGGGAAGCTTTTAATGTTTGATGTATTACAGTATTTTAATATTTTTTTGGAAGCCGCCCAGAATGGCTGGGGAAGCCCGGCCAGATGGGGGGGTATAAATAAATTATTATTATTATTATTATTATTATTATTATTATTATTATTATTATCCTAGCTGTATCTGTGAAACTTCTCACATATAGGTGTCCACCTTCCCACTTCAGAATTACTTAATGCCGTCACAAAATCACTTGATTTTGGTTTTAGATTGTGTTCCCCTGGGTCGATTTTAAAGTGCCTGAACCTAAGACTGTTGATACAACTACACCAAAGACATGTAGCATGATCCTAAACTGTCAGTTTGCATTTCTTAGTGCAGAAAGGATTAATCTTATGTGTAGAGATCTTTCTGATTCTAATTTAGTTAAAGAGGGTTCTGGAAGTTTCTCTGTGTGAAAGAAACAAGCAGAATGTTCATGGTGTTTGGGTTATACCTTCAGAGAAGCTGAGTAAAAAGGTAAAGGGACCCCTGACCATTAGGTCCAGTCGTGGCCGACTCTGGGGTTGCGGCGCTCATCTCGCTTTATTGGCCGAGGGAGCCGGCGTACAGCTTCCAGGTCATGTGGCCTGCATGACTAATCCGCTTCTGGTGAACCAGAGCAGTGCACGGAAATGCCGTTTACCTTCCCGCTAGAGCGGTACCTATTTATCTACTTGCACTTTGATGTGCTTTCGAACTGCTAGGTTGGCAGGAGCAGGGACCAAGCAACGGGAGCTCACCCCGTCACAGGGATTCGAACCGCCGACCTTCTGATCGGCAAGTCCTAGGCTATGTGGTTTAACCCACAGCGCCACCCGCGTCCTGAGAAGCTGAGTACAGCTGGCTTAAACAGACTCTGCTATCTATTTCTGTCAAGGTCATGCTGACTATAATAAGAGGCCAGAAGGAGCCCGGGTTTCACTTTCTCTTTCTACCTCTCTTCCTTCTGGTGTGCTGTTCTGTACATAGTATGCTTAGTGTTAAGGTTTAGACTTATTATGAGTTATTGTAAGTTTAAGTTAAGTCTGCTGCAACTGGATTTCTTATGGACAGCGCCAATCCTGAATGTATTGGATTTGTAACCATGATGCTCATTTGCCTTCAGTAGCAGTAAAGCTCTGTTGGACGAAATGAAATTGCCTCTGGTCTATTTTTGGGGAATCCTGTAACATGTTTAAGTTTTTACTCTGCTAACTATACATTGGAATCTGCTCTGGATCAATATTGGGTAGAATTCCATGACATAAACATCTCCCAGTGTTAAGCCCTACTGAATTAAATAGAATTTACTCCCTACTCAGTGTATTTAGGATTGCAGCCCTAAACTGGTTTACAGATTATTCCTTCTTTCTGTGCGGGAATCCAAAGACCTCTAACAGTGAGCTCTCAGTACCATTAGCAAAATACGATTCTCGAGATTCAGAAACAATGACAGCAAAAGCTGCACAGAATAGATATAGATTTGAGGCATAAATATGCTTAATGAGTAAAGACATATCTATTTCAATCAACATGGAGCAGAGAAGGAATACCTTTAGTTCCACATAAAGGTAAAGGTAAAGGGACCCCTGACCATTAGGTCCAGTTGTGACTGACTCTGGGGTTGCAGCGCTCATCTCGCTTCATTGGCCGAGGAAGCCTGCGTACAGCTTCCGGGTCATGTGGCCAGCATGACTAAGCCGCTTCTGGCAAACCAGAGCAGCGCACGGAAACACTGTTTACCTTCCCGCCGGAGCGGTACCTATTCATCTACTTGCACTTTGACGTGCTTTCGAACTGCTAGGTTGGCAGGAGCAGGGACCGAGCAACAGGAGCTCACCCTGTCGCGTGGATTCGAACCGCCGACCTTCTAATCGGCAAGTCCTAGGCTCTGTGGTTTAACCCACAGTGCCACCCACATGCCCAAGCGCCACCTGCATCCCTTAGTTCCACATATTCAGCCTCAGTTGCCTATCCTCACAGCTTCTTTTAAATTAAACAAACAAACAAACGAAAGGAGATCCTGTAACCCTACATGATACCAAGTTCAGTCCTTGCTACTTGCATTTTTGCTCTTTTTTGTGTTTCTGCACAAATCCATGCCTGGGCGATGTGCTCTGGACAGCGAAACATTTTTGATAGTAAAGGTCAATTCTTTCCAAAATGTCTTCTTTGTAGAAAGGGTTAGAAATCTGTGGGTGAGGGGAAGAGTAGTAATCTTATGCATTTCCTATAAAACCGTTGCGCATATTTTAAGAAATTGCTAAAATGCAGGAACACCATTTTTTATTCCTACTGCAGAACACAGGCAAGTGACCACAGACGCTTGCAGATTGGCGTAATGCAGACAAACTGCCTATTTTGAACACTTTATTTTAGATGACGAGATTCTCCCTATCCACCTGAAAGGGGTATAAAGTATGCTTGATAGACATTTTTAATATAAATGCTAATGGGATGTTATTGCCACATATTCATGCAAGCTTCTAAAAAAAACCTGCCTGATCAAGTTCTCACATAGAGGAATAAGCTATTCCATCCAAGTGGCTAAACTGGTCATCAGACTGTCTGTGTGGATTCTGTCATCTAGTTATATATTTTTCTTATTTTAATAAATTATTAGTATACCTAAGAATAATATACAGTTCATCAACTTTTTATTTTAAAAAAGCTTACATGGTTCCATTGTAACAGTATCATAACTTTGATATCATAAATAAGAAAACAAATATATAACTAGTTTATTTATATAAAATGTGATGGGGGAATGAGTGTTCAGACCCCTGGGCTCTCACTTGTGGGGTGCCTCAGGGTTCTATCCTCTCCTCCATGTTTTTTAACATCTACATGAAGCCGTTGGGAGAGATCATCAGGGGATTTGGGCTGGGTGTTCATCAGTATGCGGATGATACCCAGCTCTACCTCTCTTTCAAATCAGAACCAGTGAAGGCAGTGAAGGTCCTGTGTGAGTGTCTGGAGGCGGTTGGAGGATGGATGGCGGCTAACAGATTGAGGTTGAATCCTGACAAGACTGAAGTACTGTTTTTGGAGGACAGGAGGTGGGCAGGTGCGGAGGACTCCCTGGTCCTGAATGGAGTAATTGTACCCCTGAAGGACCAGGTGCACAGCCTGGGAGTCATTTTGGACTTGCAGCTGTCCATGGAGGCACAGGTCAAATCTGTGTCCAGGGCAGCTGTTTACCAGCTTCATCTGGTGCGCAGGCTGAGACCCTATCTGACTGCGGACTGTCTCGCCAGAGTGGTGCATGCTCTAGTTATCTCTTGCTTGGACTACTACAATGCTCTCTATGTGGGGCTACCTTTGAAGGTGACCTGGAAACTACAACTAATCCAGAATGCGGCAGCTAGAGGGCTGACGGGGAGTGGCTGCCAAGACCATATGACACCGGTCTACATTGGCTCCCAGTACGTTTCTGGGCACAATTCAAAGTGTTGGTGCTGACCTTTAAAGCCCTAAACAGCCTTGGTCCAGTATACCTGAAGGAGCATCTCCACCCCCATTGTTCTGTCTGGACACTGAGGTCCAGCTCTGGGGGCCTTCTGGCAGTTCCCTCACTGCGAGAAGCCAAGTTACAGGGAGCCGGGCAGAGGGCCTTCTCAGTAGTGGCACCTGCCCTGTGGAACACCCTCCCACCAGGTGTCAAAGAGAAAAACAACTACCAGACTTTTAGAAGACATCTGAAGGCAGCCCTATGTAGGGAAGCTTTTAATGGTTGACGGACTATTTTATTTTCATATTTTGTTGGAAGCCGCCCAGAGTGGCTGGGGAAACCCAGCCAGATGGGCAGGGTATAAATAATAAATTGTTGTTATTGTTGTTGTACTTTTGGTTGCCATATGGTTTAGGCACTAGGTGGCATTGGATTTAATTGGATTTAGATAAGTCAGGAGTTTCCTGTTCTGTGCTTGCTGGAGTGGCGAAGCTTTAGCAAAATTTCCTTCAACTGCTTGGTGTCAAGTCAAGTTTTAAACCTATAGATTTCTAACAGGACAAGGAAAATGGCACAGCCCTTTGCAGCAGTAAAGGTAAAGGTAAAGGGACCCCTGACCATTAAGTCCAGTCGTGACCGACTCTGGGGTTGCGGCACTCATCTCGCTTTATTGGCCGAGGGAGCTGGTGTACAGCTTCCGGGTCATGTGGCCAGCATGACTAAGCCGCTTCTGGCAAACCAGAGCAGCGCACGGAAACGCCGTTTACCTTCCCGTCAGAGTGGTACCTATTTATCTACTTGCACTTTGATAGCTTTTCAAACTGCTAGGTTGGCAGCAGCAGGGACCGAGCAACAGGAGCTCACCCTGTCGCGGGGATTCGAACTGCCGACCTTCTGATCGGCAAGCCCTAGGCTCTGTGGTTTAACCCACAGCGCCACCCATGTCCGTTGCAGCAGTAGCCTTTGCCTTTAATAGTCCTGTATCGTAGCCACAAAACAACTCAAGGAGGAAGGAACAGTGAATCTGAGTTCACTCCTTACGCATCATACCCGATGCCCACCCGAGTTACAGTACTGCCTTGGAAATGAATGTCAAAGGCAGGCACAGGTAACTCTAGATCCATATTGACATATTTGTTACCTTCTGTTCACTCACCTTTCTGGTCTCTAGGCCATTAAGACGATAGTATTTCACTGGACCAAAGTATCCTTCAATACTTGATGAATAGCCGCTGCCTCCGAGAGCCAAGTAACCGGAAGTGTCATCGAAATAGAAATCCTCCCTAAAACTAGAAAAGTCAAGGTTTTGAAACATTCTGAAGCAAATAAAACCTCTGATTTGCCGGGCAGGCAGAGGACTCTGTCATGGAATAGTCTGGAATATATTTTAAACAAGATGGTTTGGAGGCTTACAGGGACACAAGCAGAGTGTTCTCTCTAAAGACCGCTGCATTGTGAGGAGAAATCCAGTTTGACATCGGTCAACAAAGCTTTTTTTTAAAATGAAATCTGGAAAGGTGCCATAATAATAACACTGGGCAACAATTTTTTACTTTTTGAATGTTGTCTAGATTTCTACAACTGATTTAGGGTATTTTTGCACTGCTGAATCAGGAAATGGCATCCGTTTCTCTCCATCAGGTCAGGTTTTTGTGCTATGTTGATTTGAAAAAAAATCAGATCTAGTGACAAAATCGATTACATTTTTGTGTCATTATCAGCTGATTCTTGTCAACACATATCATCCTAAATATGTTTTTAAGAGAAAAAAATGTTTTTCCAACAACATATATTGATTACCTGATAGAAACATCGATTACTGTAAACTGAATGGTGGGCATTGATAAAGGTAAGTACACGTAAATTGCATGTTGCTTCACCATTTTTCAAACTTCAGGGCTTGAACATCCATTTCTTGGAACTCCTGGAATGCTCAGCGGCAGGGAAGTCTCTCTTCAGAGTCCAACAGTAGTCAGCCATGACTGCGTCCCAGCGACCCTGATACCTGGTCTCCATCTCTTTCATGTCCTGATGGAATCTCCCCGCCTGCTTGTCACTCACTGAACCCAGGTTCTCAGGAAACCGGTCTATATGTGAAAATAGGTAGTGCATCTTGACGCTCATGTTGCAGCCCAGGTTTCTGAAAGCAGTCAGCATGTTGTTGACAAGTTCTGCGTAGTTTCTGCCTTTATTGTTGCCAAGAAAGTTCTTCACTACCAGAACAAATGCCTTCCACGCTTCCAGTTCCACTTCGTTCATTGAGTTTCCGAACTCTGGATCTCTGATGAGCTGACGGATCTGAGGACCGTCAAAGATGCCAGCTTTCAACTTCTCCATGGTCAATCCTGGAAAAGCCTGGCACATGTAAGTGAAGCAGTCACCATCCTTGTCCAGAGCCTTGGTGAACTGCTTGATTAAGCCGAGCTTGATGTGCAGCGGTGGGAAGAGTATTCTGTCTCTGTCCACCAGAGGGTCGTTGATGACGCTCCTTTTTCTGCAATGCACCAGTTCCTCCCGCACAGGCCAGTCCTTCTTCGTGTAATGCTGAGCACCAATTTATGGAGGATTTTGAGGTTTTATGACTTCAAACTGATCCCTTTTCGACATAATCACTCAGAACTATCGGACCTGAATACTTCTTGTCATTAAAATAATAATTTCCAATCGAAACAATTATTCGACATGGCATTTTACCTCCACCAACTTCTTCTAAAGCGTACATGTGAACAAAAACATAAAAAATGACATGTGGCTATAGCTCAAAAACTTGACCTGATTGAGCAAAACCAATGTGATTTTTGGATTCAGCGCATCAGATTCGTCCTAAATCAGCTGAAAAAATGCAGACAACAAATTTGTTGTTGACCAGTGTAATAATAATAATAATTAATAATAATAATAATAATAACAACAACTTATTATTTATACCCCGCCCACCTGGCTGGGTTTTCCCAGCCACTCTGGGCAGCTTTCAACAAAGCATTAAAAACAGAATAAAACTTCAAACATTAAAAGCTTCCCTAAACAGGGCTGCCTTCAGATGTCTTCTAAAAGTCAGATAGTTGTTCATTTCCTTGACATCTGATGGGAGGGCGTTCCACAGGGCGGGAAGAAATGATTAACAATAGGACCCACAAAGGGGAGGAGGAGATTTTGCCTTTATGTTGTATGTTGGATATGTGATTGTAAAATTTTAATCTTTTTTTAAAAAGAAAGAAAGAAAAGAATACACACTACTTGTTAGAATGGAGGGCAAGTTAGTCTTACATAAAAGTTTGATGCCGGTGAATTTTCAGATTCTTTCCAACACTGGTAATTTCTATCTAAAACAAAAATAAATTAAATTTTAGTTTTGAAAACATACATGTGAACCAATGGAAAACAGGTTTATTTCATCATGGCTTGCAAAATGCAACAAAGTCTTGCCAGGATGGTCAGCTGAACCACAAGAATTCACTATCTTTATATATGGATGAGGGACGCGGGTGGCGCTGTGGGTTAAACCACAGAGCCTAGGACTTGCCGATCAGAAGGTTGGTGGTTCGAATCCCCGTGACGGGGTGAGCTCCCGTTGCTCGGTCCCAGCTCCTGCCAACCTAGCAGTTTGAAAGCACGTCAAAGTGCAAGTAGATAAATAGGTACCACTCTGGCAGGAATGTAAACGTAGTTTCCATGCGCTGCTCTGGTTCGCCAGAAGCGGCTTAGTCATGCTGGCCACATGACCCGGAAGCTGTACGCTGGCTCCCTCGGCCAATAAAGCGAGATGAGCGCAGCAACCCCAGAGTCGGTCACGACTGGACCTAATGGTCAGGGGTCCCTTTACCTTTTATATATGGATGAACCCACAACTTAACAAACCTAAGGACTGAAAACATCAGCATAAAGCCGAAGGGAGACCTAATATAAGATCGGTGTAAGAGCCAAGTCAGTCTTCAGTCACCAAACCAGCCCAGCACAGCAGGAATTTTCCCCACTTGGCTGATTGGTGGTTGCCATTTGGATTTCACCTGCCACGTAGCCAATCGTCACAACTTGCAAGGTTGCGGAGAGGCTCTGGTTCAGGTGATAGGGATGGGAGAACGCTCTCGCCATCCCTGTGTGAAGGGTATTCCGTTAAAGGAATCCAGGGACTCAACTGGTTTGGTCGACCCCTGTGAGGGGGTTGTGCCCGTGCCTGAGTCCAGGGGGAAATTTGGGTGGTGAACATAGTCTGTTCCCGGCTTTCCGCCTATCCAGGTGTTTACACTAGGCTGACCTATGCTGGTGCCCTGGGTCAGCGCTGCCTGCAAGGGTGCCGGGAGCTAGTCGAACCAGAGCCTATGCAACCACTCACCCTCTGTAATCAATAAAGTTGTGGCCTAAATTCTGCAAAAAACCAAAACTAAAATTTGAGTCAGGTGTGAATTTAGGGGGGAGGTCTCTGGGTCTGAACACGCAAATATGTTTAGATTGAACACCGATTGTCTTTACAATTCTGACAAGGCTATTTTAGCATCTCCGTTCAAAGCCGCTTGCAACCCCTAAACACATTCTCCTCATGCTCAGCTACAAGAGGGCAGCCAAGGCGACATAGATACCTGCCCGCCGCTAACGGAGAGATCAAGTCGAAGCCACTGCTTCAGAGGAAGGCTGAAGGTCGTCTTCACCGCCACATCTCCCCCTTTGAGAAGATGCATCTGGATATGAACGTCACCTGAAAAACAAATCCCAGGGAAAGAACCTTGTCAGTTATGCGAAGGCCGCAAATATATTGACTTGATTGATCAAGTTCACACCTGCTTTGCTTTGGCAATGTCAAAGTCACCGAGTGTTTCCAGAATATTCATTGGGTCCAAAACTGCCTAGGGTCAGTTCACACAAGGTGGTCCCTACATAACTGCCTCAGGAAAGAACGGGGGTTCATACAAAAGATAATTTCGGTGATGTGTTGCTTTTGCATCGGTTGTACACACGCAACTGGCTGCCATTTTTGAGCAGCTACAGTTGTATGCTTTGGGGTGGCCGCACAAAAGCCACTTATAAGAGTGAGCTTCATCTTCTTTCTATAGCTTTTATTATTTTTTTCTAATTTACATTTCAAGATACTCATTTAGACAACCTTACATCAATGACTTCCCTTCTTCTCTTTCCATGGTTCATTTTGCATACCATACATCACTACGTATTTTACATGAACTAAACCATTCAGTAATCCATTATTACACCACTGAAACTTATTTACGCTGTTGAAGTTATCTTAATGCTACCAGTGTTTTTAAATGTACACAATTTCCACCCAAGTTGTAGTAGTCCAAGTTCTTAACCCAAGGTAATATTTCTGGGTTAGTGGAGTCTGTAACTTGAAGCGTATGTAACCCGGGCTACCACTGGACTTGAATATTCACCCAGCCACTGTCAGTTCAATCTCCCTAGTCTGTATAATGCAAGAGCCTTGAGTTTTCAACTCTCTGCGTTAGTGTGAGTGCTCGGAGGGGCAGGGAGACCATAGAATCGAATGCCTCTTTTGCACATACTTCTTCCCCGCCCACATACAATCCTATAGCCCTGTTTGCTCCCTTTTCCATCCATTTGACTAACATTCTTTGAAGGCTAGTGAGGATTTTGAATAATGATGTGAATTAAATTTACTTGAGAGACGGCATTACAAATTAAACTTGTTGTTGCTTTGGGTTGCCTTGAACAAGAGAAAGTGACATCATATTATTATTATTATTATTATTATTATTATTATTATTATTATTTCTGTCTGGAGGCCTCCCCCCATCTTACCTTCATTCGTTAGAAACACAGCAGGAGTACTGTACATTTCCTCAGAATCAATGAAATACAGTATTCCACACAGTGGTTTTCTGCAGTAACGGAGTAAATAAAGCCACACCGAAAAAGTAAAGCTGTACAAACAAAAAAGTCTGATGAGAAACAGAATATTGGGAACAAAGACAACTTTAACATTATTCAGTTCATTGGTCTTCAGTGTGGAAATAGCACAATTTTATGATGGCAAGTAAGGGGGGTGGAAGAGGAGCCAATTTAGACAATCCCTATTAAAGTAGTATATGTTGTTGTTTAGTCATTTAGTCGTGTCCGACTCTTCGTGACCCCATGGACCAGAGCATACCAGGCCCTCCTGTCTTCCACTGCCTCCCGCAGTTTGGTCAGACTCATGTTTGTAGCTTCGAGAACACTGTCCAACCATCTCATCCTCTGTCGTCGCCTTCTCCTTGTGCCCTCCATCTTTCCCAGCATCAGGGTCTTTTCCAGGGAGTCTTCTCTTCTCATGAGGTGGCCAAAGTATTGGAGCCTCAGCTTCACGATCTGTCCTTCCAGTGAGCACTCAGGGCTGATTTCCTTAAGAATGGAGAGGTTTGATCTTCTTGCAGTCCGTGGAACTCTCAAGAGTCTCCTCCAGCACCATAATTCAAAAGCATCAATTCTTCGGCGATCAGCCTTCTTTATGGTCCAGCTCTCACTTCCATACATCACTGCTGGAAAAACCATAGCTTTAACTATACGGACCTTTGTTGGCAAGGTGATGTCTCTGCTTTTTAAGATGCTGTCTAGGTTTGTCATTGCTTTTCTCCCAAGAAGCAGGCGTCTTTTAAAAGTAGTATATACTCACACACATATATATTCAGGCAATCCCATGATTGGGTAAGAGAGGCATGGGAGTTCTTTGCACCTAGCGTTTGAGCAGAGAAGGGTTCAGTCGAGGGAGCTAGGTCTGCACACAAGGGGAAACAACAACTCGATTGGAGAAGCAGAGCTCAGAGAAGCTATACATCTTCCAGAGAAGGCTCTCAGTACTAATATAAGGCAGGGAGCAGTAGTTTGTGTGCACTAAATGTTATGTACTGAAGTTCTCACCCTGGGCCAGCAGGGGGATACTGTAGATAGTTATGGAAATGAAGGATCGAAAGTGATGTTCAGTGATTGGATGGATAGTGTAGATAGTTATGCAAATGAAGGATCAAAAGTGACGTTCAGTGATTGGAATGGATACTGTAGATAGTTATGCAAATGAAGGATCGAAAGTGACGTTCAGTGATTGGATGGATACTGTAGATAGTTATGCAAATGAAGGGTCGAAAGTCACGTTCAGTGATTGGATGGATACTGTAGATAGTTATGCAAATGAAGGATCGAAAGTGACGTTCAGTGATTGGATGGATACTGTAAATAGTTATGCAAATGAAGGATTGAAAGTGACGTTCAGTGATTGGATAGTTTTAGAAAGTTGTTACAGTAACGTGGTACTGGAGCTCTATATAAGCAGGCTGACTGAGCCCTTCAATTCAGTTCTGTTCTGGCCTCTGAATAAACAAGAGCTGTTTGAAGAATCGCTGTGTCATCTGATATGTTCACCCAAAACTTAACACTAAATCTGTACACTTAGCAGGAAAGCCACAGAAATGATGGCAATCAAAGACAGGTTCAAAGTTTCTCCCCACCGCTCAACACCTGCCATCTTCATAAAGCGTAGAAGTATATAACTGGGAACAGAGAAACTTCAGAGTAATACCGTATTGGCCCGAATATAAGCCACGCCCACAAATAAGCCGCACCTTTAAAATTCAAGGGGGGAGGGAGAGAGAAAAAGACAACACCCAAATATAAGCCGCTCCCTTAAAAAATCTGCAGGCACTCACACCCGTTCCGTTTTACCGTACGTCTGTTTCAGCAGCAATACCGTCAAAGTCAATTTTTGTAAGGTCGCGAATTTAAGCCACGCTTTAACTTTTCACAGTCGGAATTTGGAAAAAAAGAGTGTGGCTTATATCTGGGCCAATACGGTATTTTAAAGCAGATTTCAACTGCAACTATTTCCCACTTATTTGTGTACACATACTCACATGCATATATACATAGACACACTTTGGCTTTGTTCATTTTCAATAATAGCATTAAAGTAAAAACAAACAAAAAACAGATTAACAAACAGGCTATGGGTTATGTCAAAACACAAAATCTTTACTCATGAAGATTAGAACACTCTTATGGAGCATTTGCTCAATTATTTCTGGTGGGGTCAAAATTTTCCCAGTGAATTTTTAAGGACTTAAAAAAATTATTATTCCTGCCCCTTAACGCCAAACTGACTGTTTCTCTCTCCTTTTGTCAGGAGGCGATTGGGGATGGAGTAAGTGGGCAGATTTATCACTGTGGTCCAATGAGGAAGAAGTGTGTTTCAACATCCTTTGCCACTCAGCGATGCCTTTCTAAGAGGCAATTGCTTTTCAGAGTCCGGTATCGTCATCGGTCCATGAGACTTAGCAAGTCCTGCAAATGTGTCGCAAGGCAAATAAAGGTGCAGCTTGTAGAGATTGCAGGAAGAAAAGAACGTACACAAAAAGCTACAGTAGTGTAAATATCCGGTAGCTTTCAGAATACAGAATTTGATAGCTATGGTAGTTGGTATGTGGTGGACATTCTGGGAAACATATTGGAAAAAAATGTTTAAAATAACCTTTACAAAAAACCCAGAAGCTTTTCTTTTAGGAATTTTAAGTGCTGAAATCCGAAGGGAACAGAAAAGATTATTTATGTATGTGACCACAGCTGTATGGATGTTATTAGCCCAGAGATGGAAAGAAGACAAAGTCCCTACGAGAGAAGAATGGCAAATCAAGTTTATGGGCTATGCCAAAACGGCAAAAATGACTGGAAGAATCAGAAATCAGGAAGACCAGAGCTTTAATAAGGAATGGGGAACATTTATAACTTATCTTAAAAACAATTGTAAACAGTTAAATTCGTTAGTGGGATTGGAATAACCCTTGTAGTGCAATGAGAACTATGGATGTAATGGAGATATAAAAATTTTGGATTATTACAAAAGATGCAGTAGGGAAGGTTTAACACAGGCTTCCTCAACCTCGGCCCTCCAGATGTTTTGAAACTACAATTCCCATCATCCCTGACCACTGGTCCGGCTAAGGGGAGGAGGGAAGTCCAGGGGATATGTGGGAATTGTGTTTTTATATAATATGTTGTGGTGTGAGTGTAAATTTTTCTATGGAAAATCAAATAAATAAATTTGAAAAGAAGAAGAAACTTTCACATGCTGCACACTCAAGTACAGTATTATGATAGTACTACTGTTGATATGTTTGGCAGTCTGGGGTGCTTTGGAGGAAGATCTGAGGTAAAAATCTAATAAATGATTAAAAGAAATTAAAAGCTTTCTATCAGTTGAATATCTATAACTACACACCCATGTGTCTCACAAGCTCCACCAGGAGGTAGTATCAGGAACGTAATGTACAAAACCTGGAAGGAACCGACCGAAGTTTCCTCAGGGGAGGGGAACTGCATAAACAAACCCACAGCACCCATATAATTTATGACATTTTCCACGACAAAATAGGATTCTGACAAACAGAAAGGCAGCCAGAAGAGGGAGACAGCTGGAAGGAAAAGAATGCATGCTTTAAAAGAGCAAAGACAGTTATTTTTAAGGACATTTTTAATTTTCTTACTTTGGGTAACCGTTCTGGCGCTTTCTGATTATTTCAAGTTCTCTGTTCTCAAATTTCTGAAACTTCTTCACAATTCCCGTCATCTCTCCACCAGAGGCGTACGGAAAGCTGAGGATCTCAACGACATCTGCAAAATGCAATCATTCTTAATGTGCCAGGAAGTGCAAATAGCTGGGAGTTGTAGTCCAAAAGATTGGGAGGGCACCAGGTTGGGGAAGCCTATATGCCCTATTGTCATAAATGTAAAGGGACCCCTGACCATTAGGTCCAGTTGTGACCAACTCATCTTGCTTTATTGGCCGAGGGAGCCAGCGTACAGCTTCCGGGTCATATGGCCAGCATGTCTAAGCCGCTTCTGGCAAACCAGAGCAGCGCACAAAAACGCCATTTACCTTCCCGCCAGAGTGGTACCTATTTATCTACTTGCACTTTGACGTGCTTTCGAACTGCTAGGTTGGCAGGAGCAGGGACCAACTCCTATTTCTTTTTTTTTTTTTATAAAATTTTTATTGGGTTTTCACATTTTATATAGACAAAGACAAAAACACAAAAAACATAAAAACAAACAAACAGAAAAGTAAAACAACAAACATATATAGTTTCCAGAAAAAACTTATTTTCTAACCCTGGTCATTGACTTCCCCCCACCCCCTCCCTTGCATCCCTATTCCCAAATTTGTATCAGCAAATTGGCATTTCCTTATCCATCTTAATATTAGTCCTTTATATATATAAAAAAGCAAAATTAAATTTATTCTAAGTTGGACCTCAGTTCCCTTCCAACGATTTCCCATTTTGTCTTAAATAATAATCTTGTTAGCTAAATCCCATAGTCTTAAGTGTTGTTGAAACTAGATTCTTCCCTCCCTCCCTTCCCCGGTTTGTGTCCCTTCCGAAAACATGTCCAAAATAGCAATTATTAGCCCGGATTCCTTACGTCCGAGGCTCTCAAATCTCTTTCAGTCCCTCTCCGCCGGCCTAGTTGGCAATCCTTTATGTCGGTCTTCACGTCTCGAAAGAGTTCTTTCACAGTCAGTCCAAAATCTCTTCCCATATTTTCAAGCAACTGCTGAGGAATTTCCACAAGGCATGAATTTTGAACATAATCAAAGTCAGAGTCTATGTGGAGGCCCCAATTATATTTCTTTATTTTAAATTCCTTGATTTCATAAATTCCCAGGGCCTCCACTTTCATCTTCTGGATCTT
Organism: Podarcis vaucheri; assembly: GCF_965113315.1. Taxonomy (NCBI): domain Eukaryota; kingdom Metazoa; phylum Chordata; class Lepidosauria; order Squamata; family Lacertidae; genus Podarcis; species Podarcis vaucheri. The sequence goes on along the minus strand of NC_138767.1, from coordinate 70,936,849 downwards.
TCGTAGATTTGTAGTAGGTTCAGTCCAATAGTCTCCTTGTTTATATTCCACAGATATCAGCTTCTGGACAATATTTTCCCATTTCAGTTCTTCTCTTTCTTGTTTTGTCTTCTCCTCTTCTTTGGTTATCATTTCCGGCTCAGCTGTGGATTCTTTCTCAGCCAGGTTCTCATTACATTGAACAGAACTACTTGTTTCAGGATTCAAGGTCATCAATTGTTCACTCATAGCCGTAGTCTGTTCCTGTAAGATTCCAACCAAATAAAACATCCTTTCGATTTCTCCCAGTATCTTTCCATCCACAGCCATTGTAATTCCACAGATTTCCCCCTAGAGGGAATCTGGTTACTTAGTGTTCTTTTCTCCAACAGTCCTCTGTCTTATTATTGATTCTTTGTTTCCAACAATTTTAGTTCAATTGTAACTCCTTTTAACCCAGAGGGGTCTTAAGTAGCAATTTTTCTACTATTAACAGTCCGTTTGACAGCTTTAACAGCTGTCAAACTCTGCTCTTCTTATACCAGCTCCAAAGTAGGACACTCCCGGGCCCGGGAGGGGGGGGGTTGCTTACAACAGAAATATACCCCTTCCAACACTCCTCTCTCCTGCTCAAAAAAAAAAAATCTTTTCCAAATCTTGGAAGTTACTGTCTTTTTAAACTCACCCTTTACAGGGTAGGCACTCCAGCTTAGTTCTTTTATCGTTGCTCTGGATCGTCTGCAAGGGGGGGGGTGCGGACTTCCTTTTAACACATCCCCCGATCGTCTCAAATTCAATAGGTAAAATTCTTAGAATCCAAATTCAATTAACTCACGGGTTCTTTTTCTCAGCCGAATTTCAAGGAAGGAAGTCAGCGCTCTCCGGTCATGGCTCGCGGCTTCGCTCAGCAGAGGTAGCGATGGACTCTCGGTGCCACGCCACCCCCCGTATCCCCTCCGCAGCCTTTAAAAAGGCTCTTTGCGAATCAGGGGGGGCGCTTAAGGCACCCACCGAGTCTTCAGTCCGCAGGCTTTCGTGCCTGCGGTTTTAAGGGTCCCCGTGTCGCCGGCACGGCAAAGACCCGTCCCCCGCTGAGCCGATTCCCTCCGGAGCTCGGAGGGAATCCGCCATTCCCAGATCGCGCCAACCCCGGAAGTCGGACCAACTCCTATTTCTATGCCAGTGCATAGCTGAACACTTAACTTTGCAGCACGGGACAGAGGTTATAATTGAACTGCTTTGTAAATAACGGAGGTTAGGGTGAGACTATCTTAACATCTCCGTAGTTTATAATAAGTTACAAGATTGGAAAAGATTATTCGGCAGGTGGTGCGTGAGATTTCTGGCTGCTATTTAAGACTGTGGCAATTGCGTGTGATGCGTACTTTGAGATAACAAACTGGGACAAAAATGAACAGAAGCTTGCCTTCGTCCTATGCATGTTTGCTCAGAATTAAATCCCACCGAGTTCAGTGTCTCGGATGATTTCCCAAATAATACACCAGTAAAAAAGGTAAAGGACCCATGACAGTTAAGTCCAGTCACGAACGACTCTGGAGTTGCAGCGCTCATCTCGCTTTACTGGCCGAGGGAGCCGACGTTTGTCTGCAGACAGTTTTCCCGGGTCATGTGGCCAGCAGGACTAAGCCGCTGCTGGAGAACCAGAGCAGCGCACAGAAACACCGTTTACCTTCCCACCAGAGCGGTACCTATTTATCTACTTGCACTTTGACGTGCTTTCGAACTGCTAGGTTGGCAGGAGCAGGGACCGAACAACGGGAGCTCACCCTGTTGTGGGGATTCGAACCGCCAACCTTCCAATTTGCAAGCCCAAGGCTCAGTGGTTTACACCACAGCGCCACCCGTATCCTAATACACCAGTTGTTGTTGTTGTTGTTTAGTCGTTTAGTCGTGTTCGACTCTTTGTGACCCCATGGACCAGAGCACGCCAGGCATTCCTGTCTTCCACTGCCTCCCGCAGTTAGCTGGACCTTATTAAAATAACTGTTCAGGCAATGAAGTGCTGAGGATGAGGACAACAATGGCTGGACCATCGCAAAGCAGCAATGCCAACTGATTCAGAACAGTGCACTGGTAAAATGATGTGGATAGGCCTTTGTAAGCCTCCTTTGCTACCTACAAAACAGTATAATTGTACTAAATTGTTGCACAGTGCAGCGCTGGGCAGGGAAAAGCCACATCAGATAATCCCTCATTGCATTACAATTATATCATTCTACATTGTTCATAAATCTTTGCTAATGAGATCACGCATGGCAAGCAGTTTAATAGGTTTGGCACCATGAGATCAGCTTGGAACTTCACTGCAGGTGAGTTTTATGCACCATTCCAGTCTCATTATCTACAGGATCTAGGTTCCAATGTGAATTTTTGTTCTTGGTAGTGTTTACAAGTAGAGATGCGTGAGATATCGTTCTGCTGTTTGCACACCAGGGTTTGTTCACGTTTCCTCTTGTCCTGCCACTTTCTCCCAGGAAAGCCCCCCTTTTTACGGCTGAATCAGAACAAATGTCAGTTGGTTTTTCCCAACATTTGTTCTGATTCAGCGGGAAACAGTGGGTTTTCCTGGGGAAAGCGGCAAGACAAGCAAAAAACCTCTTGGAAGCAGAAAAACTCTTGAACCTGTTGCTTTCTAGTGTGGAAAAATGACGCAGCTGCTTTCATATCCCTCTTACAGAGCCAGGGTGAAGTTCCTTTTAATTCTGGATGCCGTTTCAAAACAAGTCAGGATCTGAAACCAAGGTCTGATCCAAGCTTGCTCAAACAAACAATCATCTAAATAACCCACAGTTCCTTGAGTCTGGATGTTAACAGAGAACAGCGGTTTGTTTAAAAACACAGATGAAAGCTTCCAATCTTCTCCTTGTAGACATGAAGAAGGAGAGGAGAGGGAAGTTGGGAGCCTGAAAGCTCACACAGGATCATTCACATTGCTTGGTTTGCCAATAAATCTGAAACAGCCTGTTGACTAATATACAGTTTCTATGATATTGTAAGTGGGAGTTTAGTCACGTACGTGCCCCCGGCTTTAACCATTTCATGTGGGCAGGAGCGATGCCTTCAGAAAACTGAGAAGGAGGAAGATCAGATACAGACATACACTGGAAGTCAAACAGAATTGATTCCGGAAGTGTGTTCGATTTCCAAAACGTTCAACTTCCAAGGCGCAGCTTCTGATTGGCTGAGGAAGCTCCTGCAGCCAATCAGAAGCCCCGCTGGATGTTTGGCTTCCAAAAGAACGTTTGAAAACCGGAACAATCACTTCGGTTTTCAATCATTCGGAAGCCAAAACGCTTGGCAACTAAGCCGTTCAAAAACCAAGGTATAACTGTACTCAGGGCAATCTGTCGTCTTTCAACTCAGAGGCTTTCAGATGTCTCATCCCTCTAAGAAAAGCAGTAAGAAAAGGGCTCTCAAAATTCTCAGTTAAGGACCTTTGCGACAACATCAGCCAGTAGACAATTCTTCTCCATAAGCCCTCTCCTCGTACGCTTGAAAAATCCACACGCAAAATGTCAATTGAGTCCAGGCTGTAGATTTCAAAGATGCACCACCAGGTGAGCTGAGCACCTTGCTAGTTGCAAATTCATTCACACAATGTGAAAAATTCAGACAATAAGAAAAATACTTACCATTCTCATGGGGACACCAACGCATTATGTTTGCCTGCAGCCTCCAGGTATATTCCAAGCTCCATTTCATACACACTCGGTGTTCTTTGTAGGGACGTTCGAAAGGCGGAACAGATTCCAGCAAAGTGTAGTCCTTTGCAATTGCCTGCAAGTAGCCTTCCTTTCGTTTACCATGGAGGATCCCTCTTTGTTTGTGAATAATCCATGCATAGAGTATCACTGTGTGTACGATGACGGAGCGCCTGATGAAATAGTCATCTCTGAAAACCATGCTGTTTGGAAATTTCAAGTTCACGGTTCTGTTTCTAGTGGTGTGGAGATATTTGTCATTTTCCCACCTCTCCTTATAGACAGACACACCAGTTCTGAATTCCAGTGACGCTACGGCTTCTATAGTAACAGTGCAAGGTTCTGAGCATAAATAGTCGACGGAGATTTCAGTATCATTGAGAACTCTTTTGTTCAAAACATTCAGATGAATGAAATCTTCGTAAAACACATCAGGTTTGGGCTGCGGAGTGACAGGTGTTGTCAGCAATGTGTCCTTTCCAAAAGATGGCACACTTTTCTAAAGGGAAAAAAAGATGCCATATGTTAACTTATTTAATATTTAAGGGCAACTGATGCAAAAGTGAGCTCTAATTATCTTCATTAAGATGTTCCTCACTCGGAATTTTTGCAGAGTTGTAAACCAAACGGTTGGTTACGAACGGGATCCGTTCCCTAGCCCTGTTCGCAACATGAGCAGAACGCACCCCGTGTCTGCGCGGGTCGCGATTTGCCGCTTCTGCGCATGCGTGTGACGTCATTTTGAGAGTCTGCGCATGCGTGAGTGGCGAAACCCGGAAGTAACCCTTTCTGGTAAGTCATGTCAGACTAACCTGATCTCGTTTTTTGACAGAATTACAAGCCTGGTAGATGAAGGGAACGCAGTGGATGTAGCCTACCTTGATTTCAGCAAGGCATTTGACAAGGTGCCCCATGATATTCTTGTAAAGAAGCTGGTAAAATGCGGTCTTGACTATGCTACCACTCAGTGGATTTGTAACTGGCTGACTGCCCGAACCCAAAGGGTGCTCATCAATGGTTCCTCTTCATCCTGGAGAAGAGTGACTAGTGGGGTGCCACAGGGTTCTGTCTTGGGCCCGGTCTTATTCAACATCTTTATCAACGACTTGGATGATGGACTCAAGGGCATCCTGATCAAATTTGCAGATGACACCAAACTGGGAGGGGTGGCTAACACCCCAGAGGACAGGATCACACTTCAAAACGACCTTGACAGATTAGAGAACTGGGCAAAAACAAACAAGATGAATTTTAACAGGGAGAAATGTAAAGTATTGCACTTGGGCAAAAAAAATGAGAGGCACAAATACAAGATGGGTGACACCTGGCTTGAGAGCAGTACATGTGAAAAGGATCTAGGAGTCTTGGTTGACCACAAACTTGACATGAGCCAACAGTGTGACGCGGCAGCTAAAAAAGCCAATGCAATTCTGGGCTGCATCAATAGGAGTATAGCATCTAGATCAAGGGAAGTAATAGTGCCACTGTATTCTGCTCTGGTCAGACCACACCTGGAGTACTGTGTCCAGTTCTGGGCACCACAATTCAAGAAGGACACTGACAAACTGGAACATGTCCAGAGGAGGGCAACCAAAATGGTCAAAGGCCTGGAAACGATGCCTTATGAGGAACGGCTAAGGGAGCTGGGTATGTTTAGCTTGCAGAAGAGGAGGTTAAGGGGTGATATGATAGCCATGTTCAAATATATAAAAGGATGTCACATAGAGGAGGGAGAAAGGTTGTTTTCTGCTGCTCCGGAGAAGCGGACACGGAGCAATGGATACAAACTACAAGAAAGAAGATTCCACCTAAACCTTAGGAAGAACTTCCTGACAGTAAGAGCTGTTTGACAGTGGAATTTGCTGCCAAGGAGTGTGCTGGAGTCTCCTACTTTGGAGGTCTTTAAGCAGAGGCTTGACAACCATATGTCAGGAGTGCTCTGATGGTGTTTCCTGCTTGGCAGGGGGTTGGACTCGATGGCCCTTGTGGTCTCTTCCAACTCTATGATTCTATGATTCTATGGTACTTCCGGGTCGCCGCGGGACGCAACCTGAAAAGATTTAACCTGAAGCAAACGTAACAAGATGCATGGCTGTATTTGATGTTGGGAAAGATTGAGGGCACAAGGAGAAGGGGGCGACAGAGGATGAGATAGTTGGACAGTGTTTTCAAAGCTACTAACATGAGTTTGACCAAACTGCGGGAGGCAGTGGAAGACAGGAGTGCCTGGCGTGCTCTGGTCCATGGGGGCACGAAGAGTTGGACACGACTAAACAACAACAACAACAACTATATTGCTGTCCTATGGCTTTTGGGGGAAAATGTACAACAAAATGTTGGTTTCAAAAAGGAGGATGAGGAGAGGAAGAAGAAGAAGAAATATGCACAACTTGCAGACTTAACATATAGAATAAGAGAACAAGAAGAACGTATGCTTAGAGACGATTGGAAAGCGCTTATTGAATATATGGGGAATAATTGTGTACAGCTGAAACCACTGGCAGCATTAAGATAAATTCAACAGTGTAAATAAGTTTTGATGGGTGCAATAATGGAATACTGAATGGTATAGTTTTGTAAAACATGTAGGGATTTCTGATATGCAGTGCTTTTTTCCCTTTAAAAAATGTTTAGGGGTACTCTCATTTTCCTACTCATATTGAAATACAGTGCTACCTCGGTTTAAGTACTCAATTCATTCTGGAGGTCCGTTCTTAACCTGAAACTCTTCTTAATCTGAAGCACAACTTTAGCTAATGGGGCCTCCGGCTGCCGCCGCACCGCTGGAGCACAATTTCTGTTCTCATCCTGAAGCAAAGTTCTTAACCTGAAGCACTATTTCTGGGTTAGCGGAGTCTGTAACCTGAAGCATCTGTAACCTGAAGCGTATGTAACCTGAGGTACCACTGTACTGCCCCTCAATGAAGCCAAACTTAGATTCACAAAATGTTTAGGGGTATGCGTCCGCCCCCCCCCCCAAAGGCACTGATATGTCAAATGAACCATGGAAAGAGAAGAAAGGAAGTCTTAAGGATGTAAAATGAGTATTTTAGATTGTAAAACAGAACATGTCATAAAAATTATATAGAAGAAGGAGAAGGAGAAGAAGTGAAGTGAAGTGGGCGCCAAGCACCCCAAACCGATGGCACAATAACTTTGCCCCCCTCTCCCCCAGGTGAGCACCCACCTGCCCACCCCACCTGGCAGGAGACCCGAGGAGCCAACTCACCAGGAGCAGCCAGAGGAGGCAGAGGCATCCGGCAGCTGCCCGGAGGCGCACGGTGCGCCCCACGGCGCTCTCCATGGCTGCGCCCGCTTCTCCTCCCTCTCTTCCTCGGGGGTGACTTGGCCGAGCCGGGAAACCCTGTCCCGGAGCGCGATGGGTGTGTGGCTGTCTTTGCGACACGGATCCGGCTTCCTGGCAGGCGATGCCTCCGGCTTGGAGGAGGAAGCAGGAGGAGCCAGCCGGGCGCGGCAGGTGCGCCTTGGGCTGGGCGCGCCACGGCGGCGAAAGGAAAACCCCGATGGTGCCTCTGAGCGAGTGCAGAGGATTTTTTTTCCCGGGCGGCTGCAACCAGCTGTCAAAGGGCGACTGAGAACCGCTGCTAACTGGGCAGGGGACCCAAGGGTCATCTAGTCTAACCCCGCGCAACGCAGGACTCACAACCAGATCGGACATGGCAGGTGGCTTGGAGCAAACTCTTTCGGGCTGAGGTCCCTTCGGGCGCCCCCCATAAAATATTCCAGGGGGCTGCCCCCCCTCCGAGTGCCATTCAAATAGTGTGTCTTGTGATCGATTATGGGGGGCGGGACTTACCTATTTTAATTCAAATTGGCACCCCTGGTAGGTGGCCACCACCTCTCCTTCCATTGTACTAATGGGTTGGGTTCCTCCCTCCAAAGAACTCCCTGAGACATTAAAGCACCCCTGTGACAAATCGATACAGATTTTTCTGTGCCTCCTGTATTACTGTCGCGAATTATAGTCTGTCCAGATCTGGCATGGCAGGGAGTTGGGCTGGATGACCCCAGAGACCCTTCTAAAGCAAAGGGTGTTGGTACGCCGATGGCAGCCCTTTTCTTTATTCATCTAAGCAAGGAAAAGCACGGAGACGTTTAATAGAATTCTGAGCATCCTTAAGCCCCGCTGGGCTGCCTCTCCTCCAGTGAATGTGCAAAGGATGGTGTGCGGACGGTTAAAGATGCCTCTGCCAGCCGTTCAGAGATTTTAAGCTTTTGAGAGCTCCAGGTGAAGATTCTGAACCCGGAAGAGCTACAAAGGCGGGCTGTGGCTTTTCAGTGCTACAACACCATTCTTTGGGGTGCAGAAAAGTCCCAGGTTCAAGATCTGGCACCTTCACCGGCAAGAATGTTAAAGGTAAAGGGACCCCTGACCATTAGGTCCAGTCGTGCGGCGCTCATCTCACTTTATTGGCCAAGGGAGCCGGCGTACAGCTTCTGGGTCATGTGACCTGCATGACTAAGTCGATTCTGGCGAACCAGAGCAGCGCATGGAAACGCCGTATACCTTCCCACCGGAGCGGTACCTATTTATCTACTCGCACTTTGACGTGCTTTCGAACTGCTAGGTTGGCAGGAGCAGGGACCGAGCAACGGGAGCTCACCCCGTTGTGGGGATTCGAACCACCGACCTTCTGGCAAAACTTACCCAAAGAATAAGAAATCAAGATAACAAAATTTTTATAAAAGAATGGAAATAGTTTGTGGAATATTTACAGATAAACTGTAAACAGATAAAAACATTGGCAGGGTTATTGTAATAACCTGCAGTTTCAGAAGAGTATAGATTGAAAGAAGATGAGTAAATGAGCAAATTAAGTTAATTTGGATATGCAGAAGGTATTAAAAATCAATTTAAGGAACCGCAAAAAGAGGGGGAAGTCAAGATTCGAAATGTCAAAATGATTGGAAAATCAGTGAAATGTATAAACCTGAAAAGTATAAATACATATTTAAATAATAAAAAATGAGATCTGGCACCTTCACTTGAGGGGTCTCACATAGCTGGGCTGGGAAAGGCAGCTGCTCCAGTCAGAATAGACAGTGCTGGTGTAGATGGAGCAACAGGGTGACTCAGTGATGGCCAAACCAGGGAGGTGCTTGAAAATAGTAAAGGTAAAGGGTCCATTAGGTCCAGTCGTGGCCGACTCTGGGGTTGCGGCACTCATCTCGCTTTATTGGCCGAGGGAGCCGGCGTAGAGCTTCCGAGTCATGTGGCCAGCATGACTAAGCCGCTTCTGGCGAACCAGAGCAGCGCACGGAAACGCCGTTTACCTTCCCGCTGGAGCGGTACCTATTTATCTACTTGCACTGGCATGCTTTCGAACTGCTAGGTTGGCAGGAGCAGGGACCGAGCAACGGGAGCTCACCCCCTCACGGGGATTCGAACTGCCGACCTTCTGATTGGTAAGCCCTAGGCTCTGTGGTTTAACCCGCAGTGCCACCCGCGTCCCTGCTTGAAAATAAGGCACCTTATAAAGAGAGAGTTAGGATATATGTGCACATCGTGAAGTTGCATCTTAAGGATGTTGTATAAGAGCCCACAATCCATCCACAATCCATGGCTTCACAATCCATTTGCTTCCAGGGTTAACCTGCATGGATATGTTTCCTAGCCGAAGGAGAGGTTTTGTTTGCTAATGACTCCAATCACAGCCTGCAACTCTTTATTGAGGTGCAAACTTGTCTTTGAGAAAATCCGGAATGGGAACACAACTTAAAACAGGGAGACAGTTATGCAGTGTGTTGTGAACTATTTCCTTGTGTGATGCTCTTCTTTCCTCTCCAGGTCCAAACCACATTTTAAACATCACTCACATCTACAAATGTCTTCAAGATCCAGATCAAAGCCCCTCCCAACTCTACAATTCTGTGATTATATGAATGTCGTTCCATAAGAAAACAACAGAACGTCAGTCCTTCTATTAAAGGCCAGGTTAGACACAATGGGAAGCGGGTGGCGCTGTGGGTTAAACCACAGAGCCTAGGACTTGCAGATCAGAAGGTTTGTGGTTCGAATCCCCGCGACGGGGTGAGCTCCCGTTGCTCAGTCCCAGCTCCTGTCAACCTAGCAGTTCAAAAGCACATCAAAGTGCAAGTAGATAAATAGGTACCGCACCGGCGGGAAGGTAAACGGCATTTCCGTGCGCTGCTCTGGTTCGCCTGAAGCGGCTTAGTCATGCTGGCCACATGACTCGGAACTGTACGCCGGCTCCCTCAGCCAATAAAGCAAGATGAGCGCTGCAACCCCAGAGTTGGTCACGATTGGACCTAATGGTCACTTTACCTTTACCTAGACACAATGCAAGAGATTTGGAGTTTGGATTTGATATCCCGCTTTATCACTACCCTAAGGAGTCTCAAAGTGACTAACATCCTCCTTTCCCCTCCTCTCCCACAACAAACACTCTGTGAGGTGAGTGGGGCTGAGAGACTTCAGAGAAGTGCGACTAGCCCAAGGTCACCCAGCAGCTGTATGTGGAGGAGCGGAGAAGCGAACCTGGTTCCCCAGATTACGAAACTACCGCTCTTAACCACTACACCACACTGGCTTGTAAAGAGGAGGAAAGAGAATTTGCAGCAGGACTACAGGGAGGTGTTTGTAACCTTTCCCTGCAATGTTTTTCCTGTTTAAATCATCACACAGAGAGATAGAAACCGTATGAGCAACTACTGTATATGTTTTCCCCTGCAAGGCAAATAGCAGCATTTAATTAAGGGAAACAGCGCAGAGGGGTTAAAGGACCCCATGGGCTCCTTAATGAATGCTCTCTTGTGGTTTTTTCTTTTTAATTAAAATCAGGAGATCTTGTTCACATCAAGCACTACAACAAGTCTGATTTAGCTGTGAGTGTGTAAAGAATAAAGTGCCGTATTTGGTAGCATTTTCTGGATTTTCCTCTGTTTAGATTTGTCATCAAACTGAAGACAAGTGTCAAGCTAAAGTAGAATATGCTTTTTTAAAAAAAAGAATGGTTCCCTTTCATGTGATGGGAAGTAGTAAAAGAGAAAAGATTTTCCCTTTGAAAAGATTTTATCCAGCCTCAGCTAACTTTATGAGAGGCTTGAACCGGTTGAGCAGGAAATATTCCACCGCAGGAGCAATCTTCTCATATTCTTGGCCCCATGCCCTTCAAGCAGCCCCCCCCCATGCTGCAAAAACAACCAATGTTGCAATTGTGCACCCTAAAATGCGCATTGCCATTATCCCCGCCCCCCCATTTAATATAGTAAAATTGAAAATGGGGGAGATAATGTGTTCTGACATACGCTGGGGTTCTGAAATATACTTAGAGTCGAGAGTGGATTTCATGCTCTTTATTCAGCTCATAGTGTTGAGGAGGAATGGAAGTTTTCCCAGAATGTCTGCTTTATATACATTATTTACGCAATGGGCCCCACGTTATTGGCTAACTCCGGGATTCTCCTGTAAGCCAATCAGGTCGCGGATTCACTTCCACCTGAAGCTGGATTGGGTGGCTCCTGTGGACCAATCAGACTGCTGCATTCTGGATCCTATTGTTCTAGGACCAATCAGACTGCTGCATTCTGAATCCTATTGTTCTAGGACCAATCAGACTGCTGCATTCTGAATCCTATTGTTCTAGGACCAATCAGACTGCTGCATTTTGGATCTTATTCAACTCAGTACATAACACCTAGAACAATTTCAGTTAGATATGCCGTAGATTGTCCCTGGGACAGGTGAGGCTGCTGATCCCTTATTTTCAAATCTGAAAGTTGACAGCTATGCCCCAGAGGAAACCTACTGGTCTTTCCTTTCCTCCTTATCTTGGCTCAGGGAGTGCTCCCCCCCAAAGTAAACAAATACGTGCTTGCTGTTTCAGAAATATTTTCAGTTGAAGACAGTGCCATTAGTTTTAGCAAGTTAGTGAAGGGCTTCTCCTGCATGGATTTATTTATCAAGGTGATGGGGGAAACTGAGTGTTCATTCTGGTTTGACATTCTGCGGGACAGCAGCTTCCCCTCCCAGGGGAGCAGCAAGCATTTATTTGCTCAGGGCGGAGAGCTGCTCCAACCTGTTGCCGTCGCTTTCTACGAAAGGCTGAAAGAGCGAGGAGAGTCAGCACAAGGGACACTTATGTACCAATTGTGGGGAGCCTGGCTGCATGTGCCCTTCAGAAATGTGTGCCCAGGGCAAATTTTGTTGTTGTTTAGTCGTGTCCGACTCTTCGTGACCCCATGGACCAGAGCACGCCAGGCACTCCTGTCTTCCACTGCCTCCCGCAGTTTGGTCAGACTCATGCTGGTAGCTATGAGAACACTGTCCAACCATCTCGTCCTCTGTTATCCCCTTCTCCTTGTGCCCTCCATCTTTCCCAACATCAGGGTCTTTTCCAAGGAGTCTTCTCTTCTCATGAGGTGGCCAAAGTATTGGAGCCTCAGCTTCAGGATCTGTCCTTCCAGTGAGCACTCAGGGCTGATTTCCTTCAGAATGGAGAGGTTTGATCTTCTTGCAGTCCATGGGACTCTCAAGAGTCTCCTCCAGCACCAGAATTCAAAAGCATCAATTCTTCAGCAATCAGCCTTCTTTATAGTCCAGCTCTCACTTCCATACATCACTACTGGGAAAACCATAGCTTTTACTATACGGACCTTTGTTGGCAAGGTGATGTCTCTGCTTTTTAAGATGCTGTCTAGGTTTGCCATTGCTTTTCTCCCAAGAAGCAGGCGTCTTTTAATTTCGTGACTGCTGTCACCATCAGCAGTGATCGTGGAGCCCAAGAAAGTAAAATCTCTCGCTGCCTCCATTTCTTCCCCTTCTATTTGCCAGGAGGTGATGGGCCCAGTGGTCATGATCTTCGTTTTTTTGATGTTGAGCTTCAGACCATATTTTGTGCTCTCCTCTTTCACCCTCATTAAAAGGTTCTTTGATTCCTCCTCACTTTTTGCCATCAAGGTTGTGTCATCTGCATATCTGAGGTTGTTGATATTTCTTCCGGCAATCTTGGGATTCATCCAGGGCAAATTTACTAACATGCATTTGGCAAGATGCCACGAATTTTTTTTATTTCCTCCTCTGGAAATCTCCCAAGAGTCGCATCCCCCCAAAAGAGGAGAATTTCCAAGGTTCCCTGTGATTAGTATCGTTGCACGAGAGACCTGCAAGCTAAGGCAACTTTAGGCGGCGAGTCTGCACGTCGTTTCGCGGACTTGGGTTGTTTCCGTCCTCCGCCGCCAGGGGGCAGTCAAGGGAACTCGTTGCTCCTCTGTTCCGAGTGAGTCCGCTCTTCGCTCTTCGTCGCCCGGAAGCGGAAGGAGTTTCCTCCGAGGGCGGGAGGGGAGAGAGGTCGTGCTGGGCTCCGCGGCGTCTCCTCATGGCTCGCGTGCCGCGCACGCTGCTGATCTTCGGCGGCTTCGTGGCCGTGCTGGGGGCAGCCTTCTACCCCATCTACTTTCGGCCCCTGATGCACCTCGAGGAGTACAGTAAGTCGAGCGGGGAGCGCGTTCTGCGCACGCGCGGCCTTCTGCCGCTTGTCCGGAGCCCCGCCCCTGTTCGAATCTCGAAGGAAGGGATGGGAAGCGGCCGTTGGCTGCGCGCGCAGCTTTTCCTCAGAGCGGCCTTTTCCTGCCTCCCCCTCTCGCTCTCTGCTTAACCTGACGCGGGAGCGGAGCTGCACGTGTGAACCCGACATCGAGGGTCTTGTCACGGACCCGGGTGCGAGGAAGAGTTAGATGACGAGCCGCTTTGGGCGATATGAAGGGAACTTCGGAACTCCCAGTCTCTTGAGAAATCAGGCAGGCGCCTTCGCTGTCTTTTTTTTTTTTTTTAAGGCGCCTGCTGACATGAATTCTTACTATAGAAAAGCCTATTCAGGTGCTCAGAAAGCTGAGGGGATGTTTGATCCTTAAAAAAAAAAAAACCATTTCTGCTTTTGTAGGTTTTTGAAGTAGGGTTGTAGATTTCCCCCCTCAGTAAATAATAATAATAATAAATAAAGTAGGGTTGTAGATTTTCCTCCTCAATATAATAATAATATTAAAAAGTAGGGTTGTAATAATAACAACATCAATAATAATAATTGCTATTATTATTATTATTTCAGTGAATCTACTCCGCCTACGATTTAGTCAAACACAGCTCTCTGACTTTGTTACCTTTTTGTTTCAATCAGTGGAAAACATTATTATTTCTATTATTTCAATGGAAACACACCCACACCCTGGGTGTTGTAGAGGATAGAACATTCCACACATGGATTTGTGATTTTTTTGGGGTGGGGTATTTGGCTACCCTGAGTTACAGTGTAAATTGGCTTCTTTGGGGGAGGCAGGTGAGATGGTCCCCAAAACAGCCTATAAGGCTTTTTCTTCCTTTTTTTTTTTTAAAAAAAGCCTTATGCTTCTGAACACAGTGAATGGGCGTCTCTAGTTCGTACTATAATTGCTTGATCGTAAAAACAAACAAACCCCAGTATCCTAGATGAATTATGTCATAAATCTACTTCTGAGTAAATTCTATAATGAAAAGAGCATCACCCTGTATAGGATGTTGATGGTTCAAGTGTCATGTTCGCCATCACCTAAGATACAACTTCAAATCTCAAATTTAGTCGACCAAAGAAGCTTTGCCTTTGAGGAAAAAGGAAAGCTCTCTCCGAGGTGCTAATACCCTAAGGCTCATTCACATATGAATCTCGTCACTTTAACTGTGCAGTCGTTAAAAAATAAATGTCCGTGCATCTCAAGGGAGAATTGTGGTCACCCCCTTTCTAGCATGTGCAAATGCATTGCAATGCTTGCTCATTCCTCGTGCATGAAAGTGGGCATGTTCCTCCCAATAATTGATGGGGATGTGGGAGCAATCCAAATTAATGTTGAAACAAAATAAAAAAAAAATTCCTTCTAGTAGCACCTTCGAGACCAACTAAGTTTGTTATTGGTATGAGCTTTCATGTGCATGCACACTTCTTCAGATACCTTCTTCAGTGTGCATGCACACGAAAGCTCATACCAATAAGAAACTTAGTTGGTCTCGAAGGTGCTACTGGAAGGATTTTTTTTAAAAAAAAATTGTTTCAACTACGGCAGACCAAAACAGCTACCTACCTGTAACTCAAATTAATATTGCTATTTCTTTTGAAGGGGGGACACTCGTCTCCCTGGCTGGCATGCCGGCACATTGCACACAGTATTTCCTTGGGATGATGTTCTACTAGGACTGTTTTGGTTTGTGCAGCTGGGACTGTTGGGTTCAGGACCTGATTCTCATATATGAAATACACAAACAGGAGCAGAAGCATTTATGACTGGTACCCACCCTCATCATACCATGCTCTCTATATATGAGTAGGGAGAAGGTATTTCAATCCTTCGACATCACAAACCCAATTATAGCTGTCAACTCTTCCCTTTTCTTCAACTTTTCCCTTTCCTATTCGGAATACGGGAATTTCCCTTTAAAAAAGGGAAACGTTGACAGCTAGGAACCAAATATGCTTTGTGTGTTTCTGTTCTCTAATTCTAATCCAAGATGATTAAAATGTGTAGTTCAGCTCTGGAAGTAATTTTATTAAAAATAAAATGGGCAAATTGCACAGGCAGTGCTTTCTATTATAACACCAGCAGAGGGAGCATTGACTAATGCAGTCTGATTCGAAAGCCTCAGTATACTTACACTGTAGAAAGGAATGGTACATATAATACCGCCCTGACTCTCTTCCTTGCTCCCTAAAGAAAGAAGGCATACATTGGAAAGATGGTGAGAAGGAATAATAAGTACAGTAATACGAGGATGTATTTCCGAAGGTAGTTCAGAACCTTTAGCATTGTATCTGACACAAGAATGTTACACTTCCTATTGTGAATATTCCTTTCTGTTATAGAGTCAGATGATTAATTGTTGAAGATAAGCAAAGCAGTAATAGCACACAGTTCAGGCTCTTTGGCCCATTTTTTCCTTTTACTTTGTTATCTGATTTAAAAATATTTTCCCAGCATTTTCATTTACTATGGTGCTAATGTTTCCTGCCCACCTTGGTAAAAATCCAGTATTTGTTGGTGCTTAAACCAGTAATTCTCACGCTGTGTGCTGCAATAAATACCTTAAGTCAGGGGTCAGCAACCTTTTTCAGCCGTGGGCCGGTCCACTGTCCCTCAAACCATGTGGTAGGCCGGACTATATTTTGAAAAAAATGAAAGAACGAATTCCTATGCCCCACAAATAACCCAGAGATGCATTTTAAATAAAAGGACACATTCTACTCTATGTAAAAACACACTGATTCCCGGACTGTCCGCAGGCTAGATTGAGAAGGCGATTGGGCCGCATCTGGCCCCCGGGTCTTAGGTTGCCTACTCCTGCCTTAAGTAATGAAAGATACCTGTGGGACCAAAATACCTACTTCTAAAGGAGGCTGCATTCTTGAACAACTTACTGCTCTGCCCTTATCTCTTTCTCACCAGCTTCATTGGTTTAAAGTTATTCTACTGTGTCTGCCTTTTCAATAGGATCATTCCGTTACCCTGAACATGGAGCAGAATTACATGCCTTCAGAGGAGGCACATCTAAAACTTGTGGGGAGTCTAGACAATAGACCAGGCTCCCCACTGTAGATAGTTGCCCTTCATCTTGTGCAGGATGAGGAGGAAGGGGGTGGAAGAGCTGGGTGAGGGGCAATTTTGAGTCAGAAAAGGGCCTCATATATTATTTCATAGATTGTGATTTGGGTAGATGTGTAGATGGGTGTTTTGAGCAGGCTGGTGTCCATCATTTTCTTCCCACACTAAGGGATAAATGCACTTTCTCACCTACTGTAATGTTTTGTGTTTACCAGAAAAGGAGCAAGCAATAAATCGAGCTGGTGTTATACAAGAAGATGTTCAGCCTACAGGTATAACTCTAAATGCTTAGTTGAGATGTGTTTATGTAAATTATGTATATCTTAATACTGTATTCCAATTCCAAAGAAGTTGACATGCAAAGGAGTTAATTTAGGATTTCATACAAAAAAAGATGCAACTGTATATATATGAATGCTTCAGTACAAAGTACAGTGGTGCCCCGCAAGACGAATGCCTCGCAAGACAGAAAACTCGCTAGACGAAAGAGTTTTCCGTTTTGGAGGTGCTTTGCAAAACGAATTTCCTATGGCTTGCTTTGCAAGACGCCAATGTCTTGCGAGTTCCTGATGGTTTTTTTCCCCTCCCCCCCCCTTTTCTAAGCAGCTAAGCCGCTTATCAGCTGATCCGATCAGCAGATAAGCCGCTAATCCGTCAATGGGCTTGCTTCGCAAGACGAAAAAACCGCTAGACGAAGAGAATAACAGAACGGATTCTTTTCGTCTTGCGAGGCACCACTGTATGCATGTTGTGATTCAAATAGAAGGGCATGTGTTTTTCACTCGGTTCTACCTTTCAGCTACAAGCAGAGGTTATTGTACAAAGGTTATTGTACAAAGATTGGACCATAGCTTTTAAGTATTTTGGTGAGAAGTAGAGTTAGGGAGACACACAGATTCCCTTTATACAAGGTCCAGAAAATTGTATTCTCTACTAATATAGTCATACGCCTGTGCAAGAAATTCTGTAAGAAATTCCCTTTGATCTCAGCAGAACTGTTGAAAATACTGTTCTATCTTTCATATAATTCTGGTAATAGTCACTTTATCTATTTGAACGAGTAATATTCCAACTGGTGTTCTCAATTGCAACAACTCAGTCAAAAATATCCCTTTCTCGAGCAAGATGCTCAAAATGTTCAGATTATTCAGATGAGGCAAATTATTGTGACTCATTTCAGTCTGCATTCATGCCTGGTTTTGGCACAGAACAAGTTTTGTTTGCTCTGATGGATGACTTGCCTTAGGAGAAACATGGTGTGTGTAACCCTATTGATTCTCCTTGAGCTCTCAGTGACTTGATAACATCTGTATGCTGTCCTATGCATGTGGGACCAAGAAGATCACATTCCATGTTTCAGACTCTCTTCAGACATGGTCCTTGTCCAGTTGTTCAAAATACGTAATGTACTCACGTGTATAACTTCATGCAGAGAAGCTAGGTTGTAGAGAATACATGCATTTATTGACATTACAACAGCCTTCTAAAATGCTTTTTTATCTCTCCTGTTTTATCCAAAGGATTAAAAGTATGGTCTGATCCATTTGGAAGAAAGTAAGGACTTCTTTGCGTAGGATCTCACCAATGAATGTATTTTCCCTTATTCCATCAGTGATGCTTCTGGTTCTTTGAGTCAACCAAGATCATGCAGAAAAAGAACTCCACACGTGGAATTGTTTTATAATATCACTTTACATAAAGAGCAGTAGCTGTTGGCTCTCAAGAGATAAAGCCCACTGTTTCCCCAGTGATGTAGTAGGAAACGCTGCACTGAATGTTTTCTATTAACCAAATGGAATAATTGCCTTTTTCTTCATTGGAGGAATGAAGGAGAATTGCTTTGGTGAATGTAGTGTAAACATTACCAGAGTAGATTATGGAACTAATGAGGTGTGAGAGAGTTTTAAATTATGTACATTGATTGTAACATTTTTGTTGAACTAAACTGTAGTACTGCAGTTCAGTTTTCATGGATTTTGTTGTTAAGAGAAAAACTCACTTTCAGATAACTTATTAATGTGTAAACTCGCTGTTCAAAAGTAAAGATTTGGATGTGTTGACTTATTTCTGTATATAAATCTTTTGAATGACTACACAGCTTTTTGCCTTTTCCTGGAACTTCTGTAAGTAGTTCTTTTCATAGAAAACCTGGCAATGCTTTTAATTTTTTCTACTAGCCTGGTTTTAGTTTGAAACTGCAGGAATGGGCAACTACTGTCTTCTCAAAGGTCACTATAGTGTCCAGACAGTGGTCCATATGTCATAAATATATGTGCTGCACAAGCTGACATCCAAATGGGTCAGTTGGCCCCTTGTAATAATATGGGCCTTGTCCCTGTAAGCCATAAAGACAAATGAGTAACCAGTTACATACAAAATTCAAATGAGATGCAGTATTGTTGGCAACTTGAGTCTAGAGAGAATGGAGTGCACCTCCAAGAGCTAAGTCAAACTGCTGTGTTAGCAGCATTGAAGTGACCTCCCTAGGTCACAAATTTGAGTAGTGTGCATGAACTGCCCTGACAACAAAACGTCCCTCTCAGCCTCGCTGGTGTGGTCCAAAGGAAAGCAGAGGAATATGCTTGGCACAGCTTGGCTGCAGGAGTTGCCAGAAGGTGCCATCCAACCATCTTGGGGACTCCACTCTGGATTTGTGCAGGGTTTACTCCTGAGCCTTCTCTTGAAGATATCCCACAAGCAGCAAAGGTCTAAGATCAGAATTTTCCTTCTCCTAGATGAGCGGCTTTCCCAGTTTGACAAGCTCCACCTGCCCCTTCCCTCTACAGCACATGCAGAAACCACCTTCTTGACCATTGGACCCACTATTGGTCTTGTCCGCTCAATCTGCTGGAGCCTGTCTTCACATGCAGGGAGAGTCCCTAACACACTGAGGGTTTGAGACCTATCGGCTACCCTCACCTGGTTTAGCCACCCATTCGAGGCTATTTCCAAGGTGTGGGCACTGTCTCATGCTGACAGAGTCTAGGAGCCACAGGTTGAGAGTCAAGTGAAGGATGGGGACCAAAGGTGGACAAATAACCCTGGAAGGAGCGTGATGTGTCCCCCACCCAGAGGCACTACACCCCCATACACCTTGGTGCAGCATTAAAGTGTGGGAGCTATATTTATTATTGCTTGACAACATTTCCCAAACCTTTACTAAATATTTAGTAGGGCTACTATGGACAAATTGCTTTGGAGGCTGGGTATATTTTACTAGTAGACCATTCCTAGATAATAACAAGAGGCTGCCTTATACAGTCTTTTCTCCCCTACCTGGGGATGCTGGCAATTGAACCTTGGACCTGTGCCTGTGTTCTAGGAATTCTGAGGTCTTAAATATAGAATAAATGTTGAATTGCACAAGGTAAACACACATACATAAGTATATAAACCACATGTCTAAAATAGTACAGGAGAGCAATCCAAAAGCCATCTTCGCTCTCCTAAAGACTCAATATTTCCTCTGCCTCCTTAATCTGCCTTACCTGAGAACAGGTAGGCAGATAGCAATCTGGAACTTCCTGAAGGGATTCCTTTCCTATACAGTGGTGCCCTGCAAGACGAATGCCTCGCAAGACGGAAAACCCGCTAGACGAAAGGGTTTTCCATTTTTGAGCTGCTTCGCAAGACGATTTTCCCTATGGGCTTGCTTTGCAAGACGAAAACGTCTTGCGAGTGTTCCAATTTTTCCCCCGCTTCCCCCCCCTTTTCAAAGCCGCTAAGCCGCTAATAGCCTTTTAGCCGCTAAACCGCTAATAGCTGCTAAACCGCTAATAGCGCTAAGCCGCTAATAGGGTTGCTTCGCAAGACGAAAAAACCGCTAGACGAAGAGACTCGCGGAACGGATTAATTTCGTCTTGCGAGGCACCACTGTATGTATGAACCTCCATTGTCATTGTTTGCCCAGATGCTTCATTGAGGGATGTCTGACAGGCATCCTGATTGTCTTATCAAACGCTAATGTTCTGTGTAAACTGTGTCTGGAACTATGTAAAATTCAGGAATATCACACCTCGGCCTGCCTGAGCCACAGCAACCCCACCTTACGTGTGGTGTAATTTCTGACTGTAGAGGGGGTGTCCTTCTCCACACCAAAGTGCAAACCCTTAAAAGAGATGTTTCTTCTTGGTTCTGGATGTCTCTTTCCTCCTTGATAGGAGTGGAGGGAACTCTGTTGCAACAGAAAAATAAAGATCTGCCTTGCTTTCACTGCATCCTGCCTCCATCCATTCATGGACTTAGAGGACTCAGTCCCTTGGGTTGCTGGGCAGCAAAAGCCAACCACCCCTCTTTTTTTCTATATCACATGGAAAGCAGATTCTCTGTTACTGACCTAGGACACCTCCAGATTCCTGCCATTAAGGATGTAAATCCTTCCAAGTAAAATTAAAATCCAGTAATAAAAACACAAAGGCAGTACTGGAACATAACTTGTCTGGACACGCCAGGTGGAACAGCTCCTAGTGTCATCTTTCTCGCTTCCAAATGTACATTGTCCAGTTAACTCTTTCAACCATTGTGCTGCTGGGAAAGACTGCTTTCCATTTACAGTGGTGCCCGGCAAGACGAATGCCTCGCAAGATGGAAAACTCGCTAGACGAAAGAGTTTTCCGTTTTGGAGGTGCTTTGCAAAACGAATCTCCTATGGGCTTGCTTTGCAAGACGACAATGTCTTGCGAGTTCCTGCTGGTTTTTCCCCCTCCCCCCTTTTTCTAAGCCGCTAAACCGCTTATCAGCTGATCCGATCAGAGAAGCCGCTAATAGCGCTAAAAGCCGCTAATAGCGCTAATCCGCTAATCCGTCAATGGGCTTGCTTCGCAAGACGAAAAAACCGCTAGACGAAGAGAATCACAGAACGGATTCCTTTCGTCTTGCGAGGCACCACTGTATACGTCTGTGCTTATGGATGTGAAACTTTCTGCAGCTGATTACCAGTGCCTGTCAATGACTTCGATGCGGGATCCAGAAAACAACCACAGATAAAGTATATACGTTGCCAGCTAATACCAACTCTTCATAAAGGTTTTATGAAAAAGCAAGTAATACTTGGAATGAAAGTGAAAGCAAATATTCTAAATAGATTTGTCACCCCCTTTGATCCTAACAAGAAAATTCAGAGGTGTCAGACGCAAAAGCTGATGGAAAAGGTTCTCTTTTTCATAATTCTTCTAACTGGTGCTATAGATATTTGAAGGTGTATTTGGCCCATTCTCAGCGTGTTCATTATTCAACTGCAGCAACAACAACAGGTTTTTGCTATGCGAGTGAGTCATCCACAGAAGAGTGCTTCTATGCTATGCAGCAAGGATGCAGTGATGTGCTTTGGTAACCTTCCACAAGTATATTTCCAGAAAAAGACATTTCTTTAGCCATGAGTGCAGAACTTTGAATTAAGAATACATGTAACAACTGCTGGTGTTCAGCAGTACATCAGAGGGGTAAGATAAGCATGTTTGGCCCAAGATGTGTTCAGGTTAACAGGCTGAAAGCTGAAAATATATCACTTGCTTAGCTTGTATTTGTTTTTGTCCCAGAACCACTTGTGGGAGCTTTCTTGCATTGTGCTTTAGCAATGATTAACTGCCATTTTCCCCAGAACTGTGTACAGTCAGTCTGACATCAATTATACGGCTGCATCGGCAAACGTAAACCAAAAGCAGCTGTATTTGGCATCTGCTGTGCTATAGCTGAGTTCAATAACATGTTTTGCTAAAGCAAGGTCACACTTTATTTGAGAAATTGGTGTTTTTAGGAACTACAGCGGACTTCGGTGCCGTTGATGCAATGGGTTGAGCTAGCAGGAAGAAATGGAGCTGTACCATCGAATCAAATCTTTATGGTTGAAGTCAATGATCAGCATTAAAGAAGCAAGATAAGAGGCACATAAAACACATCCAAGTGTGAAGAACAATAAAAAAGGATAAAGTAAATAGAAGTAGCGTAAAGGTGAAGGGACCCCTGACCATTAGGTCCAGTCGTGGCTGACTGGGGTTGCGGCGCTCATCTCGCTTTATTGGCCGAGGGAGCTGGCGTACAGCTTCCGGGTCATGTGGCCAGCATGTGGTGAACCAGAGCAGCGCACGGAAAGGCCGTTTACCTTCCCGCCGGAGCGGTACCTATTTATCTACTTGCACTTTGACGTGCTTTTGAACTGCTAGGTTGGCAGGAGCAGGGACCGAGCAACAGGAGCTCACCCTGTCGCAGGGATTCGAACTGCCGACCTTCTGATCGGCAAGTCCTAGGCTCTGTGGTTTAACCCACAGCGCCACCCGCATCCCGAGAAGTAGCATAGAGTTAAATAAATAGGGCATCAACATTTTAAAAGATATAATCATGCCATGAACTTCAAAGAGGGAAATTGCAGAAGGTCTGAGGTCAGTTCCTGGAGAATTTGGCTTGCTGTAGCACAGAAGTTGGCCACACTGAGAGTGATAGATGCATCTTGTTTGGAAAGGAGTAGAAGGCCATAGAATTCCACTGATCATCCTGGCAGATTTAATAAGTTGCTTGATAAAGATTTCAGGCAAATCTTAATATAAAGAGCCGTGCAGGAGGATATGGGTCACTGACCTCTCCAGAATTGCAAGGGAACTTGTGTTCACGATAGGGCTTTAAAAAAACTTATCTTCCCTCTAGAATAGCAATGGGGAGGACAGAAGTTGTACAATGACAGTCATTGGTAGAAGATCTGAGCTCCAAGTTCAGACGTTTGACTAGAAGGTTGGTCTTCCAAGCCTTCCTTTGCCTTGCCACAGCTGTATATAGAGTTCAAAATCCTTTGGCTTGGTTGTGGGTGAGAGTAGTCTGTGATACGGTATAGCCAAAAGGTTCTTCGTGTATTCAAGATTGAATTCAAATATCGCCTGACAAACTGAATTTGAGCCCAAGAGCCACTCACCACGTTACATCAAAGATTTCCCCTATAGCCAATCACAAATTTTCTAACACACCTTTTCATGCCAAAAGTGTGCAGCAAACATGCCCCAAGACTGCCCACGTGTGTGTTCTATGAGCAGTTTCAGAAAGTTGGATTCCTGTCCAATATTGTGAAAAGTCAATATTTCTGGCCATCTGAAATGGAAATGTAGGACTCTAATTTTGCTGTAAAGTTGCCCAAAGATATTTGAATTAAAAAGTTCTTATTGAATGTTGTTCATTCTTTGTCCACTAGATAGAGCCCTCAAACCCCTTCTCATTATTTAGGAATCGGGGCAGAGTGAGTTTCTTAGATCATACTGTATTCTCTTATGTACAAATCTGTGGATTTGGGGCAGCCAAATGACAAACTGCAAGGACAGTTGATGGGGCTGCTCTGAAGAGCTTGACAAGGAAGGAAGAAGGTATGTGTAGAGAGATACCCAAAGTACAAACGTTTCACAAAAGTAAGAGTAGCACCCATGCGTTCCTACGAAGCTTCCAACTGATTGCGTCCAGGCACAACCCTTCAGTACAAAAAACCACAGATTAAGATCGGGGTGGGGGGGGAGATTACATCATAACTGCATAATAAAACCATTGTCAAATACCTCTCTTGTAATGTGGCATCATGAATAACTAACTGAGAAGCTAGTCAAGACACTTAAAAAGATGAATGTACTTTTGAGTTTCCTAGAATCGATGATCAAATTTCCCCTGACGATTACCAAATGGTAAATATTGTGTGTTAATTTCTACAGTTAATTGTGTGCAAGATGTAGGTTTGCTGTAAAATGTCTGCCAACGGCATAGCTGTCAACCTTCCCTTTTTTCGCGGGAAATTCCCTTATTCCAGCGCTGTTTCCTGTTGCTTCCTGCTGCTATCCCGGATTGTTAGATATCCCGTAGACTGTCCCCGGGACAGGTGAGGCTGCTGATCCCTTATTTTCAAATCTGAAAGTTGACAGCTATGGCCAACAGATCAGCTATAGTGACTTGGGTAAAGGTAAAGGGACACCTGACCATTAGGTCCAGTCGTGCCCGACTCTGGGGTTGCGGCGCTCATCTCACTTCATTGGCCGAGGGAGCCGGTGTACAGCTTCCGGGTCATGTGGCCAGCATGACTAAGCCACTTCTGGCAAACCAGAGCAGCACACGGAAACGCCGTTTACCTTCCCGCCAGAGTGGTAGCTATTTATATACTTTGACGTGCTTTCGAACTGCTAGGTTGGCAGGAGCAGGGACCGAGCAACGGGAACTCACCCCATCACAGGGATTCAAACCGCCGACCTTCTGATCGGCAAGCCCTAGGCTCTGTGCTTTAACCCACAGCGCCACCTGCGTCCCTTATAGTGACTTAGAGCATTTGCTAGTACTGATGCTACTAGGTAACAAACTTAAAACATGCTATCTTGGAATCAAGTGATCTGAAGTTCGGCATAAGTGCGTCGTTCCCTCCTTCAAGACTTGTCTGGGTTTCCCCCTTCTGTCTAGCAGAAGTAAAACTCTCGCCTCACTTGCAAATGCATAAGTGTGTGCTTTTAACTTCCTGCCTACATTTTCTCCCCACCCACTGCAAACAACACATGCCATTCTAGGAGGACGATTGGTTTCACACTGTTCGCCGCATCAAGGTGACATCTTGACATTCAGCCCGGCCACGCAAACAAGTCGCTGCCCTTTATCTTCTCAGACTCTCTCAAAATGATACTACTATGTTGTGTCTGTGTGGGAAACAATTGCACAAAGAAGATGTGTCCTTGCATATCAGTTGCCATGTGTAATAAAATGAGTCAGATTTTTATTTTTTTGAGGCCAATGGCCATTGCAACAGAAATCACAAAATGCAAACATGATAATTCCAGAGTAATTTAAAAACCTATCAATTTTCTGAACTGTAAATTATCAGAATTCAAAGTTCCCTAAATTATTTAGATTAAAACAATTCCATTGGCAGTTGACATTGTTTTGGATTTTTAAAAAATCAACTTTCCTGTTGCTAATGCATAGAAAGCTATCCTGTAGGTAACAAACTTGTCTTCATCAAACCGCAACTGTCTAATTTTGAAATCGTCTGATCTAGAAAATTCTGAAATGAACAGAGGAAGTTGTCCCTAGGTGAACTATGGTAAGGGCAACATAGGATATGGTGCACAATATCTCTCACCTGATCTACATACACAAAGGCAAAATTTACTAGCCAAACACTTTATGGGGATCGCTTGAAATCTAAGCTGGGAAAATGCATGCCGTAATGTAGGAAGTTAATTTCTGCAAATAAACAGCTCTTTTGTGGTTCAATTTAATTTTAATGCAGGTAGCAACTCTTTTAGGCAACTGTTTTAGGCAACTGCACACACACGCATCACAGCAAACCCAGAAATATCTTCTGCTGTGCAGGAGTCTATAAACACCAGGTAGCAGTTAAGAATTCACCGTACAACGGTATACATGGCTACACTGAAGTAAGTCTCTTTGTGTTTAGTGGGACTTACTCCCAGTTAAGTGGATACAGGACTGCAGCCAAGGCTTAGATTTACGGTTAGCACTGGGGAAAACAGGTTTCTTGTGCCTTTGACTAGCAGGTGTGTGAGGGGCAGAAATCCAACAGGTTAAGTCCTTTCTAGCATGGAAAATAAAAAAGGCTGATCGCCGAAGAATTGATGCTTTTGAATTATGGTGCTGGAGGAGACTCTTGAGAGTCCCATGGACTGCAAGAAGATCGAGCCTGAAGGAAATCAGCCCTGAGTGCTCACTGGAAGGACAGATCCTGAAGCTGAGGCTCCAATACTTTGGCCACCTCCTGAGAAGAGAAGACTCCCTGGAAATGACCCTGATGTTGGGAAAGATGGAGGGCCCAAGGAGAAGGGGACGACAGAGGACAAGATGGTTGGACAGTGTTCTCGAAGCTACCAGCATGAGTTTGACCAAACTGCGGGAGGCAGTGGAAGACAGGAGTGCCTGGCGTGCTCTGGTCCATGGGGTCACGAAGAGTCAGACACGACTAAACAGCAACAGCAATTATGGGGGGAAAGCAATTATGGGGGAAAGCACCTCTTCACAGACATTTTGTTACGTGTGCGACCACTGATTTATTTTTGGGCCCTCCACCTGCAAAAGAGGGCACAGATGGACAAACGGCACAAATTATGTGCAAATCTGTGTCCTTTGCAAGTCAGAGGGGCCAATCCACAGGCATTGTAGCCTTCTCTGCAGTGGAATGCTCTCCCCAGGGAAGTTCGCTGGCGCCTTCATTATACTCCTTTAGGCGCCAGGCAAAAACGTTCCTTTTTAACCAGGACTTTAGTTGATATTATTGACATCCAACACCCTTTTAGAATGTGGCTCTTTGGCTATTGGGTTGCTGTTTTTATTTTTATTAGGTATTTTGTGGTTTTATATTTTATATGTAAATTGATAGCCATAGCCTTTTATATACTAACCTTTTCTGCTCTTCCACATCCATTTAATGCTCCTAACCCTTATTTTTAGCTTCTTTGAGATTTTTATAGTTTTTTATATATACCTTCTGTTTTAATAATTTTAGCTTTCCAAAACCTTTTACAGATTTTTAATGATTGTAGCCCACCCTACTTGTGCTGGTCTATGTCCATAATAGTGATTTGATTGATTGATTGATTTTATTTTGTGAACCTCCCTGAGATCCCAGGGTATAGGGTGGTATATAAAGTCATCATCATCATCATCATCATCATCATCATCATCATCATCATAGTGATGATGGTGATTATGATGCAGGGCCCAGAAAATCCTGTTGCCCAGGTGGACAAAACTGGGATAGAGCCATACCTTTCAAATCATGGGTGATGGATATGCACTCAAAGGGAGCACAAGACCATAAGGCAAGTTGGCAGGGCAACTAAAACGATCGCTGGTTGGGGAAGCACCAGAAGAGTGGACAGTCTTAGGTGAGTCACCACCCTTTCTCCTGACTGGTCTATCCAACCCACACGTCCCTCTGTCTGTCATTACTGAAACAGGTGTGCTCTGCATTTCTCTTCCCTATTGATGACTTCACTGCCCAGGCACATCTTTGTAATGCCATGGGTTGATCAAGTGCAATCAAAGAGTCAACGTAAAATAGAGCAGACCAGACAAATGCATAATCCTTTTCTCTTTTTTTGCTTTGTAGAGTGGTACCTCAGGTTACAGATGCTTCAGGTTACAGACGCTTCAGGTTACAGTCCGCTAACCCAGAAATAGTACCTCGGGTTAGGAACTTTGCTTCAGGATGGGAACAGAAATTCTTCGGCGGCAGCGGGAGACCCCACTAGCTAAAGTGGTACCTCAGGTTAAGAACAGTTTCAGGTTAAGAACAGACCTCCAGAATGAATTAAGTTCTTAACCCGAGGTACCACTGCATATTAATCCCATGCTTTCTTTCCCTGTGGATAATTTTGTGTTTTGGAGTAGGAGAGGGGGGGGGGGTTCACTAAAATATCTTTTAACAAATACAGCAAATGAAAACATATAAAAACAGTTGCCTCTTGCTACAAAGTGAAGAGATAGGGATTGACATGGGCTTATCGGTGAAATGCCCCAAAACTTAGGTGCTAAAGCAGGCATCCCCAACCTGTGGCCCTCCAGATGTTTTGGCCTACAACTCCCATGATCCCTAGCTAACAGGACCAGTGGTCAGGAATGATGGGAATTGTAGTCCAAAACATCTGGAGGGCCAAAGGTTGGGGATGCCTGTTATGTACTGAAGTTCTCAACCTGGGCCAGCAGGGGGATACTGTTGATAGTTCAGGTCCACATATGCAAATAAGGGATCGAAAGTTGCGTTCAGTGATTGGATAGTTACAGAAAGTTGTTACAGTTACGTTGTACTGGAGCTCTATATAAGCAGGCTGGTTGAACCCTTCAGTTCAGTTCTGTTCTGGCCTGTGGATAAACAAGATGAAATATACTCTGAGTCGCAAAGTGATTTTGTGCTCTTTATTCAGCTCATAGTGGTGAGGAGGAATGAATGAAAGTCCCCTCAAAGTATCTGCTTTATATACATTATTTACACAATGGGCTGCACATGATTGGTTAATTCTGGAATTCTACTGTAAGCCAATCAGGTTGTGGATTCACTTATATCTCAGCATGATTGGGTGGTTCCTGCCAACCAATCATACTGCTGCATTGTTCTAGGACCAATCAGACTGCTGCATTCTGAATCCTATTGTTCTAGGACCAATCAGACTGCTGCAGTTTGGATCCTATTCCACTCAGTACATCACACAAGAGCTGTTTGAAGAATCGCTGTGTCGTCTGATATGTTCACCCACAACTTAACACTGCCTGTGCTA
The DNA here is from genome assembly GCF_965113315.1 of Podarcis vaucheri. NCBI lineage: Eukaryota > Metazoa > Chordata > Lepidosauria > Squamata > Lacertidae > Podarcis > Podarcis vaucheri. The sequence continues at coordinate 70,908,309 of NC_138767.1, read as the reverse complement.
AAGCATCTAAAAAACCCAGTAAAGTGCTAAGGCTGTAAAATGTTAAACTAATAAAAATGCTAAAATGGCTGAGTGCAGATTGCAACCCAGTACAGACTTCTGGGCATACGATGATAGCACAAAGTGTAGCAGCACATTATGACAATAAACGCAAGAACCTTTCTGCCACTTCTTCTCCTTTCTCACACAGAAAGCAAAACCGCACCCAGCCCCAAAAACAAAAACAAAAAAAGCAAACATAAAAGTTTCCCGTTCTTGTTTTCAAATCACACAGGGTGCTGCCTTAAGCCTGCCCTTGCTGGAATTCCTCGCCAGGGCCTCTAAATAATTTCCTAGCACCAAAAGTTAGAAAGCTAAGGCAGGTGAGTTTGTATAATACATTCTTCTTGTCGTTTAGTCGTTTAGTCATGTCCGACTCCTCGTGACCCCATGGACCAGAGCACGCCAGGCACTCCTGTCTTCCACTGCCTCCCACAGTTTGGTCAAACTCATGCTGGTACCTTCGAGAACGCTGTCCAACCATCTCGTCCTCTGTCGTCCCCTTCTCCTTGTGCCCTCCATCTTTCCCAACATCAGGGTCTTTTCCATGGAGTCTTCTCTTCTCATGAGGTAGCCCAAGTCTTGGAGCCTCAGCTTCAGGATCTGTCCTTCCAGTGAGCACTCAGGGCTGATTTCCTTCAGAATGGATAGGTTTGATCTTCTTGCAGTCCATGGGACTCTCAAGAGTCTCCTGCAGCACCATAATTCAAAAGCATCCATTCAAAAGCTTTCAGGGGAGCATTTGCAACCGTTTGGCACCATTTTTGAGTGAATTGCCAAAAGTCAGATTTTTGCTGAAATTGTGACTTCGGGGCTTAGGGATTTTTTTTCAAAAAAATATTTTCTGCCGGTCAAGTTGTTGAGGGCTGATTTCTTGTCCTGTGATAAAAAGCCTACTGTTTCCATCGCCAAAGCTTTCAGGGTAGCATTTTCAAGTGTTTGGCACCATTTTTGAGTGAATTGCCAAAAGTCAGTTTTTTGCTGAAATTGTGACTTCGGGGCTTAGGGATTTTTTCATAATTTTTTTTCCTGCCGGTTAATTTGTTGAGGGCTGATTTCTTGTCCTGTGATAAAAAGCCTTCTGTTTCGAGTGCCAAACCTTTCAGGAGAGCATTTTCAAGCTTTTGGCAGCATTTTTGAGTGAATTGCCAAAAGTCAGATTTTTGCTGAAATTGTGACTTCAGGGCTGAGGGATTTTTTCAAAAAAATACTTTCTGCCGGTTAGGTTTTTCAGGCCTGATTTCTTGTCCTGTGATAAAAAGACTTCTGTTTCCATCGCCAAACCTTTCAGGAGAGCAGTTTCAAGCTTTTGGCAACATTTTTGAGTGAATTGCCAAAAGTCAGATTTTGGCTGAAATTGTGACCCCGGGGCTTAGGGATTTTTTCAAAAAAATATTTTCTGCCGGTCAAGTTTTTGAGGGCTGATTTCTTGTCCTGTGATAAAAAGCCTTCTGTTTCGAGTGCCAAACCTTTCAGGAGAGCATTTTCAAGCTTTTGGCAGCATTTTTGAGTGAATTGCCAAAAGTCAGATTTTTGCTGAAATTGTGACTTCGGGGCTGAGGGATTTTTTCAAAAAAATACTTTCTGCTGGTTAAGTTTTTGAGGGCTGATTTCTTGTCATGTGATAAAAAGCCTTCTGTTTCTATCGCCAATGCTTTCAGGGGAGCATTTGCAACCGGTTGGCACCATTTTTGAGTTAATTGCCAAAAGTCAGATTTTTGCTGAAATTGTGACCCCGGGGCTTAGTGATTTTTTCAAAAAAATATTTTCTGCCGGTTAAGTTTTTGAGGGCTGATTTCTTGTCCTGTGATAAAAAGCCTTCTGTTTCCATCGCCAAAGCTTTCAGCGGAGCTTTTGCAACCGGTTAGCACCATTTTTGAGTGAATTGCCAAAAGTCAGATTTTTGCTGAAATTGTGACCCCGGGGCTTAGGGATTTTTTCAAAAAAAAAATTTCTGCCGCTTAAGTTTTTGAGGGCTGATTTCTTGTCCTGTGATAAAAAGCCTTCTGTTTCCAGGTGAGCATTTGCAACCGGTTGGCACCATTTTTGAGTGAATTGCCAAAAGTCTGCTTTTTGCTGAAATTGTGACCCCGGGGCTTAGGGATTTTTTCAAAAAAATATTTTCTGCCGGTTAAGTTTTTGAGGGCTGATTTCTTGTCCTGTGATAAAAAGCCTTCTGTTTTCATCGCTAAAGATTTCAGGTGAGCATTTGCAACCGATTGGCACCATTTTTGAGTGAATTGCCAAAAGTCTGCTTTTTGCTGAAATGGTGACCCCGGGGCTTAGGGATTTTTTCATAATTTTTTTTTCTGCCGGTTAAGTTTTTGAGGGCTGATTTCTTGTCCTGTGATAAAAAGACTTCTGTTTCCATCGCCAAACCTTTCAGGAGAGCAGTTTCAAGCTTTTGGCACCATTTTTGAGTGAATTGCCAAAAGTCAGATTTTTGCTGAAATTGTGACCCCGGGGCTTAGGGATTTTTTCAAAAAAATATTTTCTGCCGGTTAAGTTTTTTAGGGCTGATTTCTTGTCCTGTGATAAAAAGCCTACTGTTTCCATCGCCAAAGCTTTCAGGGTAGCATTTTCAAGTGTTTGGCACCATTTTTGAGTGAATTGCCAAAAGTCAGTTTTTTGCTGAAATTGTGACTTTGGGGCTTAGGGATTTTTTCATAATTTTTTTTTCTGCCGGTTAATTTGTTGAGGGCTGATTTCTTGTCCTGTGATAAAAAGCCTTCTGTTTCGAGTGCCAAACCTTTCAGGAGAGCATTTTCAAGCTTTTGGCAGCATTTTTGAGTGAATTGCCAAAAGTCAGATTTTTGCTGAAATTGTGACTTCGGGGCTGAGGGATTTTTTCAAAAAAATACTTTCTGCCGGTTAAGTTTTTCAGGCCTGATTTCTTGTCCTGTGATAAAAAGACTTCTGTTTCCATCGCCAAACCTTTCAGGAGAGCAGTTTCAAGCTTTTGGCACCATTTTTGAGTGAATTGCCAAAAGTCAGATTTTTGCTGAAATTGTGACTTCGGGGCTGAGGGATTTTTTCAAAAAAATACTTTCTGCTGGTTAAGTTTTTGAGGGCTGATTTCTTGTCATGTGATAAAAAGCCTTCTGTTTCTATCGCCAATGCTTTCAGGGGAGCATTTGCAACCGGTTGGCACCATTTTTGAGTTAATTGCCAAAAGTCAGATTTTTGCTGAAATTGTGACCCCGGGGCTTAGTGATTTTTTCAAAAAAATATTTTCTGCCGGTTAAGTTTTTGAGGGCTGATTTCTTGTCCTTTGATAAAAAGCCTTCTGTTTCCATCGCCAAAGCTTTCAGCGGAGCTTTTGCAACCGGTTAGCACCATTTTTGAGTGAATTGCCAAAAGTCAGATTTTTGCTGAAATTGTGACCCCGGGGCTTAGGGATTTTTTCAAAAAAAAAATTTCTGCCGCTTAAGTTTTTGAGGGCTGATTTCTTGTCCTGTGATAAAAAGCCTTCTGTTTCCAGGTGAGCATTTGCAACCGGTTGGCACCATTTTTGAGTGAATTGCCAAAAGTCTGCTTTTTGCTGAAATTGTGACCCCGGGGCTTAGGGATTTTTTCAAAAAAATATTTTCTGCCGGTTAAGTTTTTGAGGGCTGATTTCTTGTCCTGTGATAAAAAGCCTTCTGTTTTCATCGCTAAAGATTTCAGGTGAGCATTTGCAACCGATTGGCACCATTTTTGAGTGAATTGCCAAAAGTCTGCTTTTTGCTGAAATGGTGACCCCGGGGCTTAGGGATTTTTTCATAATTTTTTTTTCTGCCGGTTAAGTTTTTGAGGGCTGATTTCTTGTCCTGTGATAAAAAGACTTCTGTTTCCATCGCCAAACCTTTCAGGAGAGCAGTTTCAAGCTTTTGGCACCATTTTTGAGTGAATTGCCAAAAGTCAGATTTTTGCTGAAATTGTGACCCCGGGGCTTAGGGATTTTTTCAAAAAAATATTTTCTGCCGGTTAAGTTTTTTAGGGCTGATTTCTTGTCCTGTGATAAAAAGCCTACTGTTTCCATCGCCAAAGCTTTCAGGGTAGCATTTTCAAGTGTTTGGCACCATTTTTGAGTGAATTGCCAAAAGTCAGTTTTTTGCTGAAATTGTGACTTTGGGGCTTAGGGATTTTTTCATAAATTTTTTTTCTGCCGGTTAATTTGTTGAGGGCTGATTTCTTGTCCTGTGATAAAAAGCCTTCTGTTTCGAGTGCCAAACCTTTCAGGAGAGCATTTTCAAGCTTTTGGCAGCATTTTTGAGTGAATTGCCAAAAGTCAGATTTTTGCTGAAATTGTGACTTCGGGGCTGAGGGATTTTTTCAAAAAAATACTTTCTGCCGGTTAAGTTTTTCAGGCCTGATTTCTTGTCCTGTGATAAAAAGACTTCTGTTTCCATCGCCAAACCTTTCAGGAGAGCAGTTTCAAGCTTTTGGCACCATTTTTGAGTGAATTGCCAAAAGTCAGATTTTTGCTGAAATTGTGACTTCGGGGCTGAGGGATTTTTTCAAAAAAATACTTTCTGCTGGTTAAGTTTTTGAGGGCTGATTTCTTGTCATGTGATAAAAAGCCTTCTGTTTCTATCGCCAATGCTTTCAGGGGAGCATTTGCGACCGGTTGGCACCATTTTTGAGTTAATTGCCAAAAGTCAGATTTTTGCTGAAATTGTGACCCCGGGGCTTAGTGATTTTTTCAAAAAAATATTTTCTGCCGGTTAAGTTTTTGAGGGCTGATTTCTTGTCCTTTGATAAAAAGCCTTCTGTTTCCATCGCCAAAGCTTTCAGCGGAGCTTTTGCAACCGGTTAGCACCATTTTTGAGTGAATTGCCAAAAGTCAGATTTTTGCTGAAATTGTGACCCCGGGGCTTAGGGATTTTTTCAAAAAAAAAATTTCTGCCGCTTAAGTTTTTGAGGGCTGATTTCTTGTCCTGTGATAAAAAGCCTTCTGTTTCCAGGTGAGCATTTGCAACCGGTTGGCACCATTTTTGAGTGAATTGCCAAAAGTCTGCTTTTTGCTGAAATTGTGACCCCGGGGCTTAGGGATTTTTTCAAAAAAATATTTTCTGCCGGTTAAGTTTTTGAGGGCTGATTTCTTGTCCTGTGATAAAAAGCCTTCTGTTTTCATCGCTAAAGATTTCAGGTGAGCATTTGCAACCGATTGGCACCATTTTTGAGTGAATTGCCAAAAGTCTGCTTTTTGCTGAAATGGTGACCCCGGGGCTTAGGGATTTTTTCATAATTTTTTTTTCTGCCGGTTAAGTTTTTGAGGGCTGATTTCTTGTCCTGTGATAAAAAGACTTCTGTTTCCATCGCCAAACCTTTCAGGAGAGCAGTTTCAAGCTTTTGGCACCATTTTTGAGTGAATTGCCAAAAGTCAGATTTTTGCTGAAATTGTGACCCCGGGGCTTAGGGATTTTTTCAAAAAAATATTTTCTGCCGGTTAAGTTTTTTAGGGCTGATTTCTTGTCCTGTGATAAAAAGCCTACTGTTTCCATCGCCAAAGCTTTCAGGGTAGCATTTTCAAGTGTTTGGCACCATTTTTGAGTGAATTGCCAAAAGTCAGTTTTTTGCTGAAATTGTGACTTTGGGGCTTAGGGATTTTTTCATAATTTTTTTTTCTGCCGGTTAATTTGTTGAGGGCTGATTTCTTGTCCTGTGATAAAAAGCCTTCTGTTTCGAGTGCCAAACCTTTCAGGAGAGCATTTTCAAGCTTTTGGCAGCATTTTTGAGTGAATTGCCAAAAGTCAGATTTTTGCTGAAATTGTGACTTCGGGGCTGAGGGATTTTTTCAAAAAAATACTTTCTGCCGGTTAAGTTTTTCAGGCCTGATTTCTTGTCCTGTGATAAAAAGACTTCTGTTTCGAGTGCCAAACCTTTCAGGAGAGCAGTTTCAAGCTTTTGGCACCATTTTTGAGTGAATTGCCAAAAGTCAGATTTCTGCTGAAATTGTGACCCCGGGGCTTAGGGATTTTTTCAAAAAAATATTTTCTGCCGGTTGAGTTTTTGAGGGCTGATTTCTTGTCCTGTGATAAAAAGCCTTCTGTTTCTATTGCCAATGCTTTCAGGGGAGCATTTGCAACCGGTTGGCACCATTTTTGAGTTAATTGCCAAAAGTCAGATTTTTGCTGAAATTGTGACCCCGGGGCTTAGTGATTTTTTAAAAAAAATATTTTCTGCCGGTTAAGTTTTTGAGGGCTGATTTCTTGTCCTGTGATAAAAAGCCTTCTGTTTCCATCGCCATAGTTTTCAGCGGAGCTTTTGCAACCGGTTGGCACCATTTTTGAGTGAATTGCCAAAAGTCAGATTTTTGCTGAAATTGTGACCCCGGGGCTTAGGGATTTTTTCAAAAAAATATTTTCTGCCGTTTAAGTTTTTGAGGGCTGATTTCTTGTCCTGTGATAAAAAGCCTTCTTTTTCCATCGCCATAGTTTTCAGCGGAGCTTTTGCAACCGGTTGGCACCATTTTTGAGTGAATTGCCAAAAGTCAGATTTTTGCTGAAATTGTGACCCCGGGGCTTAGTGATTTTTTCAAAAAAATATTTTCTGCCGGTTAAGTTTTTGAGGGCTGATTTCTTGTCCTGTGATAAAAAGCCTTCTGTTTCCATCGCCATAGTTTTCAGCGGAGCTTTTGCAACCGGTTGGCACCATTTTTGAGTGAATTGCCAAAAGTCAGATTTTTGCTGAAATTGTGACCCCGGGGCTTAGGGATTTTTTCAAAAAAAAAATTTCTGCCGGTTAAGTTTTTTAGGGCTGATTTCTTGTCCTGTGATAAAAAGCCTTCTGTTTCCATCGCCAAAGCTTTCAGGGGAGCATTTCCAACCGGTTGGCACCATTTTTGAGTGAATTGCCAAAAGTCAGATTTCTGCTGAAATTGTGACCCCCCCCGGGGCTTAGGGATTTTTTCAAAAAAAAAAATTTCTGCCGCTTAAGTTTTTGAGGGCTGATTTCTTGTCCTGTGATAAAAAGCCTTCTGTTTCCATCGCCATAGTTTTCAGCGGAGCTTTTGCAACCGGTTGGCACCATTTTTGAGTGAATTGCCAAAAGTCAGATTTTTGCTGAAATTGTGACCCCGGGGCTTAGTGATTTTTTCAAAAAAATATTTTCTGCCGGTTAAGTTTTTGAGGGCTGATTTCTTGTCCTGTGATAAAAAGCCTTCTGTTTCCATCGCCATAGTTTTCAGCGGATCTTTTGCAACCGGTTGGCACCATTTTTGAGTTAATTGCCAAAAGTCAGATTTTTGCTGAAATTGTGACCCCGGGGCTTAGGGATTTTTTCAAAAAAAAAATTTCTGCCGGTTAAGTTTTTTAGGGCTGATTTCTTGTCCTGTGATAAAAAGCCTTCTGTTTCCATCGCCAAAGCTTTCCGGGGAGCATTTCCAACCGGTTGGCACCATTTTTGAGTGAATTGCCAAAAGTCAGATTTCTGCTGAAATTGTGACCCCGGGGCTTAGGGATTTTTTCAAAAAAAAAAATTTCTGCCGCTTAAGTTTTTGAGGGCTGATTTCTTGTCCTGTGATAAAAAGCCTTCTGTTTCCAGGTGAGCATTTGCAACCGGTTGGCACCATTTTTGAGTGAATTGCCAAAAGTCTGCTTTTTGCTGAAATTGTGACCCCGGGGCTCAGGGATTTTTTCAAAAAAATATTTTCTGCCGGTTAAGTTTTTGAGGGCTGATTTCTTGTCCTGTGATAAAAAGCCTTCTGTTTTCATCGCCAAAGATTTCAGGTGAGCATTTGCAACCGATTGGCACCATTTTTGAGTGAATTGCCAAAAGTCTGCTTTTTGCTGAAATGGTGACCCCAGGGCTTAGGGATTTTTTCATAAAAATATTTACTGCCGGTTAAGTTTTTCAGGCCTGATTTCTTGTCCTGTGATAAAAAGACTTCTGTTTCCATCGCCAAACCTTTCAGGAGAGCAGTTTCAAGCTTTTGGCACCATTTTTGAGTGAATTGCCAAAAGTCAGATTTTTGCTGAAATTGTGACCCCGGGGCTTAGGGATTTTTTCAAAAAAATATTTTCTGCCGGTTAAGTTTTTTAGGGCTGATTTCTTGTCCTGTGATAAAAAGCCTACTGTTTCCATCGCCAAAGCTTTCAGGGTAGCATTTTCAAGTGTTTGGCACCATTTTTGAGTGAATTGCCAAAAGTCAGTTTTTTGCTGAAATTGTGACTTTGGAGCTTAGGGATTTTTTCATAATTTTTTTTTCTGCCGGTTAATTTGTTGAGGGCTGATTTCTTGTCCTGTGATAAAAAGCCTTCTGTTTCGAGTGCCAAACCTTTCAGGAGAGCATTTTCAAGCTTTTGGCAGCATGTTTGAGTGAATTGCCAAAAGTCAGATTTTTGCTGAAATTGTGACTTCGGGGCTGAGGGATTTTTTCAAAAAAATACTTTCTGCCGGTTAAGTTTTTCAGGCCTGATTTCTTGTCCTGTGATAAAAAGACTTCTGTTTCGAGTGCCAAACCTTTCAGGAGAGCAGTTTCAAGCTTTTGGCACCATTTTTGAGTGAATTGCCAAAAGTCAGATTTTTGCTGAAATTGTGACCCCGGGGCTTAGGGATTTTTTCAAAAAAATATTTTCTGCCGGTTGAGTTTTTGAGGGCTGATTTCTTGTCCTGTGATAAAAAGCCTTCTGTTTCTATTGCCAATGCTTTCAGGGGAGCATTTGCAACCGGTTGGCACCATTTTTGAGTTAATTGCCAAAAGTCAGATTTTTGCTGAAATTGTGACCCCGGGGCTTAGTGATTTTTTTAAAAAAATATTTTCTGCCGGTTAAGTTTTTGAGGGCTGATTTCTTGTCCTGTGATAAAAAGCCTTCTGTTTCCATCGCCATAGTTTTCAGCGGAGCTTTTGCAACCGGTTGGCACCATTTTTGAGTGAATTGCCAAAAGTCAGATTTTTGCTGAAATTGTGACCCCGGGGCTTAGGGATTTTTTCAAAAAAATATTTTCTGCCGTTTAAGTTTTTGAGGGCTGATTTCTTGTCCTGTGATAAAAAGCCTTCTGTTTCCATCGCCATAGTTTTCAGCGGAGCTTTTGCAACCGGTTGGCACCATTTTTGAGTGAATTGCCAAAAGTCAGATTTTTGCTGAAATTGTGACCCCGGGGCTTAGTGATTTTTTCAAAAAAATATTTTCTGCCGGTTAAGTTTTTGAGGGCTGATTTCTTGTCCTGTGATAAAAAGCCTTCTGTTTCCATCGCCATAGTTTTCAGCGGAGCTTTTGCAACCGGTTGGCACCATTTTTGAGTGAATTGCCAAAAGTCAGATTTTTGCTGAAATTGTGACCCCGGGGCTTAGGGATTTTTTCAAAAAAAAAATTTCTGCCGGTTAAGTTTTTTAGGGCTGATTTCTTGTCCTGTGATAAAAAGCCTTCTGTTTCCATCGCCAAAGCTTTCAGGGGAGCATTTCCAACCGGTTGGCACCATTTTTGAGTGAATTGCCAAAAGTCAGATTTCTGCTGAAATTGTGACCCCCCCCGGGGCTTAGGGATTTTTTCAAAAAAAAAAATTTCTGCCGCTTAAGTTTTTGAGGGCTGATTTCTTGTCCTGTGATAAAAAGCCTTCTGTTTCCATCGCCATAGTTTTCAGCGGAGCTTTTGCAACCGGTTGGCACCATTTTTGAGTGAATTGCCAAAAGTCAGATTTTTGCTGAAATTGTGACCCCGGGGCTTAGGGATTTTTTCAAAAAAATATTTTCTGCCGTTTAAGTTTTTGAGGGCTGATTTCTTGTCCTGTGATAAAAAGCCTTCTGTTTCCATCGCCATAGTTTTCAGCGGAGCTTTTGCAACCGGTTGGCACCATTTTTGACTGAATTGCCAAAAGTCAGATTTTTGCTGAAATTGTGACCCCGGGGCTTAGTGATTTTTTCAAAAAAATATTTTCTGCCGGTTAAGTTTTTGAGGGCTGATTTCTTGTCCTGTGATAAAAAGCCTTCTGTTTCCATCGCCATAGTTTTCAGCGGAGCTTTTGCAACCGGTTGGCACCATTTTTGAGTGAATTGCCAAAAGTCAGATTTTTGCTGAAATTGTGACCCCGGGGCTTAGGGATTTTTTCAAAAAAAAAATTTCTGCCGGTTAAGTTTTTTAGGGCTGATTTCTTGTCCTGTGATAAAAAGCCTTCTGTTTCCATCGCCAAAGCTTTCAGGGGAGCATTTCCAACCGGTTGGCACCATTTTTGAGTGAATTGCCAAAAGTCAGATTTCTGCTGAAATTGTGACCCCCCCCGGGGCTTAGGGATTTTTTTAAAAAAAAAAATTTCTGCCGCTTAAGTTTTTGAGGGCTGATTTCTTGTCCTGTGATAAAAAGCCTTCTGTTTCCATCGCCATAGTTTTCAGCGGAGCTTTTGCAACCGGTTGGCACCATTTTTGAGTGAATTGCCAAAAGTCAGATTTTTGCTGAAATTGTGACCCCGGGGCTTAGTGATTTTTTCAAAAAAATATTTTCTGCCGGTTAAGTTTTTGAGGGCTGATTTCTTGTCCTGTGATAAAAAGCCTTCTGTTTCCATCGCCATAGTTTTCAGCGGAGCTTTTGCAACCGGTTGGCACCATTTTTGAGTTAATTGCCAAAAGTCAGATTTTTGCTGAAATTGTGACCCCGGGGCTTAGGGATTTTTTCAAAAAAAAAATTTCTGCCGGTTAAGTTTTTTAGGGCTGATTTCTTGTCCTGTGATAAAAAGCCTTCTGTTTCCATCGCCAAAGCTTTCCGGGGAGCATTTCCAACCGGTTGGCACCATTTTTGAGTGAATTGCCAAAAGTCAGATTTCTGCTGAAATTGTGACCCCGGGGCTTAGGGATTTTTTCAAAAAAAAAAATTTCTGCCGCTTAAGTTTTTGAGGGCTGATTTCTTGTCCTGTGATAAAAAGCCTTCTGTTTCCAGGTGAGCATTTGCAACCGGTTGGCACCATTTTTGAGTGAATTGCCAAAAGTCTGCTTTTTGCTGAAATTGTGACCCCGGGGCTCAGGGATTTTTTCAAAAAAATATTTTCTGCCGGTTAAGTTTTTGAGGGCTGATTTCTTGTCCTGTGATAAAAAGCCTTCTGTTTTCATCGCCAAAGATTTCAGGTGAGCATTTGCAACCGATTGGCACCATTTTTGAGTGAATTGCCAAAAGTCTGCTTTTTGCTGAAATGGTGACCCCAGGGCTTAGGGATTTTTTCATAAAAATATTTACTGCCGGTTAAGTTTTTCAGGCCTGATTTCTTGTCCTGTGATAAAAAGACTTCTGTTTCCATCGCCAAACCTTTCAGGAGAGCAGTTTCAAGCTTTTGGCACCATTTTTGAGTGAATTGCCAAAAGTCAGATTTTTGCTGAAATTGTGACCCCGGGGCTTAGGGATTTTTTCAAAAAAATATTTTCTGCCGGTTAAGTTTTTTAGGGCTGATTTCTTGTCCTGTGATAAAAAGCCTACTGTTTCCATCGCCAAAGCTTTCAGGGGAGCATTTCCAACCGGTTGGCACCATTTTTGAGTGAATTGCCAAAAGTCAGATTTTTGCTGAAATTGTGACCCCGGGGCTTAGGGATTTTTTCAAAAAAAAAATTTCTGCCGCTTAAGTTTTTGAGGGCTGATTTCTTGTCCTGTGATAAAAAGCCTTCTGTTTCCATCGCCATAGTTTTCAGCGGAGCTTTTGCAACCGGTTGGCACCATTTTTGAGTGAATTGCCAAAAGTCAGATTTTTGCTGAAATTGTGACCCCGGGGCTCAGTGATTTTTTCAAAAAAATATTTTCTGCCGGTTAAGTTTTTGAGGGCTGATTTCTTGTCCTGTGATAAAAAGCCTTCTGTTTCCATCGCCATAGTTTTCAGCGGAGCTTTTGCAACCGGTTGGCACCATTTTTGAGTTAATTGCCAAAAGTCAGATTTTTGCTGAAATTGTGACCCCGGGGCTTAGGGATTTTTTCAAAAAAATATTTTCTGCCGGTTAAGTTTTTGAGGGCTGATTTCTTGTCCTGTGATAAAAAGCCTTCTGTTTCCATCGCCATAGTTTTCAGCGGAGCTTTTGCAACCGGTTGGCACCATTTTTGAGTGAATTGCCAAAAGTCAGATTTTTGCTGAAATTGTGACCCCGGGGCTTAGGGATTTTTTCAAAAAAAAAATTTCTGCCGGTTAAGTTTTTTAGGGCTGATTTCTTGTCCTGTGATAAAAAGCCTTCTGTTTCCATCGCCAAAGCTTTCAGGGGAGCATTTCCAACCGGTTGGCACCATTTTTGAGTGAATTGCCAAAAGTCAGATTTCTGCTGAAATTGTGACCCCCCCCGGGGCTTAGGGATTTTTTTAAAAAAAAAAATTTCTGCCGCTTAAGTTTTTGAGGGCTGATTTCTTGTCCTGTGATAAAAAGCCTTCTGTTTCCATCGCCATAGTTTTCAGCGGAGCTTTTGCAACCGGTTGGCACCATTTTTGAGTTAATTGCCAAAAGTCAGATTTTTGCTGAAATTGTGACCCCGGGGCTTAGGGATTTTTTCAAAAAAAAAATTTCTGCCGGTTAAGTTTTTTAGGGCTGATTTCTTGTCCTGTGATAAAAAGCCTTCTGTTTCCATCGCCAAAGCTTTCCGGGGAGCATTTCCAACCGGTTGGCACCATTTTTGAGTGAATTGCCAAAAGTCAGATTTCTGCTGAAATTGTGACCCCGGGGCTTAGGGATTTTTTCAAAAAAAAAAATTTCTGCCGCTTAAGTTTTTGAGGGCTGATTTCTTGTCCTGTGATAAAAAGCCTTCTGTTTCCAGGTGAGCATTTGCAACCGGTTGGCACCATTTTTGAGTGAATTGCCAAAAGTCTGCTTTTTGCTGAAATGGTGACCCCAGGGCTCAGGGATTTTTTCAAAAAAATATTTTCTGCCGGTTAAGTTTTTGAGGGCTGATTTCTTGTCCTGTGATAAAAAGCCTTCTGTTTTCATCGCCAAAGATTTCAGGTGAGCATTTGCAACCGATTGGCACCATTTTTGAGTGAATTGCCAAAAGTCTGCTTTTTGCTGAAATGGTGACCCCAGGGCTTAGGGATTTTTTCATAAAAATATTTACTGCCGGTTAAGTTTTTCAGGCCTGATTTCTTGTCCTGTGATAAAAAGACTTCTGTTTCCATCGCCAAACCTTTCAGGAGAGCAGTTTCAAGCTTTTGGCACCATTTTTGAGTGAATTGCCAAAAGTCAGATTTTTGCTGAAATTGTGACCCCGGGGCTTAGGGATTTTTTCAAAAAAATATTTTCTGCCGGTTAAGTTTTTTAGGGCTGATTTCTTGTCCTGTGATAAAAAGCCTACTGTTTCCATCGCCAAAGCTTTCAGGGTAGCATTTTCAAGTGTTTGGCACCATTTTTGAGTGAATTGCCAAAAGTCAGTTTTTTGCTGAAATTGTGACTTTGGAGCTTAGGGATTTTTTCATAATTTTTTTTTCTGCCGGTTAATTTGTTGAGGGCTGATTTCTTGTCCTGTGATAAAAAGCCTTCTGTTTCGAGTGCCAAACCTTTCCGGAGAGCATTTTCAAGCTTTTGGCAGCATTTTTGAGTGAATTGCCAAAAGTCAGATTTTTGCTGAAATTGTGACTTCGGGGCTTAGGGATTTTTTCAAAAAAATATTTTCTGCCGCTCAAGTTTTTCAGGCCTGATTTCTTGTCCTGTGATAAAAAGCCTTCTGTTTCGAGTGCCAAACCTTTCAGGAGAGCATTTTCAAGCTTTTGGCACCATTTTTGAGTGAATTGCCAAAAGTCAGATTTTTGCTGAAATTGTGACCCCGGGGCTTAGGGATTTTTTTTAAAAAAAATATTCTGCCGGTTAAGTTTTTGAGGGCTGATTTCTTGTCATGTGATAAAAAGCCTTCTGTTTCTATTGCCAATGCTTTCAGGGGAGCATTTTCAAGCTTTTGGCACCATTTTTGAGTGAATTGCCAAAAGTCAGATTTTTGCTGAAATTGTGACCCTGGGGCTTAGGGATTTTCTTTTAAAAAAAAAATTCTGCCGGTTAAGTTTTTGAGGGCTGATTTCTTGTCATGTGATAAAAAGCCTTCTGTTTCTATCGCCAATGCTTTCAGGGGAGCATTTGCAACCGGTTGGCACCATTTTTGAGTTAATTGCCAACAGTCAGATTTTTGCTGAAATTGTGACCCCGGGGCTTAGTGATTTTTTCAAAAAATATTTTCTGCCGGTTAAGTTTTTGAGGGCTGATTTCTTGTCCTGTGATAAAATGCCTTCTGTTTCCATCGCCATAGTTTTCAGCGGAGCTTTTGCAACCGGTTGGCACCATTTTTGAGTGAATTGCCAAAAGTCAGATTTTTGCTGAAATTGTGACCCCGGGGCTTAGGGATTTTTTCAAAAAAAAATTTTCTGCCGCTTAAGTTTTTGAGGGCTGATTTCTTCTCCTGTGATAAAAAGCCTTCTGTTTCCAGGTCAGCATTTGCAACCGGTTGGCACCATTTCTGAGTGAATTGCCAAAAGTCTGCTTTTTGCTGAAATTGTGACCCCGGGGCTTAGGGATTTTTTCATCATTTTTTTTTCTGCCGGTTAATTTGTTGAGGGCTGATTTCTTGTCCTGTGATAAAAAGCCTTCTGTTTCAAGTGCCAAACCTTTCAGGAGAGCATTTTCAAGCTTTTGGCAGCACTTTTGAGTGAATTGCCAAAAGTCAGATTTTTGCTGAAATTGTGACTTCGGGGCTGAGGGATTTTTTCAAAAAAATACTTTCTGCCGGTTAAGTTTTTCAGGCCTGATTTCTTGTCCTGTGATAAAAAGACTTCTGTTTCCATCGCCAAACCTTTCAGGAGAGCAGTTTCAAGCTTTTGGCACCATTTTTGAGTGAATTGCCAAAAGTCAGATTTTTGCTGAAATTGTGACCCCGGGGCTTAGTGATTTTTTCAAAAAAATATTTTCTGCCGGTTAAGTTTTTGAGGGCTGATTTCTTGTCCTGTGATAAAAAGCCTTCTGTTTCCATCGCCATAGTTTTCAGCGGAGCTTTTGCAACCGGTTGGCACCATTTTTGAGTGAACTGCCAAAAGTCAGATTTTTGCTGAAATTGTGACCCCGGGGCTTAGGGATTTTTTCATAAAAATATTTACTGCCGGTTAAGTTTTTCAGGCCTGATTTCTTGTCCTGTGATAAAAAGACTTCTGTTTCCATCGCCAAACCTTTCAGGAGAGCAGTTTCAAGCTTTTGGCATCATTTTTGAGTGAATTGCCAAAAGTCAGATTTTTGCTGAAATTGTGACCCCGGGGCTTAGTGATTTTTTCAAAAAAATATTTTCTGCCGGTTAAGTTTTTGAGGGCTGATTTCTTGTCCTGTGATAAAAAGCCTTCTGTTTCCATCGCCATAGTTTTCAGCGGAGCTTTTGCAACCGATTGGCACCATTTTTGAGTGAATTGCCAAAAGTCAGATTTTTGCTGAAATTGTGACCCCGGGGCTTAGGGATTTTTTCAAAAAAAAAAAAATTCTGCCGGTTAAGTTTTTTAGGGCTGATTTCTTGTCCTGTGATAAAAAGCCTTCTGTTTCCATCGCCAAAGCTTTCAGGGGAGCATTTCCAACCGGTTGGCACCATTTTTGAGTGAATTGCCAAAAGTCAGATTTCTGCTGAAATTGTGACCCCGGGGCTTAGGGATTTTTTTAAAAAAAAAATTTCTGCCGCTTAAGTTTTTGAGGGCTGATTTCTTGTCCTGTGATAAAAAGCCTTCTGTTTCCAGGTGAGCATTTGCAACCGGTTGGCACCATTTTTGAGTGAATTGCCAAAAGTCTGCTTTTTGGTGAAATTGTGACCCCGGGGCTTAGGGATTTTTTCAAAAAAATATTTTCTGCCGGTTAAGTTTTTGAGGGCTGATTTCTTGTCCTGTGATAAAAAGCCTTCTGTTTTCATCGCCAAAGATTTCAGGTGAGCATTTCCAACCGATTGGCACCATTTTTGAGTGAATTGCCAAAAGTCTGCTTTTTGCTGAAATGGTGACCCCGGGGCTTAGGGATTTTTTCATAAATTTTTTTTCTGCCGGTTAAGTTTTTGAGGGCTGATTTCTTGTCTTGTGATAAACAGCCTTCTGTTTCGAGTGCCAAACCTTTCAGGAGAGCATTTTCAAGCTTTTGGCACCATTTTTGAGTGAATTGCCAAAAGTCTGCTTTTTGCTGAAATTGTGACTTCGGGGCTTAGGGATTTTTTCATAAAAATATTTACTGCCGGTTAAGTTTTTCAGGCCTGATTTCTTGTCCTGTGATAAAAAGACTTCTGTTTCCATCGCCAAACCTTTCAGGAGAGCAGTTTCAAGCTTTTGGCACCATTTTTGAGTGAATTGCCAAAAGTCAGATTTTTGCTGAAATTGTGACTTTGGGGCTTAGGGATTTTTTCATATTTTTTTTTTCTGCCGGTTAATTTGTTGAGGGCTGATTTCTTGTCCTGTGATAAAAAGACTTCTGTTTCCATCGCCAAACCTTTCAGGAGAGCAGTTTCAAGCTTTTGGCACCATTTTTGAGTGAATTGCCAAAAGTCAGATTTTTGCTGAAATTGTGACCCCGGGGCTTAGGGATTTTTTCAAAAAAATATTTTCTGCCGGTCAAGTTTTTGAGGGCTGATTTCTTGTCCTGTGATAAAAAGCCTTCTGTTTCGAGTGCCAAACCTTTCAGGAGAGCATTTTCAAGCTTTTGGCACCATTTTTGAGTGAATTGCAAAAAGTCAGATTTTTGCTGAAATTGTGACCCCGGGGCTTAGGGATTTTCTTTTAAAAAAAAAATTCTGCCGGTTAAGTTTTTGAGGGCTGATTTCTTTTCATGAGATAAAAAGCCTTCTGTTTCTATCGCCAATGCTTTCAGGGGAGCATTTGCAACCGGTTGGCACCATTTTTGAGTTAATTGCCAAAAGTCAGATTTTTGCTGAAATTGTGACCCCGGGGCTTAGTGATTTTTTCAAAAAAATATTTTCTGCCAGTTAAGTTTTTGAGGGCTGATTTCTTGTCCTGTGATAAAAAGCCTTCTGTTTCCATCGCCATAGTTCTCAGCGGAGCTTTTGCAACCGGTTGGCACCATTTTTGAGTGAATTGCCAAAAGTCAGATTTTTGCTGAAATTGTGACCCCGGGGCTTAGGGATTTTTTTATAATTTTTTTTTCTGCCGGTTAATTTGTTGAGGGCTGATTTCTTGTCCTGTGATAAAAAGCCTTCTGTTTCGAGTGCCAAACCTTTCAGGAGAGCATTTTCAAGCTTTTGGCAGCACTTTTGAGTGAATTGCCAAAAGTCAGATTTTTGTTGAAATTGTGACTTCGGGGCTGAGGGATTTTTTCAAAAAATACTTTCTGCCGGTTAAGTTTTCAGGCCTGATTTCTTGTCCTGTGATAAAAAGACTTCTGTTTCCATCGCCAAACCTTTCAGGAGAGCAGTTTCAAGCTTTGGGCATCATTTTTGAGTGAATTGCCAAAAGTCAGATTTTTGCTGAAATTGTGACCCCGGGGCTTAGTGATTTTTTCAAAAAAATATTTTCTGCCGGTTAAGTTTTTTAGGGCTGATTTCTTGTCCTGTGATAAAAAGCCTTCTGTTTCCATCGCCAAAGCTTTCAGGGGAGCATTTCCAACCGGTTGGCACCATTTTTGAGTGAATTGCCAAAAGTCAGATTTCTGCTGAAATTGTGACCCCGGGGCTTAGGGATTTTTTCAAAAAAAAAATTTCTGCCGCTTAAGTTTTTGAGGGCTGATTTCTTGTCCTGTGATAAAAAGCCTTCTGTTTCCAGGTGAGCATTTGCAACCGGTTGGCACCATTTTTGAGTGAATTGCCAAAAGTCTGCTTTTTGCTGAAATGGTGACCCCGGGGCTTAGGGATTTTTTCATAAATTTTTTTTTGCCGGTTAAGTTTTTGAGGGCTGATTTCTTGTCCTGTGATAAAAAGCCTTCTGTTTCGAGTGCCAAACCTTTCAGGAGAGCATTTTCAAGCTTTTGGCACCATTTTTGAGTGAATTGCCAAAAGTCAGATTTCTGCTGAAATTGTGACCCCGGGGCTTAGGGATTTTTTTTTTTAAAAAAAATTCTGCCGGTTAAGTTTTTGAGGGCTGATTTCTTGTCTTGTGATAAACAGCCTTCTGTTTCGAGTGCCAAACCTTTCAGGAGAGCATTTTCAAGCTTTTGGCACCATTTTTGAGTGAATTGCCAAAAGTCTGCTTTTTGCTGAAATTGTGACTTCGGGGCTTAGGGATTTTTTCATAAAAATATTTACTGCCGGTTAAGTTTTTCAGGCCTGATTTCTTGTCCTGTGATAAAAAGACTTCTGTTTCCATCGCCAAACCTTTCAGGAGAGCAGTTTCAAGCTTTTGGCACCATTTTTGAGTGAATTGCCAAAAGTCAGATTTTTGCTGAAATTGTGACTTTGGGGCTTAGGGATTTTTTCATATTTTTTTTTCTGCCGGTTAATTTGTTGAGGGCTGATTTCTTGTCCTGTGATAAAAAGACTTCTGTTTCCATCGCCAAACCTTTCAGGAGAGCAGTTTCAAGCTTTTGGCACCATTTTTGAGTGAATTGGCAAAAGTCAGATTTTTGCTGAAATTGTGACCCCGGGGCTTAGGGATTTTTTCAAAAAAATATTTTCTGCCGGTCAAGTTTTTGAGGGCTGATTTCTTGTCCTGTGATAAACAGCCTTCTGTTTCGAGTGCCAAACCTTTCAGGAGAGCATTTTCAAGCTTTTGGCACCATTTTTCAGTGAATATCCAAAAGTCAGATTTTTGTTGAAATTGTGACCCCGGGGCTTAGGGATTTTTTCAAAAAAAAAATTTCTGCCGGTTAAGTTTTTTAGGGCTGATTTCTTGTCCTGTGATAAAAAGCCTTCTGTTTCCATCGCCAAAGCTTTCAGGGGAGCATTTCCAACCGGTTGGCACCATTTTTGAGTGAATTGCCAAAAGTCAGATTTCTGCTGAAATTGTGACCCCGGGGGCTTAGGGATTTTTTCAAAAAAATTTTTTTCTGCCGGTTAAGTTTTTGAGGGCTTATTTCTTGTCCTGTGATAAAAAGCCTTCTGTTTCCATCGCCTTAGTTTTCAGTGGAGCTTTTGCAACCGGTTGGCACCATTTTTGAGTGAATTGCCAAAAGTCAGATTTTTGCTGAAATTGTGACCCCGGGGCTTAGGGATTTTTTCAAAAAAAAAATTTCTGCCGCTTAAGTTTTTGAGGGCTGATTTCTTGTCCTGTGATAAAAAGCCTTCTGTTTCCAGGTGAGCATTTGCAACCGGTTGGCACCATTTTTGAGTGAATTGCCAAAAGTCTGCTTTTTGCTGAAATTGTGACCCCGGGGCTTAGTGATTTTTTCAAAAAAATATTTTCTGCCGGTTAAGTTTTTGAGGGCTGATTTCTTGTCCTGTGATAAAAAGCCTTCTGTTTCCATCGCCAAAGATTTCAGGTGAGCATTTGCAACCGATTGGCACAATTTTTGAGTGAATTGCCAAAAGTCAGATTTTTGCTGAAATTGTGACCCCGGGGCTTAGGGATTTTTTCATAAATTTTTTTTCTGCCGGTTAAGTTTTTGAGGGCTGATTTCTTGTCCTGTGATAAAAAGCCTTCTGTTTCGAGTGCCAAACCTTTCAGGAGAGCATTTTCAAGCTTTTGGCACCATTTTTGAGTGAATTGCCAAAAGTCAGATTTCTGCTGAAATTGTGACCCCGGGGCTTAGGGATTTTTTCAAAAAAATATTTTCTGCCGGTTAAGTTTTTTAGGGCTGATTTCTTGTCCTGTGAAAAAAAGCCTTCTGTTTCGAGTGCCAAACCTTTCAGGGGAGCATTTTCAAGCTTTTGGCAACATTTTTGAGTGAACTGCCAAAAGTCAGATTTTTGCTGAAATTGTGACCCCGGGGCTTAGGGATTTTTTCATAATTTTTTTTTCTGCCGGTTAATTTGTTGAGGGTTGATTTCTTGTCCTGTGATAAAAAGCCTTCTGTTTCGAGTGCCAAACCTTTCAGGAGAGCATTTTCAAGCTTTTGGCAGCACTTTTGAGTGAATTGCCGAAAGTCAGATTTTTGCTGAAATTGTGACCCCGGGGCTTAGGGATTTTTTCAAAAAAATATTTTCTGCCGGTTAAGTTTTTCAGGCCTGATTTCTTGTCCTGTGATAAAAAGACTTCTGTTTCCATCGCCAAACCTTTCAGGAGAGCAGTTTCAAGCTTTTGGCACCATTTTTGAGTGAATTGCCAAAAGTCAGATTTTTGCTGAAATTGTGACCACGGGGCTTAGGGATTTTTTCAAAAAAATATTTTCTGCCGGTCAAGTTTTTGAGGGCTGATTTCTTGTCCTGTGATAAAAAGCCTTCTGTTTCGAGTGCCAAACCTTTCAGGAGAGCATTTTCAAGCTTTTGGCACCATTTTTGAGTGAATTGCCAAAAGTCAGATTTTTGCTGAAATTGTGACCCCGGGGCTTAGGGATTTTTTTTTTAAAAAAATTCTGCCGGTTAAGTTTTTGAGGGCTGATTTCTTGTCATGTGATAAAAAGCCTTCTGTTTCTATCGCCAATGCTTTCAGGGGAGCATTTGCAACCGGTTGGCACCATTTTTGAGTTAATTGCCAAAAGTCAGATTTTTGCTGAAATTGTGACCCCGGGGCTTAGGGATTTTTTCAAAAAAAAAATTTCTGCCGGTTAAGTTTTTTAGGGCTGATTTCTTGTCCTGTGATAAAAAGCCTTCTGTTTCCATCGCCAAAGCTTTCAGGGGAGCATTTCCAACCGGTTGGCACCATTTTTGAGTGAATTGCCAAAAGTCAGATTTCTGCTGAAATTGTGACCCCGGGGCTTAGGGATTTTTTCAAAAAAAAAAATTTCTGCCGCTTAAGTTTTTGAGGGCTGATTTCTTGTCCTGTGATAAAAAGCCTTCTGTTTCCATCGCCAAAGCTTTCAGGGGAGCATTTCCAACCGGTTGGCACCATTTTTGAGTGAATTGCCAAAAGTCTGCTTTTTGCTGAAATTGTGACCACGGGGCTTAGGGATTTTTTCAAAAAAATATTTTCTGCCGGTTAAGTTTTTGAGGGCTGATTTCTTGTCCTGTGATAAAAAGCCTTCTGTTTTCATCGCCAAAGATTTCAGGTGAGCATTTGCAACCGATTGGCACCATTTTTGAGTGAATTGCCAAAAGTCTGCTTTTTGCTGAAATGGTGACCCTGGGGCTTAGGGATTTTTTCATAAATTTTTTTTCTGCCGGTTAAGTTTTTGAGGGCTGATTTCTTGTCCTGTGATAAAAAGCCTTCTGTTTCGAGTGCCAAACCTTTCAGGAGAGCATTTTCAAGCTTTTGGCACCATTTTTGAGTGAATTGCCAAAAGTCAGATTTCTGCTGAAATTGTGACCCCGGGGCTTAGGGATTTTTTTTTTAAAAAAAAAATTCTGCCGGTTAAGTTTTTGAGGGCTGATTTCTTGTCCTGTGATAAACAGCCTTCTGTTTCGAGTGCCAAACCTTTCAGGAGAGCATTTTCAAGCTTTTGGCACCATTTTTGAGTGAATTGCCAAAAGTCTGCTTTTTGCTGAAATTGTGACTTCGGGGCTTAGGGATTTTTTCATAAAAATATTTACTGCCGGTTAAGTTTTTCAGGCCTAATTTCTTGTCCTGTGATAAAAAGACTTCTGTTTCCATCGCCAAACCTTTCAGGAGAGCAGTTTCAAGCTTTTGGCACCATTTTTGAGTGAAATGCCAAAAGTCAGATTTTTGCTGAAATTGTGACCCCGGGGCTTAGGGATTTTTTCAAAAAAATATTTTCTGCCGGTTAAGTTTTTTAGGGCTGATTTCTTGTCCTGTGATAAAAAGCCTTCTGTTTCCATCGCCAAAGATTTCAGGTGAGCATTTGCAACCGATTGGCACAATTTTTGAGTGAATTGCCAAAAGTCAGATTTTTGCTGAAATTGTGACCCCGGGGCTTAGGGATTTTTTCATAAATTTTTTTTCTGCCGGTTAAGTTTTTGAGGGCTGATTTCTTGTCCTGTGATAAAAAGCCTTCTGTTTCGAGTGCCAAACCTTTCAGGAGAGCATTTTCAAGCTTTTGGCAGCACTTTTGAGTGAATTGCCAAAAGTCAGATTTTTGCTGAAATTGTGACTTCGGGGCTGAGGGATTTTTTCAAAAAAATACTTTCTGCCGGTTAAGTTTTTCAGGCCTGATTTCTTGTCCTGTGATAAAAAGACTTCTGTTTCCATCGCCAAACCTTTCAGGAGAGCAGTTTCAAGCTTTTGGCACCATTTTTGAGTGAATTGCCAAAAGTCAGATTTTTGCTGAAATTGTGACCCCGGGGCTTAGGGATTTTTTCAAAAAAATATTTTCTGCCGGTCAAGTTTTTGAGGGCTGATTTCTTGTCCTTTGATAAAAAGCCTTCTGTTTCGAGTGCCAAACCTTTCAGGAGAGCATTTTCAAGCTTTTGGCAGCACTTTTGAGTGAATTGCCAAAAGTCAGATTTTTGCTGAAATTGTGACTTCGGGGCTGAGGGATTTTTTCAAAAAAATACTTTCTGCCGGTTAAGTTTTTTAGGGCTGATTTCTTGTCCTGTGATAAAAAGACTTCTGTTTCCATCGCCAAACCTTTCAGGAGAGCAGTTTCAAGCTTTTGGCAACATTTTTGAGTGAACTGCCAAAAGTCAGATTTTTGCTGAAATTGTGACCCCGGGGCTTAGGGATTTTTTCATAATTTTTTTTTCTGCCGGTTAATTTGTTGAGGGCTGATTTCTTGTCCTGTGATAAAAAGCCTTCTGTTTCGAGTGCCAAACCTTTCAGGAGAGCATTTTCAAGCTTTTGGCAGCACTTTTGAGTGAATTGCCAAAAGTCAGATTTTTGCTGAAATTGTGACTACGGGGCTGAGGGATTTTTTCAAAAAAATACTTTCTGCCGGTTAAGTTTTTCAGGCCTGATTTCTTGTCCTGTGATAAAAAGACTTCTGTTTCCATCGCCAAACCTTTCAGGAGAGCAGTTTCAAGCTTTTGGCACCATTTTTGAGTGAATTGCCAAAAGTCAGATTTTTGCTGAAATTGTGACCCCGGGGCTTAGGGATTTTTTCAAAAAAATATTTTCTGCCGGTCAAGTTTTTGAGGGCTGATTTCTTGTCCTTTGATAAAAAGCCTTCTGTTTCGAGTGCCAAACCTTTCAGGAGAGCATTTTCAAGCTTTTGGCAGCACTTTTGAGTGAATTGCCAAAAGTCAGATTTTTGCTGAAATTGTGACTTCGGGGCTGAGGGATTTTTTCAAAAAAATACTTTCTGCCGGTTAAGTTTTTGAGGGCTGATTTCTTGTCCTGTGATAAAAAGACTTCTGTTTCCATCGCCAAACCTTTCAGGAGAGCAGTTTCAAGCTTTTGGCACCATTTTTGAGTGAATTGCCAAAAGTCAGATTTTTGCTGAAATTGTGACCCCGGGGCTTAGGGATTTTTTCAAAAAAATATTTTCTGCCGGTCAAGTTTTTGAGGGCTGATTTCTTGTCCTTTGATAAAAAGCCTTCTGTTTTGAGTGCCAAACCTTTCAGGAGAGCATTTTCAAGCTTTTGGCACCATTTTTGAGTGAATTGCCAAAAGTCAGATTTTTGCTGAAATTGTGACCCCGGGGCTTAGGGATTTTTTCAAAAAAATATTTTCTGCCGGTCAACTTTTTGAGGGCTGATATCTTGTCCGGTGATAAAAAGCCTTCTGTTTCCATCGCCATAGCTTTCAGCGGAGCATTTTCAAGCTTTTGGCACCATTTTTGAGTGAATGGCCAAAAGTCAGATTTTTGCTGATATTGTGACCCCGGGGCTTAGGCTTTTTTCAAAAAAATATTTTCTGCCGGTTAAGTTTTTGAGGGCTGATTTCTTGTCCTGTGATAAAAAGCCTTCTGTTTCCATCGCCAAAGCTTTCAGGGGAGCATTTGCAACCGGTTGGCACAATTTTTGAGTGAATTGCCAAAAGTCAGATTTTTGCTGAAATTGTGACCCCGGGGCTTAGGGATTTTTTCAAAAAAAATTTTTCTGCCGGTTAAGTATTTTAGGGCTGATTTCTTGTCCTGTGATAAAAAGCCTTCTGTTTCCATTGCCAAAGCTTTCAGGGGAGCATTTCCAACCGGTTGGCACCATTTTTGAGTGAATTGCCAAAAGTCAGATTTCTGCTGAAATTGTGACCCCGGGGCTTAGGGATTTTTTCAAAAAAAAATTTTCTGCCGCTTAAGTTTTTGAGGGCTGATTTCTTGTCCTGTGATAAAAAGCCTTCTGTTTCCAGGTGAGCATTTGCAACCGGTTGGCACCATTTTTGAGTGAATTGCCAAAAGTCTGCTTTTTGCTGAAATTGTGACCCCGGGGCTTAGGGATTTTTTCAAAAAAATATTTTCTGCCGGTTAAGTTTTTGAGGGCTGATTTCTTGTCCTGTGATAAAAAGCCTTCTGTT
Source organism: Podarcis vaucheri (assembly GCF_965113315.1). NCBI lineage: Eukaryota > Metazoa > Chordata > Lepidosauria > Squamata > Lacertidae > Podarcis > Podarcis vaucheri. The sequence continues at coordinate 70,884,013 of NC_138767.1, read as the reverse complement.
TCCATCGCCAAAGATTTCAGGTGAGCATTTGCAACCGATTGGCACAATTTTTGAGTGAATTGCCAAAAGTCAGATTTTTGCTGAAATTGTGACCCCGGGGCTTAGGGATTTTTTAATAAATTTTTTTTCTGCCGGTTAAGTTTTTTAGGGCTGATTTCTTGTCCTGTGAAAAAAAGCCTTCTGTTTCGAGTGCCAAACCTTTCAGGGGAGCATTTTCAAGCTTTTGGCAACATTTTTGAGTGAACTGCCAAAAGTCAGATTTTTGCTGAAATTGTGACCCCGGGGCTTAGGGATTTTTTCATAATTTTTTTTTCTGCCGGTTAAGTTTTTGAGGGCTGATTTCTTGTCCTGTGATAAAAAGCCTTCTGTTTCGAGTGCCAAACCTTTCAGGAGAGCATTTTCAAGCTTTTGGCAGCACTTTTGAGTGAATTGCCAAAAGTCAGATTTTTGCTGAAATTGTGACTTCGGGGCTGAGGGATTTTTTCAAAAAAATACTTTCTGCCGGTTAAGTTTTTCAGGCCTGATTTCTTGTCCTGTGATAAAAAGACTTCTGTTTCCATCGCCAAACCTTTCAGGAGAGCAGTTTCAAGCTTTTGGCACCATTTTTGAGTGAATTGCCAAAAGTCAGATTTTTGCTGAAATTGTGACCCCGGGGCTTAGGGATTTTTTCAAAAAAATATTTTCTGCCGGTCAAGTTTTTGAGGGCTGATTTCTTGTCCTTTGATAAAAAGCCTTCTGTTTCGAGTGCCAAACCTTTCAGGAGAGCATTTTCAAGCTTTTGGCAGCACTTTTGAGTGAATTGCCAAAAGTCAGATTTTTGCTGAAATTGTGACTTCGGGGCTGAGGGATTTTTTCAAAAAAATACTTTCTGCCGGTTAAGTTTTTCAGGCCTGATTTCTTGTCCTGTGATAAAAAGACTTCTGTTTCCATCGCCAAACCTTTCAGGAGAGCAGTTTCAAGCTTTTGGCAGCACTTTTGAGTGAATTGCCAAAAGTCAGATTTCTGCTGAAATTGTGACCCCGGGGCTTAGGGATTTTTTCAAAAAAAAAATTTCTGCCGCTTAAGTTTTTGAGGGCTGATTTCTTGTCCTGTGATAAAAAGCCTTCTGTTTCCAGGTGAGCATTTGCAACCGGTTGGCACCATTTTTGAGTGAATTGCCAAAAGTCTGCTTTTTGCTGAAATTGTGACCCCGGGGCTTAGGGATTTTTTCAAAAAAATATTTTCTGCCGGTTAAGTTTTTGAGGGCTGATTTCTTGTCCTGTGATAAAAAGCCTTCTGTTTCCATCGCCAAAGATTTCAGGTGAGCATTTGCAACCGATTGGCACAATTTTTGAGTGAATTGCCAAAAGTCAGATTTTTGCTGAAATTGTGACCCCGGGGCTTAGGGATTTTTTCAAAAAAATATTTTCTGCCGGTTAAGTTTTTGAGGGCTGATTTCTTGTCCTTTGATAAAAAGCCTTCTGTTTTGAGTGCCAAACCTTTCAGGAGAGCATTTTCAAACTTTTGGCACCATTTTTGAGTGAATTGCCAAAAGTCAGGTTTTTGCTGAAATTGTGACCCCGGGGCTTAGGGATTTTCTTTTAAAAAAAAAATTCTGCCGGTTAAGTTTTTGAGGGCTGATTTCTTGTCATGTGATAAAAAGCCTTCTGTTTCCATCGCCAAAGCTTTCAGGGGAGCATTTTCAAGCTTTTGGCAGCACTTTTGAGTGAATTGCCAAAAGTCAGATTTTTGCTGAAATTGTGACCCCGGGGCTTAGGGATTTTTTCAAAAAAAAAAATTCTGCCGCTTAAGTTTTTGAGGGCTGATTTCTTGTCCTGTGATAAAAAGCCTTCTGTTTCCAGGTGAGCATTTGCAACCGGTTGGCACCATTTTTGAGTGAATTGCCAAAAGTCTGCTTTTTGCTGAAATTGTGACCCCGGGGCTTAGGGATTTTTTCAAAAAAATATTTTCTGCCGGTTAAGTTTTTGAGGGCTGATTTCTTGTCCTGTGATAAAAAGCCTTCTGTTTCCATCGCCAAAGATTTCAGGTGAGCATTTGCAACCGATTGGCACAATTTTTGAGTGAATTGCCAAAAGTCAGATTTTTGCTGAAATTGTGACCCCGGGGCTTAGGGATTTTTTCAAAAAAATATTTTCTGCCGGTTAAGTTTTTTAGGGCTGATTTCTTGTCCTGTGAAAAAAAGCCTTCTGTTTCGAGTGCCAAACCTTTCAGGGGAGCATTTTCAAGCTTTTGGCAACATTTTTGAGTGAACTGCCAAAAGTCAGATTTTTGCTGAAATTGTGACCCCGGGGCTTAGGGATTTTTTCATAATTTTTATTCCTGCCGGTCAAGTTTTTGAGGGCTGATTTCTTGTCCTTTGATAAAAAGCCTTCTGTTTCGAGTGCCAAACCTTTCAGGAGAGCATTTTCAAGCTTTTGGCAGCACTTTTGATTGAATTGCCAAAAGTCAGATTTTTGCTGAAATTGTGACTTCGGGGCTGAGGGATTTTTTCAAAAAAATACTTTCTGCCGGTTAAGTTTTTCAGGGCTGATTTCTTGTCCTGTGATAAAAAGACTTCTGTTTCCATCGCCAAACCTTTCAGGAGAGCAGTTTCAAGCTTTTGGCACCATTTTTGAGTGAATTGCCAAAAGTCAGATTTTTGCTGAAATTGTGACCCCGGGGCTTAGGGATTTTTTCATAATTTTTTTTTCTGCCGGTTAATTTGTTGAGGGCTGATTTCTTGTCCTGTGATAAAAAGCCTTCTGTTTCGAGTGCCAAACCTTTCAGGAGAGCATTTTCAAGCTTTTGGCACCATTTTTGAGTGAATTGCCAAAAGTCAGATTTTTGCTGAAATTGTGACCCCGGGGCTTAGGGATTTTCTTTTAAAAAAAAAATTCTGCCGGTTAAGTTTTTGAGGGCTGATTTCTTGTCATGTGATAAAAAGCCTTCTGTTTCCATCGCCAAAGCTTTCAGGGGAGCATTTGCAACCGGTTGGCACCATTTTTGAGTGAATTGCCAAAAGTCAGATTTCTGCTGAAATTGTGACCCCGGGGCTTAGGGATTTTTTCAAAAAAAAATTTTCTGCCGCTTAAGTTTTTGAGGGCTGATTTCTTGTCCTGTGATAAAAAGCCTTCTGTTTCCAGGTGAGCATTTGCAACCGGTTGGCACCATTTTTGAGTGAATTGCCAAAAGTCTGCTTTTTGCTGAAATTGTGACCCCGGGGCTTAGGGATTTTTTCAAAAAAATATTTTCTGCCGGTTAAGTTTTTGAGGGCTGATTTCTTGTCCTGTGATAAAAAGCCTTCTGTTTCCATCGCCAAAGATTTCAGGTGAGCATTTGCAACCGATTGGCACCATTTTTGAGTGAAATGCCAAAAGTCAGATTTTTGCTGAAATTGTGACCCCGGGGCTTAGGGATTTTTTCAAAAAAATATTTTCTGCCGGTTAAGTTTTTGAGGGCTGATTTCTTGTCCTTTGATAAAAAGCCTTCTGTTTTGAGTGCCAAACCTTTCAGGAGAGCATTTTCAAACTTTTGGCACCATTTTTGAGTGAATTGCCAAAAGTCAGGTTTTTGCTGAAATTGTGACCCCGGGGCTTAGGGATTTTCTTTTAAAAAAAAAATTCTGCCGGTTAAGTTTTTGAGGGCTGATTTCTTGTCATGTGATAAAAAGCCTTCTGTTTCCATCGCCAAAGCTTTCAGGGGAGCATTTTCAAGCTTTTGGCAGCACTTTTGAGTGAATTGCCAAAAGTCAGATTTTTGCTGAAATTGTGACCCCGGGGCTTAGGGATTTTTTCAAAAAAAAAATTTCTGCCGCTTAAGTTTTTGAGGGCTGATTTCTTGTCCTGTGATAAAAAGCCTTCTGTTTCCAGGTGAGCATTTGCAACCGGTTGGCACCATTTTTGAGTGAATTGCCAAAAGTCTGCTTTTTGCTGAAATTGTGACCCCGGGGCTTAGGGATTTTTTCAAAAAAATATTTTCTGCCGGTTAAGTTTTTGAGGGCTGATTTCTTGTCCTGTGATAAAAAGCCTTCTGTTTCCATCGCCAAAGATTTCAGGTGAGCATTTGCAACCGATTGGCACAATTTTTGAGTGAATTGCCAAAAGTCAGATTTTTGCTGAAATTGTGACCCCGGGGCTTAGGGATTTTTTCAAAAAAATATTTTCTGCCGGTTAAGTTTTTGAGGGCTGATTTCTTGTCCTCTGATAAAAAGCCTTCTGTTTTGAGTGCCAAACCTTTCAGGAGAGCATTTTCAAACTTTTGGCACCATTTTTGAGTGAATTGCCAAAAGTCAGGTTTTTGCTGAAATTGTGACCCCGGGGCTTAGGGATTTTCTTTTAAAAAAAAATTCTGCCGGTTAAGTTTTTGAGGGCTGATTTCTTGTCATGTGATAAAAAGCCTTCTGTTTCCATCGCCAAAGCTTTCAGGGGAGCATTTTCAAGCTTTTGGCAGCACTTTTGAGTGAATTGCCAAAAGTCAGATTTTTGCTGAAATTGTGACCCCGGGGCTTAGGGATTTTTTCAAAAAAAAAATTTCTGCCGCTTAAGTTTTTGAGGGCTGATTTCTTGTCCTGTGATAAAAAGCCTTCTGTTTCCAGGTGAGCATTTGCAACCGGTTGGCACCATTTTTGAGTGAATTGCCAAAAGTCTGCTTTTTGCTGAAATTGTGACCCCGGGGCTTAGGGATTTTTTCAAAAAAATATTTTCTGCCGGTTAAGTTTTTGAGGGCTGATTTCTTGTCCTGTGATAAAAAGCCTTCTGTTTCCATCGCCAAAGATTTCAGGTGAGCATTTGCAACCGATTGGCACAATTTTTGAGTGAATTGCCAAAAGTCAGTTTTTTGCTGAAATTGTGACCCCGGGGCTTAGGGATTTTTTCAAAAAAATATTTTCTGCCGGTTTTTTAGGCTGATTTCTTGTCCTGTGAAAAAAAGCCTTCTGTTTCGAGTGCCAAACCTTTCAGGGGAGCATTTTCAAGCTTTTGGCAACATTTTTGAGTGAACTGCCAAAAGTCAGATTTTTGCTGAAATTGTGACCCCGGGGCTTAGGGATTTTTTCATAATTTTTTTTTCTGCCGGTTAATTTGTTGAGGGCTGATTTCTTGTCCTGTGATAAAAAGCCTTCTGTTTCGAGTGCCAAACCTTTCAGGAGAGCATTTTCAAGCTTTTGGCAGCACTTTTGAGTGAATTGTCAAAAGTCAGATTTTTGCTGAAATTGTGACTTCGGGGCTGAGGGATTTTTTCAAAAAAAATACTTTCTGCCGGTTAAGTTTTTCAGGCCTGATTTCTTGTCCTGTGATAAAAAGACTTCTGTTTCCATCGCCAAACCTTTCAGGAGAGCAGTTTCAAGCTTTTGGCACCATTTTTGAGTGAATTGCCAAAAGTCAGATTTTTGCTGAAATTGTGACTTCGGGGCTGAGGGATTTTTTCAAAAAAATACTTTCTGCTGGTTAAGTTTTTGAGGGCTGATTTCTTGTCATGTGATAAAAAGCCTTCTGTTTCTATCGCCAATGCTTTCAGGGGAGCATTTGCAACCGGTTGGCACCATTATTGAGTTAATTGCCAAAAGTCAGATTTTTGCTGAAATTGTGACCCCGGGGCTTAGTGATTTTTTCAAAAAAATATTTTCTGCCGGTTAAGTTTTTGAGGGCTGATTTCTTGTCCTTTGATAAAAAGCCTTCTGTTTCCATCGCCAAAGCTTTCAGCGGAGCTTTTGCAACCGGTTAGCACCATTTTTGAGTGAATTGCCAAAAGTCAGATTTTTGCTGAAATTGTGACACCGGGGCTTAGGGATTTTTTCAAAAAAAAAAATTTCTGCCGCTTAAGTTTTTGAGGGCTGATTTCTTGTCCTGTGATAAAAAGCCTTCTGTTTCCAGGTGAGCATTTGCAACCGGTTGGCACCATTTTTGAGTGAATTGCCAAAAGTCTGCTTTTTGCTGAAATTGTGACCCCGGGGCTTAGGGATTTTTTCAGAAAAAATATTTTCTGCCGGTTAAGTTTTTGAGGGCTGATTTCTTGTCCTGTGATAAAAAGCCTTCTGTTTTCATCGCTAAAGATTTCAGGTGAGCATTTGCAACCGATTGGCACCATTTTTGAGTGAATTGCCAAAAGTCTGCTTTTTGCTGAAATGGTGACCCCGGGGCTTAGGGATTTTTTCATAATTTTTTTTTCTGCCGGTTAAGTTTTTGAGGGCTGATTTCTTGTCCTGTGATAAAAAGACTTCTGTTTCCATCGCCAAACCTTTCAGGAGAGCATTTTCAAGCTTTTGGCAGCATTTTTGAGTGAATTGCCAAAAGTCAGATTTTTGCTGAAATTGTGACTTCGGGGCTGAGGGATTTTTTCAAAAAAATACTTTCTGCCGGTTAAGTTTTTCAGGCCTGATTTCTTGTCCTGTGATAAAAAGACTTCTGTTTCGAGTGCCAAACCTTTCAGGAGAGCAGTTTCAAGCTTTTGGCACCATTTTTGAGTGAATTGCCAAAAGTCAGATTTTTGCTGAAATTGTGACCCCGGGGCTTAGGGATTTTTTCAAAAAAATATTTTCTGCCGGTCAAGTTTTTGAGGGCTGATTTCTTGTCCAGTGATAAAAAGCCTTCTGTTTCGAGTGCCAAACCTTTCAGGAGAGCATTTTCAAGCTTTTGGCACCATTTTTGAGTGAATTGCCAAAAGTCAGATTTTTGCTGAAATTGTGACCCCGGGGCTTAGGGATTTTTTTTTAAAAAAATATTCTGCCGGTTAAGTTTTTGAGGGCTGATTTCTTGTCATGTGATAAAAAGCCTTCTGTTTCTATTGCCAATGCTTTCAGGGGAGCATTTGCAACCGGTTGGCACCATTTTTGAGTTAATTGCCAAAAGTCAGATTTTTGCGGAAATTGTGACCCCGGGGCTTAGTGATTTTTTTAAAAAAATATTTTCTGCCGGTTAAGTTTTTGAGGGCTGATTTCTTGTCCTGTGATAAAAAGCCTTCTGTTTCCATCGCCATAGTTTTCAGCGGAGCTTTTGCAACCGGTTGGCACCATTTTTGAGTGAATTGCCAAAAGTCAGATTTTTGCTGAAATTGTGACCCCGGGGCTTAGGGATTTTTTCAAAAAAATATTTTCTGCCGTTTAAGTTTTTGAGGGCTGATTTCTTGTCCTGTGATAAAAAGCCTTCTGTTTCCATCGCCATAGTTTTCAGCGGAGCTTTTGCAACCGGTTGGCACCATTTTTGAGTGAATTGCCAAAAGTCAGATTTTTGCTGAAATTGTGACCCCGGGGCTTAGTGATTTTTTCAAAAAAATATTTTCTGCCGGTTAAGTTTTTGAGGGCTGATTTCTTGTCCTGTGATAAAAAGCCTTCTGTTTCCATCGCCATAGTTTTCAGCGGAGCTTTTGCAACCGGTTGGCACCATTTTTGAGTGAATTGCCAAAAGTCAGATTTTTGCTGAAATTGTGACCCCGGGGCTTAGGGATTTTTTCAAAAAAAAAATTTCTGCCGGTTAAGTTTTTTAGGGCTGATTTCTTGTCCTGTGATAAAAAGACTTCTGTTTCCATCGCCAAACCTTTCAGGAGAGCAGTTTCAAGCTTTTGGCAACATTTTTGAGTGAACTGCCAAAAGTCAGATTTTTGCTGAAATTGTGACCCCGGGGCTTAGGGATTTTTTCATAATTTTTTTTTCTGCCGGTTAATTTGTTGAGGGCTGATTTCTTGTCCTGTGATAAAAAGCCTTCTGTTTCGAGTGCCAAACCTTTCAGGAGAGCATTTTCAAGCTTTTGGCAGCACTTTTGAGTGAATTGCCAAAAGTCAGATTTTTGCTGAAATTGTGACTACGGGGCTGAGGGATTTTTTCAAAAAAATACTTTCTGCCGGTTAAGTTTTTCAGGCCTGATTTCTTGTCCTGTGATAAAAAGACTTCTGTTTCCATCGCCAAACCTTTCAGGAGAGCAGTTTCAAGCTTTTGGCACCATTTTTGAGTGAATTGCCAAAAGTCAGATTTTTGCTGAAATTGTGACCCCGGGGCTTAGGAATTTTTTCAAAAAAATATTTTCTGCCGGTCAAGTTTTTGAGGGCTGATTTCTTGTCCTTTGATAAAAAGCCTTCTGTTTCGAGTGCCAAACCTTTCAGGAGAGCATTTTCAAGCTTTTGGCAGCACTTTTGAGTGAATTGCCAAAAGTCAGATTTTTGCTGAAATTGTGACTTCGGGGCTGAGGGATTTTTTCAAAAAAATACTTTCTGCCGGTTAAGTTTTTGAGGGCTGATTTCTTGTCCTGTGATAAAAAGACTTCTGTTTCCATCGCCAAACCTTTCAGGAGAGCAGTTTCAAGCTTTTGGCACCATTTTTGAGTGAATTGCCAAAAGTCAGATTTTTGCTGAAATTGTGACCCCGGGGCTTAGGGATTTTTTCAAAAAAATATTTTCTGCCGGTCAAGTTTTTGAGGGCTGATTTCTTGTCCTTTGATAAAAAGCCTTCTGTTTTGAGTGCCAAACCTTTCAGGAGAGCATTTTCAAGCTTTTGGCACCATTTTTGAGTGAATTGCCAAAAGTCAGATTTTTGCTGAAATTGTGACCCCGGGGCTTAGGGATTTTTTCAAAAAAATATTTTCTGCCGGTCAACTTTTTGAGGGCTGATATCTTGTCCGGTGATAAAAAGCCTTCTGTTTCCATCGCCATAGCTTTCAGCGGAGCATTTTCAAGCTTTTGGCACCATTTTTGAGTGAATGGCCAAAAGTCAGATTTTTGCTGATATTGTGACCCCGGGGCTTAGGATTTTTTCAAAAAAATATTTTCTGCCGGTTAAGTTTTTGAGGGCTGATTTCTTGTCCTGTGATAAAAAGCCTTCTGTTTCCATCGCCAAAGCTTTCAGGGGAGCATTTGCAACCGGTTGGCACAATTTTTGAGTGAATTGCCAAAAGTCAGATTTTTGCTGAAATTGTGACCCCGGGGCTTAGGGATTTTTTCAAAAAAAATTTTTCTGCCGGTTAAGTATTTTAGGGCTGATTTCTTGTCCTGTGATAAAAAGCCTTCTGTTTCCATTGCCAAAGCTTTCAGGGGAGCATTTCCAACCGGTTGGCACCATTTTTGAGTGAATTGCCAAAAGTCAGATTTCTGCTGAAATTGTGACCCCGGGGCTTAGGGATTTTTTCAAAAAAAAATTTTCTGCCGCTTAAGTTTTTGAGGGCTGATTTCTTGTCCTGTGATAAAAAGCCTTCTGTTTCCAGGTGAGCATTTGCAACCGGTTGGCACCAGTTTTGAGTGAATTGCCAAAAGTCTGCTTTTTGCTGAAATTGTGACCCCGGGGCTTAGGGATTTTTTCAAAAAAATATTTTCTGCCGGTTAAGTTTTTGAGGGCTGATTTCTTGTCCTGTGATAAAAAGCCTTCTGTTTCCATCGCCAAAGATTTCAGGTGAGCATTTGCAACCGATTGGCACAATTTTTGAGTGAATTGCCAAAAGTCAGATTTTTGCTGAAATTGTGACCCCGGGGCTTAGGGATTTTTTAATAAATTTTTTTTCTGCCGGTTAAGTTTTTGAGGGCTGATTTCTTGTCCTGTGATAAAAAGCCTTCTGTTTCGAGTGCCAAACCTTTCAGGAGAGCATTTTCAAGCTTTTGGCACCATTTTTGAGTGAATTGCCAAAAGTCAGATTTCTGCTGAAATTGTGACCCCGGGGCTTAGGGATTTTTTTTAAAAAAAAAAATTCTGCCGGTTAAGTTTTTGAGGGCTGATTTCTTGTCTTGTGATAAACAGCCTTCTGTTTCGAGTGCCAAACCTTTCAGGAGAGCATTTTCAAGCTTTTGGCACCATTTTTGAGTGAATTGCCAAAAGTCTGCTTTTTGCTGAAATTGTGACTTCGGGGCTTAGGGATTTTTTCATAAAAATATTTACTGCCGGTTAAGTTTTTCAGGCCTGATTTCTTGTCCTGTGATAAAAAGACTTCTGTTTCCATCGCCAAACCTTTCAGGAGAGCAGTTTCAAGCTTTTGGCACCATTTTTGAGTGAATTGCCAAAAGTCATATTTTTGCTGAAATTGTGACTTTGGGGCTTAGGGATTTTTTCATATTTTTTTTTTCTGCCGGTTAATTTGTTGAGGGCTGATTTCTTGTCCTGTGATAAAAAGACTTCTGTTTCCATCGCCAAACCTTTCAGGAGAGCAGTTTCAAGCTTTTGGCACCATTTTTGAGTGAATTGGCAAAAGTCAGATTTTTGCTGAAATTGTGACCCCGGGGCTTAGGGATTTTTTCAAAAAAATATTTTCTGCCGGTCAGGTTTTTGAGGGCTGATTTCTTGTCCTGTGATAAAAAGCCTTCTGTTTCGAGTGCCAAAGCTTTCAGGGGAGCATTTCCAACCGGTTGGCACCATTTTTGAGTGAATTGCCAAAAGTCAGATTTCTGCTGAAATTGTGACCCCGGGGCTTAGGGATTTTTTCAAAAAAAAAATTTCTGCCGCTTAAGTTTTTGAGGGCTGATTTCTTGTCCTGTGATAAAAAGCCTTCTGTTTCCAGGTGAGCATTTGCAACCGGTTGGCACCATTTTTGAGTGAATTGCCAAAAGTCTGCTTTTTGCTGAAATTGTGACCCCGGGGCTTAGTGATTTTTTCTAAAAAATATTTTCTGCCGGTTAAGTTTTTGAGGGCTGATTTCTTGTCCTGTGATAAAAAGCCTTCTGTTTCCATCGCCAAAGATTTCAGGTGAGCATTTGCAACCGATTGGCACAATTTTTGAGTGAATTGCCAAAAGTCAGATTTTTGCTGAAATTGTGACCCCGGGGCTTAGGGATTTTTTCATAAATTTTTTTTCTGCCGGTTAAGTTTTTGAGGGCTGATTTCTTGTCCTGTGATAAAAAGCCTTCTGTTTCGAGTGCCAAACCTTTCAGGAGAGCATTTTCAAGCTTTTGGCACCATTTTTGAGTGAATTGCCAAAAGTCAGATTTCTGCTGAAATTGTGACCCCGGGGCTTAGGGATTTTTTCAAAAAAATATTTTCTGCCGGTTAAGTTTTTTAGGGCTGATTTCTTGTCCTGTGAAAAAAAGCCTTCTGTTTCGAGTGCCAAACCTTTCAGGGGAGCATTTTCAAGCTTTTGGCAACATTTTTGAGTGAACTGCCAAAAGTCAGATTTTTGCTGAAATTGTGACCCCGGGGCTTAGGGATTTTTTCATAATTTTTTTTTCTGCCGGTTAATTTGTTGAGGGTTGATTTCTTGTCCTGTGATAAAAAGCCTTCTGTTTCGAGTGCCAAACCTTTCAGGAGAGCATTTTCAAGCTTTTGGCAGCACTTTTGAGTGAATTGCCGAAAGTCAGATTTTTGCTGAAATTGTGACCCCGGGGCTTAGGGATTTTTTTTTTTTAAAAAAATTCTGCCGGTTAAGTTTTTGAGGGCTGATTTCTTGTCCTGTGATAAAAAGCCTTCTGTTTCCAGGTGAGCATTTGCAACCGGTTGGCACCATTTTTGAGTGAATTGCCAAAAGTCTGCTTTTTGCTGAAATTGTGACCACGGGGCTTAGGGATTTTTTCAAAAAAATATTTTCTGCCGGTTAAGTTTTTGAGGGCTGATTTCTTGTCCTGTGATAAAAAGCCTTCTGTTTTCATCGCCAAAGATTTCAGGTGAGCATTTGCAACCGATTGGCACCATTTTTGAGTGAATTGCCAAAAGTCTGCTTTTTGCTGAAATGGTGACCCTGGGGCTTAGGGATTTTTTCATAAATTTTTTTTCTGCCGGTTAAGTTTTTGAGGGCTGATTTCTTGTCCTGTGATAAAAAGCCTTCTGTTTCGAGTGCCAAACCTTTCAGGAGAGCATTTTCAAGCTTTTGGCACCATTTTTGAGTGAATTGCCAAAAGTCAGATTTCTGCTGAAATTGTGACCCCGGGGCTTAGGGATTTTTTTTTTTTAAAAAAAAATTCTGCCGGTTAAGTTTTTGAGGGCTGATTTCTTGTCCTGTGATAAACAGCCTTCTGTTTCGAGTGCCAAACCTTTCAGGAGAGCATTTTCAAGCTTTTGGCACCATTTTTGAGTGAATTGCCAAAAGTCTGCTTTTTGCTGAAATTGTGACTTCGGGGCTTAGGGATTTTTTCATAAAAATATTTACTGCCGGTTAAGTTTTTCAGGCCTGATTTCTTGTCCTGTGATAAAAAGACTTCTGTTTCCATCGCCAAACCTTTCAGGAGAGCAGTTTCAAGCTTTTGGCACCATTTTTGAGTGAATTGCCAAAAGTCAGATTTTTGCTGAAATTGTGACCCCGGGGCTTAGGGATTTTTTCAAAAAAATATTTTCTGCCGGTTAAGTTTTTTAGGGCTGATTTCTTGTCCTGTGATAAAAAGCCTTCTGTTTCCATCGCCAAAGATTTCAGGTGAGCATTTGCAACCGATTGGCACCATTTTTGAGTGAATTGCCAAAAGTCAGATTTTTGCTGAAATTGTGACCCCGGGGCTTAGGGATTTTTTCATAAATTTTTTTTCTGCCGGTTAAGTTTTTGAGGGCTGATTTCTTGTCCTGTGATAAAAAGCCTTCTGTTTCGAGTGCCAAACCTTTCAGGAGAGCATTTTCAAGCTTTTGGCAGCACTTTTGAGTGAATTGCCAAAAGTCAGATTTCTGCTGAAATTGTGACCCCGGGGCTTAGGGATTTTTTTTTTTAAAAAAAAAATTCTGCCGGTTAAGTTTTTGAGGGCTGATTTCTTGTCCTGTGATAAACAGCCTTCTGTTTCGAGTGCCAAACCTTTCAGGAGAGCATTTTCAAGCTTTTGGCACCATTTTTGAGTGAATTGCCAAAAGTCTGCTTTTTGCTGAAATTGTGACTTCGGGGCTTAGGGATTTTTTCATAAAAATATTTACTGCCGGTTAAGTTTTTCAGGCCTGATTTCTTGTCCTGTGATAAAAAGACTTCTGTTTCCATCGCCAAACCTTTCAGGAGAGCAGTTTCAAGCTTTTGGCACCATTTTTGAGTGAATTGCCAAAAGTCAGATTTTTGCTGAAATTGTGACCCCGGGGCTTAGGGATTTTTTCAAAAAAATATTTTCTGCCGGTTAAGTTTTTTAGGGCTGATTTCTTGTCCTGTGATAAAAAGCCTTCTGTTTCCATCGCCAAAGATTTCAGGTGAGCATTTGCAACCGATTGGCACCATTTTTGAGTGAATTGCCAAAAGTCAGATTTTTGCTGAAATTGTGACCCCGGGGCTTAGGGATTTTTTCAAAAAAATATTTTCTGCCGGTTAAGTTTTTTAGGGCTGATTTCTTGTCCTGTGATAAAAAGCCTTCTGTTTCCATCGCCAAAGATTTCAGGTGAGCATTTGCAACCGATTGGCACAATTTTTGAGTGAATTGCCAAAAGTCAGATTTTTGCTGAAATGGTGACCCTGGGGCTTAGGGATTTTTTCATAAATTTTTTTTCTGCCGGTTAAGTTTTTGAGGGCTGATTTCTTGTCCTGTGATAAAAAGCCTTCTGTTTCGAGTGCCAAACCTTTCAGGAGAGCATTTTCAAGCTTTTGGCACGATTTTTGAGTGAATTGCCAAAAGTCAGATTTCTGCTGAAATTGTGACCCCGGGGCTTAGGGATTTTTTTCAAAAAAATATTTTCTGCCGGTCAAGTTTTTGAGGGCTGATTTCTTGTCCTTTGATAAAAAGCCTTCTGTTTTGAGTGCCAAACCTTTCAGGAGAGCATTTTCAAGCTTTTGGCACCATTTTTGAGTGAATTGCCAAAAGTCAGATTTTTGCTGAAATTGTGACCCCGGGGCTTAGGGATTTTTTCAAAAAAATATTTTCTGCCGGTTAAGTTTTTTAGGGCTGATTTCTTGTCCTGTGATAAAAAGACTTCTGTTTCCATCGCCAAACCTTTCAGGAGAGCAGTTTCAAGCTTTTGGCAACATTTTTGAGTGAACTGCCAAAAGTCAGATTTTTGCTGAAATTGTGACCCCGGGGCTTAGGGATTTTTTCATAATTTTTTTTTCTGCCGGTTAATTTGTTGAGGGCTGATTTCTTGTCCTGTGATAAAAAGCCTTCTGTTTCGAGTGCCAAACCTTTCAGGAGAGCATTTTCAAGCTTTTGGCAGCACTTTTGAGTGAATTGCCAAAAGTCAGATTTTTGCTGAAATTGTGACTACGGGGCTGAGGGATTTTTTCAAAAAAATACTTTCTGCCGGTTAAGTTTTTCAGGCCTGATTTCTTGTCCTGTGATAAAAAGACTTCTGTTTCCATCGCCAAACCTTTCAGGAGAGCAGTTTCAAGCTTTTGGCACCATTTTTGAGTGAATTGCCAAAAGTCAGATTTTTGCTGAAATTGTGACCCCGGGGCTTAGGGATTTTTTCAAAAAAATATTTTCTGCCGGTCAAGTTTTTGAGGGCTGATTTCTTGTCCTTTGATAAAAAGCCTTCTGTTTCGAGTGCCAAACCTTTCAGGAGAGCATTTTCAAGCTTTTGGCAGCACTTTTGAGTGAATTGCCAAAAGTCAGATTTTTGCTGAAATTGTGACTTCGGGGCTGAGGGATTTTTTCAAAAAAATACTTTCTGCCGGTTAAGTTTTTGAGGGCTGATTTCTTGTCCTGTGATAAAAAGACTTCTGTTTCCATCGCCAAACCTTTCAGGAGAGCAGTTTCAAGCTTTTGGCACCATTTTTGAGTGAATTGCCAAAAGTCAGATTTTTGCTGAAATTGTGACCCCGGGGCTTAGGGTTTTTTTCAAAAAAATATTTTCTGCCCGTCAAGTTTTTGAGGGCTGATTTCTTGTCCTTTGATAAAAAGCCTTCTGTTTTGAGTGCCAAACCTTTCAGGAGAGCATTTTCAAGCTTTTGGCACCATTTTTGAGTGAATTGCCAAAAGTCAGATTTTTGCTGAAATTGTGACCCCGGGGCTTAGGGATTTTTTCAAAAAAATATTTTCTGCCGGTCAACTTTTTGAGGGCTGATATCTTGTCCGGTGATAAAAAGCCTTCTGTTTCCATCGCCATAGCTTTCAGCGGAGCATTTTCAAGCTTTTGGCACCATTTTTGAGTGAATGGCCAAAAGTCAGATTTTTGCTGATATTGTGACCCCGGGGCTTAGGATTTTTTCAAAAAAATATTTTCTGCCGGTTAAGTTTTTGAGGGCTGATTTCTTGTCCTGTGATAAAAAGCCTTCTGTTTCCATCGCCAAAGCTTTCAGGGGAGCATTTGCAACCGGTTGGCACAATTTTTGAGTGAATTGCCGAAAGTCAGATTTTTGCTGAAATTGTGACCCCGGGGCTTAGGGATTTTTTCAAAAAAAATTTTTCTGCCGGTTAAGTATTTTAGGGCTGATTTCTTGTCCTGTGATAAAAAGCCTTCTGTTTCCATTGCCAAAGCTTTCAGGGGAGCATTTCCAACCGGTTGGCACCATTTTTGAGTGAATTGCCAAAAGTCAGATTTCTGCTGAAATTGTGACCCCGGGGCTTAGGGATTTTTTCAAAAAAAAATTTTCTGCCGGTTAAGTTTTTGAGGGCTGATTTCTTGTCTTGTGATAAAAAGCCTTCTGTTTCCATCGCCAAAGATTTCAGGTGAGCATTTGCAACCGATTGGCACAATTTTTGAGTGAATTGCCAAAAGTCAGATTTTTGCTGAAATTGTGACCCCGGGGCTTAGGGATTTTTTAATAAATTTTTTTTCTGCCGGTTAAGTTTTTGAGGGCTGATTTCTTGTCCTGTGATAAAAAGCCTTCTGTTTCGAGTGCCAAACCTTTCAGGAGAGCATTTTCAAGCTTTTGGCACCATTTTTGAGTGAATTGCCAAAAGTCAGATTTCTGCTGAAATTGTGACCCCGGGGCTTAGGGATTTTTTCAAAAAAATATTTTCTGCCGGTTAAGTTTTTTAGGGCTGATTTCTTGTCCTGTGAAAAAAAGCCTTCTGTTTCGAGTGCCAAACCTTTCAGGGGAGCATTTTCAAGCTTTTGGCACCATTTTTGAGTGAATTGAGAAAGGTCAGATTTTTGCTGAAATTGTGACCCCGGGGCTTAGGGATTTTTTCATAATTTTTTTTCCTGCCGGTTAATTTGTTGAGGGCTGATTTCTTGTCCTGTGATAAAAAGCCTTCTGTTTCGAGTGCCAAACCTTTCAGGAGAGCATTTTCAAGCTTTTGGCAGCACTTTTGAGTGAATTGCCAAAAGTCAGATTTTTGCTGAAATTGTGACTTCGGGGCTGAGGGATTTTTTCAAAAAAATACTTTCTGCCGGTTAAGTTTTTCAGGCCTGATTTCTTGTCCTGTGATAAAAAGACTTCTGTTTCCATCGCCAAACCTTTCAGGAGAGCAGTTTCAAGCTTTTGGCACCATTTTTGAGTGAATTGCCAAAAGTCAGATTTTTGCTGAAATTGTGACCCCGGGGCTTAGGGATTTTTTCATAATTTTTTTTTCTGCCGGTTAATTTGTTGAGGGCTGATTTCTTGTCCTGTGATAAAAAGCCTTCTGTTTCGAGTGCCAAACCTTTCAGGAGAGCATTTTCAAGCTTTTGGCACCATTTTTGAGTGAATTGCCAAAAGTCAGATTTTTGCTGAAATTGTGACCCCGGGGCTTAGGGATTTTCTTTTAAAAAAAAAATTCTGCCGGTTAAGTTTTTGAGGGCTGATTTCTTGTCATGTGATAAAAAGCCTTCTGTTTCCATCGCCAAAGCTTTCAGGGGAGCATTTGCAACCGGTTGGCACCATTTTTGAGTGAATTGCCAAAAGTCAGATTTCTGCTGAAATTGTGACCCCGGGGCTTAGGGATTTTTTCAAAAAAAAAATTTCTGCCGCTTAAGTTTTTGAGGGCTGATTTCTTGTCCTGTGATAAAAAGCCTTCTGTTTCCAGGTGAGCATTTGCAACCGGTTGGCACCATTTTTGAGTGAATTGCCAAAAGTCTGCTTTTTGCTGAAATTGTGACCCCGGGGCTTAGGGATTTTTTCAAAAAAATATTTTCTGCCGGTTAAGTTTTTGAGGGCTGATTTCTTGTCCTGTGATAAAAAGCCTTCTGTTTCCATCGCCAAAGATTTCAGGTGAGCATTTGCAACCGATTGGCACAATTTTTGAGTGAATTGCCAAAAGTCAGATTTTTGCTGAAATTGTGACCCCGGGGCTTAGGGATTTTTTCAAAAAAATATTTTCTGCCGGTTAAGTTTTTGAGGGCTGATTTCTTGTCCTTTGATAAAAAGCCTTCTGTTTTGAGTGCCAAACCTTTCAGGAGAGCATTTTCAAACTTTTGGCACCATTTTTGAGTGAATTGCCAAAAGTCAGGTTTTTGCTGAAATTGTGACCCCGGGGCTTAGGGATTTTCTTTTAAAAAAAAAATTCTGCCGGTTAAGTTTTTGAGGGCTGATTTCTTGTCATGTGATAAAAAGCCTTCTGTTTCCATCGCCAAAGCTTTCAGGGGAGCATTTTCAAGCTTTTGGCAGCACTTTTGAGTGAATTGCCAAAAGTCAGATTTTTGCTGAAATTGTGACCCCGGGGCTTAGGGATTTTTTCAAAAAAAAAAATTCTGCCGCTTAAGTTTTTGAGGGCTGATTTCTTGTCCTGTGATAAAAAGCCTTCTGTTTCCAGGTGAGCATTTGCAACCGGTTGGCACCATTTTTGAGTGAATTGCCAAAAGTCTGCTTTTTGCTGAAATTGTGACCCCGGGGCTTAGGGATTTTTTCAAAAAAATATTTTCTGCCGGTTAAGTTTTTGAGGGCTGATTTCTTGTCCTGTGATAAAAAGCCTTCTGTTTCCATCGCCAAAGATTTCAGGTGAGCATTTGCAACCGATTGGCACAATTTTTGAGTGAATTGCCAAAAGTCAGATTTTTGCTGAAATTGTGACCCCGGGGCTTAGGGATTTTTTCAAAAAAATATTTTCTGCCGGTTAAGTTTTTTAGGGCTGATTTCTTGTCCTGTGAAAAAAAGCCTTCTGTTTCGAGTGCCAAACCTTTCAGGGGAGCATTTTCAAGCTTTTGGCAACATTTTTGAGTGAACTGCCAAAAGTCAGATTTTTGCTGAAATTGTGACCCCGGGGCTTAGGGATTTTTTCATAATTTTTTTTCCTGCCGGTCAAGTTTTTGAGGGCTGATTTCTTGTCCTTTGATAAAAAGCCTTCTGTTTCGAGTGCCAAACCTTTCAGGAGAGCATTTTCAAGCTTTTGGCAGCACTTTTGAGTGAATTGCCAAAAGTCAGATTTTTGCTGAAATTGTGACTTCGGGGCTGAGGGATTTTTTCAAAAAAATACTTTCTGCCGGTTAAGTTTTTGAGGGCTGATTTCTTGTCCTGTGATAAAAAGACTTCTGTTTCCATCGCCAAACCTTTCAGGAGAGCAGTTTCAAGCTTTTGGCACCATTTTTGAGTGAATTGCCAAAAGTCAGATTTTTGCTGAAATTGTGAGCCCGGGGCTTAGGGATTTTTTCATAATTTTTTTTTCTGCCGGTTAATTTGTTGAGGGCTGATTTCTTGTCCTGTGATAAAAAGCCTTCTGTTTCGAGTGCCAAACCTTTCAGGAGAGCATTTTCAAGCTTTTGGCACCATTTTTGAGTGAATTGCCAAAAGTCAGATTTTTGCTGAAATTGTGACCCCGGGGCTTAGGGATTTTCTTTTAAAAAAAAAATTCTGCCGGTTAAGTTTTTGAGGGCTGATTTCTTGTCATGTGATAAAAAGCCTTCTGTTTCCATCGCCAAAGCTTTCAGGGGAGCATTTGCAACCGGTTGGCACCATTTTTGAGTGAATTGCCAAAAGTCAGATTTCTGCTGAAATTGTGACCCCGGGGCTTAGGGATTTTTTCAAAAAAAAAATTTCTGCCGCTTAAGTTTTTGAGGGCTGATTTCTTGTCCTGTGATAAAAAGCCTTCTGTTTCCAGGTGAGCATTTGCAACCGGTTGGCACCATTTTTGAGTGAATTGCCAAAAGTCTGCTTTTTGCTGAAATTGTGACCCCGGGGCTTAGGGATTTTTTCAAAAAAATATTTTCTGCCGGTTAAGTTTTTGAGGGCTGATTTCTTGTCCTGTGATAAAAAGCCTTCTGTTTCCATCGCCAAAGATTTCAGGTGAGCATTTGCAACCGATTGGCACAATTTTTGAGTGAATTGCCAAAAGTCAGATTTTTGCTGAAATTGTGACCCCGGGGCTTAGGGATTTTTTCAAAAAAATATTTTCTGCCGGTTAAGTTTTTGAGGGCTGATTTCTTGTCCTTTGATAAAAAGCCTTCTGTTTTGAGTGCCAAACCTTTCAGGAGAGCATTTTCAAACTTTTGGCACCATTTTTGAGTGAATTGCCAAAAGTCAGGTTTTTGCTGAAATTGTGACCCCGGGGCTTAGGGATTTTCTTTTAAAAAAAAAATTCTGCCGGTTAAGTTTTTGAGGGCTGATTTCTTGTCATGTGATAAAAAGCCTTCTGTTTCCATCGCCAAAGCTTTCAGGGGAGCATTTTCAAGCTTTTGGCAGCACTTTTGAGTGAATTGCCAAAAGTCAGATTTTTGCTGAAATTGTGACCCCGGGGCTTAGGGATTTTTTCAAAAAAAAAATTCTGCCGCTTAAGTTTTTGAGGGCTGATTTCTTGTCCTGTGATAAAAAGCCTTCTGTTTCCAGGTGAGCATTTGCAACCGGTTGGCACCATTTTTGAGTGAATTGCCAAAAGTCTGCTTTTTGCTGAAATTGTGACCCCGGGGCTTAGGGATTTTTTCAAAAAAATATTTTCTGCCGGTTAAGTTTTTGAGGGCTGATTTCTTGTCCTGTGATAAAAAGCCTTCTGTTTCCATCGCCAAAGATTTCAGGTGAGCATTTGCAACCGATTGGCACAATTTTTGAGTGAATTGCCAAAAGTCAGTTTTTTGCTGAAATTGTGACCCCGGGGCTTAGGGATTTTTTCAAAAAAATATTTTCTGCCGGTTTTTTAGGCTGATTTCTTGTCCTGTGAAAAAAAGCCTTCTGTTTCGAGTGCCAAACCTTTCAGGGGAGCATTTTCAAGCTTTTGGCAACATTTTTGAGTGAACTGCCAAAAGTCAGATTTTTGCTGAAATTGTGACCCCGGGGCTTAGGGATTTTTTCATAATTTTTTTTTCTGCCGGTTAATTTGTTGAGGGCTGATTTCTTGTCCTGTGATAAAAAGCCTTCTGTTTCGAGTGCCAAACCTTTCAGGAGAGCATTTTCAAGCTTTTGGCAGCACTTTTGAGTGAATTGTCAAAAGTCAGATTTTTGCTGAAATTGTGACTTCGGGGCTGAGGGATTTTTTCAAAAAAATACTTTCTGCCGGTTAAGTTTTTCAGGCCTGATTTCTTGTCCTGTGATAAAAAGACTTCTGTTTCCATCGCCAAACCTTTCAGGAGAGCAGTTTCAAGCTTTTGGCACCATTTTTGAGTGAATTGCCAAAAGTCAGATTTTTGCTGAAATTGTGACCCCGGGGCTTAGGGATTTTTTCAAAAAAATATTTTCTGCCGGTCAAGTTTTTGAGGGCTGATTTCTTGTCCTTTGATAAAAAGCCTTCTGTTTCGAGTGCCAAACCTTTCAGGAGAGCATTTTCAAGCTTTTGGCACCATTTTTGAGTGAATTGCCAAAAGTCAGA
This sequence comes from Podarcis vaucheri, assembly GCF_965113315.1. Classification (NCBI taxonomy): domain Eukaryota; kingdom Metazoa; phylum Chordata; class Lepidosauria; order Squamata; family Lacertidae; genus Podarcis; species Podarcis vaucheri. Next base: position 70,863,595 of record NC_138767.1, on the reverse strand, counting down.
TTTTTGCTGAAATTGTGACCCCGGGGCTTAGGGATTTTCTTTTAAAAAAAAAATTCTGCCGGTTAAGTTTTTTAGGGCTGATTTCTTGTCCTGTGATAAAAAGCCTTCTTTTTCTATCACCAATGCTTTCAGGGGAGCATTTGCAACCGGTTGGCACCATTTTTGAGTTAATTGCCAAAAGTCAGATTTTTGCTGAAATTGTGACCCCGGGGCTTAGTGATTTTTTCAAAAAAATATTTTCTGCCGGTTAAGTTTTTGAGGGCTGATTTCTTGTCCTGTGATAAAAAGCCTTCTGTTTCCATCGCCATAGTTTTCAGCGGAGCTTTTGCAACCGGTTGGCACCATTTTTGAGTGAATTGCCAAAAGTCAGATTTTTGCTGAAATTGTGACCCTGGGGCTTAGTGATTTTTTCAAAAAAATATTTTCTGCCGGTCAAGTTTTTGAGGGCTGATTTCTTGTCCTGTGATAAAAAGCCTTCTGTTTCCAGGTGAGCATTTGCAACCGGTTGGCACCATTTTTGAGTGAATTGCCAAAAGTCAGATTTTTACTGAAATTGTGACCCCGGGGCTTAGGGATTTTTTCAAAAAAATATTTTCTGCCGGTTAAGTTTTTGAGGGCTGATTTCTTGTCCTGTGATAAAAAGCCTTCTGTTTCCATCGCCATAGCTTTCAGCGGAGCATTTGCAACCGGTTGGCACCATTTTTGAGTGAATTGCCAAAAGTCTGCTTTTTGCTGAAATTGTGACCCCGGGGCTTAGGGATTTTTTCAAAAAAATATTTTCTGCCGGTCAAGTTTTTGAGGGCTGATTTCTTGTCCTGTGATAAAAAGCCTTCTGTTTCCATTGCCAAACCTTTCAGGGGAGCATTTTCAAGCTTTTGGCACCATTTTTGAGTGAATTGCCAAAAGTCAGATTTTTGCTGAAATTGTGACCCCGGGACTGAGGGATTTTTCAAAAAAAAAAAAAAAATTCTGCCGGTTAAGTTTTTGAGGGCTCACTTCTTGTCCTGTGATAAAAAGCCTTCTGTTTCCATCGCCATAGCTTTCAGGGGAGCATTTTCAACCGGTTGGCACCATTTTTGAGTGAATTGCCAAAAGTCAGATTTTTGCTGAAATTGTGACTCCGGGGCTTAGTGATTTTTTCAAAAAAATATTTTCTGCCGGTTAAGTTTTTGAGGGCTGATTTCTTGTCCTGTGATAAAAAGACTTCTGTTTCCATCGCCAAAGCTTTCAGGGGGGCCATTTGCAAGCTTCTGGCACCATTTTTGAGTGAATTGCCAAAAGTCAGATTTTTGCTGAAATTGTGACCCCGGGGCTTAGTGATTTTTTCAAAAAAATATTTTCTGCCGGTTAAGTTTTTCAGGCCTGATTTCTTGTCCTGTGATAAAAAGCCTTCTGTTTCGAGTGCCAAACCTTTCAGGAGAGCATTTTCAATCTTTTGGCACCATTTTTGAGTGAATTGCCAAAAGTCAGATTTTTACTGAAATTGTGACCCCGGGGCTTAGTGATTTTTTCAAAAAAATATTTTCTGCCGGTTAAGTTTTTGAGGGCTGATTTCTTGTCCTGTGATAAAAAGCCTTCTGTTTCGAGTGCCAAACCTTTCAGGAGAGCATTTTCAAGCTTTTGGCACCATTTTTGAGTGAATTGCCAAAAGTCAGATTTTTACTGAAATTGTGACCCCGGGGCTTAGGGATTTTTTCAAAAAAATATTTTCTGCCGGTTAAGTTTTTGAGGGCTGATTTCTTATCCTGTGATAAAAAGACTTCTGTTTCCATCGCCAAACCTTTCAGGAGAGCATTTTCAAGCTTTTGGCACCATTTTTAAGTGAATTGCCAAAAGTCAGATTTTTCCTGAAATTGTGACACCGGGGCTTAGGGATTTTTTCAAAAAAATATTTTCTGCCGGTCAAGTTTTTGAGGGCTGATTTCTTGTCCAGTGATAAAAAGCCTTCTGTTTCGAGTGCCAAACCTTTCAGGAGAGCATTTTCAAGCTTTTGGCACCATTTTTGAGTGAATTGAGAAAGGTCAGATTTTTGCTGAAATTGTGACTTCGGGGCTGAGGGATTTTTTCAAAAAAATACTTTCTGCCGGTTAAGTTTTTCAGGCCTGATTTCTTGTCCTGTGATAAAAAGACTTCTGTTTCCATCGCCAAACCTTTCAGGAGAGCAGTTTCAAGCTTTTGGCACCATTTTTGAGTGAATTGCCAAAAGTCAGATTTTTGCTGAAATTGTGACCCCGGGGCTTAGGGATTTTTTCATAATTTTTTTTTCTGCCGGTTAATTTGTTGAGGGCTGATTTCTTGTCCTGTGATAAAAAGCCTTCTGTTTTGAGTGCCAAACCTTTCAGGAGAGCATTTTCAAGCTTTTGGCACCATTTTTGAGTGAATTGCCAAAAGTCAGATTTTTGCTGAAATTGTGACCCCGGGGCTTAGGGATTTTCTTTAAAAAAAAAAATTCTGCCGGTTAAGTTTTTGAGGGCTGATTTCTTGTCATGTGATAAAAAGCCTTCTGTTTCCATCGCCAAAGCTTTCAGGGGAGCATTTGCAACCGGTTGGCACCATTTTTGAGTGAATTGCCAAAAGTCAGATTTCTGCTGAAATTGTGACCCCGGGGCTTAGGGATTTTTTCAAAAAAAAAATTTCTGCCGCTTAAGTTTTTGAGGGCTGATTTCTTGTCCTGTGATAAAAAGCCTTCTGTTTCCAGGTGAGCATTTCCAACCGGTTGGCACCATTTTTGAGTGAATTGCCAAAAGTCTGCTTTTTGCTGAAATTGTGACCCCGGGGCTTAGGGATTTTTTCAAAAAAATATTTTCTGCCGGTTAAGTTTTTGAGGGCTGATTTCTTGTCCTGTGATAAAAAGCCTTCTGTTTCCATCGCCAAAGATTTCAGGTGAGCATTTGCAACCGATTGGCACAATTTTTGAGTGAATTGCCAAAAGTCAGATTTTTGTTGAAATTGTGACCCCGGGGCTTAGGGATTTTTTCAAAAAAATATTTTCTGCCGGTTAAGTTTTTTAGGGCTGATTTCTTGTCCTGTGAAAAAAAGCCTTCTGTTTCGAGTGCCAAACCTTTCAGGGGAGCATTTTCAAGCTTTTGGCAACATTTTTGAGTGAACTGCCAAAAGTCAGATTTTTGCTGAAATTGTGACCCCGGGGCTTAGGGATTTTTTCATAAATTTTTTTTCTGCCGGTTAATTTGTTGAGGGCTGATTTCTTGTCCTGTGATAAAAAGCCTTCTGTTTCGAGTGCCAAACCTTTCAGGAGAGCATTTTCAAGCTTTTGGCAGCACTTTTGAGTGAATTGCCAAAAGTCAGATTTTTGCTGAAATTGTGACTTCGGGGCTGAGGGATTTTTTCAAAAAAATACTTTCTGCCGGTTAAGTTTTTCAGGCCTGATTTCTTGTCCTGTGATAAAAAGACTTCTGTTTCCATCGCCATACCTTTCAGGAGAGCAGTTTCAAGCTTTTGGCACCATTTTTGAGTGAATTGCCAAAAGTCAGATTTTTGCTGAAATTGTGACCCCGGGGCTTAGGGATTTTTTCAAAAAAATATTTTCTGCCGGTCAAGTTTTTGAGGGCTGATTTCTTGTCCTTTGATAAAAAGCCTTCTGTTTTGAGTGCCAAACCTTTCAGGAGAGCATTTTCAAGCTTTTGGCACCATTTTTGAGTGAATTGCCAAAAGTCAGATTTTTGCTGAAATTGTGACCCCGGGGCTTAGGGATTTTCTTTTTAAAAAAAAATTCTGCCGGTTAAGTTTTTGAGGGCTGATTTCTTGTCCTGTGATAAAAAGCCTTCTGTTTCCAGGTGAGCATTTGCAACCGGTTGGCACCATTTTTGAGTGAATTGCCAAAAGTCTGCTTTTTGCTGAAATTGTGACCCCGGGGCTTAGGGATTTTTTCAAAAAAATATTTTCTGCCGGTTAAGTTTTTGAGGGCTGATTTCTTGTCCTGTGATAAAAAGCCTTCTGTTTCCATCGCCAAAGATTTCAGGTGAGCATTTGCAACCGATTGGCACAATTTTTGAGTGAATTGCCAAAAGTCAGATTTTTGCTGAAATTGTGACCCCGGGGCTTAGGGATTTTTTCAAAAAAATATTTTCTGCCGGTTAAGTTTTTTAGGGCTGATTTCTTGTCCTGTGAAAAAAAGCCTTCTGTTTCGAGTGCCAAACCTTTCAGGGGAGCATTTTCAAGCTTTTGGCAACATTTTTGAGTGAACTGCCAAAAGTCAGATTTTTGCTGAAATTGTGACCCCGGGGCTTAGGGATTTTTTCATAATTTTTTTTTCTGCCGGTTAATTTGTTGAGGGCTGATTTCTTGTCCTGTGATAAAAAGCCTTCTGTTTCGAGTGCCAAACCTTTCAGGAGAGCATTTTCAAGCTTTTGGCAGCACTTTTGAGTGAATTGCCAAAAGTCAGATTTTTGCTGAAATTGTGACTTCGGGGCTGAGGGATTTTTTCAAAAAAATACTTTCTGCCGGTTAAGTTTTTCAGGCCTGATTTCTTGTCCTGTGATAAAAAGACTTCTGTTTCCATCGCCAAACCTTTCAGGAGAGCAGTTTCAAGCTTTTGGCACCATTTTTGAGTGAATTGCCAAAAGTCAGATTTTTGCTGAAATTGTGACCCCGGGGCTTAGGGATTTTTTCAGAAAAATATTTTCTGCCGGTCAAGTTTTTGAGGGCTGATTTCTTGTCCTTTGATAAAAAGCCTTCTGTTTCGAGTGCCAAACCTTTCAGGAGAGCATTTTCAAGCTTTTGGCACCATTTTTGAGTGAATTGCCAAAAGTCAGATTTTTGCTGAAATTGTGACCCCGGGGCTTAGGGATTTTCTTTTAAAAAAAAAATTCTGCCGGTTAAGTTTTTGAGGGCTGATTTCTTGTCATGTGATAAAAAGCCTTCTTTTTCTATCGCCAATGCTTTCAGGGGAGCATTTGCAACCGGTTGGCACCATTTTTGAGTTAATTGCCAAAAGTCAGATTTTTGCTGAAATTGTGACCCCGGGGCTTAGTGATTTTTTCAAAAAAATATTTTCTGCCGGTTAAGTTTTTGAGGGCTGATTTCTTGTCCTGTGATAAAAAGCCTTCTGTTTCCATTGCCATAGTTTTCAGCGGAGCTTTTGCAACCGGTTGGCACCATTTTTGAGTGAATTGCCAAAAGTCAGATTTTTGCTGAAATTGTGACCCTGGGGCTTAGTGATTTTTTCAAAAAAATATTTTCTGCCGGTCAAGTTTTTGAGGGCTGATTTCTTGTCCTGTGATAAAAAGCCTTCTGTTTCCATCGCCAAACCTTTCAGGGGAGCATTTTCAAGCTTTTGGCACCATTTTTGAGTGAATTGCCAAAAGTCAGATTTTTGCTGAAATTGTGACCCCGGGGCTTAGGGATTTTTCAAAAAAAAAAAAAATTCTGCCGGTTAAGTTTTTGAGGGCTCACTTCTTGTCCTGTGATAAAAAGCCTTCTGTTTCCATCGCCATAGCTTTCAGGGGAGCATTTCCAACCGGTTGGCACCATTTTTGAGTGAATTGCCAAAAGTCAGATTTTTGCTGAAATTGTGACTCCGGGGCTTAGTGATTTTTTCAAAAAAATATTTTCTGCCGGTTAAGTTTTTGAGGGCTGATTTCTTGTCCTGTGATAAAAAGACTTCTGTTTCCATCGCCAAACCTTTCAGGAGAGCATTTTCAAGCTTTTGGCACCATTTTTGAGTGAATTGCCAAAAGTCAGATTTTTACTGAAATTGTGACCCCGGGGCTTAGGGATTTTTTCAAAAAAATATTTTCTGCCGGTTAAGTTTTTGAGGGCTGATTTCTTGTCCTGTGATAAAAAGACTTCTGTTTCCATCGCCAAACCTTTCAGGAGAGCATTTTCAAGCTTTTGGCACCATTTTTAAGTGAATTGCCAAAAGTCAGATTTTTCCTGAAATTGTGACCCCGGGGTTTAGGGATTTTTTCAAAAAAATATTTTCTGCCGGTTAAGTTTTTGAGGGCTGATTTCTTGTCATGTGATAAAAAGCCTTCTGTTTCCATCTCCAAAGCTTTCAGGGGAGCATTTGCAACCGGTTGGCACCATTTTTGAGTGAATTGCCAAAAGTCAGATTTCTGCTGAAATTGTGACCCCGGGGCTTAGGGATTTTTTCAAAAAAAAAATTTCTGCCGCTTAAGTTTTTGAGGGCTGATTTCTTGTCCTGTGATAAAAAGCCTTCTGTTTCCAGGTGAGCATTTGCAACCGGTTGGCACCATTTTTGAGTGAATTGCCAAAAGTCTGCTTTTTGCTAAAATTGTGACCCCGGGGCTTAGGGATTTTTTCAAAAAAATATTTTCTGCCGGTTAAGTTTTTGAGGGCTGATTTCTTGTCCTGTGATAAAAAGCCTTCTGTTTCCATCGCCAAAGATTTCAGGTGAGCATTTGCAACCGATTGGCACAATTTTTGAGTGAATTGCCAAAAGTCAGATTTTTGCTGAAATTGTGACCCCGGGGCTTAGGGATTTTTTCAAAAAAATATTTTCTGCCGGTTAAGTTTTTAAGGGCTGATTTCTTGTCCTGTGAAAAAAAGCCTTCTGTTTCGAGTGCCAAACCTTTAAGGGGAGCATTTTCAAGCTTTTGGCAACATTTTTGAGTGAACTGCCAAAAGTCAGATTTTTGCTGAAATTGTGACCCCGGGCCTTAGGGATTTTTTCATAATATTTTTTTTTCTGCCGGTTAATTTGTTGAGGGCTGATTTCTTGTCCTGTGATAAAAAGCCTTCTGTTTCGAGTGCCAAACCTTTCAGGAGAGCATTTTCAAGCTTTTGGCAGCACTTTTGAGTGAATTGCCAAAAGTCAGATTTTTGCTGAAATTGTGACTTCGGGGCTGAGGGATTTTTTCAAAAAAATACTTTCTGCCGGTTAAGTTTTTCAGGCCTGATTTCTTGTCCTGTGATAAAAAGACTTCTGTTTCCATCGCCAAACCTTTCAGGAGAGCAGTTTCAAGCTTTTGGCACCATTTTTGAGTGAATTGCCAAAAGTCAGATTTTTGCTGAAATTGTGACCCCGGGGCTTAGGGATTTTTTCAAAAAAATATTTTCTGCCGGTCAAGTTTTTGAGGGCTGATTTCTTGTCCTTTGATAAAAAGCCTTCTGTTTCGAGTGCCAAACCTTTCAGGAGAGCATTTTCAAGCTTTTGGCACCATTTTTGAGTGAATTGCCAAAAGTCAGATTTTTGCTGAAATTGTGACCCCGGGGCTTAGGGATTTTCTTTTAAAAAAAAAATTCTGCCGGTTAAGTTTTTTAGGGCTGATTTCTTGTCCTGTGATAAAAAGCCTTCTGTTTCCATCGCCATAGTTTTCAGTGGAGCTTTTGCAACCGGTTGGCACCATTTTTGAGTGAATTGCCAAAAGTCAGATTTTTGCTGAAATTGTGACCCTGGGGCTTAGTGATTTTTTCAAAAAAATATTTTCTGCCGGTTAAGTTTTTGAGGGCTGATTTCTTGTCCTGTGATAAAAAGCCTTCTGTTTCCATCGCCATAGTTTTCAGCGGAGCATTTGCAACCGGTTGGCATCATTTTTGAGTGAATTGCCAAAAGTCAGATTTTTGCTGAAATTGTGACCCTGGGGCTTAGGGATTTTTTCAAAAAAATATTTTCTGCCGGTTAAGTTTTTGAGGGCTGATTTCTTGTCCTGTGATAAAAAGAGTTCTGTTTCCATCGCCAAACCTTTCAGGAGAGCATTTTCAAGCTTTTGGCACCATTTTTAAGTGAATTGCCAAAAGTCAGATTTTTGCTGAAATTGTGACCCCGGGGCTTAGGGATTTTTTCAAAAAAATATTTTCTGCCGGTTAAGTTTTTGAGGGCTGATTTCTTGTCCTGTGATAAAAAGCCTTCTGTTTCCATCGCCATAGCTTTCAGGGGAGCATTTGCAACCGGTTGGCACAATTTTTGAGTGAATTGCCAAAAGTCTGCTTTTTGCTGAAATTGTGACCCCGGGGCTTAGGGATTTTTTTAAAAAAATATTTTCTGCCGGTCAACTTTTTGAGGGCTGATTTCTTGTCCTGTGATAAAAAGCCTTCTGTTTCGAGTGCCAAACCTTTCAGGAGAGCATTTTCAAGCTTTTGGCACCATTTTTGAGTGAATTGCCAAAAGTCAGATTTTTGCTGAAATTGTGACCCCGGGGCTTAGGGATTTTTTCAAAAAAATATTTTCTGCCGGTTAAGTTTTTGAGGGCTGATTTCTTGTCCTGTGATAAAAAGACTTCTGTTTCCATCGCCAAACCTTTCAGGAGAGCATTTTCAAGCTTTTGGCACCATTTTTGAGTCAATTGCCAAAAGTCAGATTTCTGCTGAAATTGTGACCCCGGGGCTTAGGGATTTTTTCAAAAAAATATTTTCTGCCGGTTAAGTTTTTTAGGGCTGATTTCTTGTCCTGTGAAAAAAAGCCTTCTGTTTCGAGTGCCAAACCTTTCAGGGGAGCATTTTCAAGCTTTTGGCAACATTTTTGAGTGAACTGCCAAAAGTCAGATTTTTGCTGAAATTGTGACCCCGGGGCTTAGGGATTTTTTCATAATTTTTTTTCCTGCCGGTTAATTTGTTGAGGGCTGATTTCTTGTCCTGTGATAAAAAGCCTTCTGTTTCGAGTGCCAAACCTTTCAGGAGAGCATTTTCAAGCTTTTGGCACCATTTTTGAGTGAATTGCCAAAAGTCAGATTTTTGCTGAAATTGTGACCCCGGGGCCTAGGGATTTTTTCAAAAAAATATTTTCTGCCGGTCAAGTTTTTGAGGGCTGATTTCTTGTCCTTTGATAAAAAGCCTTCTGTTTTGAGTGCCAAACCTTTCAGGGGAGCATTTTCAAGCTTTTGGCACCATTTTTGAGTGAATTGCCAAAAGTCAGATTTTTGCTGAAATTGTGACCCCGGGGCTTAGGGATTTTTTCAAAAAAATATTTTCTGCCGGTTAAGTTTTTTAGGGCTGATTTCTTGTCCTGTGAAAAAAAGCCTTCTGTTTCGAGTGCCAAACCTTTCAGGGGAGCATTTTCAAGCTTTTGGCAACATTTTTGATTGAACTGCCAAAAGTCAGATTTTTGCTGAAATTGTGACCCCGGGGCTTAGGGATTTTTTCATAATTTTTTTTTTTGCCGGTTAATTTGTTGAGCGCTGATTTCTTGTCCTGTGATAAAAAGCCTTCTGTTTTGAGTGCCAAACCTTTCAGGAGAGCATTTTCAAGCTTTTGGCACCATTGTTGAGTGAATTGCCAAAAGTCAGATTTTTGCTGAAATTGTGACCCCGGGGCTTAGGGATTTTCTTTTAAAAAAAATATTCTGCTGGTTAAGTTTTTTAGGGCTGATTTCTTGTCATGTGATAAAAAGCCTTCTGTTTCTATCGCCAATGCTTTCCGGGGAGCATTTGCAACCGGTTGGCACCATTTTTGAGTTAATTGCCAAAAGTCAGATTTTTGCTGAAATTGTGACCCCGGGGCTTAGTGATTTTTTCAAAAAAATATTTTCTGCCGGTTAAGTTTTTGAGGGCTGATTTCTTGTCCTGTGATAAAAAGCCTTCTGTTTCCATCGCCATAGTTTTCAGCGGAGCTTTTGCAACCGGTTGGCACCATTTTTGAGTGAATTGCCAAAAGTCAGATTTTTGCTGAAATTGTGACCCTGGGGCTTAGTGATTTTTTCAAAAAAATATTTTCTGCCGGTTAAGTTTTTGAGGGCTGATTTCTTGTCCTGTGATAAAAAGCCTTCTGTTTCCATCGCCATAGTTTTCAGCGGAGCATTTGCAACCGGTTGGCATCATTTTTGAGTGAATTGCCAAAAGTCAGATTTTTGCTGAAATTGTGACCCCGGGGCTTAGGGATTTTTTCAAAAAAATATTTTCTGCCGGTCAAGTTTTTGAGGGCTGATTTCTTGTCCTGTGATAAAAAGCCTTCTGTTTCCAGGTGAGCATTTGCAACCGGTTGGCACCATTTTTGAGTGAATTGCCAAAAGTCAGATTTTTGCTGAAATTGTGACCCCGGGGCTTAGGGATTTTTTCAAACAAATATTTTCTGCCGGTTAAGTTTTTGAGGGCTGATTTCTTGTCCTGTGATAAAAAGCCTTCTGTTTCCATCGCCATAGCTTTCAGCGGAGCATTTGCAACCGGTTGGCACCATTTTTGAGTGAATTGCCAAAAGTCTGCTTTTTGCTGAAATTGTGACCCCGGGGCTTAGGGATTTTTTCAAAAAAATATTTTCTGCCGGTCAAGTTTTTGAGGGCTGATTTCTTGTCCTGTGATAAAAAGCCTTCTGTTTCCATCGCCAAACCTTTCAGGGGAGCATTTTCAAGCTTTTGGCACCATTTTTGAGTGAATTGCCAAAAGTCAGATTTTTGCTGAAATTGTGACCCCGGGGCTTAGGGATTTTTCAAGAAAAAAAAAATTCTGCCGGTTAAGTTTTTGAGGGCTCACTTCTTGTCCTGTGATAAAAAGCCTTCTGTTTCCATCGCCATAGCTTTCAGGGGAGCATTTCCAACCGGTTGGCACCATTTTTGAGTGAATTGCCAAAAGTCAGATTTTTGCTGAAATTGTGACCCCGGGGCTTAGTGATCTTTTCAAAAAAATATTTTCTGCCGGTTAAGTTTTTGAGGGCTGATTTCTTGTCCTGTGATAAAAAGCCTTCTGTTTCGAGTGCCAAACCTTTCAGGAGAGCATTTTCAAGCTTTTGGCACCATTTTTGAGTGAATTGCCAAAAGTCAGATTTTTACTGAAATTGTGACCCCGGGGCTTAGGGATTTTTTCAAAAAAATATTTTCTGCCGGTTAAGTTTTTGAGGGCTGATTTCTTGTCCTGTGATAAAAAGAGTTCTGTTTCCATCGCCAAACCTTTCAGGAGAGCATTTTCAAGCTTTTGGCACCATTTTTAAGTGAATTGCCAAAAGTCAGATTTTTGCTGAAATTGTGACCCCGGGGCTTAGGGATTTTTTCAAAAAAATATTTTCTGCCGGTTAAGTTTTTGAGGGCTGATTTCTTGTCCTGTGATAAAAAGCCTTCTGTTTCCATCGCCATAGCTTTCAGGGGAGCATTTGCAACCGGTTGGCACAATTTTTGAGTGAATTGCCAAAAGTCTGCTTTTTGCTGAAATTGTGACCCCGGGGCTTAGGGATTTTTTTAAAAAAATATTTTCTGCCGGTCAACTTTTTGAGGGCTGATTTCTTGTCCTATGATAAAAAGCCTTCTGTTTCGAGTGCCAAACCTTTCAGGAGATCATTTTCAAGCTTTTGGCACCATTTTTGAGTGAATTGCCAAAAGTCAGATTTTTGCTGAAATTGTGACCCCGGGGCTTAGGGATTTTTTCAAAAAAAAAAAAAATCTGCCGGTTAAGTTTTTGAGGGCTCACTTCTTGTCCTGTGATAAAAAGCCTTCTGTTTCCATCGCCATAGCTTTCAGGAGCATATTCAAGCTTTTGGCACCATTTTTGAGTCAATTGCCAAAAGTCAGATTTTTGCTGAAATTAGGGATTTTTTCAAAAAAATATTTTCTGTCGGTTAAGTTTTTGAGGGCTGATTTCTTGTCCTGTGATAAAAAGCCTTCTGTTTCCAGGTGAGCATTTGCAACCGGTTGGCACCATTTTTGAGTGAATTGCCAAAAGTCTGCTTTTTGCTGAAATTGTGACCCCGGGGCTTAGGGATTTTTTCAAAAAAATATTTTCTGCCGGTTAAGTTTTTGAGGGCTGATTTCTTGTCCTGTGATAAAAAGCCTTCTGTTTCGAGTGCCAAACCTTTCAGGAGAGCATTTTCAAGCTTTTGGCACCATTTTTGAGTCAATTGCCAAAAGTCAGATTTCTGCTGAAATTGTGACCCCGGGGCTTAGGGATTTTTTCAAAAAAATATTTTCTGCCGGTTAAGTTTTTTAGGGCTGATTTCTTGTCCTGTGAAAAAAAGCCTTCTGTTTCGAGTGCCAAACCTTTCAGGGGAGCATTTTCAAGCTTTTGGCAACATTTTTGAGTGAACTGCCAAAAGTCAGATTTTTGCTGAAATTGTGACCCCGGGGCTTAGGGATTTTTTCATAATTTTTTTTCCTGCCGGTTAATTTGTTGAGGGCTGATTTCTTGTCCTGTGATAAAAAGCCTTCTGTTTCGAGTGCCAAACCTTTCAGGAGAGCATTTTCAAGCTTTTGGCAGCACTTTTGAGTGAATTGCCAAAAGTCAGATTTTTGCTGAAATTGTGACTTCGGGGCTGAGGGATTTTTTCAAAAAAATACTTTCTGCCGGTTAAGTTTTTCAGGCCTGATTTCTTGTCCTGTGATAAAAAGACTTCTGTTTCCATCGCCAAACCTTTCAGGAGAGCAGTTTCAAGCTTTTGGCACCATTTTTGAGTGAATTGCCAAAAGTCAGATTTTTGCTGAAATTGTGACCCCGGGGCTTAGGGATTTTTTCAAAAAAATATTTTCTGCCGGTCAAGTTTTTGAGGGCTGATTTCTTGTCCTTTGATAAAAAGCCTTCTGTTTTGAGTGCCAAACCTTTCAGGGGAGCATTTTCAAGCTTTTGGCACCATTTTTGAGTGAATTGCCAAAAGTCAGATTTCTGCTGAAATTGTGACCCCGGGGCTTAGGGATTTTTTCAAAAAAATATTTTCTGCCGGTTACGTTTTTTAGGGCTGATTTCTTGTCCTGTGAAAAAAAGCCTTCTGTTTCGAGTGCCAAACCTTTCAGGAGAGCATTTTCAAGCTTTTGGCACCATTTTTGAGTGAATTGCCAAAAGTCAGTTTTTTGCTGAAATTGTGACTTTGGGGCTTAGGGATTTTTTCATAATTTTTTTTTCTGCCGGTTAATTTGTTGGGGGCTGATTTCTTGTCCTGTGATAAAAAGCCTTCTGTTTCGAGTGCCAAACCTTTCAGGAGAGCATTTTCAAGCTTTTGGCAGCATTTTTGAGTGAATTGCCAAAAGTCAGATTTTTGATGAAATTGTGACTTCGGGGCTGAAGGATTTTTTCAAAAAAATACTTTCTGCCGGTTAAGTTTTTCAGGCCTGATTTCTTGTCCTGTGATAAAAAGACTTCTGTTTCCATCGCCAAACCTTTCAGGAGAGCAGTTTCAAGCTTTTGGCCCCTTTTTTGAGTGAATTGCCAAAAGTCAGATTTTTGCTGAAATTGTGACCCCGGGGCTTAGGGATTTTTTCAAAAAAATATTTTCTGCCGGTTAAGTTTTTGAGGGCTGATTTCTTGTCCTGTGATAAAAAGCCTTCTGTTTCCATCGCCAAAGCTTTCAGGGGATTATTTGCAAGCTTCTGGCACCATTTTTGAGTGAATTGCCAAAAGTCAGATTTTTGCTGAAATTGTGACCCCGGGTCTTAGGGATTTTTTCAAAAAAATATTTTCTCCCGGTTAAGTTTTTGAGGGCTGATTTCTTGTCCTGTGATAAAAAGCCTTCTGTTTCCATCGCCATAGTTTTCAGCGGAGCTTTTGCAACCGGTTGGCACCATTTTTGAGTGAATTGCCAAAAGTCAGATTTTTGCTGAAATTGTGACCCCGGGGCTTAGGGATTTTTTCAAAAAAATATTTTCTGCCGGTTAAGTTTTTGAGGGCTGATTTCTTGTCCTGTGATAAAAAGCCTTCTGTTTCCATCGCCATAGTTTTCAGCGGAGCTTTTGCAACCGGTTGGCATCATTTTTGAGTGAATTGCCAAAAGTCAGATTTTTGCTGAAATTGTGACCCCGGGGCTTAGGGATTTTTTCAAAAAAATATTTTCTGCCGGTTAAGTTTTTGAGGGCTGATTTCTTGTCCTGTGATAAAAAGCCTTCTGTTTCCAGGTGAGCATTTGCAACCGGTTGGCACCATTTTTGAGTCAATTGCCAAAAGTCAGATTTCTGCTGAAATTGTGACCCCGGGGCTTAGGGATTTTTTCAAAAAAATATTTTCTGCCGGTTAAGTTTTTGAGGGCTGATTTCTTGTCCTGTGATAAAAAGCCTTCTGATTCCATTGCCATAGTTTTCAGGAGAGCAGTTTCAAGCTTTTGGCACCATTTTTGAGTCAATTGCCAAAAGTCAGATTTCTGCTGAAATTGTGACCCCGGGGCTTAGGGATTCTTTGAAAGAAAAAAATTCTGCCGGTTAAGTTTTTGAGGGCTGATTTCTTGTCCTGTGATAAAAAGCCTTCTGTTTCCATCGCCAAAGATTTCAGATGAGCATTTGCAACCGGTTGGCACCATTTTTGAGTGAATTGCCAAAAGTCAGATTTTTGCTGAAATTGTGACCCCGGGGCTTTGGGATTTTTTCAAAAAAAAAATTTCTGCCGGTTAAGATTTTGAGGGCTGATTTCTTGTCCTTGTTCTGTTTCCATCGCCAAAGATTTCAGGTGAGCATTTGCAACCGGTTGGCACCATTTTTGAGTGAATTGCCAAAAGTCAGATTTTTGCTGAAATTGTGACCCCGGGGCTTAGGGATTTTTTCAAAAAAATATTTTCTGCCGGTTAATTTTTTGAGGGCTGATTTCTTGTCCTGTGATAAAAAGCCTTCTGTTTCCATCACCATAGCTTTCAGCGGAGCATTTCCTTTTTTTTTTATAATGATTTTTATTGCATTTTTTCCAAATTACAGAAAGAACAGAAGAAAGAAATAACATTAAGAATAGAAAGAAAGAAAGAAAAAACAACAGAAAATCACAACCATTTCAACACCTTATTTCAAATTTCCATTGGACTTCCCCACATCTCCCACATAATGCATTCTTGACAATAAAGTTATCAGCAAATTATACCCTTATTTCGTGTGTTTCTTTGTATTTTCAATTGCAGTTTAAGTTTAAATCTCTTATTTTCCATTTACTCTAAAAATATAACATGTTGTCATTTTTACCCATTTAAACTTTGATTCTTTCATAAATATTATCCAATTTCATAAATAATTAAATTTTCGTTGCTGGGGCTAACATTCCAAGTCATACGGCATCTTAAGATTCATATAACTTATAGTACTTTTGCAAATAGTCTTTAAATTTTTTCCAGTCCTCCTCCATTGCCTCTTCTCCCAAATCTCGGATCCTTGCAGTCATCTCGGCTAGTTCCATGTAGTTCATCAATTGCGTCTGCCAGTCCTCCAGTGTGGGCAAATCTTGGGTCTTCCAATGCTTAGCGATAAGAATTCTTGCTGCTGTTGTAGCATACATAAAAAAGGTTCTATCCTTTTTTAACACCTTCTGGCCGACAATGCCCAGAAGGAAGGCCTCCGGTTTCTTAGGGAAGGTGTACTTGAACACCTTTTTTAACTCGTTATAAATCATTTCCCAGAAGGCCTTCAATCTTGGACAAGTCCACCAAAGGTGAAAGAATGTCCCCTCAGCTTCCTTACATTTCCAGCATTTATTATCGGACAAATGGTATATCTTAGCCAGCTTGACCGGGGTCATGTACCACCTGTATACCATTTTCATAATATTTTCTTTCAAAGCATTACATGCAGTAAACTTCATACCGGTGGTCCATAACCTCTCCCAGTCTTCAGACATGATATTATAACCAATGTCCTGAGCCCATTTTATCATGGCTGATTTAACTGTCTCATCCTGAGTATTCCATTTAAGCAGCAAGTTATACATTCTCGATAATAACTTGGTCTTTGGTTCTAACAACTCTGTCTCAAGTTTCGATTTTTCCACCTGGAATCCTGTTTTTTTGTCTAGCTTAAAGACCTCATTAATTTGGGCATAGTGTAACCAATTTTGCACCTTATCCTTTAATTTTTCAAAGCTCTGCAACCTCCAATTACCTCCAATGTTTTCTATTATTTCCCAATATTTCGGCCAGTATGCCTCCATATTGGGTTTTTTCCGAGCCTTGGCCTCTATTGGTGAAATCCACCTCGGAGTTTTGCTTTCCAATAAGTCTTTGTATTTTTTCCAGACCATATATATTGCTTTTCTGACAATATGGTTTTTAAACATTCCGTGTGTTTTCCCCTTGTCATACCACAGATACGCATGCCAACCTAGGGAATTATTAAAGCCTTCCAGATCTAGGACATCAGTGTTTTCTAGTAGAATCCAGTCTTTCATCCAGCAGAAGGCCGCAGCTTCATAATATAACCTTAAGTCTGGCAGGGCAAACCCCCCTCTCTCCTTTGCATCAGTTAGTATTTTAAACTTTATTCGGGGCTTTTTGCCCTGCCAGACAAACCTAGAAATGTCCTTCTGCCACTTTCCAAAACATTCCACTCTGTCCACAATCTGCAAGGCTTGAAACAAGAACAACATTTTTGGCAAAACGTTCATTTTTATAGCTGCAATTCGGCCTAACAAGGATAGTTTCAATCTTGACCAGATTTCTAGGTCTTTTTTAACTTCTGACCAACATTTCTCATAGTTGTCTCAGCGGAGCATTTCAAACCGGCTGGCACCATTTTTGAGTGAATTGCCAAAAGTCAGATTTTTGCTGAAATTGTGACCCCGGGGCTTAGGGATTTTTTCAAAAAAAAAAATTCTGCCGGTTAAGTTTTTGAGGGCTGATTTCTTGTCCTGTGATAAAAAGCCTTCTGTTTCCATCGCCATAGCTTTTAGCGGAGCATTTCCAACCGGTTGGCACCATTTTTGAGTGAATTGCCAAAAGTCAGATTTTTGCTGAAATTGTGACCCCGGGGCTTAGGGATTTTTTCAAAAAAATATTTTCTGCCGGTTAAGTTTTTGAGGGCTCACTTCTTGTCCTGTGATAAAAAGCCTTCTGTTTCCATCGCCAAAGCTTTCAGGGGAGCATTTCCAACCGGTTGGCACCATTTTTGAGTGAATTGCCAAAAGTCAGATTTTTGCTGAAATTGTGATCCCGGGGCTTAGGGATTTTTTCAAAAAAATATTTTCTGCAGGTCAAGTTTTTGAGGGCTGATTTCTTGTCCTGTGATAAAAAGCCTTCTGTTTCGAGTGCCAAACCTTTCAGGAGAGCATTTTCAAGCTTTTGGCACCATTTTTGAGTGAATTGCCAAAAGTCAGATTTCTGCTGAAATTGTGACCCTGGGGCTTTGGGATTTTTTCAAAAAAAAAATTTCTGCCGGTTAAGTTTTTGAGGGCTGATTTCTTGTCCTGTAATAAAAAGCCTTCTGTTTCGAGTGCCAAACCTTTCAGGAGAGCATTTTCAAGCTTTTGGCAACATTTTTGAGTGAACTGCCAAAAGTCAGATTTTTGCTGAAATTGTGACCCTGGGGCTTAGGGATTTTTTCAGGAAAAAAAAAATTCTGCCGGTTAAGTTTTTGAGGGCTGATTTCTTGTCCTGTGATAAAAAGCCTTCTGTTTCCATCGCCAAACCTTTCAGGGGAGCATTTTTAAGCTTTTGGCACCATTTTTGAGTGAATTGCCAAAAGTCAGATTTTTGCTGAAATTGTGACCCCGGGGCTTAGGGATTTTTTCAAAAAAATATTTTCTGCCGGTTAAGTTTTTGAGGGCTCACTTCTTGTCCTGTGATAAAAAGCCTTCTGTTTCCATCGCCATAGCTTTCAGGGGAGCATTTCCAACCGGTTGGCACCATTTTTGAGTGAATTGCCAAAAGTCAGATTTTTGCTGAAATTGTGACCCCGGGGCTTAGTGATTTTTTCAAAAAAATATTTTCTGCCGGTTAAGTTTTTGAGGGCTGATTTCTTGTCCTGTGATAAAAAGCCTTCTGTTTCCATCGCCATAGTTTTCAGCGGAGCATTTGCAACCGGTTGGCACCATTTTTGAGTGAATTGCCAAAAGTCAGATTTTTGCTGATATTGTGACCCTGGGGCTTAGTGATTTTTTCAAAAAAATATTTTCTGCCGGTTAAGTTTTTGAGGGCTGATTTCTTGTCCTGTGATAAAAAGCCTTCTGTTTCCATCGCCATAGTTTTCAGCGGAGCATTTGCAACCGGTTGGCATCATTTTTGAGTGAATTGCCAAAAGTCAGATTTTTGCTGAAATTGTGACCCCGGGGCTTAGGGATTTTTTCAAAAAAATATTTTCTGCCGGTCAAGCTTTTGAGGGCTGATTTCTTGTCCTGTGATAAAAAGCCTTCTGTTTCGAGTGCCAAACCTTTCAGGAGAGCATTTTCAAGCTTTTGGCACCATTTTTGAGTGAATTGCCAAAAGTCAGATTTCTGCTGAAATTGTGACCCCGGGGCTTAGGGATTTTGTCAAAAAA
The DNA here is from genome assembly GCF_965113315.1 of Podarcis vaucheri. Classification (NCBI taxonomy): domain Eukaryota; kingdom Metazoa; phylum Chordata; class Lepidosauria; order Squamata; family Lacertidae; genus Podarcis; species Podarcis vaucheri. The sequence goes on along the minus strand of NC_138767.1, from coordinate 70,845,555 downwards.
AAAAAAAAATTTCTGCCGGTTAAGTTTTTGAGGGCTGATTTCTTGTCCTGTGATAAAAAGACTTCTGTTTCGAGTGCCAAACCTTTCAGGAGAGCAGTTTCAAGCTTTTGGCACCATTTTTGAGTGAATTGCCAAAAGTCAGATTTTTGCTGAAATTGTGACCCCGGGGCTTAGGGATTTTTTCAAAAAAAAAATTTCTGCCTGTTAAGTTTTTGAGGGCTGATTTCTTGTCCTGTGATAAAAAGCCTTATGTTTCCATAGGCAAAGATTTCAGGTGAGCATTTGCAACCGGTTGGCACCATTTTTGAGTGAATTGCCAAAAGTCAGATTTTTGCTGAAATTGTGACCCCGGGGCTTAGGGATTTTTTCAAAAAAATATTTTCTGCCGGTTAAGTTTTTGAGGGCTGATTTCTTGTCCTGTGATAAAAAGCCTTCTGTTTCCATCGCCATAGCTTTCAGCGGAGCATTTGCAATCGGTTGGCACCATTTTTGAGTGACTTGCCAAAAGTCAGATTTTTGCTAAAATTGTGACCCCGGGGCTTAGGGATTTTTTCAAAAAAAAAAATTCTGCCGGTTAAGTTTTTGAGGGCTGATTTCTTGTCCTGTGATAAAAAGCCTTCTGTTTCCATCGCCAAAGCTTTCAGGGGAGCATTTGCAACCGGTTGGCACAATTTTTGAGTGAATTGCCAAAAGTCAGATTTTTGCTGAAATTGTGACCCCGGGGCTTAGGGATTTTTTCAAAAAAATATTTTCTGCCGGTTAAGTTTTTGAGGGCTGATTTCTTGTCCTGTGATAAAAAGCCTTCTGTTTCCATCGCCATAGCTTTCAGCGGAGCATTTGCAACCGGTTGGCACCATTTTTGAGTGACTTGCCAAAAGTCAGATTTTTGCTGAAATTGTGACCCCGGGGCTTAGGGATTTTCTCAAAAAAAAAAAATTCTGCCGGTTAAGTTTTTGAGGGCTGATTTCTTGTCCTGTGATAAAAAGCCTTCTGTTTCCAGGTGAGCATTTGCAACCGGTTGGCACCATTTTTGAGTCAATTGCCAAAAGTCAGATTTCTGCTGAAATTGTGACCCCGGGGCTTAGGGATTTTTTCAAAAAAATATTTTCTGCCGGTTAAGTTTTTGAGGGCTGATTTCTTGTCCTGTGATAAAAAGACTTCTGTTTCGAGTGCCAAACCTTTCAGGAGAGCAGTTTCAAGCTTTTGGCACCATTTTTGAGTGAATTGCCAAAAGTCAGATTTTTGCTGAAATTGTGACCCCGGGGCTTAGGGAATTTTCAAAAAAAAAATTTCTGCCTGTTAAGTTTTTGAGGGCTGATTTCTTGTCCTGTGATAAAAAGCCTTCTGTTTCCATAGGCAAAGATTTCAGGTGAGCATTTGCAACCGGTTGGCACCATTTTTGAGTGAATTGCCAAAAGTCAGATTTTTGCTGAAATTGTGACCCCGGGGCTTAGGGATTTTTTCAAAAAAATATTTTCTGCCGGTTAAGTTTTTGAGGGCTGATTTCTTGTCCTGTGATAAAAAGCCTTCTGTTTCCATCGCCATAGCTTTCAGGGGAGCATTTGCAATCGGTTGGCACCATTTTTGAGTGACTTGCCAAAAGTCAGATTTTTGCTGAAATTGTGACCCCGGGGCTTAGGGATTTTTTCAAAAAAAAAAATTCTGCCGGTTAAGTTTTTGAGGGCTGATTTCTTGTCCTGTGATAAAAAGCCTTCTGTTTCCATCGCCAAAGCTTTCAGGGGAGCATTTGCAACCGGTTGGCACCATTTTTGAGTGACTTGCCAAAAGTCAGATTTTTGCTGAAATTGTGACCCCGGGGCTTAGGGATTTTCTCAAAAAAAAAAAAAATTCTGCCGGTTAAGTTTTTGAGGGCTGATTTCTTGTCCTGTGATAAAAAGCCTTCTGTTTCCAGGTGAGCATTTGCAACCGGTTGGCACCATTTTTGAATCAATTGCCAAAAGTCAGATTTCTGCTGAAATTGTGACCCCGGGGCTTAGGGATTTTTTCAAAAAAATATTTTCTGCCGGTTAAGTTTTTGAGGGCTGATTTCTTGTCCTGTGATAAAAAGCCTTCTGTTTCCATCGCCATAGTTTTCAGGAGAGCAGTTTCAAGCTTTTGACACCATTTTTGAGTGAATTGCCAAAAGTCTGCTTTTTGCTGAAATTGTGACCCCGGGGCTTAGGGATTTTTTCAAAAAAAAAAAATTCTGCCGGTTAAGATTTTGAGGGCTGATTTCTTGTCCTGTGATAAAAAGCCTTCTGTTTCCATCGCCAAAGCTTTCAGGGGAGCATTTGCAACCGGTTGGCACCATTTTTGAGTGAATTGCCAAAAGTCAGATTTTTGCTGAAATTGTGACCCCGGGGCTTAGGGATTTTTTCAAAAAAATATTGTCTGCCAGTTAATTTTTTGAGGGCTGATTTCTTGTCCTGTGATAAAAAGCCTTCTGTTTCCATCGCCATAGCTTTCAGCGCAGCATTTCCAACCGGCTGGCACCATTTTTGAGTGAATTGCCAAAAGTCAGATTTTTGCTGAAATTGTGACCCCGGGGCTTAGGGATTTTTTTAAAAAAATATTTTCTGCAGGTCACGTTTTTGAGGGCTGATTTCTTGTCCTGTGATAAAAAGCCTTCTGTTTCGAGTGCCAAACCTTTCAGGAGAGCATTTTCAAGCTTTTGGCACCATTTTTGAGTGAATTGCCAAAAGTCAGATTTCTGCTGAAATTGTGACCCTGGGGCTTTGGGATTTTTTCAAAAAAAAATTTTCTGCCGGTTAAGTTTTTGAGGGCTGATTTCTTGTCCTGTAATAAAAAGCCTTCTGTTTCGAGTGCCAAACATTTCAGGAGAGCATTTTCAAGCTTTTGGCAACATTTTTGAGTGAACTGCCAAAAGTCAGATTTTTGCTGAAATTGTGACCCTGGGGCTTAGGGATTTTTTCAGGAAAAAAAAAATTCTGCCGGTTAAGTTTTTGAGGGCTGATTTCTTGTCCTGTGATAAAAAGCCTTCTGTTTCCATCGCCAAACCTTTCAGGGGAGCATTTTTAAGCTTTTGGCACCATTTTTGAGTGAATTGCCAAAAGTCAGATTTTTGCTGAAATTGTGACCCCGGGGCTTAGGGATTTTTTCAAAAAAAAAAATTCTGCCGGTTAAGTTTTTGAGGGCTGATTTCTTGTCCTGTGATAAAAAGCCTTCTGTTTCCATCGCCAAAGCTTTCAGGGGAGCATTTGCAACCGGTTGGCACCATTTTTGAGTGACTTGCCAAAAGTCAGATTTTTGCTGAAATTGTGACCCCGGGGCTTAGGGATTTTCTCAAAAAAAAAAATTCTGCCGGTTAAGTTTTTGAGGGCTGATTTCTTGTCCTGTGATAAAAAGCCTTCTGTTTCCATCGCCATAGTTTTCAGCGGAGCATTTGCAACCGGTTGGCACCATTTTTGAGTGAATTGCCAAAAGTCAGATTTTTGCTGATATTGTGACCCTGGGGCTTAGTGATTTTTTCAAAAAAATATTTTCTGCCGGTTAAGTTTTTGAGGGCTGATTTCTTGTCCTGTGATAAAAAGCCTTCTGTTTCCATCGCCATAGCTTTCAGCGGAGCATTTGCAACCGGTTGGCACCATTTTTGAGTGACTTGCCAAAAGTCAGATTTTTGCTGAAATTGTGACCCCGGGGCTTAGGGATTTTTTCAAAAAAATATTTTCTGCCGGTTAATTTTTTGAGGGCTGATTTCTTGTCCTGTGATAAAAAGCCTTCTGTTTCCATCGCCATAGCTTTCAGCGGAGCATTTGCAACCGGTTGGCACCATTTTTGAGTGAATTGCCAAAAGTCAGATTTTTGCTGAAATTGTGACCCCGGGGCTTAGGGATTTTTTCAAAAAAAATATTTTCTGCCGGTTAAGCTTTTGAGGGCTGATTTCTTGTCCTGTGATAAAAAGCCTTCTGTTTCGAGTGCCAAACCTTTCAGGAGAGCAGTTTCAAGCTTTTGGCACCATTTTTGAGTGAATTGCCAAAAGTAAGATTTTTGCTGAAATTGTGACCCCGGGGCTTAGGGATTTTTTCAAAAAAATATTTTCTGCCGGTTAATTTTTTGAGGGCTGATTTCTTGTCCTGTGATAAAAAGCCTTCTGTTTCCATCACCATAGCTTTCAGCGGAGCATTTCCAACCGGCTGGCACCATTTTTGAGTGAATTGCCAAAAGTCAGATTTTTGCTGAAATTGTGACCCCGGGGCTTAGGGATTTTTTCAAAAAAAAAAAATTCTGGCGGTTAAGTTTTTGAGGGCTGATTTCTTGTCCTTGTTCTGTTTCCATCGCCAAAGATTTCAGGTGAGCATTTGCAACCGGTTGGCACCATTTTTGAGTGAATTGCCAAAAGTCAGATTTTTGCTGAAATCGTGACCCCGGGGATTAGGGATTTTTTCAAAAAAATATTTTCTGCCGGTTAATTTTTTGAGGGCTGATTTCTTGTCCTGTGATAAAAAGCCTTCTGTTTCCATCACCATAGCTTTCAGCGGAGCATTTCCAACCGGCTGGCACCATTTTTGAGTGAATTGCCAAAAGTCAGATTTTTGCTGAAATTGTGACCCCGGGGCTTAGGGATTTTTTCAAAAAAAAAAATTCTGCCGGTTAAGTTTTTGAGGGCTGATTTCTTGTCCTGTGATAAAAAGCCTTCTGTTTCCATCGCCATAGCTTTTAGCGGAGCATTTCCAACCGGTTGGCACCATTTTTGAGTGAATTGCCAAAAGTCAGATTTTTGCTGAAATTGTGACCCCGGGGCTTAGGGATTTTTTCAAAAAAATATTTTCTGCCGGTTAAGTTTTTGAGGGCTGATTTCTTGTCCTGTGATAAAAAGCCTTCTGTTTCCATCGCCATAGTTTTCAGGTGAGCATTTGCAACCGGTTGGCACCATTTTTGAGTGAATTGCCAAAAGTCAGATTTTTGCTGAAATTGTGACCCCGGGGCTTAGGGATTTTTTCAAAAAAATATTTTCTGCCGGTTAAGTTTTTGAGGGCTGATTTCTTGTCCTGTGATAAAAAGCCTTCTGTTTCGAGTGCCAAAACTTTCAGGAGAGCATTTTCAAGCTTTTGGCACCATTTTTGAGTGAATTGCCAAAAGTCAGATTTTTGCTGAAATTGTGACCCCGGGGCTTAGGGATTTTTTCAAAAAAATATTTTCTGCCGGTTAAGATTTTGAGGGCTGATTTCTTGTCCTGTGCTAAAAAGCCTTCTGTTTCCATCGCCACAGCTTTCAGCGGAGCATTTTCAAGCTTTTGGCACCGTTTTTGAGTGAATTGCCAAAAGTCAGATTTTTGCTGAAATTGTGACCCCGGGGCTTAGGTATTCTTTGAAAAAAAAAAAATTTCTGCCGGTTAAGTTTTTGAGGGCTGATTTCTTGTCCTGTGATAAAAAGCCTACTGTTTCCATCGCCAAAGATTTCAGGTGAGCATTTGGAACCGGTTGGCACCATTTTTGAGTGAATTGCCAAAAGTCAGATTTTTGCTGAAATTGTGACCCCGGGGCTTAGGGATTTTTTCAAAAAAATATTTTCTGCCGGTTAAGTTTTTGAGGGCTGATTTCTTTTCCTGTGGTAAAAAGACTTCTGTTTCCATCGCCATAGCTTTCAGCGGAGCATTTGCAACCGGTTGGCACCATTTTTGAGTGAATTGCCAAAAGTCAGATTTTTGCTGAAATTGTGACCCCCCGGGGCTTAGGGATTTTTTCAAAAAAATATTTTCTGCCGGTTAAGTTTTTGAGGCCTGATTTCTTGTCCTGTGGTAAAAAGACTTCTGTTTCCATCACCAAACCTTTCAGGAGAGCAGTTTCAAGCTTTTGGCACCATTTTTGAGTGAATTGCCAAAAGTCAGATTTTTGCTGAAATTGTGACCCCGGGGCTTAGGGATTTTTTCAAAAAAAAAATTTTCTGCCGGTTAAGTTTTTGAGGGCTGATTTCTTGTCCTGTGATAAAAAGCCTTTTGTTTCCATCAGCATAGCTTTCAGCGGAGCATTTGCAACCGGTTGGCACCATTTTTGAGTGAATTGCCAAAAGTCAGATTTTTGCTGAAATTGTGACCCCGGGGCATAGGGATTTTTTCAAAAAAATATTTTCTGCCGGTTAAGTTTTTGAGGCCTGATTTCTTATCCTGTGATAAAAAGCCTTCTGTTTCCATCGCCAAACCTTTCAGGAGAGCATTTTCAAGCTTTTGGCACCATTTTTGAGTCAATTGCCAAAAGTCAGATTTCTGCTGAAATTGTGACCCCGGGGCTTAGGGATTTTTTCAAAAAAATATTTTCTGCCGGTTAAGTTTTTGAGGTCTGATTTCTTGTCCTGTGATAAAAAGCCTTCTGTTTCGAGTGCCAAACCTTTCAGGAGAGCATTTTCAAGCTTTTGGCACCATTTTTGAGTCAATTGCCAAAAGTCATATTTTTGCTGAAATTGGGACCCCGGGGCTTAGGGATTCTTTAAAAAAAAAAATTTCTGCCGGTTAAGTTTTTGAGGTCTGAATTCTTGTCCTGTGATAAAAAGCCTTCTGTTTCCATAGGCAAAGATTTCAGGTGAGCATTTGCAACCGGTTGGCACCATTTTTGAGTGAATTGCCAAAAGTCAGATTTTTGCTGAAATTGTGACCCCGGGCCTTAGGGATTTTTTCAAAAAAATATTTTCTGCCGGTTAAGTTTTTGAGGGCTGATTTCTTGTCCTGTGCTAAAAAGCCTTCTGTTTCCATCGCCACAGCTTTCAGCGGAGCATTTGCAACCGGTTGGCACCATTTTTGAGTGAATTGCCAAAAGTCAGATTTTTGCTGAAATTGTGACCCCGGGCCTTAGGGATTTTTTTAAAAAAAAAATTTCTGCCGGTTAAGTTTTTGAGGGCTGATTTCTTGTCCTGTGATAAAAAGCCTTCTGTTTCCATCGCCATAGCTTTCAGGTGAGCATTTGCAACCGGTTGGCACCATTTTTGAGTGAATTGCCAAAAGTCAGATTTTTGCTGAAATTGTGACCCCGGGGCTTAGGGATTTTTTCAAAAAAATATTTTCTGCCGGTTAAGTTTTTGAGGGCTGATTTCTTTTCCTGTGATAAAAAGCCTTCTGTTTCCATCGCCATAGCTTTCAGCGGAGCATTTGCAACCGGTTGGCACCATTCTTGAGTGAATTGCCAAAAGTCAGATTTTTGCTGAAATTGTGACCCCGGGGCTTAGGGATTTTTTCAAAAAAATATTTTCTGCCGGTTAAGTTTTTGAGGGCTGATTTCTTGTCCTGTAATAAAAAGCCTTCTGTTTCCATCGCCAAAGCTTTCAGTGGAGCACTTCCAACCGGCTGGCACCATTTTTGAGTAAATTGCCAAAAGTCAGATTTTTGCTGAAATTGTGACCCCGGGGCTTAGGGATTTTTTCAAAAAAAAAAAAAATTCTGCCGGTCAACTTTTTGAGGGCTGATTTCTTTTCCTGTGATAAAAAGCCTTCTGTTTCGAGTGCCAAACCTTTCAGGAGAGCATTTTCAAGCTTTTGGCACCATTTTTGAGTAAATTGCCAAAAGTCAGATTTTTGCTGAAATTGTGACCCCGGGGCTTAGGGATTTTTTCAAAAAAATATTTTCTGCCGGTTATGTTTTTGAGGGCTGATTTCTTGTCCTGTGATAAAAAGCCTCCTGTTTCCATCGCCATAGCTTTCAGCGGAGCATTAGCAACCGTTGGCACCATTTTTGAGTGAATTGCCAAAAGTCAGATTTTTGCTGAAATTGTGACCCCGGGGCTTAGGGATTTTTTCAAAAAAAAAAAAAAATTCTGCCGGTTAAGTTTTTGAGGGCTGATTTCTTGTCCTGTGATAAAAAGCCTTCTGTTTCCATCGCCAAAGCTTTCAGAAGAGCATTTGCAACCGGTTGGCACCATTTTTGAGTGAATTGCCAAAAGTTAGATTTTTGCTGAAATTGTGACCCCGGGGCTTAGGGATTTTTTCAAAAAAATATTTTCTGCCGGTTAAGTTTTTGAGAGCTGATTTCTTGTCCTGTGATAAAAAGCCTTCTGTTTCCATCGCCAAAGCTTTCAGGTGAGCATTTGCAACCGGTTGTCACAATTTTTGAGTGAATTGCCAAAAGTCAGATTTTTGCTGAAATTGTGACCCCGGGGCTTAGGGATTTTTTCAAACAAATATTTTCTGCCGGTTAAGTTTTTGAGGGCTGATTTCTTGTCATGTGATAAAAAGCCTTCTGTTTCGAGTGCCAAACCTTTCAGGAGAGCATTTTCAAGCTTTTGGCACCATTTTTGAGTGAATTGCCAAAAGTCAGATTTTTGTTGAAATTGCGACCCCGGGGCTTAGGGATTTTTTCAAAAAAATATTTTCTGCTGGTTAAGTTTTTGAGGGCTGATTTCTTGTCCTGTGATAAAAAGCCTTCTGTTTCGAGTGCCAAACCTTTCAGGAGAGCATTTTCAAGCTTTTGGCACCATTTTTGAGTGAATTGCCAAAAGTCAGATTTTTGCTGAAATTGTGACCCCGGGGCTTAGGGATTTTTTCAAAAAAATATTTTCTGCCGGTCAAGTTTTTGAGGGCTGATTTCTTGTCCTGTGATAAAATGCCTTCTGTTTCGAGTGCCAAACCTTTCAGGAGAGCATTTTCAAGCTTTTGGCAAAATTTTTGAGTGAATTGCCAAAAGTCAGATTTTTGCTGAAATTGTGACCCCGGGATTTGCAACCCCGGTGAATTGCCAAAAGTCAGATTTTTGCTGAAATTGTGACCCCGGGATTTTTTCAAAAAAATATTTTCTGCCGGTTAAGTTTTTGAGGGCTGGTTTCTTGTCCTGTGATAAAAAGCCTTCTGTTTCGAGTGCCAAACCTTTCAAGAGAGCATTTTCAAGCTTTTGGCACCATTTCTGACTGAATTGCCAAAAGTCAGATTTTTGCTGAAACTGTGACGCCAGGGCTTAGGGATTTCCCCCCCCCAAAAAATCTGCCGGTTAAGTTTTTGAGGGCTGATTTCTTGTCCTGTGATAAAAAGCCTTCTGTTTCCATCGCCAAGCTTTCTTGGGAGCATTTCCAAGAGGTTGGCACCATTTTTGAGTGAATTGCCAAAAGTCAGATTTTTGCTGAAATTGTGACCCCGGGGCTTAGGGATTTTTTCAAAAAAAATATTTTCTACCGGTTAAGTTTTTGAGGGCTGATTTCTTGTCCTGTGATAAAAAGCCTTCTGTTTCCATCGCCATAGCTTTCAGCGGAGCATTTGCAACCGGTTGGCACCATTTTTGAGTGAATTGCCAAAAGTCAGATTTTTGCTTAAATTGTGACCCCGGGGCTTAGGGATTTTTTCAAAAAAATATTTTCTGCCGGTTAAGTTTTTGAGGGCTGATTTCTTGTCCTGTGATAAAAAGCCTTCTGTTTCCATCGCCAAAGTTTCAGGGGAGCATTTGCAACTGGTTGGCACAATTTTTGAGTGAATTGCCAAAAGTCTGCTTTTTGCTGAAATTGTGACCCCGGGGCTTAGGGATTTTTTCAAAAAAATATTTTCTGCCGGTTAAGTTTTTGAGGGCTGATTTCTTGTCCTGTGATAAAAAGCCTTCTGTTTCCATCGCCATAGCTTTCAGCGGAGCATTTGCAACCGGTTGGCACCATTTTTGAGTGAATTGCCAAAAGTCAGATTTTTGCTGAAATTGTGACCCCGGGGCTTAGGATTTTTTCAAAAAAATATTTTCTGCCGGTTAAGTTTTTGAGGGCTGATTTCTTGTCCTGTGATAAAAAGCCTTCTGTTTCCATCGCCAAAGCTTTCAGGGTAGCATTTGCAACCGGTTGGCACAATTTTTGAGTGAATTGCCAAAAGTCTGCTTTTTGCTGAAATTGTGACCCCGGGGCTTAGGGATTTTTTCAAAAAAATATTTTCTGCCGGTCAAGTTTTTGAGGGCTGATTTCTTGTCCTGTGATAAAAAGCCTTCTGTTTCGAGTGCCAAACCTTTCAGGAGAGCATTTTCAAGCTTTTGGCACCATTTTTGAGTGAATTGCCAAAAGTCAGATTTTTGCTGATATTGTGACCCCGGGGCTTAGGATTTTTTCAAAAAAATATTTTCTGCCGGTTAAGTTTTTGAGGGCTGATTTCTTGTCCTGTGATAAAAAGCCTTCTGTTTCCATCGCCAAAGCTTTCAGGGGAGCATTTGCAACCGGTTGGCACAATTTTTGAGTGAATTGCCAAAAGTCTGCTTTTTGCTGAAATTGTGACCCCGGGGCTTAGGGATTTTTTCAAAAAAATATTTTCTGCCGGTTAAGTTTTTGAAGGCTGATTTCCTGTCCTGTGATAAAAAGCCTTCTGTTTCGAGTGCCAAACCTTTCAGGAGATCATTTTCAAGCTTTTTGCACCATTTTTGAGTGAATTGCCAAAAGTCAGATTTTTGCTGAAATTGTGACCCCGGGGCTTAGGGATTTTTTCAAAAAAATATTTTCTGCCGGTTAAGTTTTTGAGGGCTCACTTCTTGTCCTGTGATAAAAAGCCTTCTGTTTCCATCGACATAGCTTTCAGCGGAGCATTTGCAACCCGTTGGCACCATTTTTGAGTGAATTGCCAAAAGTCAGATTTTTGCTGAAATTGTGACCGCGGGGCTTAGGGATTTTTTCAAAATAATATTTTCTGCTGGTTAAGTTTTTGAGGGCTGATTTCTTGTCCGGTGATAAAAAGCCTTCTGTTTCCATCGCCATAGCTTTCAGCGGAGCATTTGCAACCGGTTGGCACAATTTTTGAGTGAATTGCCAAAAGTCTGCTTTTTGCTGAAATTGTGACCCCGGGGCTTAGGGATTTTTTCAAAAAAATATTTTCTGCCGGTTAAGTTTTTGAGGGCTGATTTCCTGTCCTGTGATAAAAAGCCTTCTGTTTCGAATGCCAAACCTTTAAGGAGATCATTTTCAAGCTTTTGGCACCATTTTTGAGTTAATTGCCAAAAGTCAGATTTTTGCTGAAATTGTGACCCCGGGGCTTAGGGATTTTTTCAAAAAAATATTTTCTGCCAGTTAAGTTTTTGAGGGCTCACTTCTTGTCCTGTGATAAAAAGCCTTCTGTTTCCATCGCCATAGCTTTCAGCGGAGCATTTGCAACCCGTTGGCACCATTTTTGAGTGAATTGCCAAAAGTCAGATTTTTGCTGAAATTGTGACCCCGGGGCTTAGGGATTTTTTCAAAAAAATATTTTCTGCCGGTTAAGTTTTTGAGGGCTGATTTCTTGTCCTGTGATAAAAAGCCTTCTGTTTCCATCGCCAAAGTTTCAGGGGAGCATTTGCAACTGGTTGGCACAATTTTTGAGTGAATTGCCAAAAGTCTGCTTTTTGCTGAAATTGTGACCCCGGGGCTTAGGGATTTTTTCAAAAAAATATTTTCTGCCGGTTAAGTTTTTGAGGGCTGATTTCTTGTCCTGTGATAAAAAGCCTTCTGTTTCCATCGCCATAGCTTTCAGCGGAGCATTTGCAACCGGTTGGCACCATTTTTGAGTGAATTGCCAAAAGTCAGATTTTTGCTGAAATTGTGACCCCGGGGCTTAGGATTTTTTCAAAAAAATATTTTCTGCCGGTTAAGTTTTTGAGGGCTGATTTCTTGTCCTGTGATAAAAAGCCTTCTGTTTCCATCGCCAAAGCTTTCAGGGGAGCATTTGCAACCGGTTGGCACCATTTTTGAGTGAATTGCCAAAAGTCTGCTTTTTGCTGAAATTGTGACCCCGGGGCTTAGGGATTTTTTCAAAAAAATATTTTCTGCTGGTTAAGTTTTTGAGGGCTGATTTCTTGTCCGGTGATAAAAAGCCTTCTGTTTCCATCGCCATAGCTTTCAGCGGAGCATTTGCAACCGGTTGGCACAATTTTTGAGTGAATTGCCAAAAGTCTGCTTTTTGCTGAAATTGTGACCCCGGGGCTTAGGGATTTTTTCAAAAAAATATTTTCTGCCGGTTAAGTTTTTGAGGGCTGATTTCCTGTCCTGTGATAAAAAGCCTTCTGTTTCGAATGCCAAACCTTTAAGGAGATCATTTTCAAGCTTTTGGCACCATTTTTGAGTTAATTGCCAAAAGTCAGATTTTTGCTGAAATTGTGACCCCGGGGCTTAGGGATTTTTTCAAAAAAATATTTTCTGCCAGTTAAGTTTTTGAGGGCTGATTTCTTGTCCTGTGATAAAAAGCCTTCTGTTTCGAGTGCCAAACCTTTCAGGAGACCATTTTCAAGCTTTTGGCACCATTTTTGAGTGAATTGCCAAAAGTCAGATTTTTGCTGAAATTGTGACCCCGGGGCTTGGGGATTTTTTCAAAAAAATATTTTCTGCCGGTTTAGTTTTTGAGGGCTGATTTCTTGTCCTGTGATAAAAAGCCTTCTGTTTCCATCGCCAAAGCTTTCAGGGGAGCATTTGCAACCGGTTGGCACCATTTTTCAGTGAATATCCAAAAGTCAGATTTTTGCTGAAATTGTGACCCCGGGGCTTAGGGATTTTTTCAAAAAAATATTTTCTGCCGGTTAAGTTTTTGAGGGCTGATTTCCTGTCCTGTGATAAAAAGCCTTCTGTTTCGAGTGCCAAACCTTTCAGGAGAGCATTTTCAAGCTTTTGACACCATTTTTGAATGAATTGCCAAAAGTCTGCTTTTTGCTGATATTGTGACCCCGGGGCTTAGGATTTTTTCAAAAAAATATTTTCTGCCGGTCAAGTTTTTGAGGGCTGATTTCTTGTCCTGTGATAAAAAGCCTTCTGTTTCCATCGCCAAAGCTTTCAGGGGAGCATTTTCAAGCTTTTGGCACCATTTTTGAGTGAATTGCCAAAAGTCTGCTTTTTGCTGAAATTGTGACCCCGGGGCTTAGGGATTTTTTCAAAAAAATATCTTCTGCCGGTTAAGTTTTCGAGGCCTGATTTCTTGTCCTGTGATAAAAAGCCTTCTGTTTCGAGTGCCAAACCTTTCAGGAGACCATTTTCAAGCTTTTGGCACCATTTTTGAGTGAATTGCCAAAAGTCAGATTTTTGCTGAAATAGTGACCCCGGGGCTTAGGGATTTTTTCAAAAAAATATTTTCTGCCGGTTAAGTTTTTGAGGGCTGATTTCTTGTCCTGTGATAAAAAGCCTTCTGTTTCGAGTGCCAAACCTTTCAGGAGACCATTTTCAAGCTTTTGGCACAATTTTTGAGTGAATTGCCAAAAGTCAGATTTTTGCTGAAATTGTGACCCCGGGGCTTGGGGATTTTTCAAAAAATATTTTCTGCCGGTTTAGTTTTTGAGGGCTGATTTCTTGTCCTGTGATAAAAAACCTTCTGTTTCCATCGCCAAAGCTTTCAGGGGAGCATTTGCAACCGGTTGGCACCATTTTTCAGTGAATATCCAAAAGTCAGATTTTTGCTGAAATTGTGACCCCGGGGCTTAGGGATTTTTTCAAAAAAATATTTTCTGCCGGTTAAGTTTTTGAGGGCTGATTTCCTGTCCTGTGATAAAAAGCCTTCTGTTTCGAGTGCCAAACCTTTCAGGAGAGCATTTTCAAGCTTTTGACACCATTTTTGAATGAATTGCCAAAAGTCTGCTTTTTGCTGATATTGTGACCCCGGGGCTTAGGATTTTTTCAAAAAAATATTTTCTGCCGGTCAAGTTTTTGAGGGCTGATTTCTTGTCCTGTGATAAAAAGCCTTCTGTTTCCATCGCCAAAGCTTTCAGGGGAGCATTTTCAAGCTTTTGGCACCATTTTTGAGTGAATTGCCAAAAGTCTGCTTTTTGCTGAAATTGTGACCCCGGGGCTTAGGGATTTTTTCAAAAAAATATCTTCTGCCGGTTAAGTTTTCGAGGCCTGATTTCTTGTCCTGTGATAAAAAGCCTTCTGTTTCGAGTGCCAAACCTTTCAGGAGACCATTTTCAAGCTTTTGGCACCATTTTTGAGTGAATTGCCAAAAGTCAGATTTTTGCTGAAATTGTGACCCCGGGGCTTAGGGATTTTTTCAAAAAAATATTTTCTGCCGGTTAAGTTTTTGAGGGCTGATTTCTTGTCCTGTGATAAAAAGCCTTCTTTTTCCATCGCCAAAGTTTTCAGGGGAGCATTTGCAACCGGTTGGCATCATTTTTGAGTGAATATCCAAAAGTCAGATTTTTGCTGAAATTGTGACCCCGGGGCTTAGGGATTTTTTCAAAAAAATATTTTCTGCCGGTTAAGTTTTTGAGGGCTGATTTCTTGTCCTGTGATAAAAAGCCTTCTGTTTCCATCGCCATAGCTTTCAGCGGAGAATTTGCAACCGGTTGGCACCATTTTTGAGTGAATTGCCAAAAGTCAGATTTTTGCTGAAATTGTGACCCCGGGGCTTAGGGATTTTTTCAAAAAAATATTTTCTGCCGGTCAAGTTTTTGAGGGCTGATTTCTTGTCCAGGGATAAAAAGCCTTCTGTTTCGAGTGCCAAACCTTTCAGGAGAGCATTTTCAAGCTTTTGGCACCATTTTTGAGTGAATTGCCAAAAGTCAGATTTTTGCTGATATTGTGACCCCGGGGTTTAGGATTTTTTCAAAAAAATATTTTCTGCCGGTTAAGTTTTTGAGGGCTGATTTCTTGTCCTGTGATAAAAAGCCTTCTGTTTCCATCGCCAAAGCTTTCAGGGGATCATTTGCAACCGGTTGGCACCATTTTTGAGTGAATTGCCAAAAGTCAGATTTTTGCTGAAATTGTGACCCCGGGGCTTAGGGATTTTTTCAAAAAAATATTTTCTGCCGGTTAATTTTTTGAGGGCTGATTTCTTGTCCTGTGATAAAAAGCCTTCTGTTTCCATCGCCAAAGTTTTCAGGGGAGCATTTGCAACCGGTTGGCACCATTTTTCAGTGAATATCCAAAAGTCAGATTTTTGCTGAAATTGTGACCCCGGGGCTTAGGGATTTTTTCAAAAAAATATTTTCTGCCGGTTAAGTTTTTGAGGGCTGATTTCTTGTCCTGTGATAAAAAGCCTTCTGTTTCCATCGCCATAGCTTTCAGCGGAGCATTTGCAACCGGTTGACACCATTTTTGAGTGAATTGCCAAAAGTCTGCTTTTTGCTGAAATTGTGACCCCGGGGCTTAGGGATTTTTTCAAAAAAATATTTTCTGCCGGTCAAGTTTTTGAGGGCTGATTTCTTGTCCTGTGATAAAAAGCCTTCTGTTTCGAGTGCCAAACCTTTCAGGAGAGCATTTTCAAGCTTTTGGCACCATTTTTGAGTGAATTGCCAAAAGTCAGATTTTTGCTGAAATTGTGACCCCGGGGCTTAGGGATTTTTTCAAAAAAATATTTTCTGCCGGTTACGTTTTTGAGGGCTGATTTCAAGTCCTGTGATAAAAAGCCTTCTGTTTCGAGTGTCAAACCTTTCAGGAGACCATTTTCAAGCTTTTGGCACGATTTTTGAGTGAATCGCCAAAAGTCAGATTTTTGCTGAAATTGTGACCCCGGGGCTTGGGGATTTTTTCAAAAAAATATTTTCTGCCGGTTAATTTTTTGAGGGCTGATTTCTTGTCCTGTGATAAAAAGCCTTCTGTTTCCATCGCCAAAGCTTTCAGGGGAGCATTTGCAACCGGTTGGCACCATTTTTCAGTGAATATCCAAAAGTCAGATTTTTGCTGAAATTGTGACCCCGGGGCTTAGGGATTTTTTCAAAAAAATATTTTCTGCCGGTTAAGTTTTTGAGGGCTGATTTCCTGTCCTGTGATAAAAAGCCTTCTGTTTCGAGTGCCAAACCTTTCAGGAGAGCATTTTCAAGCTTTTGGCACCATTTTTGAGTGAACTGCCAAAAGTCAGATTTTTGCTGATATTGTGACCCCGGGGCTTAGGATTTTTTCAAAAAAATATTTTCTGCCGGTCAAGTTTTTGAGGGCTGATTTCTTGTCCTGTGATAAAAAGCCTTCTGTTTCCATCGCCAAAGCTTTCAGGGGAGCATTTTCAAGCTTTTGGCACCATTTTTGAGTGAATTGCCAAAAGTCTGCTTTTTGCTGAAATTGTGACCCCGGGGCTTAGGGATTTTTTCAAAAAAATATCTTCTGCCGGTTAAGTTTTCGAGGCCTGATTTCTTGTCCTGTGATAAAAAGCCTTCTGTTTCGAGTGCCAAACCTTTCAGGAGACCATTTTCAAGCTTTTGGCACCATTTTTGAGTGAATTGCCAAAAGTCAGATTTTTGCTGAAATTGTGACCCCGGGGCTTAGGGATTTTTTCAAAAAAATATTTTCTGCCGGTTAAGTTTTTGAGGGCTGATTTCTTGTCCTGTGATAAAAAGCCTTCTGTTTCGAGTGCCAAACCTTTCAGGAGAGCATTTTCAAGCTTTTGGCACCATTTTTGAGTGAATTGCCAAAAGTCAGATTTTTGCTGATATTGTGACCCCGGGGCTTAGGATTTTTTCAAAAAAATATTTTCTGCCGGTTAAGTTTTTGAGGGCTGATTTCTTGTCCTGTGATAAAAAGCCTTCTGTTTCCATCGCCAAAGCTTTCAGGGGATCATTTGCAACCGGTTGGCACCATTTTTGAGTGAATTGCCAAAAGTCAGATTTTTGCTGAAATTGTGACCCCGGGGCTTAGGGATTTTTTCAAAAAAATATTTTCTGCCGGTTAATTTTTTGAGGGCTGATTTCTTGTCCTGTGATAAAAAGCCTTCTGTTTCCATCGCCAAAGTTTTCAGGGGAGCATTTGCAACCGGTTGGCACCATTTTTCAGTGAATATCCAAAAGTCAGATTTTTGCTGAAATTGTGACCCCGGGGCTTAGGGATTTTTTCAAAAAAATATTTTCTGCCGGTTAAGTTTTTGAGGGCTGATTTCCTGTCCTGTGATAAAAAGCCTTCTGTTTCGAGTGCCAAACCTTTCAGGAGAGCATTTTCAAGCTTTTGACACCATTTTTGAATGAATTGCCAAAAGTCTGCTTTTTGCTGATATTGTGACCCCGGGGCTTAGGATTTTTTCAAAAAAATATTTTCTGCCGGTCAAGTTTTTGAGGGCTGATTTCTTGTACTGTGATAAAAAGCCTTCTGTTTCCATCGCCAAAGCTTTCAGGGGAGCATTTTCAAGCTTTTGGCACCATTTTTGAGTGAATTGCCAAAAGTCTGCTTTTTGCTGAAATTGTGACCCCGGGGCTTAGGGATTTTTTCAAAAAAATATCTTCTGCCGGTTAAGTTTTCGAGGCCTGATTTCTTGTCCTGTGATAAAAAGCCTTCTGTTTCGAGTGCCAAACCTTTCAGGAGACCATTTTCAAGCTTTTGGCACCATTTTTGAGTGAATTGCCAAAAGTCAGATTTTTGCTGAAATTGTGACCCCGGGGCTTAGGGATTTTTTCAAAAAAATATTTTCTGCCGGTTAAGTTTTTGAGGGCTGATTTCTTGTCCTGTGATAAAAAGCCTTCTTTTTCCATCGCCAAAGTTTTCAAGGGAGCATTTGCAACCGGTTGGCACCATTTTTGAGTGAATATCCAAAAGTCAGATTTTTGCTGAAATTGTGACCCCGGGGCTTAGGGATTTTTTCAAAAAAATATTTTCTGCCGGTTAAGTTTTTGAGGGCTGATTTCTTGTCCTGTGATAAAAAGCCTTCTGTTTCCATCGCCATAGCTTTCAGCGGAGAATTTGCAACCGGTTGGCACCATTTTTGAGTGAATTGCCAAAAGTCAGATTTTTGCTGAAATTGTGACCCCGGGGCTTAGGGATTTTTTCAAAAAAATATTTTCTGCCGGTCAAGTTTTTGAGGGCTGATTTCTTGTCCAGGGATAAAAAGCCTTCTGTTTCGAGTGCCAAACCTTTCAGGAGAGCATTTTCAAGCTTTTGGCACCATTTTTGAGTGAATTGCCAAAAGTCAGATTTTTGCTGATATTGTGACCCCGGGGCTTAGGATTTTTTCAAAAAAATATTTTCTGCCGGTTAAGTTTTTGAGGGCTGATTTCTTGTCCTGTGATAAAAAGCCTTCTGTTTCCATCGCCAAAGCTTTCAGGGGATCATTTGCAACCGGTTGGCACCATTTTTGAGTGAATTGCCAAAAGTCAGATTTTTGCTGAAATTGTGACCCCGGGGCTTAGGGATTTTTTCAAAAAATATTTTCTGCCGGTTAATTTTTTGAGGGCTGATTTCTTGTCCTGTGATAAAAAGCCTTCTGTTTCCATCGCCAAAGTTTTCAGGGGAGCATTTGCAACCGGTTGGCACCATTTTTCAGTGAATATCCAAAAGTCAGATTTTTGCTGAAATTGTGACCCCGGGGCTTAGGGATTTTTTCAAAAAAATATTTTCTGCCGGTTAATTTTTTGAGGGCTGATTTCTTGTCCTGTGATAAAAAGCCTTCTGTTTCCATCGCCATAGCTTTCAGCGGAGCATTTGCAACCGGTTGACACCATTTTTGAGTGAATTGCCAAAAGTCTGCTTTTTGCTGAAATTGTGACCCCGGGGCTTAGGGATTTTTTCAAAAAAATATTTTCTGCCGGTCAAGTTTTTGAGGGCTGATTTCTTGTCCTGTGATAAAAAGCCTTCTGTTTCGAGTGCCAAACCTTTCAGGAGAGCATTTTCAAGCTTTTGGCACCATTTTTGAGTGAATTGCCAAAAGTCAGATTTTTGCTGAAATTGTGACCCCGGGGCTTAGGGATTTTTTCAAAAAAATATTTTCTGCCGGTTACGTTTTTGAGGGCTGATTTCTTGTCCTGTGATAAAAAGCCTTCTGTTTCGAGTGTCAAACCTTTCAGGAGACCATTTTCAAGCTTTTGGCACGATTTTTGAGTGAATCGCCAAAAGTCAGATTTTTGCTGAAATTGTGACCCCGGGGCTTGGGGATTTTTTCAAAAAATATTTTCTGCCGGTTAATTTTTTGAGGGCTGATTTCTTGTCCTGTGATAAAAAGCCTTCTGTTTCCATCGCCAAAGCTTTCAGGGGAGCATTTGCAACCGGTTGGCACTATTTTTCAGTGAATATCCAAAAGTCAGATTTTTGCTGAAATTGTGACCCCGGGGCTTAGGGATTTTTTCAAAAAAATATTTTCTGCCGGTTAAGTTTTTGAGGGCTGATTTCCTGTCCTGTGATAAAAAGCCTTCTGTTTCGAGTGCCAAACCTTTCAGGAGAGCATTTTCAAGCTTTTGGCACCATTTTTGAGTGAACTGCCAAAAGTCAGATTTTTGCTGATATTGTGACCCCGGGGCTTAGGATTTTTTCAAAAAATATTTTCTGCCGGTCAAGTTTTTGAGGGCTGATTTCTTGTCCTGTGATAAAAAGCCTTCTGTTTCCATCGCCAAAGCTTTCAGGGGAGCATTTTCAAGCTTTTGGCACCATTTTTGAGTGAATTGCCAAAAGTCTGCTTTTTGCTGAAATTGTGACCCCGGGGCTTAGGGATTTTTTCAAAAAAATATCTTCTGCCGGTTAAGTTTTCGAGGCCTGATTTCTTGTCCTGTGATAAAAAGCCTTCTGTTTCGAGTGCCAAACCTTTCAGGAGACCATTTTCAAGCTTTTGGCACCATTTTTGAGTGAATTGCCAAAAGTCAGATTTTTGCTGAAATTGTGACCCCGGGGCTTAGGGATTTTTTCAAAAAAATATTTTCTGCCGGTTAAGTTTTTGAGGGCTGATTTCTTGTCCTGTGATAAAAAGCCTTCTGTTTCGAGTGCCAAACCTTTCAGGAGAGCATTTTCAAGCTTTTGGCACCATTTTTGAGTGAATTGCCAAAAGTCAGATTTTTGCTGATATTGTGACCCCGGGGCTTAGGATTTTTTCAAAAAAATATTTTCTGCCGGTTAAGTTTTTGAGGGCTGATTTCTTGTCCTGTGATAAAAAGCCTTCTGTTTCCATCGCCAAAGCTTTCAGGGGATCATTTGCAACCGGTTGGCACCATTTTTGAGTGAATTGCCAAAAGTCAGATTTTTGCTGAAATTGTGACCCCGGGGCTTAGGGATTTTTTCAAAAAAATATTTTCTGCCGGTTAATTTTTTGAGGGCTGATTTCTTGTCCTGTGATAAAAAGCCTTCTGTTTCCATCGCCAAAGTTTTCAGGGGAGCATTTGCAACCGGTTGGCACCATTTTTCAGTGAATATCCAAAAGTCAGATTTTTGCTGAAATTGTGACCCCGGGGCTTAGGGATTTTTTCAAAAAAATATTTTCTGCCGGTTAAGTTTTTGAGGGCTGATTTCCTGTCCTGTGATAAAAAGCCTTCTGTTTCGAGTGCCAAACCTTTCAGGAGAGCATTTTCAAGCTTTTGACACCATTTTTGAATGAATTGCCAAAAGTCTGCTTTTTGCTGATATTGTGACCCCGGGGCTTAGGATTTTTTCAAAAAAATATTTTCTGCCGGTCAAGTTTTTGAGGGCTGATTTCTTGTACTGTGATAAAAAGCCTTCTGTTTCCATCGCCAAAGCTTTCAGGGGAGCATTTTCAAGCTTTTGGCACCATTTTTGAGTGAATTGCCAAAAGTCTGCTTTTTGCTGAAATTGTGACCCCGGGGCTTAGGATTTTTTCAAAAAAATATTTTCTGCCGGTCAAGTTTTCGAGGCCTGATTTCTTGTCCTGTGATAAAAAGCCTTCTGTTTCGAGTGCCAAACCTTTCAGGAGACCATTTTCAAGCTTTTGGCACCATTTTTGAGTGAATTGCCAAAAGTCAGATTTTTGCTGAAATTGTGACCCCGGGGCTTAGGATTTTTTCAAAAAAATATTTTCTGCCGGTTAAGTTTTTGAGGGCTGATTTCTTGTCCTGTGATAAAAAGCCTTCTTTTTCCATCGCCAAAGTTTTCAAGGGAGCATTTGCAACCGGTTGGCACCATTTTTGAGTGAATATCCAAAAGTCAGATTTTTGCTGAAATTGTGACCCCGGGGCTTAGGGATTTTTTCAAAAAAATATTTTCTGCCGGTTAAGTTTTTGAGGGCTGATTTCTTGTCCTGTGATAAAAAGCCTTCTGTTTCCATCGCCATAGCTTTCAGCGGAGAATTTGCAACCGGTTGGCACCATTTTTGAGTGAATTGCCAAAAGTCAGATTTTTGCTGAAATTGTGACCCCGGGGCTTAGGGATTTTTTCAAAAAATATTTTCTGCCGGTTAATTTTTTGAGGGCTGATTTCTTGTCCTGTGATAAAAAGCCTTCTGTTTCCATCGCCAAAGTTTTCAGGGGAGCATTTGCAACCGGTTGGCACCATTTTTCAGTGAATATCCAAAAGTCAGATTTTTGCTGAAATTGTGACCCCGGGGCTTAGGGATTTTTTCAAAAAAATATTTTCTGCCGGTTAATTTTTTGAGGGCTGATTTCTTGTCCTGTGATAAAAAGCCTTCTGTTTCCATCGCCATAGCTTTCAGCGGAGCATTTGCAACCGGTTGACACCATTTTTGAGTGAATTGCCAAAAGTCTGCTTTTTGCTGAAATTGTGACCCCGGGGCTTAGGGATTTTTTCAAAAAAATATTTTCTGCCGGTCAAGTTTTTGAGGGCTGATTTCTTGTCCTGTGATAAAAAGCCTTCTGTTTCGAGTGCCAAACCTTTCAGGAGAGCATTTTCAAGCTTTTGGCACCATTTTTGAGTGAATTGCCAAAAGTCAGATTTTTGCTGAAATTGTGACCCCGGGGCTTAGGGATTTTTTCAAAAAAATATTTTCTGCCGGTTACGTTTTTGAGGGCTGATTTCTTGTCCTGTGATAAAAAGCCTTCTGTTTCGAGTGTCAAACCTTTCAGGAGACCATTTTCAAGCTTTTGGCACCATTTTTGAGTGAATTGCCAAAAGTCAGATTTTTGCTGAAATTGTGACCCCGGGGCTTGGGGATTTTTTCAAAAAAATATTTTCTGCCGGTTAATTTTTTGAGGGCTGATTTCTTGTCCTGTGATAAAAAGCCTTCTGTTTCCATCGCCAAAGCTTTCAGGGGAGCATTTGCAACCGGTTGGCACTATTTTTCAGTGAATATCCAAAAGTCAGATTTTTGCTGAAATTGTGACCCCGGGGCTTAGGGATTTTTTCAAAAAAATATTTTCTGCCGGTTAAGTTTTTGAGGGCTGATTTCCTGTCCTGTGATAAAAAGCCTTCTGTTTCGAGTGCCAAACCTTTCAGGAGAGCATTTTCAAGCTTTTGGCACCATTTTTGAGTGAACTGCCAAAAGTCAGATTTTTGCTGATATTGTGACCCCGGGGCTTAGGATTTTTTCAAAAAAATATTTTCTGCCGGTCAAGTTTTTGAGGGCTGATTTCTTGTCCTGTGATAAAAAGCCTTCTGTTTCCATCGCCAAAGCTTTCAGGGGAGCATTTTCAAGCTTTTGGCACCATTTTTGAGTGAATTGCCAAAAGTCTGCTTTTTGCTGAAATTGTGACCCCGGGGCTTAGGGATTTTTTCAAAAAAATATCTTCTGCCGGTTAAGTTTTCGAGGCCTGATTTCTTGTCCTGTGATAAAAAGCCTTCTGTTTCGAGTGCCAAACCTTTCAGGAGACCATTTTCAAGCTTTTGGCACCATTTTTGAGTGAATTGCCAAAAGTCAGATTTTTGCTGAAATTGTGACCCCGGGGCTTAGGGATTTTTTCAAAAAAATATTTTCTGCCGGTTAAGTTTTTGAGGGCTGATTTCTTGTCCTGTGATAAAAAGCCTTCTGTTTCGAGTGCCAAACCTTTCAGGAGAGCATTTTCAAGCTTTTGGCACCATTTTTGAGTGAATTGCCAAAAGTCAGATTTTTGCTGATATTGTGACCCCGGGGCTTAGGATTTTTTCAAAAAAATATTTTCTGCCGGTTAAGTTTTTGAGGGCTGATTTCTTGTCCTGTGATAAAAAGCCTTCTGTTTCCATCGCCAAAGCTTTCAGGGGATCATTTGCAACCGGTTGGCACCATTTTTGAGTGAATTGCCAAAAGTCAGATTTTTGCTGAAATTGTGACCCCGGGGCTTAGGGATTTTTTCAAAAAAATATTTTCTGCCGGTTAATTTTTTGAGGGCTGATTTCTTGTCCTGTGATAAAAAGCCTTCTGTTTCCATCGCCAAAGTTTTCAGGGGAGCATTTGCAACCGGTTGGCACCATTTTTCAGTGAATATCCAAAAGTCAGATTTTTGCTGAAATTGTGACCCCGGGGCTTAGGGATTTTTTCAAAAAAATATTTTCTGCCGGTCATTTTTTTGAGGGCTGATTTCTTGTCCTGTGATAAAAAGCCTTCTGTTTTGAGTGCCAAACCTTTCAGGAGAGCATTTTCAAGCTTTTGGCACCATTTTTGAGTGAATTGCCAAAAGTCAGATTTTTGCTGAAATTGTGACCCCGGGGCTTAGGGATTTTGTCAAAAAAATATTTTCTGCCGGTTAATTTTTTGAGGGCTGATTTCTTGTCCTGTGATAAAAAGCCTTCTGTTTCCATCGCCAAAGCTTTCAGGGGAGCATTTGCAACCGGTTGGCACCATTTTTGAGTGAATTGCCAAAAGTCAGATTTTTGCTGAAATTGTGACCCCGGGGCTTAGGGATTTTTTCAAAAAAATATTTTCTGCCGGTTAAGTTTTTGAGGGCTGATTTCTTGTCCTGTGATAAAAAGCCTTCTGTTTCCATCGCCATAGCTTTCAGCGGAGCATTTGCAACTGGTTGGCACCATTTTTGAGTGAATTGCCAAAAGTCTGCTTTTTGCTGAAATTGTGACCCCGGGGCTTAGGGATTTTTTCAAAAAAATATTTTCTGCCGGTCAAGTTTTTGAGGGCTGATTTCTTGTCCTGTGATAAAAAGCCTTCTGTTTCCATCGCCAAAGCTTTCAGGGGAGCATTTGCAACCGGTTGGCACCATTTTTGAGTGAATTGCCAAAAGTCAGATTTTTGCTGAAATTGTGACCCCGGGGCTTAGGGATTTTTTCAAAAAAATATTTTCTGCCGGTTAAGTTTTTGAGGGCTGATTTCTTGTCCTGTGATAAAAAGCCTTCTGTTTCCATCGCCATAGCTTTCAGCGGAGCATTTGCAACTGGTTGGCACCATTTTTGAGTGAATTGCCAAAAGTCTGCTTTTTGCTGAAATTGTGACCCCGGGGCTTAGAGATTTTTTCAAAAAAATATTTTCTGCCGGTCAAGTTTTTGAGGGCTGATTTCTTGTCCTGTGATAAAAAGCCTTCTGTTTCGAGTGCCAAACCTTTCAGGAGAGCATTTTCAAGCTTTTGGCACCATTTTTGAGTGAATTGCCAAAAGTCAGATTTTTGCTGAAATTGTGACCCCGGGGCTTAGGATTTTTTCAAAAAAATATTTTCTGCCGGTTAAGTTTTTGAGGGCTGATTTCTTGTCCTGTGATAAAAAGCCTTCTGTTTCCATCGCCATAGCTTTCAGCGGAGCATTTGCAACTGGTTGGCACCATTTTTGAGTGAATTGCCAAAAGTCTGCTTTTTGCTGAAATTGTGACCCCGGGGCTTAGAGATTTTTTCAAAAAAATATTTTCTGCCGGTCAAGTTTTTGAGGGCTGATTTCTTGTCCTGTGATAAAAAGCCTTCTGTTTCCATCGCCAAAGCTTTCAGGGGAGCATTTGCAACCGGTTGGCACCATTTTTGAGTGAATTGCCAAAAGTCAGATTTTTGCTGAAATTGTGACCCCGGGGCTTAGGGATTTTTTCAAAAAAATATTTTCTGCCGGTTAAGTTTTTGAGGGCTGATTTCTTGTCCTGTGATAAAAAGCCTTCTGTTTCCATCGCCATAGCTTTCAGCGGAGCATTTGCAACTGGTTGGCACCATTTTTGAGTGAATTGCCAAAAGTCTGCTTTTTGCTGAAATTGTGACCCCGGGGCTTAGGGATTTTTTCAAAAAAATATTTTCTGCCGGTCAAGTTTTTGAGGGCTGATTTCTTGTCCTGTGATAAAAAGCCTTCTGTTTCCATCGCCAAAGCTTTCAGGGGAGCATTTGCAACCGGTTGGCACCATTTTTGAGTGAATTGCCAAAAGTCAGATTTTTGCTGAAATTGTGACCCCGGGGCTTAGGGATTTTTTCAAAAAAATATTTTCTGCCGGTTAAGTTTTTGAGGGCTGATTTCTTGTCCTGTGATAAAAAGCCTTCTGTTTCCATCGCCATAGCTTTCAGCGGAGCATTTGCAACTGGTTGGCACCATTTTTGAGTGAATTGCCAAAAGTCTGCTTTTTGCTGAAATTGTGACCCCGGGGCTTAGAGATTTTTTCAAAAAAATATTTTCTGCCGGTCAAGTTTTTGAGGGCTGATTTCTTGTCCTGTGATAAAAAGCCTTCTGTTTCGAGTGCCAAACCTTTCAGGAGAGCATTTTCAAGCTTTTGGCACCATTTTTGAGTGAATTGCCAAAAGTCAGATTTTTGCTGAAATTGTGACCCCGGGGCTTAGGATTTTTTCAAAAAAATATTTTCTGCCGGTTAAGTTTTTGAGGGCTGATTTCTTGTCCTGTGATATAAAAGCCTTCTGTTTCCATCGCCATAGCTTTCAGCGGAGCATTTGAAACCGGTTGGCACCATTTTTGAGTGAATTGCCAAAAGTCTGCTTTTTGCTGAAATTGTGACCCCGGGGCTTAGGGATTTTTTCAAAAAAATATTTTCTGCCGGTTAAGTTTTTGAGGGCTGATTTCTTGTCCTGTGATAAAAAGCCTTCTGTTTCCATCGCCATAGCTTTCAGCGGAGCATTTGAAACCGGTTGGCACCATTTTTGAGTGAATTGCCAAAAGTCTGCTTTTTGCTGAAATTGTGACCCCGGGGCTTAGGGATTTTTTCAAAAAAATATTTTCTGCCGGTCATTTTTTTGAGGGCTGATTTCTTGTCCTGTGATAAAAAGCCTTCTGTTTTGAGTGCCAAACCTTTCAGGAGAGCATTTTCAAGCTTTTGGCACCATTTTTGAGTGAATTGCCAAAAGTCAGATTTTTGCTGAAATTGTGACCCCGGGGCTTAGGGATTTTTTCAAAAAAATATTTTCTGCCGGTCAACTTTTTGAGGGCTGATTTCTTGTCCGGTGATAAAAAGCCTTCTGTTTCCATCGCCATAGCTTTCAGCGGAGCATTTTCAAGCTTTTGGCACCATTTTTGAGTGAATTGCCAAAAGTCTGCTTTTTGCTGAAATTGTGACCGCGGGGCTTAGGGATTTTTTCAAAATAATATTTTCTGCTGGTTAAGTTTTTGAGGGCTGATTTCTTGTCCTGTGATAAAAAGACTTCTGTTTCAATCGCCATAGCTTTCAGGAGAGGATTTTCATGCTTTTGGCACCATTTTTGAGTGAATTGCCAAAAGTCAGATTTTTGCTGAAATTGTGACCCCGGGGCTTAGGGATTTTTTCAAAAAAATATTTTCTGCCGGTTAAGTTTTTGAGGGCTGATTTCTTGTCCTGTGATAAATAGCCTTCTTTTTCCATCGCCAAAGTTTTCAGGGGAGCATTTGCAACCGGTTGGCACCATTTTTGAGTGAATATCCAAAAGTCAGATTTTTGCTGAAATTGTGACCCCGGGGCTTAGGGATTTTTTCAAAAAAATATTTTCTGCCGGTTAAGTTCTTGAGGGCTGATTTCTTGTCCTGTGATAAAAAGCCTTCTTTTTCCATCGCCAAAGTTTTCAGGGGAGCATTTGCAACCGGTTGGCACCATTTTTGAGTGAATATCCAAAAGTCAGATTTTTGCTGAAATTGTGACCCCGGGGCTTAGGGATTTTTTCAAAAAAATATTTTCTGCCGGTTAAGTTTTTGAGGGCTGATTTCTTGTCCTGTGATAAAAAGCCTTCTGTTTCCATCGCCATAGCTTTCAGCGGAGAATTTGCAACCGGTTGGCACCATTTTTGAGTGAATTGCCAAAAGTCAGATTTTTGCTGAAATTGTGACCCCGGGGCTTAGGGATTTTTTCAAAAAAATATTTTCTGCCGGTCAAGTTTTTGAGGGCTGATTTCTTGTCCTGTGATAAAAAGCCTTCTGTTTCGAGTGCCAAACCTTTCAGGAGAGCATTTTCAAGCTTTTGGCACCATTTTTGAGTGAATTGCCAAAAGTCAGTTTTTTGCTGAAATTGTGACCCCGGGGCTTAGGATTTTTTCAAAAAAATATTTTCTGCCGGTTAAGTTTTTGAGGGCTGATTTCTTGTCCTGTGATATAAAAGCCTTCTGTTTCCATCGCCATAGCTTTCAGCGGAGCATTTGAAACCGGTTGGCACCATTTTTGAGTGAATTGCCAAAAGTCTGCTTTTTGCTGAAATTGTGACCCCGGGGCTTAGGGATTTTTTCAAAAAAATATTTTCTGCCGGTCAAGTTTTTGAGGGCTGATTTCTTGTCCTGTGATAAAAAGCCTTCTGTTTCGAGTGCCAAACCTTTCAGGAGAGCATTTTCAAGCTTTTGGCACCATTTTTGAGTGAATTGCCAAAAGTCAGATTTTTGCTGAAATTGTGACCCCGGGGCTTAGGATTTTTTCAAAAAAATATTTTCTGCCGGTTAAGTTTTTGAGGGCTGATTTCTTGTCCTGTGATAAAAAGCCTTCTGTTTCCATCGCCAAAGCTTTCAGGGGAGCATTTCCAACCGGTTGGCACCATTTTTGAGTGAATTGCCAAAAGTCAGATTTTTGCTGAAATTGTGACCCCGGGGCTTAGGATTTTTTCAAAAAAATATTTTCTGCCAGTCAAGTTTTTGAGGGCTGATTTCTTGTCCTGTGATAAAAAGCCTTCTGTTTCGAGTGCCAAACCTTTCAGGAGAGCATTTTCAAGCTTTTGGCACCATTTTTGAGTGAATTGCCAAAAGTCTGCTTTTTGCTGAAATTGTGACCCCGGGGCTTGGGGATTTTTTCAAAAAATATTTTCTGCCGGTTAATTTTTTGAGGGCTGATTTCTTGTCCTGTGATAAAAAGCCTTCTGTTTCCATCGCCAAAGCTTTCAGGGGAGCATTTGCAACCGGTTGGCACCATTTTTCAGTGAATATCCAAAAGTCAGATTTTTGCTGAATTTGTGACCCCGGGGCTTAGGGATTTTTTCAAAAAAATATTTTCTGCCGGTTAAGTTTTTGAGGGCTGATTTCTTGTCCTGTGATAAAAAGCCTTCTGTTTCCATCGCCATAGCTTTCAGCGGAGAATTTGCAACCGGTTGGCACCATTTTTGAGTGAATTGCCAAAAGTCAGATTTTTGCTGAAATTGTGACCCCGGGGCTTAGGGATTTTTTCAAAAAAATATTTTCTGCCGGTCAAGTTTTTGAGGGCTGATTTCTTGTCCTGTGATAAAAAGCCTTCTGTTTCGAGTGCCAAACCTTTCAGGAGAGCATTTTCAAGCTTTTGGCACCATTTTTGAGTGAATTGCCAAAAGTCAGATTTTTGCTGAAATTGTGACCCCGGGGCTTAGGATTTTTTTAAAAAAATATTTTCTGCCGGTTAAGTTTTTGAGGGCTGATTTCTTGTCCTGTGATAAAAAGCCTTCTGTTTCCATCGCCAAAGCTTTCAGGGGAGCATTTGCAACCGGTTGGCACCATTTTTGAGTGAATTGCCAAAAGTCAGATTTTTGCTGAAATTGTGACCCCGGGGCTTAGGGATTTTTTCAAAAAAATATTTTCTGCCGGTGAAGTTTTTGAGGGCTGATTTCTTGTCCTGTGATAAAAAGCCTTCTGTTTCCATCGCCATAGCTTTCAGCGGAGCATTTGCAACTGGTTGGCACCATTTTTGAGTGAATTGCCAAAAGTCTGCTTTTTGCTGAAATTGTGACCCCGGGGCTTAGAGATTTTTTCAAAAAAATATTTTCTGCCGGTCAAGTTTTTGAGGGCTGATTTCTTGTCCTGTGATAAAAAGCCTTCTGTTTCGAGTGCCAAACCTTTCAGGAGAGCATTTTCAAGCTTTTGGCACCATTTTTGAGTGAATTGCCAAAAGTCAGATTTTTGCTGAAATTGTGACCCCGGGGCTTAGGATTTTTTCAAAAAAATATTTTCTGCCGGTTAAGTTTTTGAGGGCTGATTTCTTGTCCTGTGATAAAAAGCCTTCTGTTTCCATCGCCAAAGCTTTCAGGGGAGCATTTCCAACCGGTTGGCACCATTTTTGAGTGAATTGCCAAAAGTCAGATTATTGCTGAAATTGTGACCCCGGGGCTTAGGATTTTTTCAAAAAAATATTTTCTGCCAGTCAAGTTTTTGAGGGCTGATTTCTTGTCCTGTGATAAAAAGCCTTCTGTTTCGAGTGCCAAACCTTTCAGGAGAGCATTTTCAAGCTTTTGGCACCATTTTTGAGTGAATTGCCAAAAGTCTGCTTTTTGCTGAAATTGTGACCCCGGGGCTTGGGGATTTTTTCAAAAAATATTTTCTGCCGGTTAATTTTTTGAGGGCTGATTTCTTGTCCTGTGATAAAAAGCCTTCTGTTTCCATCGCCAAAGCTTTCAGGGGAGCATTTGCAACCGGTTGGCACCATTTTTCAGTGAATATCCAAAAGTCAGATTTTTGCTGAATTTGTGACCCCGGGGCTTAGGGATTTTTTCAAAAAAATATTTTCTACCGGTTAAGTTTTTGAGGGCTGATTTCTTGTCCTGTGATAAAAAGCCTTCTGTTTCCATCGCCATAGCTTTCAGCGGAGAATTTGCAACCGGTTGGCACCATTTTTGAGTGAATTGCCAAAAGTCAGATTTTTGCTGAAATTGTGACCCCGGGGCTTAGGGATTTTTTCAAAAAAATATTTTCTGCCGGTCAAGTTTTTGAGGGCTGATTTCTTGTCCTGTGATAAAAAGCCTTCTGTTTCGAGTGCCAAACCTTTCAGGAGAGCATTTTCAAGCTTTTGGCACCATTTTTGAGTGAATTGCCAAAAGTCAGATTTTTGCTGAAATTGTGACCCCGGGGCTTAGGATTTTTTCAAAAAAATATTTTCTGCCGGTTAAGTTTTTGAGGGCTGATTTCTTGTCCTGTGATAAAAAGCCTTCTGTTTCCATCGCCATAGCTTTCAGCGGAGCATTTGCAACTGGTTGGCACCATTTTTGAGTGAATTGCCAAAAGTCTGCTTTTTGCTGAAATTGTGACCCTGGGGCTTAGGGATTTTTTCAAAAAAATATTTTCTGCCGGTCAAGTTTTTGAGGGCTGATTTCTTGTCCTGTGATAAAAAGCCTTCTGTTTCCATCGCCAAAGCTTTCAGGGGAGCATTTGCAACCGGTTGGCACCATTTTTGAGTGAATTGCCAAAAGTCAGATTTTTGCTGAAATTGTGACCCCGGGGCTTAGGGATTTTTTCAAAAAAATATTTTCTGCCGGTTAAGTTTTTGAGGGCTGATTTCTTGTCCTGTGATAAAAAGCCTTCTGTTTCCATCGCCATAGCTTTCAGCGGAGCATTTGCAACTGGTTGGCACCATTTTTGAGTGAATTGCCAAAAGTCTGCTTTTTGCTGAAATTGTGACCCCGGGGCTTAGAGATTTTTTCAAAAAAATATTTTCTGCCGGTCAAGTTTTTGAGGGCTGATTTCTTGTCCTGTGATAAAAAGCCTTCTGTTTCGAGTGCCAAACCTTTCAGGAGAGCATTTTCAAGCTTTTGGCACCATTTTTGAGTGAATTGCCAAAAGTCAGATTTTTGCTGAAATTGTGACCCCGGGGCTTAGGATTTTTTCAAAAAAATATTTTCTGCCGGTTAAGTTTTTGAGGGCTGATTTCTTGTCCTGTGATATAAAAGCCTTCTGTTTCCATCGCCATAGCTTTCAGCGGAGCATTTGAAACCGGTTGGCACCATTTTTGAGTGAATTGCCAAAAGTCTGCTTTTTGCTGAAATTGTGACCCCGGGGCTTAGGGATTTTTTCAAAAAAATATTTTCTGCCGGTTAAGTTTTTGAGGGCTGATTTCTTGTCCTGTGATAAAAAGCCTTCTGTTTCCATCGCCATAGCTTTCAGCGGAGCATTTGAAACCGGTTGGCACCATTTTTGAGTGAATTGCCAAAAGTCTGCTTTTTGCTGAAATTGTGACCGCGGGGCTTAGGGATTTTTTCAAAATAATATTTTCTGCTGGTTAAGTTTTTGAGGGCTGATTTCTTGTCCTGTGATAAAAAGACTTCTGTTTCAATCGCCATAGCTTTCAGGAGAGGATTTTCATGCTTTTGGCACCATTTTTGAGTGAATTGCCAAAAGTCAGATTTTTGCTGAAATTGTGACCCCGGGGCTTAGGGATTTTTTCAAAAAAATATTTTCTGCCGGTTAAGTTTTTGAGGGCTGATTTCTTGTCCTGTGATAAATAGCCTTCTTTTTCCATCGCCAAAGTTTTCAGGGGAGCATTTGCAACCGGTTGGCACCATTTTTGAGTGAATATCCAAAAGTCAGATTTTTGCTGAAATTGTGACCCCGGGGCTTAGGGATTTTTTCAAAAAAATATTTTCTGCCGGTTAAGTTCTTGAGGGCTGATTTCTTGTCCTGTGATAAAAAGCCTTCTTTTTCCATCGCCAAAGTTTTCAGGGGAGCATTTGCAACCGGTTGGCACCATTTTTGAGTGAATATCCAAAAGTCAGATTTTTGCTGAAATTGTGACCCCGGGGCTTAGGGATTTTTTCAAAAAAATATTTTCTGCCGGTTAAGTTTTTGAGGGCTGATTTCTTGTCCTGTGATAAAAAGCCTTCTGTTTCCATCGCCATAGCTTTCAGCGGAGAATTTGCAACCGGTTGGCACCATTTTTGAGTGAATTGCCAAAAGTCAGATTTTTGCTGAAATTGTGACCCCGGGGCTTAGGGATTTTTTCAAAAAAATATTTTCTGCCGGTCAAGTTTTTGAGGGCTGATTTCTTGTCCTGTGATAAAAAGCCTTCTGTTTCGAGTGCCAAACCTTTCAGGAGAGCATTTTCAAGCTTTTGGCACCATTTTTGAGTGAATTGCCAAAAGTCAGATTTTTGCTGAAATTGTGACCCCGGGGCTTAGGATTTTTTCAAAAAAATATTTTCTGCCGGTTAAGTTTTTGAGGGCTGATTTCTTGTCCTGTGATAAAAAGCCTTCTGTTTCCATCGCCAAAGCTTTCAGGGGAGCATTTCCAACCGGTTGGCACCATTTTTGAGTGAATTGCCAAAAGTCAGATTTTTGCTGAAATTGTGACCCCGGGGCTTAGGATTTTTTCAAAAAAATATTTTCTGCCAGTCAAGTTTTTGAGGGCTGATTTCTTGTCCTGTGATAAAAAGCCTTCTGTTTCGAGTGCCAAACCTTTCAGGAGAGCATTTTCAAGCTTTTGGCACCATTTTTGAGTGAATTGCCAAAAGTCTGCTTTTTGCTGAAATTGTGACCCCGGGGCTTGGGGATTTTTTCAAAAAAATATTTTCTGCCGGTCAAGTTTTTGAGGGCTGATTTCTTGTCCTGTGATAAAAAGCCTTCTGTTTCGAGTGCCAAACCTTTCAGGAGAGCATTTTCAAGCTTTTGGCACCATTTTTGAGTGAATTGCCAAAAGTCAGATTTTTGCTGAAATTGTGACCCCGGGGCTTAGGATTTTTTCAAAAAAATATTTTCTTCCGGTTAAGTTTTTGAGGGCTGATTTCTTGTCCTGTGATAAAAAGCCTTCTGTTTCCATCGCCAAAGCTTTCAGGGGAGCATTTCCAACCGGTTGGCACCATTTTTGAGTGAATTGCCAAAAGTCAGATTTTTGCTGAAATTGTGACCCCGGGGCTTAGGGATTTTTTCAAAAAAATATTTTCTGCCGGTTAAGTTTTTGAGGGCTGATTTCTTGTCCTGTGATAAAAAGCCTTCTGTTTCCATCGCCATAGCTTTCAGCGGAGCATTTGCAACCGGTTGGCACCATTTTTGAGTGAATTGCCAAAAGTCTGCTTTTTGCTGAAATTGTGACCCCGGGGCTTAGGGATTTTTTCAAAAAAATATTTTCTGCCGGTCAAGTTTTTGAGGGCTGATTTCTTGTCCTGTGATAAAAAGCCTTCTGTTTCGAGTGCCAAACCTTTCAGGAGAGCATTTTCAAGCTTTTGGCACCATTTTTGAGTGAATTGCCAAAAGTCAGATTTTTGCTGAAATTGTGACCCCGGGGCTTAGGGATTTTTTCAAAAAAATATTTTCTGCCGGTCAAGTTTTTGAGGGCTGATTTCTTGTCCTGTGATAAAAAGCCTTCTGTTTCGAGTGCCAAACCTTTCAGGAGACCATTTTCAAGCTTTTGGCACCATTTTTGAGTGAATTGCCAAAAGTCAGATTTTTGCTGAAATTGTGACCCCGGGGCTTGGGGATTTTGTCAAAAAAATATTTTCTGCCGGTTAATTTTTTGAGGGCTGATTTCTTGTCCTGTGATAAAAAGCCTTCTGTTTCCATCGCCAAAGCTTTCAGGGGAGCATTTGCAACCGGTTGGCACCATTTTTGAGTGAATTGCCAAAAGTCAGATTTTTGCTGAAATTGTGACCCCGGGGCTTAAGGATTTTTTCAAAAGAATATTTTCTGCCGGTCATTTTTTTGAGGGCTGATTTCTTGTCCTGTGATAAAAAGCCTTCTGTTTTGAGTGCCAAACCTTTCAGGAGAGCATTTTCAAGCTTTTGGCACCATTTTTGAGTGAATTGCCAAAAGTCAGATTTTTGCTGAAATTGTGACCCCGGGGCTTAGGGATTTTTTCAAAAAAATATTTTCTGCCGGTTAAGTTTTTGAGGGCTGATTTCTTGTCCTGTGATAAAAAGCCTTCTGTTTCGAGTGCCAAACCTTTCAGGAGACCATTTTCAAGCTTTTGGCACCATTTTTGAGTGAATTGCCAAAAGTCAGATTTTTGCTGAAATTGTGACCCCGGGGCTTGGGGATTTTGTCAAAAAAATATTTTCTGCCGGTTAATTTTTTGAGGGCTGATTTCTTGTCCTGTGATAAAAAGCCTTCTGTTTCCATCGCCAAAGCTTTCAGGGGAGCATTTGCAACCGGTTGGCACCATTTTTGAGTGAATTGCCAAAAGTCAGATTTTTGCTGAAATTGTGACCCCGGGGCTTAGGGATTTTTTCAAAAAAATATTTTCTGCCGGTTAAGTTTTTGAGGGCTGATTTCTTGTCCTGTGATAAAAAGCCTTCTGTTTCCATCGCCATAGCTTTCAGCGGAGCATTTGCAACCGGTTGGCACCATTTTTGAGTGAATTGCCAAAAGTCAGATTTTTGCTGAAATTGTGACCCCGGGGCTTAGGGATTTTTTCAAAAAAATATTTTCTGCCGGTTAAGTTTTTGAGGGCTGATTTCTTGTGCTGTGATAAAAAGCCTTCTTTTTCCATCGCCAAAGTTTTCAGGGGAGCATTTGCAACCGGTTGGCACCATTTTTGAGTGAATATCCAAAAGTCAGATTTTTGCTGAAATTGTGACCCCGGGGCTTAGGGATTTTTTCAAAAAAATATTTTCTGCCGTTTAAGTTTTTGAGGGCTGATTTCTTGTCCTGTGATAAAAAGCCTTCTGTTTCCATCGCCATAGCTTTCAGCGGAGAATTTGCAACCGGTTGGCACCATTTTTGAGTGAATTGCCAAAAGTCAGATTTTTGCTGAAATTGTGACCCCGGGGCTTAGGGATTTTTTCAAAAAAATATTTTCTGCCGGTCAAGTTTTTGAGGGCTGATTTCTTGTCCAGTGATAAAAAGCCTTCTGTTTCGAGTGCCAAACCTTTCAGGAGAGCATTTTCAAGCTTTTGGCACCATTTTTGAGTGAATTGCCAAAAGTCAGATTTTTGCTGAAATTGTGACCCCGGTGCTTAGGGATTTTTTCAAAAAAATATTTTCTCCCGGTTAAGTTTTTGAGGGCTGATTTCTTGTCCTGTGATAAAAAGCCTTCTGTTTCCATCGCCATAGCTTTCAGCGGAGAATTTGCAACCGGTTGGCACCATTTTTGAGTGAATTGCCAAAAGTCAGATTTTTGCTGAAATTGTGACCCCGGGGCTTAGGGATTTTTTCAAAAAAATATTTTCTGCCGGTTAATTTTTTGAGGGCTGATTTCTTGTCCTGTGATAAAAAGCCTTCTGTTTCCATCGCCAAAGCTTTCAGGGGAGCATTTGCAACCGGTTGGCACCATTTTTCAGTGAATGGCCAAAAGTCTGCTTTTTGCTGAAATTGTGACCCCGGGGCTTAGGGATTTTTTCAAAAAAGTATTTTCTACCCGTTAAGTTTTTGAGGGCTGATTTCTTGTCCTGTGATAAAAAGCCTTCTGTTTCGAGTGCCAAACCTTTCAGGAGAGCATTTTCAAGCTTTTGGCACCATTTTTGAGTGAATTGCCAAAAGTCAGATTTTTGCTGAAATTGTGACCCCGGGGCTTAGGGATTTTTTCAAAAAAATATTTTCTGCCGGTCAAGTTTTTGAGGGCTGATTTCTTGTCCTGTGATAAAAAGCCTTCTGTTTCGAGTGCCAAACCTTTCAGGAGACCATTTTCAAGCTTTTGGCACCATTTTTGAGTGAATTGCCAAAAGTCAGATTTTTGCTGAAATTGTGACCCCGGGGCTTGGGGATTTTGTCAAAAAAATATTTTCTGCCGGTTAATTTTTTGAGGGCTGATTTCTTGTCCTGTGATAAAAAGCCTTCTGTTTCCATCGCCAAAGCTTTCAGGGGAGCATTTGCAACCGGTTGGCACCATTTTTGAGTGAATTGCCAAAAGTCAGATTTTTGCTGAAATTGTGACCCCGGGGCTTAAGGATTTTTTCAAAAGAATATTTTCTGCCGGTCATTTTTTTGAGGGCTGATTTCTTGTCCTGTGATAAAAAGCCTTCTGTTTTGAGTGCCAAACCTTTCAGGAGAGCATTTTCAAGCTTTTGGCACCATTTTTGAGTGAATTGCCAAAAGTCAGATTTTTGCTGAAATTGTGACCCCGGGGCTTAGGGATTTTTTCAAAAAAATATTTTCTGCCGGTTAAGTTTTTGAGGGCTGATTTCTTGTCCTGTGATAAAAAGCCTTCTGTTTCGAGTGCCAAACCTTTCAGGAGACCATTTTCAAGCTTTTGGCACCATTTTTGAGTGAATTGCCAAAAGTCAGATTTTTGCTGAAATTGTGACCCCGGGGCTTGGGGATTTTGTCAAAAAAATATTTTCTGCCGGTTAATTTTTTGAGGGCTGATTTCTTGTCCTGTGATAAAAAGCCTTCTGTTTCCATCGCCAAAGCTTTCAGGGGAGCATTTGCAACCGGTTGGCACCATTTTTGAGTGAATTGCCAAAAGTCAGATTTTTGCTGAAATTGTGACCCCGGGGCTTAGGGATTTTTTCAAAAAAATATTTTCTGCCGGTTAAGTTTTTGAGGGCTGATTTCTTGTCCTGTGATAAAAAGCCTTCTTTTTCCATCGCCAAAGTTTTCAGGGGAGCATTTGCAACCGGTTGGCACCATTTTTGAGTGAATATCCAAAAGTCAGATTTTTGCTGAAATTGTGACCCCGGGGCTTAGGGATTTTTTCAAAAAAATATTTTCTGCCGGTCAACTTTTTGAGGGCTGATTTCTTGTCCGGTGATAAAAAGCCTTCTGTTTCCATCGCCATAGCTTTCAGCGGAGCATTTTCAAGCTTTTGGCACCATTTTTGAGTGAATTGCCAAAAGTCTGCTTTTTGCTGAAATTGTGACCGCGGGGCTTAGGGATTTTTTCAAAATAATATTTTCTGCTGGTTAAGTTTTTGAGGGCTGATTTCTTGTCCTGTGATAAAAAGACTTCTGTTTCAATCGCCATAGCTTTCAGGAGAGGATTTTCATGCTTTTGGCACCATTTTTGAGTGAATTGCCAAAAGTCAGATTTTTGCTGAAATTGTGACCCCGGGGCTTAGGGATTTTTTCAAAAAAATATTTTCTGCCGGTTAAGTTTTTGAGGGCTGATTTCTTGTCCTGTGATAAATAGCCTTCTTTTTCCATCGCCAAAGTTTTCAGGGGAGCATTTGCATCCGGTTGGCACCATTTTTGAGTGAATATCCAAAAGTCAGATTTTTGCTGAAATTGCGACCCCGGGGCTTAGGGATTTTTTCAAAAAAATATTTTCTGCCGGTTAAGTTCTTGAGGGCTGATTTCTTGTCCTGTGATAAAAAGCCTTCTTTTTCCATCGCCAAAGTTTTCAGGGGAGCATTTGCAACCGGTTGGCACCATTTTTGAGTGAATATCCAAAAGTCAGATTTTTGCTGAAATTGTGACCCCGGGGCTTAGGGATTTTTTCAAAAAAATATTTTCTGCCGGTTAAGTTTTTGAGGGCTGATTTCTTGTCCTGTGATAAAAAGCCTTCTGTTTCCATCGCCATAGCTTTCAGCGGAGAATTTGCAACCGGTTGGCACCATTTTTGAGTGAATTGCCAAAAGTCAGATTTTTGCTGAAATTGTGACCCCGGGGCTTAGGGATTTTTTCAAAAAAATATTTTCTGCCGGTCAAGTTTTTGAGGGCTGATTTCTTGTCCTGTGATAAAAAGCCTTCTGTTTCGAGTGCCAAACCTTTCAGGAGAGCATTTTCAAGCTTTTGGCACCATTTTTGAGTGAATTGCCAAAAGTCAGATTTTTGCTGAAATTGTGACCCCGGGGCTTAGGATTTTTTCAAAAAAATATTTTCTGCCGGTTAAGTTTTTGAGGGCTGATTTCTTGTCCTGTGATAAAAAGCCTTCTGTTTCCATCGCCAAAGCTTTCAGGGGAGCATTTCCAACCGGTTGGCACCATTTTTGAGTGAATTGCCAAAAGTCAGATTTTTGCTGAAATTGTGACCCCGGGGCTTAGGATTTTTTCAAAAAAATATTTTCTGCCAGTCAAGTTTTTGAGGGCTGATTTCTTGTCCTGTGATAAAAAGCCTTCTGTTTCGAGTGCCAAACCTTTCAGGAGAGCATTTTCAAGCTTTTGGCACCATTTTTGAGTGAATTGCCAAAAGTCTGCTTTTTGCTGAAATTGTGACCCCGGGGCTTGGGGATTTTTTCAAAAAAATATTTTCTGCCGGTCAAGTTTTTGAGGGCTGATTTCTTGTCCTGTGATAAAAAGCCTTCTGTTTCGAGTGCCAAACCTTTCAGGAGAGCATTTTCAAGCTTTTGGCACCATTTTTGAGTGAATTGCCAAAAGTCAGATTTTTGCTGAAATTGTGACCCCGGGGCTTAGGATTTTTTCAAAAAAATATTTTCTGCCGGTTAAGTTTTTGAGGGCTGATTTCTTGTCCTGTGATAAAAAGCCTTCTGTTTCCATCGCCAAAGCTTTCAGGGGAGCATTTCCAACCGGTTGGCACCATTTTTGAGTGAATTGCCAAAAGTCAGATTTTTGCTGAAATTGTGACCCCGGGGCTTAGGGATTTTTTCAAAAAAATATTTTCTGCCGGTTAAGTTTTTGAGGGCTGATTTCTTGTCCTGTGATAAAAAGCCTTCTGTTTCCATCGCCATAGCTTTCAGCGGAGCATTTGCAACCGGTTGGCACCATTTTTGAGTGAATTGCCAAAAGTCTGCTTTTTGCTGAAATTGTGACCCCGGGGCTTAGGGATTTTTTCAAAAAAATATTTTCTGCCGGTCAAGTTTTTGAGGGCTGATTTCTTGTCCTGTGATAAAAAGCCTTCTGTTTCGAGTGCCAAACCTTTCAGGAGAGCATTTTCAAGCTTTTGGCACCATTTTTGAGTGAATTGCCAAAAGTCAGATTTTTGCTGAAATTGTGACCCCGGGGCTTAGGGATTTTTTCAAAAAAATATTTTCTGCCGGTCAAGTTTTTGAGGGCTGATTTCTTGTCCTGTGATAAAAAGCCTTCTGTTTCGAGTGCCAAACCTTTCAGGAGACCATTTTCAAGCTTTTGGCACCATTTTTAAGTGAATTGCCAAAAGTCAGATTTTTGCTGAAATTGTGACCCCGGGGCTTGGGGATTTTGTCAAAAAAATATTTTCTGCCGGTTAATTTTTTGAGGGCTGATTTCTTGTCCTGTGATAAAAAGCCTTCTGTTTCCATCGCCAAAGCTTTCAGGGGAGCATTTGCAACCGGTTGGCACCATTTTTGAGTGAATTGCCAAAAGTCAGATTTTTGCTGAAATTGTGACCCCGGGGCTTAAGGATTTTTTCAAAAGAATATTTTCTGCCGGTCATTTTTTTGAGGGCTGATTTCTTGTCCTGTGATAAAAAGCCTTCTGTTTTGAGTGCCAAACCTTTCAGGAGACCATTTTCAAGCTTTTGGCACCATTTTTGAGTGAATTGCCAAAAGTCAGATTTTTGCTGAAATTGTGACCCCGGGGCTTAGGGATTTTTTCAAAAAAATATTTTCTGCCGGTTAAGTTTTTGAGGGCTGATTTCTTGTCCTGTGATAAAAAGCCTTCTGTTTCCATCGCCATAGCTTTCAGCGGAGCATTTGCAACCGGTTGGCACCATTTTTGAGTGAATTGCCAAAAGTCAGATTTTTGCTGAAATTGTGACCCCGGGGCTTAGGGATTTTTTCAAAAAAATATTTTCTGCCGGTTAAGTTTTTGAGGGCTGATTTCTTGTGCTGTGATAAAAAGCCTTCTTTTTCCATCGCCAAAGTTTTCAGGGGAGCATTTGCAACCGGTTGGCACCATTTTTGAGTGAATATCCAAAAGTCAGATTTTTGCTGAAATTGTGACCCCGGGGCTTAGGGATTTTTTCAAAAAAATATTTTCTGCCGTTTAAGTTTTTGAGGGCTGATTTCTTGTCCTGTGATAAAAAGCCTTCTGTTTCCATCGCCATAGCTTTCAGCGGAGAATTTGCAACCGGTTGGCACCATTTTTGAGTGAATTGCCAAAAGTCAGATTTTTGCTGAAATTGTGACCCCGGGGCTTAGGGATTTTTTCAAAAAAATATTTTCTGCCGGTCAAGTTTTTGAGGGCTGATTTCTTGTCCAGTGATAAAAAGCCTTCTGTTTCGAGTGCCAAACCTTTCAGGAGAGCATTTTCAAGCTTTTGGCACCATTTTTGAGTGAATTGCCAAAAGTCAGATTTTTGCTGAAATTGTGACCCCGGTGCTTAGGGATTTTTTCAAAAAAATATTTTCTGCCGGTTAAGTTTTTGAGGGCTGATTTCTTGTCCTGTGATAAAAAGCCTTCTGTTTCCATCGCCAAAGCTTTCAGGGGATCATTTGCAAGCTTCTGGCACCATTTTTGAGTGAATTGCCAAAAGTCAGATTTTTGCTGAAATTGTGACCCCGGGGCTTAGGGATTTTTTCAAAAAAATATTTTCTGCCGGTTAATTTTTTGAGGGCTGATTTCTTGTCCTGTGATAAAAAGCCTTCTGTTTCCATCGCCAAAGCTTTCAGGGGAGCATTTGCAACCGGTTGGCACCATTTTTCAGTGAATATCCAAAAGTCAGATTTTTGCTGAAATTGTGACCCCGGGGCTTAGGGATTTTTTCAAAAAAATATTTTCTGCCGGTTAAGTTTTTGAGGGCTGATTTCTTGTCCTGTGATAAAAAGCCTTCTGTTTCCATCGCCATAGCTTTCAGGGGAGCATTTGCAACCGGTTGGCACCATTTTTGAGTGAATGGCCAAAAGTCTGCTTTTTGCTGAAATTGTGACCCCGGGGCTTAGGGATTTTTTCAAAAAAGTATTTTCTACCCGTTAAGTTTTTGAGGGCTGATTTCTTGTCCTGTGATAAAAAGCCTTCTGTTTCGAGTGCCAAACCTTTCAGGAGAGCATTTTCAAGCTTTTGGCACCATTTTTGAGTGAATTGCCAAAAGTCAGATTTTTGCTGAAATTGTGACCCCGGGGCTTAGGGATTTTTTCAAAAAAATATTTTCTGCCGTTTAAGTTTTTGAGGGCTGATTTCTTGTCCTGTGATAAAAAGCCTTCTGTTTCCATCGCCATAGCTTTCAGCGGAGAATTTGCAACCGGTTGGCACCATTTTTGAGTGAATTGCCAAAAGTCAGATTTTTGCTGAAATTGTGACCCCGGGGCTTAGGGATTTTTTCAAAAAAATATTTTCTGCCGGTCAAGTTTTTGAGGGCTGATTTCTTGTCCAGTGATAAAAAGCCTTCTGTTTCGAGTGCCAAACCTTTCAGGAGAGCATTTTCAAGCTTTTGGCACCATTTTTGAGTGAATTGCCAAAAGTCAGATTTTTGCTGAAATTGTGACCCCGGTGCTTAGGGATTTTTTCAAAAAAATATTTTCTGCCGGTTAAGTTTTTGAGGGCTGATTTCTTGTCCTGTGATAAAAAGCCTTCTGTTTCCATCGCCAAAGCTTTCAGGGGATCATTTGCAAGCTTCTGGCACCATTTTTGAGTGAATTGCCAAAAGTCAGATTTTTGCTGAAATTGTGACCCCGGGGCTTAGGGATTTTTTCAAAAAAATATTTTCTGCCGGTTAATTTTTTGAGGGCTGATTTCTTGTCCTGTGATAAAAAGCCTTCTGTTTCCATCGCCAAAGCTTTCAGGGGAGCATTTGCAACCGGTTGGCACCATTTTTCAGTGAATATCCAAAAGTCAGATTTTTGCTGAAATTGTGACCCCGGGGCTTAGGGATTTTTTCAAAAAAATATTTTCTGCCGGTTAAGTTTTTGAGGGCTGATTTCTTGTCCTGTGATAAAAAGCCTTCTGTTTCCATCGCCAAAGCTTTCAGGGGAGCATTTGCAACCGGTTGGCACCATTTTTCAGTGAATATCCAAAAGTCAGATTTTTGCTGAAATTGTGACCCCGGGGCTTAGGGATTTTTTCAAAAAAATATTTTCTGCCGGTTAAGTTTTTGAGGGCTGATTTCTTGTCCTGTGATAAAAAGCCTTCTGTTTCCATCGCCATAGCTTTCAGGGGAGCATTTGCAACCGGTTGGCACCATTTTTGAGTGAATGGCCAAAAGTCTGCTTTTTGCTGAAATTGTGACCCCGGGGCTTAGGGATTTTTTCAAAAAAGTATTTTCTACCCGTTAAGTTTTTGAGGGCTGATTTCTTGTCCTGTGATAAAAAGCCTTCTGTTTCGAGTGCCAAACCTTTCAGGAGAGCATTTTCAAGCTTTTGGCACCATTTTTGAGTGAATTGCCAAAAGTCAGATTTTTGCTGAAATTGTGACCCCGGGGCTTAGGGATTTTTTCAAAAAAATATTTTCTGCCGTTTAAGTTTTTGAGGGCTGATTTCTTGTCCTGTGATAAAAAGCCTTCTGTTTCCATCGCCATAGCTTTCAGCGGAGAATTTGCAACCGGTTGGCACCATTTTTGAGTGAATTGCCAAAAGTCAGATTTTTGCTGAAATTGTGACCCCGGGGCTTAGGGATTTTTTCAAAAAAATATTTTCTGCCGGTCAAGTTTTTGAGGGCTGATTTCTTGTCCAGTGATAAAAAGCCTTCTGTTTCGAGTGCCAAACCTTTCAGGAGAGCATTTTCAAGCTTTTGGCACCATTTTTGAGTGAATTGCCAAAAGTCAGATTTTTGCTGAAATTGTGACCCCGGTGCTTAGGGATTTTTTCAAAAAAATATTTTCTGCCGGTTAAGTTTTTGAGGGCTGATTTCTTGTCCTGTGATAAAAAGCCTTCTGTTTCCATCGCCAAAGCTTTCAGGGGATCATTTGCAAGCTTCTGGCACCATTTTTGAGTGAATTGCCAAAAGTCAGATTTTTGCTGAAATTGTGACCCCGGGGCTTAGGGATTTTTTCAAAAAAATATTTTCTGCCGGTTAATTTTTTGAGGGCTGATTTCTTGTCCTGTGATAAAAAGCCTTCTGTTTCCATCGCCAAAGCTTTCAGGGGAGCATTTGCAACCGGTTGGCACCATTTTTCAGTGAATATCCAAAAGTCAGATTTTTGCTGAAATTGTGACCCCGGGGCTTAGGGATTTTTTCAAAAAAATATTTTCTGCCGGTTAAGTTTTTGAGGGCTGATTTCTTGTCCTGTGATAAAAAGCCTTCTGTTTCCATCGCCATAGCTTTCAGGGGAGCATTTGCAACCGGTTGGCACCATTTTTGAGTGAATGGCCAAAAGTCTGCTTTTTGCTGAAATTGTGACCCCGGGGCTTAGGGATTTTTTCAAAAAAGTATTTTCTACCCGTTAAGTTTTTGAGGGCTGATTTCTTGTCCTGTGATAAAAAGCCTTCTGTTTCGAGTGCCAAACCTTTCAGGAGAGCATTTTCAAGCTTTTGGCACCATTTTTGAGTGAATTGCCAAAAGTCAGATTTTTGCTGAAATTGTGACCCCGGGGCTTAGGGATTTTTTCAAAAAAATATTTTCTGCCGGTCAAGTTTTTGAGGGCTGATTTCTTGTCCTGTGATAAAAAGCCTTCTGTTTCGAGTGCCAAACCTTTCAGGAGACCATTTTCAAGCTTTTGGCACCATTTTTGAGTGAATTGCCAAAAGTCAGATTTTTGCTGAAATTGTGACCCCGGGGCTTGGGGATTTTGTCAAAAAAATATTTTCTGCCGGTTAATTTTTTGAGGGCTGATTTCTTGTCCTGTGATAAAAAGCCTTCTGTTTCCATCGCCAAAGCTTTCAGGGGAGCATTTGCAACCGGTTGGCACCATTTTTGAGTGAATTGCCAAAAGTCAGATTTTTGCTGAAATTGTGACCCCGGGGCTTAAGGATTTTTTCAAAAGAATATTTTCTGCCGGTCATTTTTTTGAGGGCTGATTTCTTGTCCTGTGATAAAAAGCCTTCTGTTTTGAGTGCCAAACCTTTCAGGAGAGCATTTTCAAGCTTTTGGCACCATTTTTGAGTGAATTGCCAAAAGTCAGATTTTTGCTGAAATTGTGACCCCGGGGCTTAGGGATTTTTTCAAAAAAATATTTTCTGCCGGTTAAGTTTTTGAGGGCTGATTTCTTGTCCTGTGATAAAAAGCCTTCTGTTTCGAGTGCCAAACCTTTCAGGAGACCATTTTCAAGCTTTTGGCACCATTTTTGAGTGAATTGCCAAAAGTCAGATTTTTGCTGAAATTGTGACCCCGGGGCTTGGGGATTTTGTCAAAAAAATATTTTCTGCCGGTTAATTTTTTGAGGGCTGATTTCTTGTCCTGTGATAAAAAGCCTTCTGTTTCCATCGCCAAAGCTTTCAGGGGAGCATTTGCAACCGGTTGGCACCATTTTTGAGTGAATTGCCAAAAGTCAGATTTTTGCTGAAATTGTGACCCCGGGGCTTAGGGATTTTTTCAAAAAAATATTTTCTGCCGGTTAAGTTTTTGAGGGCTGATTTCTTGTCCTGTGATAAAAAGCCTTCTTTTTCCATCGCCAAAGTTTTCAGGGGAGCATTTGCAACCGGTTGGCACCATTTTTGAGTGAATATCCAAAAGTCAGATTTTTGCTGAAATTGTGACCCCG
Source organism: Podarcis vaucheri (assembly GCF_965113315.1). Taxonomy (NCBI): domain Eukaryota; kingdom Metazoa; phylum Chordata; class Lepidosauria; order Squamata; family Lacertidae; genus Podarcis; species Podarcis vaucheri. Next base: position 70,801,742 of record NC_138767.1, on the reverse strand, counting down.
GGGCTTAGGGATTTTTTCAAAAAAATATTTTCTGCCGTTTAAGTTTTTGAGGGCTGATTTCTTGTCCTGTGATAAAAAGCCTTCTGTTTCCATCGCCATAGCTTTCAGGAGAGCATTTTCAAGCTTTTGGCACCATTTTTGAGTGAATTGCCAAAAGTCAGATTTTTGCTGAAATTGTGACCCCGGGGCTTAGGGATTTTTTCAAAAAAATATTTTCTGCCGGTCAAGTTTTTGAGGGCTGATTTCTTGTCCAGTGATAAAAAGCCTTCTGTTTCGAGTGCCAAACCTTTCAGGAGACCATTTTCAAGCTTTTGGCACCATTTTTGAGTGAATTGCCAAAAGTCAGATTTTTGCTGAAATTGTGACCCCGGGGCTTGGGGATTTTGTCAAAAAAATATTTTCTGCCGGTTAATTTTTTGAGGGCTGATTTCTTGTCCTGTGATAAAAAGCCTTCTGTTTCCATCGCCAAAGCTTTCAGGGGAGCATTTGCAACCGGTTGGCACCATTTTTGAGTGAATTGCCAAAAGTCAGATTTTTGCTGAAATTGTGACCCCGGGGCTTAAGGATTTTTTCAAAAGAATATTTTCTGCCGGTCATTTTTTTGAGGGCTGATTTCTTGTCCTGTGATAAAAAGCCTTCTGTTTTGAGTGCCAAACCTTTCAGGAGAGCATTTTCAAGCTTTTGGCACCATTTTTGAGTGAATTGCCAAAAGTCAGATTTTTGCTGAAATTGTGACCCCGGGGCTTAGGGATTTTTTCAAAAAAATATTTTCTGCCGGTTAAGTTTTTGAGGGCTGATTTCTTGTCCTGTGATAAAAAGCCTTCTGTTTCGAGTGCCAAACCTTTCAGGAGACCATTTTCAAGCTTTTGGCACCATTTTTGAGTGAATTGCCAAAAGTCAGATTTTTGCTGAAATTGTGACCCCGGGGCTTAGGGATTTTTTCAAAAAAATATTTTCTGCCGGTTAAGTTTTTGAGGGCTGATTTCTTGTCCTGTGATAAAAAGCCTTCTTTTTCCATCGCCAAAGTTTTCAGGGGAGCATTTGCAACCGGTTGGCACCATTTTTGAGTGAATATCCAAAAGTCAGATTTTTGCTGAAATTGTGACCCCGGGGCTTAGGGATTTTTTCAAAAAAATATTTTCTGCCGTTTAAGTTTTTGAGGGCTGATTTCTTGTCCTGTGATAAAAAGCCTTCTGTTTCCATCGCCATAGCTTTCAGCGGAGAATTTGCAACCGGTTGGCACCATTTTTGAGTGAATGGCCAAAAGTCTGCTTTTTGCTGAAATTGTGACCCCGGGGCTTAGGGATTTTTTCAAAAAAATATTTTCTGCCGGTCAAGTTTTTGAGGGCTGATTTCTTGTCCTGTGATAAAAAGCCTTCTGTTTCGAGTGCCAAACCTTTCAGGAGAGCATTTTCAAGCTTTTGGCACCATTTTTGAGTGAATTGCCAAAAGTCAGATTTTTGCTGAAATTGTGACCCCGGTGCTTAGGGATTTTTTCAAAAAAATATTTTCTGCCGGTTAAGTTTTTGAGGGCTGATTTCTTGTCCTGTGATAAAAAGCCTTCTGTTTCCATCGCCAAAGCTTTCAGGGGATCATTTGCAAGCTTCTGGCACCATTTTTGAGTGAATTGCCAAAAGTCAGATTTTTGCTGAAATTGTGACCCCGGGGCTTAGGGATTTTTTCAAAAAAATATTTTCTGCCGGTTAATTTTTTGAGGGCTGATTTCTTGTCCTGTGATAAAAAGCCTTCTGTTTCCATCGCCAAAGCTTTCAGGGGAGCATTTGCAACCGGTTGGCACCATTTTTCAGTGAATATCCAAAAGTCAGATTTTTGCTGAAATTGTGACCCCGGGGCTTAGGGATTTTTTCAAAAAAATATTTTCTGCCGGTTAAGTTTTTGAGGGCTGATTTCTTGTCCTGTGATAAAAAGCCTTCTGTTTCCATCGCCATAGCTTTCAGGGGAGCATTTGCAACCGGTTGGCACCATTTTTGAGTGAATGGCCAAAAGTCTGCTTTTTGCTGAAATTGTGACCCCGGTGCTTAGGGATTTTTTCAAAAAAATATTTTCTGCCGGTCAAGTTTTTGAGGGCTGATTTCTTGTCCTGTGATAAAAAGCCTTCTGTTTCGAGTGCCAAACTTTTCAGGAGAGCATTTTCAAGCTTTTGGCACCATTTTTGAGTGAATTGCCAAAAGTCAGATTTTTGCTGATATTGTGACCCCGGGGCTTAGGATTTTTTCAAAAAAATATTTTCTGCCGGTTAAGTTTTTGAGGGCTGATTTCTTGTCCTGTGATAAAAAGCCTTCTGTTTCCATCGCCAAAGCTTTCAGGGGAGCATTTGCAACCGGTTGGCACCATTTTTGAGTGAATTGCCAAAAGTCTGCTTTTTGCTGAAATTTTGACCCCGGGGCTTAGGGACTTTGTCAAAAAAATATTTTCTGCCGGTTAATTTTTTGAGGGCTGATTTCTTGTCCTGTGATAAAAAGCCTTCTGTTTCCATCGCCAAAGCTTTCAGGGGAGCATTTGCAACCGGTTGGCACCATTTTTCAGTGAATATCCAAAAGTCAGATTTTTGCTGAAATTGTGACCCCGGGGCTTAGGGATTTTTTCAAAAAAATATTTTCTGCCGGTTAAGTTTTTGAGGGCTGATTTCTTGTCCTGTGATAAAAAGCCTTCTGTTTCCATCGCCATAGCTTTCAGCGGAGCATTTGCAAGCTTCTGGCACCATTTTTGAGTGAATTGCCAAAAGTCAGATTTTTGCTGAAATTGTGACCCCGGGGCTTAGGGATTTTTTCAAAAAAATATTTTCTGCCGGTCAAGTTTTTGAGGGCTGATTTCTTGTCCAGTGATAAAAAGCCTTCTGTTTCGAGTGCCAAACCTTTCATGAGAGCATTTTCAAGCTTTTGGCACCATTTTTGAGTGAATTGCCAAAAGTCAGATTTTTGCTGAAATTGTGACCCCGGTGCTTAGGGATTTTTTGAAAAAAATATTTTCTGCCGGTTAAGTTTTTGAGGGCTGATTTCTTGTCCTGTGATAAAAAGCCTTCTGTTTCCATCGCCAAAGCTTTCAGGGGATCATTTGCAAGCTTCTGGCACCATTTTTGAGTGAATTGCCAAAAGTCAGATTTTTGCTGAAATTGTGACCCCGGGGCTTAGGGATTTTTTCAAAAAAATATTTTCTGCCGGTTAATTTTTTGAGGGCTGATTTCTTGTCCTGTGATAAAAAGCCTTCTGTTTCCATCGCCAAAGCTTTCAGGGGAGCATTTGCAACCGGTTGGCACCATTTTTCAGTGAATATCCAAAAGTCAGATTTTTGCTGAAATTGTGACCCCGGGGCTTAGGGATTTTTTCAAAAAAATATTTTCTGCCGGTTAAGTTTTTGAGGGCTGATTTCTTGTCCTGTGATAAAAAGCCTTCTGTTTCCATCGCCATAGCTTTCAGGGGAGCATTTGCAACCGGTTGGCACCATTTTTGAGTGAATGGCCAAAAGTCTGCTTTTTGCTGAAATTGTGACCCCGGGGCTTAGGGATTTTTTCAAAAAAATATTTTCTGCCGGTCAAGTTTTTGAGGGCTGATTTCTTGTCCTGTGATAAAAAGCCTTCTGTTTCGAGTGCCAAACCTTTCAGGAGAGCATTTTCAAGCTTTTGGCACCATTTTTGAGTGAATTGCCAAAAGTCAGATTTTTGCTGAAATTGTGACCCCGGTGCTTAGGGATTTTTTCAAAAAAATATTTTCTGCCGGTTAAGTTTTTGAGGGCTGATTTCTTGTCCTGTGATAAAAAGCCTTCTGTTTCCATCGCCAAAGCTTTCAGGGGATCATTTGCAAGCTTCTGGCACCATTTTTGAGTGAATTGCCAAAAGTCAGATTTTTGCTGAAATTGTGACCCCGGGGCTTAGGGATTTTTTCAAAAAAATATTTTCTGCCGGTTAATTTTTTGAGGGCTGATTTCTTGTCCTGTGATAAAAAGCCTTCTGTTTCCATCGCCAAAGCTTTCAGGGGAGCATTTGCAACCGGTTGGCACCATTTTTCAGTGAATATCCAAAAGTCAGATTTTTGCTGAAATTGTGACCCCGGGGCTTAGGGATTTTTTCAAAAAAATATTTTCTGCCGGTTAAGTTTTTGAGGGCTGATTTCTTGTCCTGTGATAAAAAGCCTTCTGTTTCCATCGCCATAGCTTTCAGGGGAGCATTTGCAACCGGTTGGCACCATTTTTGAGTGAATGGCCAAAAGTCTGCTTTTTGCTGAAATTGTGACCCCGGTGCTTAGGGATTTTTTCAAAAAAATATTTTCTGCCGGTCAAGTTTTTGAGGGCTGATTTCTTGTCCTGTGATAAAAAGCCTTCTGTTTCGAGTGCCAAACTTTTCAGGAGAGCATTTTCAAGCTTTTGGCACCATTTTTGAGTGAATTGCCAAAAGTCAGATTTTTGCTGATATTGTGACCCCGGGGCTTAGGATTTTTTCAAAAAAATATTTTCTGCCGGTTAAGTTTTTGAGGGCTGATTTCTTGTCCTGTGATAAAAAGCCTTCTGTTTCCATCGCCAAAGCTTTCAGGGGAGCATTTGCAACCGGTTGGCACCATTTTTGAGTGAATTGCCAAAAGTCTGCTTTTTGCTGAAATTTTGACCCCGGGGCTTAGGGACTTTGTCAAAAAAATATTTTCTGCCGGTTAATTTTTTGAGGGCTGATTTCTTGTCCTGTGATAAAAAGCCTTCTGTTTCCATCGCCAAAGCTTTCAGGGGAGCATTTGCAACCGGTTGGCACCATTTTTCAGTGAATATCCAAAAGTCAGATTTTTGCTGAAATTGTGACCCCGGGGCTTAGGGATTTTTTCAAAAAAATATTTTCTGCCGGTTAAGTTTTTGAGGGCTGATTTCTTGTCCTGTGATAAAAAGCCTTCTGTTTCCATCGCCATAGCTTTCAGCGGAGCATTTGCAACCGGTTGGCACCATTTTTGAGTGAATTGCCAAAAGTCTGCTTTTTGCTGAAATTGTGACCCCGGGGCTTAGGGATTTTTTCAAAAAAATATTTTCTGCCGGTCAAGTTTTTGAGGGCTGATTTCTTGTCCTGTGATAAAAAGCCTTCTGTTTCGAGTGCCAAACCTTTCAGGAGAGCATTTTCAAGCTTTTGGCACCATTTTTGAGTGAATTGCCAAAAGTCAGATTTTTGCTGAAATTGTGACCCCGGGGCTTAGGGATTTTTTCAAAAAAATATTTTCTGCCGGTCAAGTTTTTGAGGGCTGATTTCTTGTCCTGTGATAAAAAGCCTTCTGTTTCGAGTGCCAAACCTTTCAGGAGACCATTTTCAAGCTTTTGGCACCATTTTTGAGTGAATTGCCAAAAGTCAGATTTTTGCTGAAATTGTGACCCCGGGGCTTGGGGATTTTGTCAAAAAAATATTTTCTGCCGGTTAATTTTTTGAGGGCTGATTTCTTGTCCTGTGATAAAAAGCCTTCTGTTTCCATAGCCAAAGCTTTCAGGGGAGCATTTGCAACCGGTTGGCACCATTTTTGAGTGAATTGCCAAAAGTCAGATTTTTGCTGAAATTGTGACCCCGGGGCTTAAGGATTTTTTCAAAAAAATATTTTCTGCCGGTCAAGTTTTTGAGGGCTGATTTCTTGTCCTGTGATAAAAAGCCTTCTGTTTTGAGTGCCAAACCTTTCAGGAGAGCATTTTCAAGCTTTTGGCACCATTTTTGAGTGAATTGCCAAAAGTCAGATTTTTGCTGAAATTGTGACCCCGGGGCTTAGGGATTTTTTCAAAAAAATATTTTCTGCCGGTTAAGTTTTTGAGGGCTGATTTCTTGTCCTGTGATAAAAAGCCTTCTGTTTCGAGTGCCAAACCTTTCAGGAGACCATTTTCAAGCTTTTGGCACCATTTTTGAGTGAATTGCCAAAAGTCAGATTTTTGCTGAAATTGTGACCCCGGGGCTTGGGGATTTTGTCAAAAAAATATTTTCTGCCGGTTAATTTTTTGAGGGCTGATTTCTTGTCCTGTGATAAAAAGCCTTCTGTTTCCATCGCCAAAGCTTTCAGGGGAGCATTTGCAACCGGTTGGCACCATTTTTGAGTGAATTGCCAAAAGTCAGATTTTTGCTGAAATTGTGACCCCGGGGCTTAGGGATTTTTTCAAAAAAATATTTTCTGCCGGTTAAGTTTTTGAGGGCTGATTTCTTGTCCTGTGATAAAAAGCCTTCTGTTTCCATCGCCATAGCTTTCAGGGGAGCATTTGCAACCGGTTGGCACCATTTTTGAGTGAATGGCCAAAAGTCTGCTTTTTGCTGAAATTGTGACCCCGGGGCTTAGGGATTTTTTCAAAAAAATATTTTCTGCCGGTCAAGTTTTTGAGGGCTGATTTCTTGTCCTGTGATAAAAAGCCTTCTGTTTCGAGTGCCAAACCTTTCAGGAGAGCATTTTCAAGCTTTTGGCACCATTTTTGAGTGAATTGCCAAAAGTCAGATTTTTGCTGAAATTGTGACCCCGGTGCTTAGGGATTTTTTCAAAAAAATATTTTCTGCCGGTTAAGTTTTTGAGGGCTGATTTCTTGTCCTGTGATAAAAAGCCTTCTGTTTCCATCGCCAAAGCTTTCAGGGGATCATTTGCAAGCTTCTGGCACCATTTTTGAGTGAATTGCCAAAAGTCAGATTTTTGCTGAAATTGTGACCCCGGGGCTTAGGGATTTTTTCAAAAAAATATTTTCTGCCGGTTAATTTTTTGAGGGCTGATTTCTTGTCCTGTGATAAAAAGCCTTCTGTTTCCATCGCCAAAGCTTTCAGGGGAGCATTTGCAACCGGTTGGCACCATTTTTGAGTGAATGGCCAAAAGTCTGCTTTTTGCTGAAATTGTGACCCCGGTGCTTAGGGATTTTTTCAAAAAAATATTTTCTGCCGGTTAATTTTTTGAGGGCTGATTTCTTGTCCTGTGATAAAAAGCCTTCTGTTTCCATCGCCAAAGCTTTCAGGGGAGCATTTGCAACCGGTTGGCACCATTTTTGAGTGAATTGCCAAAAGTCAGATTTTTGCTGAAATTGTGACCCCGGGGCTTAACGATTTTTTCAAAAAAATATTTTCTGCCGGTCATTTTTTTGAGGGCTGATTTCTTGTCCTGTGATAAAAAGCCTTCTGTTTTGAGTGCCAAACCTTTCAGGAGAGCATTTTCAAGCTTTTGGCACCATTTTTGAGTGAATTGCCAAAAGTCAGATTTTTGCTGAAATTGTGACCCCGGGGCTTAGGGATTTTTTCAAAAAAATATTTTCTGCCGGTTAAGTTTTTGAGGGCTGATTTCTTGTCCTGTGATAAAAAGCCTTCTGTTTCGAGTGCCAAACCTTTCAGGAGACCATTTTCAAGCTTTTGGCACCATTTTTGAGTGAATTGCCAAAAGTCAGATTTTTGCTGAAATTGTGACCCCGGGGCTTGGGGATTTTGTCAAAAAAATATTTTCTGCCGGTTAATTTTTTGAGGGCTGATTTCTTGTCCTGTGATAAAAAGCCTTCTGTTTCCATCGCCAAAGCTTTCAGGGGAGCATTTGCAACCGGTTGGCACCATTTTTGAGTGAATTGCCAAAAGTCAGATTTTTGCTGAAATTGTGACCCCGGGGCTTAGGGATTTTTTCAAAAAAATATTTTCTGCCGGTTAAGTTTTTGAGGGCTGATTTCTTGTCCTGTGATAAAAAGCCTTCTGTTTCCATCGCCATAGCTTTCAGCGGAGCATTTGCAACTGGTTGGCACCATTTTTGAGTGAATTGCCAAAAGTCTGCTTTTTGCTGAAATTGTGACCCCGGGCCTTAGGGATTTTTTCAAAAAAATATTTTCTGCCGGTCTAGTTTTTGAGGGCTGATTTCTTGTCCTGTGATAAAAAGCCTTCTTTTTCCATCGCCAAAGTTTTCAGGGGAGCATTTGCAACCGGTTGGCACCATTTTTGAGTGAATATCCAAAAGTCAGATTTTTGCAGAAATTGTGACCCCGGGGCTTAGGGATTTTTTCAAAAAAATATTTTCTGCCGGTTAAGTTTTTGAGGGCTGATTTCTTGTCCTGTGATAAAAAGCCTTCTGTTTCCATCGCCATAGCTTTCAGCGGAGAATTTGCAACCGGTTGGCACCATTTTTGAGTGAATTGCCAAAAGTCAGATTTTTGCTGAAATTGTGACCCCGGGGCTTAGGGATTTTTTCAAAAAAATATTTTCTGCCGGTTAAGTTTTTGAGGGCTGATTTCTTGTCCTGTGATAAAAAGCCTTCTGTTTCCATCGCCATAGCTTTCAGGGGAGCATTTGCAACCGGTTGGCACCATTTTTGAGTCAATGGCCAAAAGTCTGCTTTTTGCTGAAATTGTGACCCCGGGGCTTAGGGATTTTTTCAAAAAAATATTTTCTGCCGGTCAAGTTTTTGAGGGCTGATTTCTTGTCCTGTGATAAAAAGCCTTCTGTTTCGAGTGCCAAACTTTTCAGGAGAGCATTTTCAAGCTTTTGGCACCATTTTTGAGTGAATTGCCAAAAGTCAGATTTTTGCTGATATTGTGACCCCGGGGCTTAGGATTTTTTCAAAAAAATATTTTCTGCCGGTTAAGTTTTTGAGGGCTGATTTCTTGTCCTGTGATAAAAAGCCTTCTGTTTCCATCGCCAAAGCTTTCAGGGGATCATTTGCAAGCTTCTGGCACCATTTTTGAGTGAATTGCCAAAAGTCAGATTTTTGCTGAAATTGTGACCCCGGGGCTTAGGGATTTTTTCAAAAAAATATTTTCTGCCGGTTAATTTTTTGAGGGCTGATTTCTTGTCCTGTGATAAAAAGCCTTCTGTTTCCATCGCCAAAGCTTTCAGGGGAGCATTTGCAACCGGTTGGCACCATTTTTCAGTGAATATCCAAAAGTCAGATTTTTGCTGAAATTGTGACCCCGGGGCTTAGGGATTTTTTCAAAAAAATATTTTCTGCCGGTTAAGTTTTTGAGGGCTGATTTCTTGTCCTGTGATAAAAAGCCTTCTGTTTCCATCGCCATAGCTTTCAGGGGAGCATTTGCAACCGGTTGGCACCATTTTTGAGTGAATGGCCAAAAGTCTGCTTTTTGCTGAAATTGTGACCCCGGGGCTTAGGGATTTTTTCAAAAAAATATTTTCTGCCGGTCAAGTTTTTGAGGGCTGATTTCTTGTCCTGTGATAAAAAGCCTTCTGTTTCGAGTGCCAAACTTTTCAGGAGAGCATTTTCAAGCTTTTGGCACCATTTTTGAGTGAATTGCCAAAAGTCAGATTTTTGCTGATATTGTGACCCCGGGGCTTAGGATTTTTTCAAAAAAATATTTTCTGCCGGTTAAGTTTTTGAGGGCTGATTTCTTGTCCTGTGATAAAAAGCCTTCTGTTTCCATCGCCAAAGCTTTCAGGGGAGCATTTGCAACCGGTTGGCACCATTTTTGAGTGAATTGCCAAAAGTCAGATTTTTGCTGAAATTGTGACCCCGGGGCTTAAGGATTTTTTCAAAAAAATATTTTCTGCCGGTCATTTTTTTGAGGGCTGATTTCTTGTCCTGTGATAAAAAGCCTTCTGTTTTGAGTGCCAAACCTTTCAGGAGAGCATTTTCAAGCTTTTGGCACCATTTTTGAGTGAATTGCCAAAAGTCAGATTTTTGCTGAAATTGTGACCCCGGGGCTTAGGGATTTTTTCAAAAAAATATTTTCTGCCGGTTAAGTTTTTGAGGGCTGATTTCTTGTCCTGTGATAAAAAGCCTTCTGTTTCGAGTGCCAAACCTTTCAGGAGACCATTTTCAAGCTTTTGGCACCATTTTTGAGTGAATGGCCAAAAGTCTGCTTTTTGCTGAAATTGTGACCCCGGGGCTTAGGGATTTTTTCAAAAAAATATTTTCTGCCGGTCAAGTTTTTGAGGGCTGATTTCTTGTCCTGTGATAAAAAGCCTTCTGTTTCGAGTGCCAAACTTTTCAGGAGAGCATTTTCAAGCTTTTGGCACCATTTTTGAGTGAATTGCCAAAAGTCAGATTTTTGCTGATATTGTGACCCCGGGGCTTAGGATTTTTTCAAAAAAATATTTTCTGCCGGTTAAGTTTTTGAGGGCTGATTTCTTGTCCTGTGATAAAAAGCCTTCTGTTTCGAGTGCCAAACCTTTCAGGAGACCATTTTCAAGCTTTTGGCACCATTTTTGAGTGAATGGCCAAAAGTCTGCTTTTTGCTGAAATTGTGACCCCGGGGCTTAGGGATTTTTTCAAAAAAATATTTTCTGCCGGTCAAGTTTTTGAGGGCTGATTTCTTGTCCTGTGATAAAAAGCCTTCTGTTTCGAGTGCCAAACTTTTCAGGAGAGCATCTTCAAGCTTTTGGCACCATTTTTGAGTGAATTGCCAAAAGTCAGATTTTTGCTGATATTGTGACCCCGGGGCTTAGGATTTTTTCAAAAAAATATTTTCTGCCGGTTAAGTTTTTTAGGGCTGATTTCTTGTCCTGTGATAAAAAGCCTTCTGTTTCCATCGCCAAAGCTTTCAGGAGACCATTTTCAAGCTTTTGGCACCATTTTTGAGTGAATGGCCAAAAGTCTGCTTTTTGCTGAAATTGTGACCCCGGGGCTTAGGGATTTTTTCAAAAAAATATTTTCTGCCGGTCAAGTTTTTGAGGGCTGATTTCTTGTCCTGTGATAAAAAGCCTTCTGTTTCGAGTGCCAAACTTTTCAGGAGAGCATTTTCAAGCTTTTGGCACCATTTTTGAGTGAATTGCCAAAAGTCAGATTTTTGCTGATATTGTGACCCCGGGGTTTAGGATTTTTTCAAAAAAATATTTTCTGCCGGTTAAGTTTTTGAGGGCTGATTTCTTGTCCTGTGATAAAAAGCCTTCTGTTTCCATCGCCAAAGCTTTCAGGGGAGCATTTGCAACCGGTTGGCACCATTTTTGAGTGAATTGCCAAAAGTCAGATTTTTGCTGAAATTGTGACCCCGGGGCTTAGGGATTTTTTCAAAAAAATATTTTCTGCCGGTTAAGTTTTTGAGGGCTGATTTCTTGTCCTGTGATAAAAAGCCTTCTGTTTCCATCGCCATAGCTTTCAGCGGAGCATTTGCAACTGGTTTGCACCATTTTTGAGTGAATTGCCAAAAGTCTGCTTTTTGCTGAAATTGTGACCCCGGGGCTTAGGGATTTTTTCAAAAAAATATTTTCTGCCGGTCAAGTTTTTGAGGGCTGATTTCTTGTCCTGTGATAAAAAGCCTTCTTTTTCCATCGCCAAAGTTTTCAGGGGAGCATTTGCAACCGGTTGGCACCATTTTTGAGTGAATATCCAAAAGTCAGATTTTTGCAGAAATTGTGACCCCGGGGCTTAGGGATTTTTTCAAAAAAATATTTTCTGCCGGTTAAGTTTTTGAGGGCTGATTTCTTGTCCTGTGATAAAAAGCCTTCTGTTTCCATCGCCATAGCTTTCAGCGGAGAATTTGCAACCGGTTGGCACCATTTTTGAGTGAATTGCCAAAAGTCAGATTTTTGCTGAAATTGTGACCCCGGGGCTTAGGGATTTTTTCAAAAAAATATTTTCTGCCGGTTAATTTTTTGAGGGCTGATTTCTTGTCCTGTGATAAAAAGCCTTCTGTTTCCATCGCCAAAGCTTTCAGGGGAGCATTTGCAACCGGTTGGCACCATTTTTCAGTGAATATCCAAAAGTCAGATTTTTGCTGAAATTGTGACCCCGGGGCTTAGGGATTTTTTCAAAAAAATATTTTCTGCCGGTTAAGTTTTTGAGGGCTGATTTCTTGTCCTGTGATAAAAAGCCTTCTGTTTCCATCGCCAAAGCTTTCAGGGGAGCATTTGCAACCGGTTGGCACCATTTTTCAGTGAATATCCAAAGGTCAGATTTTTGCTGAAATTGTGACCCCGGGGCTTAGGGATTTTTTCAAAAAAATATTTTCTGCCGGTTAAGTTTTTGAGGGCTGATTTCTTGTCCTGTGATAAAAAGCCTTCTGTTTCCATCGCCATAGCTTTCAGGGGAGCATTTGCAACCGGTTGGCACCATTTTTGAGTGAATGGCCAAAAGTCTGCTTTTTGCTGAAATGGTGACCCCGGGGCTTAGGGATTTTTTCAAAAAAATATTTTCTGCCGGTCAAGTTTTTGAGGGCTGATTTCTTGTCCTGTGATAAAAAGCCTTCTGTTTCGAGTGCCAAACTTTTCAGGAGAGCATTTTCAAGCTTTTGGCACCATTTTTGAGTGAATTGCCAAAAGTCAGATTTTTGCTGATATTGTGATCCCGGGGCTTAGGGATTTTTTCAAAAAAATATTTTCTGCCGGTTAAGTTTTTGAGGGCTGATTTCTTGTCCTGTGATAAAAAGCCTTCTGTTTCCATCGCCAAAGCTTTCAGGGGAGCATTTGCAACCGGTTGGCACCATTTTTGAGTGAATTGCCAAAAGTCAGATTTTTGCTGAAATTGTGACCCCGGGGCTTAAGGATTTTTTCAAAAAAATATTTTCTGCCGGTCATTTTTTTGAGGGCTGATTTCTTGTCCTGTGATAAAAAGCCTTCTGTTTTGAGTGCCAAACCTTTCAGGAGAGCATTTTCAAGCTTTTGGCACCATTTTTGAGTGAATTGCCAAAAGTCAGATTTTTGCTGAAATTGTGACCCCGGGGCTTAGGGATTTTTTCAAAAAAATATTTTCTGCCGGTTAAGTTTTTGAGGGCTGATTTCTTGTCCTGTGATAAAAAGCCTTCTGTTTCGAGTGCCAAACCTTTCAGGAGACCATTTTCAAGCTTTTGGCACCATTTTTGAGTGAATGGCCAAAAGTCTGCTTTTTGCTGAAATTGTGACCCCGGGGCTTAGGGATTTTTTCAAAAAAATATTTTCTGCCGGTCAAGTTTTTGAGGGCTGATTTCTTGTCCTGTGATAAAAAGCCTTCTGTTTCGAGTGCCAAACTTTTCAGGAGAGCATTTTCAAGCTTTTGGCACCATTTTTGAGTGAATTGCCAAAAGTCAGATTTTTGCTGATATTGTGACCCCGGGGCTTAGGATTTTTTCAAAAAAATATTTTCTGCCGGTTAAGTTTTTGAGGGCTGATTTCTTGTCCTGTGATAAAAAGCCTTCTGTTTCGAGTGCCAAACCTTTCAAGAGACCATTTTCAAGCTTTTGGCACCATTTTTGAGTGAATGGCCAAAAGTCTGCTTTTTGCTGAAATTGTGACCCCGGGGCTTAGGGATTTTTTCAAAAAAATATTTTCTGCCGGTCAAGTTTTTGAGGGCTGATTTCTTGTCCTGTGATAAAAAGCCTTCTGTTTCGAGTGCCAAACTTTTCAGGAGAGCATTTTCAAGCTTTTGGCACCATTTTTGAGTGAATTGCCAAAAGTCAGATTTTTGCTGATATTGTGACCCCGGGGCTTAGGATTTTTTCAAAAAAATATTTTCTGCCGGTTAAGTTTTTGAGGGCTGATTTCTTGTCCTGTGATAAAAAGCCTTCTGTTTCCATCGCCAAAGCTTTCAGGGGAGCATTTGCAACCGGTTGGCACCATTTTTGAGTGAATTGCCAAAAGTCAGATTTTTGCTGAAATTGTGACCCCGGGGCTTAGGGATTTTTTCAAAAAAATATTTTCTGCCGGTTAAGTTTTTGAGGGCTGATTTCTTGTCCTGTGATAAAAAGCCTTCTGTTTCCATCGCCATAGCTTTCAGCGGAGCATTTGCAACTGGTTGGCACCATTTTTGAGTGAATTGCCAAAAGTCTGCTTTTTGCTGAAATTGTGACCCCGGGGCTTAGGGATTTTTTCAAAAAAATATTTTCTGCCGGTCAAGTTTTTGAGGGCTGATTTCTTGTCCTGTGATAAAAAGCCTTCTTTTTCCATCGCCAAAGTTTTCAGGGGAGCATTTGCAACCGGTTGGCACCATTTTGAGTGAATATCCAAAAGTCAGATTTTTGCAGAAATTGTGACCCCGGGGCTTAGGGATTTTTTCAAAAAAATATTTTCTGCCGGTTAAGTTTTTGAGGGCTGATTTCTTGTCCTGTGATAAAAAGCCTTCTGTTTCCATCGCCATAGCTTTCAGCGGAGAATTTGCAACCGGTTGGCACCATTTTTGAGTGAATTGCCAAAAGTCAGATTTTTGCTGAAATTGTGACCCCGGGGCTTAGGGATTTTTTCAAAAAAATATTTTCTGCCGGTCAAGTTTTTGAGGGCTGATTTCTTGTCCAGTGATAAAAAGCCTTCTGTTTCGAGTGCCAAACCTTTCAGGAGAGCATTTTCAAGCTTTTGGCACCATTTTTGAGTGAATTGCCAAAAGTCAGATTTTTGCTGATATTGTGACCCCGGGGCTTAGGATTTTTTCAAAAAAATATTTTCTGCCGGTTAATTTTTTGAGGGCTGATTTCTTGTCCTGTGATAAAAAGCCTTCTGTTTCCATCGCCAAAGCTTTCAGGGGAGCATTTGCAACCGGTTGGCACCATTTTTCAGTGAATATCCAAAAGTCAGATTTTTGCTGAAATTGTGACCCCGGGGCTTAGGGATTTTTTCAAAAAAATATTTTCTGCCGGTTAAGTTTTTGAGGGCTGATTTCTTGTCCTGTGATAAAAAGCCTTCTGTTTCCATCGCCAAAGCTTTCAGGGGAGCATTTGCAACCGGTTGGCACCATTTTTCAGTGAATATCCAAAGGTCAGATTTTTGCTGAAATTGTGACCCCGGGGCTTAGGGATTTTTTCAAAAAAATATTTTCTGCCGGTTAAGTTTTTGAGGGCTGATTTCTTGTCCTGTGATAAAAAGCCTTCTGTTTCGAGTGCCAAACCTTTCAGGAGACCATTTTCAAGCTTTTGGCACCATTTTTGAGTGAATGGCCAAAAGTCTGCTTTTTGCTGAAATGGTGACCCCGGGGCTTAGGGATTTTTTCAAAAAAATATTTTCTGCCGGTCAAGTTTTTGAGGGCTGATTTCTTGTCCTGTGATAAAAAGCCTTCTGTTTCGAGTGCCAAACTTTTCAGGAGAGCATTTTCAAGCTTTTGGCACCATTTTTGAGTGAATTGCCAAAAGTCAGATTTTTGCTGATATTGTGACCCCGGGGCTTAGGATTTTTTCAAAAAAATATTTTCTGCCGGTTAAGTTTTTGAGGGCTGATTTCTTGTCCTGTGATAAAAAGCCTTCTGTTTCCATCGCCAAAGCTTTCAGGGGAGCATTTGCAACCGGTTGGCACCATTTTTGAGTGAATTGCCAAAAGTCAGATTTTTGCTGAAATTGTGACCCCGGGGCTTAGGGATTTTTTCAAAAAAATATTTTCTGCCGGTTAAGTTTTTGAGGGCTGATTTCTTGTCCTGTGATAAAAAGCCTTCTGTTTCCATCGCCATAGCTTTCAGCGGAGCATTTGCAACTGGTTGGCACCATTTTTGAGTGAATTGCCAAAAGTCTGCTTTTTGCTGAAATTGTGACCCCGGGGCTTAGGGATTTTTTCAAAAAAATATTTTCTGCCGGTCAAGTTTTTGAGGGCTGATTTCTTGTCCTGTGATAAAAAGCCTTCTTTTTCCATCGCCAAAGTTTTCAGGGGAGCATTTGCAACCGGTTGGCACCATTTTGAGTGAATATCCAAAAGTCAGATTTTTGCAGAAATTGTGACCCCGGGGCTTAGGGATTTTTTCAAAAAAATATTTTCTGCCGGTTAAGTTTTTGAGGGCTGATTTCTTGTCCTGTGATAAAAAGCCTTCTGTTTCCATCGCCATAGCTTTCAGCGGAGAATTTGCAACCGGTTGGCACCATTTTTGAGTGAATTGCCAAAAGTCAGATTTTTGCTGAAATTGTGACCCCGGGGCTTAGGGATTTTTTCAAAAAAATATTTTCTGCCGGTCAAGTTTTTGAGGGCTGATTTCTTGTCCAGTGATAAAAAGCCTTCTGTTTCGAGTGCCAAACCTTTCAGGAGAGCATTTTCAAGCTTTTGGCACCATTTTTGAGTGAATTGCCAAAAGTCAGATTTTTGCTGATATTGTGACCCCGGGGCTTAGGATTTTTTCAAAAAAATATTTTCTGCCGGTTAATTTTTTGAGGGCTGATTTCTTGTCCTGTGATAAAAAGCCTTCTGTTTCCATCGCCAAAGCTTTCAGGGGAGCATTTGCAACCGGTTGGCACCATTTTTCAGTGAATATCCAAAAGTCAGATTTTTGCTGAAATTGTGACCCCGGGGCTTAGGGATTTTTTCAAAAAAATATTTTCTGCCGGTTAAGTTTTTGAGGGCTGATTTCTTGTCCTGTGATAAAAAGCCTTCTGTTTCCATCGCCAAAGCTTTCAGGGGAGCATTTGCAACCGGTTGGCACCATTTTTCAGTGAATATCCAAAGGTCAGATTTTTGCTGAAATTGTGACCCCGGGGCTTAGGGATTTTTTCAAAAAAATATTTTCTGCCGGTTAAGTTTTTGAGGGCTGATTTCTTGTCCTGTGATAAAAAGCCTTCTGTTTCCATCGCCATAGCTTTCAGGGGAGCATTTGCAACCGGTTGGCACCATTTTTGAGTGAATGGCCAAAAGTCTGCTTTTTGCTGAAATGGTGACCCCGGGGCTTAGGGATTTTTTCAAAAAAATATTTTCTGCCGGTCAAGTTTTTGAGGGCTGATTTCTTGTCCTGTGATAAAAAGCCTTCTGTTTCGAGTGCCAAACTTTTCAGGAGAGCATTTTCAAGCTTTTGGCACCATTTTTGAGTGAATTGCCAAAAGTCAGATTTTTGCTGATATTGTGATCCCGGGGCTTAGGGATTTTTTCAAAAAAATATTTTCTGCCGGTTAAGTTTTTGAGGGCTGATTTCTTGTCCTGTGATAAAAAGCCTTCTGTTTCCATCGCCAAAGCTTTCAGGGGAGCATTTGCAACCGGTTGGCACCATTTTTGAGTGAATTGCCAAAAGTCAGATTTTTGCTGAAATTGTGACCCCGGGGCTTAAGGATTTTTTCAAAAAAATATTTTCTGCCGGTCATTTTTTTGAGGGCTGATTTCTTGTCCTGTGATAAAAAGCCTTCTGTTTTGAGTGCCAAACCTTTCAGGAGAGCATTTTCAAGCTTTTGGCACCATTTTTGAGTGAATTGCCAAAAGTCAGATTTTTGCTGAAATTGTGACCCCGGGGCTTAGGGATTTTTTCAAAAAAATATTTTCTGCCGGTTAAGTTTTTGAGGGCTGATTTCTTGTCCTGTGATAAAAAGCCTTCTGTTTCGAGTGCCAAACCTTTCAGGAGACCATTTTCAAGCTTTTGGCACCATTTTTGAGTGAATGGCCAAAAGTCTGCTTTTTGCTGAAATTGTGACCCCGGGGCTTAGGGATTTTTTCAAAAAAATATTTTCTGCCGGTCAAGTTTTTGAGGGCTGATTTCTTGTCCTGTGATAAAAAGCCTTCTGTTTCGAGTGCCAAACTTTTCAGGAGAGCATTTTCAAGCTTTTGGCACCATTTTTGAGTGAATTGCCAAAAGTCAGATTTTTGCTGATATTGTGACCCCGGGGCTTAGGATTTTTTCAAAAAAATATTTTCTGCCGGTTAAGTTTTTGAGGGCTGATTTCTTGTCCTGTGATAAAAAGCCTTCTGTTTCGAGTGCCAAACCTTTCAGGAGACCATTTTCAAGCTTTTGGCACCATTTTTGAGTGAATGGCCAAAAGTCTGCTTTTTGCTGAAATTGTGACCCCGGGGCTTAGGGATTTTTTCAAAAAAATATTTTCTGCCGGTCAAGTTTTTGAGGGCTGATTTCTTGTCCTGTGATAAAAAGCCTTCTGTTTCGAGTGCCAAACTTTTCAGGAGAGCATTTTCAAGCTTTTGGCACCATTTTTGAGTGAATTGCCAAAAGTCAGATTTTTGCTGATATTGTGACCCCGGGGCTTAGGATTTTTTCAAAAAAATATTTTCTGCCGGTTAAGTTTTTGAGGGCTGATTTCTTGTCCTGTGATAAAAAGCCTTCTGTTTCCATCGCCAAAGCTTTCAGGGGAGCATTTGCAACCGGTTGGCACCATTTTTGAGTGAATTGCCAAAAGTCAGATTTTTGCTGAAATTGTGACCCCGGGGCTTAGGGATTTTTTCAAAAAAATATTTTCTGCCGGTTAAGTTTTTGAGGGCTGATTTCTTGTCCTGTGATAAAAAGCCTTCTGTTTCCATCGCCATAGCTTTCAGCGGAGCATTTGCAACTGGTTGGCACCATTTTTGAGTGAATTGCCAAAAGTCTGCTTTTTGCTGAAATTGTGACCCCGGGGCTTAGGGATTTTTTCAAAAAAATATTTTCTGCCGGTCAAGTTTTTGAGGGCTGATTTCTTGTCCTGTGATAAAAAGCCTTCTTTTTCCATCGCCAAAGTTTTCAGGGGAGCATTTGCAACCGGTTGGCACCATTTTTGAGTGAATATCCAAAAGTCAGATTTTTGCAGAAATTGTGACCCCGGGGCTTAGGGATTTTTTCAAAAAAATATTTTCTGCCGGTTAAGTTTTTGAGGGCTGATTTCTTGTCCTGTGATAAAAAGCCTTCTGTTTCCATCGCCATAGCTTTCAGCGGAGAATTTGCAACCGGTTGGCACCATTTTTGAGTGAATTGCCAAAAGTCAGATTTTTGCTGAAATTGTGACCCCGGGGCTTAGGGATTTTTTCAAAAAAATATTTTCTGCCGGTCAAGTTTTTGAGGGCTGATTTCTTGTCCAGTGATAAAAAGCCTTCTGTTTCGAGTGCCAAACCTTTCAGGAGAGCATTTTCAAGCTTTTGGCACCATTTTTGAGTGAATTGCCAAAAGTCAGATTTTTGCTGATATTGTGACCCCGGGGCTTAGGATTTTTTCAAAAAAATATTTTCTGCCGGTTAATTTTTTGAGGGCTGATTTCTTGTCCTGTGATAAAAAGCCTTCTGTTTCCATCGCCAAAGCTTTCAGGGGAGCATTTGCAACCGGTTGGCACCATTTTTCAGTGAATATCCAAAAGTCAGATTTTTGCTGAAATTGTGACCCCGGGGCTTAGGGATTTTTTCAAAAAAATATTTTCTGCCGGTTAAGTTTTTGAGGGCTGATTTCTTGTCCTGTGATAAAAAGCCTTCTGTTTCCATCGCCAAAGCTTTCAGGGGAGCATTTGCAACCGGTTGGCACCATTTTTCAGTGAATATCCAAAGGTCAGATTTTTGCTGAAATTGTGACCCCGGGGCTTAGGGATTTTTTCAAAAAAATATTTTCTGCCGGTTAAGTTTTTGAGGGCTGATTTCTTGTCCTGTGATAAAAAGCCTTCTGTTTCCATCGCCATAGCTTTCAGGGGAGCATTTGCAACCGGTTGGCACCATTTTTGAGTGAATGGCCAAAAGTCTGCTTTTTGCTGAAATTGTGACCCCGGGGCTTAGGGATTTTTTCAAAAAAATATTTTCTGCCGGTCAAGTTTTTGAGGGCTGATTTCTTGTCCTGTGATAAAAAGCCTTCTGTTTCGAGTGCCAAACTTTTCAGGAGAGCATTTTCAAGCTTTTGGCACCATTTTTGAGTGAATTGCCAAAAGTCAGATTTTTGCTGATATTGTGACCCCGGGGCTTAGGATTTTTTCAAAAAAATATTTTCTGCCGGTTAAGTTTTTGAGGGCTGATTTCTTGTCCTGTGATAAAAAGCCTTCTGTTTCCATCGCCAAAGCTTTCAGGGGAGCATCTGCAACCGGTTGGCACCATTTTTCAGTGAATATCCAAAAGTCAGATTTTTGCTGAAATTGTGACCCCGGGGCTTAGGGATTTTTTCAAAAAAATATTTTCTGCCGGTCATTTTTTTGAGGGCTGATTTCTTGTCCTGTGATAAAAAGCCTTCTGTTTTGAGTGCCAAACCTTTCAGGAGAGCATTTTCAAGCTTTTGGCACCATTTTTGAGTGAATTGCCAAAAGTCAGATTTTTGCTGAAATTGTGACCCCGGGGCTTAGGGATTTTTTCAAAAAAATATTTTCCGCCGGTTAAGTTTTTGAGGGCTGATTTCTTGTCCTGTGATAAAAAGCCTTCTGTTTCCATTGCCATAGCTTTCAGCGGAGCATTTGCAACCGGTTGGCACCATTTTTGAGTGAATTGCCAAAAGTCAGATTTTTGCTGAAATTGTGACCCCGGGGCTTAGGGATTTTTTCAAAAAAATATTTTCTGCCGGTTAAGTTTTTGAGGGCTGATTTCTTGTCCTGTGATAAAAAGCCTTCTTTTTCCATCGCCAAAGTTTTCAGGGGAGCATTTGCAACCGGTTGGCACTATTTTTGAGTGAATATCCAAAAGTCAGATTTTTGCTGAAATTGTGACCCCGGGGCTTAGGGATTTTGTCAAAAAAATATTTTCTGCCGGTTAAGTTTTTGAGGGCTGATTTCTTGTCCTGTGATAAAAAGCCTTCTGTTTCAATCGCCATAGCTTTCAGCGGAGAATTTGCAACCGGTTGGCACCATTTTTGAGTGAATTGCCAAAAGTCAGATTTTTGCTGAAATTGTGACCCCGGGGCTTAGGGATTTTTTCAAAAAAATTTTTTCTGCCGGTCAAGTTTTTGAGGGCTGATTTCTTGTCCTGTGATAAAAAGCCTTCTGTTTCGAGTGCCAAACCTTTCAGGAGAGCATTTTCAAGCTTTTGGCACCATTTTTGAGTGAATTGCCAAAAGTCAGATTTTTGCTGAAATTGTGACCCCGGGGCTTAGGATTTTTTCAAAAAAATATTTTCTGCCGGTTAAGTTTTTGAGGGCTGATGTCTTGTCCTGTGATAAAAAGCCTTCTGTTTCCATTGCCAAAGCTTTCAGGGGATCATTTGCAAGCTTCTGGCACCATTTTTGAGTGAATTGCCAAAAGTCAGATTTTTGCTGAAATTGTGACCCCGGGGCTTAGGGATTTTTTCCAAAAAATATTTTCTGCCGGTCAAGTTTTTGAGGGCTGATTTCTTGTCCTGTGATAAAAAGCCTTCTGTTTCGAGTGCCAAACTTTTCAGGAGAGCATTTTCAAGCTTTTGGCACCATTTTTGAGTGAATTGCCAAAAGTCAGATTTTTGCTGATATTGTGACCCCGGGGCTTAGGATTTTGTCAAAAAAATATTTTCTGCCGGTTAATTTTTTGAGGGCTTATTTCTTGTCCTGTGATAAAAAGCCTTCTGTTTCCATCGCCAAAGCTTTCAGGGGAGCATTTGCAACCGGTTGGCACCATTTTTCAGTGAATATCCAAAAGTCAGATTTTTGCTGAAATTGTGACCCCGGGGCTTAGGGATTTTTTCAAAAAAATATTTTCTGCCGGTTAAGTTTTTGAGGGCTGATTTCTTGTCCTGTGATAAAAAGCCTTCTGTTTCCATCGCCATAGCTTTCAGCGGAGCATTTGCAACCGGTTGGCACCATTTTTGAGTGAATTGCCAAAAGTCTGATTTTTGCTGAAATTGTGACCCCGGGGCTTAGGGATTTTTTCAAAAAAATATTTTCTGCCGGTCAAGTTTTTGAGGGCTGATTTCTTGTCCTGTGATAAAAAGCCTTCTGTTTCGAGTGCCAAACCTTTCAGGAGAGCATTTTCAAGCTTTTGGCACCATTTTTGAGTGAATTGCCAAAAGTCAGATTTTTGCTGATATTGTGACCCCGGGGCTTAGGATTTTTTCAAAAAAACATTTTCTGCCGGTTAAGTTTTTGAGGCCTGATTTCTTGTCCTGTGATAAAAAGCCTTCTGTTTCCATCGCCAAAGCTTTCAGGGGAGCATTTGCAACCGGTTGGCACCATTTTTGAGTGAATTGCCAAAAGTCAGATTTTTGCTGAAATTGTGACCCCGGGGCTTAGGGATTTTTTCAAAAAAATATTTTCTGCCGGTTAAGTTTTTGAGGGCTGATTTCTTGTCCTGTGATAAAAAGCCTTCTGTTTTGAGTGCCAAACCTTTCAGGAGAGCATTTTCAAGCTTTTGGCACCATTTTTGAGTGAATTGCCAAAAGTCAGATTTTTGCTGAAATTGTGACCCCGGGGCTTAGGGATTTTTTCAAAAAAATATTTTCCGCCGGTTAAGTTTTTGAGGGCTGATTTCTTGTCCTGTGATAAAAAGCCTTCTGTTTCCATTGCCATAGCTTTCAGCGGAGCATTTGCAACCGGTTGGCACCATTTTTGAGTGAATTGCCAAAAGTCAGATTTTTGCTGAAATTGTGACCCCGGGGCTTAGGGATTTTTTCAAAAAAATATTTTCTGCCGGTTAAGTTTTTGAGGGCTGATTTCTTGTCCTGTGATAAAAAGCCTTCTTTTTCCATCGCCAAAGTTTTCAGGGGAGCATTTGCAACCGGTTGGCACTATTTTTGAGTGAATATCCAAAAGTCAGATTTTTGCTGAAATTGTGACCCCGGGGCTTAGGGATTTTGTCAAAAAAATATTTTCTGCCGGTTAAGTTTTTGAGGGCTGATTTCTTGTCCTGTGATAAAAAGCCTTCTGTTTCAATCGCCATAGCTTTCAGCGGAGAATTTGCAACCGGTTGGCACCATTTTTGAGTGAATTGCCAAAAGTCAGATTTTTGCTGAAATTGTGACCCCGGGGCTTAGGGATTTTTTCAAAAAAATTTTTTCTGCCGGTCAAGTTTTTGAGGGCTGATTTCTTGTCCTGTGATAAAAAGCCTTCTGTTTCGAGTGCCAAACCTTTCAGGAGAGCATTTTCAAGCTTTTGGCACCATTTTTGAGTGAATTGCCAAAAGTCAGATTTTTGCTGAAATTGTGACCCCGGGGCTTAGGATTTTTTCAAAAAAATATTTTCTGCCGGTTAAGTTTTTGAGGGCTGATGTCTTGTCCTGTGATAAAAAGCCTTCTGTTTCCATTGCCAAAGCTTTCAGGGGATCATTTGCAAGCTTCTGGCACCATTTTTGAGTGAATTGCCAAAAGTCAGATTTTTGCTGAAATTGTGACCCCGGGGCTTAAGGATTTTTTCAAAAAAATATTTTCTGCCGGTTAAGTTTTTGAGGGCTGATGTCTTGTCCTGTGATAAAAAGCCTTCTGTTTCCATTGCCAAAGCTTTCAGGGGATCATTTGCAAGCTTCTGGCACCATTTTTGAGTGAATTGCCAAAAGTCAGATTTTTGCTGAAATTGTGACCCCGGGGCTTAAGGATTTTTTCAAAAAAATATTTTCTGCCGGTCATTTTTTTGAGGGCTGATTTCTTGTCCTGTGATAAAAAGCCTTCTGTTTTGAGTGCCAAACCTTTCAGGAGAGCATTTTCAAGCTTTTGGCACCATTTTTGAGTGAATTGCCAAAAGTCAGATTTTTGCTGAAATTGTGACCCCGGGGCTTAGGATTTTTTCAAAAAAATATTTTCTGCCGGTTAAGTTTTTGAGGGCTGATTTCTTGTCCTGTGATAAAAAGCCTTCTGTTTCGAGTGCCCAACCTTTCAGGAGACCATTTTCAAGCTTTTGGCACCATTTTTGAGTGAATTGCCAAAAGTCAGATTTTTGCTGAAATTGTGACC
The DNA here is from genome assembly GCF_965113315.1 of Podarcis vaucheri. Classification (NCBI taxonomy): domain Eukaryota; kingdom Metazoa; phylum Chordata; class Lepidosauria; order Squamata; family Lacertidae; genus Podarcis; species Podarcis vaucheri. The sequence continues at coordinate 70,778,458 of NC_138767.1, read as the reverse complement.
CCGGGGCTTAGGGATTTTTTCAAAAAAAAATTTTCTGCCGGTTAAGTTTTTGAGGGCTGATTTCTTGTCCTGTGATAAAAAGCCTTCTGTTTCCATCGCCATAGCTTTCAGCGGAGCATTTGCAACTGGTTGGCACCATTTTTGAGTGAATTGCCAAAAGTCTGCTTTTTGCTGAAATTGTGACCCCGGGGCTTAGGGATTTTTTCAAAAAAATATTTTCTGCCGGTCAAGTTTTTGAGGGCTGATTTCTTGTCCTGTGATAAAAAGCCTTCTGTTTCGAGTGCCAAACCTTTCAGGAGAGCATTTTTAAGCTTTTGGCACCATTTTTGAGTGAATTGCCAAAAGTCAGATTTTTGCTGAAATTGTGACCCCGGGGCTTAGGATTTTTTCAAAAAAATATTTTCTGCCGGTTAAGTTTTTGAGGGCTGATTTCTTGTCCTGTGATAAAAAGCCTTCTGTTTCCATCGCCAAAGCTTTCAGGAGAGCATTTTCAAGCTTTTGGCACCATTTTTGAGTGAATTGCCAAAAGTCAGATTTTTGCTGAAATTGTGACCCCGGGGCTTTGGGATTTTTTTCAAAAAAATATTTTCTGCCGGTTAAGTTTTTCAGGGCTGATTTCTTGTCCTGTGATAAAAAGCCTTCTGTTTCCATCGCCAAAGCTTTCAGGGGAGCATTTGCAACCGGTTGGCACCATTTTTCAGTGAATATCCAAAAGTCAGATTTTTGCTGAAATTGTGACCCCGGGGCTTAGGGATTTTTTCAAAAAAATATTTTCTGCCGGTTAAGTTTTTGAGGGCTGATTTCTTGTCCTGTGATAAAAAGCCTTCTGTTTCCATCGCCATAGCTTTCAGCGGAGCATTTGCAACCGGTTGGCACCATTTTTGAGTGAATTGCCAAAAGTCTGCTTTTTGCTGAAATTGTGACCCCGGGGCTTAGGGATTTTTTCAAAAAAATATTTTCTGCCGGTTAAGTTTTTGAGGGCTGATTTCTTGTCCTGTGATAAAAAGCCTTCTGTTTCGAGTGCCAAACCTTTCAGGAGAGCATTTTCAAGCTTTTGGCACCATTTTTGAGTGAATTGCCAAAAGTCAGATTTTTGCTGAAATTGTGACTCCGGGGCTTAGGATTTTTTCAAAAAAATATTTTCTGCCGGTTAAGTTTTTGAGGGCTGATGTCTTGTCCTGTGATAAAAAGCCTTCTGTTTCCATTGCCAAAGCTTTCAGGGGATCATTTGCAAGCTTCTGGCACCATTTTTGAGTGAATTGCCAAAAGTCAGATTTTTGCTGAAATTGTGACCCCGGGGCTTAAGGATTTTTTCAAAAAAATATTTTCTGCCGGTCATTTTTTTGAGGGCTGATTTCTTGTCTTGTGATAAAAAGCCTTCTGTTTTGAGTGCCAAACCTTTCAGGAGAGCATTTTCAAGCTTTTGGCACCATTTTTGAGTGAACTGCCAAAAGTCAGATTTTTGCTGAAATTGTGACCCCGGGGCTTAGGATTTTTTCCAAAAAATATTTTCTGCCGGTTAAGTTTTTGAGGGCTGATTTCTTGTCCTGTGATAAAAAGCCTTCTGTTTCGAGTGCCAAACCTTTCAGGAGACCATTTTCAAGCTTTTGGCACCATTTTTGAGTGAATTGCCAAAAGTCAGATTTTTGCTGAAATTGTGACCCCGGGGCTTGGGGATTTTGTCAAAAAAATATTTTCTGCCGGTTAATTTTTTGAGGGCTGATTTCTTGTCCTGTGATAAAAAGCCTTCTGTTTCCATCGCCAAAGCTTTCAGGGGAGCATTTGCAACCGGTTGGCACCATTTTTGAGTGAATTGCCAAAAGTCAGATTTTTGCTGAAATTGTGACCCCGGGGCTTAGGGATTTTTTCAAAAAATTTTTTTCTGCCGGTTAAGTTTTTGAGGGCTGATTTCTTGTCCTGTGATAAAAAGCCTTCTGTTTCCATCGCCATAGCTTTCAGCGGAGCATTTGCAACTGGTTGGCACCATTTTTGAGTGAATTGCCAAAAGTCTGCTTTTTGCTGAAATTGTGACCCCGGGGCTTAGGGATTTTTTCAAAAAAATATTTTCTGCCGGTCAAGTTTTTGAGGGCTGATTTCTTGTCCTGTGATAAAAAGCCTTCTGTTTCGAGTGCCAAACCTTTCAGGAGAGCATTTTCAAGCTTTTGGCACCATTTTTGAGTGAATTGCCAAAAGTCAGATTTTTGCTGAAATTGTGACCCCGGGGCTTAGGATTTTTTCAAAAAAATATTTTCTGCCGGTTAAGTTTTTGAGGGCTGATGTCTTGTCCTGTGATAAAAAGCCTTCTGTTTCCATTGCCAAAGCTTTCAGGGGATCATTTGCAAGCTTCTGGCACCATTTTTGAGTGAATTGCCAAAAGTCAGATTTTTGCTGAAATTGTGACCCCGGGGCTTAAGGATTTTTTCAAAAAAATATTTTCTGCCGGTCATTTTTTTGAGGGCTGATTTCTTGTCCTGTGATAAAAAGCCTTCTGTTTTGAGTGCCAAACCTTTCAGGAGAGCATTTTCAAGCTTTTGGCACCATTTTTGAGTGAATTGCCAAAAGTCAGATTTTTGCTGAAATTGTGACCCCGGGGCTTAGGATTTTTTCAAAAAAATATTTTCTGCCGGTTAAGTTTTTGAGGGCTGATTTCTTGTCCTGTGATAAAAAGCCTTCTGTTTCGAGTGCCAAACCTTTCAGGAGACCATTTTCAAGCTTTTGGCACCATTTTTGAGTGAATTGCCAAAAGTCAGATTTTTGCTGAAATTGTGACCCCGGGGCTTGGGGATTTTGTCAAAAAAATATTTTCTGCCGGTTAATTTTTTGAGGGCTGATTTCTTGTCCTGTGATAAAAAGCCTTCTGTTTCCATCGCCAAAGCTTTCAGGGGAGCATTTGCAACCGGTTGGCACCATTTTTGAGTGAATTGCCAAAAGTCAGATTTTTGCTGAAATTGTGACCCCGGGGCTTAGGGATTTTTTCAAAAAAATTTTTTCTGCCGGTTAAGTTTTTGAGGGCTGATTTCTTGTCCTGTGATAAAAAGCCTTCTGTTTCCATCGCCATAGCTTTCAGCGGAGCATTTGCAACTGGTTGGCACCATTTTTGAGTGAATTGCCAAAAGTCTGCTTTTTGCTGAAATTGTGACCCCGGGGCTTAGGGATTTTTTCAAAAAAATATTTTCTGCCGGTCAAGTTTTTGAGGGCTGATTTCTTGTCCTGTGATAAAAAGCCTTCTGTTTCGAGTGCCAAACCTTTCAGGAGAGCATTTTCAAGCTTTTGGCACCATTTTTGAGTGAATTGCCAAAAGTCAGATTTTTGCTGAAATTGTGACCCCGGGGCTTAGGATTTTTTCAAAAAAATATTTTCTGCCGGTTAAGTTTTTGAGGGCTGATTTCTTGTCCTGTGATAAAAAGCCTTCTGTTTCCATCGCCAAAGCTTTCAGGAGAGCATTTTCAAGCTTTTGGCACCATTTTTGAGTGAATTGCCAAAAGTCAGATTTTTGCTGAAATTGTGACCCCGGGGCTTTGGGATTTTTTTCAAAAAAATATTTTCTGCCGGTTAAGTTTTTCAGGGCTGATTTCTTGTCCTGTGATAAAAAGCCTTCTGTTTCCATCGCCAAAGCTTTCAGGGGAGCATTTGCAACCGGTTGGCACCATTTTTCAGTGAATATCCAAAAGTCAGATTTTTGCTGAAATTGTGACCCCGGGGCTTAGGGATTTTTTCAAAAAAATATTTTCTGCCGGTTAAGTTTTTGAGGGCTGATTTCTTGTCCTGTGATAAAAAGCCTTCTGTTTCCATCGCCATAGCTTTCAGCGGAGCATTTGCAACCGGTTGGCACCATTTTTGAGTGAATTGCCAAAAGTCTGCTTTTTGCTGAAATTGTGACCCCGGGGCTTAGGGATTTTTTCAAAAAAATATTTTCTGCCGGTTAAGTTTTTGAGGGCTGATTTCTTGTCCTGTGATAAAAAGCCTTCTGTTTCGAGTGCCAAACCTTTCAGGAGAGCATTTTCAAGCTTTTGGCACCATTTTTGAGTGAATTGCCAAAAGTCAGATTTTTGCTGATATTCTGACCCCGGGGCTTAGGATTTTTTCAGAAAAATATTTTCTGCCGGTTAAGTTTTTGAGGGCTGATTTCTTGTCCTGTGATAAAAAGCCTTCTGTTTCCATCGCCAAAGCTTTCAGGGGAGCATCTGCAACCGGGTGGCACCATTTTTCAGTGAATATCCAAAAGTCAGATTTTTGCTGAAATTGTGACCCCGGGGCTTAGGGATTTTTTCAAAAAAATATTTTCTGCCGGTTATTTTTTTGAGGGCTGATTTCTTGTCCTGTGATAAAAAGCCTTCTGTTTTGAGTGCCAAACCTTTCAGGAGAGCATTTTCAAGCTTTTGGCACCATTTTTGAGTGAATTGCCAAAAGTCAGATTTTTGCTGAAATTGTGACCCCGGGGCTTAGGGATTTTTTCAAAAAAATATTTTCTGCCGGTCAAGTTTTTGAGGGCTGATTTCTTGTCCTGTGATAAAAAGCCTTCTGTTTCCATCCCCAAAGCTTTCAGGGGATCATTTGCAAGCTTCTGGCACCATTTTTGAGTGAATTGCCAAAAGTCAGATTTTTGCTGAAATTGTGACCCCGGGGCTTAGGGATTTTTTCAAAAAAATATTTTCTGCCGGTTAAGTTTTTGAGGGCTGATTTCTTGTCCTGTGATAAAAAGCCTTCTGTTTCCATCCCCAAAGCTTTCAGGGCATCATTTGCAAGCTTCTGGCACCATTTTTGAGTGAATTGCCAAAAGTCAGATTTTTGCTGAAATTGTGACCCCGGGGCTTAGGGATTTTTTCAAAAAAATATTTTCTGCCAGTTAAGTTTTTGAGGGCTCATTTCTTGTCCTGTGATAAAAAGCCTTCTGTTTCCATCACCAAAGCTTTCAGGGGATCATTTGCAACCTTCTGGCACCATTTTTGAGTGAATAGCCAAAAGTCAGATTTTTCCTGAAATTGTGACCCCGGGGCTTAGGGATTTTTTCAAAAAAATATTTTCTGCCGGTTACGTTTTTGAGGGCTGATTTCTTGTCTTGTGATAAAAAGCCTTCTGTTTCCATCGCCAAAGCTTTCAGGTGAGCATTTACAACCGGTTGGCACCATTTTTGAGTGAATTGCCAAAAGTCAGATTTTTGCTGAAATTGTGACCCCGGGGCTTAGGGATTTTTTCAAAAAAATATTTTCTGCCGGTCAAGTTTTTGAGGGCTGATTTCTTGTCCTGTGATAAAAAGCCTTCTGTTTCGAGTGCCAAACCTTTCAGGAGAGCATTTTCAAGCTTTTGGCACCATTTTTGAGTGAATTGCCAAAAGTCAGATTTTTGCTGAAATTGTGACCCCGGGGCTTAGGATTTTTTCAAAAAAATATTTTCTGCCGGTTAAGTTTTTGAGGGCTGATTTCTTGTCCTGTGATAAAAAGCCTTCTGTTTCCATCGCCAAAGCTTTCAGGAGAGCATTTTCAAGCTTTTGGCACCATTTTTGAGTGAATTGCCAAAAGTCAGATTTTTGCTGAAATTGTGACCCCGGGGCTTTGGGATTTTTTTCAAAAAAATATTTTCTGCCGGTTAAGTTTTTCAGGGCTGATTTCTTGTCCTGTGATAAAAAGCCTTCTGTTTCCATCGCCAAAGCTTTCAGGGGAGCATTTGCAACCGGTTGGCACCATTTTTCAGTGAATATCCAAAAGTCAGATTTTTGCTGAAATTGTGACCCCGGGGCTTAGGGATTTTTTCAAAAAAATATTTTCTGCCGGTTAAGTTTTTGAGGGCTGATTTCTTGTCCTGTGATAAAAAGCCTTCTGTTTCCATCGCCATAGCTTTCAGCGGAGCATTTGCAACCGGTTGGCACCATTTTTGAGTGAATTGCCAAAAGTCTGCTTTTTGCTGAAATTGTGACCCCGGGGCTTAGGGATTTTTTCAAAAAAATATTTTCTGCCGGTTAAGTTTTTGAGGGCTGATTTCTTGTCCTGTGATAAAAAGCCTTCTGTTTCGAGTGCCAAACCTTTCAGGAGAGCATTTTCAAGCTTTTGGCACCATTTTTGAGTGAATTGCCAAAAGTCAGATTTTTGCTGATATTCTGACCCCGGGGCTTAGGATTTTTTCAGAAAAATATTTTCTGCCGGTTAAGTTTTTGAGGGCTGATTTCTTGTCCTGTGATAAAAAGCCTTCTGTTTCCATCGCCAAAGCTTTCAGGGGAGCATCTGCAACCGGGTGGCACCATTTTTCAGTGAATATCCAAAAGTCAGATTTTTGCTGAAATTGTGACCCCGGGGCTTAGGGATTTTTTCAAAAAAATATTTTCTGCCGGTTATTTTTTTGAGGGCTGATTTCTTGTCCTGTGATAAAAAGCCTTCTGTTTTGAGTGCCAAACCTTTCAGGAGAGCATTTTCAAGCTTTTGGCACCATTTTTGAGTGAATTGCCAAAAGTCAGATTTTTGCTGAAATTGTGACCCCGGGGCTTAGGGATTTTTTCAAAAAAATATTTTCTGCCGGTCAAGTTTTTGAGGGCTGATTTCTTGTCCTGTGATAAAAAGCCTTCTGTTTCCATCCCCAAAGCTTTCAGGGGATCATTTGCAAGCTTCTGGCACCATTTTTGAGTGAATTGCCAAAAGTCAGATTTTTGCTGAAATTGTGACCCCGGGGCTTAGGGATTTTTTCAAAAAAATATTTTCTGCCGGTTAAGTTTTTGAGGGCTGATTTCTTGTCCTGTGATAAAAAGCCTTCTGTTTCCATCCCCAAAGCTTTCAGGGCATCATTTGCAAGCTTCTGGCACCATTTTTGAGTGAATTGCCAAAAGTCAGATTTTTGCTGAAATTGTGACCCCGGGGCTTAGGGATTTTTTCAAAAAAATATTTTCTGCCAGTTAAGTTTTTGAGGGCTCATTTCTTGTCCTGTGATAAAAAGCCTTCTGTTTCCATCACCAAAGCTTTCAGGGGATCATTTGCAACCTTCTGGCACCATTTTTGAGTGAATAGCCAAAAGTCAGATTTTTCCTGAAATTGTGACCCCGGGGCTTAGGGATTTTTTCAAAAAAATATTTTCTGCCGGTTACGTTTTTGAGGGCTGATTTCTTGTCTTGTGATAAAAAGCCTTCTGTTTCCATCGCCAAAGCTTTCAGGTGAGCATTTACAACCGGTTGGCACCATTTTTGAGTGAATTGCCAAAAGTCAGATTTTTGCTGAAATTGTGACCCCGGGGCTTAGGGATTTTTTTCAAAAAAATATTTTCTGCCGGTTAAGTTTTTGAGGGCTGATGTCTTGTCCTGTGATAAAAAGCCTTCTGTTTCCATTGCCAAAGCTTTCAGGGGATCATTTGCAAGCTTCTGGCACCATTTTTGAGTGAATTGCCAAAAGTCAGATTTTTGCTGAAATTGTGACCCCGGGGCTTAAGGATTTTTTCAAAAAAATATTTTCTGCCGGTCATTTTTTTGAGGGCTGATTTCTTGTCCTGTGATAAAAAGCCTTCTGTTTTGAGTGCCAAACCTTTCAGGAGAGCATTTTCAAGCTTTTGGCACCATTTTTGAGTGAATTGCCAAAAGTCAGATTTTTGCTGAAATTGTGACCCCGGGGCTTAGGATTTTTTCAAAAAAATATTTTCTGCCGGTTAAGTTTTTGAGGGCTGATTTCTTGTCCTGTGTTAAAAAGCCTTCTGTTTCGAGTGCCAAACCTTTCAGGAGAGCATTTTCAAGCTTTTGGCACCATTTTTGAGTGAATTGCCAAAAGTCAGATTTTTGCTGAAATTGTGACCCCGGGGCTTAGGATTTTTTCAAAAAAATATTTTCTGCCGGTTAAGTTTTTGAGGGCTGATGTCTTGTCCTGTGATAAAAAGCCTTCTGTTTCCATTGCCAAAGCTTTCAGGGGATCATTTGCAAGCTTCTGGCACCATTTTTGAGTGAATTGCCAAAAGTCAGATTTTTGCTGAAATTGTGACCCCGGGGCTTAGGGATTTTTTCAAAAAAATATTTTCTGCCGGTTAATTTTTTGAGGGCTGATTTCTTGTCCTGTGATAAAAAGCCTTCTGTTTCCATCGCCAAAGCTTTCAGGAGAGCATTTTCAAGCTTTTGGCACCATTTTTGAGTGAATTGCCAAAAGTCAGATTTTTGCTGAAATTGTGACCCCGGGGCTTTGGGATTTTTTTCAAAAAAATATTTTCTGCCGGTTAAGTTTTTGAGGGCTGATTTCTTGTCCTGTGATAAAAAGCCTTCTGTTTCCATCGCCAAAGCTTTCAGGGGAGCATTTGCAACCGGTTGGCACCATTTTTCAGTGAATATCCAAAAGTCAGATTTTTGCTGAAATTGTGACCCCGGGGCTTAGGGATTTTTTCAAAAAAATATTTTCTGCCGGTTACGTTTTTGAGGGCTGATTTCTTGTCCTGTGATAAACAGCCTTCTGTTTCCATCGCCAAAGCTTTCAGGTGAGCATTTGCAAGCTTCTGGCACCATTTTTGAGTGAATTGCCAAAACTCAGATTTTTGCTGAAATTGTGACCCCGGGGCTTAGGGGTTTTTTTCAAAAAAATATTTTCTGCCGGTTACGTTTTTGAGGGCTGATTTCTTGTCCTGTGATAAAAAGCCTTCTGTTTCCATCCCCAAAGCTTTCAGGGGATCATTTGCAAGCTTCTGGCACCATTTTTGAGTGAATTGCCAAAAGTCAGATTTTTGCTGAAATTGTGACCCCGGGGCTTAGGGATTTTTTCAAAAAAATATTTTCTGCCGGTTAAGTTTTTGAGGGCTGATTTCTTGTCCTGTGATAAAAAGCCTTCTGTTTCCATCCCCAAAGCTTTCAGGGCATCATTTGCAAGCTTCTGGCACCATTTTTGAGTGAATTGCCAAAAGTCAGATTTTTGCTGAAATTGTGACCCCGGGGCTTAGGGATTTTTTCAAAAAAATATTTTCTGCCAGTTAAGTTTTTGAGGGCTCATTTCTTGTCCTGTGATAAAAAGCCTTCTGTTTCCATCACCAAAGCTTTCAGGGGATCATTTGCAACCTTCTGGCACCATTTTTGAGTGAATAGCCAAAAGTCAGATTTTTCCTGAAATTGTGACCCCGGGGCTTAGGGATTTTTTCAAAAAAATATTTTCTGCCGGTTACGTTTTTGAGGGCTGATTTCTTGTCTTGTGATAAAAAGCCTTCTGTTTCCATCGCCAAAGCTTTCAGGTGAGCATTTACAACCGGTTGGCACCATTTTTGAGTGAATTGCCAAAAGTCAGATTTTTGCTGAAATTGTGACCCCGGGGCTTAGGGATTTTTTCAAAAAAATATTTTCTGCCGGTTAAGTTTTTGAGGGCTGATTTCTTGTCCTGTGATAAAAAGCCTTCTGTTTCCATTGCCAAAGCTTTCAGGGGATCATTTGCAAGCTTCTGGCACCATTTTTGAGTGAATTGCCAAAAGTCAGATTTTTGCTGAAATTGTGACCCCGGGGCTTAAGGATTTTTTCAAAAAAATATTTTCTGCCGGTCATTTTTTTGAGGGCTGATTTCTTGTCCTGTGATAAAAAGCCTTCTGTTTTGAGTGCCAAACCTTTCAGGAGAGCATTTTCAAGCTTTTGGCACCATTTTTGAGTGAATTGCCAAAAGTCAGATTTTTGCTGAAATTGTGACCCCGGGGCTTAGGATTTTTTCAAAAAAATATTTTCTGCCGGTTAAGTTTTTGAGGGCTGATTTCTTGTCCTGTGATAAAAAGCCTTCTGTTTCGAGTGCCAAACCTTTCAGGAGAGCATTTTCAAGCTTTTGGCACCATTTTTGAGTGAATTGCCAAAAGTCAGATTTTTGCTGAAATTGTGACCCCGGGGCTTAGGATTTTTTCAAAAAAATATTTTCTGCCGGTTAAGTTTTTGAGGGCTGATGTCTTGTCCTGTGATAAAAAGCCTTCTGTTTCCATTGCCAAAGCTTTCAGGGGATCATTTGCAAGCTTCTGGCACCATTTTTGAGTGAATTGCCAAAAGTCAGATTTTTGCTGAAATTGTGACCCCGGGGCTTAGGGATTTTTTCAAAAAAATATTTTCTGCCGGTTAATTTTTTGAGGGCTGATTTCTTGTCCTGTGATAAAAAGCCTTCTGTTTCCATCGCCAAAGCTTTCAGGAGAGCATTTTCAAGCTTTTGGCACCATTTTTGAGTGAATTGCCAAAAGTCAGATTTTTGCTGAAATTGTGACCCCGGGGCTTTGGGATTTTTTTCAAAAAAATATTTTCTGCCGGTTAAGTTTTTGAGGGCTGATTTCTTGTCCTGTGATAAAAAGCCTTCTGTTTCCATCGCCAAAGCTTTCAGGGGAGCATTTGCAACCGGTTGGCACCATTTTTCAGTGAATATCCAAAAGTCAGATTTTTGCTGAAATTGTGACCCCGGGGCTTAGGGATTTTTTCAAAAAAATATTTTCTGCCGGTTACGTTTTTGAGGGCTGATTTCTTGTCCTGTGATAAACAGCCTTCTGTTTCCATCGCCAAAGCTTTCAGGTGAGCATTTGCAAGCTTCTGGCACCATTTTTGAGTGAATTGCCAAAACTCAGATTTTTGCTGAAATTGTGACCCCGGGGCTTAGGGGTTTTTTTCAAAAAAATATTTTCTGCCGGTTACGTTTTTGAGGGCTGATTTCTTGTCCTGTGATAAAAAGCCTTCTGTTTCCATCCCCAAAGCTTTCAGGGGATCATTTGCAAGCTTCTGGCACCATTTTTGAGTGAATTGCCAAAAGTCAGATTTTTGCTGAAATTGTGACCCCGGGGCTTAGGGATTTTTTCAAAAAAATATTTTCTGCCGGTTAAGTTTTTGAGGGCTGATTTCTTGTCCTGTGATAAAAAGCCTTCTGTTTCCATCCCCAAAGCTTTCAGGGCATCATTTGCAAGCTTCTGGCACCATTTTTGAGTGAATTGCCAAAAGTCAGATTTTTGCTGAAATTGTGACCCCGGGGCTTAGGGATTTTTTCAAAAAAATATTTTCTGCCAGTTAAGTTTTTGAGGGCTGATTTCTTGTCCTGTGATAAAAAGCCTTCTGTTTCCATCGCCAAAGCTTTCAGGGGATCATTTGCAACCTTCTGGCACCATTTTTGAGTGAATAGCCAAAAGTCAGATTTTTCCTGAAATTGTGACCCCGGGGCTTAGGGATTTTTTCAAAAAAATATTTTCTGCCGGTTACGTTTTTGAGGGCTGATTTCTTGTCTTGTGATAAAAAGCCTTCTGTTTCCATCGCCAAAGCTTTCAGGTGAGCATTTACAACCGGTTGGCACCATTTTTGAGTGAATTGCCAAAAGTCAGATTTTTGCTGAAATTGTGACCCCGGGGCTTAGAGATTTTTTCAAAAAAATATTTTCTGCCGGTTAAGTTTTTGAGGGCTGATTTCTTGTCCTGTGATAAAAAGCCTTCTGTTTCCATCCCCAAAGCTTTCAGGGCATCATTTGCAAGCTTCTGGCACCATTTTTGAGTGAATTGCCAAAAGTCAGATTTTTGCTGAAATTGTGACCCCGGGGCTTAGGGATTTTTTCAAAAAAATATTTTCTGCCAGTTAAGTTTTTGAGGGCTCATTTCTTGTCCTGTGATAAAAAGCCTTCTGTTTCCATCACCAAAGCTTTCAGGGGATCATTTGCAACCTTCTGGCACCATTTTTGAGTGAATAGCCAAAAGTCAGATTTTTCCTGAAATTGTGACCCCGGGGCTTAGGGATTTTTTCAAAAAAATATTTTCTGCCGTTTACGTTTTTGAGGGCTGATTTCTTGTCTTGTGATAAAAAGCCTTCTGTTTCCATCGCCAAAGCTTTCAGGTGAGCATTTACAACCGGTTGGCACCATTTTTGAGTGAATTGCCAAAAGTCAGATTTTTGCTGAAATTGTGACCCCGGGGCTTAGGGATTTTTTCAAAAAAAAATTTTCTGCCGGTTAAGTTTTTGAGGGCTGATTTCTTGTCCTGTGATAAAAAGCCTTCTGTTTTGAGTGCCAAACCTTTCAGGAGAGCATTTTCAAGCTTTTGGCACCATTTTTGAGTGAATTGCCAAAAGTCAGATTTTTGCTGAAATTGTGACCCCGGGGCTTAGGATTTTTTCAAAAAAATATTTTCTGCCGGTTAAGTTTTTGAGGGCTGATTTCTTGTCCTGTGATAAAAAGCCTTCTGTTTCCATCGCCAAAGCTTTCAGGGGAGCATTTGCAACCGGTTGGCACCATTTTTCAGTGAATATCCAAAAGTCAGATTTTTGCTGAAATTGTGACCCCGGGGCTTAGGGATTTTTTCAAAAAAATATTTTCTGCCGGTTACGTTTTTGAGGGCTGATTTCTTGTCCTGTGATAAACAGCCTTCTGTTTCCATCGCCAAAGCTTTCAGGTGAGCATTTGCAAGCTTCTGGCACCATTTTTGAGTGAATTGCCAAAACTCAGATTTTTGCTGAAATTGTGACCCCGGGGCTTAGGGGTTTTTTTCAAAAAAATATTTTCTGCCGGTTACGTTTTTGAGGGCTGATTTCTTGTCCTGTGATAAAAAGCCTTCTGTTTCCATCCCCAAAGCTTTCAGGGGATCATTTGCAAGCTTCTGGCACCATTTTTGAGTGAATTGCCAAAAGTCAGATTTTTGCTGAAATTGTGACCCCGGGGCTTAGGGATTTTTTCAAAAAAATATTTTCTGCCGGTTAAGTTTTTGAGGGCTGATGTCTTGTCCTGTGATAAAAAGCCTTCTGTTTCCATTGCCAAAGCTTTCAGGGGATCATTTGCAAGCTTCTGGCACCATTTTTGAGTGAATTGCCAAAAGTCAGATTTTTGCTGAAATTGTGACCCCGGGGCTTAAGGATTTTTTCAAAAAAATATTTTCTGCCGGTCATTTTTTTGAGGGCTGATTTCTTGTCCTGTGATAAAAAGCCTTCTGTTTTGAGTGCCAAACCTTTCAGGAGAGCATTTTCAAGCTTTTGGCACCATTTTTGAGTGAATTGCCAAAAGTCAGATTTTTGCTGAAATTGTGACCCCGGGGCTTAGGATTTTTTCAAAAAAATATTTTCTGCCGGTTAAGTTTTTGAGGGCTGATTTCTTGTCCTGTGATAAAAAGCCTTCTGTTTCGAGTGCCAAACCTTTCAGGAGAGCATTTTCAAGCTTTTGGCACCATTTTTGAGTGAATTGCCAAAAGTCAGATTTTTGCTGAAATTGTGACCCCGGGGCTTAGGATTTTTTCAAAAAAATATTTTCTGCCGGTTAAGTTTTTGAGGGCTGATGTCTTGTCCTGTGATAAAAAGCCTTCTGTTTCCATTGCCAAAGCTTTCAGGGGATCATTTGCAAGCTTCTGGCACCATTTTTGAGTGAATTGCCAAAAGTCAGATTTTTGCTGAAATTGTGACCCCGGGGCTTAGGGATTTTTTCAAAAAAATATTTTCTGCCGGTTAATTTTTTGAGGGCTGATTTCTTGTCCTGTGATAAAAAGCCTTCTGTTTCCATCGCCAAAGCTTTCAGGAGAGCATTTTCAAGCTTTTGGCACCATTTTTGAGTGAATTGCCAAAAGTCAGATTTTTGCTGAAATTGTGACCCCGGGGCTTTGGGATTTTTTTCAAAAAAATATTTTCTGCCGGTTAAGTTTTTGAGGGCTGATTTCTTGTCCTGTGATAAAAAGCCTTCTGTTTCCATCGCCAAAGCTTTCAGGGGAGCATTTGCAACCGGTTGGCACCATTTTTCAGTGAATATCCAAAAGTCAGATTTTTGCTGAAATTGTGACCCCGGGGCTTAGGGATTTTTTCAAAAAAATATTTTCTGCCGGTTACGTTTTTGAGGGCTGATTTCTTGTCCTGTGATAAACAGCCTTCTGTTTCCATCGCCAAAGCTTTCAGGTGAGCATTTGCAAGCTTCTGGCACCATTTTTGAGTGAATTGCCAAAACTCAGATTTTTGCTGAAATTGTGACCCCGGGGCTTAGGGGTTTTTTTCAAAAAAATATTTTCTGCCGGTTACGTTTTTGAGGGCTGATTTCTTGTCCTGTGATAAAAAGCCTTCTGTTTCCATCCCCAAAGCTTTCAGGGGATCATTTGCAAGCTTCTGGCACCATTTTTGAGTGAATTGCCAAAAGTCAGATTTTTGCTGAAATTGTGACCCCGGGGCTTAGGGATTTTTTCAAAAAAATATTTTCTGCCGGTTAAGTTTTTGAGGGCTGATTTCTTGTCCTGTGATAAAAAGCCTTCTGTTTCCATCCCCAAAGCTTTCAGGGCATCATTTGCAAGCTTCTGGCACCATTTTTGAGTGAATTGCCAAAAGTCAGATTTTTGCTGAAATTGTGACCCCGGGGCTTAGGGATTTTTTCAAAAAAATATTTTCTGCCAGTTAAGTTTTTGAGGGCTCATTTCTTGTCCTGTGATAAAAAGCCTTCTGTTTCCATCACCAAAGCTTTCAGGGGATGATTTGCAACCTTCTGGCACCATTTTTGAGTGAATAGCCAAAAGTCAGATTTTTCCTGAAATTGTGACCCCGGGGCTTAGGGATTTTTTCAAAAAAATATTTTCTGCCGGTTACGTTTTTGAGGGCTGATTTCTTGTCTTGTGATAAAAAGCCTTCTGTTTCCATCGCCAAAGCTTTCAGGTGAGCATTTACAACCGGTTGGCACCATTTTTGAGTGAATTGCCAAAAGTCAGATTTTTGCTGAAATTGTGACCCCGGGGCTTAGGGATTTTTTCAAAAAAATATTTTCTGCCGGTTAAGTTTTTGAGGGCTGATTTCTTGTCCTGTGATAAAAAGCCTTCTGTTTCCATCCCCAAAGCTTTCAGGGCATCATTTGCAAGCTTCTGGCACCATTTTTGAGTGAATTGCCAAAAGTCAGATTTTTGCTGAAATTGTGACCCCGGGGCTTAGGGATTTTTTCAAAAAAATATTTTCTGCCAGTTAAGTTTTTGAGGGCTCATTTCTTGTCCTGTGATAAAAAGCCTTCTGTTTCCATCACCAAAGCTTTCAGGGGATCATTTGCAACCTTCTGGCACCATTTTTGAGTGAATAGCCAAAAGTCAGATTTTTCCTGAAATTGTGACCCCGGGGCTTAGGGATTTTTTCAAAAAAATATTTTCTGCCGGTTACGTTTTTGAGGGCTGATTTCTTGTCTTGTGATAAAAAGCCTTCTGTTTCCATCGCCAAAGCTTTCAGGTGAGCATTTACAACCGGTTGGCACCATTTTTGAGTGAATTGCCAAAAGTCAGATTTTTGCTGAAATTGTGACCCCGGGGCTTAGGGATTTTTTCAAAAAAAAAATTTCTGCCGGTTAAGTTTTTGAGGGCTGATTTCTTGTCCTGTGATAAAAAGCCTTCTGTTTTGAGTGCCAAACCTTTCAGGAGAGCATTTTCAAGCTTTTGGCACCATTTTTGAGTGAATTGCCAAAAGTCAGATTTTTGCTGAAATTGTGACCCCGGGGCTTAGGATTTTTTCAAAAAAATATTTTCTGCCGGTTAAGTTTTTGAGGGCTGATTTCTTGTCCTGTGATAAAAAGCCTTCTGTTTCGAGTGCCAAACCTTTCAGGAGACCATTTTCAAGCTTTTGGCACCATTTTTGAGTGAATTGCCAAAAGTCAGATTTTTGCTGAAATTGTGACCCCGGGGCTTGGGGATTTTGTCAAAAAAATATTTTCTGCCGGTTAATTTTTTGAGGGCTGATTTCTTGTCCTGTGATAAAAAGCCTTCTGTTTCCATCGCCAAAGCTTTCAGGGGAGCATTTGCAACCGGTTGGCACCATTTTTGAGTGAATTGCCAAAAGTCAGATTTTTGCTGAAATTGTGACCCCGGGGCTTAGGGATTTTTTCAAAAAAAAATTTTCTGCCGGTTAAGTTTTTGAGGGCTGATTTCTTGTCCTGTGATAAAAAGCCTTCTGTTTCCATCGCCATAGCTTTCAGCGGAGCATTTGCAACTGGTTGGCACCATTTTTGAGTGAATTGCCAAAAGTCTGCTTTTTGCTGAAATTGTGACCCCGGGGCTTAGGGATTTTTTCAAAAAAATATTTTCTGCCGGTCAAGTTTTTGAGGGCTGATTTCTTGTCCTGTGATAAAAAGCCTTCTGTTTCGAGTGCCAAACCTTTCAGGAGAGCATTTTCAAGCTTTTGGCACCATTTTTGAGTGAATTGCCAAAAGTCAGATTTTTGCTGAAATTGTGACCCCGGGGCTTAGGATTTTTTCAAAAAAATATTTTCTGCCGGTTAAGTTTTTGAGGGCTGATTTCTTGTCCTGTGATAAAAAGCCTTCTGTTTCCATCGCCAAAGCTTTCAGGAGAGCATTTTCAAGCTTTTGGCACCATTTTTGAGTGAATTGCCAAAAGTCAGATTTTTGCTGAAATTGTGACCCCGGGGCTTTGGGATTTTTTTCAAAAAAATATTTTCTGCCGGTTAAGTTTTTCAGGGCTGATTTCTTGTCCTGTGATAAAAAGCCTTCTGTTTCCATCGCCAAAGCTTTCAGGGGAGCATTTGCAACCGGTTGGCACCATTTTTCAGTGAATATCCAAAAGTCAGATTTTTGCTGAAATTGTGACCCCGGGGCTTAGGGATTTTTTCAAAAAAATATTTTCTGCCGGTTAAGTTTTTGAGGGCTGATTTCTTGTCCTGTGATAAAAAGCCTTCTGTTTCCATCGCCATAGCTTTCAGCGGAGCATTTGCAACCGGTTGGCACCATTTTTGAGTGAATTGCCAAAAGTCTGCTTTTTGCTGAAATTGTGACCCCGGGGCTTAGGGATTTTTTCAAAAAAATATTTTCTGCCGGTTAAGTTTTTGAGGGCTGATTTCTTGTCCTGTGATAAAAAGCCTTCTGTTTCGAGTGCCAAACCTTTCAGGAGAGCATTTTCAAGCTTTTGGCACCATTTTTGAGTGAATTGCCAAAAGTCAGATTTTTGCTGATATTCTGACCCCGGGGCTTAGGATTTTTTCAGAAAAATATTTTCTGCCGGTTAAGTTTTTGAGGGCTGATTTCTTGTCCTGTGATAAAAAGCCTTCTGTTTCCATCGCCAAAGCTTTCAGGGGAGCATCTGCAACCGGGTGGCACCATTTTTCAGTGAATATCCAAAAGTCAGATTTTTGCTGAAATTGTGACCCCGGGGCTTAGGGATTTTTTCAAAAAAATATTTTCTGCCGGTTATTTTTTTGAGGGCTGATTTCTTGTCCTGTGATAAAAAGCCTTCTGTTTTGAGTGCCAAACCTTTCAGGAGAGCATTTTCAAGCTTTTGGCACCATTTTTGAGTGAATTGCCAAAAGTCAGATTTTTGCTGAAATTGTGACCCCGGGGCTTAGGGATTTTTTCAAAAAAATATTTTCTGCCGGTTAAGTTTTTGAGGGCTGATTTCTTGTCCTGTGATAAAAAGCCTTCTGTTTCCATTGCCATAGCTTTCAGCGGAGCATTTGCAACCGGTTGGCACCATTTTTGAGTGAATTGCCAAAAGTCTGCTTTTTGCTGAAATTGTGACCCCGGGGCTTAGGGATTTTTTCAAAAAAATATTTTCTGCCGGTCAAGTTTTTGAGGGCTGATTTCTTGTCCTGTGATAAAAAGCCTTCTGTTTCGAGTGCCAAACCTTTCAGGAGAGCATTTTCAAGCTTTTGGCACCATTTTTGAGTGAATTGCCAAAAGTCAGATTTTTGCTGAAATTGTGACCCCGGGGCTTAGGATTTTTTCAAAAAAATATTTTCTGCCGGTTAAGTTTTTGAGGGCTGATTTCTTGTCCTGTGATAAAAAGCCTTCTGTTTCCATCGCCAAAGCTTTCAGGAGAGCATTTTCAAGCTTTTGGCACCATTTTTGAGTGAATTGCCAAAAGTCAGATTTTTGCTGAAATTGTGACCCCGGGGCTTTGGGATTTTTTTCAAAAAAATATTTTCTGCCGGTTAAGTTTTTCAGGGCTGATTTCTTGTCCTGTGATAAAAAGCCTTCTGTTTCCATCGCCAAAGCTTTCAGGGGAGCATTTGCAACCGGTTGGCACCATTTTTCAGTGAATATCCAAAAGTCAGATTTTTGCTGAAATTGTGACCCCGGGGCTTAGGGATTTTTTCAAAAAAATATTTTCTGCCGGTTAAGTTTTTGAGGGCTGATTTCTTGTCCTGTGATAAAAAGCCTTCTGTTTCCATCGCCATAGCTTTCAGCGGAGCATTTGCAACCGGTTGGCACCATTTTTGAGTGAATTGCCAAAAGTCTGCTTTTTGCTGAAATTGTGACCCCGGGGCTTAGGGATTTTTTCAAAAAAATATTTTCTGCCGGTTAAGTTTTTGAGGGCTGATTTCTTGTCCTGTGATAAAAAGCCTTCTGTTTCGAGTGCCAAACCTTTCAGGAGAGCATTTTCAAGCTTTTGGCACCATTTTTGAGTGAATTGCCAAAAGTCAGATTTTTGCTGATATTCTGACCCCGGGGCTTAGGATTTTTTCAGAAAAATATTTTCTGCCGGTTAAGTTTTTGAGGGCTGATTTCTTGTCCTGTGATAAAAAGCCTTCTGTTTCCATCGCCAAAGCTTTCAGGGGAGCATCTGCAACCGGGTGGCACCATTTTTCAGTGAATATCCAAAAGTCAGATTTTTGCTGAAATTGTGACCCCGGGGCTTAGGGATTTTTTCAAAAAAATATTTTCTGCCGGTCAAGTTTTTGAGGGCTGATTTCTTGTCCTGTGATAAAAAGCCTTCTGTTTCGAGTGCCAAACCTTTCAGGAGAGCATTTTCAAGCTTTTGGCACCATTTTTGAGTGAATTGCCAAAAGTCAGATTTTTGCTGAAATTGTGACCCCGGGGCTTAGGATTTTTTCAAAAAAATATTTTCTGCCGGTTAAGTTTTTGAGGGCTGATTTCTTGTCCTGTGATAAAAAGCCTTCTGTTTCCATCGCCAAAGCTTTCAGGAGAGCATTTTCAAGCTTTTGGCACCATTTTTGAGTGAATTGCCAAAAGTCAGATTTTTGCTGAAATTGTGACCCCGGGGCTTTGGGATTTTTTTCAAAAAAATATTTTCTGCCGGTTAAGTTTTTCAGGGCTGATTTCTTGTCCTGTGATAAAAAGCCTTCTGTTTCCATCGCCAAAGCTTTCAGGGGAGCATTTGCAACCGGTTGGCACCATTTTTCAGTGAATATCCAAAAGTCAGATTTTTGCTGAAATTGTGACCCCGGGGCTTAGGGATTTTTTCAAAAAAATATTTTCTGCCGGTTAAGTTTTTGAGGGCTGATTTCTTGTCCTGTGATAAAAAGCCTTCTGTTTCCATCGCCATAGCTTTCAGCGGAGCATTTGCAACCGGTTGGCACCATTTTTGAGTGAATTGCCAAAAGTCTGCTTTTTGCTGAAATTGTGACCCCGGGGCTTAGGGATTTTTTCAAAAAAATATTTTCTGCCGGTTAAGTTTTTGAGGGCTGATTTCTTGTCCTGTGATAAAAAGCCTTCTGTTTCGAGTGCCAAACCTTTCAGGAGAGCATTTTCAAGCTTTTGGCACCATTTTTGAGTGAATTGCCAAAAGTCAGATTTTTGCTGATATTCTGACCCCGGGGCTTAGGATTTTTTCAGAAAAATATTTTCTGCCGGTTAAGTTTTTGAGGGCTGATTTCTTGTCCTGTGATAAAAAGCCTTCTGTTTCCATCGCCAAAGCTTTCAGGGGAGCATCTGCAACCGGGTGGCACCATTTTTCAGTGAATATCCAAAAGTCAGATTTTTGCTGAAATTGTGACCCCGGGGCTTAGGGATTTTTTCAAAAAAATATTTTCTGCCGGTTATTTTTTTGAGGGCTGATTTCTTGTCCTGTGATAAAAAGCCTTCTGTTTTGAGTGCCAAACCTTTCAGGAGAGCATTTTCAAGCTTTTGGCACCATTTTTGAGTGAATTGCCAAAAGTCAGATTTTTGCTGAAATTGTGACCCCGGGGCTTAGGGATTTTTTCAAAAAAATATTTTCTGCCGGTTAAGTTTTTGAGGGCTGATTTCTTGTCCTGTGATAAAAAGCCTTCTGTTTCCATTGCCATAGCTTTCAGCGGAGCATTTGCAACCGGTTGGCACCATTTTTGAGTGAATTGCCAAAAGTCAGATTTTTGCTGAAATTGTGACCCCGGGGCTTAGGGATTTTTTCAAAAAAATATTTTCTGCCGGTTAAGTTTTTGAGGGCTGATTTCTTGTCCTGTGATAAAAAGCCTTCTTCTTCCATCGCCAAAGTTTTCAGGGGAGCATTTGCAACCGTTTGGCACTATTTTTGAGTGAATATCCAAAAGTCAGATTTTTGCTGAAATTGTGACCCCGGGGCTTAGGGATTTTTTCAAAAAAATATTTTCTGCCGGTTAAGTTTTTGAGGGCTGATTTCTTGTCCTGTGATAAAAAGCCTTCTGTTTCCATCGCCATAGCTTTCAGCGGAGAATTTGCAACCGGTTGGCACCATTTTTGAGTGAATTGCCAAAAGTCAGATTTTTGCTGAAATTGTGACCCCGGGGCTTAGGGATTTTTTCAAAAAAATATTTTCTGCCGGTCAAGTTTTTGAGGGCTGATTTCTTGTCCTGTGATAAAAAGCCTTCTGTTTCGAGTGCCAAACCTTTCAGGAGAGCATTTTCAAGCTTTTGGCACCATTTTTGAGTGAATTGCCAAAAGTCAGATTTTTGCTGAAATTGTGACCCCGGGGCTTAGGATTTTTTCAAAAAAATATTTTCTGCCGGTTAAGTTTTTGAGGGCTGATGTCTTGTCCTGTGATAAAAAGCCTTCTGTTTCCATTGCCAAAGCTTTCAGGGGATCATTTGCAAGCTTCTGGCACCATTTTTGAGTGAATTGCCAAAAGTCAGATTTTTGCTGAAATTGTGACCCCGGGGCTTAGGGATTTTTTCAAAAAAATATTTTCTGCCGGTTAATTTTTTGAGGGCTGATTTCTTGTCCTGTGATAAAAAGCCTTCTGTTTCCATCGCCAAAGCTTTCAGGAGAGCATTTTCAAGCTTTTGGCACCATTTTTGAGTGAATTGCCAAAAGTCAGATTTTTGCTGAAATTGTGACCCCGGGGCTTTGGGATTTTTTTCAAAAAAATATTTTCTGCCGGTTAAGTTTTTGAGGGCTGATTTCTTGTCCTGTGATAAAAAGCCTTCTGTTTCCATCGCCAAAGCTTTCAGGGGAGCATTTGCAACCGGTTGGCACCATTTTTCAGTGAATATCCAAAAGTCAGATTTTTGCTGAAATTGTGACCCCGGGGCTTAGGGATTTTTTCAAAAAAATATTTTCTGCCGGTTACGTTTTTGAGGGCTGATTTCTTGTCCTGTGATAAACAGCCTTCTGTTTCCATCGCCAAAGCTTTCAGGTGAGCATTTGCAAGCTTCTGGCACCATTTTTGAGTGAATTGCCAAAAGTCAGATTTTTGCTGAAATTGTGACCCCGGGGCTTAGGGGTTTTTTTCAAAAAAATATTTTCTGCCGGTTACGTTTTTGAGGGCTGATTTCTTGTCCTGTGATAAAAAGCCTTCTGTTTCCATTACCAAAGCTTTCAGGGGATCATTTGCAAGCTTCTGGCACCATTTTTGAGTGAATTGCCAAAAGTCAGATTTTTGCTGAAATTGTGACCCCGGGGCTTAGGGATTTTTTCAAAAAAATATTTTCTGCCGGTTAAGTTTTTGAGGGCTGATTTCTTGTCCTGTGATAAAAAGCCTTCTGTTTCCATCCCCAAAGCTTTCAGGGCATCATTTGCAAGCTTCTGGCACCATTTTTGAGTGAATTGCCAAAAGTCAGATTTTTGCTGAAATTGTGACCCCGGGGCTTAGGGATTTTTTCAAAAAAATATTTTCTGCCAGTTAAGTTTTTGAGGGCTCATTTCTTGTCCTGTGATAAAAAGCCTTCTGTTTCCATCACCAAAGCTTTCAGGGGATCATTTGCAACCTTCTGGCACCATTTTTGAGTGAATAGCCAAAAGTCAGATTTTTCCTGAAATTGTGACCCCGGGGCTTAGGGATTTTTTCAAAAAAATATTTTCTGCCGGTTACGTTTTTGAGGGCTGATTTCTTGTCTTGTGATAAAAAGCCTTCTGTTTCCATCGCCAAAGCTTTCAGGTGAGCATTTACAACCGGTTGGCACCATTTTTGAGTGAATTGCCAAAAGTCAGATTTTTGCTGAAATTGTGACCCCGGGGCTTAGGGATTTTTTCAAAAAAATATTTTCTGCCGGTTAAGTTTTTGAGGGCTGATTTCTTGTCCTGTGATAAAAAGCCTTCTGTTTCCATCGCCAAAGCTTTCAGGGGATCATTTGCAAGCTTCTGGCACTATTTTTGAGTGAATTGCCCAAAGTCAGATTTTTGCTGAAATTGTGACCCCGGGGCTTAGGGATATTTTGAAAAAAATATTTTCTGCCGGTTAAGTTTTTGAGGGCTGATTTCTTGTCCTGTGATAAAAAGCCTTCTGTTTCCATCGCCAAAGCTTTCAGGGGATCATTTGCAAGCTTCTGGCACCATTTTTGAGTGAATTGCCAAAAGTCAGATTTTTGCTGAAATTGTGACTCCGGGGCATAGGGATTTTTTCAAAAAAAATATTTTCTGCCGGTTAAGTTTTTGAGGGCTGATTTCTTGTCCTGTGATAAAAAGCCTTCTGTTTCCATCCCCAAAGCTTTCAGGGCATCATTTGCAAGCTTCTGGCACCATTTTTGAGTGAATTGCCAAAAGTCAGATTTTTGCTGAAATTGTGACCCCGGGGCTTAGGGATTTTTTCAAAAAAATATTTTCTGCCGGTTAAGTTTTTGAGGGCTGATTTCTTGTCCTGTGATAAAAAGCCTTCTGTTTCGAGTGCCAAACCTTTCAGGGGAGCATTTTTAAGCTCTTGGAACCATTTTTGAGTGAACTGCCAAAAGTCAGATTTTTGCTGAAATTGTGACCCCGGGGCTTAGGGAGTTTTTCAAAAAAATATTTTCTGCCGGTTAAGTTTTTGAGGGCTGATTTCTTGTCCTGTGATAAAAAGCCTTCTGTTTCGAGTGCCAAAGCTTTCAGGTTAGCATTTACAACCGGTTGGCACCATTTTTGAGTGAATTGCCAAAAGTCAGATTTTTGCTGAAATTGTGACCCCGGGGCTTAGGGATTTTTTCAAAAAAAAAATTTCTGCCGGTTACGTTTTTGAGGGCTGATTTCTTGTCCTGTGATAAAAAGCCTTCTGTTTCCATCGCCAAAGCTTTCAGGGGATCATTTGCAACCTTCTGGCACCATTTTTGAGTGAATTGCCAAAAGTCAGATTTTTGCTGAAATTGTGACCCCGGGGCTTAGGGATTTTTTCAAAAAAATATTTTCTGCCGGTTAAGTTTTTGAGGGCTGATTTCTTGTCCTGTGATAAAAAGCCTTCTGTTTCGAGTGCCAAAGCTTTCAGGTGCGCATTTACAACCGGTTGGCACCATTTTTGAGTGAATTGCCAAAAGTCAGATTTTTGCTGAAATTGTGACCCCGGGGCTTAGGGATTTTTTCAAAAAAATATTTTCTGCCGGTTAAGTTTTTGAGGGCTGATTTCTTGTCCTGTGATAAAAAGCCTTCTGTTTCCATCGCCAAAGCTTTCAGGGGAGCATTTGCAAGCTTCTGGCACCATTTTTGAGTGAATTGCCCAAAGTCAGATTTTTGCTGAAATTGTGACCCCGGGGCTTAGGGATTTTTTGAAAAAAATATTTTCTGCCGGTTAAGTTTTTGAGGGCTGATTTCTTCTCCTGTGATAAAAAGCCTTCTGTTTCCATCGCCAAAGCTTTCAGGGGATCATTTGCAAGCTTCTGGCACCATTTTTGAGTGAATTGCCAAAAGTCAGATTTTTGCTGAAATTGTGACCCCGGGGCTTAGGGATTTTTTTCAAAAAAATATTTTCTGCCGGTTAAGTTTTTGAGGGCTGATTTCTTGTCCTGTGATAAAAAGCCTTCTGTTTCCATCCCCAAAGCTTTCAGGGCATCATTTGCAAGCTTCTGGCACCATTTTTGAGTGAATTGCCAAAAGTCAGATTGTTGCTGAAATTGTGACCCCGGGGCTTAGGGATATTTTGAAAAAAATATTTTCTGCCGGTTAAGTTTTTGAGGGCTGATTTCTTGTCCTGTGATAAAAAGCCTTCTGTTTCCATCGCCAAAGCTTTCAGGGGATCATTTGCAAGCTTCTGGCACCATTTTTGAGTGAATTGCCAAAAGTCAGATTTTGGTTGAAATTGTGACCCCGGGGCTTAGGGATTTTTTGAAAAAAAAATTTTCTGCCGGTTAAGTTTTTGAGGGCTGATTTCTTCTCCTGTGATAAAAAGCCTTCTGTTTCCATCGCCAAAGCTTTCAGGGGATCATTTGCAAGCTTCTGGTACCATTTTTGAGTGAATTGCCAAAAGTCAGATTTTTGCTGAAAATGTGACCCCGGGGCTAAGGGATTTTTTCAAAAAAATATTTTCTGCCGGTTAAGTTTTTGAGGGCTGATTTCTTGTCCTGTGATAAAAAGCCTTCTGTTTCCATCGCCAAAGCTTTCAGGGCATCATTTGCAAGCTTCTGGCACCATTTTTGTGTGAATTGCCAAAAGTCAGATTTTTGCTGAAATTGTGACCCCGGGGCTTAGGGATTTTTTCAAAAAAGTATTTTCTACCCGTTAAGTTTTTGAGGGCGGATTTCTTGTCCTGTGATAAAAAGCCTTCTGTTTCGAGTGCCAAACCTTTCAGGAGAGCATTTTCAAGCTTTTGGCACCATTTTTGAGTGAATTGCCAAAAGTCAGATTTTTGCTGAAATTGTGACCCCTGTGCTTAGGGATTTTTTCAAAAAAATATTTTCTGCCGGTTAAGTTTTTGAGGGCTGATTACTTGTCCTGTGATAAAAAGCCTTCTGTTTCCATCCCCAAAGCTTTCAGGGCATAATTTGCAAGCTTCTGGCACCATTTTTGAGTGAATTGCCAAAAGTCAGATTTTTGCTGAAATTGTGACCCCGGGACTTAGGGATTTTTTCAAAAAAATATTTTCTGCCGGTTAAGTTTTTGAGGGCTGATTTCTTGTCCTGTGATAAAAAGCCTTCTGTTTCGAGTGCCAAACCTTTCAGGGGATCATTTGCAAGCTTCTGGCACCATTTTTGAGTGAATTGCCAAAAGTCAGATTTTTGCTGAAATTGTGACCCCGGGGCTTAGGGATTTTTTCAAAAAAATATTTTCTGCCGGTTAAGTTTTTGAGGGCTGATTTCTTGTCCTGTGATAAAAAGCCTTCTGTTTCCATCGTCAAAGCTTTCAGGGGAGCATTTGCAAGCTTCTGGCACCGTTTTTGAGTGAATTGCCAAAAGTCAGATTTTTGCTGAAATTGTGACCCCGGGGCTTAGGGATTTTTTCAAAAAAGTATTTTCTACCCGTTAAGTTTTTGAGGGCTGATTTCTTGTCTTGTGATAAAAAGCCTTCTGTTTCGAGTGCCAAACCTTTCAGGAGAGCATTTTCAAGCTTTGACACCATTTTTGAGTGAATTGCCAAAAGTCAGATTTTTGCTGAAATTGTGACCCCGGGGCTTAGGGATTTTTTCAAAAAAATATTTTCTGCCGGTTAAGTTTTTGAGGGCTGATTTCTTGTCCTGTGATAAAAAGCCTTCTGTTTCCATCGCCAAAGCTTTCAGGTGAGCATTTACAACCGGTTGGCACCATTTTTGAGTGAATTGCCAAAAGTCAGATTTTTGCTGAAATTGTGACCCCGGGGCTTAGGGATTTTTTCAAAAAAATATTTTCTGCCGGTTAAGTTTTTGAGGGCTGATTTCTTGTCCTGTGATCAAAAGCCTTCTGTTTCGAGTGCCAAACCTTTCAGGGGATCATTTGCAAGCTTCTGGCACCATTTTTGAGTGAATTGCCAAAAGTCAGATTTTTGCTGAAATTGTGACCCCGGGGCTTAGGGATTTTTTCAAAAAAATATTTTCTGCCGGTTAAGTTTTTGAGGGCTGATTTCTTGTCCTGTGATAAAAAGCCTTCTGTTTCGAGTGCCAAAGCTTTCAGGTGCGCATTTACAACCGGTTGGCACCATTTTTGAGTGAATTGCCAAAAGTCAGATTTTTGCTGAAATTGTGACCCCGGGGCTTAGGGATTTTTTCAAAAAAATATTTTCTGCCGGTTAAGTTTTTGAGGGCTGATTTCTTGTCCTGTGATAAAAAGCCTTCTGTTTCCATCGCCAAAGCTTTCAGGGGAGCATTTGCAAGCTTCTGGCACCATTTTTGAGTGAATTGCCCAAAGTCAGATTTTTGCTGAAATTGTGACCCCGGGGCTTAGGGATTTTTTGAAAAAAATATTTTCTGCCGGTTAAGTTTTTGAGGGCTGATTTCTTCTCCTGTGATAAAAAGCCTTCTGTTTCCATCGCCAAAGCTTTCAGGGGATCATTTGCAAGCTTCTGGCACCATTTTTGAGTGAATTGCCAAAAGTCAGATTTTTGCTGAAATTGTGACCCCGGGGCTTAGGGATTTTTTCAAAAAAATATTTTCTGCCGTTTAAGTTTTTGAGGGCTGATTTCTTGTCCTGTGATAAAAAGCCTTCTGTTTCCATCCCCAAAGCTTTCAGGGCATCATTTGCAAGCTTCTGGCACCATTTTTGAGTGAATTGCCAAAAGTCAGATTTTTGCTGAAATTGTGACCCCGGGGCTTAGGGATATTTTGAAAAAAATATTTTCTGCCGGTTACGTTTTTGAGGGCTGATTTCTTGTCCTGTGATAAAAAGCCTTCTGTTTCCATCGCCAAAGCTTTCAGGGGATCATTTGCAAGCTTCTGGCACCATTTTTGAGTGAATTGCCAAAAGTCAGATTTTGGCTGAAATTGTGACCCCGGGGCTTAGGGATTTTTTGAAAAAAAAATTTTCTGCCGGTTAAGTTTTTGAGGGCTGATTTCTTCTCCTGTGATAAAAAGCCTTCTGTTTCCATCGCCAAAGCTTTCAGGGGATCATTTGCAAGCTTCTGGCACCATTTTTGAGTGAATTGCCAAAAGTCAGATTTCTGCTGAAATTGTGACCCCGGGGCTTAGGGATTTTTTCAAAAAAATATTTTCTGCCGGTTAAGTTTTTGAGGGCTGATTTCTTGTCCTGTGATAAAAAGCCTTCTGTTTCCATCGCCAAAGCTTTCAGGGCATCATTTGCAAGCTTCTGGCACCATTTTTGAGTGAATTGCCAAAAGTCAGATTTTTGCTGAAATTGTGACCCCGGGGCTTAGGGATTTTTTCAAAAAAGTATTTTCTACCCGTTAAGTTTTTGAGGGCTGATTTCTTGTCCTGTGATAAAAAGCCTTCTGTTTCCATCGTCAAAGCTTTCAGGGGAGCATTAGCAAGCTTCTGGCACCGTTTTTGAGTGAATTGCCAAAAGTCAGATTTTTGCTGAAATTGTGACCCCGGGGCTTAGGGATTTTTTCAAAAAAGTATTTTCTACCCGTTAAGTTTTTGAGGGCGGATTTCTTGTCCTGTGATAAAAAGCCTTCTGTTTCGAGTGCCAAACCTTTCAGGAGAGCATTTTCAAGCTTCTGGCACCATTTTTGAGTGAATTGCCAAAAGTCAGATTTTTGCTGAAATTGTGACCCCGGGGCTTAGGGATTTTTTCAAAACAAGATTTTCTGCCGGTTAAGTTTTTGAGGGCTGATTTCTTGTCCTGTGATAAAAAGCCTTCTGTTTCCATCGCCAAAGCTTTCAGGGGATCATTTGCAAGCTTCTGGCACCATTTTTGAGTGAATTGCCAAAAGTCAGATTTTTGCTGAAATTGTGACCCCGGGGCTTAGGGATTTTTTCAAAAAATTTTTTTCTGCCGGTTAAGTTTTTGAGGGCTGATTTCTTGTCCTGTGATAAAAAGCCTTCTGTTTCCATCGCCAAAGCTTTCAGGTGAGCATTTACAAATGGTTGGCACCATTTTTGAGTGAATTGCCAAAAGTCAGATTTTTGCTGAAATTGTGACCCCGGGGCTTAGGGATTTTTTCAAAAAAATATTTTCTGCCGGTTAAGTTTTTGAGGGCTGATTTCTTGTCCTGTGATAAAAAGCCTTCTGTTTCGAGTGCCAAACCTTTCAGGGGATCATTTGCAAGCTTCTGGCACCATTTTTGAGTGAATTGCCAAAAGTCAGATTTTTGCTGAAATTGTGACCCCGGGGCTTAGGGAATTTTTCAAAAAAATATTTTCTGCCGGTTAAGTTTTTGAGGGCTGATTTCTTGTCCTGTGATAAAAAGCCTTCTGTTTCCATCGTCAAAGCTTTCAGGGGAGCATTTGCAAGCTTCTGGCACCGTTTTTGAGTGAATTGCCAAAAGTCAGATTTTTGCTGAAATTGTGACCCCGGGGCTTAGGGATTTTTTCAAAAAAGTATTTTCTACCCGTTAAGTTTTTGAGGGCGGATTTCTTGTCCTGTGATAAAAAGCCTTCTGTTTCGAGTGCCAAACCTTTCAGGAGAGCATTTTCAAGCTTTTGGCACCATTTTTGAGTGAATTGCCAAAAGTCAGATTTTTGCTGAAATTGTGACCCCGGGGCTTAGGGATTTTTTCAAAAAAATATTTTCTGCCGGTTAAGTTTTTGAGGGCTGATTTCTTGTCCTGTGATAAAAAGCCTTCTGTTTCCATCACCAAAGCTTTCAGATGAGCATTTGCAAGCTTCTGGCACCATTTTTGAGTGAATTGCCAAAAGTCAGATTTTTGCTGAAATTGTGACCCCGGGGCTTAGGGATTTTTTGAAAAAAATATTTTCTGCCGGTTAAGTTTTTGAGGGCTGATTTCTTCTCCTGTGATAAAAAGCCTTCTGTTTCCATCGCCAAAGCTTTCAGGGGATCATTTGCAAGCTTCTGGCACCATTTTTGAGTGAATTGCCAAAAGTCAGATTTTTGCTGAAATTGTGACCCCGGGGCTTAGGGATTTTTTCAAAAAAATATTTTCTGCCGTTTAAGTTTTTGAGGGCTGATTTCTTGTCCTGTGATAAAAAGCCTTCTGTTTCCATCCCCAAAGCTTTCAGGGCATCATTTGCAAGCTTCTGGCACCATTTTTGAGTGAATTGCCAAAAGTCAGATTTTTGCAGAAATTGTGACCCCGGGGCTTAGGGATATTTTGAAAAAAATATTTTCTGCCGGTTACGTTTTTGAGGGCTGATTTCTTGTCCTGTGATAAAAAGCCTTCTGTTTCCATCGCCAAAGCTTTCAGGGGATCATTTGCAAGCTTCTGGCACCATTTTTGAGTGAATTGCCAAAAGTCAGATTTTGGCTGAAATTGTGACCCCGGGGCTTAGGGATTTTTTGAAAAAAAATTTTTCTGCCGGTTAAGTTTTTGAGGGCTGATTTCTTCTCCTGTGATAAAAAGCCTTCTGTTTCCATCGCCAAAGCTTTCAGGGGATCATTTGCAAGCTTCTGGCACCATTTTTGAGTGAATTGCCAAAAGTCAGATTTCTGCTGAAATTGTGACCCCGGGGCTTAGGGATTTTTTCAAAAAAATATTTTCTGCCGGTTAAGTTTTTGAGGGCTGATTTCTTGTCCTGTGATAAAAAGCCTTCTGTTTCCATCGCCAAAGCTTTCAGGGCATCATTTGCAAGCTTCTGGCACCATTTTTGAGTGAATTGCCAAAAGTCAGATTTTTGCTGAAATTGTGACCCCGGGGCTTAGGGATTTTTTCAAAAAAGTATTTTCTACCCGTTAAGTTTTTGAGGGCTGATTTCTTGTCCTGTGATAAAAAGCCTTCTGTTTCCATCGTCAAAGCTTTCAGGGGAGCATTAGCAAGCTTCTGGCACCGTTTTTGAGTGAATTGCCAAAAGTCAGATTTTTGCTGAAATTGTGACCCCGGGGCTTAGGGATTTTTTCAAAAAAGTATTTTCTACCCGTTAAGTTTTTGAGGGCGGATTTCTTGTCCTGTGATAAAAAGCCTTCTGTTTCGAGTGCCAAACCTTTCAGGAGAGCATTTTCAAGCTTCTGGCACCATTTTTGAGTGAATTGCCAAAAGTCAGATTTTTGCTGAAATTGTGACCCCGGGGCTTAGGGATTTTTTCAAAACAAGATTTTCTGCCGGTTAAGTTTTTGAGGGCTGATTTCTTGTCCTGTGATAAAAAGCCTTCTGTTTCCATCGCCAAAGCTTTCAGGGGATCATTTGCAAGCTTCTGGCACCATTTTTGAGTGAATTGCCAAAAGTCAGATTTTTGCTGAAATTGTGACCCCGGGGCTTAGGGATTTTTTCAAAAAAATATTTTCTGCCGGTTAAGTTTTTGAGGGCTGATTTCTTGTCCTGTGATAAAAAGCCTTCTGTTTCCATCGCCAAAGCTTTCAGGTGAGCATTTACAAATGGTTGGCACCATTTTTGAGTGAATTGCCAAAAGTCAGATTTTTGCTGAAATTGTGACCCCGGGGCTTAGGGATTTTTTCAAAAAAATATTTTCTGCCGGTTAAGTTTTTGAGGGCTGATTTCTTCTCCTGTGATAAAAAGCCTTCTGTTTCCATCGCCAAAGCTTTCAGGGGATCATTTGCAAGCTTCTGGCACCATTTTTGAGTGAATTGCCAAAAGTCAGATTTCTGCTGAAATTGTGACCCCGGGGCTTAGGGATTTTTTCAAAAAAATATTTTCTGCCGGTTAAGTTTTTGAGGGCTGATTTCTTGTCCTGTGATAAAAAGCCTTCTGTTTCCATCGCCAAAGCTTTCAGGGCATCATTTGCAAGCTTCTGGCACCATTTTTGAGTGAATTGCCAAAAGTCAGATTTTTGCTGAAATTGTGACCCCGGGGCTTAGGGATTTTTTCAAAAAAGTATTTTCTACCCGTTAAGTTTTTGAGGGCTGATTTCTTGTCCTGTGATAAAAAGCCTTCTGTTTCCATCGTCAAAGCTTTCAGGGGAGCATTAGCAAGCTTCTGGCACCGTTTTTGAGTGAATTGCCAAAAGTCAGATTTTTGCTGAAATTGTGACCCCGGGGCTTAGGGATTTTTTCAAAAAAGTATTTTCTACCCGTTAAGTTTTTGAGGGCGGATTTCTTGTCCTGTGATAAAAAGCCTTCTGTTTCGAGTGCCAAACCTTTCAGGAGAGCATTTTCAAGCTTCTGGCACCATTTTTGAGTGAATTGCCAAAAGTCAGATTTTTGCTGAAATTGTGACCCCGGGGCTTAGGGATTTTTTCAAAAAAGTATTTTCTACCCGTTAAGTTTTTGAGGGCTGATTTCTTGTCCTGTGATAAAAAGCCTTCTGTTTCCATCGTCAAAGCTTTCAGGGGAGCATTAGCAAGCTTCTGGCACCGTTTTTGAGTGAATTGCCAAAAGTCAGATTTTTGCTGAAATTGTGACCCCGGGGCTTAGGGATTTTTTCAAAAAAGTATTTTCTACCCGTTAAGTTTTTGAGGGCGGATTTCTTGTCCTGTGATAAAAAGCCTTCTGTTTCGAGTGCCAAACCTTTCAGGAGAGCATTTTCAAGCTTCTGGCACCATTTTTGAGTGAATTGCCAAAAGTCAGATTTTTGCTGAAATTGTGACCCCGGGGCTTAGGGATTTTTTCAAAACAAGATTTTCTGCCGGTTAAGTTTTTGAGGGCTGATTTCTTGTCCTGTGATAAAAAGCCTTCTGTTTCCATCGCCAAAGCTTTCAGGGGATCATTTGCAAGCTTCTGGCACCATTTTTGAGTGAATTGCCAAAAGTCAGATTTTTGCTGAAATTGTGACCCCGGGGCTTAGGGATTTTTTCAAAAAATTTTTTTCTGCCGGTTAAGTTTTTGAGGGCTGATTTCTTGTCCTGTGATAAAAAGCCTTCTGTTTCCATCGCCAAAGCTTTCAGGTGAGCATTTACAAATGGTTGGCACCATTTTTGAGTGAATTGCCAAAAGTCAGATTTTTGCTGAAATTGTGACCCCGGGGCTTAGGGATTTTTTCAAAAAAATATTTTCTGCCGGTTAAGTTTTTGAGGGCTGATTTCTTGTCCTGTGATAAAAAGCCTTCTGTTTCGAGTGCCAAACCTTTCAGGGGATCATTTGCAAGCTTCTGGCACCATTTTTGAGTGAATTGCCAAAAGTCAGATTTTTGCTGAAATTGTGACCCCGGGGCTTAGGGAATTTTTCAAAAAAATATTTTCTGCCGGTTAAGTTTTTGAGGGCTGATTTCTTGTCCTGTGATAAAAAGCCTTCTGTTTCCATCGTCAAAGCTTTCAGGGGAGCATTTGCAAGCTTCTGGCACCGTTTTTGAGTGAATTGCCAAAAGTCAGATTTTTGCTGAAATTGTGACCCCGGGGCTTAGGGATTTTTTCAAAAAAGTATTTTCTACCCGTTAAGTTTTTGAGGGCGGATTTCTTGTCCTGTGATAAAAAGCCTTCTGTTTCGAGTGCCAAACCTTTCAGGAGAGCATTTTCAAGCTTTTGGCACCATTTTTGAGTGAATTGCCAAAAGTCAGATTTTTGCTGAAATTGTGACCCCGGGGCTTAGGGATTTTTTCAAAAAAATATTTTCTGCCGGTTAAGTTTTTGAGGGCTGATTTCTTGTCCTGTGATAAAAAGCCTTCTGTTTCCATCACCAAAGCTTTCAGATGAGCATTTGCAAGCTTCTGGCACCATTTTTGAGTGAATTGCCAAAAGTCAGATTTTTGCTGAAATTGTGACCCCGGGGCTTAGGGATTTTTTGAAAAAAATATTTTCTGCCGGTTAAGTTTTTGAGGGCTGATTTCTTCTCCTGTGATAAAAAGCCTTCTGTTTCCATCGCCAAAGCTTTCAGGGGATCATTTGCAAGCTTCTGGCACCATTTTTGAGTGAATTGCCAAAAGTCAGATTTTTGCTGAAATTGTGACCCCGGGGCTTAGGGATTTTTTCAAAAAAATATTTTCTGCCGTTTAAGTTTTTGAGGGCTGATTTCTTGTCCTGTGATAAAAAGCCTTCTGTTTCCATCCCCAAAGCTTTCAGGGCATCATTTGCAAGCTTCTGGCACCATTTTTGAGTGAATTGCCAAAAGTCAGATTTTTGCAGAAATTGTGACCCCGGGGCTTAGGGATATTTTGAAAAAAATATTTTCTGCCGGTTACGTTTTTGAGGGCTGATTTCTTGTCCTGTGATAAAAAGCCTTCTGTTTCCATCGCCAAAGCTTTCAGGGGATCATTTGCAAGCTTCTGGCACCATTTTTGAGTGAATTGCCAAAAGTCAGATTTTGGCTGAAATTGTGACCCCGGGGCTTAGGGATTTTTTGAAAAAAAATTTTTCTGCCGGTTAAGTTTTTGAGGGCTGATTTCTTCTCCTGTGATAAAAAGCCTTCTGTTTCCATCGCCAAAGCTTTCAGGGGATCATTTGCAAGCTTCTGGCACCATTTTTGAGTGAATTGCCAAAAGTCAGATTTCTGCTGAAATTGTGACCCCGGGGCTTAGGGATTTTTTCAAAAAAATATTTTCTGCCGGTTAAGTTTTTGAGGGCTGATTTCTTGTCCTGTGATAAAAAGCCTTCTGTTTCCATCGCCAAAGCTTTCAGGGCATCATTTGCAAGCTTCTGGCACCATTTTTGAGTGAATTGCCAAAAGTCAGATTTTTGCTGAAATTGTGACCCCGGGGCTTAGGGATTTTTTCAAAAAAGTATTTTCTACCCGTTAAGTTTTTGAGGGCTGATTTCTTGTCCTGTGATAAAAAGCCTTCTGTTTCCATCGTCAAAGCTTTCAGGGGAGCATTAGCAAGCTTCTGGCACCGTTTTTGAGTGAATTGCCAAAAGTCAGATTTTTGCTGAAATTGTGACCCCGGGGCTTAGGGATTTTTTCAAAAAAGTATTTTCTACCCGTTAAGTTTTTGAGGGCGGATTTCTTGTCCTGTGATAAAAAGCCTTCTGTTTCGAGTGCCAAACCTTTCAGGAGAGCATTTTCAAGCTTCTGGCACCATTTTTGAGTGAATTGCCAAAAGTCAGATTTTTGCTGAAATTGTGACCCCGGGGCTTAGGGATTTTTTCAAAACAAGATTTTCTGCCGGTTAAGTTTTTGAGGGCTGATTTCTTGTCCTGTGATAAAAAGCCTTCTGTTTCCATCGCCAAAGCTTTCAGGGGATCATTTGCAAGCTTCTGGCACCATTTTTGAGTGAATTGCCAAAAGTCAGATTTTTGCTGAAATTGTGACCCCGGGGCTTAGGGATTTTTTCAAAAAAATATTTTCTGCCGGTTAAGTTTTTGAGGGCTGATTTCTTGTCCTGTGATAAAAAGCCTTCTGTTTCCATCGCCAAAGCTTTCAGGTGAGCATTTACAAATGGTTGGCACCATTTTTGAGTGAATTGCCAAAAGTCAGATTTTTGCTGAAATTGTGACCCCGGGGCTTAGGGATTTTTTCAAAAAAATATTTTCTGCCGGTTAAGTTTTTGAGGGCTGATTTCTTCTCCTGTGATAAAAAGCCTTCTGTTTCCATCGCCAAAGCTTTCAGGGGATCATTTGCAAGCTTCTGGCACCATTTTTGAGTGAATTGCCAAAAGTCAGATTTCTGCTGAAATTGTGACCCCGGGGCTTAGGGATTTTTTCAAAAAAATATTTTCTGCCGGTTAAGTTTTTGAGGGCTGATTTCTTGTCCTGTGATAAAAAGCCTTCTGTTTCCATCGCCAAAGCTTTCAGGGCATCATTTGCAAGCTTCTGGCACCATTTTTGAGTGAATTGCCAAAAGTCAGATTTTTGCTGAAATTGTGACCCCGGGGCTTAGGGATTTTTTCAAAAAAGTATTTTCTACCCGTTAAGTTTTTGAGGGCTGATTTCTTGTCCTGTGATAAAAAGCCTTCTGTTTCCATCGTCAAAGCTTTCAGGGGAGCATTAGCAAGCTTCTGGCACCGTTTTTGAGTGAATTGCCAAAAGTCAGATTTTTGCTGAAATTGTGACCCCGGGGCTTAGGGATTTTTTCAAAAAAGTATTTTCTACCCGTTAAGTTTTTGAGGGCGGATTTCTTGTCCTGTGATAAAAAGCCTTCTGTTTCGAGTGCCAAACCTTTCAGGAGAGCATTTTCAAGCTTCTGGCACCATTTTTGAGTGAATTGCCAAAAGTCAGATTTTTGCTGAAATTGTGACCCCGGGGCTTAGGGATTTTTTCAAAACAAGATTTTCTGCCGGTTAAGTTTTTGAGGGCTGATTTCTTGTCCTGTGATAAAAAGCCTTCTGTTTCCATCGCCAAAGCTTTCAGGGGATCATTTGCAAGCTTCTGGCACCATTTTTGAGTGAATTGCCAAAAGTCAGATTTTTGCTGAAATTGTGACCCCGGGGCTTAGGGATTTTTTCAAAAAAATATTTTCTGCCGGTTAAGTTTTTGAGGGCTGATTTCTTGTCCTGTGATAAAAAGCCTTCTGTTTCCATCGCCAAAGCTTTCAGGTGAGCATTTACAAATGGTTGGCACCATTTTTGAGTGAATTGCCAAAAGTCAGATTTTTGCTGAAATTGTGACCCCGGGGCTTAGGGATTTTTTCAAAAAAATATTTTCTGCCGGTTAAGTTTTTGAGGGCTGATTTCTTGTCCTGTGATAAAAAGCCTTCTGTTTCGAGTGCCAAACCTTTCAGGGGATCATTTGCAAGCTTCTGGCACCATTTTTGAGTGAATTGCCAAAAGTCAGATTTTTGCTGAAATTGTGACCCCGGGGCTTAGGGAATTTTTCAAAAAAATATTTTCTGCCGGTTAAGTTTTTGAGGGCTGATTTCTTGTCCTGTGATAAAAAGCCTTCTGTTTCCATCGTCAAAGCTTTCAGGGGAGCATTTGCAAGCTTCTGGCACCGTTTTTGAGTGAATTGCCAAAAGTCAGATTTTTGCTGAAATTGTGACCCCGGGGCTTAGGGATTTTTTCAAAAAAGTATTTTCTACCCGTTAAGTTTTTGAGGGCGGATTTCTTGTCCTGTGATAAAAAGCCTTCTGTTTCGAGTGCCAAACCTTTCAGGAGAGCATTTTCAAGCTTTTGGCACCATTTTTGAGTGAATTGCCAAAAGTCAGATTTTTGCTGAAATTGTGACCCCGGGGCTTAGGGATTTTTTCAAAAAAATATTTTCTGCCGGTTAAGTTTTTGAGGGCTGATTTCTTGTCCTGTGATAAAAAGCCTTCTGTTTCCATCACCAAAGCTTTCAGATGAGCATTTGCAAGCTTCTGGCACCATTTTTGAGTGAATTGCCAAAAGTCAGATTTTTGCTGAAATTGTGACCCCGGGGCTTAGGGATTTTTTCAAAAAAATATTTTCTGCCGGTTAAGTTTTTGAGGGCTGATTTCTTGTCCTGTGATAAAAAGCCTTCTGTTTCCATCGCCAAAGCTTTCAGGGAAGCATTTTCAAGCTTTTGACACCATTTTTGAGTGAATTGCCAAAAGTCAGATTTTTGCTGAAATTGTGACCCCGGGGCTTAGGGATTTTTTCAAAAAAATATTTTCTGCCGGTTAAGTTTTTGAGGGCTGATTTCTTGTCCTGTGATAAAAAGCCTTCTGTTTCCATCGCCAAAGCTTTCAGGTGAGCATTTACAACCGGTTGGCACCATTTTTGAGTGAATTGCCAAAAGTCAGATTTTTGCAGAAATTGTGACCCCGGGGCTTAGGGATTTTTTCAAAAAAACATTTTCTGCCGGTTACGTTTTTGAGGGCTGATTTCTTGTCTTGTGATAAAAAGCCTTCTGTTTCCATCGCCAAAGCTTTCAGGGGAGCATTTGCAAGCTTCTGGCACCATTTTTGAGTGAATTGCCAAAAGTCAGATTTTTGCTGAAATTGTGACCCCGGGGCTTAGGGATTTTTTCAAAAAAATATTTTCTGCCGGTTACGTTTTTGAGGGCTGATTTCTTGTCCTGTGATAAAAAGCCTTCTGTTTCCATCGCCAAAGCTTTCAGGGGATCATTTGCAACCTTCTGGCACCATTTTTGAGTGAATTGCCAAAAGTCAGATTTTTGCTGAAATTGTAACCCGGGGCT
Source organism: Podarcis vaucheri (assembly GCF_965113315.1). Lineage (NCBI taxonomy): Eukaryota > Metazoa > Chordata > Lepidosauria > Squamata > Lacertidae > Podarcis > Podarcis vaucheri. The sequence goes on along the minus strand of NC_138767.1, from coordinate 70,741,828 downwards.
TAGGGATATTTTGAAAAAAATATTTTCTGCCGGTTAAGTTTTTGAGGGCTGATTTCTTGTCCTGTGATAAAAAGCCTTCTGTTTCCATCGCCAAAGCTTTCAGGGGAGCATTTGCAAGCTTCTGGCACCATTTTTTAGTGAATTGCCAAAAGTTAGATTTTGGCTGAAATTGTGACCCCGGGGCTTAGGGATTTTTTGAAAAAAAAATTTTCTGCCGGTTAAGTTTTTGAGGGCTGATTTCTTCTCCTGTGATAAAAAGCCTTCTGTTTCCATCGCCAAAGCTTTCAGGGGATCATTTGCAAGCTTCTGGTACCATTTTTGAGTGAATTGCCAAAAGTCAGATTTTTGCTGAAAATGTGACCCCGGGGCTTAGGGATTTTTTCAAAAAAATATTTTCTGCCGGTTAAGTTTTTGAGGGCTGATTTCTTGTCCTGTGATAAAAAGCCTTCTGTTTCCATCGCCAAAGCTTTCAGGGCATCATTTGCAAGCTTCTGGCACCATTTTTGTGTGAATTGCCAAAAGTCAGATTTTTGCTGAAATTGTGACCCCGGGGCTTAGGGATATTTTGAAAAAAATATTTTCTGCCGGTTAAGTTTTTGAGGGCTGATTTCTTGTCCTGTGATAAAAAGCCTTCTGTTTCCATCGTCAAAGCTTTCAGGGGAGCATTTGCAAGCTTCTGGCACCGTTTTTGAGTGAATTGCCAAAAGTCAGATTTTTGCTGAAATTGTGACCCCGGGGCTTAGGGATTTTTTCAAAAAAGTATTTTCTACCCGTTAAGTTTTTGAGGGCGGATTTCTTGTCCTGTGATAAAAAGCCTTCTGTTTCGAGTGCCAAACCTTTCAGGAGAGCATTTTCAAGCTTTTGGCACCATTTTTGAGTGAATTGCCAAAAGTCAGATTTTTGCTGAAATTGTGACCCCTGTGCTTAGGGATTTTTTCAAAAAAATATTTTCTGCCGGTTAAGTTTTTGAGGGCTGATTACTTGTCCTGTGATAAAAAGCCTTCTGTTTCCATCCCCAAAGCTTTCAGGGCATAATTTGCAAGCTTCTGGCACCATTTTTGAGTGAATTGCCAAAAGTCAGATTTTTGCTGAAATTGTGACCCCGGGGCTTAGGGATTTTTTCAAAAAAATATTTTCTGCCGGTTACGTTTTTGAGGGCTGATTTCTTGTCTTGTGATAAAAAGCCTTCTGTTTCCATCGCCAAAGCTTTCAGGTGAGCATTTACAACCGGTTGGCACCATTTTTGAGTGAATTGCCAAAAGTCAGATTTTTGCTGAAATTGTGACCCCGGGGCTTAGGGATTTTTTCAAAAAAATATTTTCTGCCGGTTAAGTTTTTGAGGGCTGATTTCTTGTCCTGTGATAAAAAGCCTTCTGTTTCCATCGCCAAAGCTTTCAGGGGATCATTTGCAAGCTTCTGGCACCATTTTTGAGTGAATTGCCCAAAGTCAGATTTTTGCTGAAATTGTGACCCCGGGGCTTAGGGATATTTTGAAAAAAATATTTTCTGCCGGTTAAGTTTTTGAGGGCTGATTTCTTGTCCTGTGATAAAAAGCCTTCTGTTTCCATCGCCAAAGCTTTCAGGGGATCATTTGCAAGCTTCTGGCACCATTTTTGAGTGAATTGCCAAAAGTCAGATTTTTGCTGAAATTGTGACTCCGGGGCATAGGGATTTTTTCAAAAAAAATATTTTCTGCCGGTTAAGTTTTTGAGGGCTGATTTCTTGTCCTGTGATAAAAAGCCTTCTGTTTCCATCCCCAAAGCTTTCAGGGCATCATTTGCAAGCTTCTGGCACCATTTTTGAGTGAATTGCCAAAAGTCAGATTTTTGCTGAAATTGTGACCCCGGGGCTTAGGGATTTTTTCAAAAAAATATTTTCTGCCGGTTAAGTTTTTGAGGGCTGATTTCTTGTCCTGTGATAAAAAGCCTTCTGTTTCGAGTGCCAAACCTTTCAGGGGAGCATTTTTAAGCTCTTGGAACCATTTTTGAGTGAACTGCCAAAAGTCAGATTTTTGCTGAAATTGTGACCCCGGGGCTTAGGGAGTTTTTCAAAAAAATATTTTCTGCCGGTTAAGTTTTTGAGGGCTGATTTCTTGTCCTGTGATAAAAAGCCTTCTGTTTCGAGTGCCAAAGCTTTCAGGTTAGCATTTACAACCGGTTGGCACCATTTTTGAGTGAATTGCCAAAAGTCAGATTTTTGCTGAAATTGTGACCCCGGGGCTTAGGGATTTTTTCAAAAAAAAAATTTCTGCCGGTTACGTTTTTGAGGGCTGATTTCTTGTCCTGTGATAAAAAGCCTTCTGTTTCCATCGCCAAAGCTTTCAGGGGATCATTTGCAACCTTCTGGCACCATTTTTGAGTGAATTGCCAAAAGTCAGATTTTTGCTGAAATTGTGACCCCGGGGCTTAGGGATTTTTTCAAAAAAATATTTTCTGCCGGTTAAGTTTTTGAGGGCTGATTTCTTGTCCTGTGATAAAAAGCCTTCTGTTTCGAGTGCCAAAGCTTTCAGGTGCGCATTTACAACCGGTTGGCACCATTTTTGAGTGAATTGCCAAAAGTCAGATTTTTGCTGAAATTGTGACCCCGGGGCTTAGGGATTTTTTCAAAAAAATATTTTCTGCCGGTTAAGTTTTTGAGGGCTGATTTCTTGTCCTGTGATAAAAAGCCTTCTGTTTCCATCGCCAAAGCTTTCAGGGGAGCATTTGCAAGCTTCTGGCACCATTTTTGAGTGAATTGCCCAAAGTCAGATTTTTGCTGAAATTGTGACCCCGGGGCTTAGGGATTTTTTGAAAAAAATATTTTCTGCCGGTTAAGTTTTTGAGGGCTGATTTCTTCTCCTGTGATAAAAAGCCTTCTGTTTCCATCGCCAAAGCTTTCAGGGGATCATTTGCAAGCTTCTGGTACCATTTTTGAGTGAATTGCCAAAAGTCAGATTTTTGCTGAAAATGTGACCCCGGGGCTAAGGGATTTTTTCAAAAAAATATTTTCTGCCGGTTAAGTTTTTGAGGGCTGATTTCTTGTCCTGTGATAAAAAGCCTTCTGTTTCCATCGCCAAAGCTTTCAGGGCATCATTTGCAAGCTTCTGGCACCATTTTTGTGTGAATTGCCAAAAGTCAGATTTTTGCTGAAATTGTGACCCCGGGGCTTAGGGATTTTTTCAAAAAAGTATTTTCTACCCGTTAAGTTTTTGAGGGCGGATTTCTTGTCCTGTGATAAAAAGCCTTCTGTTTCGAGTGCCAAACCTTTCAGGAGAGCATTTTCAAGCTTTTGGCACCATTTTTGAGTGAATTGCCAAAAGTCAGATTTTTGCTGAAATTGTGACCCCTGTGCTTAGGGATTTTTTCAAAAAAATATTTTCTGCCGGTTAAGTTTTTGAGGGCTGATTACTTGTCCTGTGATAAAAAGCCTTCTGTTTCCATCCCCAAAGCTTTCAGGGCATAATTTGCAAGCTTCTGGCACCATTTTTGAGTGAATTGCCAAAAGTCAGATTTTTGCTGAAATTGTGACCCCGGGACTTAGGGATTTTTTCAAAAAAATATTTTCTGCCGGTTAAGTTTTTGAGGGCTGATTTCTTGTCCTGTGATAAAAAGCCTTCTGTTTCGAGTGCCAAACCTTTCAGGGGATCATTTGCAAGCTTCTGGCACCATTTTTGAGTGAATTGCCAAAAGTCAGATTTTTGCTGAAATTGTGACCCCGGGGCTTAGGGATTTTTTCAAAAAAATATTTTCTGCCGGTTAAGTTTTTGAGGGCTGATTTCTTGTCCTGTGATAAAAAGCCTTCTGTTTCCATCGTCAAAGCTTTCAGGGGAGCATTTGCAAGCTTCTGGCACCGTTTTTGAGTGAATTGCCAAAAGTCAGATTTTTGCTGAAATTGTGACCCCGGGGCTTAGGGATTTTTTCAAAAAAGTATTTTCTACCCGTTAAGTTTTTGAGGGCTGATTTCTTGTCTTGTGATAAAAAGCCTTCTGTTTCGAGTGCCAAACCTTTCAGGAGAGCATTTTCAAGCTTTGACACCATTTTTGAGTGAATTGCCAAAAGTCAGATTTTTGCTGAAATTGTGACCCCGGGGCTTAGGGATTTTTTCAAAAAAATATTTTCTGCCGGTTAAGTTTTTGAGGGCTGATTTCTTGTCCTGTGATAAAAAGCCTTCTGTTTCCATCGCCAAAGCTTTCAGGTGAGCATTTACAACCGGTTGGCACCATTTTTGAGTGAATTGCCAAAAGTCAGATTTTTGCTGAAATTGTGACCCCGGGGCTTAGGGATTTTTTCAAAAAAATATTTTCTGCCGGTTAAGTTTTTGAGGGCTGATTTCTTGTCCTGTGATCAAAAGCCTTCTGTTTCGAGTGCCAAACCTTTCAGGGGATCATTTGCAAGCTTCTGGCACCATTTTTGAGTGAATTGCCAAAAGTCAGATTTTTGCTGAAATTGTGACCCCGGGGCTTAGGGATTTTTTCAAAAAAATATTTTCTGCCGGTTAAGTTTTTGAGGGCTGATTTCTTGTCCTGTGATAAAAAGCCTTCTGTTTCGAGTGCCAAAGCTTTCAGGTGCGCATTTACAACCGGTTGGCACCATTTTTGAGTGAATTGCCAAAAGTCAGATTTTTGCTGAAATTGTGACCCCGGGGCTTAGGGATTTTTTCAAAAAAATTTTTTCTGCCGGTTAAGTTTTTGAGGGCTGATTTCTTGTCCTGTGATAAAAAGCCTTCTGTTTCCATCGCCAAAGCTTTCAGGTGAGCATTTACAAATGGTTGGCACCATTTTTGAGTGAATTGCCAAAAGTCAGATTTTTGCTGAAATTGTGACCCCGGGGCTTAGGGATTTTTTCAAAAAAATATTTTCTGCCGGTTAAGTTTTTGAGGGCTGATTTCTTGTCCTGTGATAAAAAGCCTTCTGTTTCGAGTGCCAAACCTTTCAGGGGATCATTTGCAAGCTTCTGGCACCATTTTTGAGTGAATTGCCAAAAGTCAGATTTTTGCTGAAATTGTGACCCCGGGGCTTAGGGAATTTTTCAAAAAAATATTTTCTGCCGGTTAAGTTTTTGAGGGCTGATTTCTTGTCCTGTGATAAAAAGCCTTCTGTTTCCATCGTCAAAGCTTTCAGGGGAGCATTTGCAAGCTTCTGGCACCGTTTTTGAGTGAATTGCCAAAAGTCAGATTTTTGCTGAAATTGTGACCCCGGGGCTTAGGGATTTTTTCAAAAAAGTATTTTCTACCCGTTAAGTTTTTGAGGGCGGATTTCTTGTCCTGTGATAAAAAGCCTTCTGTTTCGAGTGCCAAACCTTTCAGGAGAGCATTTTCAAGCTTTTGGCACCATTTTTGAGTGAATTGCCAAAAGTCAGATTTTTGCTGAAATTGTGACCCCGGGGCTTAGGGATTTTTTCAAAAAAATATTTTCTGCCGGTTAAGTTTTTGAGGGCTGATTTCTTGTCCTGTGATAAAAAGCCTTCTGTTTCCATCACCAAAGCTTTCAGATGAGCATTTGCAAGCTTCTGGCACCATTTTTGAGTGAATTGCCAAAAGTCAGATTTTTGCTGAAATTGTGACCCCGGGGCTTAGGGATTTTTTGAAAAAAATATTTTCTGCCGGTTAAGTTTTTGAGGGCTGATTTCTTCTCCTGTGATAAAAAGCCTTCTGTTTCCATCGCCAAAGCTTTCAGGGGATCATTTGCAAGCTTCTGGCACCATTTTTGAGTGAATTGCCAAAAGTCAGATTTTTGCTGAAATTGTGACCCCGGGGCTTAGGGATTTTTTCAAAAAAATATTTTCTGCCGTTTAAGTTTTTGAGGGCTGATTTCTTGTCCTGTGATAAAAAGCCTTCTGTTTCCATCCCCAAAGCTTTCAGGGCATCATTTGCAAGCTTCTGGCACCATTTTTGAGTGAATTGCCAAAAGTCAGATTTTTGCAGAAATTGTGACCCCGGGGCTTAGGGATATTTTGAAAAAAATATTTTCTGCCGGTTACGTTTTTGAGGGCTGATTTCTTGTCCTGTGATAAAAAGCCTTCTGTTTCCATCGCCAAAGCTTTCAGGGGATCATTTGCAAGCTTCTGGCACCATTTTTGAGTAAATTGCCAAAAGTCAGATTTTGGCTGAAATTGTGACCCCGGGGCTTAGGGATTTTTTGAAAAAAAAATTTTCTGCCGGTTAAGTTTTTGAGGGCTGATTTCTTCTCCTGTGATAAAAAGCCTTCTGTTTCCATCGCCAAAGCTTTCAGGGGATCATTTGCAAGCTTCTGGCACCATTTTTGAGTGAATTGCCAAAAGTCAGATTTCTGCTGAAATTGTGACCCCGGGGCTTAGGGATTTTTTCAAAAAAATATTTTCTGCCGGTTAAGTTTTTGAGGGCTGATTTCTTGTCCTGTGATAAAAAGCCTTCTGTTTCCATCGCCAAAGCTTTCAGGGCATCATTTGCAAGCTTCTGGCACCATTTTTGAGTGAATTGCCAAAAGTCAGATTTTTGCTGAAATTGTGACCCCGGGGCTTAGGGATTTTTTCAAAAAAGTATTTTCTACCCGTTAAGTTTTTGAGGGCTGATTTCTTGTCCTGTGATAAAAAGCCTTCTGTTTCCATCGTCAAAGCTTTCAGGGGAGCATTAGCAAGCTTCTGGCACCGTTTTTGAGTGAATTGCCAAAAGTCAGATTTTTGCTGAAATTGTGACCCCGGGGCTTAGGGATTTTTTCAAAAAAGTATTTTCTACCCGTTAAGTTTTTGAGGGCGGATTTCTTGTCCTGTGATAAAAAGCCTTCTGTTTCGAGTGCCAAACCTTTCAGGAGAGCATTTTCAAGCTTCTGGCACCATTTTTGAGTGAATTGCCAAAAGTCAGATTTTTGCTGAAATTGTGACCCCGGGGCTTAGGGATTTTTTCAAAACAAGATTTTCTGCCGGTTAAGTTTTTGAGGGCTGATTTCTTGTCCTGTGATAAAAAGCCTTCTGTTTCCATCGCCAAAGCTTTCAGGGGATCATTTGCAAGCTTCTGGCACCATTTTTGAGTGAATTGCCAAAAGTCAGATTTTTGCTGAAATTGTGACCCCGGGGCTTAGGGATTTTTTCAAAAAAATATTTTCTGCCGGTTAAGTTTTTGAGGGCTGATTTCTTGTCCTGTGATAAAAAGCCTTCTGTTTCCATCGCCAAAGCTTTCAGGTGAGCATTTACAAATGGTTGGCACCATTTTTGAGTGAATTGCCAAAAGTCAGATTTTTGCTGAAATTGTGACCCCGGGGCTTAGGGATTTTTTCAAAAAAATATTTTCTGCCGGTTAAGTTTTTGAGGGCTGATTTCTTCTCCTGTGATAAAAAGCCTTCTGTTTCCATCGCCAAAGCTTTCAGGGGATCATTTGCAAGCTTCTGGCACCATTTTTGAGTGAATTGCCAAAAGTCAGATTTCTGCTGAAATTGTGACCCCGGGGCTTAGGGATTTTTTGAAAAAAATATTTTCTGCCGGTTAAGTTTTTGAGGGCTGATTTCTTGTCCTGTGATAAAAAGCCTTCTGTTTCCATCGCCAAAGCTTTCAGGGCATCATTTGCAAGCTTCTGGCACCATTTTTGAGTGAATTGCCAAAAGTCAGATTTTTGCTGAAATTGTGACCCCGGGGCTTAGGGATTTTTTCAAAAAAGTATTTTCTACCCGTTAAGTTTTTGAGGGCTGATTTCTTGTCCTGTGATAAAAAGCCTTCTGTTTCCATCGTCAAAGCTTTCAGGGGAGCATTAGCAAGCTTCTGGCACCGTTTTTGAGTGAATTGCCAAAAGTCAGATTTTTGCTGAAATTGTGACCCCGGGGCTTAGGGATTTTTTCAAAAAAGTATTTTCTACCCGTTAAGTTTTTGAGGGCGGATTTCTTGTCCTGTGATAAAAAGCCTTCTGTTTCGAGTGCCAAACCTTTCAGGAGAGCATTTTCAAGCTTCTGGCACCATTTTTGAGTGAATTGCCAAAAGTCAGATTTTTGCTGAAATTGTGACCCCGGGGCTTAGGGATTTTTTCAAAACAAGATTTTCTGCCGGTTAAGTTTTTGAGGGCTGATTTCTTGTCCTGTGATAAAAAGCCTTCTGTTTCCATCGCCAAAGCTTTCAGGGGATCATTTGCAAGCTTCTGGCACCATTTTTGAGTGAATTGCCAAAAGTCAGATTTTTGCTGAAATTGTGACCCCGGGGCTTAGGGATTTTTTCAAAAAAATATTTTCTGCCGGTTAAGTTTTTGAGGGCTGATTTCTTGTCCTGTGATAAAAAGCCTTCTGTTTCCATCGCCAAAGCTTTCAGGTGAGCATTTACAAATGGTTGGCACCATTTTTGAGTGAATTGCCAAAAGTCAGATTTTTGCTGAAATTGTGACCCCGGGGCTTAGGGATTTTTTCAAAAAAATATTTTCTGCCGGTTAAGTTTTTGAGGGCTGATTTCTTGTCCTGTGATAAAAAGCCTTCTGTTTCGAGTGCCAAACCTTTCAGGGGATCATTTGCAAGCTTCTGGCACCATTTTTGAGTGAATTGCCAAAAGTCAGATTTTTGCTGAAATTGTGACCCCGGGGCTTAGGGATTTTTTCAAAAAAATATTTTCTGCCGGTTAAGTTTTTGAGGGCTGATTTCTTGTCCTGTGATAAAAAGCCTTCTGTTTCCATCACCAAAGCTTTCAGATGAGCATTTGCAAGCTTCTGGCACCATTTTTGAGTGAATTGCCAAAAGTCAGATTTTTGCTGAAATTGTGACCCCGGGGCTTAGGGATTTTTTCAAAAAAATATTTTCTGCCGGTTAAGTTTTTGAGGGCTGATTTCTTGTCCTGTGATAAAAAGCCTTCTGTTTCCATCGCCAAAGCTTTCAGGGAAGCATTTTCAAGCTTTTGACACCATTTTTGAGTGAATTGCCAAAAGTCAGATTTTTGCTGAAATTGTGACCCCGGGGCTTAGGGATTTTTTCAAAAAAATATTTTCTGCCGGTTAAGTTTTTGAGGGCTGATTTCTTGTCCTGTGATAAAAAGCCTTCTGTTTCCATCGCCAAAGCTTTCAGGTGAGCATTTACAACCGGTTGGCACCATTTTTGAGTGAATTGCCAAAAGTCAGATTTTTGCAGAAATTGTGACCCCGGGGCTTAGGGATTTTTTCAAAAAAACATTTTCTGCCGGTTACGTTTTTGAGGGCTGATTTCTTGTCTTGTGATAAAAAGCCTTCTGTTTCCATCGCCAAAGCTTTCAGGGGAGCATTTGCAAGCTTCTGGCACCATTTTTGAGTGAATTGCCAAAAGTCAGATTTTTGCTGAAATTGTGACCCCGGGGCTTAGGGATTTTTTCAAAAAAATATTTTCTGCCGGTTACGTTTTTGAGGGCTGATTTCTTGTCCTGTGATAAAAAGCCTTCTGTTTCCATCGCCAAAGCTTTCAGGGGATCATTTGCAACCTTCTGGCACCATTTTTGAGTGAATTGCCAAAAGTCAGATTTTTGCTGAAATTGTAACCCGGGGCTTAGGGATATTTTGAAAAAAATATTTTCTGCCGGTTAAGTTTTTGAGGGCTGATTTCTTGTCCTGTGATAAAAAGCCTTCTGTTTCCATCGCCAAAGCTTTCAGGGGATCATTTGCAAGCTTCTGGCACCATTTTTTAGTGAATTGCCAAAAGTTAGATTTTGGCTGAAATTGTGACCCCGGGGCTTAGGGATTTTTTGAAAAAAAAATTTTCTGCCGGTTAAGTTTTTGAGGGCTGATTTCTTCTCCTGTGATAAAAAGCCTTCTGTTTCCATCGCCAAAGCTTTCAGGGGATCATTTGCAAGCTTCTGGTACCATTTTTGAGTGAATTGCCAAAAGTCAGATTTTTGCTGAAAATGTGACCCCGGGGCTTAGGGATTTTTTCAAAAAAATATTTTCTGCCGGTTAAGTTTTTGAGGGCTGATTTCTTGTCCTGTGATAAAAAGCCTTCTGTTTCCATCGCCAAAGCTTTCAGGGCATCATTTGCAAGCTTCTGGCACCATTTTTGTGTGAATTGCCAAAAGTCAGATTTTTGCTGAAATTGTGACCCCGGGGCTTAGGGATATTTTGAAAAAAATATTTTCTGCCGGTTAAGTTTTTGAGGGCTGATTTCTTGTCCTGTGATAAAAAGCCTTCTGTTTCCATCGTCAAAGCTTTCAGGGGAGCATTTGCAAGCTTCTGGCACCGTTTTTGAGTGAATTGCCAAAAGTCAGATTTTTGCTGAAATTGTGACCCCGGGGCTTAGGGATTTTTTCAAAAAAGTATTTTCTACCCGTTAAGTTTTTGAGGGCGGATTTCTTGTCCTGTGATAAAAAGCCTTCTGTTTCGAGTGCCAAACCTTTCAGGAGAGCATTTTCAAGCTTTTGGCACCATTTTTGAGTGAATTGCCAAAAGTCAGATTTTTGCTGAAATTGTGACCCCTGTGCTTAGGGATTTTTTCAAAAAAATATTTTCTGCCGGTTAAGTTTTTGAGGGCTGATTACTTGTCCTGTGATAAAAAGCCTTCTGTTTCCATCCCCAAAGCTTTCAGGGCATAATTTGCAAGCTTCTGGCACCATTTTTGAGTGAATTGCCAAAAGTCAGATTTTTGCTGAAATTGTGACCCCGGGGCTTAGGGATTTTTTCAAAAAATATTTTCTGCCGGTTAAGTTTTTGAGGGCTGATTTCTTGTCCTGTGATAAAAAGCCTTCTGTTTCGAGTGCCAAACCTTTCAGGGGATCATTTGCAAGCTTCTGGCAGCATTTTTGAGTGAATTGCCAAAAGTCAGATTTTTGCTGAAATTGTGACCCCGGGGCTTAGGGATTTTTTCAAAAAAATATTTTCTGCCGGTTAAGTTTTTGAGGGCTGATTTCTTGTCCTGTGATAAAAAGCCTTCTGTTTCCATCGCCAAAGCTTTCAGGTGAGCATTTACAACCGGTTGGCACCATTTTTGAGTGAATTGCCAAAAGTCAGATTTTTGCTGAAATTGTGACCCCGGGGCTTAGGGATTTTTTCAAAAAAATATTTTCTGCCGGTTAAGTTTTTGAGGGCTGATTTCTTGTCCTGTGATCAAAAGCCTTCTGTTTCGAGTGCCAAACCTTTCAGGGGATCATTTGCAAGCTTCTGGCACCATTTTTGAGTGAATTGCCAAAAGTCAGATTTTTGCTGAAATTGTGACCCCGGGGCTTAGGGATTTTTTCAAAAAAATATTTTCTGCCGGTTAAGTTTTTGAGGGCTGATTTCTTGTCCTGTGATAAAAAGCCTTCTGTTTCCATCGCCAAAGCTTTCAGGGGAGCATTTGCAAGCTTCTGGCACCATTTTTGAATGAATTGCCCAAAGTCAGATTTTTGCTGAAATTGTGACCCCGGGGCTTAGGGATTTTTTGAAAAAAATATTTTCTGCCGGTTAAGTTTTTGAGGGCTGATTTCTTCTCCTGTGATAAAAAGCCTTCTGTTTCCATCGCCAAAGCTTTCAGGGGATCATTTGCAAGCTTCTGGCACCATTTTTGAGTGAATTGCCAAAAGTCAGATTTTTGCTGAAATTGTGACCCCGGGGCTTAGGGATTTTTTCAAAAAAATATTTTCTGCCGGTTACGTTTTTGAGGGCTGATTTCTTGTCCTGTGATAAAAAGCCTTCTGTTTCCATCGCCAAAGCTTTCAGGGGATCATTTGCAAGCTTCTGGCACCATTTTTGAGTGAATTGCCAAAAGTCAGATTTTGGCTGAAATTGTGACCCCGGGGCTTAGGGATTTTTTGAAAAAAAAATTTTCTGCCGGTTAAGTTTTTGAGGGCTGATTTCTTCTCCTGTGATAAAAAGCCTTCTGTTTCCATCGCCAAAGCTTTCAGGGGATCATTTGCAAGCTTCTGGCACCAATTTTGAGTGAATTGCCAAAAGTCAGATTTCTGCTGAAATTGTGACCCCGGGGCTTAGGGATTTTTTCAAAAAAATATTTTCTGCCGGTTAAGTTTTTGAGGGCTGATTTCTTGTCCTGTGATAAAAAGCCTTCTGTTTCCATCGCCAAAGCTTTCAGGGCATCATTTGCAAGCTTCTGGCACCATTTTTGTGTGAATTGCCAAAAGTCAGATTTTTGCTGAAATTGTGACCCCGGGGCTTAGGGATATTTTGAAAAAAATATTTTCTGCCGGTTAAGTTTTTGAGGGCTGATTTCTTGTCCTGTGATAAAAAGCCTTCTGTTTCCATCGTCAAAGCTTTCAGGGGAGCATTAGCAAGCTTCTGGCACCGTTTTTGAGTGAATTGCCAAAAGTCAGATTTTTGCTGAAATTGTGACCCCGGGGCTTAGGGATTTTTTCAAAAAAGTATTTTCTACCCGTTAAGTTTTTGAGGGCGGATTTCTTGTCCTGTGATAAAAAGCCTTCTGTTTCGAGTGCCCAACCTTTCAGGAGAGCATTTTCAAGCTTTTGGCACCATTTTTGAGTGAATTGCCAAAAGTCAGATTTTTGCTGAAATTGTGACCCCGGGGCTTAGGGATTTTTTCAAAAAAATATTTTCTGCCCGTTAAGTTTTTGAGGGCTGATTTCTTGTCCTGTGATAAAAAGCCTTCTGTTTCCATCGCCAAAGCTTTCAGGGGAGCATTTGCAAGCTTCTGGCACCATTTTTGAGTGAATTGCCAAAAGTCAGATTTTTGCTGAAATTGTGACCCCGGGGCTTAGGGATTTTTTCAAAAAAATATTTTCTGCCGGTTAAGTTTTTGAGGGCTGATTTCTTGTCCTGTGATAAAAAGCCTTCTGTTTCCATCGCCAAAGCTTTCAGGTGAGCATTTACAAATGGTTGGCACCATTTTTGAGTGAATTGCCAAAAGTCAGATTTTTGCTGAAATTGTGACCCCGGGGCTTAGGGATTTTTTCAAAAAAATATTTTCTGCCGGTTAAGTTTTTGAGGGCTGATTTCTTGTCCTGTGATAAAAAGCCTTCTGTTTCGAGTGCCAAACCTTTCAGGGGATCATTTGCAAGCTTCTGGCACCATTTTTGAGTGAATTGCCAAAAGTCAGATTTTTGCTGAAATTGTGACCCCGGGGCTTAGGGAATTTTTCAAAAAAATATTTTCTGCCGGTTAAGTTTTTGAGGGCTGATTTCTTGTCCTGTGATAAAAAGCCTTCTGTTTCCATCGTCAAAGCTTTCAGGGGAGCATTTGCAAGCTTCTGGCACCGTTTTTGAGTGAATTGCCAAAAGTCAGATTTTTGCTGAAATTGTGACCCCGGGGCTTAGGGATTTTTTCAAAAAAGTATTTTCTACCCGTTAAGTTTTTGAGGGCGGATTTCTTGTCCTGTGATAAAAAGCCTTCTGTTTCGAGTGCCAAACCTTTCAGGAGAGCATTTTCAAGCTTTTGGCACCATTTTTGAGTGAATTGCCAAAAGTCAGATTTTTGCTGAAATTGTGACCCCGGGGCTTAGGGATTTTTTCAAAAAAATATTTTCTGCCGGTTAAGTTTTTGAGGGCTGATTTCTTGTCCTGTGATAAAAAGCCTTCTGTTTCCATCACCAAAGCTTTCAGATGAGCATTTGCAAGCTTCTGGCACCATTTTTGAGTGAATTGCCAAAAGTCAGATTTTTGCTGAAATTGTGACCCCGGGGCTTAGGGATTTTTTCAAAAAAATATTTTCTGCCGGTTACGTTTTTGAGGGCTGATTTCTTGTCCTGTGATAAAAAGCCTTCTGTTTCCATCGCCAAAGCTTTCAGGGAAGCATTTTCAAGCTTTTGACACCATTTTTGAGTGAATTGCCAAAAGTCAGATTTTTGCTGAAATTGTGACCCCGGGGCTTAGGGATTTTTTCAAAGAAATATTTTCTGCCGGTTAAGTTTTTGAGGGCTGATTTCTTGTCCTGTGATAAAAAGCCTTCTGTTTCCATCGCCAAAGCTTTCAGGTGAGCATTTACAACCGGTTGGCACCATTTTTGAGTGAATTGCCAAAAGTCAGATTTTTGCAGAAATTGTGACCCCGGGGCTTAGGGATTTTTTCAAAAAAACATTTTCTGCCGGTTACGTTTTTGAGGGCTGATTTCTTGTCTTGTGATAAAAAGCCTTCTGTTTCCATCGCCAAAGCTTTCAGGGGAGCATTTGCAAGCTTCTGGCACCATTTTTGAGTGAATTGCCAAAAGTCAGATTTTTGCTGAAATTGTGACCCCGGGGCTTAAGGATTTTTTCAAAAAAATATTTTCTGCCGGTTACGTTTTTGAGGGCTGATTTCTTGTCCTGTGATAAAAAGCCTTCTGTTTCCATCGCCAAAGCTTTCAGGGGATCATTTGCAACCTTCTGGCACCATTTTTGAGTGAATTGCCAAAAGTCAGATTTTTGCTGAAATTGTGACCCCGGGGCTTAGGGAATTTTTCAAAAAAATATTTTCTGCCGGTTAAGTTTTTGAGGGCTGATTTCTTGTCCTGTGATAAAAAGCCTTCTGTTTCCATCGTCAAAGCTTTCAGGGGAGCATTTGCAAGCTTCTGGCACCGTTTTTGAGTGAATTGCCAAAAGTCAGATTTTTGCTGAAATTGTGACCCCGGGGCTTAGGGATTTTTTCAAAAAAGTATTTTCTACCCGTTAAGTTTTTGAGGGCGGATTTCTTGTCCTGTGATAAAAAGCCTTCTGTTTCGAGTGCCAAACCTTTCAGGAGAGCATTTTCAAGCTTTTGGCACCATTTTTGAGTGAATTGCCAAAAGTCAGATTTTTGCTGAAATTGTGACCCCGGGGCTTAGGGATTTTTTCAAAAAAATATTTTCTGCCGGTTAAGTTTTTGAGGGCTGATTTCTTGTCCTGTGATAAAAAGCCTTCTGTTTCGAGTTCCAAACCTTTCAGGAGAGCATTTTCAAGCTTTTGGCACCATTTTTGAGTGAATTGCCAAAAGTCAGATTTTTGCTGAAATTGTGACCCCGGGGCTTAGGGATTTTTTCAAAAAAATATTTTCTGCCGGTTACATTTTGAGGGCTGATTTCTTGTCTTGTGATAAAAAGCCTTCTGTTTCCATCGCCAAAGCTTTCAGGGGAGCATTTGCAAGCTTCTGGCACCATTTTTGAGTGAATTGCCAAAAGTCAGATTTTTGCTGAAATTGTGACCCCGGGGCTTAAGGATTTTTTCAAAAAAATATTTTCTGCTGGTTACGTTTTTGAGGGCTGATTTCTTGTCCTGTGATAAAAAGCCTTCTGTTTCCATCGCCAAAGCTTTCAGGGGATCATTTGCAACCTTCTGGCACCATTTTTGAGTGAATTGCCAAAAGTCAGATTTTTGCTGAAATTGTAACCCGGGGCTTAGGGATTTTTTCAAAAAAATATTTTCTGCCGGTTAAGTTTTTGAGGGCTGATTTCTTGTCCTGTGATAAAAAGCCTTCTGTTTCCATCGCCAAAGCTTTCAGGTGAGCATTTACAACCGGTTGGCACCATTTTTGAGTGAATTGCCAAAAGTCAGATTTTTGCAGAAATTGTGACCCCGGGGCTTAGGGATTTTTTCAAAAAAACATTTTCTGCCGGTTACGTTTTTGAGGGCTGATTTCTTGTCTTGTGATAAAAAGCCTTCTGTTTCCATCGCCAAAGCTTTCAGGGGAGCATTTGCAAGCTTCTGGCACCATTTTTGAGTGAATTGCCAAAAGTCAGATTTTTGCTGAAATTGTGACCCCGGGGCTTAAGGATTTTTTCAAAAAAATATTTTCTGCCGGTTACGTTTTTGAGGGCTGATTTCTTGTCCTGTGATAAAAAGCCTTCTGTTTCCATCGCCAAAGCTTTCAGGGGATCATTTGCAACCTTCTGGCACCATTTTTGAGTGAATTGCCAAAAGTCAGATTTTTGCTGAAATTGTAACCCGGGGCTTAGGGATTTTTTCAAAAAAATATTTTCTGCCGGTTAAGTTTTTGAGGGCTGATTTCTTGTCCTGTGATAAAAAGCCTTCTGTTTCCATCGCCAAAGCTTTCAGGGGAGCATTTTCAAGCTCTTGGCACCATTTTTGAGTGAATTGCCAAAAGTCAGATTTTTGCTGAAATTGTGACCCCGGGGCTTAGGGATTTTTTCAAAAAAATATTTTCTGCCGGTTAAGTTTTTGAGGGCTGATTTCTTGTCCTGTGATAAAAAGCCTTCTGTTTCCATCGCCAAAGCTTTCAGGTGAGCATTTACAACCGGTTGGCACCATTTTTGAGTGAATTGCCAAAAGTCAGATTTTTGCAGAAATTGTGACCCCGGGGCTTAGGGATTTTTTCAAAAAAACATTTTCTGCCGGTTACGTTTTTGAGGGCTGATTTCTTGTCTTGTGATAAAAAGCCTTCTGTTTCCATCGCCAAAGCTTTCAGGGGAGCATTTGCAAGCTTCTGGCACCATTTTTGAGTGAATTGCCAAAAGTCAGATTTTTGCTGAAATTGTGACCCCGGGGCTTAGGGATTTTTTCAAAAAAATATTTTCTGCCGGTTACGTTTTTGAGGGCTGATTTCTTGTCCTGTGATAAAAAGCCTTCTGTTTCCATCGCGAAAGCTTTCAGGGGATCATCTGCAACCTTCTGGCACCATTTTTGAGTGAATTGCCAAAAGTCAGATTTTTGCTGAAATTGTAACCCCGGGCTTAGGGATATTTTGAAAAAAATATTTTCTGCCGGTTAAGTTTTTGAGGGCTGATTTCTTGTCCTGTGATAAAAAGCCTTCTGTTTCCATCGCCAAAGCTTTCAGGGGAGCATTTTCAAGCTCTTGGCACCATTTTTGAGTGAATTGCCAAAAGTCAGATTTTTGCTGAAATTGTGACCCCGGGGCTTAGGGATTTTTTCAAAAAAATATTTTCTGCTGGTTAAGTTTTTGAGGGCTGATTTCTTGTCCTGTGATAAAAAGCCTTCTGTTTCCATCGCCAAAGCTTTCAGGGGAGCATTTTCAAGCTTTTGGCACCATTTTTGAGTGAATTGCCAAAAGTCAGATTTTTGCTGAAATTGTGACCCCGGGGCTTAGGGATTTTTTCAAAAAAATATTTTCTGCCGGTTAAGTTTTTGAGGGCTGATTTCTTGTCCTGTGATAAAAAGCCTTCTGTTTCCATCGCCAAAGCTTTCAGGGGATCATTTGCAAGCTTCTGGCACCATTTTTGAGTGAATTGCCAAAAGTCAGATTTTTGCTGAAATTGTGACCCCGACCGGGGCTTAGGGATTTTTTCAAAAAAATATTTTCAGCCGGTTAAGTTTTTGAGGGCTGATTTCTTGTCCTGTAATAAAAAGCCTTCTGTTTCCATCGCCAAAGCTTTCAGGGGATCATTTGCAAGCTTCTGGCACCATTTTTGAGTGAACTGCCAAAAGTCAGATTTTTGCTGAAATTGTGACCCCGGGGCTTAGGGATTTTTTCAAAAAAATATTTTCTGCTGGTTAAGTTTTTGAGGGCTGATTTCTTGTTCTGTGATAAAAAGCCTTCTGTTTCCATCGCCAAAGCTTTCAGGGGAGCATTTTCAAGCTTTTGGCACCATTTTTGAGTGAATTGCCAAAAGTCAGATTTTTGCTGAAATTGTGACCCCGGGGCTTAGGGATTTTTTCAAAAAAATATTTTCTACCGGTTAAGTTTTTGAGGGCTGATTTCTTGTCCTGTGATAAAAAGCCTTCTGTTTCCATCCCCAAAGCTTTCAGGGCATCATTTGCAAGCTTCTGGCACCATTTTTGAGTGAATTGCCAAAAGTCAGATTTTTGCTGAAATTGTGACCCCGGGGCTTAGGGATTTTTTCAAAAAAATATTTTCTGCCGGTTAAGTTTTTGAGGGCTGATTTCTTGTCCTGTGATAAAAAGCCTTCTGTTTCCATCGCCAAAGCTTTCAGGGCATCTTTTGCAAGCTTCTGGCACCATTTTTGAGTGAATTGCCAAACGTCAGATTTTTGCTGAAATTGTGACCCCGGGGCTTAGGGATTTTTTCAAAAAAATATTTTCTGCCGGTTAAGTTTTTGAGGGCTGATTTCTTGTCCTGTGATAAAAAGCCTTCTGTTTCCATCGCCAAAGCTTTCAGGGCATCATTTGCAAGCTTCTGGCACCATTTTTGAGTGAATTGCCAAAAGTCAGATTTTTGCTGGAATTGTGACCCCGGGGCTTAGGGATTTTTTCAAAATAATTTTCTGCCGGTTAAGTTTTTGAGGGCTGATTTCTTGTCCTGTGATAAAAAGCCTTCTGTTTCCATCGCCAAAGCTTTCAGGAGAGCATTTTCAAGCTTTTGGCACCATTTTTGAGTGAATTGCCAAAAGTCAGATTTTTGCTGAAATTGTGACCCCGGGGCTTAGGGATTTTTTCAAAAAAATATTTTCTGCCGGTTACGTTTTTGAGGGCTGATTTCTTGTCTTGTGATAAAAAGCCTTCTGTTTCCATCGCCAAAGCTTTCAGGGGAGCATTTGCAAGCTTCTGGCACCATTTTTGAGTGAATTGCCAAAAGTCAGATTTTTGCTGTAATTGTGACCCCGGGGCTTAGGGATTTTTTCAAAAAAATATTTTCTGCCGGTTACGTTTTTGAGGGCTGATTTCTTGTCCTGTGATAAAAAGCCTTCTGTTTCCATCGCCAAAGCTTTCAGGGGATCATTTGCAAGCTTCTGGCTCCATTTTTGAGTGAATTGCCAAAAGTCAGATTTTTGCTGAAATTGTAACCCGGGGCTTAGGGATTTTTTCAAAAAAATATTTTCTGCCGGTTAAGTTTTTGAGGGCTGATTTCTTGTCCTGTGATAAAAAGCCTTCTGTTTCCATCGCCAAAGCTTTCAGGGGAGCATTTTCAAGCTTTTGGCACCATTTTTGAGTGAATTGCCAAAAGTCAGATTTTTGCTGAAATTGTGACCCCGGGGCTTAGGGATTTTTTCAAAAAAATATTTTCTGCCGGTTAAGTTTTTGAGGGCTGATTTCTTGTCCTGTGATAAAAAGCCTTCTGTTTCCATCCCCAAAGCTTTCAGGGCATCTTTTGCAAGCTTCTGGTACCATTTTTGAGTGAATTGCCAAACGTCAGATTTTTGCTGAAATTGTGACCCCGGGGCTTAGGGATTTTTTCAAAAAAATATTTGCTGCCGGTTAAGTTTTTGAGGGCTGATTTCTTGTCCTGTGATAAAAAGCCTTCTGTTTCCATCGCCAAAGCTTTCAGGGGATCATTTGCAAGCTTCTGGCACCATTTTTGAATGAATTGCCAAAAGTCAAATTTTTGCTGAAATTGTGACCCCGGGGCTTAGGGATTTTTTCAAAAAAATATTTTCAGCCGGTTAAGTTTTTGAGGGCTGATTTCTTGTCCTGTAATAAAAAGCCTTCTGTTTCCATCGCCCAAGCTTTCAGGGGATCATTTGCAAGCTTCTGGCACCATTTTTGAGTGAACTGCCAAAAGTCAGATTTTTGCTGAAATTGTGACCCCGGGGCTTAGGGATTTTTTCAAAAAAATATTTTCTGCTGGTTAAGTTTTTGAGGGCTGATTTCTTGTTCTGTGATAAAAAGCCTTCTGTTTCCATCGCCAAAGCTTTCAGGGGAGCATTTTCAAGCTTTTGGCACCATTTTTGAGTGAATTGCCAAAAGTCAGATTTTTGCTGAAATTGTGACCCCGGGGCTTAGGGATTTTTTAAAAAAAATATTTTCTGCCGGTTAAGTTTTTGAGGGCTGATTTCTTGTCCTGTGATAAAAAGCCTTCTGTTTCCATCCCCAAAGCTTTCAGGGCATCATTTGCAAGCTTCTGGCACCATTTTTGAGTGAATTGCCAAAAGTCAGATTTTTGCTGGAATTGTGACCCCGGGGCTTAGGGATTTTTCCAAAATTATTTTCTGCCGGTTAAGTTTTTGAGGGCTGATTTCTTGTCCTGTGATAAAAAGCCTTCTGTTTCCATCGCCAAAGCTTTCAGGAGAGCATTTTCAAGCTTTTGGCACCATTTTTGAGTGAATTGCCAAAAGTCAGATTTTTGCTGAAATTGTGACCCCGGGGCTTAGGGATTTTATCAAAAAAATATTTTCTGCCGGTTACGTTTTTGAGGGCTGATTTCTTGTCTTGTGATAAAAAGCCTTCTGTTTCCATCGCCAAAGCTTTCAGGGGAGCATTTGCAAGCTTCTGGCACCATTTTTGAGTGAATTGCCAAAAGTCAGATTTTTGCTGTAATTGTGACCCCGGGGCTTAGGGATTTTTTCAAAAAAATATTTTCTGCCGGTTACGTTTTTGAGGGCTGATTTCTTGTCCTGTGATAAAAAGCCTTCTGTTTCCATCGCCAAAGCTTTCAGGGGATCATTTGCAACCTTCTGGCACCATTTTTGAGTGAATTGCCAAAAGTCAGATTTTTGCTGAAATTGTAACCCGGGGCTTAGGGATTTTTTCAAAAAAATATTTTCTGCCGGTTAAGTTTTTGAGGGCTGATTTCTTGTCCTGTGATAAAAAGCCTTCTGTTTCCATCGCCAAAGCTTTCAGGGGAGCATTTTCAAGCTTTTGGCACCATTTTTGAGTGAATTGCCAAAAGTCAGATTTTTGCTGAAATTGTGACCCCGGGGCTTAGGGATTTTTTCAAAAAAATATTTTCTGCCGGTTAAGTTTTTGAGGGCTGATTTCTTGTCCTGTGATAAAAAGCCTTCTGTTTCCATCCCCAAAGCTTTCAGGGCATCTTTTGCAAGCTTCTGGCACCATTTTTGAGTGAATTGCCAAACGTCAGATTTTTGCTGAAATTGTGACCCCGGGGCTTAGGGATTTTTTCAAAAAAATATTTGCTGCCGGTTAAGTTTTTTAGGGCTGATTTCTTGTCCTGTGATAAAAAGCCTTCTGTTTCCATCGCCAAAGCTTTCAGGGGATCATTTGCAAGCTTCTGGCACCATTTTTGAATGAATTGCCAAAAGTCAGATTTTGGCTGAAATTGTGACCCCGGGGCTTAGGGATTTTTTCAAAAAAATGTTTGCTGCCGGTTAAGTTTTTTAGGGCTGATTTCTTGTCCTGTGATAAAAAGCCTTCTGTTTCCATCGCCAAAGCTTTCAGGGGATCATTTGCAAGCTTCTGGCACCATTTTTGAATGAATTGCCAAAAGTCAGATTTTTGCTGAAATTGTGACCCCGGGGCTTAGGGATTTTTTCAAAAAAATGTTTTCTGCCGGTTACGTTTTTGAGGGCTGATTTCTTGTCCTGTGATAAAAAGCCTTCTGTTTCCATCGCCAAAGCTTTCAGGGCATCATTTGCAAGCTTCTGGCACAATTTTTGAGTGAATTGCCAAAAGTCAGATTTTTGCTGAAATTGTGACCCCGGGGCTTAGGGATTTTTTCAAAAAATATTTTCTGCCGGTTAAGTTTTTGAGGGCTGATTTCTTGTCCTGTGATAAAAAGCCTTCTGTTTCCATCGCCAAAGCTTTCAGGGGATCATTTGCAAGCTTCTGGCACCATTTTTGAGTGAATTGCCAAAAGTCAAATTTTTCCTGAAATTGTGACCCCGGGGCTTAGGGATTTTTTCAAAAAAATATTTTCTGCCGGTTACGTTTTTGAGGGCTGATTTCTTGTCCTGTGATAAAAAGCCTTCTGTTTCCATCGCCAAAGCTTTCAGGGGATCATTTGCAAGCTTCTGGCACCATTTTTGAGTGAATTGCCAAAAGTCAGATTTTTGCTGAAATTGTGACCCCGGGGCTTAGGGATTTTTTCAAAAAAATATTTTCTGCCGGTTAAGTTTTTGAGGGCTGATTTCTTGTCCTGTGATAAAAAGCCTTCTGTTTCCATCGCCAAAGCTTTCAGGGGAGCATTTTCAAGCTTCTGGCACCATTTTTTGAGTGAATTGCCAAAAGTCAGATTTTGGCTGAAATTGTGACCCCGGGGCTTAGGGATTTTTTCAAAAAAATATTTTCTGCCGGTTACGTTGTTGAGGGCTGATTTCTTGTCCTGTGATAAAAAGCCTTCTGTTTCCATCGCCAAAGCTTTCAGGGCATCATTTGCAAGCTTCTGGCACCATTTTTGAGTGAATTGCCAAAAGTCAGATTTTTGCTGAAATTGTGACCCCGACCGGGGCTTAGGGATTTTTTTCAAAAAAATATTTTCTGCCGGTTAAGTTTTTGAGGGCTGATTTCTTGTCCTGTGATAAAAAGCCTTCTGTTTCCATCGCCAAAGCTTACAGGGGATCATTTGCAAGCTTCTGGCACCATTTTTGAGTGAATTGCCAAAAGTCAGATTTTTGCTGAAATTGTGACCCCGGGGCTTAGGGATTTTTTCAAAAAAATATTTTCTGCCGGTGAAGTTTTTGAGGGCGGATTTCTTGTCCTGTGATAAAAAGCCTTCTGTTTCGAGTGCCAAACCTTTCAGGAGAGCATTTTCAAGCTTTTGGCACCATTTTTGAGTGAATTGCCAAAAGTCAGATTTTTGCTGAAATTGTGACCCCGGGGCTTAGGGATTTTTTCAAAAAAATATTTTCTGCCGGTTAAGTTTATGAGGGCTGATTTCTTGTCCTGTGATAAAAAGCCTTCTGTTTCCATCGCCAAAGCTTTCAGGGGATCATTTGCAAGCTTCTGGCACCATTTTTGAGTGAATTGCCAAAAGTCAGATTTTTGCAGAAATTGTGACCCCGGGACTTAGGGATTTTTTCAAAAAAATATTTTCTGCTCGTTAAGTTTTTGAGGGCTGATTTCTTGTCCTGTGATAAAAAGCCTTCTGTTTCCATCACCAAAGCTTTCAGGGGAGCATTTTCAAGCTTTTGGCACCATTTTTGAGTGAACTGCCAAAAGTCAGATTTTTGCTGAAACTGTGACCCCGGGACTTAGGGATTTTTTCAAAAAAATATTTTCTGCCCGTTAAGTTTTTGAGGGCTGATTTCTTGTCCTGTGATAAAAAGCCTTCTGTTTCGAGTGCCAAACCTTTCAGGAGAGCATTTTCAAGCTTTTGGCACCATTTTTGAGTGAATTGCCAAAAGTCAGATTTTTGCTGAAATTGTGACCCCGGGGCTTAGGGATTTTTTCAAAAAAATATTTTCTGCCAGTTAAGTTTTTGAGGGCTGATTTCTTGTCCTGTGATAAAAAGCCTTCTGTTTCCATCGCCAAAGCTTTCAGGGGATCATTTGCAAGCTTCTGGCATCATTTTTGAGTGAATTGCCAAAAGTCAGATTTTTGCTGAAATTGTGACCCCGGGGCTTAGGGATTTTTTCAAAAAAATATTTTCTGCCGGTTAAGTTTTTGAGGGCTGATTTCTTGTCCTGTGATAAAAAGCCTTCTGTTTCCATCGCCAAAGCTTTCAGGGGATCATTTGCAAGCTTCTGGCACCATTTTTTAGTGAATTGCCAAAAGTCAAATTTTTGCTGAAATTGTGACCCCGGGGCTTAGGGATTTTTTCAAAAAAATATTTTCAGCCGGTTAAGTTTTTGAGGGCTGATTTCTTGTCCTGTAATAAAAAGCCTTCTGTTTCCATCGCCAAAGCTTTCAGGGGATCATTTGCAAGCTTCTGGCACCATTTTTGAGTGAACTGCCAAAAGTCAGATTTTTGCTGAAATTGTGACCCCGGGGCTTAGGGATTTTTTCAAAAAAATATTTTCTGCTGGTTAAGTTTTTGAGGGCTGATTTCTTGTTCTGTGATAAAAAGCCTTCTGTTTCCATCGCCAAAGCTTTCAGGGGAGCATTTTCAAGCTTTTGGCACCATTTTTGAGTGAATTGCCAAAAGTCAGATTTTTGCTGAAATTGTGACCCCGGGGCTTAGGGATTTTTTCAAAAAAATATTTTCTACCGGTTAAGTTTTTGAGGGCTGATTTCTTGTCCTGTGATAAAAAGCCTTCTGTTTCCATCCCCAAAGCTTTCAGGGCATCATTTGCAAGCTTCTGGCACCATTTTTGAGTGAATTGCCAAAAGTCAGATTTTTGCTGGAATTGTGACCCCGGGGCTTAGGGATTTTTTCAAAATTATTTTCTGCCGGTTAAGTTTTTGAGGGCTGATTTCTTGTCCTGTGATAAAAAGCCTTCTGTTTCCATCGCCAAAGCTTTCAGGAGAGCATTTTCAAGCTTTTGGCACCATTTTTGAGTGAATTGCCAAAAGTCAGATTTTTGCTGAAATTGTGACCCCGGGGCTTAGGGATTTTTTCAAAAAAATATTTTCTGCCGGTTACGTTTTTGAGGGCTGATTTCTTGTCTTGTGATAAAAAGCCTTCTGTTTCCATCGCCAAAGCTTTCAGGGGAGCATTTGCAAGCTTTTGGCACCATTTTTGAGTGAACTGCCAAAAGTCAGATTTTTGCTGAAATTGTGACCCCGGGGCTTAGGGATTTTTTCAAAAAAGTATTTTCTACCCGTTAAGTTTTTGAGCGCTGATTTCTTGTCCTGTGATAAAATGCCTTCTGTTTCGAGTGCCAAACCTTTCAGGAGAGCATTTTCAAGCTTTTGGCACCATTTTTGAGTGAATTGCCAAAAGTCAGATTTTTGCTGAAATTGTGACCCCGGGGCGTAGGGATTTTTTCAAAAAAATATTTTCTGCCGGTGAAGTTTTTGAGGGCGGATTTCTTGTCCTGTGATAAAAAGCCTTCTGTTTCGAGTGCCAAACCTTTCAGGAGAGCATTTTCAAGCTTTTGGCACCATTTTTGAGTGAATTGCCAAAAGTCAGATTTTTGCTGAAATTGTGACCCCGACCGGGGCTTAGGGATTTTTTCAAAAAAATATTTTCTGACGGTTAAGTTTTTGAGGGCTGATTTCTTGTCCTGTGATAAAAAGCCTTCTGTTTCGAGTGCCAAACCTTTCAGGAGAGCATTTTCAAGCTTTTGGCACCATTTTTGAGTGAATTGCCAAAAGTCAGATTTTTGCTGAAATTGTGACCCCGGGGCTGAGGGATTTTTTCAAAAAAATATTTTCTGCCGGTTAAGTTTTTGAGGGCTGATTTCTTGTCCTGTGATAAAAAGCCTTCTGTTTCCATCGCCAAAGCTTTCAGCGGAGCATTTTCAAGCTTTTGGCACCATTTTTGAGTGAATTGCCAAAAGTCAGATTTTTGCTGAAATTGTGACCCCGGGGCTTAGGGATTTTTTCAAAAAAATATTTTCTGCCGGTTAAGTTTATGAGGGCTGATTTCTTGTCCTGTGATAAAAAGCCTTCTGTTTCCATCGCCAAAGCTTTCAGGTGAGCATTTACAACCGGTTGGCACCATTTTTGAGTGAATTGCCAAAAGTCAGATTTTTGCTGAAATTGTGACCCCGGGGCTTAGGGATTTTTTTAAAAAAATATTATCTGCCGGTTAAGTTTTTGAGGGCTGATTTCTTGTCCTGTGATAAAAAGCCTTCTGTTTCCATCGCCAAAGCTTTCAGCGGAGCATTTTCAAGCTTTTGGCACCATTTTTGAGTGAATTGCCAAAAGTCAGATTTTTGCTGAAATTGTGACCCCGGGGCTTAGGGATTTTTTCAAAAAAATATTTTCTGCCGGTTAAGTTTATGAGGGCTGATTTCTTGTCCTGTGATAAAAAGCCTTCTGTTTCCATCGCCAAAGCTTTCAGGTGAGCATTTACAACCGGTTGGCACCATTTTTGAGTGAATTGCCAAAAGTCAGATTTTTGCAGAAATTGTGACCCCGGGGCTTAGGGATTTTTTCAAAAAAATATTTTCTGCCGGTTAAGTTTTTGAGGGCTGATTTCTTGTCCTGTCATAAAAAGCCTTCTGTTTCCATCGCCAAAGCTTTCAGGGGAGCATTTTCAAGCTTTTGGCACCATTTTTGAGTGAATTGCCAAAAGTCAGATTTTTGCTGAAATTGTGACCCCGGGGCTTAGGGATTTTTTCAAAAAAATATTTTCTGCCTGTTAAGTTTTTGAGGGCTGATTTCTTGTCCTGTGATAAAAAGCCTTCTGTTTCCATCGCCAAAGCTTTCAGGGGATCATTTGCAAGCTTCTGGCACCATTTTTGAGTGAATTGCCAAAAGTCAGATTTTTGCTGAAATTGTGACCCCGACCGGGGCTTAGGGATTTTTTCAAAAAAATATTTTCTGCCCGTTAAGTTTTTGAGGGCTGATTTCTTGTCTTGTGATAAAAAGCCTTCTGTTACGAGTGCCAAACCTTTCAGGAGAGCATTTTCAAGCTTTTGGCACCATTTTTGAGTGAATTGCCAAAAGTCAGATTTTTGCTGAAATTGTGACCCCGGGGCTTAGGGATTTTTTCAAAAAAATATTTTCTGCCGGTTAAGTTTTTGAGGGCTGATTTCTTGTCCTGTGATAAAAAGCCTTCTGTTTCCATCGCCAAAGCTTTCAGGGGATCATTTGCAAGCTTCTGGCACCATTTTTGAGTGAATTGCCAAAAGTCAGATTTTGGCTGAAATTGTGACCCCGGGGCTTAGGGATTTTTTCAAAAAAATATTTTCTGCCGGTTAAGTTTTTGAGGGCTGATTTCTTGTCCTGTGATACAAAGCCTTCTGTTTCCATCGCCAAAGCTTTCAGGGCATCATTTGCAAGCTTCTGGCACCATTTTTGAGTGAATTGCCAAAAGTCAGATTTTTGCTGAAATTGTGACCCCGGCCGGGGCTTAGGGATTTTTTCAAAAAAATATTTTCAGCCGGTTAAGTTTTTGAGGGCTGATTTCTTGTCCTGTGATAAAAAGCCTTCTGTTTCCATCGCCAAAGCTTTCAGGGGATCATTTGCAAGCTTCTGGCACGATTTTTGAGTGAACTGCCAAAAGTCAGATTTTTGCTGAAATTGTGACCCCGGGGCTTAGGGATTTTTTCAAAAAAATATTTTCTGCTGGTTAAGTTTTTGAGGGCTGATTTCTTGTCCTGTGATAAAAAGCCTTCTGTTTCCATCGCCAAAGCTTTCAGGGGATCATTTGCAAGCTTCTGGCACCATTTTTGAGTGAATTGCCAAAAGTCAGATTTTTGCTGAAATTGTGACCCCGGGGCTTAGGGATTTTTTCAAAAAAATATTTTCTGCCGGTTAAGTTTTTGAGGGCTGATTTCTTGTCCTGTGATAAAAAGCCTTCTGTTTCCATCCCCAAAGCTTTCAGGGCATCATTTGCAAGCTTCTGGCACCATTTTTGAGTGAATTGCCAAAAGTCAGATTTTTGCTGAAATTGTGACCCCGGGGCTTAGGGATTTTTTCAAAAAAATATTTTCTGCCGGTTAAGTTTTTGAGGGCTGATTTCTTGTCCTGTGATAAAAAGCCTTCTGTTTCCATCGCCAAAGCTTTCAGGGGATCATTTGCAAGCTTCTGGCACCATTTTTGAGTGAATTGCCAAAAGTCAGATTTTGGCTGAAATTGTGACCCCAGGGCTTAGGGATTTTTTCAAAAAAATATTTTCTGCCGGTTACGTTTTTGAGGGCTGATTTCTTGTCCTGTGATAAAAAGCCTTCTGTTTCCATCGCCAAAGATTTCAGGGGATCATTTGCAAGCTTCTGGCACCATTTTTGAGTGAATTGCCAAAAGTCAGATTTTTGCTGAAATTGTGACCCCGGGGCTTAGGGATTTTTTCAAAAAAATATTTTCTGCCCGTTAAGTTTTTGAGGGCTGATTTCTTGTCTTGTGATAAAAAGCCTTCTGTTACGAGTGCCAAACCTTTCAGGAGAGCATTTTCAAGCTTTTGGCACCATTTTTGAGTGAATTGCCAAAAGTCAGATTTTTGCTGAAATTGTGACCCCGGGGCTTAGGGATTTTTTCAAAAAAATATTTTCTGCCGGTTACGTTTTTGAGGGCTGATTTCTTGTCCTGTGATAAAAAGCCTTCTGTTTCCATCGCCAAAGCTTTCAGGGCATCATTTGCAAGCTTCTGGCACCATTTTTGAGTGAATTGCCAAAAGTCAGATTTTTGCTGAAATTGTGACCCCGGCCGGGGCTTAGGGATTTTTTCAAAAAAATATTTTCTGCCGGTTAAGTTTTTGAGGGCTGATTTCTTGTCCTGTGATAAAAAGCCTTCTGTTTCCATCGCCAAAGCTTTCAGGGGATCATTTGCAAGCTTCTGGCACCATTTTTGAGTGAATTGCCAAAAGTCAGATTTTGGCTGAAATTGTGACCCCAGGGCTTAGGGATTTTTTCAAAAAAATATTTTCTGCCGGTTACGTTTTTGAGGGCTGATTTCTTGTCCTGTGATAAAAAGCCTTCTGTTTCCATCGCCAAAGATTTCAGGGGATCATTTGCAAGCTTCTGGCACCATTTTTGAGTGAATTGCCAAAAGTCAGATTTTTGCTGAAATTGTGACCCCGGGGCTTAGGGATTTTTTCAAAAAAATATTTTCTGCCCGTTAAGTTTTTGAGGGCTGATTTCTTGTCTTGTGATAAAAAGCCTTCTGTTACGAGTGCCAAACCTTTCAGGAGAGCATTTTCAAGCTTTTGGCACCATTTTTGAGTGAATTGCCAAAAGTCAGATTTTTGCTGAAATTGTGACCCCGGGGCTTAGGGATTTTTTCAAAAAAATATTTTCTGCCGGTTACGTTTTTGAGGGCTGATTTCTTGTCCTGTGATAAAAAGCCTTCTGTTTCCATCGCCAAAGCTTTCAGGGCATCATTTGCAAGCTTCTGGCACCATTTTTGAGTGAATTGCCAAAAGTCAGATTTTTGCTGAAATTGTGACCCCGGCCGGGGCTTAGGGATTTTTTCAAAAAAATATTTTCAGCCGGTTAAGTTTTTGAGGGCTGATTTCTTGTCCTGTGATAAAAAGCCTTCTGTTTCCATCCCCAAAGCTTTCAGGGCATCATTTGCAAGCTTCTGGCACCATTTTTGAGTGAATTGCCAAAAGTCAGATTTTTGCTGAAATTGTGACCCCGGGGCTTAGGGATTTTTTCAAAAAAATATTTTCTGCCGGTTAAGTTTTTGAGGGCTGATTTCTTGTCCTGTGATAAACAGCCTTCTGTTTCCATCGCCAAAGCTTTCAGGGGATCATTTGCAAGCTTCTGGCACCATTTTTGAGTGAATTGCCAAAAGTCAGATTTTGGCTGAAATTGTGACCCCAGGGCTTAGGGATTTTTTCACTAAAATATTTTCTGCCGGTTACGTTTTTGAGGGCTGATTTCTTGTCCTGTGATAAAAAGCCTTCTGTTTCCATCGCCAAACCTTTCAGGGCATCATTTGCAAGCTTCTGGCACCATTTTTGAGTGAATTGCCAAAAGTCAGATTTTTGCTGAAATTGTGACCCCGGCCGGGGCTTAGGGATTTTTTCAAAAAAATATTTTCAGCCGGTTAAGTTTTTGAGGGCTGATTTCTTGTCCTGTGATAAAAAGCCTTCTGTTTCCATCGCCAAAGCTTTCAGGGGATCATTTGCAAGCTTCTGGCACCATTTTTGAGTGAACTGCCAAAAGTCAGATTTTTGCTGAAATTGTGACCCCGGGGCTTAGGGATTTTTTCAAAAAAATATTTTCAGCCGGTTAAGTTTTTGAGGGCTGATTTCTTGTCCTGTGATAAAAAGCCTTCTGTTTCCATCCCCAAAGCTTTCAGGGCATCATTTGCAAGCTTCTGGCACCATTTTTGAGTGAATTGCCAAAAGTCAGATTTTTGCTGAAATTGTGACCCCGGGGCTTAGGGATTTTTTCAAAAAAATATTTTCTGCCGGTTAAGTTTTTGAGGGCTGATTTCTTGTCCTGTGATAAACAGCCTTCTGTTTCCATCGCCAAAGCTTTCAGGGGATCATTTGCAAGCTTCTGGCACCATTTTTGAGTGAATTGCCAAAAGTCAGATTTTGGCTGAAATTGTGACCCCAGGGCTTAGGGATTTTTTCACTAAAATATTTTCTGCCGGTTACGTTTTTGAGGGCTGATTTCTTGTCCTGTGATAAAAAGCCTTCTGTTTCCATCGCCAAACCTTTCAGGGCATCATTTGCAAGCTTCTGGCACCATTTTTGAGTGAATTGCCAAAAGTCAGATTTTTGCTGAAATTGTGACCCCGGCCGGGGCTTAGGGATTTTTTCAAAAAAATATTTTCAGCCGGTTAAGTTTTTGAGGGCTGATTTCTTGTCCTGTGATAAAAAGCCTTCTGTTTCCATCGCCAAAGCTTTCAGGGGATCATTTGCAAGCTTCTGGCACCATTTTTGAGTGAACTGCCAAAAGTCAGATTTTTGCTGAAATTGTGACCCCGGGGCTTAGGGATTTTTTCAAAACAAGATTTTCTGCCGGTTAAGTTTTTGAGGGCTGATTTCTTGTCCTGTGATAAAAAGCCTTCTGTTTCCATCGCCAAAGCTTTCAGGGCATCATTTGCAAGCTTCTGGCACCATTTTTGAGTGAATTGCCAAAAGTCAGATTTTGGCTGAAATTGTGACCCCGGGGCTTAGGGATTTTTTCAAAAAAATATTTTCTGCCGGTTACGTTTTTGAGGGCTGATTTCTTGTCCTGTGATAAAAAGCCTTCTGTTTCCATCGCCAAAGCTTTCAGGGCATCATTTGCAAGCTTCTGGCACCATTTTTGAGTGAATTACCAAAAGTCAGATTTTTGCTGAAATTGTGACCCCGGCCGGGGCTTAGGGATTTTTTCAAAAAAATATTTTCAGCCGGTTAAGTTTTTGAGGGCTGATTTCTTGTCCTGTGATAAAAAGCCTTCTGTTTCCATCGCCAAAGCTTTCAGGGGATCATTTGCAAGCTTCTGGCACCATTTTTGAGTGAACTGCCAAAAGTCAGATTTTTGCTGAAATTGTGACCCCGGGGCTTAGGGATTTTTTCAAAAAAATATTTTCTGCTGGTTAAGTTTTTGAGGGCTGATTTCTTGTCCTGTGATAAAAAGCCTTCTGTTTCCATCGCCAAAGCTTTCAGGGGATCATTTGCAAGCTTCTGGCACCATTTTTGAGTGAATTGCCAAAAGTCAGATTTTTGCTGAAATTGTGACCCCGGGGCTTAGGGATTTTTTCAAAAAAATATTTTCTGCCGGTTAAGTTTTTGAGGGCTGATTTCTTGTCCTGTGATAAAAAGCCTTCTGTTTCCATCCCCAAAGCTTTCAGGGCATCATTTGCAAGCTTCTGGCACCATTTTTGAGTGAATTGCCAAAAGTCAGATTTTTGCTGAAATTGTGACCCCGGGGCTTAGGGATTTTTTCAAAAAAATATTTTCTGCCGGTTAAGTTTTTGAGGGCTGATTTCTTGTCCTGTGATAAAAAGCCTTCTGTTTCCATCGCCAAAGCTTTCAGGGGATCATTTGCAAGCTTCTGGCACCATTTTTGAGTGAACTGCCAAAAGTCAGATTTTTGCTGAAATTGTGACCCCGGGGCTTAGGGATTTTTTCAAAAAAATATTTTCTGCCGGTTAAGTTTTTGAGGGCTGATTTCTTGTCCTGTGATAAAAAGCCTTCTGTTTCCATCCCCAAAGCTTTCAGGGCATCATTTGCAAGCTTCTGGCACCATTTTTGAGTGAATTGCCAAAAGTCAGATTTTGGCTGAAATTGTGACCCCGGGGCTTAGGGATTTTTTCAAAAAAATATTTTCTGCCGGTTACGTTTTTGAGGGCTGATTTCTTGTCCTGTGATAAAAAGCCTTCTGTTTCCATCGCCAAAGCTTTCAGGGCATCATTTGCAAGCTTCTGGCACCATTTTTGAGTGAATTACCAAAAGTCAGATTTTTGCTGAAATTGTGACCCCGGCCGGGGCTTAGGGATTTTTTCAAAAAAATATTTTCAGCCGGTTAAGTTTTTGAGGGCTGATTTCTTGTCCTGTGATAAAAAGCCTTCTGTTTCCATCGCCAAAGCTTTCAGGGGATCATTTGCAAGCTTCTGGCACCATTTTTGAGTGAACTGCCAAAAGTCAGATTTTTGCTGAAATTGTGACCCCGGGGCTTAGGGATTTTTTCAAAAAAATATTTTCTGCTGGTTAAGTTTTTGAGGGCTGATTTCTTGTCCTGTGATAAAAAGCCTTCTGTTTCCATCGCCAAAGCTTTCAGGGGATCATTTGCAAGCTTCTGGCACCATTTTTGAGTGAATTGCCAAAAGTCAGATTTTTGCTGAAATTGTGACCCCGGGGCTTAGGGATTTTTTCAAAAAAATATTTTCTGCCGGTTAAGTTTTTGAGGGCTGATTTCTTGTCCTGTGATAAAAAGCCTTCTGTTTCCATCCCCAAAGCTTTCAGGGCATCATTTGCAAGCTTCTGGCACCATTTTTGAGTGAATTGCCAAAAGTCAGATTTTTGCTGAAATTGTGACCCCGGGGCTTAGGGATTTTTTCAAAAAAATATTTTCTGCCGGTTAAGTTTTTGAGGGCTGATTTCTTGTCCTGTGATAAAAAGCCTTCTGTTTCCATCGCCAAAGCTTTCAGGGGATCATTTGCAAGCTTCTGGCACCATTTTTGAATGAATTGCCAAAAGTCAGATTTTGGCTGAAATTGTGACCCCAGGGCTTAGGGATTTTTTCAAAAAAATATTTTCTGCCGGTTACGTTTTTGAGGGCTGATTTCTTGTCCTGTGATAAAAAGCCTTCTGTTTCCATCGCCAAAGCTTTCAGGGCATCATTTGCAAGCTTCTGGCACCATTTTTGAGTGAATTGCCAAAAGTCAGATTTTTGCTGAAATTGTGACCCCGGCCGGGGCTTAGGGATTTTTTCAAAAAAATATTTTCAGCCGGTTAAGTTTTTGAGGGCTGATTTCTTGTCCTGTGATAAAAAGCCTTCTGTTTCCATCGCCAAAGCTTTCAGGGGATCATTTGCAAGCTTCTGGCACCATTTTTGAGTGAACTGCCAAAAGTCAGATTTTTGCTGAAATTGTGACCCCGGGGCTTAGGGATTTTTTCAAAAAAATATTTTCTGCTGGTTAAGTTTTTGAGGGCTGATTTCTTGTCCTGTGATAAAAAGCCTTCTGTTTCCATCGCCAAAGTTTTCAGGGGATCATTTGCAAGCTTCTGGCACCATTTTTGAGTGAATTGCCAAAAGTCAGATTTTTGCTGAAATTGTGACCCCGGGGCTTAGGGATTTTTTCAAAAAAATATTTTCTGCCGGTTAAGTTTTTGAGGGCTGATTTCTTGTCCTGTGATAAAAAGCCTTCTGTTTCCATCGCCAAAGCTTTCAGGGGATCATTTGCAAGCTTCTGGCACCATTTTTGAGTGAATTGCCAAAAGTCAGATTTTTGCTGAAATTGTGACCCCGACCGGGGCTTAGGGATTTTTTCAAAAAAATATTTTCTGCCCGTTAAGTTTTTGAGGGCTGATTTCTTGTCCTGTGATAAAAAGCCTTCTGTTACGAGTGCCAAACCTTTCAGGAGAGCATTTTCAAGCTTCTGGCACCATTTTTGAGTGAATTGCCAAAAGTCAGATTTTTGCAAAAATTGTGACCCCGGGACTTAGGGATTTTTTCAAAAAAATATTTTCTGCCGGTTAAGTTTTTGAGGGCTGATTTCTTGTCCTGTGATAAAAAGCCTTCTGTTTCCATCGCCAAAGCTTTCAGGGGATCATTTGCAAGCTTCTGGCACCATTTTTGAGTGAATTGCCAAAAGTCAGATTTTGGCTGAAATTGTGACCCCGGGGCTTAGGGATTTTTTCAAAAAAATATTTTCTGCCGGTTAAGTTTTTGAGGGCTGATTTCTTGTCCTGTGATAAAAAGCCTTCTGTTTCCATCGCCAAAGCTTTCAGGGCATCATTTGCAAGCTTCTGGCACCATTTTTGAGTGAATTGCCAAAAGTCAGATTTTTGCTGAAATTGTGACCCCGGGGCTTAGGGATTTTTTCAAAAAAATATTTTCAGCCGGTTAAGTTTTTGAGGGCTGATTTCTTGTCCTGTGATAAAAAGCCTTCTGTTTCCATCGCCAAAGCTTTCAGGGCATCATTTGCAAGCTTCTGGCGCCATTTTTGAGTGAACTGCCAAAAGTCAGATTTTTGCTGAAATTGTGACCCCGGGGCTTAGGGATTTTTTCAAAAAAATATTTTCTGCTGGTTAAGTTTTTGAGGGCTGATTTCTTGTCCTGTGATAAAAAGCCTTCTGTTTCCATCGCCAAAGCTTTCAGGGGATCATTTGCAAGCTTCTGGCACCATTTTTGAGTGAATTGCCAAAAGTCAGATTTTTGCTGAAATTGTGACCCCGGGGCTTAGGGATTTTTTCAAAAAAATATTTTCTGCCGGTTAAGTTTTTGAGGGCTGATTTCTTGTCCTGTGATAAAAAGCCTTCTGTTTCCATCGCCAAAGCTTTCAGGGGATCATTTGCAAGCTTCTGGCACCATTTTTGAATGAATTGCCAAAAGTCAGATTTTGGCTGAAATTGTGACCCCAGGGCTTAGGGATTTTTTCAAAAAAATATTTTCTGCCGGTTACGTTTTTGAGGGCTGATTTCTTGTCCTGTGATAAAAAGCCTTCTGTTTCCATCGCCAAAGCTTTCAGGGCATCATTTGCAAGCTTCTGGCACCATTTTTGAGTGAATTGCCAAAAGTCAGATTTTTGCTGAAATTGTGACCCCGGCCGGGGCTTAGGGATTTTTTCAAAAAAATATTTTCAGCCGGTTAAGTTTTTGAGGGCTGATTTCTTGTCCTGTGATAAAAAGCCTTCTGTTTCCATCGCCAAAGCTTTCAGGGGATCATTTGCAAGCTTCTGGCACCATTTTTGAGTGAACTGCCAAAAGTCAGATTTTTGCTGAAATTGTGACCCCGGGGCTTAGGGATTTTTTCAAAAAAATATTTTCTGCTGGTTAAGTTTTTGAGGGCTGATTTCTTGTCCTGTGATAAAAAGCCTTCTGTTTCCATCGCCAAAGTTTTCAGGGGATCATTTGCAAGCTTCTGGCACCATTTTTGAGTGAATTGCCAAAAGTCAGATTTTTGCTGAAATTGTGACCCCGGGGCTTAGGGATTTTTTCAAAAAAATATTTTCTGCCGGTTAAGTTTTTGAGGGCTGATTTCTTGTCCTGTGATAAAAAGCCTTCTGTTTCCATCGCCAAAGCTTTCAGGGGATCATTTGCAAGCTTCTGGCACCATTTTTGAGTGAATTGCCAAAAGTCAGATTTTTGCTGAAATTGTGACCCCGACCGGGGCTTAGGGATTTTTTCAAAAAAATATTTTCTGCCCGTTAAGTTTTTGAGGGCTGATTTCTTGTCCTGTGATAAAAAGCCTTCTGTTACGAGTGCCAAACCTTTCAGGAGAGCATTTTCAAGCTTCTGGCACCATTTTTGAGTGAATTGCCAAAAGTCAGATTTTTGCAAAAATTGTGACCCCGGGACTTAGGGATTTTTTCAAAAAAATATTTTCTGCCGGTTAAGTTTTTGAGGGCTGATTTCTTGTCCTGTGATAAAAAGCCTTCTGTTTCCATCGCCAAAGCTTTCAGGGGATCATTTGCAAGCTTCTGGCACCATTTTTGAGTGAATTGCCAAAAGTCAGATTTTGGCTGAAATTGTGACCCCGGGGCTTAGGGATTTTTTCAAAAAAATATTTTCTGCCGGTTAAGTTTTTGAGGGCTGATTTCTTGTCCTGTGATAAAAAGCCTTCTGTTTCCATCGCCAAAGCTTTCAGGGCATCATTTGCAAGCTTCTGGCACCATTTTTGAGTGAATTGCCAAAAGTCAGATTTTTGCTGAAATTGTGACCCCGGGGCTTAGGGATTTTTTCAAAAAAATATTTTCAGCCGGTTAAGTTTTTGAGGGCTGATTTCTTGTCCTGTGATAAAAAGCCTTCTGTTTCCATCGCCAAAGCTTTCAGGGCATCATTTGCAAGCTTCTGGCGCCATTTTTGAGTGAACTGCCAAAAGTCAGATTTTTGCTGAAATTGTGACCCCGGGGCTTAGGGATTTTTTCAAAAAAATATTTTCTGCTGGTTAAGTTTTTGAGGGCTGATTTCTTGTCCTGTGATAAAAAGCCTTCTGTTTCCATCGCCAAAGCTTTCAGGGGATCATTTGCAAGCTTCTGGCACCATTTTTGAGTGAATTGCCAAAAGTCAGATTTTTGCTGAAATTGTGACCCCGGGGCTTAGGGATTTTTTCAAAAAAATATTTTCTGCCGGTTAAGTTTTTGAGGGCTGATTTCTTGTCCTGTGATAAAAAGCCTTCTCTTTCCATCGCCAAAGTTTTCAGGGGATCATTTGCAAGCTTCTGGCACCATTTTTGAGTGAATTGCCAAAAGTCAGATTTTTGCTGAAATTGTGACCCCGGGGCTTAGGGATTTTTTCAAAAAAATATTTTCTGCCGGTTAAGTTTTTGAGGGCTGATTTCTTGTCCTGTGATAAAAAGCCTTCTGTTTCCATCGCCAAAGCTTTCAGGGGAGCATTTTCAAGCTTCTGGCACCATTTTTGAGTGAATTGCCAAAAGTCAGATTTTTGCTGAAATTGTGATCCCGGGGCTTAGGGATTTTTTCAAAAAAATATTTTCTGCCTGTTAAGTTTTTGAGGGCTGATTTCTTGTCCTGTGATAAAAAGCCTTCTGTTTCCATCGCCAAAGCTTTCAGGGGATCATTTGCAAGCTTCTGGCACCATTTTTGAGTGAATTGCCAAAAGTCAGATTTTTGCTGAAATTGTGACCCCGACCGGGGCTTAGGGATTTTTTCAAAAAAATATTTTCTGCCCGTTAAGTTTTTGAGGGCTGATTTCTTGTCCTGTGATAAAAAGCCTTCTGTTACGAGTGCCAAACCTTTCAGGAGAGCATTTTCAAGCTTCTGGCACCATTTTTGAGTGAATTGCCAAAAGTCAGATTTTTGCAAAAATTGTGACCCCGGGACTTAGGGATTTTTTCAAAAAAATATTTTCTGCCGGTTAAGTTTTTGAGGGCTGATTTCTTGTCCTGTGATAAAAAGCCTTCTGTTTCCATCGCCAAAGCTTTCAGGGGATCATTTGCAAGCTTCTGGCACCATTTTTGAGTGAATTGCCAAAAGTCAGATTTTGGCTGAAATTGTGACCCCGGGGCTTAGGGATTTTTTCAAAAAAATATTTTCTGCCGGTTAAGTTTTTGAGGGCTGATTTCTTGTCCTGTGATAAAAAGCCTTCTGTTTCCATCGCCAAAGCTTTCAGGGCATCATTTGCAAGCTTCTGGCACCATTTTTGAGTGAATTGCCAAAAGTCAGATTTTTGCTGAAATTGTGACCCCGGGGCTTAGGGATTTTTTCAAAAAAATATTTTCAGCCGGTTAAGTTTTTGAGGGCTGATTTCTTGTCCTGTGATAAAAAGCCTTCTGTTTCCATCGCCAAAGCTTTCAGGGCATCATTTGCAAGCTTCTGGCGCCATTTTTGAGTGAACTGCCAAAAGTCAGATTTTTGCTGAAATTGTGACCCCGGGGCTTAGGGATTTTTTCAAAAAAATATTTTCTGCTGGTTAAGTTTTTGAGGGCTGATTTCTTGTCCTGTGATAAAAAGCCTTCTGTTTCCATCGCCAAAGCTTTCAGGGGATCATTTGCAAGCTTCTGGCACCATTTTTGAGTGAATTGCCAAAAGTCAGATTTTTGCTGAAATTGTGACCCCGGGGCTTAGGGATTTTTTCAAAAAAATATTTTCTGCCGGTTAAGTTTTTGAGGGCTGATTTCTTGTCCTGTGATAAAAAGCCTTCTTTTTCCATCCCCAAAGCTTTCAGGGCATCATTTGCAAGCTTCTGGCACCATTTTTGAGTGAATTGCCAAAAGTCAGATTTTTGCTGAAATTGTGACCCCGGGGCTTAGGGATTTTTTCAAAAAAATATTTTCTGCCGGTTAAGTTTTTGAGGGCTGATTTCTTGTCCTGTGATAAAAAGCCTTCTGTTTCCATCGCCAAAGCTTTCAGGGGAGCATTTTCAAGCTTCTGGCACCATTTTTGAGTGAATTGCCAAAAGTCAGATTTTTGCTGAAATTGTGACCCCGGGGCTTAGGGATTTTTTCAAAAAAATATTTTCTGCCTGTTAAGTTTTTGAGGGCTGATTTCTTGTCCTGTGATAAAAAGCCTTCTGTTTCCATCGCCAAAGCTTTCAGGGGATCATTTGCAAGCTTCTGGCACCATTTTTGAGTGAATTGCCAAAAGTCAGATTTTTGCTGAAATTGTGACCCCGACCGGGGCTTAGGGATTTTTTCAAAAAAATATTTTCTGCCCGTTAAGTTTTTGAGGGCTGATTTCTTGTCCTGTGATAAAAAGCCTTCTGTTACGAGTGCCAAACATTTCAGGAGAGCATTTTCAAGCTTCTGGCACCATTTTTGAGTGAATTGCCAAAAGTCAGATTTTTGCAAAAATTGTGACCCCGGGACTTAGGGATTTTTTCAAAAAAATATTTTCTGCCGGTTAAGTTTTTGAGGGCTGATTTCTTGTCCTGTGATAAAAAGCCTTCTGTTTCCATCGCCAAAGCTTTCAGGGGATCATTTGCAAGCTTCTGGCACCATTTTTGAGTGAATTGCCAAAAGTCAGATTTTGGCTGAAATTGTGACCCCGGGGCTTAGGGATTTTTTCAAAAAAATATTTTCTGCCGGTTAAGTTTTTGAGGGCTGATTTCTTGTCCTGTGATAAAAAGCCTTCTGTTTCCATCGCCAAAGCTTTCAGGGCATCATTTGCAAGCTTCTGGCACCATTTTTGAGTGAATTGCCAAAAGTCAGATTTTTGCTGAAATTGTGACCCCGGGGCTTAGGGATTTTTTCAAAAAAATATTTTCAGCCGGTTAAGTTTTTGAGGGCTGATTTCTTGTCCTGTGATAAAAAGCCTTCTGTTTCCATCGCCAAAGCTTTCAGGGGATCATTTGCAAGCTTCTGGCACCATTTTTGAGTGAACTGCCAAAAGTCAGATTTTTGCTGAAATTGTGACCCCGGGGCTTAGGGATTTTTTCAAAAAAATATTTTCTGCCGGTTAAGTTTTTGAGGGCTGATTTCTTGTCCTGTGATAAAAAGCCTTCTGTTTCCATCGCCAAAGCTTTCAGGGGATCATTTGCAAGCTTCTGGCACCATTTTTGAGTGAATTGCCAAAAGTCAGATTTTTGCTGAAATTGTGACCCCGGGGCTTAGGGATTTTTTCAAAAAAATATTTTCTGCCGGTTACGTTTTTGAGGGCTGATTTCTTGTCCTGTGATAAAAAGCCTTCTGTTTCCATCGCCAAAGCTTTCAGGGCATCATTTGCAAGCTTCTGGCACCATTTTTGAGTGAATTGCCAAAAGTCAGATTTTTGCTGAAATTGTGACCCCGACCGGGGCTTAGGGATTTTTTCAAAAAAATATTTTCTGCCCGTTAAGTTTTTGAGGGCTGATTTCTTGTCCTGTGATAAAAAGCCTTCTGTTACGAGTGCCAAACATTTCAGGAGAGCATTTTCAAGCTTCTGGCACCATTTTTGAGTGAATTGCCAAAAGTCAGATTTTTGCAAAAATTGTGACCCCGGGACTTAGGGATTTTTTCAAAAAAATATTTTCTGCCGGTTAAGTTTTTGAGGGCTGATTTCTTGTCCTGTGATAAAAAGCCTTCTGTTTCCATCGCCAAAGCTTTCAGGGGATCATTTGCAAGCTTCTGGCACCATTTTTGAGTGAATTGCCAAAAGTCAGATTTTGGCTGAAATTGTGACCCCGGGGCTTAGGGATTTTTTCAAAAAAATATTTTCTGCCGGTTAAGTTTTTGAGGGCTGATTTCTTGTCCTGTGATAAAAAGCCTTCTGTTTCCATCGCCAAAGCTTTCAGGGCATCATTTGCAAGCTTCTGGCACCATTTTTGAGTGAATTGCCAAAAGTCAGATTTTTGCTGAAATTGTGACCCCGGGGCTTAGGGATTTTTTCAAAAAAATATTTTCAGCCGGTTAAGTTTTTGAGGGCTGATTTCTTGTCCTGTGATAAAAAGCCTTCTGTTTCCATCGCCAAAGCTTTCAGGGGATCATTTGCAAGCTTCTGGCACCATTTTTGAGTGAACTGCCAAAAGTCAGATTTTTGCTGAAATTGTGACCCCGGGGCTTAGGGATTTTTTCAAAAAAATATTTTCTGCCGGTTAAGTTTTTGAGGGCTGATTTCTTGTCCTGTGATAAAAAGCCTTCTGTTTCCATCGCCAAAGCTTTCAGGGGATCATTTGCAAGCTTCTGGCACCATTTTTGAGTGAATTGCCAAAAGTCAGATTTTTGCTGAAATTGTGACCCCGGGGCTTAGGGATTTTTTCAAAAAAATATTTTCTGCCGGTTACGTTTTTGAGGGCTGATTTCTTGTCCTGTGATAAAAAGCCTTCTGTTTCCATCGCCAAAGCTTTCAGGGCATCATTTGCAAGCTTCTGGCACCATTTTTGAGTGAATTGCCAAAAGTCAGATTTTTGCTGAAATTGTGACCCGGGACTTAGGGATTTTTTCAAAAAAATATTTTCTGCCGGTTAAGTTTTTGAGGGCTGATTTCTTGTCCTGTGATAAAAAGCCTTCTGTTTCCATCGCCAAAGCTTTCAGGGGATCATATGCAATCTTCTGGCACCATTTTTGAGTGAATTGCCAAAAGTCAGATTTTTGCTGAAATTGTGACCCCGGGGCTTAGGGATTTTTTCAAAAAAATATTTTCTGCTGGTTAAGTTTTTGAGGGCTGATTTCTTGTCCTGTGATAAAAAGCCTTCTGTTTCCATCGCCAAAGCTTTCAGGGGAGCATTTTAAAGCTTTTGGCACCATTTTTGAGTGAACTGCCAAAAGTCAGTTTTTTGCTGAAATTGTGACCCCGGGGCTTAGGGATTTTTTCAAAAAAGTATTTTCTACCCGTTAAGTTTTTGAGCGCTGATTTCTTGTCCTGTGATAAAATGCCTTCTGTTTCGAGTGCCAAACCTTTCAGGAGAGCATTTTCAAGCTTTTGGCACCAATTTTGAGTGAATTGCCAAAAGTCAGATTTTTGCTGAAATTGTGACCCCGGGGCTTAGGGATTTTTTCAAAAAAATATTTTCTGCCGGTCAAGTTTTTGAGGGCGGATTTCTTGTCCTGTGATAAAAAGCCTTCTGTTTCGAGTGCCAAACCTTTCAGGAGAGCATTTTCAAGCTTCTGGCACCATTTTTGAGTGAATTGCCAAAAGTCAGATTTTTGCAGAAATTGTGACCCCGGGACTTAGGGATTTTTTCAAAAAAATATTTTCTGCTGGTTAAGTTTTTGAGGGCTGATTTCTTGTCCTGTGATAAAAAGCCTTCTGTTTCCATCGCCAAAGCTTTCAGGGGATCATTTGCAAGCTTCTGGCACCATTTTTGAGTGAATTGCCAAAAGTCAGATTTTTGCTGAAATTGTGACCCCGACCGGGGCTTAGGGATTTTTTCAAAAAAATATTTTCTGCCCGTTAAGTTTTTGAGGGCTGATTTCTTGTCCTGTGATAAAAAGCCTTCTGTTTCGAGTGCCAAACCTTTCAGGAGAGCATTTTCAAGCTTTTGGCACCATTTTTGAGTGAATTGCCAAAAGTCAGATTTTTGCTGAAATTGTGACCCCGGGGCTTAAGGATTTTTTCAAAAAAATATTTTCTGCCGGTGAAGTTTTTGAGGGTGGATTTCTTGTCCTGTGATAAAAAGCCTTCTGTTTCGAGTGCCAAACCTTTCAGGAGAGCATTTTCAAGCTTTTGGCACCATTTTTGAGTGAATTGCCAAAAGTCAGATTTTTGCTGAAATTGTGACCCCGGGGCTTAGGGATTTTTTCAAAAAAATATTTTCTGCCGGTTAAGTTTTTGAGGGCTGATTTCTTGTCCTGTGATAAAAAGCCTTCTGTTTCCATCGCCAAAGCTTTCAGGGGATCATTTGCAAGCTTCTGGCACCATTTTTGAGTGAATTGCCAAAAGTCAGATTTTTGCTGAAATTATGACCCCGACCAGGGCTTAGGGATTTTTTCAAAAAAATATTTTCTTCCCGTTAAGTTTTTGAGGGCTGATTTCTTGTCCTGTGATAAAAAGCCTTCTGTTTCCATCGCCAAAGCTTTCAGGGGATCATTTGCAAGCTTCTGGCACCATTTTTGAGTGAACTGCCAAAAGTCAGATTTTTGCTGAAATTGTGACCCCGGGGCTTAGGGATTTTTTCAAAAAAATATTTTCTGCCGGTTAAGTTTTTGAGGGCTGATTTCTTGTCCTGTGATAAAAAGCCTTCTGTTTCCATCGCCAAAGCTTTCAGGGGATCATTTGCAAGCTTCTGGCACCATTTTTGAGTGAATTGCCAAAAGTCAGATTTTGGCTGAAATTGTGACCCCGGGGCTTAGGGATTTTTTCAAAAAAATATTTTCTGCCGGTTACGTTTTTGAGGGCTGATTTCTTGTCCTGTGATAAAAAGCCTTCTGTTTCCATCGCCAAAGCTTTCAGGGCATCATTTGCAAGCTTCTGGCACCATTTTTGAGTGAATTGCCAAAAGTCAGATTTTTGCTGAAATTGTGACCCGGGACTTAGGGATTTTTTCAAAAAAATATTTTCTGCCGGTTAAGTTTTTGAGGGCTGATTTCTTGTCCTGTGATAAAAAGGCTTCTGTTTCCATCGCCAAAGCTTTCAGGGGATCATATGCAAGCTTCTGGCACCATTTTTGAGTGAATTGCCAAAAGTCAGATTTTTGCTGAAATTGTGACCCCGGGGCTTAGGGATTTTTTCAAAAAAATATTTTCTGCTGGTTAAGTTTTTGAGGGCTGATTTCTTGTCCTGTGATAAAAAGCCTTCTGTTTCCATCGCCAAAGCTTTCAGGGGAGCATTTTCAAGCTTTTGGCACCATTTTTGAGTGAACTGCCAAAAGTCAGATTTTTGCTGAAATTGTGACCCCGGGGCTTAGGGATTTTTTCAAAAAAGTATTTTCTACCCGTTAAGTTTTTGAGCGCTGATTTCTTGTCCTGTGATAAAATGCCTTCTGTTTCGAGTGCCAAACCTTTCAGGAGAGCATTTTCAAGCTTTTGGCACCATTTTTGAGTGAATTGCCAAAAGTCAGATTTTTGCTGAAATTGTGACCCCGGGGCTTAGGGATTTTTTCAAAAAAATATTTTCTGCCGGTTAAGTTTATGAGGGCTGATTTCTTGTCCTGTGATAAAAAGCCTTCTGTTTCCATCGCCAAAGCTTTCAGGTGAGCATTTACAACCGGTTGGCACCATTTTTGAGTGAATTGCCAAAAGTCAGATTTTTGCAGAAATTGTGACCCCGGGGCTTAGGGATTTTTTCAAAAAAATATTTTCTGCCGGTTACGTTTTTGAGGGCTGATTTCTTGTCCTGTGATAAAAAGCCTTCTGTTTCCATCGCCAAAGCTTTCAGGGGATCATTTGCAAGCTTCTGGCATCATTTTTGAGTGAATTGCCAAAGTCAGATTTTTGCTGAAATTGTGACCCCGGGGCTTAGGGATTTTTTCAAAAAAATATTTTCTGCCGGTTAAGTTTTTGAGGGCTGATTTCTTGTCCTGTGATAAAAAGCCTTCTGTTTCCATCGCCAAAGCTTTCAGGGGATCATTTGCAAGCTTCTGGCACCATTTTTGAGTGAATTGCCAAAAGTCAGATTTTTGCTGAAATTATGACCCCGACCAGGGCTTAGGGATTTTTTCAAAAAAATATTTTCTTCCCGTTAAGTTTTTGAGGGCTGATTTCTTGTCCTGTGATAAAAAGCCTTCTGTTACGAGTGCCAAACATTTCAGGAGAGCATTTTCAAGCTTCTGGCACCATTTTTGAGTCAATTGCCAAAAGTCAGATTTTGGCTGAAATTGTGACCCCGGGGCTTAGGGATTTTTTCAAAAAAATATTTTCTGCCGGTTAAGTTTTTGAGGGCTGATTTCTTGTCCTGTGATAAAAAGCCTTCTGTTTCCATCGCCAAAGCTTTCAGGGCATCATTTGCAAGCTTCTGGCACCATTTTTGAGTGAATTGCCAAAAGTCAGATTTTTGCTGAAATTGTGACCCGGGACTTAGGGATTTTTTCAAAAAAATATTTTCTGCTGGTTAAGTTTTTGAGGGCTGATTTCTTGTCCTGTGATAAAAAGGCTTCTGTTTCCATCGCCAAAGCTTTCAGGGGATCATATGCAAGCTTCTGGCACCATTTTTGAGTGAATTGCCAAAAGTCAGATTTTTGCTGAAATTGTGACCCCGGGGCTTAGGGATTTTTTCAAAAAAATATTTTCTGCTGGTTAAGTTTTTGAGGGCTGATTTCTTGTCCTGTGATAAAAAGCCTTCTGTTTCCATCGCCAAAGCTTTCAGGGGAGCATTTTCAAGCTTTTGGCACCATTTTTGAGTGAACTGCCAAAAGTCAGATTTTTGCTGAAATTGTGACCCCGGGGCTTAGGGATTTTTTCAAAAAAGTATTTTCTACCCGTTAAGTTTTTGAGCGCTGATTTCTTGTCCTGTGATAAAATGCCTTCTGTTTCGAGTGCCAAACCTTTCAGGAGAGCATTTTCAAGCTTTTGGCACCATTTTTGAGTGAATTGCCAAAAGTCAGATTTTTGCTGAAATTGTGACCCCGGGGCTTAGGGATTTTTTCAAAAAAATATTTTCTGCCGGTTAAGTTTATGAGGGCTGATTTCTTGTCCTGTGATAAAAAGCCTTCTGTTTCCATCGCCAAAGCTTTCAGGTGAGCATTTACAACCGGTTGGCACCATTTTTGAGTGAATTGCCAAAAGTCAGATTTTTGCAGAAATTGTGACCCCGGGGCTTAGGGATTTTTTCAAAAAAATATTTTCTGCCGGTTACGTTTTTGAGGGCTGATTTCTTGTCCTGTGATAAAAAGCCTTCTGTTTCCATCGCCAAAGCTTTCAGGGGATCATTTGCAAGCTTCTGGCATCATTTTTGAGTGAATTGCCAAAAGT
Source organism: Podarcis vaucheri (assembly GCF_965113315.1). NCBI lineage: Eukaryota > Metazoa > Chordata > Lepidosauria > Squamata > Lacertidae > Podarcis > Podarcis vaucheri. The sequence goes on along the minus strand of NC_138767.1, from coordinate 70,697,578 downwards.
CAGATTTTTGCTGAAATTGTGACCCCGGGGCTTAGGGATTTTTTCAAAAAAATATTTTCTGCCGGTTAAGTTTTTGAGGGCTGATTTCTTGTCCTGTGATAAAAAGCCTTCTGTTTCCATCGCCAAAGCTTTCAGGGGATCATTTGCAAGCTTCTGGCACCATTTTTGAGTGAATTGCCAAAAGTCAGATTTTTGCTGAAATTATGACCCCGACCAGGGCTTAGGGATTTTTTCAAAAAAATATTTTCTTCCCGTTAAGTTTTTGAGGGCTGATTTCTTGTCCTGTGATAAAAAGCCTTCTGTTACGAGTGCCAAACATTTCAGGAGAGCATTTTCAAGCTTCTGGCACCATTTTTGAGTCAATTGCCAAAAGTCAGATTTTGGCTGAAATTGTGACCCCGGGGCTTAGGGATTTTTTCAAAAAAATATTTTCTGCCGGTTAAGTTTTTGAGGGCTGATTTCTTGTCCTGTGATAAAAAGCCTTCTGTTTCCATCGCCAAAGCTTTCAGGGCATCATTTGCAAGCTTCTGGCACCATTTTTGAGTGAATTGCCAAAAGTCAGATTTTTGCTGAAATTGTGACCCCGGGGCTTAGGGATTTTTTCAAAAAAATATTTTCAGCCGGTTAAGTTTTTGAGGGCTGATTTCTTGTCCTGTGATAAAAAGCCTTCTGTTTCCATCGCCAAAGCTTTCAGGGGATCATTTGCAAGCTTCTGGCACCATTTTTGAGTGAACTGCCAAAAGTCAGATTTTTGCTGAAATTGTGACCCCGGGGCTTAGGGATTTTTTCAAAAAAATATTTTCTGCCGGTTAAGTTTTTGAGGGCTGATTTCTTGTCCTGTGATAAAAAGCCTTCTGTTTCCATCGCCAAAGCTTTCAGGGGATCATTTGCAAGCTTCTGGCACCATTTTTGAGTGAATTGCCAAAAGTCAGATTTTTGCTGAAATTGTGACCCCGGGGCTTAGGGATTTTTTCAAAAAAATATTTTCTGCCGGTTACGTTTTTGAGGGCTGATTTCTTGTCCTGTGATAAAAAGCCTTCTGTTTCCATCGCCAAAGCTTTCAGGGCATCATTTGCAAGCTTCTGGCACCATTTTTGAGTGAATTGCCAAAAGTCAGATTTTTGCTGAAATTGTGACCCGGGACTTAGGGATTTTTTCAAAAAAATATTTTCTGCTGGTTAAGTTTTTGAGGGCTGATTTCTTGTCCTGTGATAAAAAGGCTTCTGTTTCCATCGCCAAAGCTTTCAGGGGATCATATGCAAGCTTCTGGCACCATTTTTGAGTGAATTGCCAAAAGTCAGATTTTTGCTGAAATTGTGACCCCGGGGCTTAGGGATTTTTTCAAAAAAATATTTTCTGCTGGTTAAGTTTTTGAGGGCTGATTTCTTGTCCTGTGATAAAAAGCCTTCTGTTTCCATCGCCAAAGCTTTCAGGGGAGCATTTTCAAGCTTTTGGCACCATTTTTGAGTGAACTGCCAAAAGTCAGATTTTTGCTGAAATTGTGACCCCGGGGCTTAGGGATTTTTTCAAAAAAGTATTTTCTACCCGTTAAGTTTTTGAGCGCTGATTTCTTGTCCTGTGATAAAATGCCTTCTGTTTCGAGTGCCAAACCTTTCAGGAGAGCATTTTCAAGCTTTTGGCACCATTTTTGAGTGAATTGCCAAAAGTCAGATTTTTGCTGAAATTGTGACCCCGGGGCTTAGGGATTTTTTCAAAAAAATATTTTCTGCCGGTCAAGTTTTTGAGGGCGGATTTCTTGTCCTGTGATAAAAAGCCTTCTGTTTCGAGTGCCAAACCTTTCAGGAGAGCATTTTCAAGCTTTTGGCACCATTTTTGAGTGAATTGCCAAAAGTCAGATTTTTGCTGAAATTGTGACCCCGGGGCTTAGGGATTTTTTCAAAAAAATATTTTCTGCCGGTTAAGTTTTTGAGGGCTGATTTCTTGTCCTGTGATAAAAAGCCTTCTGTTTCCATCGCCAAAGCTTTCAGGGGATCATTTGCAAGCTTCTGGCACCATTTTTGAGTGAATTGCCAAAAGTCAGATTTTTGCAGAAATTGTGACCCCGGGACTTAGGGATTTTTTCAAAAAAATATTTTCTGCTGGTTAAGTTTTTGAGGGCTGATTTCTTGTCCTGTGATAAAAAGCCTTCTGTTTCCATCGCCAAAGCTTTCAGGGGAGCATTTTCAAGCTTTTGGCACCATTTTTGAGTGAACTGCCAAAAGTCAGATTTTTGCTGAAATTGTGACCCCGGGGCTTAGGGATTTTTTCAAAACAAGATTTTCTGCCGGTTAAGTTTTTGAGGGCTGATTTCTTGTCCTGTGATAAAAAGCCTTCTGTTTCCATCGCCAAAGCTTTCAGGGGATCATTTGCAAGCTTCTGGCACCATTTTTGAGTGAATTGCCAAAAGTCAGATTTTTGCTGAAATTGTGACCCCGACCGGGGCTTAGGGATTTTTTCAAAAAAATATTTTCTGCCCGTTAAGTTTTTGAGGGCTGATTTCTTGTCCTGTGATAAAAAGCCTTCTGTTTCGAGTGCCAAACCTTTCAGGAGAGCATTTTCAAGCTTTTGGCACCATTTTTGAGTGAATTGCCAAAAGTCAGATTTTTGCTGAAATTGTGACCCCGGGGCTTAAGGATTTTTTCAAAAAAATATTTTCTGCCGGTGAAGTTTTTGAGGGCTGATTTCTTGTCCTGTGATAAAAAGCCTTCTGTTTCCATCGCCAAAGCTTTCAGGGGAGCATTTTCAAGCTTTTGGCACCATTTTTGAGTGAACTGCCAAAAGTCAGATTTTTGCTGAAATTGTGACCCCGGGGCTTAGGGATTTTTTCAAAAAAATATTTTCTGCCGGTGAAGTTTTTGAGGGCTGATTTCTTGTCCTGTGATAAAAAGCCTTCTGTTTCCATCGCCAAAGCTTTCAGGGGAGCATTTTCAAGCTTTTGGCACCATTTTTGAGTGAACTGCCAAAAGTCAGATTTTTGCTGAAATTGTGACCCCGGGGCTTAGGGATTTTTTCAAAACAAGATTTTCTGCCGGTTAAGTTTTTGAGGGCTGATTTCTTGTCCTGTGATAAAAAGCCTTCTGTTTCCATCGCCAAAGCTTTCAGGGGATCATTTGCAAGCTTCTGGCATCATTTTTGAGTGAATTGCCAAAAGTCAGATTTTTGCTGAAATTGTGACCCCGGGGCTTAGGGATTTTTTCAAAAAAATATTTTCTGCCGGTTAAGTTTTTGAGGGCTGATTTCTTGTCCTGTGATAAAAAGCCTTCTGTTTCCATCGCCAAAGCTTTCAGGGGATCATTTGCAAGCTTCTGGCACCATTTTTTAGTGAATTGCCAAAAGTCAGATTTTTGCTGAAATTATGACCCCGACCGGGGCTTAGGGATTTTTTCAAAAAAATATTTTCTGCCCGTTAAGTTTTTGAGGGCTGATTTCTTGTCCTGTGATAAAAAGCCTTCTGTTTCGAGTGCCAAACCTTTCAGGAGAGCATTTTCAAGCTTTTGGCACCATTTTTGAGTGAATTGCCAAAAGTCAGATTTTTGCTGAAATTGTGACCCCGGGGCTTAGGGATTTTTTCAAAAAAATATTTTCTGCCGGTCAAGTTTTTGAGGGCGGATTTCTTGTCCTGTGATAAAAAGCCTTCTGTTTCGAGTGCCAAACCTTTCAGGAGAGCATTTTCAAGCTTTTGGCACCATTTTTGAGTGAATTGCCAAAAGTCAGATTTTTGCTGAAATTGTGACCCCGGGGCTTAGGGATTTTTTCAAAAAAATATTTTCTGCCGGTTAAGTTTTTGAGGGCTGATTTCTTGTCCTGTGATAAAAAGCCTTCTGTTTCCATCGCCAAAGCTTTCAGGGGATCATTTGCAAGCTTCTGGCACCATTTTTGAGTGAATTGCCAAAAGTCAGATTTTTGCAGAAATTGTGACCCCGGGACTTAGGGATTTTTTCAAAAAAATATTTTCTGCTGGTTAAGTTTTTGAGGGCTGATTTCTTGTCCTGTGATAAAAAGCCTTCTGTTTCCATCGCCAAAGCTTTCAGGGGAGCATTTTCAAGCTTTTGGCACCATTTTTGAGTGAACTGCCAAAAGTCAGATTTTTGCTGAAATTGTGACCCCGGGGCTTAGGGATTTTTTCAAAACAAGATTTTCTGCCGGTTAAGTTTTTGAGGGCTGATTTCTTGTCCTGTGATAAAAAGCCTTCTGTTTCCATCGCCAAAGCTTTCAGGGGATCATTTGCAAGCTTCTGGCACCATTTTTGAGTGAATTGCCAAAAGTCAGATTTTTGCTGAAATTGTGACCCCGACCGGGGCTTAGGGATTTTTTCAAAAAAATATTTTCTGCCCGTTAAGTTTTTGAGGGCTGATTTCTTGTCCTGTGATAAAAAGCCTTCTGTTTCGAGTGCCAAACCTTTCAGGAGAGCATTTTCAAGCTTTTGGCACCATTTTTGAGTGAATTGCCAAAAGTCAGATTTTTGCTGAAATTGTGACCCCGGGGCTTAAGGATTTTTTCAAAAAAATATTTTCTGCCGGTGAAGTTTTTGAGGGCTGATTTCTTGTCCTGTGATAAAAAGCCTTCTGTTTCCATCGCCAAAGCTTTCAGGGGAGCATTTTCAAGCTTTTGGCACCATTTTTGAGTGAACTGCCAAAAGTCAGATTTTTGCTGAAATTGTGACCCCGGGGCTTAGGGATTTTTTCAAAAAAATATTTTCTGCCGGTGAAGTTTTTGAGGGCTGATTTCTTGTCCTGTGATAAAAAGCCTTCTGTTTCCATCGCCAAAGCTTTCAGGGGAGCATTTTCAAGCTTTTGGCACCATTTTTGAGTGAACTGCCAAAAGTCAGATTTTTGCTGAAATTGTGACCCCGGGGCTTAGGGATTTTTTCAAAACAAGATTTTCTGCCGGTTAAGTTTTTGAGGGCTGATTTCTTGTCCTGTGATAAAAAGCCTTCTGTTTCCATCGCCAAAGCTTTCAGGGGATCATTTGCAAGCTTCTGGCATCATTTTTGAGTGAATTGCCAAAAGTCAGATTTTTGCTGAAATTGTGACCCCGGGGCTTAGGGATTTTTTCAAAAAAATATTTTCTGCCGGTTAAGTTTTTGAGGGCTGATTTCTTGTCCTGTGATAAAAAGCCTTCTGTTTCCATCGCCAAAGCTTTCAGGGGATCATTTGCAAGCTTCTGGCACCATTTTTTAGTGAATTGCCAAAAGTCAGATTTTTGCTGAAATTATGACCCCGACCGGGGCTTAGGGATTTTTTCAAAAAAATATTTTCTGCCCGTTAAGTTTTTGAGGGCTGATTTCTTGTCCTGTGATAAAAAGCCTTCTGTTTCGAGTGCCAAACCTTTCAGGAGAGCATTTTCAAGCTTTTGGCACCATTTTTGAGTGAATTGCCAAAAGTCAGATTTTTGCTGAAATTGTGACCCCGGGGCTTAGGGATTTTTTCAAAAAAATATTTTCTGCCGGTGAAGTTTTTGAGGGTGGATTTCTTGTCCTGTGATAAAAAGCCTTCTGTTTCGAGTGCCAAACCTTTCAGGAGAGCATTTTCAAGCTTTTGGCACCATTTTTGAGTGAATTGCCAAAAGTCAGATTTTTGCTGAAATTGTGACCCCGGGACTTAGGGATTTTTTCAAAAAAATATTTTCTGCCGGTTAAGTTTTTGAGGGCTGATTTCTTGTCCTGTGATAAAAAGCCTTCTGTTTCCATCGCCAAAGCTTTCAGGGGAGCATTTTCAAGCTTTTGGCACCATTTTTGAGTGAACTGCCAAAAGTCAGATTTTTGCTGAAATTGTGACCCCGGGGCTTAGGGATTTTTTCAAAAAAATATTTTCTGCCGGTGAAGTTTTTGAGGGCTGATTTCTTGTCCTGTGATAAAAAGCCTTCTGTTTCCATCGCCAAAGCTTTCAGGGGAGCATTTTCAAGCTTTTGGCACCATTTTTGAGTGAACTGCCAAAAGTCAGATTTTTGCTGAAATTGTGACCCCGGGGCTTAGGGATTTTTTCAAAACAAGATTTTCTGCCGGTTAAGTTTTTGAGGGCTGATTTCTTGTCCTGTGATAAAAAGCCTTCTGTTTCCATCGCCAAAGCTTTCAGGGGATCATTTGCAAGCTTCTGGCATCATTTTTGAGTGAATTGCCAAAAGTCAGATTTTTGCTGAAATTGTGACCCCGGGGCTTAGGGATTTTTTCAAAAAAATATTTTCTGCCGGTTAAGTTTTTGAGGGCTGATTTCTTGTCCTGTGATAAAAAGCCTTCTGTTTCCATCGCCAAAGCTTTCAGGGGATCATTTGCAAGCTTCTGGCACCATTTTTTAGTGAATTGCCAAAAGTCAGATTTTTGCTGAAATTATGACCCCGACCGGGGCTTAGGGATTTTTTCAAAAAAATATTTTCTGCCCGTTAAGTTTTTGAGGGCTGATTTCTTGTCCTGTGATAAAAAGCCTTCTGTTTCGAGTGCCAAACCTTTCAGGAGAGCATTTTCAAGCTTTTGGCACCATTTTTGAGTGAATTGCCAAAAGTCAGATTTTTGCTGAAATTGTGACCCCGGGGCTTAGGGATTTTTTCAAAAAAATATTTTCTGCCGGTCAAGTTTTTGAGGGCGGATTTCTTGTCCTGTGATAAAAAGCCTTCTGTTTCGAGTGCCAAACCTTTCAGGAGAGCATTTTCAAGCTTTTGGCACCATTTTTGAGTGAATTGCCAAAAGTCAGATTTTTGCTGAAATTGTGACCCCGGGGCTTAGGGATTTTTTCAAAAAAATATTTTCTGCCGGTTAAGTTTTTGAGGGCTGATTTCTTGTCCTGTGATAAAAAGCCTTCTGTTTCCATCGCCAAAGCTTTCAGGGGATCATTTGCAAGCTTCTGGCACCATTTTTGAGTGAATTGCCAAAAGTCAGATTTTTGCAGAAATTGTGACCCCGGGACTTAGGGATTTTTTCCAAAAAATATTTTCTGCTGGTTAAGTTTTTGAGGGCTGATTTCTTGTCCTGTGATAAAAAGCCTTCTGTTTCCATCGCCAAAGCTTTCAGGGGAGCATTTTCAAGCTTTTGGCACCATTTTTGAGTGAACTGCCAAAAGTCAGATTTTTGCTGAAATTGTGACCCCGGGGCTTAGGGATTTTTTCAAAACAAGATTTTCTGCCGGTTAAGTTTTTGAGGGCTGATTTCTTGTCCTGTGATAAAAAGCCTTCTGTTTCCATCGCCAAAGCTTTCAGGGGATCATTTGCAAGCTTCTGGCACCATTTTTGAGTGAATTGCCAAAAGTCAGATTTTTGCTGAAATTGTGACCCCGACCGGGGCTTAGGGATTTTTTCAAAAAAATATTTTCTGCCCGTTAAGTTTTTGAGGGCTGATTTCTTGTCCTGTGATAAAAAGCCTTCTGTTTCGAGTGCCAAACCTTTCAGGAGAGCATTTTCAAGCTTTTGGCACCATTTTTGAGTGAATTGCCAAAAGTCAGATTTTTGCTGAAATTGTGACCCCGGGGCTTAAGGATTTTTTCAAAAAAATATTTTCTGCCGGTGAAGTTTTTGAGGGCTGATTTCTTGTCCTGTGATAAAAAGCCTTCTGTTTCCATCGCCAAAGCTTTCAGGGGAGCATTTTCAAGCTTTTGGCACCATTTTTGAGTGAACTGCCAAAAGTCAGATTTTTGCTGAAATTGTGACCCCGGGGCTTAGGGATTTTTTCAAAAAAATATTTTCTGCCGGTGAAGTTTTTGAGGGCTGATTTCTTGTCCTGTGATAAAAAGCCTTCTGTTTCCATCGCCAAAGCTTTCAGGGGAGCATTTTCAAGCTTTTGGCACCATTTTTGAGTGAACTGCCAAAAGTCAGATTTTTGCTGAAATTGTGACCCCGGGGCTTAGGGATTTTTTCAAAAAAATATTTTCTGCCGGTTAAGTTTTTGAGGGCTGATTTCTTGTCCTGTGATAAAAAGCCTTCTGTTTCCATCGCCAAAGCTTTCAGGGGATCATTTGCAAGCTTCTGGCACCATTTTTTAGTGAATTGCCAAAAGTCAGATTTTTGCTGAAATTATGACCCCGACCGGGGCTTAGGGATTTTTTCAAAAAAATATTTTCTGCCCGTTAAGTTTTTGAGGGCTGATTTCTTGTCCTGTGATAAAAAGCCTTCTGTTTCGAGTGCCAAACCTTTCAGGAGAGCATTTTCAAGCTTTTGGCACCATTTTTGAGTGAATTGCCAAAAGTCAGATTTTTGCTGAAATTGTGACCCCGGGGCTTAGGGATTTTTTCAAAAAAATATTTTCTGCCGGTCAAGTTTTTGAGGGCGGATTTCTTGTCCTGTGATAAAAAGCCTTCTGTTTCGAGTGCCAAACCTTTCAGGAGAGCATTTTCAAGCTTTTGGCACCATTTTTGAGTGAATTGCCAAAAGTCAGATTTTTGCTGAAATTGTGACCCCGGGGCTTAGGGATTTTTTCAAAAAAATATTTTCTGCCGGTTAAGTTTTTGAGGGCTGATTTCTTGTCCTGTGATAAAAAGCCTTCTGTTTCCATCGCCAAAGCTTTCAGGGGATCATTTGCAAGCTTCTGGCACCATTTTTGAGTGAATTGCCAAAAGTCAGATTTTTGCAGAAATTGTGACCCCGGGACTTAGGGATTTTTTCAAAAAAATATTTTCTGCTGGTTAAGTTTTTGAGGGCTGATTTCTTGTCCTGTGATAAAAAGCCTTCTGTTTCCATCGCCAAAGCTTTCAGGGGAGCATTTTCAAGCTTTTGGCACCATTTTTGAGTGAACTGCCAAAAGTCAGATTTTTGCTGAAATTGTGACCCCGGGGCTTAGGGATTTTTTCAAAACAAGATTTTCTGCCGGTTAAGTTTTTGAGGGCTGATTTCTTGTCCTGTGATAAAAAGCCTTCTGTTTCCATCGCCAAAGCTTTCAGGGGATCATTTGCAAGCTTCTGGCACCATTTTTGAGTGAATTGCCAAAAGTCAGATTTTTGCTGAAATTGTGACCCCGACCGGGGCTTAGGGATTTTTTCAAAAAAATATTTTCTGCCCGTTAAGTTTTTGAGGGCTGATTTCTTGTCCTGTGATAAAAAGCCTTCTGTTTCGAGTGCCAAACCTTTCAGGAGAGCATTTTCAAGCTTTTGGCACCATTTTTGAGTGAATTGCCAAAAGTCAGATTTTTGCTGAAATTGTGACCCCGGGGCTTAAGGATTTTTTCAAAAAAATATTTTCTGCCGGTGAAGTTTTTGAGGGCTGATTTCTTGTCCTGTGATAAAAAGCCTTCTGTTTCCATCGCCAAAGCTTTCAGGGGAGCATTTTCAAGCTTTTGGCACCATTTTTGAGTGAACTGCCAAAAGTCAGATTTTTGCTGAAATTGTGACCCCGGGGCTTAGGGATTTTTTCAAAAAAATATTTTCTGCCGGTGAAGTTTTTGAGGGCTGATTTCTTGTCCTGTGATAAAAAGCCTTCTGTTTCCATCGCCAAAGCTTTCAGGGGAGCATTTTCAAGCTTTTGGCACCATTTTTGAGTGAACTGCCAAAAGTCAGATTTTTGCTGAAATTGTGACCCCGGGGCTTAGGGATTTTTTCAAAACAAGATTTTCTGCCGGTTAAGTTTTTGAGGGCTGATTTCTTGTCCTGTGATAAAAAGCCTTCTGTTTCCATCGCCAAAGCTTTCAGGGGATCATTTGCAAGCTTCTGGCATCATTTTTGAGTGAATTGCCAAAAGTCAGATTTTTGCTGAAATTGTGACCCCGGGGCTTAGGGATTTTTTCAAAAAAATATTTTCTGCCGGTTAAGTTTTTGAGGGCTGATTTCTTGTCCTGTGATAAAAAGCCTTCTGTTTCCATCGCCAAAGCTTTCAGGGGATCATTTGCAAGCTTCTGGCACCATTTTTTAGTGAATTGCCAAAAGTCAGATTTTTGCTGAAATTATGACCCCGACCGGGGCTTAGGGATTTTTTCAAAAAAATATTTTCTGCCCGTTAAGTTTTTGAGGGCTGATTTCTTGTCCTGTGATAAAAAGCCTTCTGTTTCGAGTGCCAAACCTTTCAGGAGAGCATTTTCAAGCTTTTGGCACCATTTTTGAGTGAATTGCCAAAAGTCAGATTTTTGCTGAAATTGTGACCCCGGGGCTTAGGGATTTTTTCAAAAAAATATTTTCTGCCGGTGAAGTTTTTGAGGGTGGATTTCTTGTCCTGTGATAAAAAGCCTTCTGTTTCGAGTGCCAAACCTTTCAGGAGAGCATTTTCAAGCTTTTGGCACCATTTTTGAGTGAATTGCCAAAAGTCAGATTTTTGCTGAAATTGTGACCCCGGGACTTAGGGATTTTTTCAAAAAAATATTTTCTGCCGGTTAAGTTTTTGAGGGCTGATTTCTTGTCCTGTGATAAAAAGCCTTCTGTTTCCATCGCCAAAGCTTTCAGGGGAGCATTTTCAAGCTTTTGGCACCATTTTTGAGTGAACTGCCAAAAGTCAGATTTTTGCTGAAATTGTGACCCCGGGGCTTAGGGATTTTTTCAAAAAAATATTTTCTGCCGGTGAAGTTTTTGAGGGCTGATTTCTTGTCCTGTGATAAAAAGCCTTCTGTTTCCATCGCCAAAGCTTTCAGGGGAGCATTTTCAAGCTTTTGGCACCATTTTTGAGTGAACTGCCAAAAGTCAGATTTTTGCTGAAATTGTGACCCCGGGGCTTAGGGATTTTTTCAAAACAAGATTTTCTGCCGGTTAAGTTTTTGAGGGCTGATTTCTTGTCCTGTGATAAAAAGCCTTCTGTTTCCATCGCCAAAGCTTTCAGGGGATCATTTGCAAGCTTCTGGCATCATTTTTGAGTGAATTGCCAAAAGTCAGATTTTTGCTGAAATTGTGACCCCGGGGCTTAGGGATTTTTTCAAAAAAATATTTTCTGCCGGTTAAGTTTTTGAGGGCTGATTTCTTGTCCTGTGATAAAAAGCCTTCTGTTTCCATCGCCAAAGCTTTCAGGGGATCATTTGCAAGCTTCTGGCACCATTTTTTAGTGAATTGCCAAAAGTCAGATTTTTGCTGAAATTATGACCCCGACCGGGGCTTAGGGATTTTTTCAAAAAAATATTTTCTGCCCGTTAAGTTTTTGAGGGCTGATTTCTTGTCCTGTGATAAAAAGCCTTCTGTTTCGAGTGCCAAACCTTTCAGGAGAGCATTTTCAAGCTTTTGGCACCATTTTTGAGTGAATTGCCAAAAGTCAGATTTTTGCTGAAATTGTGACCCCGGGGCTTAGGGATTTTTTCAAAAAAATATTTTCTGCCGGTCAAGTTTTTGAGGGCGGATTTCTTGTCCTGTGATAAAAAGCCTTCTGTTTCGAGTGCCAAACCTTTCAGGAGAGCATTTTCAAGCTTTTGGCACCATTTTTGAGTGAATTGCCAAAAGTCAGATTTTTGCTGAAATTGTGACCCCGGGGCTTAGGGATTTTTTCAAAAAAATATTTTCTGCCGGTTAAGTTTTTGAGGGCTGATTTCTTGTCCTGTGATAAAAAGCCTTCTGTTTCCATCGCCAAAGCTTTCAGGGGATCATTTGCAAGCTTCTGGCACCATTTTTGAGTGAATTGCCAAAAGTCAGATTTTTGCAGAAATTGTGACCCCGGGACTTAGGGATTTTTTCCAAAAAATATTTTCTGCTGGTTAAGTTTTTGAGGGCTGATTTCTTGTCCTGTGATAAAAAGCCTTCTGTTTCCATCGCCAAAGCTTTCAGGGGAGCATTTTCAAGCTTTTGGCACCATTTTTGAGTGAACTGCCAAAAGTCAGATTTTTGCTGAAATTGTGACCCCGGGGCTTAGGGATTTTTTCAAAACAAGATTTTCTGCCGGTTAAGTTTTTGAGGGCTGATTTCTTGTCCTGTGATAAAAAGCCTTCTGTTTCCATCGCCAAAGCTTTCAGGGGATCATTTGCAAGCTTCTGGCACCATTTTTGAGTGAATTGCCAAAAGTCAGATTTTTGCTGAAATTGTGACCCCGACCGGGGCTTAGGGATTTTTTCAAAAAAATATTTTCTGCCCGTTAAGTTTTTGAGGGCTGATTTCTTGTCCTGTGAAAAAGCCTTCTGTTTCGAGTGCCAAACCTTTCAGGAGAGCATTTTCAAGCTTTTGGCACCATTTTTGAGTGAATTGCCAAAAGTCAGATTTTTGCTGAAATTGTGACCCCGGGGCTTAAGGATTTTTTCAAAAAAATATTTTCTGCCGGTGAAGTTTTTGAGGGCTGATTTCTTGTCCTGTGATAAAAAGCCTTCTGTTTCCATCGCCAAAGCTTTCAGGGGAGCATTTTCAAGCTTTTGGCACCATTTTTGAGTGAACTGCCAAAAGTCAGATTTTTGCTGAAATTGTGACCCCGGGGCTTAGGGATTTTTTCAAAAAAATATTTTCTGCCGGTGAAGTTTTTGAGGGCTGATTTCTTGTCCTGTGATAAAAAGCCTTCTGTTTCCATCGCCAAAGCTTTCAGGGGAGCATTTTCAAGCTTTTGGCACCATTTTTGAGTGAACTGCCAAAAGTCAGATTTTTGCTGAAATTGTGACCCCGGGGCTTAGGGATTTTTTCAAAACAAGATTTTCTGCCGGTTAAGTTTTTGAGGGCTGATTTCTTGTCCTGTGATAAAAAGCCTTCTGTTTCCATCGCCAAAGCTTTCAGGGGATCATTTGCAAGCTTCTGGCACCATTTTTTAGTGAATTGCCAAAAGTCAGATTTTTGCTGAAATTATGACCCCGACCGGGGCTTAGGGATTTTTTCAAAAAAATATTTTCTGCCCGTTAAGTTTTTGAGGGCTGATTTCTTGTCCTGTGATAAAAAGCCTTCTGTTTCGAGTGCCAAACCTTTCAGGAGAGCATTTTCAAGCTTTTGGCACCATTTTTGAGTGAATTGCCAAAAGTCAGATTTTTGCTGAAATTGTGACCCCGGGGCTTAGGGATTTTTTCAAAAAAATATTTTCTGCCGGTGAAGTTTTTGAGGGTGGATTTCTTGTCCTGTGATAAAAAGCCTTCTGTTTCGAGTGCCAAACCTTTCAGGAGAGCATTTTCAAGCTTTTGGCACCATTTTTGAGTGAATTGCCAAAAGTCAGATTTTTGCTGAAATTGTGACCCCGGGACTTAGGGATTTTTTCAAAAAAATATTTTCTGCCGGTTAAGTTTTTGAGGGCTGATTTCTTGTCCTGTGATAAAAAGCCTTCTGTTTCCATCGCCAAAGCTTTCAGGGGATCATTTGCAAGCTTCTGGCACCATTTTTGAGTGAATTGCCAAAAGTCAGATTTTTGCTGAAATTGTGACCCCGGGGCTTAGGGATTTTTTCAAAAAAATATTTTCTGCCGGTTAAGTTTTTGAGGGCTGATTTCTTGTCCTGTGATAAAAAGCCTTCTGTTTCCATCGCCAAAGCTTTCAGGGGAGCATTTTCAAGCTTTTGGCACCATTTTTGAGTGAATTGCCAAAAGTCAGATTTTTGCTGAAATTGTGACCCCGGGGCTTAGGGATTTTTTCAAAACAAGATTTTCTGCCGGTTAAGTTTTTGAGGGCTGATTTCTTGTCCTGTGATAAAAAGCCTTCTGTTTCCATCGCCAAAGCTTTCAGGGGATCATTTGCAAGCTTCTGGCACCATTTTTGAGTGAATTGCCAAAAGTCAGATTTTTGCTGAAATTGTGACCCCGACCGGGGCTTAGGGATTTTTTCAAAAAAATATTTTCTGCCCGTTAAGTTTTTGAGGGCTGATTTCTTGTCCTGTGATAAAAAGCCTTCTGTTTCGAGTGCCAAACCTTTCAGGAGAGCATTTTCAAGCTTTTGGCACCATTTTTGAGTGAATTGCCAAAAGTCAGATTTTTGCTGAAATTGTGACCCCGGGACTTAGGGATTTTTTCAAAAAAATATTTTCTGCCGGTTAAGTTTTTGAGGGCTGATTTCTTGTCCTGTGATAAAAAGCCTTCTGTTTCCATCGCCAAAGCTTTCAGGGGAGCATTTTCAAGCTTTTGGCACCATTTTTGAGTGAACTGCCAAAAGTCAGATTTTTGCTGAAATTGTGACCCCGGGGCTTAGGGATTTTTTCAAAAAAATATTTTCTGCCGGTGAAGTTTTTGAGGGCTGATTTCTTGTCCTGTGATAAAAAGCCTTCTGTTTCCATCGCCAAAGCTTTCAGGGGAGCATTTTCAAGCTTTTGGCACCATTTTTGAGTGAACTGCCAAAAGTCAGATTTTTGCTGAAATTGTGACCCCGGGGCTTAGGGATTTTTTCAAAACAAGATTTTCTGCCGGTTAAGTTTTTGAGGGCTGATTTCTTGTCCTGTGATAAAAAGCCTTCTGTTTCCATCGCCAAAGCTTTCAGGGGATCATTTGCAAGCTTCTGGCACCATTTTTGAGTGAATTGCCAAAAGTCAGATTTTTGCTGAAATTGTGACCCCGACCGGGGCTTAGGGATTTTTTCAAAAAAATATTTTCTGCCCGTTAAGTTTTTGAGGGCTGATTTCTTGTCCTGTGATAAAAAGCCTTCTGTTTCGAGTGCCAAACCTTTCAGGAGAGCATTTTCAAGCTTTTGGCACCATTTTTGAGTGAATTGCCAAAAGTCAGATTTTTGCTGAAATTGTGACCCCGGGACTTAGGGATTTTTTCAAAAAAATATTTTCTGCCGGTTAAGTTTTTGAGGGCTGATTTCTTGTCCTGTGATAAAAAGCCTTCTGTTTCCATCGCCAAAGCTTTCAGGGGAGCATTTTCAAGCTTTTGGCACCATTTTTGAGTGAACTGCCAAAAGTCAGATTTTTGCTGAAATTGTGACCCCGGGGCTTAGGGATTTTTTCAAAAAAATATTTTCTGCCGGTGAAGTTTTTGAGGGCTGATTTCTTGTCCTGTGATAAAAAGCCTTCTGTTTCCATCGCCAAAGCTTTCAGGGGAGCATTTTCAAGCTTTTGGCACCATTTTTGAGTGAACTGCCAAAAGTCAGATTTTTGCTGAAATTGTGACCCCGGGGCTTAGGGATTTTTTCAAAACAAGATTTTCTGCCGGTTAAGTTTTTGAGGGCTGATTTCTTGTCCTGTGATAAAAAGCCTTCTGTTTCCATCGCCAAAGCTTTCAGGGGATCATTTGCAAGCTTCTGGCACCATTTTTTAGTGAATTGCCAAAAGTCAGATTTTTGCTGAAATTATGACCCCGACCGGGGCTTAGGGATTTTTTCAAAAAAATATTTTCTGCCCGTTAAGTTTTTGAGGGCTGATTTCTTGTCCTGTGATAAAAAGCCTTCTGTTTCGAGTGCCAAACCTTTCAGGAGAGCATTTTCAAGCTTTTGGCACCATTTTTGAGTGAATTGCCAAAAGTCAGATTTTTGCTGAAATTGTGACCCCGGGGCTTAGGGATTTTTTCAAAAAAATATTTTCTGCCGGTGAAGTTTTTGAGGGTGGATTTCTTGTCCTGTGATAAAAAGCCTTCTGTTTCGAGTGCCAAACCTTTCAGGAGAGCATTTTCATGCTTTTGGCACCATTTTTGAGTGAATTGCCAAAAGTCAGATTTTTGCTGAAATTGTGACCCCGGGACTTAGGGATTTTTTCAAAAAAATATTTTCTGCCGGTTAAGTTTTTGAGGGCTGATTTCTTGTCCTGTGATAAAAAGCCTTCTGTTTCCATCGCCAAAGCTTTCAGGGGATCATTTGCAAGCTTCTGGCACCATTTTTGAGTGAATTGCCAAAAGTCAGATTTTGGCTGAAATTGTGACCCCGGGGCTTAGGGATTTTTTCAAAAAAATATTTTCTGCCGGTTAAGTTTTTGAGGGCTGATTTCTTGTCCTGTGATAAAAAGCCTTCTGTTTCCATCGCCAAAGCTTTCAGGGCATCATTTGCAAGCTCCTGGCACCATTTTTGAGTGAATTGCCAAAAGTCAGATTTTTGCTGAAATTGTGACCCCGGGGCTTAGGGATTTTTTCAAAAAAATATTTTCAGCCGGTTAAGTTTTTGAGGGCTGATTTCTTGTCCTGTGATAAAAAGCCTTCTGTTTCCATCGCCAAAGCTTTCAGGGGATCATTTGCAAGCTTCTGGCACCATTTTTGAGTGAACTGCCAAAAGTCAGATTTTTGCTGAAATTGTGACCCCGGGGCTTAGGGATTTTTTCAAAAAAATATTTTCTGCCGGTTAAGTTTTTGAGGGCTGATTTCTTGTCCTGTGATAAAAAGCCTTCTGTTTCCATCGCCAAAGCTTTCAGGGGATCATTTGCAAGCTTCTGGCACCATTTTTGAGTGAATTGCCAAAAGTCAGATTTTTGCTGAAATTGTGACCCCGGGGCTTAGGGATTTTTTCAAAAAAATATTTTCTGCTGGTTAAGTTTTTGAGGGCTGATTTCTTGTCCTGTGATAAAAAGCCTTCTGTTTCCATCGCCAAAGCTTTCAGGGGATCATATGCAAGCTTCTGGCACCATTTTTGAGTGAATTGCCAAAAGTCAGATTTTTGCTGAAATTGTGACCCCGGGGCTTAGGGATTTTTTCAAAAAAATATTTTCTGCTGGTTAAGTTTTTGAGGGCTGATTTCTTGTCCTGTGATAAAAAGCCTTCTGTTTCCATCGCCAAAGCTTTCAGGGGAGCATTTTCAAGCTTTTGGCACCATTTTTGAGTGAACTGCCAAAAGTCAGATTTTTGCTGAAATTGTGACCCCGGGGCTTAGGGATTTTTTCAAAAAAGTATTTTCTACCCGTTAAGTTTTTGAGCGCTGATTTCTTGTCCTGTGATAAAAAGCCTTCTGTTTCGAGTGCCAAACCTTTCAGGAGAGCATTTTCAAGCTTTTGGCACCATTTTTGAGTGAATTGCCAAAAGTCAGATTTTTGCTGAAATTGTGACCCCGGGGCTTAGGGATTTTTTCAAAAAAATATTTTCTGCCGGTTAAGTTTTTGAGGGCTGATTTCTTGTCCTGTGATAAAAAGCCTTCTGTTTCCATCGCCAAAGCTTTCAGGGGATCATTTGCAAGCTTCTGGCACCATTTTTGAGTGAATTGCCAAAAGTCAGATTTTTGCAGAAATTGTGACCCCGGGACTTAGGGATTTTTTCAAAAAAATATTTTCTGCTGGTTAAGTTTTTGAGGGCTGATTTCTTGTCCTGTGATAAAAAGCCTTCTGTTTCCATCGCCAAAGCTTTCAGGGGAGCATTTTCAAGCTTTTGGCACCATTTTTGAGTGAACTGCCAAAAGTCAGATTTTTGCTGAAATTGTGACCCCGGGGCTTAGGGATTTTTTCAAAACAAGATTTTCTGCCGGTTAAGTTTTTGAGGGCTGATTTCTTGTCCTGTGATAAAAAGCCTTCTGTTTCCATCGCCAAAGCTTTCAGGGGATCATTTGCAAGCTTCTGGCACCATTTTTGAGTGAATTGCCAAAAGTCAGATTTTTGCTGAAATTGTGACCCCGACCGGGGCTTAGGGATTTTTTCAAAAAAATATTTTCTGCCCGTTAAGTTTTTGAGGGCGGATTTCTTGTCCTGTGATAAAAAGCCTTCTGTTTCGAGTGCCAAACCTTTCAGGAGAGCATTTTCAAGCTTTTGGCACCATTTTTGAGTGAATTGCCAAAAGTCAGATTTTTGCTGAAATTGTGACCCCGGGGCTTAAGGATTTTTTCAAAAAAATATTTTCTGCCGGTGAAGTTTTTGAGGGCTGATTTCTTGTCCTGTGATAAAAAGCCTTCTGTTTCCATCGCCAAAGCTTTCAGGGGAGCATTTTCAAGCTTTTGGCACCATTTTTGAGTGAACTGCCAAAAGTCAGATTTTTGCTGAAATTGTGACCCCGGGGCTTAGGGATTTTTTCAAAACAAGATTTTCTGCCGGTTAAGTTTTTGAGGGCTGATTTCTTGTCCTGTGATAAAAAGCCTTCTGTTTCCATCGCCAAAGCTTTCAGGGGATCATTTGCAAGCTTCTGGCACCATTTTTGAGTGAATTGCCAAAAGTCAGATTTTTGCTGAAATTGTGACCCCGGGACTTAGGGATTTTTTCAAAAAAATATTTTCTGCTGGTTAAGTTTTTGAGGGCTGATTTCTTGTCCTGTGATAAAAAGCCTTCTGTTTCCATCGCCAAAGCTTTCAGGGGAGCATTTTCAAGCTTTTGGCACCATTTTTGAGTGAACTGCCAAAAGTCAGATTTTTGCTGAAATTGTGACCCCGGGGCTTAGGGATTTTTTCAAAACAAGATTTTCTGCCGGTTAAGTTTTTGAGGGCTGATTTCTTGTCCTGTGATAAAAAGCCTTCTGTTTCCATCGCCAAAGCTTTCAGGGGATCATTTGCAAGCTTCTGGCACCATTTTTGAGTGAATTGCCAAAAGTCAGATTTTTGCTGAAATTGTGACCCCGACCGGGGCTTAGGGATTTTTTCAAAAAAATATTTTCTGCCCGTTAAGTTTTTGAGGGCTGATTTCTTGTCCTGTGATAAAAAGCCTTCTGTTTCGAGTGCCAAACCTTTCAGGAGAGCATTTTCAAGCTTTTGGCACCATTTTTGAGTGAATTGCCAAAAGTCAGATTTTTGCTGAAATTGTGACCCCGGGGCTTAAGGATTTTTTCAAAAAAATATTTTCTGCCGGTGAAGTTTTTGAGGGCTGATTTCTTGTCCTGTGATAAAAAGCCTTCTGTTTCCATCGCCAAAGCTTTCAGGGGAGCATTTTCAAGCTTTTGGCACCATTTTTGAGTGAACTGCCAAAAGTCAGATTTTTGCTGAAATTGTGACCCCGGGGCTTAGGGATTTTTTCAAAACAAGATTTTCTGCCGGTTAAGTTTTTGAGGGCTGATTTCTTGTCCTGTGATAAAAAGCCTTCTGTTTCCATCGCCAAAGCTTTCAGGGGATCATTTGCAAGCTTCTGGCATCATTTTTGAGTGAATTGCCAAAAGTCAGATTTTTGCTGAAATTGTGACCCCGGGGCTTAGGGATTTTTTCAAAAAAATATTTTCTGCCAGTTAAGTTTTTGAGGGCTGATTTCTTGTCCTGTGATAAAAAGCCTTCTGTTTCCATCGCCAAAGCTTTCAGGGGATCATTTGCAAGCTTCTGGCACCATTTTTGAGTGAATTGCCAAAAGTCAGATTTTTGCTGAAATTATGACCCCGACCGGGGCTTAGGGATTTTTTCAAAAAAATATTTTCTGCCCGTTAAGTTTTTGAGGGCTGATTTCTTGTCCTGTGATAAAAAGCCTTCTGTTTCGAGTGCCAAACCTTTCAGGAGAGCATTTTCAAGCTTTTGGCACCATTTTTGAGTGAATTGCCAAAAGTCAGATTTTTGCTGAAATTGTGACCCCGGGGCTTAGGGATTTTTTTCAAAAAAATATTTTCTGCCGGTTAAGTTTTTGAGGGCTGATTTCTTGTCCTGTGATAAAAAGCCTTCTGTTTCGAGTGCCAAACCTTTCAGGAGAGCATTTTCAAGCTTTTGGCACCATTTTTGAGTGAATTGCCAAAAGTCATATTTTTGCTGAAATTGTGACCCCGGGGCTTAGGGATTTTTTCAAAAAAATATTTTCTGCCGGTTAAGTTTTTGAGGGCTGATTTCTTGTCCTGTGATAAAAAGCCTTCTGTTTCCATCGCCAAAGCTTTCAGGGGATCATTTGCAAGCTTTTGGCACCATTTTTGAGTGAATTGCCAAAAGTCAGATTTTTGCTGAAATTGTGACCCCGACCGGGGCTTAGGGATTTTTTCAAAAAAATATTTTCTGCCCGTTAAGTTTTTGAGGGCTGATTTCTTGTCCTGTGATAAAAAGCCTTCTGTTACGAGTGCCAAACCTTTCAGGAGAGCATTTTCAAGCTTCTGGCACCATTTTTGAGTGAATTGCCAAAAGTCAGATTTTTGCAAAAATTGTGACCCCGGGACTTAGGGATTTTTTCAAAAAAATATTTTCTGCCGGTTAAGTTTTTGAAGGCTGATTTCTTGTCCTGTGATAAAAAGCCTTCTGTTTCCATCGCCAAAGCTTTCAGGGGATCATTTGCAAGCTTCTGGCACCATTTTTGAGTGAATTGCCAAAAGTCAGATTTTGGCTGAAATTGTGACCCCGGGGCTTAGGGATTTTTTCAAAAAAATATTTTCTGCCGGTTAAGTTTTTGAGGGCTGATTTCTTGTCCTGTGATAAAAAGCCTTCTGTTTCCATCGCCAAAGCTTTCAGGGCATCATTTGCAAGCTTCTGGCACCATTTTTGAGTGAATTGCCAAAAGTCAGATTTTTGCTGAAATTGTGACCCCGACCGGGGCTTTGGGATATTTTCAAAAAAAAATTTTCTGCCCGTTAAGTTTTTGAGGGCTGATTTCTTGTCCTGTGATAAAAAGCCTTCTGTTTCGAGTGCCAAACCTTTCAGGAGAGCATTTTCAAGCTTTTGGCACCATTTTTGAGTGAATTGCCAAAAGTCAGATTTTTGCTGAAATTGTGACCCCGACCGGGGCTTAGGGATTTTTTCAAAAAAATATTTTCTGCCGGTTAAGTTTTTGAGGGCTGATTTCTTGTCCTGTGATAAAAAGCCTTCTGTTTCCATCGCCAAAGCTTTCAGGGGATCATTTGCAAGCTTTTGGCACCATTTTTGAGTGAATTGCCAAAAGTCAGATTTTTGCTGAAATTGTGACCCCGGGGCTTAGGGATTTTTTCAAAAAAATATTTTCTGCCGGTTAAGTTTTTGAGGGCTGATTTCTTGTCCTGTGATAAAAAGCCTTCTGTTTCGAGTGCCAAACCTTTCAGGAGAGCATTTTCAAGCTTTTGGCACCATTTTTTAGTGAATTGCCAAAAGTCAGATTTTTGCTGAAATTGTGACCCCGGGGCTTAGGGATTTTTTCAAAAAAATATTTTCTGCCGGTTAAGTTTTAGAGGGCTTATTTCTTGTCCTGTGATAAAAAGCCTTCTGTTTCCATCGCCAAAGCTTTCAGGGGATCATTTGCAAGCTTCTGGCACCATTTTTGAGTGAATTGCCAAAAGTCAGATTTTTGCTGAAATTGTGACCCCGACCGGGGCTTAGGGATTTTTTCAAAAAAATATTTTCTGCCCGTTAAGTTTTTGAGGGCTGATTTCTTGTCCTGTGATAAAAAGCCTTCTGTTACGAGTGCCAAACCTTTCAGGAGAGCATTTTCAAGCTTCTGGCACCATTTTTGAGTGAATTGCCAAAAGTCAGATTTTTGCAAAAATTGTGACCCCGGGACTTAGGGATTTTTTCAAAAAAATATTTTCTGCCGGTTAAGTTTTTGAAGGCTGATTTCTTGTCCTGTGATAAAAAGCCTTCTGTTTCCATCGCCAAAGCTTTCAGGGGATCATTTGCAAGCTTCTGGCACCATTTTTGAGTGAATTGCCAAAAGTCAGATTTTGGCTGAAATTGTGACCCCGGGGCTTAGGGATTTTTTCAAAAAAATATTTTCTGCCGGTTAAGTTTTTGAGGGCTGATTTCTTGTCCTGTGATAAAAAGCCTTCTGTTTCCATCGCCAAAGCTTTCAGGGCATCATTTGCAAGCTTCTGGCACCATTTTTGAGTGAATTGCCAAAAGTCAGATTTTTGCTGAAATTGTGACCCCGGGGCTTAGGGATTTTTTCAAAAAAATATTTTCAGCCGGTTAAGTTTTTGAGGGCTGATTTCTTGTCCTGTGATAAAAAGCCTTCTGTTTCCATCGCCAAAGCTTTCAGGGGATCATTTGCAAGCTTCTGGCACCATTTTTGAGTGAACTGCCAAAAGTCAGATTTTTGCTGAAATTGTGACCCCGGGGCTTAGGGATTTTTTCAAAAAAATATTTTCTGCCGGTTAAGTTTTTGAGGGCTGATTTCTTGTCCTGTGATAAAAAGCCTTCTGTTTCCATCGCCAAAGCTTTCGGGGGATCATTTGCAAGCTTCTGGCACCATTTTTGAGTGAATTGCCAAAAGTCAGATTTTTGCTGAAATTGTGACCCCGGGGCTTAGGGATTTTTTCAAAAAAATATTTTCTGCCGGTTACGTTTTTGAGGGCTGATTTCTTGTCCTGTGATAAAAAGCCTTCTGTTTCCATCGCCAAAGCTTTCAGGGCATCATTTGCAAGCTTCTGGCACCATTTTTGAGTGAATTGCCAAAAGTCAGATTTTTGCTGAAATTGTGACCCGGGACTTAGGGATTTTTTCAAAAAAATATTTTCTGCCGGTTAAGTTTTTGAGGGCTGATTTCTTGTCCTGTGATAAAAAGCCTTCTGTTTCCATCGCCAAAGCTTTCAGGGGATCATATGCAAGCTTCTGGCACCATTTTTGAGTGAATTGCCAAAAGTCAGATTTTTGCTGAAATTGTGACCCCGGGGCTTAGGGATTTTTTCAAAAAAATATTTTCTGCTGGTTAAGTTTTTGAGGGCTGATTTCTTGTCCTGTGATAAAAAGCCTTCTGTTTCCATCACCAAAGCTTTCAGGGGAGCATTTTCAAGCTTTTGGCACCATTTTTGAGTGAATTGTCAAAAGTCAGATTTTTGCTGAAATTGTGACCCCGGGGCTTAGGGATTTTTTCAAAAAAATATTTTCTGCCGGTGAAGTTTTTGAGGGCGGATTTCTTGTCCTGTGATAAAAAGCCTTCTGTTTCCATCGCCAAAGCTTTCAGGGGAGCATTTTCAAGCTTTTGGCACCATTTTTGAGTGAATTGCCAAAAGTCAGATTTTTGCTGAAATTGTGACCCCGGGGCTTAGGGATTTTTTCAAAAAAATATTTTCTGCCGGTGAAGTTTTTGAGGGTGGATTTCTTGTCCTGTGATAAAAAGCCTTCTGTTTCGAGTGCCAAACCTTTTAGGAAAGCATTTTCAAGCTTTTGGCACCATTTTTGAGTGAATTGCCAAAAGTCAGATTTTTGCTGAAATTGTGACCCCGGGGCTTAGGGATTTTTTTCAAAAAAATATTTTCTGCCGGTTAAGTTTTTGAGGGCTGATTTCTTGTCCTGTGATAAAAAGCCTTCTGTTTCGAGTGCCAAACCTTTCAGGAGAGCATTTTCAAGCTTTTGGCACCATTTTTGAGTGAATTGCCAAAAGTCAGATTTTTGGTGAAATTGTGACCCCGGGGCTTAGGGATTTTTTCAAAAAAATATTTTCTGCCGGTTAAGTTTTTGAGGGCTGATTTCTTGTCCTGTGATAAAAAGCCTTCTGTTTCCATCGCCAAATCTTTCAGGGGATCATTTGCAAGCTTTTGGCACCATTTTTGAGTGAATTGCCAAAAGTCAGATTTTTGCTGAAATTGTGACCCCGGGGCGTAGGGATTTTTTCAAAAAAAAATTTCTGCCCGTTAAGTTTTTGAGGGCTGATTTCTTGTCCTGTGATAAAAAGCCTTCTGTTTCGAGTGCCAAATCTTTCAGGAGAGCATTTTCAAGCTTTTGGCACCATTTTTGAGTGAATTGCCAAAAGTCAGATTTTTGCTGAAATTGTGACCCCGGGGCTTAGGGATTTTTTCAAAAAAATATTTTCTGCCGGTTAAGTTTTTGAGGGCTGATTTCTTGTCCTGTGACAAAAAGCCTTCTGTTTCCATCGCCAAATCTTTCAGGGGATCATTTGCAAGCTTTTGGCACCATTTTTGAGTGAATTGCCAAAAGTCAGATTTTTGCTGAAATTGTGACCCCGGGGCTTAGGGATTTTTTCAAAAAAATATTTTCTGCCGGTTAAGTTTTTGAGGGCTGATTTCTTGTCCTGTGATAAAAAGCCTTCTGTTTCGAGTGCCAAACCTTTCAGGAGAGCATTTTCAAGCTTTTGGCACCATTTTTGAGTGAACTGCCAAAAGTCAGATTTTTGCTGAACTTGTGACCCCGGGGCTTAGGGATTTTTTCAAAAAAGTATTTTCTACCCGTTAAGTTTTTGAGCGCTGATTTCTTGTCCTGTGATAAAATGCCTTCTGTTTCGAGTGCCAAACCTTTCAGGAGAGCATTTTCAAGCTTTTGGCACCATTTTTGAGTGAATTGCCAAAAGTCAGATTTTTGCTGAAATTGTGACCCCGGGCCTTAGGGATTTTTTCAAAAAAATATTTTCTGCCGGTGAAGTTTTTGAGGGCGGATTTCTTGTCCTGTGATAAAAAGCCTTCTGTTTCGAGTGCCAAACCTTTCAGGAGAGCATTTTCAAGCTTTTGGCACCATTTTTGAGTGAATTGCCAAAAGTCAGATTTTTGCTGAAATTGTGACCCCGGCCGGGGCTTAGGGATTTTTTCAAAAAAATATTTTCTGCCGGTTAAGTTTTTGAGGGCTGATTTCTTGTCCTGTGATAAAAAGCCTTCTGTTTCCATCGCCAAAGCTTTCAGGGGATCATTTGCAAGCTTCTGGCACCATTTTTGAGTGAATTGCCAAAAGTCAGATTTTTGCAGAAATTGTGACCCCGGGACTTAGGGATTTTTTCAAAAAAATATTTTCTGCTGGTTAAGTTTTTGAGGGCTGATTTCTTGTCCTGTGATAAAAAGCCTTCTGTTTCCATCGCCAAAGCTTTCAGGGGAGCATTTTCAAGCTTTTGGCACCATTTTTGAGTGAACTGCCAAAAGTCAGATTTTTGCTGAAATTGTGACCCCGGGGCTTAGGGATTTTTTCAAAACAAGATTTTCTGCCGGTTAAGTTTTTGAGGGCTGATTTCTTGTCCTGTGATAAAAAGCCTTCTGTTTCCATCGCCAAAGCTTTCAGGGGATCATTTGCAAGCTTCTGGCACCATTTTTGAGTGAATTGCCAAAAGTCAGATTTTTGCTGAAATTGTGACCCCGACCGGGGCTTAGGGATTTTTTCAAAAAAATATTTTCTGCCCGTTAAGTTTTTGAGGGCTGATTTCTTGTCCTGTGATAAAAAGCCTTCTGTTTCGAGTGCCAAACCTTTCAGGAGAGCATTTTCAAGCTTTTGGCACCATTTTTGAGTGAATTGCCAAAAGTCAGATTTTTGCTGAAATTTTGACCCCGGGGCTTAGGGATTTTTTCAAAAAAATATTTTCTACCGGTGAAGTTTTTGAGGGTGGATTTCTTGTCCTGTGATAAAAAGCCTTCTGTTTCGAGTGCCAAACCTTTCAGGAGAGCATTTTCAAGCTTTTGGCACCATTTTTGAGTGAATTGCCAAAAGTCAGATTTTTGCTGAAATTGTGACCCCGGGGCTTAGGGATTTTTTCAAAAAAATATTTTCTGCCGGTTAAGTTTTTGAGGGCTGATTTCTTGTCCTGTGATAAAAAGCCTTCTGTTTCCATCGCCAAAGCTTTCAGGGGATCATTTGCAAGCTTCTGGCATCATTTTTGAGTGAATTGCCAAAAGTCAGATTTTTGCTGAAATTGTGACCCCGGGGCTTAGGGATTTTTTCAAAAAAATATTTTCTGCCGGTTAAGTTTTTGAGGGCTGATTTCTTGTCCTGTGATAAAAAGCCTTCTGTTTCCATCGCCAAAGCTTTCAGGGGATCATTTGCAAGCTTCTGGCACCATTTTTGAGTGAATTGCCAAAAGTCAGATTTTTGCTGAAATTATGACCCCGACCGGGGCTTAGGGATTTTTTCAAAAAAATATTTTCTGCCCGTTAAGTTTTTGAGGGCTGATTTCTTGTCCTGTGATAAAAAGCCTTCTGTTTCGAGTGCCAAACCTTTCAGGAGAGCATTTTCAAGCTTTTGGCACCATTTTTGAGTGAATTGCCAAAAGTCAGATTTTTGCTGAAATTGTGACCCCGGGGCTTAGGGATTTTTTCAAAAAAATATTTTCTGCCGGTGAAGTTTTTGAGGGTGGATTTCTTGTCCTGTGATAAAAAGCCTTCTGTTTCGAGTGCCAAACCTTTTAGGAAAGCATTTTCAAGCTTTTGGCACCATTTTTGAGTGAATTGCCAAAAGTCAGATTTTTGCTGAAATTGTGACCCCGGGGCTTAGGGATTTTTTTCAAAAAAATATTTTCTGCCGGTTAAGTTTTTGAGGGCTGATTTCTTGTCCTGTGATAAAAAGCCTTCTGTTTCGAGTGCCAAACCTTTCAGGAGAGCATTTTCAAGCTTTTGGCACCATTTTTGAGTGAATTGCCAAAAGTCAGATTTTTGCTGAAATTGTGACCCCGGGGCTTAGGGATTTTTTCAAAAAAATATTTTCTGCCGGTTAAGTTTTTGAGGGCTGATTTCTTGTCCTGTGATAAAAAGCCTTCTGTTTCCATCGCCAAATCTTTCAGGGGATCATTTGCAAGCTTTTGGCACCATTTTTGAGTGAATTGCCAAAAGTCAGATTTTTGCTGAAATTGTGACCCCGGGGCTTAGGGATTTTTTCAAAAAAAATTTTCTGCCCGTTAAGTTTTTGAGGGCTGATTTCTTGTCCTGTGATAAAAAGCCTTCTGTTTCGAGTGCCAAATCTTTCAGGAGAGCATTTTCAAGCTTTTGGCACCATTTTTGAGTGAATTGCCAAAAGTCAGATTTTTGCTGAAATTGTGACCCCGGGGCTTAGGGATTTTTTCAAAAAAATATTTTCTGCCGGTTAAGTTTTTGAGGGCTGATTTCTTGTCCTGTGATAAAAAGCCTTCTGTTTCCATCGCCAAATCTTTCAGGGGATCATTTGCAAGCTTTTGGCACCATTTTTGAGTGAATTGCCAAAAGTCAGATTTTTGCTGAAATTGTGACCCCGGGGCTTAGGGATTTTTTCAAAAAAATATTTTCTGCCGGTTAAGTTTTTGAGGGCTGATTTCTTGTCCTGTGATAAAAAGCCTTCTGTTTCGAGTGCCAAACCTTTCAGGAGAGCATTTTCAAGCTTTTGGCACCATTTTTGAGTGAACTGCCAAAAGTCAGATTTTTGCTGAACTTGTGACCCCGGGGCTTAGGGATTTTTTCAAAAAAGTATTTTCTACCCGTTAAGTTTTTGAGCGCTGATTTCTTGTCCTGTGATAAAATGCCTTCTGTTTCGAGTGCCAAACCTTTCAGGAGAGCATTTTCAAGCTTTTGGCACCATTTTTGAGTGAATTGCCAAAAGTCAGATTTTTGCTGAAATTGTGACCCCGGGCCTTAGGGATTTTTTCAAAAAAATATTTTCTGCCGGTGAAGTTTTTGAGGGCGGATTTCTTGTCCTGTGATAAAAAGCCTTCTGTTTCGAGTGCCAAACCTTTCAGGAGAGCATTTTCAAGCTTTTGGCACCATTTTTGAGTGAATTGCCAAAAGTCAGATTTTTGCTGAAATTGTGACCCCGGCCGGGGCTTAGGGATTTTTTCAAAAAAATATTTTCTGCCGGTTAAGTTTTTGAGGGCTGATTTCTTGTCCTGTGATAAAAAGCCTTCTGTTTCCATCGCCAAAGCTTTCAGGGGATCATTTGCAAGCTTCTGGCACCATTTTTGAGTGAATTGCCAAAAGTCAGATTTTTGCAGAAATTGTGACCCCGGGACTTAGGGATTTTTTCAAAAAAATATTTTCTGCTGGTTAAGTTTTTGAGGGCTGATTTCTTGTCCTGTGATAAAAAGCCTTCTGTTTCCATCGCCAAAGCTTTCAGGGGAGCATTTTCAAGCTTTTGGCACCATTTTTGAGTGAACTGCCAAAAGTCAGATTTTTGCTGAAATTGTGACCCCGGGGCTTAGGGATTTTTTCAAAACAAGATTTTCTGCCGGTTAAGTTTTTGAGGGCTGATTTCTTGTCCTGTGATAAAAAGCCTTCTGTTTCCATCGCCAAAGCTTTCAGGGGATCATTTGCAAGCTTCTGGCACCATTTTTGAGTGAATTGCCAAAAGTCAGATTTTTGCTGAAATTGTGACCCCGACCGGGGCTTAGGGATTTTTTCAAAAAAATATTTTCTACCCGTTAAGTTTTTGAGGGCTGATTTCTTGTCCTGTGATAAAAAGCCTTCTGTTTCGAGTGCCAAACCTTTCAGGAGAGCATTTTCAAGCTTTTGGCACCATTTTTGAGTGAATTGCCAAAAGTCAGATTTTTGCTGAAATTGTGACCCCGGGGCTTAGGGATTTTTTCAAAAAAATATTTTCTGCCGGTTAAGTTTTTGAGGGCTGATTTCTTGTCCTGTGATAAAAAGCCTTCTGTTTCCATCGCCAAATCTTTCAGGGGATCATTTGCAAGCTTTTGGCACCATTTTTGAGTGAATTGCCAAAAGTCAGATTTTTGCTGAAATTGTGACCCCGGGGCTTAGGGATTTTTTCAAAAAATATTTTCTGCCGGTTAAGTTTTTGAGGGCTGATTTCTTGTCCTGTGATAAAAAGCCTTCTGTTTCGAGTGCCAAATCTTTCAGGAGAGCATTTTCAAGCTTTTGGCACCATTTTTGAGTGAATTGCCAAAAGTCAGATTTTTGCTGAAATTGTGACCCCGGGGCTTAGGGATTTTTTCAAAAAAATATTTTCTGCCGGTTAAGTTTTTGAGGGCTGATTTCTTGTCCTGTGATAAAAAGCCTTCTGTTTCCATCGCCAAATCTTTCAGGGGATCATTTGCAAGCTTTTGGCACCATTTTTGAGTGAATTGCCAAAAGTCAGATTTTTGCTGAAATTGTGACCCCGGGGCTTAGGGATTTTTTCAAAAAAATATTTTCTGCCGGTTAAGTTTTTGAGGGCTGATTTCTTGTCCTGTGATAAAAAGCCTTCTGTTTCGAGTGCCAAACCTTTCAGGAGAGCATTTTCAAGCTTTTGGCACCATTTTTGAGTGAACTGCCAAAAGTCAGATTTTTGCTGAACTTGTGACCCCGGGGCTTAGGGATTTTTTCAAAAAAGTATTTTCTACCCGTTAAGTTTTTGAGCGCTGATTTCTTGTCCTGTGATAAAAAGCCTTCTGTTTCCATCGCCAAAGCTTTCAGGGGATCATTTGCAAGCTTCTGGCACCATTTTTGAGTGAATTGCCAAAAGTCAGATTTTTGCAGAAATTGTGACCCCGGGACTTAGGGATTTTTTCAAAAAAATATTTTCTGCTGGTTAAGTTTTTGAGGGCTGATTTCTTGTCCTGTGATAAAAAGCCTTCTGTTTCCATCGCCAAAGCTTTCAGGGGAGCATTTTCAAGCTTTTGGCACCATTTTTGAGTGAACTGCCAAAAGTCAGATTTTTGCTGAAATTGTGACCCCGGGGCTTAGGGATTTTTTCAAAACAAGATTTTCTGCCGGTTAAGTTTTTGAGGGCTGATTTCTTGTCCTGTGATAAAAAGCCTTCTGTTTCCATCGCCAAAGCTTTCAGGGGATCATTTGCAAGCTTCTGGCACCATTTTTGAGTGAATTGCCAAAAGTCAGATTTTTGCTGAAATTGTGACCCCGACCGGGGCTTAGGGATTTTTTCAAAAAAATATTTTCTACCCGTTAAGTTTTTGAGGGCTGATTTCTTGTCCTGTGATAAAAAGCCTTCTGTTTCGAGTGCCAAACCTTTCAGGAGAGCATTTTCAAGCTTTTGGCACCATTTTTGAGTGAATTGCCAAAAGTCAGATTTTTGCTGAAATTTTGACCCCGGGGCTTAGGGATTTTTTCAAAAAAATATTTTCTGCCGGTGAAGTTTTTGAGGGTGGATTTCTTGTCCTGTGATAAAAAGCCTTCTGTTTCGAGTGCCAAACCTTTCAGGAGAGCATTTTCAAGCTTTTGGCACCATTTTTGAGTGAATTGCCAAAAGTCAGATTTTTGCTGAAATTGTGACCCCGGGGCTTAGGGATTTTTTCAAAAAAATATTTTCTGCCGGTTAAGTTTTTGAGGGCTGATTTCTTGTCCTGTGATAAAAAGCCTTCTGTTTCCATCGCCAAAGCTTTCAGGGGATCATTTGCAAGCTTCTGGCATCATTTTTGAGTGAATTGCCAAAAGTCAGATTTTTGCTGAAATTGTGACCCCGGGGCTTAGGGATTTTTTCAAAAAAATATTTTCTGCCGGTTAAGTTTTTGAGGGCTGATTTCTTGTCCTGTGATAAAAAGCCTTATGTTTCCATCCCCAAAGCTTTCAGGGCATCATTTGCAAGCTTCTGGCACCATTTTTGAGTGAATTGCCAAAAGTCAGATTTTTGCTGAAATTGTGACCCCGGGGCTTAGGGATTTTTTCAAAAAAATATTTTCTGCCGGTTAAGTTTTTGAGGGCTGATTTCTTGTCCTGTGATAAAAAGCCTTCTGTTTCCATCGCCAAAGCTTTCAGGGGATCATTTGCAAGCTTCTGGCACCATTTTTGAGTGAATTGCCAAAAGTCAGATTTTTGCTGAAATTATGACCCCGACCGGGGCTTAGGGATTTTTTCAAAAAAATATTTTCTGCCCGTTAAGTTTTTGAGGGCTGATTTCTTGTCCTGTGATAAAAAGCCTTCTGTTTCGAGTGCCAAACCTTTCAGGAGAGCATTTTCAAGCTTTTGGCACCATTTTTGAGTGAATTGCCAAAAGTCAGATTTTGGCTGAAATTGTGACCCCGGGGCTTAGGGATTTTTTCAAAAAAATATTTTCTGCCCGTTAAGTTTTTGAGGGCTGATTTCTTGTCCTGTGATAAAAAGCCTTCTGTTTCGAGTGCCAAACCTTTCAGGAGAGCATTTTCAAGCTTTTGGCACCATTTTTGAGTGAATTGCCAAAAGTCAGATTTTTGCTGAAATTGTGACCCCGGGGCTTAGGGATTTTTTCAAAAAAATATTTTCTGCCAGTTAAGTTTTTGAGGGCTGATTTCTTGTCCTGTGATAAGAAGCCTACTGTTTCGAGTGCCAAACCTTTCAGGAGAGCATTTTCAAGCTTTTGGCACCATTTTTGAGTGAATTGCCAAAAGTCAGATTTTTGCTGAAATTGTGACCCCGGGGCTTAGGGATTTTTTCAAAAAAATATTTTCTGTCGGTTAAGTTTTTGAGGGCTGATTTCTTGTCCTGTGATAAAAAGCCTTCTGTTTCGAGTGCCAAACCTTTCAGGAGAGCATTTTCAAGCTTTTGGCACCATTTTTGAGTGAATTGCCAAAAGTCAGATTTTTGCTGAAATTGTGACCCCGGGGCTTAGGGATTTTTTCAAAAAAATATTTTCTGCCGGTTAAGTTTTTGAGGGCTGATTTCTTGTCCTGTGATAAAAAGCCTTCTGTTTCCATCGCCAAATCTTTCAGGGGATCATTTGCAAGCTTTTGGCACCATTTTTGAGTGAATTGCCAAAAGTCAGATTTTTGCTGAAATTGTGACCCCGGGGCTTAGGGATTTTTTCAAAAAAATATTTTCTGCCGGTTAAGTTTTTGAGGGCTGATTTCTTGTCCTGTGATAAAAAGCCTTCTGTTTCCATCGCCAAAGCTTTCAGGGGAGCATTTTCAAGCTTTTGGCACCATATTTGAGTGAACTGCCAAAAGTCAGATTTTTGCTGAAATTGTGACCCCGGGGCTTAGGGATTTTTTCAAAAAAGTATTTTCTACCCGTTAAGTTTTTGAGCGCTGATTTCTTGTCCTGTGATAAAATGCCTTCTGTTTCGAGTGCCAAACCTTTCAGGAGAGCATTTTCAAGCTTTTGGCACCATTTTTGAGTGAATTGCCAAAAGTCAGATTTTTGCTGAAATTGTGACCCCGGGCCTTAGGGATTTTTTCAAAAAAATATTTTCTGCCGGTGAAGTTTTTGAGGGCGGATTTCTTGTCCTGTGATAAAAAGCCTTCTGTTTCGAGTGCCAAACCTTTCAGGAGAGCATTTTCAAGCTTTTGGCACCATTTTTGAGTGAATTGCCAAAAGTCAGATTTTTGCTGAAATTGTGACCCCGGGGCTTAGGGATTTTTTCAAAAAAATATTTTCTGCCGGTTAAGTTTTTGAGGGCTGATTTCTTGTCCTGTGATAAAAAGCCTTCTGTTTCGAGTGCCAAACCTTTCAGGAGAGCATTTTCAAGCTTTTGGCACCATTTTTGAGTGAATTGCCAAAAGTCAGATTTTTGCTGAAATTGTGACCCCGACCGGGGCTTAGGGATTTTTTCAAAAAAATATTTTCTGCCCGTTAAGTTTTTGGGGGCTGATTTCTTGTCCTGTGATAAAAAGCCTTCTGTTTCGAGTGCCAAACCTTTCAGGAGAGCATTTTCAAGCTTTTGGCACCATTTTTGAGTGAATTGCCAAAAGTCAGATTTTTGCTGAAATTGTGACCCCGACCGGGGCTTAGGGATTTTTTCAAAAAAATATTTTCTGCCGGTGAAGTTTTTGAGGGTGGATTTCTTGTCCTGTGATAAAAAGCCTTCTGTTTCCATCCCCAAAACTTTCAGGGCATCATCTGCAAGCTTCTGGCACCATTTTTGAGTGAATTGCCAAAAGTCAGATTTTTGCTGAAATTGTGACCCCGGGGCTTAGGGATTTTTTCAAAAAAATATTTTCTGCCGGTAAAGTTTTTGAGGGCTGATTTCTTGTCCTGTGATAAAAAGCCTTCTGTTTCCATCGCCAAATCTTTCAGGGGATCATTTGCAAGCTTTTGGCACCATTTTTGAGTGAATTGCCAAAAGTCAGATTTTTGCTGAAATTGTGACCCCGGGGCTTAGGGATTTTTTCAAAAAAATATTTTCTGCCGGTTAAGTTTTTGAGGGCTGATTTCTTGTCCTGTGATAAAAAGCCTTCTGTTTCGAGTGCCAAACCTTTCAGGAGAGCATTTTCAAGCTTTTGGCACCATTTTTGAGTGAATTGCCAAAAGTCAGATTTTTGCTGAAATTGTGACCCCGGGGCTTAGGGATTTTTTCAAAAAAATATTTTCTGCCGGTTAAGTTTTTGAGGGCTGATTTCTTGTCCTGTGATAAAAAGCCTTCTGTTTCCATCGCCAAATCTTTCAGGGGATCATTTGCAAGCTTTTGGCACCATTTTGGCACCAAACCTTTCAGGAGAGCATTTTCAAGCTTTTGGCACCATTTTTGAGTGAATTGCCAAAAGTCAGATTTTTGCTGAAATTGTGACCCCGACCGGGGCTTAGGGATTTTTTCAAAAAAATATTTTCTGCCCGTTAAGTTTTTGGGGGCTGATTTCTTGTCCTGTGATAAAAAGCCTTCTGTTTCGAGTGCCAAACCTTTCAGGAGAGCATTTTCAAGCTTTTGGCACCATTTTTGAGTGAATTGCCAAAAGTCAGATTTTTGCTGAAATTGTGACCCCGACCGGGGCTTAGGGATTTTTTCAAAAAAATATTTTCTGCCGGTGAAGTTTTTGAGGGTGGATTTCTTGTCCTGTGATAAAAAGCCTTCTGTTTCCATCGCCAAAGCTTTCAGCGGAGCATTTTCAAGCTTTTGGCACCATTTTTGAGTGAATTGCCAAAAGTCAGATTTTTGCTGAAATTGTGACCCCGGGGCTTAGGGATTTTTTCAAAAAAATATTTTCTGCCGGTTAAGTTTTTGAGGGCTGATTTCTTGTCCTGTGATAAAAAGCCTTCTGTTACGAGTGCCAAACCTTTCAGGAGAGCATTTTCAAGCTTTTGGCACCATTTTTGAGTGAATTGCCAAAAGTCAGATTTTTGCTGAAATTGTGACCCCGGGGCTTAGGGATTTTTTCAAAAAAATATTTTTTGCCGGTTAAGTTTTTGAGGGCTGATTTCTTGTCCTGTGATAAAAAGCCTTCTGTTTCCATCGCCAAAGCTTTCAGGGGATCATTTGCAAGCTTCTGGCACCATTTTTGAGTGAATTGCCAAAAGTCAGATTTTGGCTGAAATTGTGACCCCGGGGCTTAGGGAATTTTTAAAAAAAATATTTTCTGCCGGTTAAGTTTTTGAGGGCTGATTTCTTGTCCTGTGATAAAAAGCCTTCTGTTTCCATCGCCAAAGGTTTCAGGGCATCATTTTCAAGCTTCTGGCACCATTTTTGAGTGAATTGCCAAAAGTCAGATTTTTGCTGAAATTGTGACCCCGGGGCTTAGGGATTTTTTCAAAAAAATATTTTCTGCCGGTTACGTTTTTGAGGGCTGATTTCTTGTCCTGTGATAAAAAGCCTTCTGTTTCCATCGCCAAATCTTTCAGGGGATCATTTGCAAGCTTTTGGCACCATTTTTGAGTGAATTGCCAAAAGTCAGATTTTTGCTGAAATTGTGACCCCGGGGCTTAGGGATTTTTTCAAAAAAATATTTTCTGCCGGTTAAGTTTTTGAGGGCTGATTTCTTGTCCTGTGATAAAAAGTCTTCTGTTTCGAGTGCCAAACCTTTCAGGAGAGCATTTTCAAGCTTTTGGCACCATTTTTGAGTGAATTGCCAAAAGTCAGATTTTTGCTGAAATTGTGACCCCGGGGCTTAGGGATTTTTTCAAAAAAATATTTTCTGCCGGTTAAGTTTTTGAGGGCTGATTTCTTGTCCTGTGATAAAAAGCCTTCTGTTTCCATCGCCAAATCTTTCAGGGGATCATTTGCAAGCTTTTGGCACCATTTTTGAGTGAATTGCCAAAAGTCAGATTTTTGCTGAAATTGTGACCCCGGGGCTTAGGGATTTTTTCAAAAAAATATTTTCTGCCGGTTAAGTTTTTGAGGGCTGATTTCTTGTCCTGTGATAAAA
The DNA here is from genome assembly GCF_965113315.1 of Podarcis vaucheri. Taxonomy (NCBI): domain Eukaryota; kingdom Metazoa; phylum Chordata; class Lepidosauria; order Squamata; family Lacertidae; genus Podarcis; species Podarcis vaucheri. The sequence goes on along the minus strand of NC_138767.1, from coordinate 70,663,439 downwards.
AGCCTTCTGTTTCGAGTGTCAAACCTTTCAGGAGAGCATTTTCAAGCTTTTGGCACCATTTTTGAGTGAATTGCCAAAAGTCAGATTTTTGCTGAAATTGTGACCCCGACCGGGGCTTAGGGATTTTTTCAAAAAAATATTTTCTGCCGGTTAAGTTTTTGAGGGCTGATTTCTTGTCCTGTGATAAAAAGCCTTCTGTTTCCATCGCCAAAGCTTTCAGGGGATCATTTGCAAGCTTCTGGCACCATTTTTGAGTGAATTGCCAAAAGTCAGATTTTTGCTGAAATTGTGACCCCGGGGCTTAGGGATTTTTTCAAAAAAATATTTTCTGTCGGTTAAGTTTTTGAGGGCTGATTTCTTGTCCTGTGATAAAAAGCCTTCTGTTTCCATCGCCAAAGCTTTCAGCGGAGCATTTTCAAGCTTTTGGCACCATTTTTGAGTGAATTGCCAAAAGTCAGATTTTTGCTGAAATTGTGACCCCGGGGCTTAGGGATTTTTTCAAAAAAATATTTTCTGCCGGTTAAGTTTTTGAGGGCTGATTTCTTGTCCTGTGATAAAAAGCCTTCTGTTACGAGTGCCAAACCTTTCAGGAGAGCATTTTCAAGCTTTTGGCACCATTTTTGAGTGAATTGCCAAAAGTCAGATTTTTGCTGAAATTGTGACCCCGGGGCTTAGGGATTTTTTCAAAAAAATATTTTTTGCCGGTTAAGTTTTTGAGGGCTGATTTCTTGTCCTGTGATAAAAAGCCTTCTGTTTCCATCGCCAAAGCTTTCAGGGGATCATTTGCAAGCTTCTGGCACCATTTTTGAGTGAATTGCCAAAAGTCAGATTTTGGCTGAAATTGTGACCCCGGGGCTTAGGGAATTTTTAAAAAAAATATTTTCTGCCGGTTAAGTTTTTGAGGGCTGATTTCTTGTCCTGTGATAAAAAGCCTTCTGTTTCCATCGCCAAAGGTTTCAGGGCATCATTTTCAAGCTTCTGGCACCATTTTTGAGTGAATTGCCAAAAGTCAGATTTTTGCTGAAATTGTGACCCCGGGGCTTAGGGATTTTTTCAAAAAAATATTTTCTGCCGGTTACGTTTTTGAGGGCTGATTTCTTGTCCTGTGATAAAAAGCCTTCTGTTTCCATCGCCAAAGCTTTCAGGGCATCATTTGCAAGCTTCTGGCACCATTTTTGAGTGAATTGCCAAAAGTCAGATTTTTGCTGAAATTGTGACCCCGGTCGGGGCTTAGGGATTTTTTCAAAAAAATATTTTCTGCCGGTTAAGTTTTTGAGGGCTGATTTCTTGTCCTGTGATAAAAAGCCTTCTGTTTCCATCGCCAAAGCTTTCAGGGGATCATTTGCAAGCTTCTGGCACCATTTTTGAGTGAATTGCCAAAAGTCAGATTTTTGCAGAAATTGTGACCCCGGGACTTAGGGATTTTTTCAAAAAAATATTTTCTGCCGGTTAAGTTTTTGAGGGCTCATTTCTTGTCCTGTGATAAAAAGCCTTCTGTTTCCATCGCCAAAGCTTTAAGGGGATCATTTGCAAGCTAATGGCACTATTTTTGAGTGAATTGCCAAAAGTCAGATTTTTGCTGAAATTGTGACCCCGGGGCTTAGGGATTTTTTCAAAAAAATATTTTCAGCCGGTTAAGTTTTTGAGGGCTGATTTCTTGTCCTGTGATAAAAAGCCTTCTGTTTCCATCGCCAAAGCTTTCAGGGGATCATTTGCAAGCTTCTGGCACCATTTTTGAGTGAACTGCCAAAAGTCAGATTTTTGCTGAAATTGTGACCCCGGGGCTTAGGGATTTTTTCAAAAAAATATTTTCTGCTGGTTAAGTTTTTGAGGGCTGATTTCTTGTCCTGTGATAAAAAGCCTTCTGTTTCCATCGCCAAAGCTTTCAGGGGATCATCTGCAAGCTTCTGGCACCATTTTTGAGTGAATTGCCAAAAGTCAGATTTTTGCTGAAATTGTGACCCCGGGGCTTAGGGATTTTTTCAAAAAAATATTTTCTGCCGGTTACGTTTTTGAGGGCTGATTTCTTGTCCTGTGATAAAAAGCCTTCTGTTTCCATCGCCAAAGCTTTCAGGGCATCATCTGCAAGCTTCTGGCACCATTTTTGAGTGAATTGCCAAAAGTCAGATTTTTGCTGAAATTGTGACCCCGGGGTTTAGGGATTTTTTCAAAAAAATATTTTCTGCCGGTTACGTTTTTGAGGGCTGATTTCTTGTCCTGTGATAAAAAGCCTTCTGTTTCCATCGCCAAAGCTTTCAGGGCATCATTTGCAAGCTTCTGGCACCATTTTTGAGTGAATTGCCAAAAGTCAGATTTTTGCTGAAATTGTGAGCCCGGCCGGGGCTTAGGGATTTTTTCAAAAAAATATTTTCTGCCGGTTAAGTTTTTGAGGGCTGATTTCTTGTCCTGTGATAAAAAGCCTTCTGTTTCCATCGCCAAAGCTTTCAGGGGATCATTTGCAAGCTTCTGGCACCATTTTTGAGTGAATTGCCAAAAGTCAGATTTTTGCAGAAATTGTGACCCCGGGACTTAGGGATTTTTTCAAAAAAATATTTTCTGCCGGTTACGTTTTTGAGGGCTGATTTCTTGTCCTGTGATAAAAAGCCTTCTGTTTCCATCGCCAAAGCTTTCAGGGCATCATTTGCAAGCTTCTGGCACCATTTTTGAGTGAATTGCCAAAAGTCAGATTTTTGCTGAAATTGTGACGCCGGCCGGGGCTTAGGGATTTTTTCAAAAAAATATTTTCTGCCGGTTAAGTTTTTGAGGGCTGATTTCTTGTCCTGTGATAAAAAGCCTTCTGTTTCCATCGCCAAAGCTTTCAGGGGATCATTTGCAAGCTTCTGGCACCATTTTTGAGTGAATTGCCAAAAGTCAGATTTTTGCAGAAAATCTTAGGGATTTTTTCAAAAAAATATTTTCTGCCGGTTAAGTTTTTGAGGGCTGATTTCTTGTCCTGTGATAAAAAGCCTTCTGTTTCCATCGCCAAAGCTTTCAGGCGATCATTTGCAAGCTTCTGGCACCATTTTTGAGTGAATTGCCAAAAGTCAGATTTTTGCTGAAATTGTGACCCCGGGGCTTAGGGATTTTTTCAAAAAAATATTTTCTGCCGGTTAAGTTTTTGAGGGCTGATTTCTTGTCCTGTGATAAAAAGCCTTCTGTTTCCATCGCCAAAGCTTTCAGGGCATCATTTGCAAGCTTCTGGCACCATTTTTGAGTGAATTGCCAAAAGTCAGATTTTTGCTGTAATTGTGACCCCGGGGCTTAGGGATTTTTTCAAAAAAATATTTTCTGCCGGTTACGTTTTTGAGGGCTGATTTCTTGTCCTGTGATAAAAAGCCTTCTGTTTCCATCGCCAAAGCTTTCAGGGCATCATTTGCAAGCTTCTGGCACCATTTTTGAGTGAATTGCCAAAAGTCAGATTTTTGCTGAAATTGTGACGCCGGCCGGGGCTTAGGGATTTTTTCAAAAAAATATTTTCTGACGGTTAAGTTTTTGAGGGCTGATTTCTTGTCCTGTGATAAAAAGCCTTCTGTTTCCATCGCCAAAGCTTTCAGGGGATCATTTGCAAGCTTCTGGCACCATTTTTGAGTGAATTGCCAAAAGTCAGATTTTTGCAGAAATTGTGATCCCGGGGCTTAGGGATTTTTTCAAAAAAATATTTTCTGCCGGTTAAGTTTTTGAGGGCTGATTTCTTGTCCTGTGATAAAAAGCCTTCTGTTTCCATCGCCAAAGCTTTCAGGGGATCATTTGCAAGCTTCTTGCATCATTTTTGAGTGAATTGCTAAAAGTCAGATTTTTGCTGAAATTGTGACCCCGACCGGGGCTTAGGGATTTTTTCAAAAAAATATTTTCTGCCCGTTAAGTTTTTGAGGGCTGATTTCTTGTCTTGTGATAAAAAGCCTTCTGTTACGAGTGCCAAACCTTTCAGGAGAGCATTTTCAAGCTTTTGGCACCATTTTTGAGTGAATTGCCAAAAGTCAGATTTTTGCTGAAATTGTGACCCCGGGGCTTAGGGATTTTTTCAAAAAAATATTTTCTGCCGGTTAAGTTTTTGAGGGCTGATTTCTTGTCCTGTGATAAAAAGCCTTCTGTTTCCATCGCCAAAGCTTTCAGGGGATCATTTGCAAGCTTCTGGCACCATTTTTCAGTGAATTGCCAAAAGTCAGATTTTGGCTGAAATTGTGACCCCGGGGCTTAGGGATTTTTTCAAAAAAATATTTTCTGCCGGTTACGTTTTTGAGGGCTGATTTCTTGTCCTGTGATAAAAAGCCTTCTGTTTCCATCGCCAAAGCTTTCAGGGCATCATTTGCAAGCTTCTGGCACCATTTTTGAGTGAATTGCCAAAAGTCAGATTTTTGCTGAAATTGTGACCCCGGCCGGGGCTTAGGGATTTTTTCAAAAAAATATTTTCAGCCGGTTAAGTTTTTGAGGGCTGATTTCTTGTCCTGTGATAAAAAGCCTTCTGTTTCCATCGCCAAAGCTTTCAGGGGATCATTTGCAAGCTTCTGGCACCATTTTTGAGTGAACTGCCAAAAGTCAGATTTTTGCTGAAATTGTGACCCCGGGGCTTAGGGATTTTTTCAAAAAAAGATTTTCTGCTGGTTACGTTTTTGAGGGCTGATTTCTTGTCCTGTGATAAAAAGCCTTCTGTTTCAATCGCCAAAGCTTTCAGGGGATCATTTGCAAGCTTCTGGCACCATTTTTGAGTGAATTGCCAAAAGTCAGATTTTTGCTGAAATTGTGACCCCGGGGCTTAGGGAATTTTTTCAAAAAAATATTTTCTGCCGGTTAAGTTTTTGAGGGCTGATTTCTTGTCCTGTGATAAAAAGCCTTCTGTTTCCATCGCCAAAGCTTTCAGGGGATCATTTGCAAGCTTCTGGCACCATTTTTGAGTGAACTGCCAAAAGTCAGATTTTTGCTGAAATTGTGACCCCGGGGCTTAGGGATTTTTTTAAAAAAAGATTTTCTGCTGGTTACGTTTTTGAGGGCTGATTTCTTGTCCTGTGATAAAAAGCCTTCTGTTTCAATCGCCAAAGCTTTCAGGGGATCATTTGCAAGCTTCTGGCACCATTTTTGAGTGAATTGCCAAAAGTCAGATTTTTGCTGAAATTGTGACCCCGGGGCTTAGGGAATTTTTTCAAAAAAATATTTTCTGCCGGTTAAGTTTTTGAGGGCTGATTTCTTGTCCTGTGATAAAAAGCCTTCTGTTTCCATCCCCAAAGCTTTCAGGGCATCATTTGCAAGCTTCTGGCACCATTTTTGAGTGAATTGCCAAAAGTCAGATTTTTGCTGAAATTGTGACCCCGGGGCTTAGGGATTTTTTCAAAAAAATATTAACTGCCGGTTAAGTTTTTGAGGGCTGATTTCTTGTCCTGTGATAAAAAGCCTTCTTTTTCCATCGCCAAAGCTTTCAGGGGAGCATTTTCAAGCTTTTGGCACCATTTTTGAGTGAATTGCCAAAAGTCAGATTTTTGCTGAAATTGTGACCCCGGGGCTTAGGGATTTTTTCAAAAAAATATTTTCTGCCTGTTAAGTTTTTGAGGGCTGATTTCTTGTCCTGTGATAAAAAGCCTTCTGTTTCCATCGCCAAAGCTTTCAGGGGATCATTTGCAAGCTTCTGGCACCATTTTTGAGTGAATTGCCAAAAGTCAGATTTTTGCTGAAATTGTGACCCCGACCGGGGCTTAGGGATTTTTTCAAAAAAATATTTTCTGCCGGTTAAGTTTTTGAGGGCGGATTTCTTGTCCTGTGATAAAAAGCCTTCTGTTACGAGTGCCAAAGCTTTCAGGGCATCATTTGCAAGCTTTTGGCACCATTTTTGAGTGAATTGCCAAAAGTCAGATTTTTGCTGAAATTGTGACCCCGGGGCTTAGGGATTTTTTCAAAAAAATATTTTCTGCCGGTTAAGTTTTTGAGGGCTGATTTCTTGTCCTGTGATAAAAAGCCTTCTGTTTCCATCGCCAAAGCTTTCAGCGGAGCATTTTCAAGCTTTTGGCACCATTTTTGAGTGAATTGCCAAAAGTCAGATTTTTGCTGAAATTGTGACCCCGGGGCTTAGGGATTTTTTCAAAAAAATATTTTCTGCCGGTTAAGTTTATGAGGGCTGATTTCTTGTCCTGTGATAAAAAGCCTTCTGTTATCATCGCCAAAGCTTTCAGGTGAGCATTTACAACCGGTTGGCACCATTTTTGAGTGAATTGCCAAAAGTCAGATTTTTGCAGAAATTGTGACCCCGGGGCTTAGGGATTTTTTCAAAAAAATATTTTCTGCCGGTTAAGTTTTTGAGGGCTGATTTCTTGTCCTGTGATAAAAAGCCTTCTGTTTCCATCGCCAAAGCTTTCAGGGGATCATTTGCAAGCTTCTGGCACCATTTTTGAGTGAATTGCCAAAAGTCAGATTTTTGCTGAAATTGTGACCCCGGGGCTTAGGGATTTTTTCAAAAAAATATTTTCTGCCGGTTAAGTTTTTGAGGGCTGATTTCTTGTCCTGTGATAAAAAGCCTTCTGTTTCCATCGCCAAAGCTTTCAGCGGAGCATTTTCAAGCTTTTGGCACCATTTTTGAGTGAATTGCCAAAAGTCAGATTTTTGCTGAAATTGTGACCCCGGGGCTTAGGGATTTTTTCAAAAAAATATTTTTTGCCGGTTAAGTTTTTGAGGGCTGATTTCTTGTCCTGTGATAAAAAGCCTTCTGTTTCCATCGCCAAAGCTTTCAGGGGATCATTTGCAAGCTTCTGGCACCATTTTTGAGTGAATTGCCAAAAGTCAGATTTTGGCTGAAATTGTGACCCCGGGGCTTAGGGATTTTTTCAAAAAAATATTTTCTGCCTGTTAAGTTTTTGAGGGCTGATTTCTTGTCCTGTGATAAAAAGCCTTCTGTTTCCATCGCCAAAGCTTTCAGGGGATCATTTGCAAGCTTCTGGCACCATTTTTGAGTGAATTGCCAAAAGTCAGATTTTTGCTGAAATTGTGACCCCGACCGGGGCTTAGGGATTTTTTCAAAAAAATATTTTCTGCCGGTTAAGTTTTTGAGGGCGGATTTCTTGTCCTGTGATAAAAAGCCTTCTGTTACGAGTGCCAAAGCTTTCAGGGCATCATTTGCAAGCTTTTGGCACCATTTTTGAGTGAATTGCCAAAAGTCAGATTTTTGCTGAAATTGTGACCCCGGGGCTTAGGGATTTTTTCAAAAAAATATTTTCTGCCGGTTAAGTTTTTGAGGGCTGATTTCTTGTCCTGTGATAAAAAGCCTTCTGTTTCCATCGCCAAAGCTTTCAGCGGAGCATTTTCAAGCTTTTGGCACCATTTTTGAGTGAATTGCCAAAAGTCAGATTTTTGCTGAAATTGTGACCCCGGGGCTTAGGGATTTTTTCAAAAAAATATTTTCTGCCGGTTAAGTTTATGAGGGCTGATTTCTTGTCCTGTGATAAAAAGCCTTCTGTTATCATCGCCAAAGCTTTCAGGTGAGCATTTACAACCGGTTGGCACCATTTTTGAGTGAATTGCCAAAAGTCAGATTTTTGCAGAAATTGTGACCCCGGGGCTTAGGGATTTTTTCAAAAAAATATTTTCTGCCGGTTAAGTTTTTGAGGGCTGATTTCTTGTCCTGTGATAAAAAGCCTTCTGTTTCCATCGCCAAAGCTTTCAGGGGATCATTTGCAAGCTTCTGGCACCATTTTTGAGTGAATTGCCAAAAGTCAGATTTTTGCTGAAATTGTGACCCCGGGGCTTAGGGATTTTTTCAAAAAAATATTTTCTGCCGGTTAAGTTTTTGAGGGCTGATTTCTTGTCCTGTGATAAAAAGCCTTCTGTTTCCATCGCCAAAGCTTTCAGCGGAGCATTTTCAAGCTTTTGGCACCATTTTTGAGTGAATTGCCAAAAGTCAGATTTTTGCTGAAATTGTGACCCCGGGGCTTAGGGATTTTTTCAAAAAAATATTTTTTGCCGGTTAAGTTTTTGAGGGCTGATTTCTTGTCCTGTGATAAAAAGCCTTCTGTTTCCATCGCCAAAGCTTTCAGGGGATCATTTGCAAGCTTCTGGCACCATTTTTGAGTGAATTGCCAAAAGTCAGATTTTGGCTGAAATTGTGACCCCGGGGCTTAGGGAATTTTTCAAAAAAATATTTTCTGCCGGTTAAGTTTTTGAGGGCTGATTTCTTGTCCTGTGATAAAAAGCCTTCTGTTTCCATCGCCAAAGGTTTCAGGGCATCATTTTCAAGCTTCTGGCACCATTTTTGAGTGAATTGCCAAAAGTCAGATTTTTGCTGAAATTGTGACCCCGGGGCTTAGGGATTTTTTCAAAAAAATATTTTCTGCCGGTTACGTTTTTGAGGGCTGATTTCTTGTCCTGTGATAAAAAGCCTTCTGTTTCCATCGCCAAAGCTTTCAGGGCATCATTTGCAAGCTTCTGGCACCATTTTTGAGTGAATTGCCAAAAGTCAGATTTTTGCTGAAATTGTGACCCCGGTCGGGGCTTAGGGATTTTTTCAAAAAAATATTTTCTGCCGGTTAAGTTTTTGAGGGCTGATTTCTTGTCCTGTGATAAAAAGCCTTCTGTTTCCATCGCCAAAGCTTTAAGGGGATCATTTGCAAGCTAATGGCACTATTTTTGAGTGAATTGCCAAAAGTCAGATTTTTGCTGAAATTGTGACCCCGGGGCTTAGGGATTTTTTCAAAAAAATATTTTCAGCCGGTTAAGTTTTTGAGGGCTGATTTCTTGTCCTGTGATAAAAAGCCTTCTGTTTCCATCGCCAAAGCTTTCAGGGGATCATTTGCAAGCTTCTGGCACCATTTTTGAGTGAACTGCCAAAAGTCAGATTTTTGCTGAAATTGTGACCCCGGGGCTTAGGGATTTTTTCAAAAAAATATTTTCTGCTGGTTAAGTTTTTGAGGGCTGATTTCTTGTCCTGTGATAAAAAGCCTTCTGTTTCCATCGCCAAAGCTTTCAGGGGATCATCTGCAAGCTTCTGGCACCATTTTTGAGTGAATTGCCAAAAGTCAGATTTTTGCTGAAATTGTGACCCCGGGGCTTAGGGATTTTTTCAAAAAAATATTTTCTGCCGGTTACGTTTTTGAGGGCTGATTTCTTGTCCTGTGATAAAAAGCCTTCTGTTTCCATCGCCAAAGCTTTCAGGGCATCATCTGCAAGCTTCTGGCACCATTTTTGAGTGAATTGCCAAAAGTCAGATTTTTGCTGAAATTGTGACCCCGGGGCTTAGGGATTTTTTCAAAAAAATATTTTCTGCCGGTTACGTTTTTGAGGGCTGATTTCTTGTCCTGTGATAAAAAGCCTTCTGTTTCCATCGCCAAAGCTTTCAGGGCATCATTTGCAAGCTTCTGGCACCATTTTTGAGTGAATTGCCAAAAGTCAGATTTTTGCTGAAATTGTGAGCCCGGCCGGGGCTTAGGGATTTTTTCAAAAAAATATTTTCTGCCGGTTAAGTTTTTGAGGGCTGATTTCTTGTCCTGTGATAAAAAGCCTTCTGTTTCCATCGCCAAAGCTTTCAGGGGATCATTTGCAAGCTTCTGGCACCATTTTTGAGTGAATTGCCAAAAGTCAGATTTTTGCAGAAATTGTGACCCCGGGACTTAGGGATTTTTTCAAAAAAATATTTTCTGCCGGTTACGTTTTTGAGGGCTGATTTCTTGTCCTGTGATAAAAAGCCTTCTGTTTCCATCGCCAAAGCTTTCAGGGCATCATTTGCAAGCTTCTGGCACCATTTTTGAGTGAATTGCCAAAAGTCAGATTTTTGCTGAAATTGTGACGCCGGCCGGGGCTTAGGGATTTTTTCAAAAAAATATTTTCTGCCGGTTAAATTTTTGAGGGCTGATTTCTTGTCCTGTGATAAAAAGCCTTCTGTTTCCATCGCCAAAGCTTTCAGGGGATCATTTGCAAGCTTCTGGCACCATTTTTGAGTGAATTGCCAAAAGTCAGATTTTTGCAGAAAATCTTAGGGATTTTTTCAAAAAAATATTTTCTGCCGGTTAAGTTTTTGAGGGCTGATTTCTTGTCCTGTGATAAAAAGCCTTCTGTTTCCATCGCCAAAGCTTTCAGGCGATCATTTGCAAGCTTCTGGCACCATTTTTGAGTGAATTGCCAAAAGTCAGATTTTTGCTGAAATTGTGACCCCGGGGCTTAGGGATTTTTTCAAAAAAATATTTTCTGCCGGTTAAGTTTTTGAGGGCTGATTTCTTGTCCTGTGATAAAAAGCCTTCTGTTTCCATCGCCAAAGCTTTCAGGGCATCATTTGCAAGCTTCTGGCACCATTTTTGAGTGAATTGCCAAAAGTCAGATTTTTGCTGTAATTGTGACCCCGGGGCTTAGGGATTTTTTCAAAAAAATATTTTCTGCCGGTTACGTTTTTGAGGGCTGATTTCTTGTCCTGTGATAAAAAGCCTTCTGTTTCCATCGCCAAAGCTTTCAGGGCATCATTTGCAAGCTTCTGGCACCATTTTTGAGTGAATTGCCAAAAGTCAGATTTTTGCTGAAATTGTGACCCCGGTCGGGGCTTAGGGATTTTTTCAAAAAAATATTTTCTGCCGGTTAAGTTTTTGAGGGCTGATTTCTTGTCCTGTGATAAAAAGCCTTCTGTTTCCATCGCCAAAGCTTTAAGGGGATCATTTGCAAGCTAATGGCACTATTTTTGAGTGAATTGCCAAAAGTCAGATTTTTGCTGAAATTGTGACCCCGGGGCTTAGGGATTTTTTCAAAAAAATATTTTCAGCCGGTTAAGTTTTTGAGGGCTGATTTCTTGTCCTGTGATAAAAAGCCTTCTGTTTCCATCGCCAAAGCTTTCAGGGGATCATTTGCAAGCTTCTGGCACCATTTTTGAGTGAACTGCCAAAAGTCAGATTTTTGCTGAAATTGTGACCCCGGGGCTTAGGGATTTTTTCAAAAAAATATTTTCTGCTGGTTAAGTTTTTGAGGGCTGATTTCTTGTCCTGTGATAAAAAGCCTTCTGTTTCCATCGCCAAAGCTTTCAGGGGATCATCTGCAAGCTTCTGGCACCATTTTTGAGTGAATTGCCAAAAGTCAGATTTTTGCTGAAATTGTGACCCCGGGGCTTAGGGATTTTTTCAAAAAAATATTTTCTGCCGGTTACGTTTTTGAGGGCTGATTTCTTGTCCTGTGATAAAAAGCCTTCTGTTTCCATCGCCAAAGCTTTCAGGGCATCATCTGCAAGCTTCTGGCACCATTTTTGAGTGAATTGCCAAAAGTCAGATTTTTGCTGAAATTGTGACCCCGGGGCTTAGGGATTTTTTCAAAAAAATATTTTCTGCCGGTTACGTTTTTGAGGGCTGATTTCTTGTCCTGTGATAAAAAGCCTTCTGTTTCCATCGCCAAAGCTTTCAGGGCATCATTTGCAAGCTTCTGGCACCATTTTTGAGTGAATTGCCAAAAGTCAGATTTTTGCTGAAATTGTGAGCCCGGCCGGGGCTTAGGGATTTTTTCAAAAAAATATTTTCTGCCGGTTAAGTTTTTGAGGGCTGATTTCTTGTCCTGTGATAAAAAGCCTTCTGTTTCCATCGCCAAAGCTTTCAGGGGATCATTTGCAAGCTTCTGGCACCATTTTTGAGTGAATTGCCAAAAGTCAGATTTTTGCAGAAATTGTGACCCCGGGACTTAGGGATTTTTTCAAAAAAATATTTTCTGCCGGTTACGTTTTTGAGGGCTGATTTCTTGTCCTGTGATAAAAAGCCTTCTGTTTCCATCGCCAAAGCTTTCAGGGCATCATTTGCAAGCTTCTGGCACCATTTTTGAGTGAATTGCCAAAAGTCAGATTTTTGCTGAAATTGTGACGCCGGCCGGGGCTTAGGGATTTTTTCAAAAAAATATTTTCTGCCGGTTAAGTTTTTGAGGGCTGATTTCTTGTCCTGTGATAAAAAGCCTTCTGTTTCCATCGCCAAAGCTTTCAGGCGATCATTTGCAAGCTTCTGGCACCATTTTTGAGTGAATTGCCAAAAGTCAGATTTTTGCTGAAATTGTGACCCCGGGGCTTAGGGATTTTTTCAAAAAAATATTTTCTGCCGGTTAAGTTTTTGAGGGCTGATTTCTTGTCCTGTGATAAAAAGCCTTCTGTTTCCATCGCCAAAGCTTTAAGGGGATCATTTGCAAGCTAATGGCACTATTTTTGAGTGAATTGCCAAAAGTCAGATTTTTGCTGAAATTGTGACCCCGGGGCTTAGGGATTTTTTCAAAAAAATATTTTCAGCCGGTTAAGTTTTTGAGGGCTGATTTCTTGTCCTGTGATAAAAAGCCTTCTGTTTCCATCGCCAAAGCTTTCAGGGGATCATTTGCAAGCTTCTGGCACCATTTTTGAGTGAACTGCCAAAAGTCAGATTTTTGCTGAAATTGTGACCCCGGGGCTTAGGGATTTTTTCAAAAAAATATTTTCTGCTGGTTAAGTTTTTGAGGGCTGATTTCTTGTCCTGTGATAAAAAGCCTTCTGTTTCCATCGCCAAAGCTTTCAGGGGATCATCTGCAAGCTTCTGGCACCATTTTTGAGTGAATTGCCAAAAGTCAGATTTTTGCTGAAATTGTGACCCCGGGGCTTAGGGATTTTTTCAAAAAAATATTTTCTGCCGGTTACGTTTTTGAGGGCTGATTTCTTGTCCTGTGATAAAATGCCTTCTGTTTCGAGTGCCAAACCTTTCAGGAGAGCATTTTCAAGCTTTTGGCACCATTTTTGAGTGAATTGCCAAAAGTCAGATTTTTGCTGAAATTGTGACCCCGGGGCTTAGGGATTTTTTCAAAAAAATATTTTCTGCCGGTCAAGTTTTTGAGGGCGGATTTCTTGTCCTGTGATAAAAAGCCTTCTGTTTCGAGTGCCAAACCTTTCAGGAGAGCATTTTCAAGCTTTTGGCACCATTTTTGAGTGAATTGCCAAAAGTCAGATTTTTGCTGAAATTGTGAGCCCGGCCGGGGCTTAGGGATTTTTTCAAAAAAATATTTTCTGCCGGTTAAGTTTTTGAGGGCTGATTTCTTGTCCTGTGATAAAAAGCCTTCTGTTTCCATCGCCAAAGCTTTCAGGGGATCATTTGCAAGCTTCTGGCACCATTTTTGAGTGAATTGCCAAAAGTCAGATTTTTGCAGAAATTGTGACCCCGGGACTTAGGGATTTTTTCAAAAAAATATTTTCTGCCGGTTACGTTTTTGAGGGCTGATTTCTTGTCCTGTGATAAAAAGCCTTCTGTTTCCATCGCCAAAGCTTTCAGGGCATCATTTGCAAGCTTCTGGCACCATTTTTGAGTGAATTGCCAAAAGTCAGATTTTTGCTGAAATTGTGACGCCGGCCGGGGCTTAGGGATTTTTTCAAAAAAATATTTTCTGCCGGTTAAATTTTTGAGGGCTGATTTCTTGTCCTGTGATAAAAAGCCTTCTGTTTCCATCGCCAAAGCTTTCAGGGGATCATTTGCAAGCTTCTGGCACCATTTTTGAGTGAATTGCCAAAAGTCAGATTTTTGCAGAAAATCTTAGGGATTTTTTCAAAAAAATATTTTCTGCCGGTTAAGTTTTTGAGGGCTGATTTCTTGTCCTGTGATAAAAAGCCTTCTGTTTCCATCGCCAAAGCTTTCAGGCGATCATTTGCAAGCTTCTGGCACCATTTTTGAGTGAATTGCCAAAAGTCAGATTTTTGCTGAAATTGTGACCCCGGGGCTTAGGGATTTTTTCAAAAAAATATTTTCTGCCGGTTACGTTTTTGAGGGCTGATTTCTTGTCCTGTGATAAAAAGCCTTCTGTTTCCATCGCCAAAGCTTTCAGGGCATCATTTGCAAGCTTCTGGCACCATTTTTGAGTGAATTGCCAAAAGTCAGATTTTTGCTGAAATTGTGAGCCCGGCCGGGGCTTAGGGATTTTTTCAAAAAAATATTTTCTGCCGGTTAAGTTTTTGAGGGCTGATTTCTTGTCCTGTGATAAAAAGCCTTCTGTTTCCATCGCCAAAGCTTTCAGGGGATCATTTGCAAGCTTCTGGCACCATTTTTGAGTGAATTGCCAAAAGTCAGATTTTTGCAGAAATTGTGACCCCGGGACTTAGGGATTTTTTCAAAAAAATATTTTCTGCCGGTTACGTTTTTGAGGGCTGATTTCTTGTCCTGTGATAAAAAGCCTTCTGTTTCCATCGCCAAAGCTTTCAGGGCATCATTTGCAAGCTTCTGGCACCATTTTTGAGTGAATTGCCAAAAGTCAGATTTTTGCTGAAATTGTGACGCCGGCCGGGGCTTAGGGATTTTTTCAAAAAAATATTTTCTGCCGGTTAAATTTTTGAGGGCTGATTTCTTGTCCTGTGATAAAAAGCCTTCTGTTTCCATCGCCAAAGCTTTCAGGGGATCATTTGCAAGCTTCTGGCACCATTTTTGAGTGAATTGCCAAAAGTCAGATTTTTGCAGAAAATCTTAGGGATTTTTTCAAAAAAATATTTTCTGCCGGTTAAGTTTTTGAGGGCTGATTTCTTGTCCTGTGATAAAAAGCCTTCTGTTTCCATCGCCAAAGCTTTCAGGCGATCATTTGCAAGCTTCTGGCACCATTTTTGAGTGAATTGCCAAAAGTCAGATTTTTGCTGAAATTGTGACCCCGGGGCTTAGGGATTTTTTCAAAAAAATATTTTCTGCCGGTTAAGTTTTTGAGGGCTGATTTCTTGTCCTGTGATAAAAAGCCTTCTGTTTCCATCGCCAAAGCTTTCAGGGGATCATTTGCAAGCTTCTGGCACTATTTTTGAGTGAATTGCCAAAAGTCAGATTTTTGCTGAAATTGTGACCCCGGGGCTTAGGGATTTTTTCAAAAAAATATTTTCAGCCGGTTAAGTTTTTGAGGGCTGATTTCTTGTCCTGTGATAAAAAGCCTTCTGTTTCCATCGCCAAAGCTTTCAGGGGATCATTTGCAAGCTTCTGGCACCATTTTTGAGTGAACTGCCAAAAGTCAGATTTTTGCTGAAATTGTGACCCCGGGGCTTAGGGATTTTTTCAAAAAAATATTTTCTGCTGGTTAAGTTTTTGAGGGCTGATTTCTTGTCCTGTGATAAAAAGCCTTCTGTTTCCATCGCCAAAGCTTTCAGGGGATCATCTGCAAGCTTCTGGCACCATTTTTGAGTGAATTGCCAAAAGTCAGATTTTTGCTGAAATTGTGACCCCGGGGCTTAGGGATTTTTTCAAAAAAATATTTTCTGCCGGTTACGTTTTTGAGGGCTGATTTCTTGTCCTGTGATAAAAAGCCTTCTGTTTCCATCGCCAAAGCTTTCAGGGCATCATCTGCAAGCTTCTGGCACCATTTTTGAGTGAATTGCCAAAAGTCAGATTTTTGCTGAAATTGTGACCCCGGGGCTTAGGGATTTTTTCAAAAAAATATTTTCTGCCGGTTACGTTTTTGAGGGCTGATTTCTTGTCCTGTGATAAAAAGCCTTCTGTTTCCATCGCCAAAGCTTTCAGGGCATCATTTGCAAGCTTCTGGCACCATTTTTGAGTGAATTGCCAAAAGTCAGATTTTTGCTGAAATTGTGAGCCCGGCCGGGGCTTAGGGATTTTTTCAAAAAAATATTTTCTGCCGGTTAAGTTTTTGAGGGCTGATTTCTTGTCCTGTGGTAAAAAGCCTTCTGTTTCCATCGCCAAAGCTTTCAGGGGATCATTTGCAAGCTTCTGGCACCATTTTTGAGTGAATTGCCAAAAGTCAGATTTTTGCAGAAATTGTGACCCCGGGACTTAGGGATTTTTTCAAAAAAATATTTTCTGCCGGTTACGTTTTTGAGGGCTGATTTCTTGTCCTGTGATAAAAAGCCTTCTGTTTCCATCGCCAAAGCTTTCAGGGCATCATTTGCAAGCTTCTGGCACCATTTTTGAGTGAATTGCCAAAAGTCAGATTTTTGCTGAAATTGTGACGCCGGCCGGGGCTTAGGGATTTTTTCAAAAAAATATTTTCTGCCGGTTAAATTTTTGAGGGCTGATTTCTTGTCCTGTGATAAAAAGCCTTCTGTTTCCATCGCCAAAGCTTTCAGGGGATCATTTGCAAGCTTCTGGCACCATTTTTGAGTGAATTGCCAAAAGTCAGATTTTTGCAGAAAATCTTAGGGATTTTTTCAAAAAAATATTTTCTGCCGGTTAAGTTTTTGAGGGCTGATTTCTTGTCCTGTGATAAAAAGCCTTCTGTTTCCATCGCCAAAGCTTTCAGGCGATCATTTGCAAGCTTCTGGCACCATTTTTGAGTGAATTGCCAAAAGTCAGATTTTTGCTGAAATTGTGACCCCGGGGCTTAGGGATTTTTTCAAAAAAATATTTTCTGCCGGTTAAGTTTTTGAGGGCTGATTTCTTGTCCTGTGATAAAAAGCCTTCTGTTTCCATCGCCAAAGCTTTCAGGGCATCATTTGCAAGCTTCTGGCACCATTTTTGAGTGAATTGCCAAAAGTCAGATTTTTGCTGTAATTGTGACCCCGGGGCTTAGGGATTTTTTCAAAAAAATATTTTCTGCCGGTTACGTTTTTGAGGGCTGATTTCTTGTCCTGTGATAAAAAGCCTTCTGTTTCCATCGCCAAAGCTTTCAGGGCATCATTTGCAAGCTTCTGGCACCATTTTTGAGTGAATTGCCAAAAGTCAGATTTTTGCTGAAATTGTGACGCCGGCCGGGGCTTAGGGATTTTTTCAAAAAAATATTTTCTGACGGTTAAGTTTTTGAGGGCTGATTTCTTGTCCTGTGATAAAAAGCCTTCTGTTTCCATCGCCAAAGCTTTCAGGGGATCATTTGCAAGCTTCTGGCACCATTTTTGAGTGAATTGCCAAAAGTCAGATTTTTGCAGAAATTGTGATCCCGGGGCTTAGGGATTTTTTCAAAAAAATATTTTCTGCCGGTTAAGTTTTTGAGGGCTGATTTCTTGTCCTGTGATAAAAAGCCTTCTGTTTCCATCGCCAAAGCTTTCAGGGGATCATTTGCAAGCTTCTGGCACTATTTTTGAGTGAATTGCCAAAAGTCAGATTTTTGCTGAAATTGTGACCCCGGGGCTTAGGGATTTTTTCAAAAAAATATTTTCTGCCGGTTACGTTTTTGAGGGCTGATTTCTTGTCCTGTGATAAAAAGCCTTCTGTTTCCATCGCCAAAGCTTTCAGGGCATCATCTGCAAGCTTCTGGCACCATTTTTGAGTGAATTGCCAAAAGTCAGATTTTTGCTGAAATTGTGACCCCGGCCGGGGCTTAGGGATATTTTCAAAAAAATATTTTCAGCCGGTTAAGTTTTTGAGGGCTGATTTCTTGTCCTGTGATAAAAAGCCTTCTGTTTCCATCGCCAAAGCTTTCAGGGGATCATTTGCAAGCTTCTGGCACCATTTTTGAGTCAACTGCCAAAAGTCAGATTTTTGCTGAAATTGTGACCCCGGGGCTTAGGGATTTTTTCAAAAAAAGATTTTCTGCTGGTTAAGTTTTTGAGGGCTGATTTCTTGTCCTGTGATAAAAAGCCTTCTGTTTCAATCGCCAAAGCTTTCAGGGGATCATTTGCAAGCTTCTGGCACCATTTTTGAGTGAATTGCCAAAAGTCAGATTTTTGCTGAAATTGTGACCCCGGGGCTTAGGGATTTTTTCAAAAAAATATTTTCTGCCGGTTAAGTTTTTGAGGGCTGATTTCTTGTCCTATGATAAAAAGCCTTCTGTTTCCATCGCCAAAGCTTTCAGGGGATCATTTGCAAGCTTCTGGCACCATTTTTGAGTGAACTGCCAAAAGTCAGATTTTTGCTGAAATTGTGACCCCGGGGCTTAGGGATTTTTTCAAAAAAAGATTTTCTGCTGGTTAAGTTTTTGAGGGCTGATTTCTTGTCCTGTGATAAAAAGCCTTCTGTTTCAATCGCCAAAGCTTTCAGGGGATCATTTGCAAGCTTCTGGCACCATTTTTGAGTGAATTGCCAAAAGTCAGATTTTTGCTGAAATTGTGACCCCGGGACTTAGGGATTTTTTCAAAAAAATATTTTCTGCCGGTTAAGTTTTTGAGGGCTGATTTCTTGTCCTGTGATAAAAAGCCTTCTGTTTCCATCGCCAAAGCTTTAAGGGGATCATTTGCAAGCTAATGGCACTATTTTTGAGTGAATTGCCAAAAGTCAGATTTTTGCTGAAATTGTGACCCCGGGGCTTAGGGATTTTTTCAAAAAAATATTTTCAGCCGGTTAAGTTTTTGAGGGCTGATTTCTTGTCCTGTGATAAAAAGCCTTCTGTTTCCATCGCCAAAGCTTTCAGGGGATCATTTGCAAGCTTCTGGCACCATTTTTGAGTGAACTGCCAAAAGTCAGATTTTTGCTGAAATTGTGACCCCGGGGCTTAGGGATTTTTTCAAAAAAATATTTTCTGCTGGTTAAGTTTTTGAGGGCTGATTTCTTGTCCTGTGATAAAAAGCCTTCTGTTTCCATCGCCAAAGCTTTCAGGGGATCATCTGCAAGCTTCTGGCACCATTTTTGAGTGAATTGCCAAAAGTCAGATTTTTGCTGAAATTGTGACCCCGGGGCTTAGGGATTTTTTCAAAAAAATATTTTCTGCCGGTTACGTTTTTGAGGGCTGATTTCTTGTCCTGTGATAAAAAGCCTTCTGTTTCCATCGCCAAAGCTTTCAGGGCATCATCTGCAAGCTTCTGGCACCATTTTTGAGTGAATTGCCAAAAGTCAGATTTTTGCTGAAATTGTGACCCCGGGGCTTAGGGATTTTTTCAAAAAAATATTTTCTGCCGGTTAAGTTTTTGAGGGCTGATTTCTTGTCCTGTGATAAAAAGCCTTCTGTTTCCATCGCCAAAGCTTTCAGCGGAGCATTTTCAAGCTTTTGGCACCATTTTTGAGTGAATTGCCAAAAGTCAGATTTTTGCTGAAATTGTGACCCCGGGGCTTAGGGATTTTTTCAAAAAAATATTTTTTGCCGGTTAAGTTTTTGAGGGCTGATTTCTTGTCCTGTGATAAAAAGCCTTCTGTTTCCATCGCCAAAGCTTTCAGGGGATCATTTGCAAGCTTCTGGCACCATTTTTGAGTGAATTGCCAAAAGTCAGATTTTGGCTGAAATTGTGACCCCGGGGCTTAGGGAATTTTTCAAAAAAATATTTTCTGCCGGTTAAGTTTTTGAGGGCTGATTTCTTGTCCTGTGATAAAAAGCCTTCTGTTTCCATCGCCAAAGGTTTCAGGGCATCATTTTCAAGCTTCTGGCACCATTTTTGAGTGAATTGCCAAAAGTCAGATTTTTGCTGAAATTGTGACCCCGGGGCTTAGGGATTTTTTCAAAAAAATATTTTCTGCCGGTTACGTTTTTGAGGGCTGATTTCTTGTCCTGTGATAAAAAGCCTTCTGTTTCCATCGCCAAAGCTTTCAGGGCATCATTTGCAAGCTTCTGGCACCATTTTTGAGTGAATTGCCAAAAGTCAGATTTTTGCTGAAATTGTGACCCCGGTCGGGGCTTAGGGATTTTTTCAAAAAAATATTTTCTGCCGGTTAAGTTTTTGAGGGCTGATTTCTTGTCCTGTGATAAAAAGCCTTCTGTTTCCATCGCCAAAGCTTTAAGGGGATCATTTGCAAGCTAATGGCACTATTTTTGAGTGAATTGCCAAAAGTCAGATTTTTGCTGAAATTGTGACCCCGGGGCTTAGGGATTTTTTCAAAAAAATATTTTCAGCCGGTTAAGTTTTTGAGGGCTGATTTCTTGTCCTGTGATAAAAAGCCTTCTGTTTCCATCGCCAAAGCTTTCAGGGGATCATTTGCAAGCTTCTGGCACCATTTTTGAGTGAACTGCCAAAAGTCAGATTTTTGCTGAAATTGTGACCCCGGGGCTTAGGGATTTTTTCAAAAAAATATTTTCTGCTGGTTAAGTTTTTGAGGGCTGATTTCTTGTCCTGTGATAAAAAGCCTTCTGTTTCCATCGCCAAAGCTTTCAGGGGATCATCTGCAAGCTTCTGGCACCATTTTTGAGTGAATTGCCAAAAGTCAGATTTTTGCTGAAATTGTGACCCCGGGGCTTAGGGATTTTTTCAAAAAAATATTTTCTGCCGGTTACGTTTTTGAGGGCTGATTTCTTGTCCTGTGATAAAAAGCCTTCTGTTTCCATCGCCAAAGCTTTCAGGGCATCATCTGCAAGCTTCTGGCACCATTTTTGAGTGAATTGCCAAAAGTCAGATTTTTGCTGAAATTGTGACCCCGGGGCTTAGGGATTTTTTCAAAAAAATATTTTCTGCCGGTTACGTTTTTGAGGGCTGATTTCTTGTCCTGTGATAAAAAGCCTTCTGTTTCCATCGCCAAAGCTTTCAGGGCATCATTTGCAAGCTTCTGGCACCATTTTTGAGTGAATTGCCAAAAGTCAGATTTTTGCTGAAATTGTGAGCCCGGCCGGGGCTTAGGGATTTTTTCAAAAAAATATTTTCTGCCGGTTAAGTTTTTGAGGGCTGATTTCTTGTCCTGTGATAAAAAGCCTTCTGTTTCCATCGCCAAAGCTTTCAGGGGATCATTTGCAAGCTTCTGGCACCATTTTTGAGTGAATTGCCAAAAGTCAGATTTTTGCAGAAATTGTGACCCCGGGACTTAGGGATTTTTTCAAAAAAATATTTTCTGCCGGTTACGTTTTTGAGGGCTGATTTCTTGTCCTGTGATAAAAAGCCTTCTGTTTCCATCGCCAAAGCTTTCAGGGCATCATTTGCAAGCTTCTGGCACCATTTTTGAGTGAATTGCCAAAAGTCAGATATTTTTGCTGAAATTGTGACGCCGGCCGGGGCTTAGGGATTTTTTCAAAAAAATATTTTCTGCCGGTTAAATTTTTTAGGGCTGATTTCTTGTCCTGTGATAAAAAGCC
Source organism: Podarcis vaucheri (assembly GCF_965113315.1). Classification (NCBI taxonomy): domain Eukaryota; kingdom Metazoa; phylum Chordata; class Lepidosauria; order Squamata; family Lacertidae; genus Podarcis; species Podarcis vaucheri. The sequence continues at coordinate 70,642,667 of NC_138767.1, read as the reverse complement.
TTCTGTTTCCATCGCCAAAGCTTTCAGGGGATCATTTGCAAGCTTCTGGCACCATTTTTGAGTGAATTGCCAAAAGTCAGATTTTTGCAGAAAATCTTAGGGATTTTTTCAAAAAAATATTTTCTGCCGGTTAAGTTTTTGAGGGCTGATTTCTTGTCCTGTGATAAAAAGCCTTCTGTTTCCATCGCCAAAGCTTTCAGGCGATCATTTGCAAGCTTCTGGCACCATTTTTGAGTGAATTGCCAAAAGTCAGATTTTTGCTGAAATTGTGACCCCGGGGCTTAGGGATTTTTTCAAAAAAATATTTTCTGCCGGTTAAGTTTTTGAGGGCTGATTTCTTGTCCTGTGATAAAAAGCCTTCTGTTTCCATCGCCAAAGCTTTCAGGGCATCATTTGCAAGCTTCTGGCACCATTTTTGAGTGAATTGCCAAAAGTCAGATTTTTGCTGTAATTGTGACCCCGGGGCTTAGGGATTTTTCAAAAAAATATTTTCTGCCGGTTACGTTTTTGAGGGCTGATTTCTTGTCCTGTGATAAAAAGCCTTCTGTTTCCATCGCCAAAGCTTTCAGGGCATCATTTGCAAGCTTCTGGCACCATTTTTGAGTGAATTGCCAAAAGTCAGATTTTTGCTGAAATTGTGACGCCGGCCGGGGCTTAGGGATTTTTTCAAAAAAATATTTTCTGACGGTTAAGTTTTTGAGGGCTGATTTCTTGTCCTGTGATAAAAAGCCTTCTGTTTCCATCGCCAAAGCTTTCAGGGGATCATTTGCAAGCTTCTGGCACCATTTTTGAGTGAATTGCCAAAAGTCAGATTTTTGCAGAAATTGTGATCCCGGGGCTTAGGGATTTTTTCAAAAAAATATTTTCTGCCGGTTAAGTTTTTGAGGGCTGATTTCTTGTCCTGTGATAAAAAGCCTTCTGTTTCCATCGCCAAAGCTTTCAGGGGATCATTTGCAAGCTTCTGGCACTATTTTTGAGTGAATTGCCAAAAGTCAGATTTTTGCTGAAATTGTGACCCCGGGGCTTAGGGATTTTTTCAAAAAATATTTTCTGCCGGTTACGTTTTTGAGGGCTGATTTCTTGTCCTGTGATAAAAAGCCTTCTGTTTCCATCGCCAAAGCTTTCAGGGCATCATCTGCAAGCTTCTGGCACCATTTTTGAGTGAATTGCCAAAAGTCAGATTTTTGCTGAAATTGTGACCCCGGCCGGGGCTTAGGGATATTTTCAAAAAAATATTTTCAGCCGGTTAAGTTTTTGAGGGCTGATTTCTTGTCCTGTGATAAAAAGCCTTCTGTTTCCATCGCCAAAGCTTTCAGGCGATCATTTGCAAGCTTCTGGCACCATTTTTGAGTCAACTGCCAAAAGTCAGATTTTTGCTGAAATTGTGACCCCGGGGCTTAGGGATTTTTTCAAAAAAAGATTTTCTGCTGGTTAAGTTTTTGAGGGCTGATTTCTTGTCCTGTGATAAAAAGCCTTCTGTTTCAATCGCCAAAGCTTTCAGGGGATCATTTGCAAGCTTCTGGCACCATTTTTGAGTGAATTGCCAAAAGTCAGATTTTTGCTGAAATTGTGACCCCGGGGCTTAGGGATTTTTTCAAAAAAATATTTTCTGCCGGTTAAGTTTTTGAGGGCTGATTTCTTGTCCTGTGATAAAAAGCCTTCTGTTTCCATCGCCAAAGCTTTCAGGGGATCATTTGCAAGCTTCTGGCACCATTTTTGAGTGAACTGCCAAAAGTCAGATTTTTGCTGAAATTGTGACCCCGGGGCTTAGGGATTTTTTCAAAAAAAGATTTTCTGCTGGTTAAGTTTTTGAGGGCTGATTTCTTGTCCTGTGATAAAAAGCCTTCTGTTTCAATCGCCAAAGCTTTCAGGGGATCATTTGCAAGCTTCTGGCACCATTTTTGAGTGAATTGCCAAAAGTCAGATTTTTGCTGAAATTGTGACCCCGGGACTTAGGGATTTTTTCAAAAAAATATTTTCTGCCGGTTAAGTTTTTGAGGGCTGATTTCTTGTCCTGTGATAAAAAGCCTTCTGTTTCCATCGCCAAAGCTTTAAGGGGATCATTTGCAAGCTAATGGCACTATTTTTGAGTGAATTGCCAAAAGTCAGATTTTTGCTGAAATTGTGACCCCGGGGCTTAGGGATTTTTTCAAAAAAATATTTTCAGCCGGTTAAGTTTTTGAGGGCTGATTTCTTGTCCTGTGATAAAAAGCCTTCTGTTTCCATCGCCAAAGCTTTCAGGGGATCATTTGCAAGCTTCTGGCACCATTTTTGAGTGAACTGCCAAAAGTCAGATTTTTGCTGAAATTGTGACCCCGGGGCTTAGGGATTTTTTCAAAAAAATATTTTCTGCTGGTTAAGTTTTTGAGGGCTGATTTCTTGTCCTGTGATAAAAAGCCTTCTGTTTCCATCGCCAAAGCTTTCAGGGGATCATCTGCAAGCTTCTGGCACCATTTTTGAGTGAATTGCCAAAAGTCAGATTTTTGCTGAAATTGTGACCCCGGGGCTTAGGGATTTTTTCAAAAAAATATTTTCTGCCGGTTACGTTTTTGAGGGCTGATTTCTTGTCCTGTGATAAAAAGCCTTCTGTTTCCATCGCCAAAGCTTTCAGGGCATCATCTGCAAGCTTCTGGCACCATTTTTGAGTGAATTGCCAAAAGTCAGATTTTTGCTGAAATTGTGACCCCGGGGCTTAGGGATTTTTTCAAAAAAATATTTTCTGCCGGTTACGTTTTTGAGGGCTGATTTCTTGTCCTGTGATAAAAAGCCTTCTGTTTCCATCGCCAAAGCTTTCAGGGCATCATTTGCAAGCTTCTGGCACCATTTTTGAGTGAATTGCCAAAAGTCAGATTTTTGCTGAAATTGTGAGCCCGGCCGGGGCTTAGGGATTTTTTCAAAAAAATATTTTCTGCCCGTTAAGTTTTTGAGGGCTGATTTCTTGTCCTGTGATAAAAAGCCTTCTGTTTCCATCGCCAAAGCTTTCAGGGGATCATTTGCAAGCTTCTGGCACCATTTTTGAGTGAATTGCCAAAAGTCAGATTTTTGCAGAAATTGTGACCCCGGGACTTAGGGATTTTTTCAAAAAAATATTTTCTGCCGGTTACGTTTTTGAGGGCTGATTTCTTGTCCTGTGATAAAAAGCCTTCTGTTTCCATCGCCAAAGCTTTCAGGGCATCATTTGCAAGCTTCTGGCACCATTTTTGAGTGAATTGCCAAAAGTCAGATTTTTGCTGAAATTGTGACGCCGGCCGGGGCTTAGGGATTTTTTCAAAAAAATATTTTCTGCCGGTTAAATTTTTGAGGGCTGATTTCTTGTCCTGTGATAAAAAGCCTTCTGTTTCCATCGCCAAAGCTTTCAGGGGATCATTTGCAAGCTTCTGGCACCATTTTTGAGTGAATTGCCAAAAGTCAGATTTTTGCAGAAAATCTTAGGGATTTTTTCAAAAAAATATTTTCTGCCGGTTAAGTTTTTGAGGGCTGATTTCTTGTCCTGTGATAAAAAGCCTTCTGTTTCCATCGCCAAAGCTTTCAGGCGATCATTTGCAAGCTTCTGGCACCATTTTTGAGTGAATTGCCAAAAGTCAGATTTTTGCTGAAATTGTGACCCCGGGGCTTAGGGATTTTTTCAAAAAAATATTTTCTGCCGGTTAAGTTTTTGAGGGCTGATTTCTTGTCCTGTGATAAAAAGCCTTCTGTTTCCATCGCCAAAGCTTTCAGGGCATCATTTGCAAGCTTCTGGCACCATTTTTGAGTGAATTGCCAAAAGTCAGATTTTTGCTGTAATTGTGACCCCGGGGCTTAGGGATTTTTTCAAAAAAATATTTTCTGCCGGTTACGTTTTTGAGGGCTGATTTCTTGTCCTGTGATAAAAAGCCTTCTGTTTCCATCGCCAAAGCTTTCAGGGCATCATTTGCAAGCTTCTGGCACCATTTTTGAGTGAATTGCCAAAAGTCAGATTTTTGCTGAAATTGTGACGCCGGCCGGGGCTTAGGGATTTTTTCAAAAAAATATTTTCTGACGGTTAAGTTTTTGAGGGCTGATTTCTTGTCCTGTGATAAAAAGCCTTCTGTTTCCATCGCCAAAGCTTTCAGGGGATCATTTGCAAGCTTCTGGCACCATTTTTGAGTGAATTGCCAAAAGTCAGATTTTTGCAGAAATTGTGATCCCGGGGCTTAGGGATTTTTTCAAAAAAATATTTTCTGCCGGTTAAGTTTTTGAGGGCTGATTTCTTGTCCTGTGATAAAAAGCCTTCTGTTTCCATCGCCAAAGCTTTCAGGGGATCATTTGCAAGCTTCTGGCACTATTTTTGAGTGAATTGCCAAAAGTCAGATTTTTGCTGAAATTGTGACCCCGGGGCTTAGGGATTTTTTCAAAAAAATATTTTCTGCCGGTTACGTTTTTGAGGGCTGATTTCTTGTCCTGTGATAAAAAGCCTTCTGTTTCCATCGCCAAAGCTTTCAGGGCATCATCTGCAAGCTTCTGGCACCATTTTTGAGTGAATTGCCAAAAGTCAGATTTTTGCTGAAATTGTGACCCCGGCCGGGGCTTAGGGATATTTTCAAAAAAATATTTTCAGCCGGTTAAGTTTTTGAGGGCTGATTTCTTGTCCTGTGATAAAAAGCCTTCTGTTTCCATCGCCAAAGCTTTCAGGGGATCATTTGCAAGCTTCTGGCACCATTTTTGAGTGAACTGCCAAAAGTCAGATTTTTGCTGAAATTGTGACCCCGGGGCTTAGGGATTTTTTCAAAAAAAGATTTTCTGCTGGTTAAGTTTTTGAGGGCTGATTTCTTGTCCTGTGATAAAAAGCCTTCTGTTTCAATCGCCAAAGCTTTCAGGGGATCATTTGCAAGCTTCTGGCACCATTTTTGAGTGAATTGCCAAAAGTCAGATTTTTGCTGAAATTGTGACCCCGGGGCTTAGGGATTTTTTCAAAAAAATATTTTCTGCCGGTTAAGTTTTTGAGGGCTGATTTCTTGTCCTGTGATAAAAAGCCTTCTGTTTCCATCCCCAAAGCTTTCAGGGCATCATTTGCAAGCTTCTGGCACCATTTTTGAGTGAATTGCTAAAAGTCAGATTTTTGCTGAAATTGTGACCCCGACCGGGGCTTAGGGATTTTTTCAAAAAAATATTTTCTGCCCGTTAAGTTTTTGAGGGCTGATTTCTTGTCTTGTGATAAAAAGCCTTCTGTTACGAGTGCCAAACCTTTCAGGAGAGCATTTTCAAGCTTTTGGCACCATTTTTGAGTGAATTGCCAAAAGTCAGATTTTTGCTGAAATTGTGACCCCGGGGCTTAGGGATTTTTTCAAAAAAATATTTTCTGCCGGTTAAGTTTTTGAGGGCTGATTTCTTGTCCTGTGATAAAAAGCCTTCTGTTTCCATCGCCAAAGCTTTCAGGGGATCATTTGCAAGCTTCTGGCACCATTTTTCAGTGAATTGCCAAAAGTCAGATTTTGGCTGAAATTGTGACCCCGGGGCTTAGGGATTTTTTCAAAAAAATATTTTCTGCCGGTTACGTTTTTGAGGGCTGATTTCTTGTCCTGTGATAAAAAGCCTTCTGTTTCCATCGCCAAAGCTTTCAGGGCATCATTTGCAAGCTTCTGGCACCATTTTTGAGTGAATTGCCAAAAGTCAGATTTTTGCTGAAATTGTGACCCCGGCCGGGGCTTAGGGATTTTTTCAAAAAAATATTTTCAGCCGGTTAAGTTTTTGAGGGCTGATTTCTTGTCCTGTGATAAAAAGCCTTCTGTTTCCATCGCCAAAGCTTTCAGGGGATCATTTGCAAGCTTCTGGCACCATTTTTGAGTGAACTGCCAAAAGTCAGATTTTTGCTGAAATTGTGACCCCGGGGCTTAGGGATTTTTTCAAAAAAAGATTTTCTGCTGGTTACGTTTTTGAGGGCTGATTTCTTGTCCTGTGATAAAAAGCCTTCTGTTTCAATCGCCAAAGCTTTCAGGGGATCATTTGCAAGCTTCTGGCACCATTTTTGAGTGAATTGCCAAAAGTCAGATTTTTGCTGAAATTGTGACCCCGGGGCTTAGGGAATTTTTTCAAAAAAATATTTTCTGCCGGTTAAGTTTTTGAGGGCTGATTTCTTGTCCTGTGATAAAAAGCCTTCTGTTTCCATCCCCAAAGCTTTCAGGGCATCATTTGCAAGCTTCTGGCACCATTTTTGAGTGAATTGCCAAAAGTCAGATTTTTGCTGAAATTGTGACCCCGGGGCTTAGGGATTTTTTCAAAAAAATATTTTCTGCCCGTTAAGTTTTTGAGGGCTGATTTCTTGTCCTGTGATAAAAAGCCTTCTGTTTCAATCGCCAAAGCTTTCAGGGGATCATTTGCAAGCTTCTGGCACCATTTTTGAGTGAATTGCCAAAAGTCAGATTTTTGCTGAAATTGTGACCCCGGCCGGGGCTTAGGGATATTTTCAAAAAAATATTTTCAGCCGGTTAAGTTTTTGAGGGCTGATTTCTTGTCCTGTGATAAAAAGCCTTCTGTTTCCATCGCCAAAGCTTTCAGGGGATCATTTGCAAGCTTCTGGCACCATTTTTGAGTGAACTGCCAAAAGTCAGATTTTTGCTGAAATTGTGACCCCGGGGCTTAGGGATTTTTTCAAAAAAAGATTTTCTGCTGGTTAAGTTTTTGAGGGCTGATTTCTTGTCCTGTGATAAAAAGCCTTCTGTTTCAATCGCCAAAGCTTTCAGGGGATCATTTGCAAGCTTCTGGCACCATTTTTGAGTGAATTGCCAAAAGTCAGATTTTTGCTGAAATTGTGACCCCGGGGCTTAGGGATTTTTTCAAAAAAATATTTTCTGCCGGTTAAGTTTTTGAGGGCTGATTTCTTGTCCTGTGATAAAAAGCCTTCTGTTTCCATCCCCAAAGCTTTCAGGGCATCATTTGCAAGCTTCTGGCACCATTTTTGAGTGAATTGCTAAAAGTCAGATTTTTGCTGAAATTGTGACCCCGACCGGGGCTTAGGGATTTTTTCAAAAAAATATTTTCTGCCCGTTAAGTTTTTGAGGGCTGATTTCTTGTCTTGTGATAAAAAGCCTTCTGTTACGAGTGCCAAACCTTTCAGGAGAGCATTTTCAAGCTTTTGGCACCATTTTTGAGTGAATTGCCAAAAGTCAGATTTTTGCTGAAATTGTGACCCCGGGGCTTAGGGATTTTTTCAAAAAAATATTTTCTGCCGGTTAAGTTTTTGAGGGCTGATTTCTTGTCCTGTGATAAAAAGCCTTCTGTTTCCATCGCCAAAGCTTTCAGGGGATCATTTGCAAGCTTCTGGCACCATTTTTCAGTGAATTGCCAAAAGTCAGATTTTGGCTGAAATTGTGACCCCGGGGCTTAGGGATTTTTTCAAAAAAATATTTTCTGCCGGTTACGTTTTTGAGGGCTGATTTCTTGTCCTGTGATAAAAAGCCTTCTGTTTCCATCGCCAAAGCTTTCAGGGCATCATTTGCAAGCTTCTGGCACCATTTTTGAGTGAATTGCCAAAAGTCAGATTTTTGCTGAAATTGTGACCCCGGCCGGGGCTTAGGGATTTTTTCAAAAAAATATTTTCAGCCGGTTAAGTTTTTGAGGGCTGATTTCTTGTCCTGTGATAAAAAGCCTTCTGTTTCCATCGCCAAAGCTTTCAGGGGATCATTTGCAAGCTTCTGGCACCATTTTTGAGTGAACTGCCAAAAGTCAGATTTTTGCTGAAATTGTGACCCCGGGGCTTAGGGATTTTTTCAAAAAAAGATTTTCTGCTGGTTACGTTTTTGAGGGCTGATTTCTTGTCCTGTGATAAAAAGCCTTCTGTTTCAATCGCCAAAGCTTTCAGGGGATCATTTGCAAGCTTCTGGCACCATTTTTGAGTGAATTGCCAAAAGTCAGATTTTTGCTGAAATTGTGACCCCGGGGCTTAGGGAATTTTTTTCAAAAAAATATTTTCTGCCGGTTAAGTTTTTGAGGGCTGATTTCTTGTCCTGTGATAAAAAGCCTTCTGTTTCCATCCCCAAAGCTTTCAGGGCATCATTTGCAAGCTTCTGGCACCATTTTTGAGTGAATTGCCAAAAGTCAGATTTTTGCTGAAATTGTGACCCCGGGGCTTAGGGATTTTTTCAAAAAAATATTTTCTGCCCGTTAAGTTTTTGAGGGCTGATTTCTTGTCCTGTGATAAAAAGCCTTCTGTTTCAATCGCCAAAGCTTTCAGGGGATCATTTGCAAGCTTCTGGCACCATTTTTGAGTGAATTGCCAAAAGTCAGATTTTTGCTGAAATTGTGACCCCGGGGCTTAGGGAATTTTTTCAAAAAAATATTTTCTGCCGGTTAAGTTTTTGAGGGCTGATTTCTTGTCCTGTGATAAAAAGCCTTCTGTTTCCATCCCCAAAGCTTTCAGGGCATCATTTGCAAGCTTCTGGCACCATTTTTGAGTGAATTGCCAAAAGTCAGATTTTTGCTGAAATTGTGACCCCGGGGCTTAGGGATTTTTTCAAAAAAATATTTTCTGCCCGTTAAGTTTTTGAGGGCTGATTTCTTGTCCTGTGATAAAAAGCCTTCTGTTTCAATCGCCAAAGCTTTCAGGGGATCATTTGCAAGCTTCTGGCACCATTTTTGAGTGAATTGCCAAAAGTCAGATTTTTGCTGAAATTGTGACCCCGGGGCTTAGGGAATTTTTTCAAAAAAATATTTTCTGCCGGTTAAGTTTTTGAGGGCTGATTTCTTGTCCTGTGATAAAAAGCCTTCTGTTTCCATCCCCAAAGCTTTCAGGGCATCATTTGCAAGCTTCTGGCACCATTTTTGAGTGAATTGCCAAAAGTCAGATTTTTGCTGAAATTGTGACCCCGGGGCTTAGGGATTTTTTCAAAAAAATATTTTCTGCCCGTTAAGTTTTTGAGGGCTGATTTCTTGTCCTGTGATAAAAAGCCTTCTGTTTCCATCGCCAAAGCTTTCAGGGGAGCATTTTCAAGCTTTTGGCACCATTTTTGAGTGAATTGCCAAAAGTCAGATTTTTGCTGAAATTGTGACCCCGGGGCTTAGGGATTTTTTCAAAAAAATATTTTCTGCCTGTTAAGTTTTTGAGGGCTGATTTCTTGTCCTGTGATAAAAAGCCTTCTGTTTCCATCGCCAAAGCTTTCAGGGGATCATTTGCAAGCTTCTGGCACCATTTTTGAGTGAATTGCCAAAAGTCAGATTTTTGCTGAAATTGTGACCCCGACCGGGGCTTAGGGATTTTTTCAAAAAAATATTTTCTGCCGGTTAAGTTTTTGAGGGCGGATTTCTTGTCCTGTGATAAAAAGCCTTCTGTTACGAGTGCCAAAGCTTTCAGGGCATCATTTGCAAGCTTTTGGCACCATTTTTGAGTGAATTGCCAAAAGTCAGATTTTTGCTGAAATTGTGACCCCGGGGCTTAGGGATTTTTTCAAAAAAATATTTTCTGCCGGTTAAGTTTTTGAGGGCTGATTTCTTGTCCTGTGATAAAAAGCCTTCTGTTTCCATCGCCAAAGCTTTCAGCGGAGCATTTTCAAGCTTTTGGCACCATTTTTGAGTGAATTGCCAAAAGTCAGATTTTTGCTGAAATTGTGACCCCGGCTGGGGCTTAGGGATTTTTTCAAAAAAATATTTTCTGCCGGTTAAGTTTATGAGGGCTGATTTCTTGTCCTGTGATAAAAAGCCTTCTGTTATCATCGCCAAAGCTTTCAGGTGAGCATTTACAACCGGTTGGCACCATTTTTGAGTGAATTGCCAAAAGTCAGATTTTTGCAGAAATTGTGACCCCGGGGCTTAGGGATTTTTTCAAAAAAATATTTTCTGCCTGTTAAGTTTTTGAGGGCTGATTTCTTGTCCTGTGATAAAAAGCCTTCTGTTTCCATCGCCAAAGCTTTCAGGGGATCATTTGCAAGCTTCTGGCACCATTTTTGAGTGAATTGCCAAAAGTCAGATTTTTGCTGAAATTGTGACCCCGACCGGGGCTTAGGGATTTTTTCAAAAAAATATTTTCTGCCCGTTAAGTTTTTGAGGGCTGATTTCTTGTCTTGTGATAAAAAGCCTTCTGTTACGAGTGCCAAACCTTTCAGGAGAGCATTTTCAAGCTTTTGGCACCATTTTTGAGTGAATTGCCAAAAGTCAGATTTTTGCTGAAATTGTGACCCCGGGGCTTAGGGATTTTTTCAAAAAAATATTTTCTGCCGGTTAAGTTTTTGAGGGCTGATTTCTTCTCCTGTGATAAAAAGCCTTCTGTTTCCATCGCCAAAGCTTTCAGGGGATCATTTGCAAGCTTCTGGCACCATTTTTGAGTGAATTGCCAAAAGTCAGATTTTGGCTGAAATTGTGACCCCGGGGCTTAGGGATTTTTTCAAAAAAATATTTTCTGCCGGTTAAGTTTTTGAGGGCTGATTTCTTGTCCTGTGATAAAAAGCCTTCTGTTTCCATCGCCAAAGCTTTCAGGGCATCATTTGCAAGCTTCTGGCACCATTTTTGAGTGAATTGCCAAAAGTCAGATTTTTGCAGAAATTGTGACCCCGGGGCTTAGGGATTTTTTCAAAAAAATATTTTCTGCCGGTTACGTTTTTGAGGGCTGATTTCTTGTCCTGTGACAAAAAGCCTTCTGTTTCCATCGCCAAAGCTTTCAGGGCATCATTTGCAAGCTTCTGGCACCATTTTTGAGTGAATTGCCAAAAGTCAGATTTTTGCTGAAATTGTGACCCCGGCCGGGGCTTAGGGACTTTTTCAAAAAAATATTTTCAGCCGGTTAAGTTTTTGAGGGCTGATTTCTTGTCCTGTGATAAAAAGCCTTCTGTTTCCATCGCCAAAGCTTTCAGGGGATCATTTGCAAGCTTCTGGCACCATTTTTGAGTGAACTGCCAAAAGTCAGATTTTTGCTGAAATTGTGACCCCGGGGCTTAGGGATTTTTTCAAAAAAAGATTTTCTGCTGGTTAAGTTTTTGAGGGCTGATTTCTTGTCCTGTGATAAAAAGCCTTCTGTTTCCATCGCCAAAGCTTTCAGGGGAGCATTTTCAAGCTTTTGGCACCATTTTTGAGTGAATTGCCAAAAGTCAGATTTTTGCTGAAATTGTGACCCCGGGGCTTAGGGATTTTTTCAAAAAAATATTTTCTGCCTGTTAAGTTTTTGAGGGCTGATTTCTTGTCCTGTGATAAAAAGCCTTCTGTTTCCATCGCCAAAGCTTTCAGGGGATCATTTGCAAGCTTCTGGCACCATTTTTGAGTGAATTGCCAAAAGTCAGATTTTTGCTGAAATTGTGACCCCGACCGGGGCTTAGGGATTTTTTCAAAAAAATATTTTCTGCCGGTTAAGTTTTTGAGGGCGGATTTCTTGTCCTGTGATAAAAAGCCTTCTGTTACGAGTGCCAAAGCTTTCAGGGCATCATTTGCAAGCTTTTGGCACCATTTTTGAGTGAATTGCCAAAAGTCAGATTTTTGCTGAAATTGTGACCCCGGGGCTTAGGGATTTTTTCAAAAAAATATTTTCTGCCGGTTAAGTTTTTGAGGGCTGATTTCTTGTCCTGTGATAAAAAGCCTTCTGTTTCCATCGCCAAAGCTTTCAGCGGAGCATTTTCAAGCTTTTGGCACCATTTTTGAGTGAATTGCCAAAAGTCAGATTTTTGCTGAAATTGTGACCCCGGGGCTTAGGGATTTTTTCAAAAAAATATTTTCTGCCGGTTAAGTTTATGAGGGCTGATTTCTTGTCCTGTGATAAAAAGCCTTCTGTTATCATCGCCAAAGCTTTCAGGTGAGCATTTACAACCGGTTGGCACCATTTTTGAGTGAATTGCCAAAAGTCAGATTTTTGCAGAAATTGTGACCCCGGGGCTTAGGGATTTTTTCAAAAAAATATTTTCTGCCTGTTAAGTTTTTGAGGGCTGATTTCTTGTCCTGTGATAAAAAGCCTTCTGTTTCCATCGCCAAAGCTTTCAGGGGATCATTTGCAAGCTTCTGGCACCATTTTTGAGTGAATTGCCAAAAGTCAGATTTTTGCTGAAATTGTGACCCCGACCGGGGCTTAGGGATTTTTTCAAAAAAATATTTTCTGCCCGTTAAGTTTTTGAGGGCTGATTTCTTGTCTTGTGATAAAAAGCCTTCTGTTACGAGTGCCAAACCTTTCAGGAGAGCATTTTCAAGCTTTTGGCACCATTTTTGAGTGAATTGCCAAAAGTCAGATTTTTGCTGAAATTGTGACCCCGGGGCTTAGGGATTTTTTCAAAAAAATATTTTCTGCCGGTTAAGTTTTTGAGGGCTGATTTCTTGTCCTGTGATAAAAAGCCTTCTGTTTCCATCGCCAAAGCTTTCAGGGGATCATTTGCAAGCTTCTGGCACCATTTTTGAGTGAATTGCCAAAAGTCAGATTTTGGCTGAAATTGTGACCCCGGGGCTTAGGGATTTTTTCAAAAAAATATTTTCTGCCGGTTAAGTTTTTGAGGGCTGATTTCTTGTCCTGTGATAAAAAGCCTTCTGTTTCCATCGCCAAAGCTTTCAGGGCATCATTTGCAAGCTTCTGGCACCATTTTTGAGTGAATTGCCAAAAGTCAGATTTTTGCAGAAATTGTGACCCCGGGGCTTAGGGATTTTTTCAAAAAAATATTTTCTGCCGGTTACGTTTTTGAGGGCTGATTTCTTGTCCTGTGACAAAAAGCCTTCTGTTTCCATCGCCAAAGCTTTCAGGGCATCATTTGCAAGCTTCTGGCACCATTTTTGAGTGAATTGCCAAAAGTCAGATTTTTGCTGAAATTGTGACCCCGGCCGGGGCTTAGGGACTTTTTCAAAAAAATATTTTCAGCCGGTTAAGTTTTTGAGGGCTGATTTCTTGTCCTGTGATAAAAAGCCTTCTGTTTCCATCGCCAAAGCTTTCAGGGGATCATTTGCAAGCTTCTGGCACCATTTTTGAGTGAACTGCCAAAAGTCAGATTTTTGCTGAAATTGTGACCCCGGGGCTTAGGGATTTTTTCAAAAAAAGATTTTCTGCTGGTTAAGTTTTTGAGGGCTGATTTCTTGTCCTGTGATAAAAAGCCTTCTGTTTCCATCGCCAAAGCTTTCAGGGGAGCATTTTCAAGCTTTTGGCACCATTTTTGAGTGAATTGCCAAAAGTCAGATTTTTGCTGAAATTGTGACCCCGGGGCTTAGGGATTTTTTCAAAAAAATATTTTCTGCCTGTTAAGTTTTTGAGGGCTGATTTCTTGTCCTGTGATAAAAAGCCTTCTGTTTCCATCGCCAAAGCTTTCAGGGGATCATTTGCAAGCTTCTGGCACCATTTTTGAGTGAATTGCCAAAAGTCAGATTTTTGCTGAAATTGTGACCCCGACCGGGGCTTAGGGATTTTTTCAAAAAAATATTTTCTGCCGGTTAAGTTTTTGAGGGCGGATTTCTTGTCCTGTGATAAAAAGCCTTCTGTTACGAGTGCCAAAGCTTTCAGGGCATCATTTGCAAGCTTTTGGCACCATTTTTGAGTGAATTGCCAAAAGTCAGATTTTTGCTGAAATTGTGACCCCGGGGCTTAGGGATTTTTTCAAAAAAATATTTTCTGCCGGTTAAGTTTTTGAGGGCTGATTTCTTGTCCTGTGATAAAAAGCCTTCTGTTTCCATCGCCAAAGCTTTCAGCGGAGCATTTTCAAGCTTTTGGCACCATTTTTGAGTGAATTGCCAAAAGTCAGATTTTTGCTGAAATTGTGACCCCGGGGCTTAGGGATTTTTTCAAAAAAATATTTTCTGCCGGTTAAGTTTATGAGGGCTGATTTCTTGTCCTGTGATAAAAAGCCTTCTGTTATCATCGCCAAAGCTTTCAGGTGAGCATTTACAACCGGTTGGCACCATTTTTGAGTGAATTGCCAAAAGTCAGATTTTTGCAGAAATTGTGACCCCGGGGCTTAGGGATTTTTTCAAAAAAATATTTTCTGCCTGTTAAGTTTTTGAGGGCTGATTTCTTGTCCTGTGATAAAAAGCCTTCTGTTTCCATCGCCAAAGCTTTCAGGGGATCAATTGCAAGCTTCTGGCACCATTTTTGAGTGAATTGCCAAAAGTCAGATTTTTGCTGAAATTGTGACCCCGACCGGGGCTTAGGGATTTTTTCAAAAAAATATTTTCTGCCCGTTAAGTTTTTGAGGGCTGATTTCTTGTCTTGTGATAAAAAGCCTTCTGTTACGAGTGCCAAACCTTTCAGGAGAGCATTTTCAAGCTTTTGGCACAATTTTTGAGTGAATTGCCAAAAGTCAGATTTTTGCTGAAATTGTGACCCCAGGGCTTAGGGATTTTTTCAAAAAAATATTTTCTGCCGGTTAAGTTTTTGAGGGCTGATTTCTTGTCCTGTGATAAAAAGCCTTCTGTTTCCATCGCCAAAGCTTTCAGGGGATCATTTGCAAGCTTCTGGCACCATTTTTGAGTGAATTGCCAAAAGTCAGATTTTGGCTGAAATTGTGACCCCGGGGCTTAGGGATTTTTTCAAAAAAATATTTTCTGCCGGTTAAGTTTTTGAGGGCTGATTTCTTGTCCTGTGATAAAAAGCCTTCTGTTTCCATCGCCAAAGCTTTCAGGGCATCATTTGCAAGCTTCTGGCACCATTTTTGAGTGAATTGCCAAAAGTCAGATTTTTGCAGAAATTGTGACCCCGGGGCTTAGGGATTTTTTCAAAAAAATATTTTCTGCCGGTTACGTTTTTGAGGGCTGATTTCTTGTCCTGTGACAAAAAGCCTTCTGTTTCCATCGCCAAAGCTTTCAGGGCATCATTTGCAAGCTTCTGGCACCATTTTTGAGTGAATTGCCAAAAGTCAGATTTTTGCTGAAATTGTGACCCCGGCCGGGGCTTAGGGATTTTTTCAAAAAAATATTTTCAGCCGGTTAAGTTTTTGAGGGCTGATTTCTTGTCCTGTGATAAAAAGCCTTCTGTTTCCATCGCCAAAGCTTTCAGGGGATCATTTGCAAGCTTCTGGCACCATTTTTGAGTGAACTGCCAAAAGTCAGATTTTTGCTGAAATTGTGACCCCGGGGCTTAGGGATTTTTTCAAAAAAATATTTTCTGCTGGTTAAGTTTTTGAGGGCTGATTTCTTGTCCTGTGATAAAAAGCCTTCTGTTTCCATCGCCAAAGCTTTCAGGGGATCATTTGCAAGCTTCTGGCACCATTTTTGAGTGAATTGCCAAAAGTCAGATTTTTGCAGAAATTGTGACCCCGGGGCTTAGGGATTTTTTCAAAAAAATATTTTCTGCCGGTTAAGTTTTTGAGGGCTGATTTCTTGTCCTGTGATAAAAAGCCTTCTGTTTCCATCCCCAAAGCTATCAGGGGAGCATTTTCAAGCTTTTGGCACCATTTTTGAGTGAATTGCCAAAAGTCAGATTTTTGCTGAAATTGTGACCCCGGGGCTTAGGGATTTTTTCAAAAAAATATTTTCTGCCTGTTAAGTTTTTGAGGGCTGATTTCTTGTCCTGTGATAAAAAGCCTTCTGTTTCCATCGCCAAAGCTTTCAGGGGATCATTTGCAAGCTTCTGGCTCCATTTTTGAGTGAATTGCCAAAAGTCAGATTTTTGCTGAAATTGTGACCCCGGGGCTTAGGGATTTTTTCAAAAAAATATTTTCTGCCGGTTAAGTTTTTGAGGGCTGATTTCTTGTCCTGTGATAAAAAGCCTTCTGTTTCCATCGCCAAAGCTTTCAGGGGATCATTTGCAAGCTTCTGGCACCATTTTTGAGTGAATTGCCAAAAGTCAGATTTTGGCTGAAATTGTGACCCCGGGGCTTAGGGATTTTTTCAAAAAAATATTTTCTGCCGGTTAAGTTTTTGAGGGCTGATTTCTTGTCCTGTGATAAAAAGCCTTCTGTTTCCATCGCCAAAGGTTTCAGGGCATCATTTTCAAGCTTCTGGCACCATTTTTGAGTGAATTGCCAAAAGTCAGATTTTTGCTGAAATTGTGACCCCGACCGGGGCTTAGGGATTTTTTCAAAAAAATATTTTCTGCCCGTTAAGTTTTTGAGGGCTGATTTCTTGTCTTGTGATAAAAAGCCTTCTGTTACGAGTGCCAAACCTTTCAGGAGAGCATTTTCAAGCTTTTGGCACAATTTTTGAGTGAATTGCCAAAAGTCAGATTTTTGCTGAAATTGTGACCCCGGGGCTTAGGGATTTTTTCAAAAAAATATTTTCTGCCGGTTAAGTTTTTGAGGGCTGATTTCTTGTCCTGTGATAAAAAGCCTTCTGTTTCCATCGCCAAAGCTTTCAGGGGATCATTTGCAAGCTTCTGGCACCATTTTTGAGTGAATTGCCAAAAGTCAGATTTTGGCTGAAATTGTGACCCCGGGGCTTAGGGATTTTTTCAAAAAAATATTTTCTGCCGGTTAAGTTTTTGAGGGCTGATTTCTTGTCCTGTGATAAAAAGCCTTCTGTTTCCATCGCCAAAGCTTTCAGGGCATCATTTTCAAGCTTCTGGCACCATTTTTGAGTGAATTGCCAAAAGTCAGATTTTGGCTGAAATTGTGACCCCGGGGCTTAGGGATTTTTTCAAAAAAATATTTTCTGCCGGTTAAGTTTTTGAGGGCTGATTTCTTGTCCTGTGATAAAAAGCCTTCTGTTTCCATCGCCAAAGCTTTCAGGGGATCATTTGCAAGCTTCTGGCACCATTTTTGAGTGAATTGCCAAAAGTCAGATTTTGGCTGAAATTGTGACCCCGGGGCTTAGGGATTTTTTCAAAAAAATATTTTCTGCCGGTTAAGTTTTTGAGGGCTGATTTCTTGTCCTGTGATAAAAAGCCTTCTGTTTCCATCGCCAAAGCTTTCAGGGCATCATTTTCAAGCTTCTGGCACCATTTTTGAGTGAATTGCCAAAAGTCAGATTTTTGCTGAAATTGTGACCCCGACCGGGGCTTAGGGATTTTTTCAAAAAAATATTTTCTGCCCGTTAAGTTTTTGAGGGCTGATTTCTTGTCTTGTGATAAAAAGCCTTCTGTTACGAGTGCCAAACCTTTCAGGAGAGCATTTTCAAGCTTTTGGCACAATTTTTGAGTGAATTGCCAAAAGTCAGATTTTTGCTGAAATTGGGACCCCGGGGCTTAGGGATTTTTTCAAAAAAATATTTTCTGCCGGTTAAGTTTTTGAGGGCTGATTTCTTGTCCTGTGATAAAAAGCCTTCTGTTTCCATCCCCAAAGCTATCAGGGGAGCATTTTCAAGCTTTTGGCACCATTTTTGAGTGAATTGCCAAAAGTCAGATTTTTGCTGAAATTGTGACCCCGGGGCTTAGGGATTTTTTCAAAAAAATATTTTCTGCCTGTTAAGTTTTTGAGGGCTGATTTCTTGTCCTG
Organism: Podarcis vaucheri; assembly: GCF_965113315.1. NCBI lineage: Eukaryota > Metazoa > Chordata > Lepidosauria > Squamata > Lacertidae > Podarcis > Podarcis vaucheri. The sequence continues at coordinate 70,625,403 of NC_138767.1, read as the reverse complement.
TGATAAAAAGCCTTCTGTTTCCATCGCCAAAGCTTTCAGGGGATCATTTGCAAGCTTCTGGCTCCATTTTTGAGTGAATTGCCAAAAGTCAGATTTTTGCTGAAATTGTGACCCCGGGGCTTAGGGATTTTTTCAAAAAAATATTTTCTGCCGGTTAAGTTTTTGAGGGCTGATTTCTTGTCCTGTGATAAAAAGCCTTCTGTTTCCATCGCCAAAGCTTTCAGGGGATCATTTGCAAGCTTCTGGCACCATTTTTGAGTGAATTGCCAAAAGTCAGATTTTGGCTGAAATTGTGACCCCGGGGCTTAGGGATTTTTTCAAAAAAATATTTTCTGCCGGTTAAGTTTTTGAGGGCTGATTTCTTGTCCTGTGATAAAAAGCCTTCTGTTTCCATCGCCAAAGGTTTCAGGGCATCATTTTCAAGCTTCTGGCACCATTTTTGAGTGAATTGCCAAAAGTCAGATTTTTGCTGAAATTGTGACCCCGACCGGGGCTTAGGGATTTTTTCAAAAAAATATTTTCTGCCCGTTAAGTTTTTGAGGGCTGATTTCTTGTCTTGTGATAAAAAGCCTTCTGTTACGAGTGCCAAACCTTTCAGGAGAGCATTTTCAAGCTTTTGGCACAATTTTTGAGTGAATTGCCAAAAGTCAGATTTTTGCTGAAATTGTGACCCCGGGGCTTAGGGATTTTTTCAAAAAAATATTTTCTGCCGGTTAAGTTTTTGAGGGCTGATTTCTTGTCCTGTGATAAAAAGCCTTCTGTTTCCATCGCCAAAGCTTTCAGGGGATCATTTGCAAGCTTCTGGCACCATTTTTGAGTGAATTGCCAAAAGTCAGATTTTGGCTGAAATTGTGACCCCGGGGCTTAGGGATTTTTTCAAAAAAATATTTTCTGCCGGTTAAGTTTTTGAGGGCTGATTTCTTGTCCTGTGATAAAAAGCCTTCTGTTTCCATCGCCAAAGCTTTCAGGGCATCATTTTCAAGCTTCTGGCACCATTTTTGAGTGAATTGCCAAAAGTCAGATTTTGGCTGAAATTGTGACCCCGGGGCTTAGGGATTTTTTCAAAAAAATATTTTCTGCCGGTTAAGTTTTTGAGGGCTGATTTCTTGTCCTGTGATAAAAAGCCTTCTGTTTCCATCGCCAAAGCTTTCAGGGGATCATTTGCAAGCTTCTGGCACCATTTTTGAGTGAATTGCCAAAAGTCAGATTTTGGCTGAAATTGTGACCCCGGGGCTTAGGGATTTTTTCAAAAAAATATTTTCTGCCGGTTAAGTTTTTGAGGGCTGATTTCTTGTCCTGTGATAAAAAGCCTTCTGTTTCCATCGCCAAAGCTTTCAGGGCATCATTTTCAAGCTTCTGGCACCATTTTTGAGTGAATTGCCAAAAGTCAGATTTTTGCTGAAATTGTGACCCCGACCGGGGCTTAGGGATTTTTTCAAAAAAATATTTTCTGCCCGTTAAGTTTTTGAGGGCTGATTTCTTGTCTTGTGATAAAAAGCCTTCTGTTACGAGTGCCAAACCTTTCAGGAGAGCATTTTCAAGCTTTTGGCACAATTTTTGAGTGAATTGCCAAAAGTCAGATTTTTGCTGAAATTGGGACCCCGGGGCTTAGGGATTTTTTCAAAAAAATATTTTCTGCCGGTTAAGTTTTTGAGGGCTGATTTCTTGTCCTGTGATAAAAAGCCTTCTGTTTCCATCGCCAAAGCTTTCAGGGGATCATTTGCAAGCTTCTGGCACCATTTTTGAGTGAATTGCCAAAAGTCAGATTTTGGCTGAAATTGTGACCCCGGGGCTTAGGGATTTTTTCAAAAAAATATTTTCTGCCGGTTAAGTTTTTGAGGGCTGATTTCTTGTCCTGTGATAAAAAGCCTTCTGTTTCCATCGCCAAAGGTTTCAGGGCATCATTTTCAAGCTTCTGGCACCATTTTTGAGTGAATTGCCAAAAGTCAGATTTTTGCTGAAATTGTGACCCCGACCGGGGCTTAGGGATTTTTTCAAAAAAATATTTTCTGCCCGTTAAGTTTTTGAGGGCTGATTTCTTGTCTTGTGATAAAAAGCCTTCTGTTACGAGTGCCAAACCTTTCAGGAGAGCATTTTCAAGCTTTTGGCACAATTTTTGAGTGAATTGCCAAAAGTCAGATTTTTGCTGAAATTGTGACCCCGGGGCTTAGGGATTTTTTCAAAAAAATATTTTCTGCCGGTTAAGTTTTTGAGGGCTGATTTCTTGTCCTGTGATAAAAAGCCTTCTGTTTCCATCGCCAAAGCTTTCAGGGGATCATTTGCAAGCTTCTGGCACCATTTTTGAGTGAATTGCCAAAAGTCAGATTTTGGCTGAAATTGTGACCCCGGGGCTTAGGGATTTTTTCAAAAAAATATTTTCTGCCGGTTAAGTTTTTGAGGGCTGATTTCTTGTCCTGTGATAAAAAGCCTTCTGTTTCCATCGCCAAAGCTTTCAGGGCATCATTTGCAAGCTTCTGGCACCATTTTTGAGTGAATTGCCAAAAGTCAGATTTTTGCAGAAATTGTGACCCCGGGGCTTAGGGATTTTTTCAAAAAAATATTTTCTGCCGGTTACGTTTTTGAGGGCTGATTTCTTGTCCTGTGACAAAAAGCCTTCTGTTTCCATCGCCAAAGCTTTCAGGGCATCATTTGCAAGCTTCTGGCACCATTTTTGAGTGAATTGCCAAAAGTCAGATTTTTGCTGAAATTGTGACCCCGGCCGGGGCTTAGGGATTTTTTCAAAAAAATATTTTCAGCCGGTTAAGTTTTTGAGGGCTGATTTCTTGTCCTGTGATAAAAAGCCTTCTGTTTCCATCGCCAAAGCTTTCAGGGGATCATTTGCAAGCTTCTGGCACCATTTTTGAGTGAACTGCCAAAAGTCAGATTTTTGCTGAAATTGTGATCCCGGGGCTTAGGGATTTTTTCAAAAAAATATTTTCTGCTGGTTAAGTTTTTGAGGGCTGATTTCTTGTCCTGTGATAAAAAGCCTTCTGTTTCCATCGCCAAAGCTTTCAGGGGATCATTTGCAAGCTTCTGGCACCATTTTTGAGTGAATTGCCAAAAGTCAGATTTTTGCAGAAATTGTGACCCCGGGGCTTAGGGATTTTTTCAAAAAAATATTTTCTGCCGGTTAAGTTTTTGAGGGCTGATTTCTTGTCCTGTGATAAAAAGCCTTCTGTTTCCATCCCCAAAGCTATCAGGGGAGCATTTTCAAGCTTTTGGCACCATTTTTGAGTGAATTGCCAAAAGTCAGATTTTTGCTGAAATTGTGACCCCGGGGCTTAGGGATTTTTTCAAAAAAATATTTTCTGCCTGTTAAGTTTTTGAGGGCTGATTTCTTGTCCTGTGATAAAAAGCCTTCTGTTTCCATCGCCAAAGCTTTCAGGGGATCATTTGCAAGCTTCTGGCTCCATTTTTGAGTGAATTGCCAAAAGTCAGATTTTTGCTGAAATTGTGACCCCGGGGCTTAGGGATTTTTTCAAAAAAATATTTTCTGCCGGTTAAGTTTTTGAGGGCTGATTTCTTGTCCTGTGATAAAAAGCCTTCTGTTTCCATCGCCAAAGCTTTCAGGGGATCATTTGCAAGCTTCTGGCACCATTTTTGAGTGAATTGCCAAAAGTCAGATTTTGGCTGAAATTGTGACCCCGGGGCTTAGGGATTTTTTCAAAAAAATATTTTCTGCCGGTTAAGTTTTTGAGGGCTGATTTCTTGTCCTGTGATAAAAAGCCTTCTGTTTCCATCGCCAAAGGTTTCAGGGCATCATTTTCAAGCTTCTGGCACCATTTTTGAGTGAATTGCCAAAAGTCAGATTTTTGCTGAAATTGTGACCCCGGGGCTTAGGGATTTTTTCAAAAAAATATTTTCTGCCTGTTAAGTTTTTGAGGGCTGATTTCTTGTCCTGTGATAAAAAGCCTTCTGTTTCCATCGCCAAAGCTTTCAGGGGATCATTTGCAAGCTTCTGGCTCCATTTTTGAGTGAATTGCCAAAAGTCAGATTTTTGCTGAAATTGTGACCCCGGGGCTTAGGGATTTTTTCAAAAAAATATTTTCTGCCGGTTAAGTTTTTGAGGGCTGATTTCTTGTCCTGTGATAAAAAGCCTTCTGTTTCCATCGCCAAAGCTTTCAGGGGATCATTTGCAAGCTTCTGGCACCATTTTTGAGTGAATTGCCAAAAGTCAGATTTTGGCTGAAATTGTGACCCCGGGGCTTAGGGATTTTTTCAAAAAAATATTTTCTGCCGGTTAAGTTTTTGAGGGCTGATTTCTTGTCCTGTGATAAAAAGCCTTCTGTTTCCATCGCCAAAGCTTTCAGGGCATCATTTTCAAGCTTCTGGCACCATTTTTGAGTGAATTGCCAAAAGTCAGATTTTTGCTGAAATTGTGACCCCGACCGGGGCTTAGGGATTTTTTCAAAAAAATATTTTCTGCCCGTTAAGTTTTTGAGGGCTGATTTCTTGTCTTGTGATAAAAAGCCTTCTGTTACGAGTGCCAAACCTTTCAGGAGAGCATTTTCAAGCTTTTGGCACAATTTTTGAGTGAATTGCCAAAAGTCAGATTTTTGCTGAAATTGTGACCCCGGGGCTTAGGGATTTTTTCAAAAAAATATTTTCTGCCGGTTAAGTTTTTGAGGGCTGATTTCTTGTCCTGTGATAAAAAGCCTTCTGTTTCCATCGCCAAAGCTTTCAGGGGATCATTTGCAAGCTTCTGGCACCATTTTTGAGTGAATTGCCAAAAGTCAGATTTTGGCTGAAATTGTGACCCCGGGGCTTAGGGATTTTTTCAAAAAAATATTTTCTGCCGGTTAAGTTTTTGAGGGCTGATTTCTTGTCCTGTGATAAAAAGCCTTCTGTTTCCATCGCCAAAGCTTTCAGGGCATCATTTTCAAGCTTCTGGCACCATTTTTGAGTGAATTGCCAAAAGTCAGATTTTGGCTGAAATTGTGACCCCGGGGCTTAGGGATTTTTTCAAAAAAATATTTTCTGCCGGTTAAGTTTTTGAGGGCTGATTTCTTGTCCTGTGATAAAAAGCCTTCTGTTTCCATCGCCAAAGCTTTCAGGGCATCATTTTCAAGCTTCTGGCACCATTTTTGAGTGAATTGCCAAAAGTCAGATTTTTGCTGAAATTGTGACCCCGGGGCTTAGGGATTTTTTCAAAAAAATATTTTCTGCCTGTTAAGTTTTTGAGGGCTGATTTCTTGTCCTGTGATAAAAAGCCTTCTGTTTCCATCGCCAAAGCTTTCAGGGGATCATTTGCAAGCTTCTGGCTCCATTTTTGAGTGAATTGCCAAAAGTCAGATTTTTGCTGAAATTGTGACCCCGGGGCTTAGGGATTTTTTCAAAAAAATATTTTCTGCCGGTTAAGTTTTTGAGGGCTGATTTCTTGTCCTGTGATAAAAAGCCTTCTGTTTCCATCGCCAAAGCTTTCAGGGGATCATTTGCAAGCTTCTGGCACCATTTTTGAGTGAATTGCCAAAAGTCAGATTTTGGCTGAAATTGTGACCCCGGGGCTTAGGGATTTTTTCAAAAAAATATTTTCTGCCGGTTAAGTTTTTGAGGGCTGATTTCTTGTCCTGTGATAAAAAGCCTTCTGTTTCCATCGCCAAAGCTTTCAGGGCATCATTTTCAAGCTTCTGGCACCATTTTTGAGTGAATTGCCAAAAGTCAGATTTTTGCTGAAATTGTGACCCCGACCGGGGCTTAGGGATTTTTTCAAAAAAATATTTTCTGCCCGTTAAGTTTTTGAGGGCTGATTTCTTGTCTTGTGATAAAAAGCCTTCTGTTACGAGTGCCAAACCTTTCAGGAGAGCATTTTCAAGCTTTTGGCACAATTTTTGAGTGAATTGCCAAAAGTCAGATTTTTGCTGAAATTGTGACCCCGGGGCTTAGGGATTTTTTCAAAAAAATATTTTCTGCCGGTTAAGTTTTTGAGGGCTGATTTCTTGTCCTGTGATAAAAAGCCTTCTGTTTCCATCGCCAAAGCTTTCAGGGGATCATTTGCAAGCTTCTGGCACCATTTTTGAGTGAATTGCCAAAAGTCAGATTTTGGCTGAAATTGTGACCCCGGGGCTTAGGGATTTTTTCAAAAAAATATTTTCTGCCGGTTAAGTTTTTGAGGGCTGATTTCTTGTCCTGTGATAAAAAGCCTTCTGTTTCCATCGCCAAAGGTTTCAGGGCATCATTTTCAAGCTTCTGGCACCATTTTTGAGTGAATTGCCAAAAGTCAGATTTTTGCTGAAATTGTGACCCCGACCGGGGCTTAGGGATTTTTTCAAAAAAATATTTTCTGCCCGTTAAGTTTTTGAGGGCTGATTTCTTGTCTTGTGATAAAAAGCCTTCTGTTACGAGTGCCAAACCTTTCAGGAGAGCATTTTCAAGCTTTTGGCACAATTTTTGAGTGAATTGCCAAAAGTCAGATTTTTGCTGAAATTGTGACCCCGGGGCTTAGGGATTTTTTCAAAAAAATATTTTCTGCCGGTTAAGTTTTTGAGGGCTGATTTCTTGTCCTGTGATAAAAAGCCTTCTGTTTCCATCGCCAAAGCTTTCAGGGGATCATTTGCAAGCTTCTGGCACCATTTTTGAGTGAATTGCCAAAAGTCAGATTTTGGCTGAAATTATGACCCCGGGGCTTAGGGATTTTTTCAAAAAAATATTTTCTGCCGGTTAAGTTTTTGAGGGCTGATTTCTTGTCCTGTGATAAAAAGCCTTCTGTTTCCATCGCCAAAGCTTTCAGGGCATCATTTGCAAGCTTCTGGCACCATTTTTGAGTGAATTGCCAAAAGTCAGATTTTTGCAGAAATTGTGACCCCGGGGCTTAGGGATTTTTTCAAAAAAATATTTTCTGCCGGTTACGTTTTTGAGGGCTGATTTCTTGTCCTGTGACAAAAAGCCTTCTGTTTCCATCGCCAAAGCTTTCAGGGCATCATTTGCAAGCTTCTGGCACCATTTTTGAGTGAATTGCCAAAAGTCAGATTTTTGCTGAAATTGTGACCCCGGCCGGGGCTTAGGGATTTTTTCAAAAAAATATTTTCAGCCGGTTAAGTTTTTGAGGGCTGATTTCTTGTCCTGTGATAAAAAGCCTTCTGTTTCCATCGCCAAAGCTTTCAGGGGATCATTTGCAAGCTTCTGGCACCATTTTTGAGTGAACTGCCAAAAGTCAGATTTTTGCTGAAATTGTGACCCCGGGGCTTAGGGATTTTTTCAAAAAAAGATTTTCTGCTGGTTAAGTTTTTGAGGGCTGATTTCTTGTCCTGTGATAAAAAGCCTTCTGTTTCCATCGCCAAAGCTTTCAGGGGATCATTTGCAAGCTTCTGGCACCATTTTTGAGTGAATTGCCAAAAGTCAGATTTTTGCAGAAATTGTGACCCCGGGGCTTAGGGATTTTTTCAAAAAAATATTTTCTGCCGGTTAAGTTTTTGAGGGCTGATTTCTTGTCCTGTGATAAAAAGCCTTCTGTTTCCATCCCCAAAGCTATCAGGGGAGCATTTTCAAGCTTTTGGCACCATTTTTGAGTGAATTGCCAAAAGTCAGATTTTTGCTGAAATTGTGACCCCGGGGCTTAGGGATTTTTTCAAAAAAATATTTTCTGCCTGTTAAGTTTTTGAGGGCTGATTTCTTGTCCTGTGATAAAAAGCCTTCTGTTTCCATCGCCAAAGCTTTCAGGGGATCATTTGCAAGCTTCTGGCTCCATTTTTGAGTGAATTGCCAAAAGTCAGATTTTTGCTGAAATTGTGACCCCGGGGCTTAGGGATTTTTTCAAAAAAATATTTTCTGCCGGTTAAGTTTTTGAGGGCTGATTTCTTGTCCTGTGATAAAAAGCCTTCTGTTTCCATCGCCAAAGCTTTCAGGGGATCATTTGCAAGCTTCTGGCACCATTTTTGAGTGAATTGCCAAAAGTCAGATTTTTGCTGAAATTGTGACCCCGACCGGGGCTTAGGGATTTTTTCAAAAAAATATTTTCTGCCCGTTAAGTTTTTGAGGGCTGATTTCTTGTCTTGTGATAAAAAGCCTTCTGTTACGAGTGCCAAACCTTTCAGGAGAGCATTTTCAAGCTTTTGGCACAATTTTTGAGTGAATTGCCAAAAGTCAGATTTTTGCTGAAATTGTGACCCCGGGGCTTAGGGATTTTTTCAAAAAAATATTTTCTGCCGGTTAAGTTTTTGAGGGCTGATTTCTTGTCCTGTGATAAAAAGCCTTCTGTTTCCATCGCCAAAGCTTTCAGGGGATCATTTGCAAGCTTCTGGCACCATTTTTGAGTGAATTGCCAAAAGTCAGATTTTGGCTGAAATTGTGACCCCGGGGCTTAGGGATTTTTTCAAAAAAATATTTTCTGCCGGTTAAGTTTTTGAGGGCTGATTTCTTGTCCTGTGATAAAAAGCCTTCTGTTTCCATCGCCAAAGGTTTCAGGGCATCATTTTCAAGCTTCTGGCACCATTTTTGAGTGAATTGCCAAAAGTCAGATTTTTGCTGAAATTGTGACCCCGACCGGGGCTTAGGGATTTTTTCAAAAAAATATTTTCTGCCCGTTAAGTTTTTGAGGGCTGATTTCTTGTCTTGTGATAAAAAGCCTTCTGTTACGAGTGCCAAACCTTTCAGGAGAGCATTTTCAAGCTTTTGGCACAATTTTTGAGTGAATTGCCAAAAGTCAGATTTTTGCTGAAATTGTGACCCCGGGGCTTAGGGATTTTTTCAAAAAAATATTTTCTGCCGGTTAAGTTTTTGAGGGCTGATTTCTTGTCCTGTGATAAAAAGCCTTCTGTTTCCATCGCCAAAGCTTTCAGGGGATCATTTGCAAGCTTCTGGCACCATTTTTGAGTGAATTGCCAAAAGTCAGATTTTGGCTGAAATTGTGACCCCGGGGCTTAGGGATTTTTTCAAAAAAATATTTTCTGCCGGTTAAGTTTTTGAGGGCTGATTTCTTGTCCTGTGATAAAAAGCCTTCTGTTTCCATCGCCAAAGCTTTCAGGGCATCATTTGCAAGCTTCTGGCACCATTTTTGAGTGAATTGCCAAAAGTCAGATTTTTGCAGAAATTGTGACCCCGGGGCTTAGGGATTTTTTCAAAAAAATATTTTCTGCCGGTTACGTTTTTGAGGGCTGATTTCTTGTCCTGTGACAAAAAGCCTTCTGTTTCCATCGCCAAAGCTTTCAGGGCATCATTTGCAAGCTTCTGGCACCATTTTTGAGTGAATTGCCAAAAGTCAGATTTTTGCTGAAATTGTGACCCCGGCCGGGGCTTAGGGATTTTTTCAAAAAAATATTTTCAGCCGGTTAAGTTTTTGAGGGCTGATTTCTTGTCCTGTGATAAAAAGCCTTCTGTTTCCATCGCCAAAGCTTTCAGGGGATCATTTGCAAGCTTCTGGCACCATTTTTGAGTGAACTGCCAAAAGTCAGATTTTTGCTGAAATTGTGACCCCGGGGCTTAGGGATTTTTTCAAAAAAAGATTTTCTGCCGGTTAAGTTTTTGAGGGCTGATTTCTTGTCCTGTGATAAAAAGCCTTCTGTTTCCATCGCCAAAGCTTTCAGGGGATCATTTGCAAGCTTCTGGCACCATTTTTGAGTGAATTGCCAAAAGTCAGATTTTTGCTGAAATTGTGACCCCGGGGCTTAGGGATTTTTTCAAAAAAATATTTTCTGCCGGTTAAGTTTTTGAGGGCTGATTTCTTGTCCTGTGATAAAAAGCCTTCTGTTTCCATCCCCAAAGCTTTCAGGGGAGCATTTTCAAGCTTTTGGCACCATTTTTGAGTGAATTGCCAAAAGTCAGATTTTTGCTGAAATTGTGACCCCGGGGCTTAGGGATTTTTTCAAAAAAATATTTTCTGCCTGTTAAGTTTTTGAGGGCTGATTTCTTGTCCTGTGATAAAAAGCCTTCTGTTTCCATCGCCAAAGCTTTCAGGGGATCATTTGCAAGCTTCTGGCACCATTTTTGAGTGAATTGCCAAAAGTCAGATTTTTGCTGAAATTGTGACCCCGGGGCTTAGGGATTTTTTCAAAAAAATATTTTCTGCCGGTTAAGTTTTTGAGGGCTGATTTCTTGTCCTGTGATAAAAAGCCTTCTGTTTCCATCGCCAAAGCTTTCAGGGGATCATTTGCAAGCTTCTGGCACCATTTTTGAGTGAATTGCCAAAAGTCAGATTTTGGCTGAAATTGTGACCCCGGGGCTTAGGGATTTTTTCAAAAAAATATTTTCTGCCGGTTAAGTTTTTGAGGGCTGATTTCTTGTCCTGTGATAAAAAGCCTTCTGTTTCCATCGCCAAAGGTTTCAGGGCATCATTTTCAAGCTTCTGGCACCATTTTTGGGTGAATTGCCTAAAGTCAGATTTTTGCTGAAATTGTGACCCCGGGGCTTAGGGATTTTTTCAAAAAAATATTTTCTGCCGGTTACGTTTTTGAGGGCTGATTTCTTGTCCTGTGATAAAAAGCCTTCTGTTTCCATCGCCAAAGCTTTCAGGGCATCATTTGCAAGCTTCTGGCACCATTTTTGAGTGAATTGCCAAAAGTCAGATTTTTGCTGAAATTGTGACCCCGGCCGGGGCTTAGGGATTTTTTCAAAAAAATATTTTCTGCCGGTTAAGTTTTTGAGGGCTGATTTCTTGTCCTGTGATAAAAAGCCTTCTGTTTCCATCGCCAAAGCTTTCAGGGGATCATTTGCAAGCTTCTGGCACCATTTTTGAGTGAATTGCCAAAAGTCAGATTTTTGCAGAAATTGTGACCCCGGGACTTAGGGATTTTTTCAAAATAATATTTTCTGCCGGTTAAGTTTTTGAGGGCTGATTTCTTGTCCTGTGATAAAAAGCCTTCTGTTTCCATCGCCAAAGCTTTCAGGGGATCATTTGCAAGCTTCTGGCACTATTTTTGAGTGAATTGCCAAAAGTCAGATTTTTGCTGAAATTGTGACCCCGGGGCTTAGGGATTTTTTCAAAAAAATATTTTCAGCCGGTTAAGTTTTTGAGGGCTGATTTCTTGTCCTGTGATAAAAAGACTTCTGTTTCCATCGCCAAACCTTTCAGGAGAGCAGTTTCAAGCTTTTGGCACCATTTTTGAGTGAATTGCCAAAAGTCAGATTTTTGCTGAAATTGTGACCCCGGGGCTTAGGGATTTTTTCAAAAAAATATTTTCTGCCGGTTAAGTTTTTGAGGGCTGATTTCTTGTCCTGTGATAAAAAGCCTACTGTTTCCATCGCCAAAGCTTTCAGGGTAGCATTTTCAAGTGTTTGGCACCATTTTTGAGTGAATTGCCAAAAGTCAGATTTTGGCTGAAATTGTGACCCCGGGGCTTAGGGATTTTTTCAAAAAAATATTTTCTGCCCGTTAAGTTTTTGAGGGCTGATTTCTTGTCTTGTGATAAAAAGCCTTCTGTTTCCATCGCCAAAGCTTTCAGGGGATCATTTGCAAGCTTCTGGCACCATTTTTGAGTGAACTGCCAAAAGTCAGATTTTTGCTGAAATTGTGACCCCGGGGCTTAGGGATTTTTTCAAAAAAAGATTTTCTGCCGGTTAAGTTTTTGAGGGCTGATTTCTTGTCCTGTGATAAAAAGCCTTCTGTTTCCATCGCCAAAGCTTTCAGGGGATCATTTGCAAGCTTCTGGCACCATTTTTGAGTGAATTGCCAAAAGTCAGATTTTTGCTGAAATTGTGACCCCGGGGCTTAGGGATTTTTTCAAAAAAATATTTTCTGCCGGTTAAGTTTTTGAGGGCTGATTTCTTGTCCTGTGATAAAAAGCCTTCTGTTTCCATCCCCAAAGCTTTCAGGGGAGCATTTTCAAGCTTTTGGCACCATTTTTGAGTGAATTGCCAAAAGTCAGATTTTTGCTGAAATTGTGACCCCGGGGCTTAGGGATTTTTTCAAAAAAATATTTTCTGCCTGTTAAGTTTTTGAGGGCTGATTTCTTGTCCTGTGATAAAAAGCCTTCTGTTTCCATCGCCAAAGCTTTCAGGGGATCATTTGCAAGCTTCTGGCACCATTTTTGAGTGAATTGCCAAAAGTCAGATTTTTGCTGAAATTGTGACCCCGGGGCTTAGGGATTTTTTCAAAAAAATATTTTCTGCCGGTTAAGTTTTTGAGGGCTGATTTCTTGTCCTGTGATAAAAAGCCTTCTGTTTCCATCGCCAAAGCTTTCAGGGGATCATTTGCAAGCTTCTGGCACCATTTTTGAGTGAATTGCCAAAAGTCAGATTTTGGCTGAAATTGTGACCCCGGGGCTTAGGGATTTTTTCAAAAAAATATTTTCTGCCGGTTAAGTTTTTGAGGGCTGATTTCTTGTCCTGTGATAAAAAGCCTTCTGTTTCCATCGCCAAAGGTTTCAGGGCATCATTTTCAAGCTTCTGGCACCATTTTTGGGTGAATTGCCTAAAGTCAGATTTTTGCTGAAATTGTGACCCCGGGGCTTAGGGATTTTTTCAAAAAAATATTTTCTGCCGGTTACGTTTTTGAGGGCTGATTTCTTGTCCTGTGATAAAAAGCCTTCTGTTTCCATCGCCAAAGCTTTCAGGGCATCATTTGCAAGCTTCTGGCACCATTTTTGAGTGAATTGCCAAAAGTCAGATTTTTGCTGAAATTGTGACCCCGGCCGGGGCTTAGGGATTTTTTCAAAAAAATATTTTCTGCCGGTTAAGTTTTTGAGGGCTGATTTCTTGTCCTGTGATAAAAAGCCTTCTGTTTCCATCGCCAAAGCTTTCAGGGGATCATTTGCAAGCTTCTGGCACCATTTTTGAGTGAATTGCCAAAAGTCAGATTTTTGCAGAAATTGTGACCCCGGGACTTAGGGATTTTTTCAAAATAATATTTTCTGCCGGTTAAGTTTTTGAGGGCTGATTTCTTGTCCTGTGATAAAAAGCCTTCTGTTTCCATCGCCAAAGCTTTCAGGGGATCATTTGCAAGCTTCTGGCACTATTTTTGAGTGAATTGCCAAAAGTCAGATTTTTGCTGAAATTGTGACCCCGGGGCTTAGGGATTTTTTCAAAAAAATATTTTCAGCCGGTTAAGTTTTTGAGGGCTGATTTCTTGTCCTGTGATAAAAAGACTTCTGTTTCCATCGCCAAACCTTTCAGGAGAGCAGTTTCAAGCTTTTGGCACCATTTTTGAGTGAATTGCCAAAAGTCAGATTTTTGCTGAAATTGTGACCCCGGGGCTTAGGGATTTTTTCAAAAAAATATTTTCTGCCGGTTAAGTTTTTGAGGGCTGATTTCTTGTCCTGTGATAAAAAGCCTACTGTTTCCATCGCCAAAGCTTTCAGGGTAGCATTTTCAAGTGTTTGGCACCATTTTTGAGTGAATTGCCAAAAGTCAGATTTTGGCTGAAATTGTGACCCCGGGGCTTAGGGATTTTTTCAAAAAAATATTTTCTGCCCGTTAAGTTTTTGAGGGCTGATTTCTTGTCTTGTGATAAAAAGCCTTCTGTTACGAGTGCCAAACCTTTCAGGAGAGCATTTTCAAGCTTTTGGCACAATTTTTGAGTGAATTGCCAAAAGTCAGATTTTTGCTGAAATTGTGACCCCGGGGCTTAGGGATTTTTTCAAAAAAATATTTTCTGCCGGTTAAGTTTTTGAGGGCTGATTTCTTGTCCTGTGATAAAAAGCCTTCTGTTTCCATCGCCAAAGCTTTCAGGGGATCATTTGCAAGCTTCTGGCACCATTTTTGAGTGAATTACCAAAAGTCAGATTTTGGCTGAAATTGTGACCCCGGGGCTTAGGGATTTTTTCAAAAAAATATTTTCTGCCGGTTAAGTTTTTGAGGGCTGATTTCTTGTCCTGTGATAAAAAGCCTTCTGTTTCCATCGCCAAAGGTTTCAGGGCATCATTTTCAAGCTTCTGGCACCATTTTTGAGTGAATTGCCAAAAGTCAGATTTTTGCTGAAATTGTGACCCCGACCGGGGCTTAGGGATTTTTTCAAAAAAATATTTTCTGCCCGTTAAGTTTTTGAGGGCTGATTTCTTGTCTTGTGATAAAAAGCCTTCTGTTACGAGTGCCAAACCTTTCAGGAGAGCATTTTCAAGCTTTTGGCACAATTTTTGAGTGAATTGCCAAAAGTCAGATTTTTGCTGAAATTGTGACCCCGGGGCTTAGGGATTTTTTCAAAAAAATATTTTCTGCCGGTTAAGTTTTTGAGGGCTGATTTCTTGTCCTGTGATAAAAAGCCTTCTGTTTCCATCGCCAAAGCTTTCAGGGGATCATTTGCAAGCTTCTGGCACCATTTTTGAGTGAATTGCCAAAAGTCAGATTTTGGCTGAAATTGTGACCCCGGGGCTTAGGGATTTTTTCAAAAAAATATTTTCTGCCGGTTAAGTTTTTGAGGGCTGATTTCTTGTCCTGTGATAAAAAGCCTTCTGTTTCCATCGCCAAAGCTTTCAGGGCATCATTTGCAAGCTTCTGGCACCATTTTTGAGTGAATTGCCAAAAGTCAGATTTTTGCAGAAATTGTGACCCCGGGGCTTAGGGATTTTTTCAAAAAAATATTTTCTGCCGGTTACGTTTTTGAGGGCTGATTTCTTGTCCTGTGACAAAAAGCCTTCTGTTTCCATCGCCAAAGCTTTCAGGGCATCATTTGCAAGCTTCTGGCACCATTTTTGAGTGAATTGCCAAAAGTCAGATTTTTGCTGAAATTGTGACCCCGGCCGGGGCTTAGGGATTTTTTCAAAAAAATATTTTCAGCCGGTTAAGTTTTTGAGGGCTGATTTCTTGTCCTGTGATAAAAAGCCTTCTGTTTCCATCGCCAAAGCTTTCAGGGGATCATTTGCAAGCTTCTGGCACCATTTTTGAGTGAACTGCCAAAAGTCAGATTTTTGCTGAAATTGTGACCCCGGGGCTTAGGGATTTTTTCAAAAAAAGATTTTCTGCCGGTTAAGTTTTTGAGGGCTGATTTCTTGTCCTGTGATAAAAAGCCTTCTGTTTCCATCGCCAAAGCTTTCAGGGGATCATTTGCAAGCTTCTGGCACCATTTTTGAGTGAATTGCCAAAAGTCAGATTTTTGCTGAAATTGTGACCCCGGGGCTTAGGGATTTTTTCAAAAAAATATTTTCTGCCGGTTAAGTTTTTGAGGGCTGATTTCTTGTCCTGTGATAAAAAGCCTTCTGTTTCCATCCCCAAAGCTTTCAGGGGAGCATTTTCAAGCTTTTGGCACCATTTTTGAGTGAATTGCCAAAAGTCAGATTTTTGCTGAAATTGTGACCCCGGGGCTTAGGGATTTTTTCAAAAAAATATTTTCTGCCTGTTAAGTTTTTGAGGGCTGATTTCTTGTCCTGTGATAAAAAGCCTTCTGTTTCCATCGCCAAAGCTTTCAGGGGATCATTTGCAAGCTTCTGGCACCATTTTTGAGTGAATTGCCAAAAGTCAGATTTTTGCTGAAATTGTGACCCCGGGGCTTAGGGATTTTTTCAAAAAAATATTTTCTGCCGGTTAAGTTTTTGAGGGCTGATTTCTTGTCCTGTGATAAAAAGCCTTCTGTTTCCATCGCCAAAGCTTTCAGGGGATCATTTGCAAGCTTCTGGCACCATTTTTGAGTGAATTGCCAAAAGTCAGATTTTGGCTGAAATTGTGACCCCGGGGCTTAGGGATTTTTTCAAAAAAATATTTTCTGCCGGTTAAGTTTTTGAGGGCTGATTTCTTGTCCTGTGATAAAAAGCCTTCTGTTTCCATCGCCAAAGGTTTCAGGGCATCATTTTCAAGCTTCTGGCACCATTTTTGGGTGAATTGCCTAAAGTCAGATTTTTGCTGAAATTGTGACCCTGGGGCTTAGGGATTTTTTCAAAAAAATATTTTCTGCCGGTTACGTTTTTGAGGGCTGATTTCTTGTCCTGTGATAAAAAGCCTTCTGTTTCCATCGCCAAAGCTTTCAGGGCATCATTTGCAAGCTTCTGGCACCATTTTTGAGTGAATTGCCAAAAGTCAGATTTTTGCTGAAATTGTGACCCCGGCCGGGGCTTAGGGATTTTTTCAAAAAAATATTTTCTGCCGGTTAAGTTTTTGAGGGCTGATTTCTTGTCCTGTGATAAAAAGCCTTCTGTTTCCATCGCCAAAGCTTTCAGGGGATCATTTGCAAGCTTCTGGCACCATTTTTGAGTGAATTGCCAAAAGTCAGATTTTTGCAGAAATTGTGACCCCGGGACTTAGGGATTTTTTCAAAATAATATTTTCTGCCGGTTAAGTTTTTGAGGGCTGATTTCTTGTCCTGTGATAAAAAGCCTTCTGTTTCCATCGCCAAAGCTTTCAGGGGATCATTTGCAAGCTTCTGGCACTATTTTTGAGTGAATTGCCAAAAGTCAGATTTTTGCTGAAATTGTGACCCCGGGGCTTAGGGATTTTTTCAAAAAAATATTTTCAGCCGGTTAAGTTTTTGAGGGCTGATTTCTTGTCCTGTGATAAAAAGACTTCTGTTTCCATCGCCAAACCTTTCAGGAGAGCAGTTTCAAGCTTTTGGCACCATTTTTGAGTGAATTGCCAAAAGTCAGATTTTTGCTGAAATTGTGACCCCGGGGCTTAGGGATTTTTTCAAAAAAATATTTTCTGCCGGTTAAGTTTTTGAGGGCTGATTTCTTGTCCTGTGATAAAAAGCCTTCTGTTTCCATCGCCAAAGCTTTCAGGGGATCATTTGCAAGCTTCTGGCACCATTTTTGAGTGAATTGCCAAAAGTCAGTTTTTTGCTGAAATTGTGACTTTGGAGCTTAGGGATTTTTTCATAATTTTTTTTTCTGCCGGTTAATTTGTTGAGGGCTGATTTCTTGTCCTGTGATAAAAAGCCTTCTGTTTCGAGTGCCAAACCTTTCAGGAGAGCATTTTCAAGCTTCTGGCACCATTTTTGAGTGAATTGCCAAAAGTCAGATTTTTGCAGAAATTGTGACCCCGGGGCTTAGGGATTTTTTCAAAAAAATATTTTCTGCCGGTTACGTTTTTGAGGGCTGATTTCTTGTCCTGTGACAAAAAGCCTTCTGTTTCCATCGCCAAAGCTTTCAGGGCATCATTTGCAAGCTTCTGGCACCATTTTTGAGTGAATTGCCAAAAGTCAGATTTTTGCTGAAATTGTGACCCCGGCCGGGGCTTAGGGATTTTTTCAAAAAAATATTTTCAGCCGGTTAAGTTTTTGAGGGCTGATTTCTTGTCCTGTGATAAAAAGCCTTCTGTTTCCATCGCCAAAGCTTTCAGGGGATCATTTGCAAGCTTCTGGCACCATTTTTGAGTGAATTGCCAAAAGTCAGATTTTTGCTGAAATTGTGACCCCGGGGCTTAGGGATTTTTTCAAAAAAATATTTTCTGCCGGTTAAGTTTTTGAGGGCTGATTTCTTGTCCTGTGATAAAAAGCCTTCTGTTTCCATCCCCAAAGCTTTCAGGGGAGTATTTTAAAGCTTTTGGCACCATTTTTGAGTGAATTGCCAAAAGTCAGATTTTTGCTGAAATTGTGACCCCGGGGCTTAGGGATTTTTTCAAAAAAATATTTTCTGCCTGTTAAGTTTTTGAGGGCTGATTTCTTGTCCTGTGATAAAAAGCCTTCTGTTTCCATCGCCAAAGCTTTCAGGGGATCATTTGCAAGCTTCTGGCACCATTTTTGAGTGAATTGCCAAAAGTCAGATTTTTGCTGAAATTGTGACCCCGGGGCTTAGGGATTTTTTCAAAAAAATATTTTCTGCCGGTTAAGTTTTTGAGGGCTGATTTCTTGTCCTGTGATAAAAAGCCTTCTGTTTCCATCGCCAAAGCTTTCAGGGGATCATTTGCAAGCTTCTGGCACCATTTTTGAGTGAATTGCCAAAAGTCAGATTTTGGCTGAAATTGTGACCCCGGGGCTTAGGGATTTTTTCAAAAAAATATTTTCTGCCGGTTAAGTTTTTGAGGGCTGATTTCTTGTCCTGTGATAAAAAGCCTTCTGTTTCCATCGCCAAAGGTTTCAGGGCATCATTTTCAAGCTTCTGGCACCATTTTTGGGTGAATTGCCTAAAGTCAGATTTTTGCTGAAATTGTGACCCCGGGGCTTAGGGATTTTTTCAAAAAAATATTTTCTGCCGGTTACGTTTTTGAGGGCTGATTTCTTGTCCTGTGATAAAAAGCCTTCTGTTTCCATCGCCAAAGCTTTCAGGGCATCATTTGCAAGCTTCTGGCACCATTTTTGAGTGAATTGCCAAAAGTCAGATTTTTGCTGAAATTGTGACCCCGGCCGGGGCTTAGGGATTTTTTCAAAAAAATATTTTCTGCCGGTTAAGTTTTTGAGGGCTGATTTCTTGTCCTGTGATAAAAAGCCTTCTGTTTCCATCGCCAAAGCTTTCAGGGGATCATTTGCAAGCTTCTGGCACCATTTTTGAGTGAATTGCCAAAAGTCAGATTTTTGCAGAAATTGTGACCCCGGGACTTAGGGATTTTTTCAAAAAAATATTTTCTGCCGGTTAAGTTTTTGAGGGCTGATTTCTTGTCCTGTGATAAAAAGCCTTCTGTTTCCATCGCCAAAGCTTTCAGGGGATCATTTGCAAGCTTCTGGCACTATTTTTGAGTGAATTGCCAAAAGTCAGATTTTTGCTGAAATTGTGACCCCGGGGCTTAGGGATTTTTTCAAAAAAATATTTTCAGCCGGTTAAGTTTTTGAGGGCTGATTTCTTGTCCTGTGATAAAAAGCCTTCTGTTTCCATCGCCAAAGCCTTCAGGGGATCATTTGCAAGCTTCTGGCACCATTTTTGAGTGAACTGCCAAAAGTCAGATTTTTGCTGAAATTGTGACCCCGGGGCTTAGGGATTTTTTCAAAAAAATATTTTCTGCTGGTTAAGTTTTTGAGGGCTGATTTCTTGTCCTGTGATAAAAAGCCTTCTGTTTCCATCGCCAAAGCTTTCAGGGGATCATTTGCAAGCTTCTGGCACTATTTTTGAGTGAATTGCCAAAAGTCAGATTTTTGCTGAAATTGTGACCCCGGGGCTTAGGGATTTTTTCAAAAAAATATTTTCTGCTGGTTAAGTTTTTGAGGGCTGATTTCTTGTCCTGTGATAAAAAGCCTTCTGTTTCCATCGCCAAAGCTTTCAGGGGATCATTTGCAAGCTTCTGGCACCATTTTTGAGTGAATTGCCAAAAGTCAGATTTTTGCTGAAATTGTGACCCCGGGGCTTAGGGATTTTTTCAAAAAAATATTTTCTGCCGGTTACGTTTTTGAGGGCTGATTTCTTGTCCTGTGATAAAAAGCCTTCTGTTTCCATCGCCAAAGCTTTCAGGGCATCACCTGCAAGCTTCTGTCACCATTTTTGAGTGAATTGCCAAAAGTCAGATTTTTGCTGAAATTGTGACCCCGACCGGGGCTTAGGGATTTTTTCAAAAAAATATTTTCTGCCGGTTACGTTTTTGAGGGCTGATTTCTTGTCCTGTGATAAAAAGCCTTCTGTTTCCATCGCCAAAGCTTTCAGGGCATCAACTGCAAGCTTCTGGCACCATTTTTGAGTGAATTGCCAAAAGTCAGATTTTTGCTGAAATTGTGACCCCGGCCGGGGCTTAGGGATTTTTTCAAAAAAATATTTTCTGCCGGTTAAGTTTTTGAGGGCTGATTTCTTGTCCTGTGATAAAAAGCCTTCTGTTTCGAGTGCCAAAGCTTTCAGGAGAGCATTTTCAAGCTTTTGGGACCATTTTTGAGTGAATTGCCAAAAGTCAGATTTTTGCTGAAATTGTGACCCCGGGGCTTAGGGATTTTTTCAAAAAAATATTTTCTGCCGGTTAAGTTTTTGAGGGCTGATTTCTTGTCCTGTGATAAAAAGCCTTCTGTTTCCATAGCCAAAGCTTTCAGGGGATCATTTGCAAGCTTCTGGCACCATTTTTGAGTGAATTGCCAAAAGTCAGATTTTTGCTGAAATTGTGACCCCGACCGGGGCTTAGGGATTTTTTCAAAAAAATATTTTCTGCCCGTTAAGTTTTTGAGGGCTGATTTCTTGTCCTGTGATAAAAAGCCTTCTGTTTCGAGTGCCAAAGCTTTCAGGAGAGCATTTTCAAGCTTTTGGCACCATTTTTGAGTGAATTGCCAAAAGTCAAATTTTTGCTGAAATTGTGACCCCGGGGCTTAGGGATTTTTTCAAAAAAATATTTTCTGCCGGTTAAGTTTTTGAGGGCTGATTTCTTGTCCTGTGATAAAAAGCCTTCTGTTTCCATCGCCAAAGCTTTCAGGGGATCATTTGCAAGCTTCTGGCACCATTTTTGAGTGAATTGCCAAAAGTCAGATTTTTGCTGAAATTGTGACGCCGGGGCTTAGGGATTTTTTCAAAAAAATATTTTCTGCCGGTTAAGTTTTTGAGGGCTGATTTCTTGTCCTGTGATAAAAAGCCTTCTGTTTCCATCCCCAAAGCTTTCAGGGCATCATTTGCAAGCTTCTGGCACCATTTTTGAGTGAATTGCCAAAAGTCAGATTTTTGCTGAAATTGTGACCCCGGGGCTTAGGGATTTTTTCAAAAAAATATTTTCTGCCGGTTACGTTTTTGAGGGCTGATTTCTTGTCCTGTGATAAAAAGCCTTCTGTTTCCATCGCCAAAGCTTTCAGGGCATCATTTGCAAGCTTCTGGCACCATTTTTGAGTGAATTGCCAAAAGTCAGATTTTGGCTGAAATTGTGACCCCGGCCGGGGCTTAGGGATTTTTTCAAAAAAATATTTTCTGCCGGTTAAGTTTTTGAGGGTTGATTTCTTGTCCTGTGATAAAAAGCCTTCTGTTTCCATCGCCAAAGCTTTCAGGGGATCATTTGCAAGCTTCTGGCACTATTTTTGAGTGAATTGCCAAAAGTCAGATTTTTGCTGAAATTGTGACCCCGACCGGGGCTTAGGGATTTTTTCAAAAAAATATTTTCTGCCCGTTACGTTTTTGAGGGCTGATTTCTTGTCCTGTGATAAAAAGCCTTCTGTTTCGAGTGCCAAAGCTTTCAGGAGAGCATTTTCAAGCTTTTGGCACCATTTTTGAGTGAATTGCCAAAAGTCAAATTTTTGCTGAAATTGTGACCCCGGCCGGGGCTTAGGGATTTTTTCAAAAAAATATTTTCTGCCGGTTAAGTTTTTGAGGGCTGATTTCTTGTCCTGTGATAAAAAGCCTTCTGTTTCCATCCCCAAAGCTTTCAGGGCATCATTTGCAAGCTTCTGGCACCATTTTTGAGTGAATTGCCAAAAGTCAGATTTTTGCTGAAATTGTGACCCCGGGGCTTAGGGATTTTTTCAAAAAAATATTTTCTGCCGGTTACGTTTTTGAGGGCTGATTTCTTGTCCTGTGATAAAAAGCCTTCTGTTTCCATCGCCAAAGCTTTCAGGGAATCATTTGCAAGCTTCGGGCACCATTTTTGAGTGAACTGCCAAAAGTCAGATTTTTGCTGAAATTGTGACCCCGGCCGGGGCTTAGAGATTTTTTTAAAAAAAAAATTTCTGCTCGTTAAGTTTTTGAGGGCTGATTTCTTGTCCTGTGATAAAAAGCCTTCTGTTTCGAGTGCCAAAGCTTTCAGGAGAGCATTTTCAAGCTTTTGGCACCATTTTTGAGTGAATTGCCAAAAGTCAAATTTTTGCTGAAATTGTGACCCCGGGGCTTAGGGATTTTTTCAAAAAAATATTTTCTGCCGGTTAAGTTTTTGAGGGCTGATTTCTTGTCCTGTGATAAAAAGCCTTCTGTTTCCATCGCCAAAGCTTTCAGGGGATCATTTGCAAGCTTCTGGCACCATTTTTGAGTGAATTGCCAAAAGTCAGATTTTTGCTGAAATTGTGACCCCGGGGCTTAGGGATTTTTTCAAAAAAATATTTTCTGCCGGTTAAGTTTTTGAGGGCTGATTTCTTGTCCTGTGATAAAAAGCCTTCTGTTTCCATCCCCAAAGCTTTCAGGGCATCATTTGCAAGCTTCTGGCACCATTTTTGAGTGAATTTCCAAAAGTCAGATTTTTGCTGAAATTGTGACCCCGGGGCTTAGGGATTTTTTCAAAAAAATATTTTCTGCCGGTTACGTTTTTGAGGGCTGATTTCTTGTCCTGTGATAAAAAGCCTTCTGTTTCCATCACCAAAGCTTTCAGGGCATCATTTGCAAGCTTCTGGCACCATTTTTGAGTGAATTGCCAAAAGTCAGATTTTTGCTTAAATTGTGACCCCGGGGCTTAGGGATTTTTTCAAAAAAATATTTTCTGCCGGTTAAGTTTTTGAGGGCTGATTTCTTGTCCTGTGATAAAAAGCCTTCTGTTTCCATCGCCAAAGCTTTCAGGGGATCATTTGCAAGCTTCTGGCACTATTTTTGAGTGAATTGCCAAAAGTCAGATTTTTGCTGAAATTGTGACCCCGGGGCTTAGGGATTTTTTCAAAAAAATATTTTCAGCCGGTTAAGTTTTTGAGGGCTGATTTCTTGTCCTGTGATAAGAAGCCTTCTGTTTCCATCGCCAAAGCTTTCAGGGGATCATTTGCAAGCTTCTGGCACCATTTTTGAGTGAACTGCCAAAAGTCAGATTTTTGCTGAAATTGTGACCCCGGGGCTTAGGGATTTTTTCAAAAAAATATTTTCTGCTGGTTAAGTTTTTGAGGGCTGATTTCTTGTCCTGTGATAAAAAGCCTTCTGTTTCCATCGCCAAAGCTTTCAGGGGATCATTTGCAAGCTTCTGGCACCATTTTTGAGTGAATTGCCAAAAGTCAGATTTTTGCTGAAATTGTGACCCCGGGGCTTAGGGATTTTTTCAAAAAAATATTTTCTGCTGGTTACGTTTTTGAGGGCTGATTTCTTGTCCTGTGATAAAAAGCCTTCTGTTTCCATCGCCAAAGCTTTCAGGGCATCATCTGCAAGCTTCTGGCACCATTTTTGAGTGAATTGCCAAAAGTCAGATTTTTGCTGAAATTGTGACCCCGGGGCTTAGGGATTTTTTCAAAAAAATATTTTCTGCCGGTTAAGTTTTTGAGGGCTGATTTCTTGTCCTGTGATAAAAAGCCTTCTGTTTCCATCGCCAAAGCTTTGAGGGGAGCATTTTCATGCTTTTGGCACCATTTTTGAGTGAATTGCCAAAAGTCAGATTTTTGCTGAAATTGTGACCCCGGGGCTTAGGGATTTTTTCAAAAAAATATTTTCTGCCGGTTAAGTTTTTGAGGGCTGATTTCTTGTCCTGTGATAAAAAGCCTTCTGTTTCCATCGCCAAAGCTTTCAGGGGATCATTTGCAAGCTTCTGGCACCATTTTTGAGTGAATTGCCAAAAGTCAGATTTTTGCTGAAATTGTGACCCCGGGGCTTCGGGATTTTTTCAAAAAAATATTTTCTGCTGGTTAAGTTTTTGAGGGCTGATTTCTTGTCCTGTGATAAAAAGCCTTCTGTTTCCATCGCCAAAGCTTTCAGGGCATCATTTGCAAGCTTCTGGCACCATTTTTGAGTGAATTGCCAAAAGTCAGATTTTTGCTGAAATTGTGACCCCGGCCGGGGCTTAGGGATTTTTTCAAAAAAATATTTTCTGCCCGTTAAGTTTTTGAGGGCTGATTTCTTGTCCTGTGATAAAAAGCCTTCTGTTTCGAGTGCCAAAGCTTTCAGGAGAGCATTTTCAAGCTTTTGGCACCATTTTTGAGTGAATTGCCAAAAGTCAAATTTTTGCTGAAATTGTGACCCCGGGGCTTAGGGATTTTTTCAAAAAAATATTTTCTGCCGGTTAAGTTTTTGAGGGCTGATTTCTTGTCCTGTGATAAAAAGCCTTCTGTTTCCATCGCCAAAGCTTTCAGGGGATCATTTGCAAGCTTCTGGCACCATTTTTGAGTGAATTGCCAAAAGTCAGATTTTTGCTGAAATTGTGACCCCGGGGCTTAGGGATTTTTTCAAAAAAATATTTTCTGCCGGTTAAGTTTTTGAGGGCTGATTTCTTGTCCTGTGATAAAAAGCCTTCTGTTTCCATCCCCAAAGCTTTCAGGGCATCATTTGCAAGCTTCTGGCACCATTTTTGAGTGAATTGCCAAAAGTCAGATTTTTGCTGAAATTGTGACCCCGGGGCTTAGGGATTTTTTCAAAAAAATATTTTCTGCCGGTTACGTTTTTGAGGGCTGATTTCTTGTCCTGTGATAAAAAGCCTTCTGTTTCCATCACCAAAGCTTTCAGGGCATCATTTGCAAGCTTCTGGCACCATTTTTGAGTGAATTGCCAAAAGTCAGATTTTTGCTTAAATTGTGACCCCGGGGCTTAGGGATTTTTTCAAAAAAATATTTTCTGCCGGTTAAGTTTTTGAGGGCTGATTTCTTGTCCTGTGATAAAAAGCCTTCTGTTTCCATCGCCAAAGCTTTCAGGGGATCATTTGCAAGCTTCTGGCACCATTTTTGAGTGAATTGCCAAAAGTCAGATTTTTGCTGAAATTGTGACCCCGGGGCTTAGGGATTTTTTCAAAAAAATATTTTCTGCCGGTTAAGTTTTTGAGGGCTGATTTCTTGTCCTGTGATAAAAAGCCTTCTGTTTCCATCGCCAAAGCTTTCAGGGGATCATTTGCAAGCTTCTGGCACCATTTTTGAGTGAATTGCCAAAAGTCAGATTTTTGCTGAAATTGTGACCCCGGGGCTTAGGGATTTTTTCAAAAAAATATTTTCTGCCGGTTAAGTTTTTGAGGGCTGATTTCTTGTCCTGTGATAAAAAGCCTTCTGTTTCCATCGCCAAAGCTTTCAGGGCATCATTTGCAAGCTTATGGCACCATTTTTGAGTGAATTGCCAAAAGTCAGATTTTTGCTGAAATTGTGACCCCAGGGCTTAGGGATTTTTTCAAAAAAATATTTTCTGCCGGTTACGTTTTTGAGGGCTGATTTCTTGTCCTGTGATAAAAAGCCTTCTGTTTCCATCGCCAAAGCTTTGAGGGGAGCATTTTCATGCTTTTGGCACCATTTTTGAGTGAATTGCCAAAAGTCAGATTTTTGCTGAAATTGTGACCCCGGGGCTTAGGGATTTTTTCAAAAAAATATTTTCTGCCGGTTAAGTTTTTGAGGGCTGATTTCTTGTCCTGTGATAAAAAGCCTTCTGTTTCCATCACCAAAGCTTTCAGGGGATCATTTGCAAGCTTCTGGCACCATTTTTGAGTGAATTGCCAAAAGTCAGATTTTTGCTGAAATTGTGACCCCGGGGCTTCGGGATTTTTTCAAAAAAATATTTTCTGCTGGTTAAGTTTTTGAGGGCTGATTTCTTGTCCTGTGATAAAAAGCCTTCTGTTTCCATCGCCAAAGCTTTCAGGGCATCATTTGCAAGCTTCTGGCACCATTTTTGAGTGAATTGCCAAAAGTCAGATTTTTGCTGAAATTGTGACCCCGGCCGGGGCTTAGGGATTTTTTCAAAAAAATATTTTCTGCCCGTTAAGTTTTTGAGGGCTGATTTCTTGTCCTGTGATAAAAAGCCTTCTGTTTCGAGTGCCAAAGCTTTCAGGAGAGCATTTTCAAGCTTTTGGCACCATTTTTGAGTGAATTGCCAAAAGTCAAATTTTTGCTGAAATTGTGACCCCGGGGCTTAGGGATTTTTTCAAAAAAATATTTTCTGCCGGTTAAGTTTTTGAGGGCTGATTTCTTGTCCTGTGATAAAAAGCCT
The DNA here is from genome assembly GCF_965113315.1 of Podarcis vaucheri. Lineage (NCBI taxonomy): Eukaryota > Metazoa > Chordata > Lepidosauria > Squamata > Lacertidae > Podarcis > Podarcis vaucheri. The sequence goes on along the minus strand of NC_138767.1, from coordinate 70,599,937 downwards.
TCTGTTTCCATCGCCAAAGCTTTCAGGGGATCATTTGCAAGCTTCTGGCACCATTTTTGAGTGAATTGCCAAAAGTCAGATTTTTGCTGAAATTGTGACCCCGGGGCTTAGGGATTTTTTCAAAAAAATATTTTCTGCCGGTTAAGTTTTTGAGGGCTGATTTCTTGTCCTGTGATAAAAAGCCTTCTGTTTCCATCCCCAAAGCTTTCAGGGCATCATTTGCAAGCTTCTGGCACCATTTTTGAGTGAATTGCCAAAAGTCAGATTTTTGCTGAAATTGTGACCCCGGGGCTTAGGGATTTTTTCAAAAAAATATTTTCTGCCGGTTACGTTTTTGAGGGCTGATTTCTTGTCCTGTGATAAAAAGCCTTCTGTTTCCATCACCAAAGCTTTCAGGGCATCATTTGCAAGCTTCTGGCACCATTTTTGAGTGAATTGCCAAAAGTCAGATTTTTGCTTAAATTGTGACCCCGGGGCTTAGGGATTTTTTCAAAAAAATATTTTCTGCCGGTTAAGTTTTTGAGGGCTGATTTCTTGTCCTGTGATAAAAAGCCTTCTGTTTCCATCGCCAAAGCTTTCAGGGGATCATTTGCAAGCTTCTGGCACCATTTTTGAGTGAATTGCCAAAAGTCAGATTTTTGCTGAAATTGTGACCCCGGGGCTTAGGGATTTTTTCAAAAAAATATTTTCTGCCGGTTAAGTTTTTGAGGGCTGATTTCTTGTCCTGTGATAAAAAGCCTTCTGTTTCCATCGCCAAAGCTTTCAGGGGATCATTTGCAAGCTTCTGGCACCATTTTTGAGTGAATTGCCAAAAGTCAGATTTTTGCTGAAATTGTGACCCCGGGGCTTAGGGATTTTTTCAAAAAAATATTTTCTGCCGGTTAAGTTTTTGAGGGCTGATTTCTTGTCCTGTGATAAAAAGCCTTCTGTTTCCATCGCCAAAGCTTTCAGGGCATCATTTGCAAGCTTATGGCACCATTTTTGAGTGAATTGCCAAAAGTCAGATTTTTGCTGAAATTGTGACCCCAGGGCTTAGGGATTTTTTCAAAAAAATATTTTCTGCCGGTTACGTTTTTGAGGGCTGATTTCTTGTCCTGTGATAAAAAGCCTTCTGTTTCCATCGCCAAAGCTTTCAGGGCATCATTTGCAAGCTTCTGGCACCATTTTTGAGTGAATTGCCAAAAGTCAGATTTTTGCTTAAATTGTGACCCCGGGGCTTAGGGATTTTTTCAAAAAAATATTTTCTGCCGGTTAAGTTTTTGAGGGCTGATTTCTTGTCCTGTGATAAAAAGCCTTCTGTTTCCATCGCCAAAGCTTTCAGGGGATCATTTGCAAGCTTCTGGCACTATTTTTGAGTGAATTGCCAAAAGTCAGATTTTTGCTGAAATTGTGACCCCGGGGCTTAGGGATTTTTTCAAAAAAATATTTTCAGCCGGTTAAGTTTTTGAGGGCTGATTCCTTGTCCTGTGATAAAAAGCCTTCTGTTTCCATCGCCAAAGCTTTCAGGGGATCATTTGCAAGCTTCTGGCACCATTTTTGAGTGAACTGCCAAAAGTCAGATTTTTGCTGAAATTGTGACCCCGGGGCTTAGGGATTTTTTCAAAAAAATATTTTCTGCTGGTTAAGTTTTTGAGGG